>NC_136755.1:22410517-23791767 GCF_936440315.1 Barbus barbus | reverse complement strand
AAACCAAAATGCGTTCTTCTTAGGACAATTTGTAACTTTTTTGATCCACTTCAAATGTTGACTACTGTAGTTAGCTAGGTAGGCACGCTAGGTAGTAGGTCGGATGGATGAATGGATGGATGGACAGATAGATAGACAGACGGATGGATAGATGAATGTATGATGGATGGATGGATGTTTGCTTGGTTGGTTGGTTAGAGAGGTAGAGGATGGATAGTTAAATATGGGTAAATAGGTAGGTTAGATACATGGACTTAAAGATAGATGGATGGTTGGATAAATAGCTTGTTTTATCTGTAGAGATGGATGATAATTAACTTGATGTTTGTGTGCAGTGACGATACTGTTGTCCTGTTGAACTCTGGTCTGGGCGACCGGCTGGTTTGCACCGCTACGGATCAGCTGATCTCTTCCTATGAGGAACCAGAGGAAGTGAAGGATCAGCCTGTTCAGTGGGCCGTTGCAGAGGGCGAAGGTCACGAGCAGGGTCACCGCCTCATCCTCAAACACCCCAAGGTAATCAAAACGCATACAAACACACCACAACAGTCTGATTATATATTCATAAGAATGACATCACGATAACCATTAGCAGGTCACATTTCTCCGCTGTTCAATTAAAGTTTTTCCAGTTAACAATAGAAGTGAAAAGCCTTTCTTTCCTTCTCTCATCCCCTCTGAGAGCGTCCGTCCATCTCTCACGTGAGCCGCAGCCAGAGGCTTTTAACTATTGGCAGAAGCCACAAGCCTGTGGTCGTCTTTTTCCTGAAATGGAAAGAAATTTAAGACGCCTCTAGTGTCCAATTAAAACTACTGGAAAAAGCAAAGCAGACTGGCAGAGGCCGAGCCGGCGTTAATAACGGCAGTAAATTTAGTCCCAGCTTGTCTTTGAGGTTATAATTGGATTAATCGTCTGTGGATTGACCACTGAATGACTTTGACCTCTGACCTCCAGCCACCCGTTTTCTCTCTCTTCTCTCTCTCTCTGAAGGCCGTGAGGCAGGTGACGTGGCACGGGAAAGGTGACTACCTGGCGTGTGTGATGCCTGACAATGGCAGCAGCCTCCAGGTGGCCATCCACCAGGTGAGCAAACGCAGGACGCAGAACCCCTTCCGCAAGAACAAGGGTCTGGTGCAGAGCGTGTCCTTCCACCCCATCAGGCCGTATTTCTTCGTGGCCACGCAGCGTTATGTGCGAGTGTACAACCTCATCAAACAGGAGCTCACCAAGAAACTGATGGCCAACTGCAAATGGATTTCAAGCATGGCCATCCATCCAGGAGGTACGTAACGGGACGTTTCTGAAAGGGTCACCATGATTTCACTTAAAACTTTATTTACTTTCTTTTAAAAAAAGGAGATTTTTCGGAGAATCTCCTATTAATTTCCAATGCAATGAAAGCATATTAGGGTTATCAAATTAAAAACGCAGGGTAAAAGTACAGTCACATTTACTGTTCCTCAAAAAAATTTGAGTAAAAATCAAGTTGCAAATTTCCCTATGCAAATTCATTAAATATTAAAACTTAAATATTATGAAATGATCACTTAACTAAAGGCTGTTTGGAAAGCAGTTATTTAGCGTTTGTAGCTTTGGGTGTTTATTTCGTCGTCATTATTCTTATGTAGTTCATCATACACTAGTCAACATGTGAAGCGGATCAAAACCTTTCATCAAAGTTGTCCTAAAAACAAAAGGCGTTCTTGTCTTAGGACAACTTTGATTAACTTTTTTGATCTACTTCAAATGTTGACTACTGTATTTTGATTCTTTCAAGAAGTCATCTGAACCCATGTTATAGTTTGGTTTAAGGAACAAATAGAAATTCAGGCCGTAGCTCTCAAATCTCTTTTTTTTTTTTTTTTTTTGTGTGAAATATAGTTTCAAATGTAGCAGGTTTATTGTTGTTAGCTGCTTCCATCCAAATTGTAAATTTAATTTATGCAAAAAAATGTAATATCGCAAAAAACAATTTCTAAATAACATAGCATTTGCATCCTGTGAGCTTAAAAGAAAAAAAATTATGTAACTCAAAATTGGCACGAGTGTTATTTTAGTATTATTTATATACTATTATGCTATTTATTGTTTTTGAATTAGCTTTTTTTACTTTTTCATTTTAATTATAGCTCAAGATTTAGTAATATAATTTTGTCCTTTTGTCATTTTGACTAGTTTTATTTTTTATATCTATTTAGCTTTATTTTAAGTCATTTTAGTGCTTAAAATTATTTTATTTCAATTAGTTGCCAAGACAAAATTTCAAATTTTAAATACCATTGGTGTGTCTCCTAACCTGCACAGAGTTTCTATTATTATGTCCAAATGAGATTTGAGAGCTACAGCAGAGAAAAAGATTTTGAGTGAATGGGGATTGAAATGTTGGTCTGTTGTATGACTTCAGATTACTCAAATCGTATGGATTACTTTAATGGTACTCTTTTGTCCTTTTGGGAGCTTCAGATGTCCAGAATAGGCTTTGAATGAATGGAAAATATCAGCTTGGAGATTTTAAAAATACTTTGTGTGAAGAAAGTAAGTCATTGGTTAGGAATGAGATGAATAAATGAGAAAAAAATTCATTTTTGGGTAAACGATTATGGACGTTAACCTCTTACAGTAACCTTTGAAATGAAAACTGGCAGCGTTCTTCAGCCTGTTACGGTATGTTATATAAAATGAGTGTTTGGAGGTGACCAGAGGAAAGTTATTCTGGTTTAATATTTGTCTAGGTTTCTCAAAAATGTCCCTGAAGTGACATGTGACATCAGTGACCAGTCTCTGGAGGTCATTTGTTTCCCCTATTTTCCCCTTTTCCACAGGCGACAATGTGATATGTGGTAGCTACGACTGTCGTCTGGCCTGGTTCGATCTGGACCTGTCCACCAAACCATACAAAGTTCTCCGGTGAGTCAGCACGAGCAGGTTTTTATAATTTGGGCCGTCTGGGGCAGACTTGAGGGAAATTGTTGGTAATGCTAGGCCTGTCAAATGAATGAATGTCTCCTTCTGGGACTTGGAGCGGTTCTGTGTAACATCTCTCTGCTGTCGGGACGCTGACGGGTCTGTCTTGTGTCTCTGTCCATACAGACATCATAAGAAGGCTCTGAGGAGCGTGGCCTACCACAGGCACTACCCGTTGTTCGTGTCCGGCTCTGATGATGGCAGCGTCATCGTCTGTCACGGGATGGTCTACAAGTGAGTCTGATCGTCTTCCTGTCCTGGTTGTGTTTTACTTTTTCCCAGTGACATTTAGTCTGCTGGGTTCTCTCTTCTTTGATTTTCTAATCCCTCTCCATTCTTTGGCTTTGTTTTAAATGGCATACTAGCAGGAAATAGTAAGCCTACTGTGCATAATGTGTGCTGTAAGCTAATTTGCTCTATGCATATTATATCTGGGTTAGCATGTGCAGTATACAGTAGAGTATATTTCAAGGAATACTGTTTCCCACAATGCAATGTGCTCAACTTTCCCTTTCCAGTGTAACAAATGAACTAGAAGTAATATTAGATGTAGTGGTGTCAAACGATTAATAGCGATGAATCGCATCCAAAATAAAAGTTTTTGTTTACAAAATACATGTGTGTGCACTGTGTATATTTATCTATATATTAATACACACACATACAGCATATATTTTGAAAGTATTTACATGTATATATTTATAGTCATATAATTTATATTATATATAAATATTTTTAATATGTGAACATAACATTTTTCTGAAATGTATACATGCATGTGTGTGTATTTATATGTACATAATAAATGCATACAGCACACACATATATTATTTAAACAAAAACGTTTATTATGGAATCGATTAATCGTTTGACAGCACTAATTAGATGTGATTTCTAACATCTTGACTCTGTTTCAGTGGACTGACAATTCAGGTTTGAGGTCATGTGACAGGAAAGCAGAATAAAAATAAATAAATAAAAATAGGCAGTATACAGTATATGCTGTGCTGTCTTTAGTATGGTAGTATTTCATTTTGAACTTGATATAATTTTGAGCTGTTAAATACTAATGTAGTTCTTACTGTACAGTTTGTGCACTGCCCAATGCTTTAAAATAATAGATGAAATATGAATAAATAAATAAATATATGGTGCTGACTAGTTTAAATCTATAAATGTTAGTAATAAAATAAATTAATATAATAAAAATGTGCAATATGCAGTGATAATATTAAAAACATAGTTTGTGTAATGCTGGCTAGTTTAAATATATACATTTTAATAATTAAATATATTATAAATGAAGATATTACAGTTTTTGCAGTATGGAGTGAAAAATATTAATGTCATATCTATGTGTAATGCTGGATAGTTTAAATATACAAATATTCATTATTCAATATATTACAATTATATGCAATAATAAATATTACAAATGTAATATTTGTGACTGCTGTCAACCACTTTAAATAAATAAATCTGAATAATATATAAAATAATAATATAAATATTTAAAAGTTTTATATCTCGTTTAATTCAGTGAGTTCCATCCAGTCATAATCTTTGAATTAAAGGTTTGTTTTTATTCTTAACTAAAGTGTCTGAAATCTCTCTACACAAAAATGTATAATCTGTCAGCATTTGTTTGCTTTCAAGTTGTTCCAAACCTGTATAAATTGTTTTGTTGGACACAAAAGAAGATATTTTGAAGAATGTTGATAACCAAATGGTTACCGGTAGCCATTGACTTCCATAGTATTTTTTTTTTCCATACTGTGGAAGTCAGTTGCTACTGTCAACTTTTAATTTGCTACCAGCACATTCAAAAGTCAAGTACATTGTGGGAAACTGTAGATTGTCTGCAGTGTAATCTGGTTGTACACTGCACATTTTAGTGCATATAGAAACCTTGCATACTGCACACAGTGTACATACTGCATAAATAGTGTGATATGCTGTTCTGAGCACGGCCTGTCTCTCTAAATGTGGTGTAGTTCTCTCATGTCTGTCTTTTTTTTCTCTGTCTGTCCGTCTGTTTCTTTTGGGCACGTGTCCAGTGTATCTGCTTGGGTAGACTATCATTCCTGCAGTTTGGTCAGGGATGCTCTTTGAGCGGAGCTAACGATTTGTGTACGGTACAGAGCAAGCGAGATGTGGATGAAAAGCCTTCATCAGCTGGCCTTAATAGATCTCTTTATACTCAAACTGAGGATGTCATGTTATTTTTTCTCTTCTTTCTTTCCCAAGTCAAACTGTTGATGCATATAAAGCAAACCATATTTCCAGAATGCACTGTGTTATGGCCTTTACGGCCCTCAGACAGTTAGAAGAAATGGCCAACTGATTTTACCACAAAATTTGGGTAGAGAAAAAGGAACTGTTTTTGTTGGGATGGGAAAGGATAATTGACTAAGCCTAAATAGTGTAGATATAGTAAGGTAGACTAGATTAGTGAGGTCTGTTAGCAGTTTATACTTTTTTTTTTTTTTTCTATTATTCTGCGTCTTTTATTTGAGGTTTAATATTGAAGACTTGTTGAATGGTTTTATTTAGTTTTGCCATCTTTCCAATTGAATGCATCTTTGATAAGCAAGCATACAAACTTTTGATACATTTTTGTTAGAAACAGTTTGTGTATTTTATTTAAATGGTTACATTTGTGGTCAAAATGACTTTTTTTATAAACCATTTTGACAAATATTAGTTTTTTTACTCTGTATAAATTATTATAGTGTTCAACATGTTATTTAATACATTTATTAAAAAATATATAATTTAATTTAATAATTAAATCTGTACATGAGACATTTATAAAAATGTTATACATGTGATTAAAAAATTAACTGCACAATAATGTTAATTCAAATGTGAGTTAATAATGTATAGATTTGGGTTTTATTAATTGTATTACATTTAATACTGAACATTTTTCAAAAATTAAATTCATAATTAAATAATTAGTCATTAAAAAAAACAATGCACATGGGACATTTTCAAAAATTATAGTAAAAAAAATTTAATTTAATATTTCAAAATTCAAAAACACAAAATACATTTTAAAGGAAGCTAAAATAAATGAAGGCATGGTAAAATGTTTCAAAGATGGTTTTAATATGACCTTCATATAACAAAAAAAGTTTGAATCTGTTAGGTTTAATAAAAATCAACTTGTGTGTCATAAAAGTGCCTGTAGTTGAAGAAACATCTATTGGCAGAAAAGAATTCAGGCATTTAAGAACTGTTATAGGAGCCAGACTTCATGAAAATCATTATTCGGAGCCAGTTGTGACTAACACTAACCTTTCTAATGTCTGTGTTAATCCTACAGTGACTTGCTGCAGAATCCTCTGATTGTTCCAGTGAAGGTTCTGAAGGGTCACACCATCACTCATGACCTCGGGGTCCTCGATGTGACCTTCCACCCGACCCAACCCTGGGTGTTTTCCTCCGGGGCCGACGGAACAGTCCGTCTTTTCACCTAGAGAACAAAACGAAAACAGCCCTCCATCAGGAGCCACGACCTCAAGTTTTCTCAACCAGAAGTTACACGCCAGTTACAACTCGATGAGGTTTTTTAGACTTGCTGCTCTCTGAGGACATTGACATGTTGCTGGCAGGAATCAAGTGCTTGATCTGATATTGAACATGTCATTATAATATGTGTTTTGAGCTATGTTTTGCCTTTTTTATGTTAGAAGAAAATACATCCAGCCGCTCGTAGATTCCCACAGGACTCGAGAGCAGCGTTAAAAGAGAGACAGGTTTGGTTTCAAACCCAAAACTGTGTGTGCTCGGAAAGGCCCGTTTCCATATTGGGCTGTCAGTGCCCCACAGCAAATCAAGCCCAAACGCTAATCCTTGGACAAGGAAGCTGAATTTGAAATGAAACAAATGTCCAACGTTGGGCCTTGCCAAAGGAAACAAGACATGAAACAAAGCTGCAGACGTCTGTCCTTCACTTACACCACCTGATGTTTTCTTAAAACGCCTTCTGAAGCGTTTCATCCAAAAATGGCGCTACTATCGACTCCTACCAGCGTCAACGTGTCACTTTTTCTTTTTTTTACCTCTACCTGTTCAGTTGTGAAACCTTTCCCAGTTGTAATTCAGAGACCAGTTACTTTTTAATTAAACCTGGTGTTTCTTGAAGAGTGTTTGGAGTTTTTCTCTTTCTCTTCTGGTTTCTCGCCACAGGTCAGCGAGGGTGATTTTCAGGACTCCTGAATTATATGCAGCGAGGGTCTGGGAATTGGTTTCGTTTCCTCTGCTGAGAGGCCCAGACGCCGCTGATCAGACGGCATTGTGTGTTATAGATCATATTTCATGGAAGCCGTCCACCTGCGGGTCTTTCTCTCAACTCCAGACGTCGGTCTCAAGGCTGTGAGCCTTTCTGTGTGGAGATTGCAGTCCTTTGTTAATTTGCCAGCATCTCCAGGGATTGAAGTGTGTTTGTAGGCCAGTGTAGATTAATATTATATTTTCAATGGCAATCCCTATTTACGTCCTCGTACACAATCTTTGATCATATTCCAAATTAGCGAATTAGTTCGACTGAGTCACTCGATCATTAGTCACGTGACCGCCGCAATGAACGGCTGTGGTATTTTGTCATATCACGCATTTTTATCCAGGAAAGTGCTTATTCTTTTCTTTTGCGCTGAATCTGCATTCATTTTATGGTCACTGACAGATTGCCAACCAGATAACCAGTCAGTGCTGAGTTCCTCCATCGATCAGTTCAGCCAGAGTTGATTTACGCCAAGCCAGTGGAGGGCAGCGCGCGCGTCCTGTCCTGGAAGGCGGCCCGTCTGTCTGGATATTCTGTTATTTATATGATTAGCGTCCAGTACGCCAGGCACATTCTGTTTTGGGGATGTCAGTTATCTAAAAATAACTTAAGAAACAGTCATTGTCAGCGCTCCAGTGGTTTTCCCTCAACTCTACAAAAACATGAATGTGGTAGCAGTAATTCAGCGGAGCGTGACTCCTGTGCTCATGGAAAGAGACAGAAGCCTGATACACAAAAAATATGCCTATCTTGGCGATTATGTTTAATGTTGCTAAACAGGAAGCATGGCTGATTTTTTGCGAAGTACTGTGGAAAACTGGCTGATGAATTTAGTAGAGAAGGAAGTCTTTCGTAAGAGTACCAGCTGTTTAACAACTGTCGTGAAGAAAGATGCTTTTTGCCCTAAGAAGGTGACATCTAGCAGCAGGGTATAACAGAACCAGGATAACCAGTCAAAATTGACGAATACACAGAATGGATAAGTAAGTTTACATGCAGTTAAATTTCTGCCGGAATAAGAAATAATAATTTGTATTTTTAAAATGTCAAGCTTTAAGACCCATTCACACTGTAATAATAATCATATTACCATCAACACCTGTTATTTGAACTCTCCAGTACGTGCCTTAATGGGATAGTTCAACAAAAAAATGAAAATTGTGTCATCTTTTACTAACTCTCAAGCTGTTTCACACCATTAGGAGTTTCTTTAAGATATTTTGAAGAATGTTGGTAACAAAACAGTTGAAGGTAACCCCTGACTTGTAGGAGAAACTACTATGAAAGTCAATGGCTTCCGTCAACTGTTTGGTTATCGGCATACTTCATCTTTTATGTCCAGCAGAATAAAAAAACTCATACAGGTTTGGAACAAATGGAGTAAATATAACAGAATTTTCAACAATTCAACAATTTTCAGCAACTATCCCTTTAAAGAACCCATATTATCAAAACTGAAATTTCCTAAGCTTTTTTCATGGTAACAGACATCTAGTGGCTATGTAACTACCATAAGTTTCAAATCAGTCAGTCCACAGTAAAGTGCACACAGCCTGCTTAAAGTAGCTGTTTTTTCACGATCCCTTGTGACTTCCGTAAAAATGTGACGTCCGATCTACTCAGTCACCATCCCGAGCTCCGCCCACCATCCTTTTGCCAAACCCCCAGACAGCATCGCATCCATGCCATTACTGACCAACAACACGGAAACATGTCGAAAAGGTTAACTTTAACAGACCAAACCAGATCGGCCGACCTGTAACGTTACGCTCTCACTCAAAGAATGATCTGGCAGGATTGTTACTATGAGGAGGATCACAGCTAACATGTATAGTAAAGACAAACTCACCGTGTCTATCTAGTCATGATGAAGATGTAAATACATTTCAATTTCAGCAGGCAACTATTTTTACAGCTACATTATTATTCCAGCCACAATTAATCACAACAATGTATATACAATTACAAATGATTATATATAAATCGTCAGTTTGTTGTTTTACACACAGACATTATTTCATACAGGATAGTCGTGATGCAAGAAATCTTTAGACGCACCCATAACAACAAAAGACAATACTTTATTGAGCCTTTTGTGATAAGAAGTGTGCGCTGCAAACGCGAGCATTTATGACGATCGTTTCTGTCCAGGTCGCTCGTTTTATCACGTTTAACCACAGCTGTCGTTTTTAATGTCTGGCAGAGGCAGCAGGTATGCGTTAAAATTTCTAATTTGAGGCTGTATTACATCAATTCTGGCACCCAACATCACAACAAGATTATATTTTAAGCTCCTTATGAAGCTGAATCTGCGCTGGTTTGTTTTGCTTCCAGTTTAGCGCGGTGCTGTAATTGTGACGTCGGCCCTACATGACCCTAGTTACCTGTGATTGGCCTAGCCTTGTGTCACTCAGAAAACAACAGGCCAATCAGAAGATAGGCTCATGAGAGAAGAGCTGTAAAAATATATATTGAGATGGCTTTTGGTACTTATACCACAAATATATATTCTTAAGGACATCAAAACCTAAAATAAAACTCCAGAAAGGTGTACAATATGGGACCTTTAAAGGTGGGGTAAGTGATTTCTGGTAGCCAATGTTGCTATTTCAAATCACCAAAACAAACACACCCCTATTTTGATACCTCTGCCCCACACATACGTACGCAACCCAGGCAACGATTAGTTCTGTGAAACAAAGCAAAACCAATGTTACTAACCTATCGAGAAGAAACAAAGCAACCTTGGTGTCTGATCACAGGCCTTCCTGCTCCTTGAGTTCTCTCCAGCGCTGGAAAGCTGATCCGATATTTACACGGGTCCTATTTCTTGCCTTATCGTAACACCGTGTCTACACCGGGTGAGAGCAGTGAGACAAAATACTATGGAACTCTTTATAATCAGTGATGCTGTCTACACTGAATGCAGCGTGGCGCAACACAACAAATCCCTGACAGTAAACTGCTGCCGTGTTCTATTTATGACGTGTTGACACAAAGTTCAAATGATTTTCAACAGCCGCTCTGTTGCGTCCAGTGTAGACAGACTTTAGCTGTTGTGACATGACATCGCGTCCAGTGTAGACACGGTGTAAGCCGCCTTTTGTTCCGCAGACGTTTTCCTCTTTGGTTTTTATCTCCATCTCTATCTATCTAATGTCTGTCATGTGCACTGATGAGTGCTCTCTCCTTGCAACATGAATAGACACGCCCCTTACTGCTGATTTGCTACAAGTTTGTTTTAGTACTCGGCCTCTGTCAGTTATCTAAAGCGTTTTTGAAAAAAGACATACCCCACCTTTAAAGTAGGAAGAATTTTGACTGTCATTACTGTTATACATGTTATGGCCATTCACACCAAGAACAATAAGTATATTAGCGTCCACACCAACACACGATGAGGTTATTATAAGTGTTGTGCTGCAGTTCTATCATATGATGCTTTAAATGCTTGAGGTCTTTAAAGCAAAATGGATTCTGATTGGCTGTTAAAATTTGTATTGTTCATCTGCTGGAAATAAAAAATCTGGTAGTGATTACACTTTCTAGGGGGAAAAAAGGTGCAAATGCTGTAACGGGGTAGTACCTTTTCAAAAGGTACACCTTTATACATTTGTTTACCCCAAAGGGTGTAGGCAAGTATGTCAAAGGTACGTATTAGTACTTAAATGGTACATATTTGTAACTTTTTTTTTTAAAAGGTACCGCCCCAGTGACCACATTTGTAGCTTTATTTTTCCTGAGAGTGCAACAACATTGTTTTTTTGTGCTGTTATTGTTGGGACCTCTGCTAAATGTACAATTTACATTTACATTTTTGTCCATACATTGCAAGTCATTGGGATCCAACATTGCTTTGGGCTCTTTGAAGCTAATAAAGTAACGTGGGGACACCACATAAGACGCACTTCTCCATTATATCATGTTTCCACTCTTGAAGTTTTCTCCTAAAAACTCAAGGGCCCATCGACTAAACCACATTTATCAATTAACACCGTGAGTAGTCATGGAAACAGCGTAATTGATTGCAGCTGTCCATGTCCGTGTTTTTTTCCTGCGGGTCATTTATATCGTTGTTCATGTGGAGGAAACATAAAATTACGTTTAATCAACGCAAAGGGATTTTCTTAAAATTCACAGTTCAAGTACAACCAGAGAGGCCGTTAAGTGCCTTGATTGACGGGCCTGCATGAGGATTGAGAATTCTGGGGAGTAAAGAATGACGTGACGGCACGTTGTGCCCCCGTTATTGCTCGTCCAGACACACGACACTTGTTCCAAACCCCAAAATGGCACGAGACGCATTCCAAGGAAAAACCTTCAGTCTGCGAGATGACATCATAAGTGCTCGGGAGGACTGGGGGTGACCTCATAATGACTTCCTCCGGTCGGGCCCCTCTTAGTGGGCTTGTCAGATGCTCAACGTTGACGAGACATCAGAGAGCGTCTGCCCCACCAATAAAAAATTCTATTTTACAAGCTCCACTAGACAGTGGACAGTGAATGGGGTTTTGTTAAATTCAGGTTATGGACAGAGAAGTTTCATGAAGTGTTCCGTATATTTTGCATCCCGGCTCTCCATAATTGGAGTATGACTTCAGACGATGGCATTGAAACTGTCTGGTAAGAAACCCTTCGGAGGCTCTGGATGTCTGTCATGGTGTGTCTCGCCCACAAGCCTGTATGTGTGTGTGTACCTGTGGTTTTCCTGTCGGTGAAACCCAATAGCAGTCCCATTGCATCATTTTGAATAGTTTCAAGAGAAAATGGATGCAGTCTTGGCAGTCGGCGAGTGTTTCCATTGCTTTCTCCGAACCGTTTTCCTCCTCTGCTCGCCTTCCCCACAGGGAAAACGGTCAAAACAAACAGCAAAAAGTTGGTGTTGAGAGACTTGGGCACTTGGAAGGCCACATTCCAGCATAAGCGGAAAAAATTAGAGTCCCTGCCGGATTGCTGCAGCTCCCAGAGGCTTTGATTCACTAAGTTAATTTGGGATAGCCGCTGAGAGCTGTTGGATTTTGAGCTGGCGAGTAACAATGTTGTCAGCAGGCTTTCTTTGAAATGCCCCCGCGTGAAGAAAGCTCTGACCTGAAACTCCAGCAGCCCACCTGAACAGCAGCTGTGCCAGTTTTCCAGATATACAGATGGGTTTTTAACTCGAGTAAGTAACCCACAAGGTAACCACTAAAGTGAAGCTTTTCACTTAATAACATGGCATCTTAAATTGTACCCCACTTCCAATCAGATTATTAATAAAAATGTTATGTTATTGTTTCCATTCACTTTCATTGTGAGGAGCTACAACATTCTGCTAAACATCTTTTTGTGTTCCACAGAAGAAACAAGCGACAAAAGGGTGAGTAAATGATGACAGAATTTAAATTTGAATATTAACTGTCCCTTTAAATATTACATTTGGTGGTGTGCTGCTTCCTGACAAGGCCACCAGACAGCACAACCTGCTGCTCATAATGTATGCAATGTTTGATCATGTTTCCACGAGTTTGGCTATATTTAGACTGGTGTTGTACATTATCAATTTAATTCAATTTGCATTTATTTGTAACATTTTTTACAATACCATTTCATATTAGATGTGGGCGATATGACCAAAATCTTATGGCACGATATGAGTAATTGTATTTCATGGTAATGATAAATGTCACAATGTAGATATTTTTGCTTTAAATGAGGTCTTTTATGATATCTTGTCACCAGTATCAATATCACAAAAAACTAATACTAGCCTAAATTAAGACTGAAGACAAGTAAACAGTCAGTGAATAAATAAGAACAAGAAACTAACTACAAGCAATAGGACAAAACTACAGCAAAACAAATAAGAAATGCTACATACATTGTAAAAAGGAATCAAATGTATAAAAACACTGCATATTCTTCACTGTCTAAATTAAAGCCGCAGTCCGTAAGTTTTGCCTCTTTGTCGCCATCTCTGTTTGAAAACATGGAATTGCAGCTGCTTGTGGAATTATCTCCCGTGCGTGGGATGTGCTCCGGCACGGCTCCAGCGCGGATGAATCTAATGTTTTGAGGTGAATGTGTAGCTGTCAGTCACTGCACCGGTGTGGATGTTTACGTACTTCGCAATCACAGGTTCTAGCCTACATCTTGGAATATACGACCCAAATAAGAATTTTCATCATATATTGCCATCTGAACAAGTAAGAAGTCTGCCACGTTTGTTCTGACCAACCGAGAAAAATAAAAACATTACAATAAATCGCGCTACCAATGTGTGATTTAATCTAAAGATTGTTTAGTTCATATCACGGCAAACCATGCAAATTATTATTGTTATACTGTTTTCTCAAATTATTTTAAGCATTTTGTGACTGAGTATAGTGTGTATTAGCGTGACGGTTTCAATTTCTGTACAGTCTAATCTAATTGTCATGCCATTTGAATTTCATATTAATAAATTATTTAAACTTTTTGAGGATATTTGCAAAGATGAGCATTTTGACACAACCATTCAAGGCCTATAAATTGGCAAAAATAAATCTGTTTAATACTCTGAGCTCTATGAGCACCATCTTCACGTGTGCGAAATGAGTTCTCTTTAACTTTTTAAACTGCGATGCTTAACACGTGCAAATGATACATTTTCATGACCACGTAGCACAGCAACGTCACGTGAGCGTGATTTTTATTGTTTTTACTATTTTTAGATCATTTATTAATCTTTTTTTAATGTTAGTTAATACTAACATTAAAAATATTCATTTTATGTTAATTCACAATACGTAAACTAATGTTAAGATACAACTTTAAATTTGAATGTATTAAATTTTGAACTTGACATTAATTAACATTAATAAATGTTAAGTATTGTTCATGTTAACTAGTATAGTTCAGTAATATAGTTTTTAACATTAGTTAATTCAAAACTAAGTATGAACACATTTTTTACTGTATTTTTGTTAGTAAACAATTGTTTGTTAGTTCATGGTATAGTAACTGACGTACATTAACTAGAAATTTTAATGTAGTATTCAGTTTTAAACATATCATTAACTAAGATTCATAAATGCTATAAAAAATATTGTTCATGATAATTTATATAATGTTAAAAACTAAAAACGTATTGAAAAGTGTTACAAAAGTTTTACAGTCATGGCCAAAAATATCGGCACCCTTGGTAAATATGACAATATTTACCAAGGCGGCTGTGAAAATTAATCTGCATTGTTAATCCTTTTTATCTTTTATTTTAAAAATTCACAAAAACTAACCTTTCATTGGTTAATAAGAATTTTAAATACACTTTCTAAATGATCTTATGAACCACTGACAACTCCTAAATAACTGGTTTGTAAATAACGTAATAATTCAGAAATGTTAAATTGATCATTAATAAAGAATGAAAATACAATCATTAAACTATGTATATGCTCAAGAACAGAACATTTATAGCTGTATTTATAAAATGCTTACTAATGCCTATTAATGCTGGAACAATGCTTTATAAAGGATGGACTGCCTATTTACTAATGCTTAACTAATGATTCATAGTGTGCAGTTATTATAAAGTGTTACCATGTTAGTTAATCAAAATGTTCATATTAATTTAAAGTGCATTAACTAATGTTAACAGATAAAACACAAACATTATTAAAATTTTAAAAGTTTTATATATTAACTAACATTAATAAATCCTATATAAGAATTGTTCGTTAATTAATATAGTTAATGTTAGTAACTGAAACCTTATTGAAAGTGTTACCGAAGGTTTATGTATTGTTGTGTATGTTTCACAGTCTTGATGGTTTGGATTAACCCTTTCATTGCTGTATCAGTCAAATCCAAACTGCCAGAGGGTTACTGTAATGCATGTGCTCGCTGTGCACCGTTTTCCTGATGCCACCGGGGTGGCGTTTGCACTGACGGCTTGGGCCCGCCATTGCTGCTTGCAGCTTTATTTTCAACTGTAAGTGCAATGTGGACATTGAACCTTAATTCCCAGAGCCTGACCTCTCCAAATAACCCATTCCAATTATACGTGAAGGGAATATCTCCCAGAGCGAGTGAGGTTTTTTACATGGAGTTGTAGCCTGAACGGAGGCGGATTCTAGAAGGATTGAGTGTACCAGCAGATTAGTCTGTCAGTTTTATTATACTGGCTGAGCATTGTGACTCATGTCAAACATCTGATCCTCTGGCTTCGAAACCTAATTATTCACATTCGATGTTAGTGAAGTACTGCATGTAAATGATACCAATGCTGGATCCCAAAGCCTTAGTCAACATGAAACCAAATTGAGTTGGTTTGAACACTTACTATGAACGATTCATCAGTGAATGTTGGTGTAATATTGTATGAAAATGTAATAATGGTTTAAGTTTCAGCTAACATCATTAATTCCTCTTAATTTTCAACTTTCAATCATATTGAACTACTTTTCTCCATTCAATATCCTGTTACGCAGTAATACGCACACAAATATGACACATTATGAAGTAAATTAGTTGGCAATGCATTTTCTAGTTGATCAGATATTCCAACCTCAAGATAATACTTATTTAAAAACTGTAAAATAACACACTGGCAGTTGAAAAATATCATTTCGTCTGGCTTTTATTGTAAGTAACAGTGATAAAATGCTTTACCAGGTGAGCTTCAGTCACGTCTGGGTCAAACGTTTACCCACGCGAGTGCATTTGGCCCGTCAGTAAGGCTTCGGTCGTGAATATGACAGGCTATTTTGTTGCAGGACTTTCAGGGGGAGAGATGAAGCTTTTACGTGACCGAATGAGAAATCCGAGCCTGAACATTCAGCATGCGAAGCCAAAGATGGATGGATGGTTCTTTTTGTGTTTCAGTCATTGAATCATTCCAAACGGTAGCAGCCAAACACATTATTGACACAGTGAGGGCACATTAATATTTTCCTAGCATTTCATTTGAGAAACTTTGACGTTCTTTTTTGGAGTTCCTCTGCCTCATCATGACCACAGTTAAGAGATGAGGCTTTTTCATTGGAATCTGGAGGATTGTGACTCCAAGCCAAGTGGTTTTCAAAAGGGGTCTGGTCCTGACGCAGAAATGCAACCTGGTTTATTTGAGAAATCAATGCAGTCACTAGCTCAGTGTTAATGTATAAATAAACCAGTGTAAATCTCCTCTTAACCACACGCCAGCTCTCAGACAGAATTCTTTATGTTGTGGGCCTTTAAAAGATGCTCGTTTCCATATAGGGCTCGATTTAAGATGGAAACTAAATGTTTCTTTAATCAAAGATCCTTGAAGTTAAAATGGTATTCGCACCCCTTTGTACTTCTCTAATATGACCGTTTTGAATAAAACGGGTAATTCAGTATGAAAAACATGTAGGATGAGCTTTATTTGATTAATTGTAAGATTTTATTATTTTTATTTTTAAATTAACTGGTTATTTACTTATCTTGGAGTAACATACACTGATGAATCTTAATTCATGCTCCTGATCTTACTGTGAATGAAAATAAATGGATGTCATGTTGACGTAAATGGCAGTGAAAGTTATTTGAAGATGAGGTGATTGTAGTTCCAGTCTTTAAGTGCTTATATTATTGATTGTGCTTCAGTGTGTCTTCTTTGGGAAGGAGGAGGGGATGCTGGGATGCTCAGATCACATCGATGTAGCAGCACAACTCCAGAATCAGTCCCGGGCCAGACTGTTGTCTCGCAGATCTTCAGTCTGTCCATGTTGACAATGGAGCCCTTCTTCAGCTTTGAAGACTTTGGCAGATGCTCCAAAAGAAGGAAACACATTCCTGTTCTTTTTTTTCTCCTCTTCATATTTTGCAGCTTTTATTTATCCTCCTGCAAAAATCCAGCAAAAGTTTGGAATGCAAGATCTATTTTTTTAAATTATAATTAAAATTTAAATTGTGTGTGTGTATATATAAATGTGTGTATATATATATATATATATATATATATATATATATATAAATGAAGGCAAGACACTACAGGAAGAAATTGTTGAAAAAAATGGTTTTTAAAGAAAGTTATATTTTGTATAGCTGTATAGTATATATAAATTAGTGCCTGTATATAATCCAAATTAATTTTTCATCAGTAATTTTGGCACAGAAAGCTTCCACTAAGAATGACTATTCTTTTATCAATAATTTTTAGTTTGATAGCTACTTTCTGACATAATTTGTGTAAAAATTGGCAAAAATATAAATTCCCAACCTTATATGTAGTTTCTTATTTTTATAGTAACATTTGGGCAAACACATAAATATGAAAATAACACATATCCGTTATAACCATTTGTCTTAAGATTTTTTGTATATTTAACTTGTCCAGCTTTTGAAAACATGTTCACTATATCCTGATGTTCCTAACAGAAGTGTCTTTCTTGTAAAAGCAAAATCAGTGTCAATGAAATATAAATAATTACTGGTATTATATTATGATAAATACAAAACACCTGCTGTTCCTCCAAAATTCTCTGAATTAATTCATCAACTTTTTAAAAACAAGGAGACATCGTTGTCATGATCAAACCTCCAAACATTCGGTATCTCTGAAGAGCGCAAGATGACTCTTAAACGGACTTGAGGACTTAAAACTAGCATTTATAACCTTAGAAATGCACTAAAATCAAATGTCCACATAAATGAATTGCTGAGTCCCATGAGGTTTAAAGGCACAGTAGAGAGAGCACATGCAATTATGGGAGAAAGAGATCAGGAAATGTCTACAGACTTTTTCGCAAAAGCACCAAGGCCCAATGTGCTCCAACTGCTTGGCCACATCTCTGATGTTAAAGAGCACTAAAGAGTATCAAAAGAGGGCAGCCAGATCTGATCCTCCTTGACCCCAATTTGCCGCACCTGCAGAAAGCCAAAAGCTGGGAGTTTACGGCTGTTTAATTGGAGGGAAAACAGCCCTGTGAACTGCTGGCAGCCGCCTTCATTCAGATCTGTTACAAATTACCGCTAACTAGAGGAACCTTTTTCATTTTCCCCACACATGTGCTTACAACCCCGCGATGACATCATGGCACTCTAGCAGTGCAGACAGTGGTGGAAGCGAAACCGCACCGAAATTGAGTTGCCTGAGCTAATTTAGAGAAAAGTAAAAGGCTGTTCTCTGGTTACTTTAAGCAGCACATTTGATATGAAAGGGGAAGCTTTGAAGGAGAGGCCTGTCGGCAGCAGTCTCTTATTATCTGGACACGCACTGAACCGTGAGTGTGTGTGTGTTTGTTTCAACAGAAGCGCCAGGAGACTTTCTCACCTACTCTGGCGTGAGTCAGGCTGCTTTCCCATGTGTGTCTGAGTTTGTTTTTCAGTATGTGGTTGATGATGCAATTTTGGCCATTTAAGAGCCTCGTCTAACCAAATAATTCCTGTAAAGATACAAGCCGCAACAGATATTAGCTGTCAAACTAAACAAATCTTAATGGTTTTAAAACCGGTGACATTTATTGACTAATTTTGTTATAAGACTAAGCATGTTCTTAAAGAGATGGTGCAACCAAAAATCATTTACTCACCCATATGTCATTCCTAACTTGTTTGACTTTTATTTCAAAAAGTGAACATTTGATCCTCCCAAATTCGATGGCACTGGACAGTGACTCAAAAAGACATACTGTAGTGAAAATCTTGTTGCCTGTCATAGACCTCCGTTTCATTAGAATTCATAAAAGAGAAGCTTTATATGAATATCTATTTCCACCACAGAATTTAAAAAAAAAAAGTAATTCAATTTTTCTCACAATTCTGACTTTTTTATTTCTGAAAAGTCAGAATTGTGAGTTAAAAAGTCACAATTACCTTACACAAGTCACAATTAACAGAATTTCGAGACATTCTGTAGTTTTGTCTCATAATCATCTTTTAATCATATTTGTAAATGTCTTGACTCCACAGCCAACAGAGCAATTTTGTCTTTACTGTTCCAATACTTATGGAGGACACTGTATAAACTAATTGGATTGCGATGTTTAGGGTTCATACTATGTAAAACTTTCAGAATCTGAAATCTGCAGAAGAAAGAAGGACTCTTACAGGTTTGGAATGACATGACTGTGAATAAATTATGGAGGAATTTTAATTTTGGGGTGAACTGTCCCTTTAAGCGAGTATAATATTGTGTCTGTTGTGTATATAACCCATAGTGTTCAAGTTCACTCGGGTAATTTGGGTTGTAATTTGAGGTTTGTGAAATTCTCCACACAGGGTTAGTAGATTATGACGGAGAGGCCATCCACGATAATTGAACATCATTAGCGTTTAGTCACACATTCAGCCCCGCGGTTCTGTTTCTTTGCTGTTTTAAATACAGAAAGGTCATACAGTAGTTTAACACAACTTACAATAGCATTTGTGGGCCTGTATCCCATGATTCCCCAGCACAGAATTCTCTCTCAAACAGCACTTGTGGGAGTTTTCATGTGGAGGTTTAAGGATGTTGTACAGATTAATAACTCCTTTTTTAGGTCGTACCTTAAACACTCAGCTCTGCCATGTGGGTTTGTCAGGGATATGTTGAAGTATAAGCCAGCGGGCGATAAAAATGCCTCAGTGCCCACATCCTGGCTCTCGCTGCCTTTTTCAACACCAATTCTTCTGTAAATTGACATCGGCATCTCTCTGAAAACAGGATGTGGAGAGCAAGTTAAGCAGCAGACGGATGACCAGCACTGGCCCGGCTCCTGTTACTCTGTTTTCTACTCTGTCAGCCTGCTGCTTCACTTATGACAGTCGGCCCGCCTGCAGGGACTGTTATCAAATCGAGTGTGTCTGTCTGTCACAGGCTGTGTGTGCGCGACTCGGTCTGTAGGCCTCAGTTCTAAACCAAGCTTGACTGTTTAAAAATAGAATCGATACAAACAAAACAATAATCAGTTTAATATTCACAAGTAAAAAGGAAATATTTCACTATATTTGTTTTCATTTAGCTTAATAAAGGTGAGCATCACTGCTAATTTACGATCACATATTGCTGCTCTGTGAAATTTCACAAGATCAGGAGTTTCGCATAAAGGCTAAATAGTTCCTAGTGCAGATTCGCTTGTTTTTCGACAGACCCACCACCCCCTTCGTTACTGTTATGTCTGACAAGCCATGATGCTCTCTTGCCACACATCATGTTCTCAACATTGCGGAGCAAAGAGGAAACTGACTGACATCATGCCAACAGACAAGAAAGAGCAGGTTACTTTAGGTATGAAACAAAGTCTCAGCTTTAAAATTGTCACTTTTTTAAAAATTAAACCAATACCGTTTTGTAGCTCTTTGTTGTGATGGATCGTTGTAGCACCTCAGTTCAAGCGACACGTGAACCATTCATTAAAGCACAAAATAAACATGAATGAATATCAGAAGGTATTTTATTTCAACCGCGGAAAGATGTTAATACACGTTAATCTACTCTCCTGTATGGTTTGATTGTCTGACAAAACTTCAGCGTTATGATTGGTCAGCTTGCCTGTCAATCAGAAATGTGAGATGCAATATTAAATTCTCAGAATATCAAGGAAAAACTGCCAGAAAGCTGCTTGGTTTGATAGTGTCTTCTGTGTGAGTTGTCCATCATACATCGCTACACTCTTGACATTAGACAATGGCTATTTTTTGGTCATGGAGATATATTTCATCCTAATGCGAAATTTCCGTTTGTGTGGGTTCCTATTGAAATGAGATTTTGTCTGCGAAAATGTTGAACAATGGTAAATGCGTTTATTACAAAATACACTAATAATCAAATGGAATGTTTACCAATAAAAAGGTCATATATTTAAAAAAAAATATTAGCCTATATATTTCTTCAACTAGATGATCATTTCAATTTTATTTAGATTTATAGGCTATATATTGTTTCATTTAGCTTAAAGTTTTTATACATACGTACATACTAGGTCAGGTTTCATTTAATATGACATTACATATATTTGAGATTTTAACAAACCTTAAATGAAGTGTCGCCTTTTCATGCTAAAAGTGAATCTTTGCACAAAAAGAAAAAAAATCCTTCAGAATATAACTTTTCAATTTTTCCTCACTTATCCTTTTCTCCATGATGATCAGCTTTCTGCTCCAGTCTTCTTCAGCTGTTGCGAGACCCCCTGATTTATTCCCCCAAAAACCTTCCTGCTCTGGCACGGGGCTAATCCCCACCCCAGCTGTGGGGTCCCACCTGGGTCATAAATCTGAGCCCCTAAATCCTTACCTGGACAGTGTTCAGAAAGTGCATTCCCTGCAGGAAGCTGGGGGTGTTTGTTGCAGAGATGAGGGGGACAGAGCAACGTGAGCCTTAAGCTAGTCTAAGTGGTTTGCACCAGCGCAAATCCATGCATTTCTCTGTTGCACACTACATCACTCACATTCAGACGGGAAGCATTAGGAAAGTGTTCCTTAGCTATTATTTTTCCTTTTCCAGGCTTGTTGATCAAGATGATGAAGCAATGTATTTTCACATAACAATGCATTGTGGGGAACAGGCCTCGTCCCACAGGGTTAAGTGGTATTCCCTGGTCCTGCAATGTTATGATTCTTAATGTTCTATGTGAAGGGTTTCCGAAGCGTTTTACAACGTCCCTGCTCTGTTTGTTTGTTTTCCTGCTGTACTCAAACGATGGATTGCGGCCTACATAAAAAAAAAATGGTAACACTTTTCACTCAGAAATTGTAAATTTCATGAATAATTACAAAGATACAGCCAGTAACATTTAAACATGACATTTTTAATTAGAAAAACTGAAATGTTTACTTGTAAAAGTGTACTCCGATAATCTTCAAAACAACTTTAGAGAAAAAGTGTAAAAGTGGGTCACGAACAGCAGAAAAACAACAGTGCTTAATGCAGATAATAAAATGCAACTAACTTTGTAATTATGTAGACAGTTTTATAAGGAAGGAGAAAGCAACACTTCCCAAATCTTTTAATATTGGCATCAAAAGCTGTGCGTCCAATGCTATTCTTGTTCAAGCGATGCCAAAGTTATGGGTTCGATTCCCAATGCATAAACTGATGAAATCTGTACTTTGAATGAAAGGGTTGCCAAGTGCATAAATGTAATGTCAGAAACCATTAACAAAGCTACACAAAGTTCAAGAAAATATGACCCAGACTACATTAATCACAGCTTCACTTCCAATGAGGGTTAAAATGGTTTGTGTCGACCACGTTGGGTTCTGTCTAGTGAATTAGAAAATGAACTGTTGAAAATGAACCATGGTGTTTGTTGGACCGCAGCTCTTTGGCCAATAAGAAAATAAGTTAATGGGTGCTTTGAGCTTCGAAGCAGGGTATGGTCAGACCCCCTAAAGGCAGCAGCTCTAGTCTGAGGAGAGAACGGTTGGCAAGACTAGCTGTCTGTTGTACATTAGCCGGATTTCATTTCAGATGGCCTGTAATTATACGGCTGATGGGGGGAAACGGTTGCTTGTGCCCTGTCATGATAAAAGAGAGTAAAGGGGTGGAACTTGAGCATCATAATGGCCACGTAGCCTACACACTGCAAAGGTTTTGGAGTTATAAATACAGAGTTCTGGCATGAAACTCGTAAGTTGGCACAGTTTAACTCTAACTCGACCTGACCTAATGACATCATTATCGCATGGCACAGCGGATTGGTTCTCTCCTGTATCGTTAGCCAATGAGTTCTCCGTTCAACATTCAAATACATGACTAGTGCTTGTTGTAGCAGTTCGCAGTGTGCTTCAGAAAACCTCCACCTGTATAGATCTGCTACGAGGTGATCCACGTATTCTATGGGGGGTTATTTCATGTATGTCATATTTGCAGCAACAGTATTTCTTACATGCTCACAGCAGCATGTTGTGGATATATTGGCAACTCTCGGTACTTACTCTGCTGCAGCAGCATAGCATATCTATTCCACCAAGACCAAATACATTAACATTGTCATGTACATTGCCATGCCAATCCCTCCGAGTTGTCATGACAGAACTGCATTTAAAGCTACTGTATGTAGTTTTGTTTATTTTTGTACAGTTAAGTGGAAGTCACTGTCGTAATTACAGCGGATAGCTGTACATGTGCATTTGTTGCTGCTGTAAAACAATCTGCTCTTTTTGCGGAATTTCGTACTCGCTCACCAAAACAGACGTTTGTGGGGAGCGTAGGAAATAAACAGAAGCCATTCGCCTTAGAAATCTGTATAATCAGAATGATTTTGAAACTGATATTTTAAAGGGTTACTCCAACCCAAAATGAAAATTTTGTCATTAATCACTACCCCCATGTCGTTCCAAACCTGTAAACGCTTCGTTTGTCTTCGGAACACAATTTAAGATATTTTGGATGAAAAGGCTTCTGACTGTCCCATTGACTGCCAAATAACACTGTCAAGGACAGAAAAGTATGAAAGACATCGTCAGAATAGTCCATCTGCCATCAGTGGTTCAAACATAGCGTTATGAAGCTACGAGAATACTTTTTTCATGCAAAAAGAACAAAAATAACGACTTTATTCAACAATTCGTCTCCTCTGAAATAAAGTTCAAATAAGCTTAATAAAAAACAAATATTACACGAAAAACGTAATCTAAGAAGCTTAACCAAAAATAAGGAAATGCTGCTGTGGCAACTAGCTGAAATAAGTTTGTTGAAGTGCTTAACTTAAAACTGAAATAAAAGTAAATTTAAACAAAGCTAAATTGCAAAAAAAATAAATAAAAAAACTTATAAAGACAACATAAGCATAGAAAAACTTGAGATGAAATTTAAATGAAAACTAAAAATATAAAATAAAAGCTAATTCATAATATTAATAAATACTGTAATAGTACAGAAATAAGACAAAAATAACACTAATGTGAATTGGTTTTAAGTAGTTGTCACTCGTGTATATAACCAAACTCAATCCGTGTGTGTTCTAAGTGCCACATCATCAAACTTCCTATTGGACAACGATCATGACTTGGAGTTTCTTCGGTGGATAGAACATCTATGAAGTCCATGTGTGACCTCACAGGATCTTTAGATTACTAGAGTTTATCCCTTCAGCTGAGTGGATGTAAATGCACAATGACAGGACAAAACTCACTCAAAATTACTCACATCTCCACCATCTCAAGAATTCATCTGCAGGCTTCTCCATTCATTCAGTTTATCCCTTCATTAGGTCATCGTCCAGCGTATGTTTTTCCATTTGTGAGGTGATACCAGAATTCCAGCCTCCATTTCTCCTAAAACAAACAAATTACATGTGTTCTTTATTATAGAGGCATAGGTGAAAAGTTCACTTACATCAGTGTTCATAATAATAAAATAAAATGTATATGTATGAAACAATTTTAAAAAAGTGTTCATGCTCTTGCAATGGAAATCCAAGATGAGTTTGTTTCTTCAGACTAGGAGAAATGTAGCATTACATCACTTGCTCACCAATGGATCCTCTGCAGTGAATGGGTGCCGTCAGAATGAGAGTCCAAACAGCTGATAAAAACATCACAGTAATCTGCACCACTCCAGCCCATCAGTTAACAGCTTGAGAAGTGTAAAGCTGCATGTTTGTAAGAAACAAATTCATTAAGATTAACATTTTAAGATGTTTTTGTAGAAGTAAACATGATTTTTTTAAAGTAGAAAGCCTGGATTGTTGTTTTCAAACCTTTAAAGAAACCAGAAACTCATTTTGCCATTTAAAATGCACAATAAATAAAGCAAGTCACAATTAATTGCATGTTTCCCATCTTCTAGTGCAACTGTAGGAACAGCCAAACCTCACTCTCTCACACTCCTGCTCCCACAGCTCAAACGCTGAGAACAATCAATTTGACACAAAAAAATGAGCAAGCAAAATCTTAACAATTATATCAATTTACTGCAGTCGTAAACTTTAGTGGAAATGTAAAACCTGATGTATGTCTGAACCAAATACAATTCATATTGAATGCAATCAATTTGGCCACCTTAAGAGAGCCATGAGGTTTTGCTGAAATGAGTCGTGGCCTCCGGAGAGCTCTTAAAATCGAATATCACACTTAAGGTGGTCCAGTTCAAGGCAGCGTGCTAAATGGGAGGCAGATGCTTGTTCCCTTTGAGTGCTTTTGGATACAAATGTGAATCTAAATCTGTCCATACACAGCACCTCTCGCTGAAGCAGATGATGTTGAGATGTTCACAGATTCACTTCCGTCAGGCTCCTGAGAGCTGCTCGTTTTATAGTCTCTAAGAATGCAGGTTAGTATCAGCAGGATCAATCCAAATGATGTTAGGGTGATGAAATCCAAGCTCAGGCATAGAAGAAAAAATGAATGTCCCAAAAAATTGCTCTGTGATGTTCTTTTCATGACCATTAAGCTTGTTTTACCTTTTCATTACTTTAATGCATCCGTTTTTTGTAATGTAACCACGTTTTTTTGTACAAAATTGACTAATGCAATGATTTTGTTTATATAGAGCAAATCATTTTATATTTAACCATATGTGTAAGGTATTAAATACTATTTTTATTATATTTTTTTAAATTATTGTTATTATTATTTAATATACACAATGTAGGATTGGGTATATAAGAAAAACCTGTCATTTTTGAAATAATATTATTATGTTTTATACATTTTAAATAATGTTTTTATTATTATTTATATTACATGTTGTTAATAGGCCTATTCACTATAATTTCAATATAACACAATATATTATTAATATTATTGAATTTATTAATTATATGTTTTATTATTATTTTGCATTATTTTTACGTAAGAAATTGAGTGAGAATGAAAAATGCAAAAGCAAAAAAAAAAACCTGAAGGATCTTAATATAGACAAAATACAATATCTTGTTTCTTTTTATTTTAGGGTAAAATAGGATGTTTCTGACAAGTTTAGTTAAATTCCTATTTAGATATTTTTATATCAAATATATTTATTTGGTTTTTGTCAGTTTATTCTTAATATGAATATAGTACCTTAAATGTACTCTGTGCAGAAACCTTGAAAGTTCACTGAGGTCAGATGCAATGTGACCAGCTTTTGTTCCTGCTCCGTTCTCAGACAGGCTCAGACGACCTTGGCCGGTCCCGCATTTGAGTGACTGCATTAGACTGTGTTTTGTTCCGAGACTGAAAGATATACCGGGCTGACGGCGGCCTCTCGATCCTGCTGAAGGATCAAGTAGCGTTTAACAGCGGAAGCGCGAAAGCCGCAGATTCCACAGCGCCACTCAACGTGTCATGGACGGCACTACTGGGCTCAATCACTTGAATTTCTCTCTTGTTTGCCCCCACGCTGACACTCCCAGTGCTGTTGACGCCCTCGATCCATCTTCATCGGCCAGCGGAGCTCCGTGACCCTCCGGATGGGGCGGCCCAGGTAGCGCTACATCACAGGGCTTTAAAAGGCAATTCGTGGGAAAAGTGGGCAGAAACTTTCACTGTGACGTGCACTAATGCACATGTGCTTTTGATTCCTTGTCCCACGTTAATGGCAAATGTCAACCTGAAATAATAACTTCGGTCTTTGTGACCGAATGAAAACGGTCAAATTTATGACATTTGTTATCGAATAATGACATTAATCTCCATACATTTGAAATATATTTATATTAAAATATTTATTATCATGAAATAATTCATCTTTAATATAGGCATTAGAATTTTATAGAATTCTAAACATTTTTAATTTTCGATTTTACAGTAATCTATAGCCTATATCACAATATTAGCCTACTTTTATTAAATATACAGTACTGTGCAAAAGTTTGGTGTCAGTAGGATTTTCGTAATGTTTTTGTCTCTTTTGCTCACCAAGGTTGTATTTATTTGATGAAAATACAGTATAAAAACTGTAAAAAATTTAGATATTATTACAATTTAAAATAACTGTTTTCAATATGGTTATATTTTAAAATGTAATTTATTCCTGTGACGCAAAGCTGAATTTTCAGCAGTCTTCAGTGTCACATGAACCTTCAGAAATCATTATAATATGCTGATTTGCTGCTCAAGAATGCCACTTTTGATCATTTCAATGAGCCCTTGGTAAATAAAAGTATTAATATCTTTCAAAACCAAAAAAAAATAAATAATCTTACTGACTCTGAACTTTTGAATGGGTAGTGTATGTAGCAATCAGCACCATGCTCAAAGAGACGGGCAGAAATAAATGACGTTTTGGACTTTTAACTGCGGTAGGCTATTTAAGGTTGCCTTGAAAATATTTTTGTTCTGTCATTGACAGAAATATGAACGCCAAACAAAAGGAGAACTTGACCGATCAGGAAAGAGTGTGGTTTATACCACTGCACTAAACATTTCATGATCAGATTTGGTGATTTACAATCTGGCCCGTTTTGATGAGATGATTGGGGACAGAGGAAGTGTGCGCACACCTCTTTTTTCCCTCAAAGTATTCACTGCGCTCCTGAGATGCTCAATTGTGGTTTACAGCTGTTTAAACACAAAGATATTCTCACTGTGGTCAGTATAAGGAACCTAATTAGGCAGTAAAGTTGAACTGTAAAGGGGAATAAAAAGTAGAGGAGGATCCAAGTCAGTGAACTGAGGTGCCTGCTGCAGTTGCCAGTGGTCGCCATGAAGTGGAGCCATTTGGCATCGAATGTTATTCTGGTGGGAGACAGGAGCTTTATTTCCCTCTCCAAACACTGGTGTTACCCTGATTTATGGGCAACGGGGTTTATGATATGAAACGTGTCAGTTTTAGGTTAAAACTCATGAGAAGGTGAGAGAGAATTTGCAAATATATCACCCTGTCACCACGGGAGGAACAACAAAATCTGCTTCTCAGGTGAACCAGCTTCACAGAGCTGTACTGGAAGACTAGAGAATATTGTTTCCATTGACTTTAAGTACATACTCACTTTTTTATATATATAAAACAGTTTGTAGAGTGTTGGAAAGTCTAATTCACTTTAGTGAAAGAGTTCATTTGGACAGTTCATATAAAAAGCATTAGGCCTTGGCCATATTTTGTGCTGAAAATGTTATGCATTTAAATGGTTTTAATTTCACTTTGCACTAGAAATAAAATATGGCTCAGGTGTGTTATACAACCCCAATTCCGGAAATGATGGGACATTTTTTAAATTTGAATAAAATTAAAACTAAAAGACTTTCAAATCACATGAGCCAATATTTTATTCACAATCGAACACAAAGAACATAACAAATGTTTAAACTGAGAAATTTTACACTTTTATCCACTAAATGAGCTCATTTCAAATTTGATGCCTGCTACAGGTCTCAAAAAAGTCGGCACAGGGGCAACAACTTGGTGAACTATAGTTTAAAAGAGTATGAATGTAGTTACATACTGTACTATTAGATTGGTGAGCTAATTTAAAAGAGCTAGAATGTAGTTACTAGTAGCTTTGTGAAGTTAAAAATAGCTTAAATGTAGTTGTACATACTTTAAATTACTACTAACTTGGTGAACTAGTTAAAAAAGAGCTTGAATGTAGTTTTACATGCTTAAAATTACTAGTAGCTTAGTTTAAAAGTAGCTTCTAAACACGGCTTATTGTAACTTGTGTCATTGGAGCAAAGTTTTCTCAGTTGCTGGCATTCACACCATTTATGGATCATGATAACAACTTTAAGGCTTTTAGCTATTTTATTCTGGTCTAAACCATGGTTTGACCTCAAATTGCTTTTCTCTTTCATATTTCTGTGGTTTGACGATGTAAAATTTGACCTCTTCTGTGGATGCTGGAAAGAGACGTCTCAAAATGTGGACCGCAGCAATGTGATGATAACCCCAGTGGACATTTATGTAAGTGCTAGTGTTATTTTGACTGATTTTAAGTAATTTGTTATTCTTCCTGGTTTGCGCTGGCCTGCTGTAGAATCTGTTTTCAGTGGCGTACATCCATCTGCTTTCTCTGGGCTTCCTGGTTAATTCTCTTACCACCTGCTCAACATCTCGCCTCAATACCGCCAACCTACACGGCGCTCAGCAGAGGGCCTCATCAAACCTGGATCTCCACTTTAAAACTCACCAGCCTGTCAGAAGGATTAATATTGCCTTGGGCACCTGTGAGTTTACAGATAATTGACTTTCAATAACACTCTGCCTTCAAAAATTTTACTCTTTTCAGTCATATTCTTACACTATTTATCATCTTTAAAATAGAATTCAAATATTTTTTTTCTTGCAATTCCAAACAGATTTTCATTCAGAAATATAATTACAAACGTTATATTATGAAGTAAA
The DNA here is from genome assembly GCF_936440315.1 of Barbus barbus. Classification (NCBI taxonomy): domain Eukaryota; kingdom Metazoa; phylum Chordata; class Actinopteri; order Cypriniformes; family Cyprinidae; genus Barbus; species Barbus barbus. The sequence goes on along the minus strand of NC_136755.1, from coordinate 23,762,346 downwards.
TGCATCACTCCCTTGCTTCCTCTGGAAGAAATGTCATTCTGCATCAAAAATTGTGACCCAATACGTGTCTTACATCGATATGAAGAGTTTTTGATCTTTATTGATCCACCAGAACCGCAACTATGAATTGTATTAACTATAACCTTGTTGTACATAGGCCTACATATAAATGTTATTTTATTAAATAAACGTATTACCATCCTGCAGCTAGATCTAACTCCCTGAAGTAACAGAACATTGCTAGGCATGTACATATTTGTATTGACTGGTCGCTTTTCTTCTAGTCAGTTCCATTTTATTTGCATAAAACCTTTCACAACTTGTATCAAAGCAGCTCTACAGAATATATGGCCTTGACTATGACCAGAGACTAGTAAATACAACGTATGTTGGACTTTTCTCTACGTAGAAGTCAGGTGAGGTTTTTAAAAACTGTATTATATCCACACAGGGGCAGCAAACTACAGTTTTGAACAAACATGTACAAAACTGCCTCATAAGGTATTACAACCTTTTGCACGAACTTGACAGATTACCAGTTTCAAAATACTGTAACAGTTAAAGTTCTAGTCTATTATGTTAAGTCTGTATAGTTCATATAGGTCTTTAGTTGAATATGATGTGATTACTAATCACCTCACAATCATTTCAAAGACTATGTCTAATAATTGGGTATGAAATTCCATTTATTTAAGTTTTACAGATTGTGATGGTACAAAGTATCTATATCATGAGCTCCAGGATACAACTAATGGGCATTCAGTCTTTAACCCTGCTGGAAAATCTAGCTAAAGCTAGTTTAAGGTGGGGTTTTTTGGTTTTGGAGCTGGTTTGTAGCTAGTTCGTGCTGATTAGGTGGATGACCACCCAAACTAGACCAGTTTGGACCAGCAACAAACCACTTTGTTTGTATGACCTGGTCATACCACATGGTCTCATACCCAAGATGGTCTACCAGGTGTCCACCTGCTAGTCAAATACATGAACCAGATAGAAATTAACTGTGTTCTTCCATATCCAGGTGCTTTTAGAATCAAACATTTTCTATCTCATACAGATCTTTTTATTCAATGATGCTGGACATTCAACTTGACAGAGTCTCTATTTGTGGAAGTAAAGTTTTGTTTATTGGCTTTGATGTCTGTTTATCTCTCCAGGCCCTCTGGAGATTCATTTTGCTTCTTCTCAGATTCCTGTTTGTCCTTTTCCATTTGTTCCTGCTGTTTGGTGTCCAGTTCCTTTAGTTTTTCCTCCACGTCTGTGGGAATCTCCACCTCCATCAGATTATCCATTCCCGCCTCTGGCTCGTCTCCAATCAAAACCTTAATCAAAGACACACAAAATTGCACATGAAACCCTGATGGACCTCAATATGTTCCGTCAGAGTCGCATATCGAGAGAAAAGTGGTAATGATGCAGGACGGGAGCTAATGAGATGCCAGACAGCATTTCACTTTTACTGTCATTCCCAAGTAGCAATTTCGAGAACCCGACAACATGGAAAAACTTCAGTAACTTGATAGCTGTTAAAGTAGAGTTAGTTAAAAACGGCTGCATTATGAAAAAGCGCCCATTAATCCTGGATAAATATTAGCCTCGTTCTGTGCTTGGCATATTAGCTGCTTTATTGATGCTAATTAAAATGGTTGGGTTGAGGCAAATGGCCGAACCACTGCTTCTGGCCTGGAGTTCAAAAGGGATCTCCCAGACGTTATGGAGAATATCATGCTTTAATAGGAGACCCTGTGACATCTTTTCCATGGGCCGTACCCAAATATACGCCTGCCACGGTGCAAGGAACAAGCTTTTTCCACCAAATTAGTGTCTCTTGCTTTTCTTTCGACCAAACTCATAAATCCTGGTTTTGGAGAACTGGAACTGATCTGCCTACTGTCTGGGGTCTTCCAAAGCACAACAATCCACATCTACAGGAAACGTTGCATGTGACGATCTCGCAATAGTGATGCAACAGAGATGCAATCGTCTAATTGGACAGAACTGCGTTGATTTGAACCTAATGGGCTAATGATGTGTTACACTAAGCATAAACAACACACTGTGCCCACAAAAATTGGATAAAATAGTCTTGTATTATCAACTTGTTTGCCATCTTGAATTAGTTTTTTCAATAAGCTCATTGCAGTGTATTATGGGATTTCTTTATCCACGAATGATACATGCATTGCTGCCTTGAATGTTTTCATACCTGGACGAGTTTCTCACAGGCTGAAATCACATGTGGATCCTTCTCCCATTTGTGAAACACTCTCATGATGGGATACACGTTCTTGTTCTTCATAATCTGTCGGCCCACTTTCGAAGCTGTAAGCTAAATATGAACAGATCATTAAGAATCTGAACTAAAGAATAGCCATACATACATAAAGGAAGAAAAATATAGTGATAAAACCCTACATTCCACATTTGCTTTTATACAGCAAGGACCTATTAAATTGATTAAAAGTGGCAGTAATGACATTTATAATGTTACAAAATATTTCTATTTCAAATAAATGCTGTTCTTTTGAACTTCTTATTCATTAAAGAATCCTTAAAAATGTAGCATGGTTTCCACAGAAATAATAAGTACAGTAGCACAACTGTTTTCAACATTAAAAATAAGAAATGTTTCTTGATTTCTGAAGGATCATGTGACACTAAAAACTGGAGCAATGATGCTCAAATTCAGCTTTGCATCACAGTAATAAATTACATATTAAAATATTCAAATAGAACATTTTAAATTGTAATAATATTTCACAATGATACTGTTTTACTGTATTTTTGATCATATAAATGCAGCCTTGATGAGCATAAGAGACTTTCAAAAATGTAAAAAAAAAAACTCATCGACCCCAAACATTTGAAAGGTTGTGTAAGTCATTTACTTCAATACAGGTCAAATAAATGAAAGGTTTGAGATGCTGTTCTTACAAGCATCAGGGTTTCTAAGAGCATCTAGCGGATATCAGGATCATCTTCTCTCTTTTTATCCTCAGGCAGGTACTGCAAGTCCACAGGCAAACCTGTAAATGCAAATAAAATGAAATTAAATGTAAAGTATGTAATTGTTGTATTGTTAAAATAGTGGCACGATAATCAAACACTTCACCTTTAAAACATTTTAAGAAGGAAAAGTGGTGCTTGCTGTCATAATCCTATCACTTAGAATAGAAACAGCATGTCTCTTAATATGTTGGGTTCAGAGTTTCTTCAAAACTGAAACCTTTAGTATAAGCATTAGTAAAAACCAATTATACAGTTCAAACATACTCTTTTTAAATTAGATTGAAGTATGTTTGGGCTATAGTTAAACAGACTTTGAAAGGTTTTCAGAAGGTCACCTATTCACTAATATGCTTTCTCTCCTAATTTGGTCAGAAAGGCATTATGAATAAGTGGAAAATATGGTGCATATAAACTCTTCAAACAGCTTTTAAGAAACCCCAAACTTTGAACAAAGATTCTGGCTTAGCAAATTCACAACTTCCTGCTGTAATGGTGGTATTTCCACTTTGCTCATTCCATTTTCCTTACTCATGCCTGCTGTGTGGGAAATACAATTAACATTCAACCTGTGTATCATCAAAATGATTAAACAGCATCACCTACTGGACAAACGAAAGCAACGTAATGCTTTTTTTTTCTACACTAAAAACAAAAATCAAAACAAAACAAAAATCGTTCTTGGATCTGAGGCCTGTTTCATAAAACAAGTTTACCAAATAAGCCAGGTTTATTGCAGTTAGTCTGACTTATTGTCAGTTGATTTGGTTCAAAATAAGTCAGACTTACTGAAATGAGCCTGGCTTATTTGGTAAACTTGTTTTATGAAACGGGCCCCTGGAGGGCATAAACATCCAGATGATGTAAAAAGCATCACCTTCATTCTCTTCCTCTGAGAGCTCCTCTGGTCCAGCCAATGGTAATAAAAGGTATGGTAAAATATCCACCGCATCACTGAGCAACCACTCATGATGAGCTGTATGGACAAAAGGCATGTTTCATGAGAATTAAATGCATTTTTATTCATTTGTCTCTGACTTATTTTTGCATTGGCTTTCCTTTCAATTATGAAATTTGCAGCAATCAAATCACATGCTCTTTACATTTACTATTATTTATTTAGCAGACGGTATTACGATAATTACTAAGCCAATCACAAGTGTAAAGATGAATAACTTACTACAGTCAAAGCAGCAATTTCTGAGCGTTCCCACTACCCCTCCTCGTCTGGTAGTCGATTCCTCGTACTGTGTGTACGGCAGGAGCCTCTGAATCACACACCTGTAGAAACACACATGAAACAATCAATGTCATACTGTCTAGTACCACTGTATTACTGTGCTTTTGGAGATGTACCATGGTAATGTTTTTTGATACTTACCTTTGGTAACAACTAAGAAACAACTTGTCTTAGTATGTGTTAAAAGCCTAGCAGCAGCATTTTGAATCAGCTGCAATCTTTGGAGATTTCTCTTGCTAGTACCAGAATAAAGTGCATTACAATAATCAAGTCTGGAAGAGATAAAAGCATGAACTTTTCAAAAATCTGCAAAAGAAAGGAATGACTTTATCTTCGTTAACTGCGTCAGTTGTGCAAAACAAGACTGCAAAAAACAAGACTTTAGTCACCCAAACATCAAAGGACAGTTCTGAGTCAAAAATTACACCTAAGTTGCAAGATAAAGATATTAGATAAGGCACCCAGACTAGAGGAGAGATTATTAATATTAGCACTACTGGGGCCACACGGAGTAATTATAAGCACTTCTGATTTGGAATCATTCAACAGCAGAACATTTTTTGACATCCAATTTTTGATCTCGATGAAGCAGGATATAATATGGGATGTGTCAATAGTACCAGACTTTACTTTTTTTACAGTCTATGACTTTACCATGGCATACAATTGCGTATCATCTGCATAGCAGTGGATATTTATGTCATAACGCATAATTTGGCCCAGGGGTAATATGTAGATAGTAAACAGAAAGGGACCAAAAATAGATCCCTGAGGGACCACACAAAATAAAGGAGCAAGAGAAGAGGAGGCATCTCCAAGCACTATGGAAAAAGACCTATTCGACAAATAAGAAATAAACCAATCCAGAGCTACATATCTGGCACCGACATAAGTGTTAAACTGTTGATCAAAACATTATGGTCCCCAGTGTCAAAGGCTGAGCTAAAATCAAGAAGGATTAAAATGGATTACAAGCCAGCATTAGCTGCAAGCAGTAGGTGACCTTAACCAGAGCAGTTTCAGTGCTATCCCAGCAAACATTGAGACGTGTAAAGACCGTTGAAAAGACGTCCCTTCGTCACGTCCCGTTATGGTTGAAAAATAGTTCCGAAATGAAAGTTGAACCGACGTCTTTGACGTCTTCTGGCCGTGAAATGCACGTCTTTTCTGGACGTCCACGGACGTCTAAATAGGTCATCTTCTGGATGTTTATAATATGTACTGCTGCATAATTTACGTGTGTACATTAATATATAAAATAAACACATACCATATTGTCTAACATCGTGAAATGCATTATGTCTCGAGGTTTACACATTTGTTGAACTTGACTAAGGTTCCAAAAAGGTCCAAAAGCGGTCCAGTCCGACCTGGACTTCTATAAAATGTTTTTCCCACGTGTACTTTACAACCAATAACACATTATTTGTGAGCTTAAATATTTTACTTTACCACAAGATACCATGAACTTAACATTTTTGAATAATATCTTCCAGTTATTAAACATTCAAACAAGACACTACGAGTATTGCCATTTAGTTACCCAAATCTGCGGTAATTGTGTTTTCAGTATTTTTAAATTAATGTGTAGTTTTTAATCAAACAACATAACAAAACACAGGATATAAGTATAAACACACCATTCTTTTCCAAAAAAAATCTATTTTATTTTAGTGCTCCACAACATAATTGCATATTTTGTGTGTATGTATATTTATTTATAAATTATATCAATAAACAGGTTAAACACTGATTCAGTAACTTTGCCATTGGGTTTACCACCATTTACTTCTTATAACCCCCACCCCCAGCTCTTCCTGGAGCATGTTTCAAGTGTTCCGCCATTGCTACGTCAATTTCCAAGTCAGTAGCATTTGGGCTCCACCTCTTCACAGCATCTGAGGGAAGAGAATATGAATGTAAAAAGCAAGAAGTTAAACAAGCACTTATTTAGAAAGTGTTTTTGTTTATCAAACTAATTGTACAATGCAGTCGAACAAGACTTCAAAATTCAAAATGAAGACTTAATTCATGACACAGGATGTTGACATATGAGTACACTGGGACTAAAAAACATGTTTATTATGCGTTTGGACATTTCTGATAAAAATAGGTCTTTTAAATAAATAAGACACAAGGAACATACAATGTGTGTCACAAATTACCTTGTATTATATTATATAAAGGTGTAGCCTTGAATGCCTTCTTTTCCAGCTGGCCACCACCCCTCATGTTGAATTTTGCCATTAAGGCATTTGACATGATTCTGAGAAATAAACAATTCAGGATTTACTTCATAATATTAAAATGCATTGCAAATTAGCAGTACTGTGCAGCTTGCCAGTTGCATGCAGTGTTAAAACATACACTTTCACAACCACTAGTCTATCATGTAATAAGTGCTCTGTCCCTATCCAAAGTTTTTGTGACACGTAATGACTCATTCATTTCTTACACTAACATTATGTTTTTTATATCTTGTTTAAAGTCCTACGAACAGCCTGATTTAGCACAGACATTAAAACTTCAACACAAAAACTGGCAATTATATAAGTAGATATAATGTGTGACAGAATTATAGTATTATCAAAGGTTGGGGTCATTATTGTAGCTACTGTTATTATTTCTGAAATATGACACAGCTAAACACACAATGCTAGGTAAATACATACCTGTTCATGACTTTGTTTACACAGTCTCTGACTGACATTCCGCCAACTCTGGACAGTTGCTGAACCTAAAAGTGACAACACAATCAAAAGAAATGTAATATGATATTTAAATAACACTTATCTGTGTGTGCACGTACATATGCATTTATGTATATCTGGAAATATACCCAAAATCCTCATCACATTTTAAACTTACACAGATCCACTTCTTTTGGTCATCTTTCATGCACTCTTCAAAGGATTTCAGGTCACTTTCAGACTCTAGTCTCGTAAACGATGATGACGACTTTCCAGGGTCAAGAATGGCAGCAAGTTGCTGAAGTTCCTCTTTTAGGCCAAACAGCAGGCTAAACACTTTCCTTTGGAATCCTGATAGAGAAATCATTACATTAACATGCGTTTTACACGTATCTGGACATTTGAGTACTTAAAGCACAAAATTTAATATGAGACTTGCAGTCACACTGCGTGTTTATGCAGAGCATTAGGCTCAAGCGTTTATTTGACAGCTGTTTCCCAGGCATGTTTGCCTGCTGTTTTCTGCTGAAAATTAAGTTTTGAAAACTCAAGAGCAAGATTGAATTGACAGCAAACAAAAACAATGGTATCGATATTGCCATTTGATTATTGATAAACAACTACTTGTACCTCTAATAAAAGATTGACAAACTGACTGTTTGCAAACTTTGCTTTAATTAATTTCCCATAAATGGCCTGTGTTTCAAACACCACATATAACATTCCTTACTTGCTGATGGCAGGGGGTAAGAGCTTCTTGATTGTCTGGTTCCACCTATTTGAAATTGTAAAACACTTTAGAAAATTTACATTTTAACAAAGGAAAAAAATAGTGGCTGTAAAAAACCATAAATATACATACCCTCACTTCTGTTCTCTCTACGGAATGCAGCTGTCAATGGGCAAGAAATCATTAAGAAATGCTGTTTTTACGGTTCTCAAGAAGTTTTCCTAATAATAAAATAAAAAAATAGAAATTATATATATATATATATATATATACATATACACACACACACACGTGTGTGTACTATACTGAATATATCATTTTTTTAATGTATCTCATAACACAAACACACTTTAACATTCTGTGAAAATATTCGAAAGGTGGTTACTTCAATTTTTAAGTTCCATAAACGTTTTATTTTGCCACAGATGAGTTTGTTTTTAGGGTTAAAAAAGGCCCTAGCATTAAACATTACCTTTTAGCATACTAGCTAACTTCAGCCAAACTTAATTTAACTTGACAGTGTGCTTATACTTGCTTTTGGATTTTTGTTCCGAGTAAAACAAGTAAAAATAAAATACATTAATAAAATACTTACCCACCAGTACATTTTTTATGATTCGTAAACGCAAAAAAAACTCTCCTCGTGTTGTAGAAATACGTTACAGCTCACTCCTCTTCTTCTGGTGTTTTTGGCGGTTTTGCCAAACCAGCATAAAAAGATGCATTACCGCCACCTACTGATCTGGAATGTTGAGTATACAAACTGTCATATCGCGAGATTATCTGCTATAGGGATATCATATCGCGAGATTTGTTACAACATCTTGGCAGCAGTTTTTGCATCCAGCTCAGACTTTAAATTGTGACTTTATGAATAACGTATGAATAACTTATGGATATAGCCTATATATATTTAATAATTATATAAACAAAATAATGAAATCATATCGTAATGTATGGGAAACTGGTGGAATAATGAGTAAATGCAGTGATTTCACAATTACTTAACTACAGGGGCACTTTGTGAATAGAATTTGACATAAAACAAGATGTAAAACAAACTGAAGGTTTTTTTTAAATAAAGATTTCCGTGCTGGTTTGTATGGGTCTTACTAAACGTTTAAAGGACGTCAGTGGACGACTATTAACAACCTCTTAAGAAACTACTTGGGCACTTAAATAAATTACTGTAGTATGTGAATGTGAATGTGTAAGCACAATGGCTTTTGCATATTTCATAAGGATTTTAAAGAGGTTGGCGATGGACTATAAATGCACGTGTAGAAGACGTCACCTGCTGGACGTCCTTTCACAACTGAAACACAACAGGGTATATTTTGAACTACACGCAGCTAAAAGTCAAAGTAACAACTTTACATGCAACCACAGAGAATTGTAGACATGTACAAACGTATTTGAATGCATTTTTAAGAAATATTTTTTGTTACAATTTTTTGCATATTTTGTCGTCCTACCGCGACTATTTTTGGCCAGGGACAGGACGTCGCCGTCGGACCAATGTTTGCTGGGATGTTGGGAGCGGAAACCAGACTGAAATTTTTCAAAGATTAAATTATTATTCATATATGAAATCAGTTCCAATGACACTTTTTCTAAGATCTATGACAGAAATGGAAGCTTAGAAAAAGGTCTAAAATTACTTAAATTGGAGGGATCTAGAGAAGCCTTCTTTAATAATGGAAAAATAGTGGCATGTTTAAAACTTGCGGGAAACATTCTAGAAGATAAAGAACAGTTAATAATTGCACAAATATGTGGACCAACCGTGTGAAATACAGCTTTTAAAAATCAAGCAGGAAGGCAGTCAGAAGAACAGGAGGAGGATTTTGAAAGTACAATAATGCGCTCCAAGGCAGACAAAGAGATTTCATTAAAATTAGTAAATGTTGAAGGTGGACACAAATCAACATCATGATCTCTGAAATCAGTATTAAACGGCTGTCTAATCTCCACTATTTTATTATAAAAATAATTCAAAAAGGCATTGTAATTCTCTGGAGTAGATTCAACTGGCTGGCTAGGCAAAGGACTTATAAAAATTTACTAGTTAATAATTTACTTGTAATTAATTTACTAGTTAATATGTTTTTGAGCTTTTTTTTAACCTGTACCATGGTAATACTATTATTGTACATGTACTATAGTAATATTTTGTTTATACCATACCATATACTATGTTTCTGGACATGTTCCATGGTAATATCGTGAAAATATAAAGTTTTTACGCATACCATGGATCTGGAAATAGTACTATGATTAGTACAGTGTTATTTTGTATGTAATCATTCAGTACTGTAGTATTATTAGTACAGCTTACCTGTCCTTGTCCAGAATGAAGTGTCGTGCCTCAGGCAGCTGTGTGAGGTTTGACAGCAGGGGTCCCAGATAATGAAGTGAAGCTTTCTTATTGAACCCCTCCGTGCAGAAGATCTCCACCACTTTGTCCAGTCCGATCTTCTGCTCCTGCAGAGCACTGAACACATCTCTACACGTCCGCTCGTGTCGGCTCAGGTTACTGAGGATAGTACAGATCCAATCTGCAAACATATACTCCGGGTCCAGGACGTTCTGGAACAGTATGGCCAGTAAGTCTGTCTCTTTGACCAAAGGCTGGGGAAGAGTCTCATCCGCTGAGAGGTTAATCAGGGCATGATAACAGTCCTTGACAATGGCAATGGAAGGGTCGTGGGTTAGAGTCACCAAGGCTTTGAGAAAGTCCGGCTTGGACCGCAGGTACCGGCACCCATCCCTGTTTCCTGTGAGGCCCAGGATGTATCCCGTGGCCTGACCTTTGACATCAGCTCTCATCTCCAGAGTGAGAAATGACAGCAGTTCTTTAGCTTCACCATCACTAAGCATTGTGGCTAGGTCTGTTGACAGACTCAGATTCTTGTTTTTTTTATTCAAACTGCAAAAGAAAACACAGACAGACCAAGCCCTATCTTAACAATAACCTTAGACAGCTAGAATCACAAAATATTAAAATAACAGTAAAGCGGTATAATGAGTAGAAAAAATTAAGCTAGAATCACGGAATAAAAATAAAATAAGTTGTAAAAAAAGGCTAAAAATAAGAATGTTTAAATTAAAATATAGATTAAAATAAATAAATAAAAATTGGAGTAAAATAAGAAAACGAATAACACATTTTAAAAAACGTAATAATTTACTTAATTGAAACTCAATATTTTCCACGTAACATTTAGACAAATATATAACCTTTTAAGAAACTATACAGATGCCTTTAAAATATTATCGGATCGGAGTAACGTTACAATAATTTTTGCCGCTAATTGGGATCTAAAATATTGAAAACCCCTGCTTTAGTGTATCTCAAAGTGCCATGGTATTACCACTGTATCATGGCAACGCAGTACTGTTTTTTTGTAAAGAGTCAAAATGTATTACAATAGTACAGTTTGTGCACTACAATACTTCAATATTATAATCATAACAACTGATCATTACGTTTACAATATGCAAAACCAAAAATCTGACCTGATCTGCGATCTACTGCAAAAAGCATGTTTAAATATGTGGTATAAAACAAAATAATTTCGTTTTCATTAACAAGTTGCATTTGTTGAAATAGAATATATTTACCACATTCACGTTATACAGAACACATGTGCGTTGAATGTAGTGCCTGCTGTTGAATTGACATGTCGCTAATCCAATCAGATTACAGTTTTCTCAAATCTTCCCGCCCTCGTTTTTACGCCCTGACATATGATTGGGCGATTAACTCTAGGCTCCGCCTTCGCAGTATTCTGCTCGCGCTTTGTGATGACGCACAGTGTACTGCGTTTGAAACATGGCAGCAGTTCAAGTAAGCGAAGCAGAGAAGGTTTATATTATGCATGGAGTTCGAGTAAGTAAAATTGCACGTTTGATCATTTAGTTTTATTAAACGTGTTATGAAAGAAATAATTTGAACATCCGAAAAAGCCCAATATCTTGTAGCCACATGTGGTCTGTGTTGTTGTATTCTTGCTGTATGCATTACTTAAAGGTCCCAGATGTGCTCAAATAATTATTGTATTTCTAAAATTTCAAATTCACTGTAGTCAAAAAGCATTTTGACAGCTGTTATAACAAAGAAGGCAGAGACTTCAGAAAGGATTGAAACTTTCTTCTGCTTCATGTCAATTTTACTTAAGCAGAAATCCACTGTAGAAAATAAACAAATATGTTATCAGCTGATACATTTCCTGAGACATCATAACATGAGTGTTTAATAATGGACACTGTTGTCAGGATGACCTGAGACTGGATGGACGAGGATGTGAAGACTACAGACACATGGAGATCGAGACGGATGTGGTGTCAAACACTGATGGTTCTGCTAAAATCAGTCTTGTAAGTTAAATTAAACAGTTTTATTTGTAATAATAGCATGTATTGTAATATCTGTTACTGTAGATTTTGTAAATCATTCTGTTGTGTGATGTGTTTGACAGGGTCACACAGATGTTCTCGTAGGAATAAAAGCAGAGATTGGTAAACCCAAACCCATGGTCCCTGATGAAGGCTATCTGGAGTTCTTTGTGGACTGGTGAGTGTTTAAAGATCATCAAATTTATAAGTACAAATGCATCACTACAGCCAATATACAAGCATGACTGTGCAATAACTTTAAAAATCATAATAATAAAACATGAAGTACTGTAGATGGAATTTAAACATATGTATATGCATATTGAGCTATCTTTTTATTTACATACTATTGTAGTATTTATTAATATTTTTAATTAGCTTGTATTGTTGTATTTTAGGTTTTTATTTTCATTTAAAAGATTTTAGTAATTTTGTTGTGGTTTAATCTTTTTTTTTTTTTCTATTTATCCCGGGGGGATTTCAGTTAGTTGCCAAGGCAACAAGTTTTTCATCCAATATTTATGTTTTATATTTATTTCAATTAACAATATTTATATTTAACAAACAATAGTTAAAAATAGCAACACTGGTCTGGAAAAGCCATTGAAATTTCTGTAGTGAATATACTTATAGTTTAGTGTAGTGTAGTGTAGTATAGAATATTTAATAACTAAGTTAGTTCTGTTTAAGCAGTTGTTCCATTAGCTATATTTAGTACATCTCGGGATATTTTTTTATTTTGAACATAAAATGTTTAACCATTAAATCATGTAAATTCTAAGGATTAATGCATACGATTCTGAGATACTAAATTAATAAGACAGCATGTCATTTATTTGACAGTTTAGTCCATGTATGTACATCATGGGAGCTGTAGTTGACCAGTGCAGGTACTTCAGTTTATGAATATGCAATTTAGCAATGAATATCCATAGATGATGCATGTTTATATGTCCATGATATGCAAGCTGATGTCACATCAGTTTACTCACCATTCTGATGGAAAATGAGTATGAAATACTTGTCGCTTTTGTAGCTCAGCAAACGCCACTCCAGAGTTTGAGGGGCGTGGAGGGGAGGAGCTGGGGGTGGAGCTTAGTAACACGCTCTATAAAGTGTTCAACAACAGACACAGCATGGACCTGCGTTCCCTCTGCATCTGTCCGGGAGAGAACTGCTGGGTGCTGTACGTGGACGTGTTGGTGAGTGACCCGCACCCACATATCCGTCCTGAAGAGAGTGAATGAATGAAGAATTAAATATTTTCATTAAATACTAGGAAATATTGTGATGTCTTTATGCTGTTGATTAATCATTCATTTAAATGTCTAATTATGTGCGCAGCTGCTGCAGTGTGATGGAAACCTGTTTGACGCTATATCCATTGCGATAAAAGCTGCCCTGTTCAATACACGGTAACTAACCGCATGTCTTTTCCCATTAAAATCCTGTCAAAGCTGTAAGGTTTCTGTTGGGGAATGTTAAAACTGTGGCAGGCAGTGTTATTTTAGTATTACTTATATACTGTTATAGTATTTATTCATATTTTATTTGTTTACTTTTTCATTTTAGTTTTCATGATTTTGTCAGTTATTTTTATATTTTTATTTTTTCTCTATTTTATTTGTTTTAGTCATTTTAGTACTTCAACTTTCAATTTTAAATGATTTTCATTGGTTTTCATTCGTTTTGCAGTAAACCTAATTAGAAAAGTCATTGAAATTCACTGCTTAAACATTGTGGATACCCCAGATAAACAATGAGGAACTTATCTGCATCCCCTTTCCCTTTTTCCCAAACAGAATTCCCAAAGTGCACATATCTGAGGATGAGGAGGGAGTGAAGGACATCGAGCTGTCAGATGACCCTTACGACTGCATGCGGGTCAATGTGGAAAATGTGCCGTGCATCGTAACCCTCTGCAAGGTACAGCACGGCCTGGAGCTATTACCCACAATGCACTCATCTCGTGTTCAGTTCTGCGTTTCTGTAGCTTTTTATGTATCGGATGTGTGTCTGTGTTTCAGATTGGTCACAGACATGTGGTGGACGCCACGTTACAGGAGAAGGCCTGCTCTGTGGCCAGTCTTCTGATTTCAGTCACACACCAGGGGACGGTCACATGCGTCAGGAAAATGGGAAGAGGAAGTCTGGACCCAGAAAGTATCTTTGAGATGACAGAGGTTGGATATTTCTTTTCTTGTTCTAATTATTGTTAGTGTTTTCTAAGGCATCACTTTTGTTCAAATCCCTGACTACAAGTATTATCCCTGTAAAGCCTGACATATGAAATAAGTCAGAATTTTTAATTATTTTTTAATATGGAACAGTTTATTGAAACTTTAGACAAAATATAAAAGAAGAATCTTTACAGAAAAAAGTTTGCATGTGTGTTTTTTGTAGAGTAACTTGTTTGATACAGTGCTCATATAGTATAATATAGTGGGAATACATCAATGAGGAAAAAGCATGATTTGTTGACAGAGGCCCATGGAAAATATGATGCAGTTTATATGGACAAAATATATATATGTGTGTGTGTGATATAAATGTAAATAAAATCTAATCAAGTTGTTTCAGTTCAGTACGTTTTCATCTTGAAATATTTCTAGAAATATCAAATTTAGAGGCCTTATAAATGTTGGTGAATTAAATATGATATAGTAGGCTTTATAGGGTTAAGCGTTGGTGCTATTTTAGAGAATTTAATGCAGCTTGTGCTGTTTATATGTCTGCTTATACCTATATCCGAACAGAGAAGAGTCAGACTGGAGCTAACAACTGTTTTTTTTTTTTTCACACTTTCATTTGAAACCAGGTGTTTTTCATTTGTATGATAAATGCTTGTCTCCTGGATAGGAGTTTCTATTCACTGTTATCGTGTGTTCATGTTATAGACTGGGAAGCGTGTGGGCAAGGCTCTTCATGCGCCTCTCACGGAGCTGCTGCAGAAAGAAGAAAGTCTTGGCAAGAAACGGCAGAAAGTGGGATTCCTCGGATAGCTTCCTGTTTTATACCTTTTTTTTTTTGTTTGTTTTCCAATAAATGACCTAAATTTTCTATAACGTTTGTCATGTCCTGCTTAAAAACTTAAACTAAGATAGAATCCTTTGTAATGTGAGGTTATATAACATTGCTGTTTTTCCAGCTGTCGTTTTAATGACTGGACTCAGACTGCTGTGTTTAACAGATGACTGAATGTTAAATGATTCTTCTGTCAAATCAGATGTTTTCCTATATACGTTTTGAAATTTGAGCACTTGATGTTTTTTTAATACCTGAATTTAATAGATGAGTAGAACAGAATACCCAGAATCCTTAAAGGAATAGTTCACCCCAAAAAATGAACATTTGCTGGATATATACTCACCCTCAGGTCATCCAAGATGCAGTTTGTTTTTTCATCATCACTTGCTCACTAATGGATCCCCTGCAGTAAATGGGTGCCGTCAAAATGAGAGTCAGAACAGCTGATAAAAACATCACAATAATCCGTTAAGTAATCCACACGACTCCAGTCCATCAATTAACGTCTTTTGAAGTGAAAAGCTGTGTGTTTGTAAATAAATCCATTGTTTTAACTTAAAGCTGTTGCTTTCAGATAAAATACAAGTCCATAATACATCATAATCCTTTCTCCAGAGTAAAAAGGCCATTCTCTGTTGTCTTCTCGCATCAAAATCCACCAACATGGACTGTTTTGCTTATAAACAAAATCTGTTCATATTTTCTCTCCTGATTCAGACGAGGTGACTTTCATTGGAGAAATCAATATTATGCATTGAGGACTCATTTCAGCAACAGTTTGGAGTTAAAAATGTCTTTATGGATTTATTTCTAACAAAAACACAGCTTTACAAGATGTTGAATGATGGACTGGAGTTGTGTGGATTATTGTGATGTTTTTATCATCTGTTTGAACTCTCATTCTGACGGCACCCATTCACTGATAGGATCCATCAAAGAACAATTGATGTAATGCTTAATTTCTCCAAATCTGTTACGATGAACAAACAAACTCATCTACATCTTGAATGGCCTGAGTGTGAGTAAATTTTCAACTATTCCTTTAAAGAAGTTATGGTGTGTTGGTGATTATTTTTTCTTTTTATGTTTCCTTTGTCCTTTGACACAATATGTCGGATACATTTGTGGAATATTCATAGACTTGTTCACAGGTGCTGTAGTTGTAATTTATTCCTGGGATGGTGTTGAGCTCACACCAGTGTCTAGCAGGACGTCTCGTCTGCCACGTGTCGTCTGAGGAAGATCCAGCTGCTGTGAGCCTGGATAGATTCCATCCCATAATAGCTTTGCTTCTTCCTGTGACACGGTGAATCCAAAACAAACAGCAGCAATCACTGCACAGAAAACAATATCATACACAAGAAGAAGTGTGTCCCGAGGAGACCTTAAATGCTCCAGGACTCTCAATGTGTACTGAGCAATTTGAGAACTTGCTTTTCTGTCTTGAGTTAAATAATTCATTCGAAATATGAGTCCAGGTTTGTAATCTGGAATATAACTCATAGGAGCTTTTTGAAAGGGATAGTCCACCCAAAAAATAACATAAAAGAAAACATTTTGAAGTATGTTGGTAACTGAAGTTTTGGTTTCCATTGACTTCCATGATAGATTTTTCATTTTTGGGTAAACTATTGCTTTGAGTGGAAAAACATACTGGGCATAGAAACCGGGGCTAGTTGTCACACTTAAAAACGGACTATATATACACACACACATATACACAATTATAATTAACTCTACTGTTGATTTTTTTAATCTAATAATTTATTTTGAAATGATACCCCATATTAAAAAAAGTCTATTTCCACATACTTTTAGCTAATTTTAAAAAGGAAATATATTTAACTATAAAACACCAAAATAATTTTGGGACAAAAATGTTGAAGGTAACAAAAATCTAACTTTTCTGGACAACAGATAATGTAATTAATGTTTTATAAATATTGGAAAAAAAAACTCCTGTTATAAATTTGACAGCTTATGAAAAATGATTGTCTTGAGAACAATATTAAACTTTTTTCTGAATTTCTACTTTTTATTTGATAGTTATTTGACTCTTGTTTAATGTATGTTATTGTGTTTACATTTTCACATTACAATAATATGATACTTGAATTTTAGCTTGGAGGACAGAATTCACTAAATGTATTCTGTGTGAAACCCTCTGTATTCTGTGTGAAACTATGTAACACTTCTAGCCATGAGGTTTAAGCGTCGAGCGTGTGTGTGTGTGCGTTTGTGAGGTGTATGAGGACGTCACTCCTCCTCTCTGCTCAGGATGAAGACCAAACGCAGCAGGTTCTTATTACAGCAGTTTTCCTCTGTGAGCTGAGCTGAGAAGCAGAGATCTCTCCTCATTCTCCAGACTTCACCATGAGACTCAGAGATGGCTGTCTTTTGCTGGGAGTCCTGTTGCTCCTCACACACACCTCACACCAGCAGAATGCTCCCAAAAAGAAACCCAACGCTAAAAAAGGTGAGACAGGATGAATTTTGCTAATTTTTGTTGTTTCGTCATTTATTCGAGTTGAAAGCTGCTTTGTGGGAATACTAAATGTTGAAAAAGTTGCAGAGCATCACTGTGCAAAGTATATTTTCTTTAAAAGTTGCTGTTTGAAGAAAAGTAAACTCAGTTTCCTACTCAGTAAGCATTAATATGTTTAATACATTTGGGTGTGTTCTTAATCTTAACTAATTTTCAATTTGAATCAGTTTAATACAATTGGTTCTCAAGTTTAAAAACAAATTAAAATACAACTAAATGATCACTATTTTTTATATAATCAATAATCAAAAATAAATGAATACATGTATATTAAAAAAAAAAATTATATAATATTTAAATATATATATATATATATATATATATATATATATATATATATATATATATATATATATATATATTTATGGTGATTCTCATTTCCATATTACATTTTTAATTCAGTATAAATGACATCATCTTAATGGTCTGAAAATAGGCTTCGTTTACTTCATACATAACTTTAGGGTGAAATATTGTTTTTATTTTTCCTTTAACTCATCCTAAGATCTCTCTATAAGACTCAGATACTCGAGCCAGCGCTGCTTTGGATGACCTGCAACAGCAGATCAATGACATTGTGGTGGAACTGAATCTTCTAAAGGAGCAGCAGGCCCTGCAGACTGGTGAGAATTTCACAGAATTTCCCCATCACACCTTAAAGTCATCTGTGTAAAGACATGCTCTGCATTAGTGAAGCATCTAGACAATATCTCTAACCTAGCCTATTTGACTCCAAAAAAAAAAAAACATAAACTTGAGATTCTGTCTGGCCCTTGAGCTCAAAAAATCAAAATGTTGTACTGTAGCCTGTGGCGTATTGGATGAGAGTTTCTACACATACATAAGACACATGGCCTCCACGTGTCACTTTTGATGATTTTAACAGCTTGTGTCGTCCAGTGTTTGATATATGAGGAAATCTTGAGACAAATATGTGTTATATTTCTTAAGACTATACAACTTTAATATTCTAAAAGAAGACTAATATAAGAAAAAATATTTCATTGTTTTAAATAAAATAAACATGAACTGAAATAAAATAAAATATATATATTTTTTTAAATAATATAGAAATATAAAAATATTAATTAAAAACTATATTGGTATATCAATAATACTAAAATAACCCTGCTTACAATACACTTTTTATTTTAAAAGAACAACAAAAATGTTTTTGTACATTATATGAGGCATTTAAGGAATGCAAACAGATCCCAAACATGTGTCTTTGTTCTCCGGCAGTCTGTCTGAAAGGCACGAAGATCCCTGGTAAGTGTTTTCTGGTGGACACCGTGAAGAAGCGCTACCACACGGCCAGTGAAGACTGCATCGCCAAGGGAGGAATCCTCAGCACTCCGCTGTCTTCTGACGAAAACACGCAACTCTACGATTACGTGAGCCGGAGCATCGGCCCAGACGCTGAAATCTGGCTGGGCATCAATGACATGCAGACGGAGGGCGTTTGGAGGGACCAGGCCGGCTCAAACATCCTCTACAAGAACTGGAAGCTCCCGCAGCCCGACGGCGGCAGCGCAGAAAACTGCGCCGTACTCTCCGGTGCTTCCGGTGGGAAGTGGCTGGACGAGAATTGTCGCGAGGAGAGAGCGTCCGTCTGCGAGTTCAACATCGTCTGAGATCATCCAGCGCTGCGGTTTGCTTGGCCTTAGCTGTCCTTTTCATTGCACAATCCTGCTTGCATTGTGTTTGCTCCGTAATTGTATGCTTTTCTTTTGAGGAGAACAAAGATTGTAATTTTACTCCATAAAAATGTTCAGATACCAAAGCTGATCTATAATCAAAGACTGATCACTGTAATAAAAGACATTTTTGAACAGTCTCCATGAAGAAGATAAACAAACACATTAAAGAAGTAGTTCACACAAAAATGAAAATTTGCTGACACTGAAACATCACAATAATCCACAAGTAATCCACACTGGACTCCAGTCCATCAATCAAAGTCTTGTAAAGGGAAAATATGTGTGTTTGTATGAAATGTATGCTTCTTGCTAAAATACATAAACCATATTAACGCTTCCTCCAGTGAAAAAGTCAATCCCCTGTTGTCCTTTCACAAAAACAAACCAACATATTTGTTTAGAACTGTTTTCGCTTGTAAATGCTACATGGTCTGTGCATATTTCTCTCCTGATTCAAGACAACTTTTTCACTGAAGAACGCAATATTACAGAGAGAGGACTCATATTATCAGAAAGCAATGGTTTGAAATTAATACATTTTATTGATGGAATTATTTCTTACAAATACACAACTTTCACTTCATAAGACATTAACTGATGGACTGGAGTGGTGTGGATTATTGTGATGTTTTTAGCAGCTGCTGGACTCATTCTGACGGCACCCATTCACTGCAGAGAATACATTGGTGAGCAAGTGATGGTAAATTTCTCTAAATCTGTTCTGATGAACAAACTCATCTATGTCTTGGATGGCTTGAGGGTGAATACATTTTCAGCAGTTTTTCATTTTTGGGAGAATACTCCTTTAAGATTATTGAATTCTGATTACGTTTTACAAAGTCGTCCAGTCACCTGATAAAATCCAGTTGAACGATGATTATTTCAGATTGCTAGCTATGATACTTGTTTATTTTCTAACAAACTAAATGTCTAGCCTGATATAACCTGAACATATATTTTTATCTTAATAAAGTGTATCAAAAATATGCCTGTATTTTGCAGATCTTCGCAGAATTGAAATGCTCATTACATATTTTGACTAATTTGGCTTTCACTTGTCATTGAGTTTTGATTTGCTGGCTCCATGTATCACATTTTGCCTAAGATTGTGCGATATTGGTTGATAAGATTTATTGTTCTCATTTGTACATTTATTTGTCTCTGCTATCATCTATCAATCACTTAAAGGTATAAATGCAGTCAAATGTGGTCTCAAATATCATTTTTCATACAGTATTTATATAATGCTGTGATGCTTCGCTTTGGTTTTTAGCCCTTAGTAAATGATTTATAAATTTTTTTGTGTGTTTGTTTCATTTAGACAAAATACTAACTTTAATATCAGCCATTTATTGGTTATTGAGCATGACATGAAAATTATTTATTATTGTGCATCCCTAATTTTACAGTGTAAAAATGTTAAATGCATTTTAACATCTATTCCAGAGAGTTCTGCTGATTTTTCTTCAAATCCATTGCAGAAAATGTGATTGTGGTCTGTGATTATCTTCATTCCTAATACATTCTGAACAGAGTGGAACATTATTAAAATACCTAAGAATTTATTTTAGGAACGAATGAAGTACATACAATACAGTACAAACATACAGAATTGGATAAACACATGAAACCTGTAGCCTGGAGACAATCACTGTTAAAACAAAAAATATCCAATAGAGAAAGACACGGCACACTTCCACCAGGCGTTCGGCTCTCAACCGGTTCCGACAAGAGCGTTAGTTCTGTACATTCAGGCTACAAGCCCATTAAAAACCTTTAAAACTGAATTTTTAATCAAATATACATGCAAGATACACACACGACCACTAGGGCGGCGAGAGAGCGTGGGCTTTTTCCATCAGTTCAAAGCTTTACATAAAAACATTGTCTTTGTATGCGCACATGCACAGGCTTGCAGCCAACAGCTTTTCTGCTCTCCCAATAAAATTTGACAGTTTTTGGTCGGCACGCACATAATCATATCCTCATCCTCAAATAGCCTCCTCGTATTCTGGCTCAGGATAAGAATCAGAGTCTGAATCCATTCGCGGTTGTAGTCTGGACTCATCAGCAGACAGACGAATGGGATTTATATCTCCGACACTCTTGAAAGTGTTCAGCGCGTTAGCCATCATCCTGCGATCTTCAAATCCTAAGCTTCCCTGTGATATGAGCGGCGAGCGAGGCCTCGGCAGGTTAAAAGTGCTGGGTGGGTTTAGGAAAGGCTGAAATGCATCTCCTTCTCTTCTGTCCAGCGAATATTCAGCAGATGAATCCGTAGCTGCTGGGACGGCGTCCGTGGGGCCCGTGAACGGACTGTACGCGTCCACCTGATGTCCATTACTCCAGGCTCCGTTGACAACCTCTGCAGGTTGGTTCTTGTCATCAAGGTGTCTGTACATGGTGGGGTCATCAATAGAGGCGTAGACGTGGGACTCATTGTCTGTTCTGGATTTTGGGAAGCTGGCATTACCCGGGAGGAAAGGTTTCCCTCTGGGCATATAGATGGAAGACCTGTTGGTCTTGGGTTTGTTTTTCCTTCTAAAAAGAGAAGAAAATAGTTTGAAATCGTAAATTATTCCTAAACGTACACAATCAGGACTAAACTTTAAGTTCTAGGCTACATATTTTAATTCTAGGTTTATGTTTGCAACATCTTGAATATCTGCAAAATTATTCGTAATATATCAAGAAGCAATGGCAAAATTAAATTTTAATTCAAACTTAATTCAGCTTAGTTCAGAATAGCATACAACTACTAGTATTACAGTATGTAGTATATACAGTATACTAACATTTGTATATGCATTTAATACTCATATGTAGTATATGTGCCAAAACTTATTTTTAACACCATTTCATCTGATTGTCAACAGATGTGTATTTGCACAAAATTGGGATGAAAAAAGCAAAAGAACAGTATAATTACTGCAAGGAATGCACTGAATTAAGCATGGCATGCAGTGATGTCATGTGACAATGTTTAAAACATTAATAGATTTTTTTCTAAAATATTTTTCATATTTTCCCCTTTGATTTAATTTATTTAACTTGCTTATAGTTTTAGTAATTTTGTTGTGTTTTTGTCTGTAGTTTTTTCCAGTTTTAGTTATTTTAGTTTTCAAGCTAAACTAAATTATACTTAATGTTGGCAACTAGATGAAATAAAAGTTTTATATAAATTTATTTCAAATAATGACATTTTCATAATGGTTTTAGTTACCAATAATAACAGGTTTGAAATGTTGCAAATGCATCATAAAATACGCAAATTAATTTCATTGGGAAAAACATAGTTTTGTACTATTAAAACTAGTAAAAATCTGTATATTCCATTCCAAACATTGCCATAACTACATAGTTTATGATTTATTTATTTTGTAATTTAACTGTGCCATCTGTATGCATGATGCAGTTTACATTTTTATTTAAATATATATTTTATTTTATTGCCTGATTTAGGGCGGCTGCTACTTGGAACAATAGCCACAATTATCCATTTGTTGCAGAAAAAAAAAAAAAAGAAAATAGTTGCAACAAATACCAAAGAAAATTCAGACTCACTTTCGCTTGACGCACACGACTGTAAGTGTGATGATTACCAACAACAGCAGCACACCGACTATACCCAAGATAATGCCCAGGATGTTCTCTGTACAGAAAGGAAAAACAGCAGGAATGATTATCTTTTACTGTAATACTAATAATAACAAAACTATTTAGAATGTGATGAATTCTAAAAAATTAAGACAAAATTTGAAGTGAAAGCCTTTTGCTCACTGGTTTCCTTCTGCAGACTGATCTTTGAGAGCACAGCGAAGCGGTCGCTCTTGGGCTCACAGTTGGACATATTCAAGTAGAAGCTCTGCTGTTGGACAACGGGACTGGGGAAACTCTGATCTTCTCTCCAGGACTGTGTTTGGCCTTGAGAGTCCAGCGGTCCGATCGAGACCTCGGTGTGGCCGGAGTCACATTTGGGCTTGCTAACGTTGGAGAACAGCAGCTCGGCCTTGTACTCTTGGGGAATGTAGACGATCCATGAGGCGGACGAGGAAGGATTCATGCCATCGGGCCAGTTTGGTGTTGCAAGGTACACGGGTCCAGAAATGAGTGGAGATACGGTGTAGATGACATTTTCTGAGAAGAAAACCAAAAGACACTGCTTTGAAACTGTCAGCTCTCTTCTGGGTAAACCCTTTGTTCTATTTAACTTTCCATTCATCAAAAGCATATTGAAAAATGTAAAATGTCTCAGTTTCCACAAAAATGTTTAGCACCACAACTGATTTTAACATTGATAATAATCAGAAATATTTCTTAAGCAGCAAATCAGCATATTACAATTATTTCAGAAGGATCATGTGACACTGATGACTGGAGTAATGATGCTGAAAATTCAGCTTTGCATCATAGGAATACCTACTTACCCGTGATCTCTGGACTAATGCCGAATTTTAAGAAAGGTCCTTTTTCCTGGCTCAGGTCTTTTATGTTTTTAGGAGTGACAGTGATGGAAACGTTTCCTTTGATTTGGATTTTTTGGATAGTGCCTTCAGCTGCAGAGCAAAACTGGCCAATGTTGGAGCCCTCAGTCTCAGAGATCAGCAGCGAGACTCTCTCGTTACACTGCTTGTCTGGCAGAGACTGGTGCAGGTTGCTTCCCTTTGGAGACATGAGATCCACAGTGCCTTGATCCCGCAAACGGAGCAGCCAAGTGAACTGATGGAGGGGAACAGGAAGGCTAGGGTCCAGAGTGGGAATGGTGAGGGCCGACCCGGTCACATCACGGGCAGACACACTGGGACAGTCTATAATTAAATGGAGGAAAGGGAAGACGACGAACAAATCAAAATAATGTGGTGAATGAATCTCAAAATGAATCTGTCAAGATTGTGATTTAATGACTATATAAATCACTTCTGCAAAGGATCAAAGGCTGCTGATAGATTTGTTGCATGTTGACATCGGACAGATGGATTTTCTGTAAAGTCCTGCTCATCCACATTCTGGCTTTTCGAAATTGTCATTTTGGGGAGTTTTGAATCCATATCTAGCGAGTCTAAAATCCTTGGTATACTATCTCCCAGAAATGGCATATAATGAACGGTGCAAAAAAACAAAACAAAGCTAGCTCCTTTTCCATTCTTGAGTTCAATTTGAATTTATTTGGCCACACCCCAAAGGATGTTGAACTGGAATTCACTGAACTGCAATTCCAAGAAATTCAACACAGGTAGTGCATTCTGGGAAATTAAGTGCTCTTCTGGGTTATTATCATTAACTTAATTATAACAATAAAACATTTTCATTACTTGAAATAAAAGCTAAACAACTTTTCAAATTTTCATTTAATATAAGTTAAAGTGCTAAAATAACTAAAGCTAAAATATAAAACGAAAAAAATAATATCCATCCATCCATCTATAAAATTCTGTTGATTATAAAAATCAGAGCATTTTAATTTTATTACCTTACATTCAAATTCTATATTCTGTTTGATGCTGAATTAAAGTTGAGACCACAGGTGACATACATACCACAAAACAAAAATAGCCAGAAAAGCTGTTAGCACATCAGTTTCAAATGACTAGACAAGAGAAGTTTTGTTATTTTACTTATCTGTTGAGTTTAAGCCAGATGAAACAAAGTTTAATTCTTTATATAACTGAGCTGTAGTTACCTATGACTTTGGTGGCTGTCAGTTGCAGATCCAGCATGGAGCAGTCGAGGAAGGACAGGTCAGCTTTGGTGCCCGCAGGAACCACTATTTTCTCCTGCATCACAGAGTTCAAGCTCATTTCACAGTACGACTCTGGGTTTTTATTTTCTATTTGCAGACTCAATCCCTCCTCGTTCCGGAGATCCACAGTGCAAAGATCTGAACAGAATATGAAGATCAACAGCATGTTATTTATCAGCAATTTAGAAGCATGACATATTCAAGGTACCAAACTGACCCTAAAAACACCCCAAACTCAAAAACAATGATTTCAGACACAAAACCAAAGTTGTAGGCTAATTTTTTCCTTACATGGAGTCCCACTCCTGAACACCTCCACGTTGAAGTTCAAGGAAAGCCCAGGAACATTTGCCACTTTCTTTGCATCACAGTTGGACAGAGTCAGGCTGAAATCTCCCTGTTTATTAGCCGGATGAGTGTCTGTTGGGAACACTGTGAATGAAGTCTTGTCTCTCAGTGCATAATCACACGTAACAGTTTTCCTTTGGCATTCTGGTGGAGTGTAATGTTGAACGCGAACAGTAAAATTGTGCATAGGCTTAACAGCAAAGTTCCACTTCATTTTTTGTTCATCGTAGTAGCCTGTGGCATAGTTTGGAGTAAAGAAATCAACAGAAAACGGTCCTCTGGGCAGCTTGACATCCATCTCAACTACTCCTAGAGATGCAAGAAACAAGGAATAAAATGATTGCAATCAGAAGCTAAACACTAATGAAAATGTTCTTGTTTCAAATCACTACTGCTAACCTGTTGCTGCAGGTCCCATGGACACTTTGAAGTCAGATGGGTTCAGGTCTGTACCTTTGGGAACCTCCAGAGCCACTCGACCTCTATACAAGACCTGGATACGGCTGATGGTACCGTTCCGACAGAACGAGCCGATGTTGGCCGGTCCTGCGCGCTGGTATGTGGTGATGGTGTAGGTGTGTTTGTCTGGACAGGATTCTGAAGGCTTGATCTGTCTCATTCCTGGAGATGGGAAGTCCAGCTGGATCATCTTGCCTGACTGAACCTTCAGATCCCAGGTGAAGGTTCTGGTGAACTCCAGGAATCGGGTCGAATCCGGATGTACTGCAATGATGCTGCAGTCTGTAGTTAAACAATCTGTGTAGAGATTTAAGTGATTTAGAAGGTGATTTGCATTAAATGGATAATTCAGACTCTGCATGTTGTTACTCACCGATTTCTTGGTTGATCTCCACATTAAAGACGTCCCCCGGCTGAGAGCAGTTGAAAGTCACGATGGTGGGCTGAGCTTCAGTAAGTCTGAGGTTGGAGTTACAGGTCTGAGACGGACCTTCATCCTTACACACACTACAGTCCAGACCATGTCCTGGCTTCTTGCTGAAGATTACGATGGTGCCAGAGTCAGGGGTCACATCTATTTTATGACATTCTGCAAAAAAAAATTAATTAAATAAATCATTATATTTTTATATGCATTTGACAAAATCAGTGGAATGCACAGTATTGTATTAAAAATTTGTTATTTTATATTTATGATTTATGTATTTAGAAACATACATACATATATATATACAGGTCCTTTTCAAAAAATTAACATATTGTGATAAAGTTCATTATTTTCTGTAATGTACTGATAAACATTAGACTTTCATATATTTTAGATTCATTACAACACAACTGAAGTAGTTCAAGCCTTTTATTGTTTTAATATTGATGATTTTGGCATACAGCTCATGAAAACCCAAAATTCCTATGTCAAAAAATTAGCATATTTCATCCGACCAATAAAAGAAAAGTGTTTTTAATACAAAAAAAAAAAAAAAAGGTCAACCTTCAAATAATTATGTTCAGTTATGCACTCAATACTTGGTCGGGAATCCTTTTGCAGAAATGACTGCTTCAATGCGGCGTGGCATGGAGGCAATCAGCCTGTGGCACTGCTGAGGTGTTATGGAGGCCCAGGATGCTTCGATAGCGGCCTTAAGCTCATCCAGAGTGTTGGGTCTTGCGTCTCTCAACTTTCTCTTCACAATATCCCACAGATTCTCTATGGGGTTCAGGTCAGGAGAGTTGGCAGGCCAATTGAGCACAGTAATACCATGGTCAGTAAACCATTTACCAGTGGTTTTGGCACTGTGAGCAGGTGCCAGGTCGTGCTGAAAAATGAAATCTTCATCTCCATAAAGCTTTTCAGCAGATGGAAGCATGAAGTGCTCCAAAATCTCCTGATAGCTAGCTGCATTGACCCTGCCCTTGATAAAACACAGTGGACCAACACCAGCAGCTGACATGGCACCCCAGACCATCACTGACTGTGGGTACTTGACATTGGACTTCAGGCATTTTGGCATTTCCCTCTCCCCAGTCTTCCTCCAGACTCTGGCACCTTGATTTCCGAATGACATGCAAAATTTGCTTTCATCCGAAAAAAGTACTTTGGACCACTGAGCAACAGTCCAGTGCTGCTTCTCTGTTCAAAAGTGGCTTGACCTGGGGAATGCGGCACCTGTAGCCCATTTCCTGCACACGCCTGTACACGGTGGCTCTGGATGTTTCTACTCCAGACTCAGTCCACTGCTTCCGCAGGTCCCCCAAGGCCTGGAATCGGTCCTTCTCCACAATCTTCCTCAGGGTCCGGTCACCTCTTCTTGTTGTGCTGCGTTTTCTGCCACACTTTTTCCTTCCCACAGACTTCCCACTGAGGTGCCTTGATACAGCACTCTGGGAACAGCCTATTCGTTCAGAAATTTCTTTCTGTGTCTTACCCTCTTGCTTGCTTGGCCTTCTGGACAGCAGTCAGGTCGGCAGTCTTACCCATGATTGCAGTTTTGAGTAATGAACCAGGCTGGGAGTTTTTAAAAGCCTCAGGAATCTTTTGCAGGTGTTTAGAGTTGATTCAGAGTTGATTCAGATGATTAGGTTAATAGCTCGTTTAGAGAACCTTTTCATGATATGCTAATTTTTTGAGATAGGAATTTTGGGTTTTCATGAGCTGTATGCCAAAATCATCAATATTAAAACAATAAAAGGCTTGAACTACTTCAGTTGTGTTGTAATGAATCTAAAATATATGAAAGTCTAATGTTTATCAGTACATTACAGAAAATAATGAACTTTATCACAATATGCTAATTATTTGAGAAGGACCTGTATATATATATATATATATATATATATATATATATATATATATAGGTAGTTGACAAATAAAAATTGGACTATGGTCCTATGGTGCGACAGCAAAAATGTAAAAAAAACCCCGTAATATACAAATAACATGAGAAAAATGTATCTTCATTCTTAGAGTTACAAATAGCATGAGAGAGGTTTATCTTCAATGTTAGAGTTTTTATTTTTTTACATTTTTGCTGTTACACCATAGGACACACTGATAAGTCAACTACCCATATATATATAAAATTAATAACAATTAAATATTTTATTAAAATGTATTAAATATATTAATTTATTCAATTAGAAAAATGATGCAATAAAATTCTAATCAAGCATTTAATTAACCTAGACTGTTCTTGGACAGAGTTTCCCTACAAAACGATCAATACAGAGCCACGTAAACGAACAGCTTGAATAAAGCAGAGAACTGTAACCCACATGAAAGCAAACAGAAAAAAAAAACACAAAGACCTGATTCACACAAGGTAAAAGTTTGAACAGGAAGAGTCCATGAACGAACATAGCTGCGCATAACACTACACGCATCAGGCATTCTGGGATCCTCCCTAATTAAGAAAAAAAAAAGCACCTTGCCCAATGCCCATAATAACTCTGAGAAATGCTGACGTTGCAGAAGGTTTGGTGCATGATAGAATGTCCATATGCATCATACTGCCTATTATATTAGAATTAGAAATTAGGCTTAGATGTTGGTTGTTAAAGTCTACTTTGTTCAAACGCATCGAGATCTCGTACCTCACTTGATCGAAAGACGTTTACAAGTTTAGACATGATTTCGATTGCACAAATCTAACTTTCAACAAGACAGAAGCACCCACGCTGAAGAGAAGCATCCACACTGTCTGACATTACCCCATACGGATGACTACAACATCTGCAAATATTTACTCATGTTTGTGAACAGTCAGTGAACACACACCTCTCCAGCCTCTAGTTAAACTAAACTAAATCCATCAATCCACATCTTGTAAAGCAGACAAAGTCACTTGTTTGTAAGAGGTCCATAATCCATAATAACGTTTCCTGCAGAGAAAAAGTTCATCTCCTGTTGTCTCTCAAACCAAAATCCACCAATAATATAGAACCGTTTTGAAAACGTCAATTGATGGACTTATCAGCTGTTTGGACTCTCATTCTGACGGCACCCATTCACTGCAGAGGATCCATTGGTGAGCAAGTGATGTAAAGCAACATTTCTCCAAATCTGTTCCAATGAAGAAAAACTAATTTACATCTTGAATGGCCTGAAACTTGAGTAAATTTTCAACAAATTGGTAAAGTATTCCTTTAACCAAGTTATTTGTTTAACATGTGGAAGATATCCCACGTGCGTTTGTTTTGATGTACATTTTAAGGCATCCGTGGCATTGAAAAATGCAAAAATCTGTTACCCAAACTTTCAAATAACCCATTAAACTAGACACAGATGCTCCAGAATTGTATAATTCTCACCTATATCTGCACAGGAACATTTTACAAATCACACTTTAAGCTCTTTTTAATCATTCAAAAAAACAAACAAATCACAGCTTTAACCGTCAATACACCAGCAAAACTTTGAAGGTCACTTTCCACTCTGTGAAAATGAAAGTCCATTGTTCCTAAAGCTGAAATGCCAATAGAAAAGCAAATATTGACATTCTCAGACATGCATTTCACTATAGAGAAAACAGTGAAAGTCTTATGCTTTCCCTCCCTGCCCAAGAGCATGTTACAGTAAACCGCCCTCCATTTGTGCAATAACAGATTGTTAGTCAATAATTAACAAGTTATTTTTCACAGCATCTGTCATAAATGCAAATGACAGTGCTAATTTATACACTAGGCCATGAGGGAGGCCAGATTCAGATCCGCTGGGAAGAATAGTAGATATTAGTTATTTTATATGCATTAATGTAAACTATTTGTTATGAATAACCATCATGCATTTCCCTAGTTGGATGAAATTAAATGTAACATACTTTAAAACAACAAACCCTCCCAGTAGCTCAAACTGTAAAATCATTTCCTGGTCAATTTTTGAGCTTTTAATGTCAAACATATCTATATTTCAATTGCTCAGAATATTAAACCTTAATAAACGACTAATAAACGAAAAATGACAGTGATAAGGAAGGTAAAAACGTGTTTGGGGTGTTGCTTCTTTGTAGACTCACCTGAGATTTTGTGAATCTGCAGTAAAATCAATCCAATAAACACTGGAAACACGCACGAGCCCATCTTTCTCCTTCAGAGGTTGCTGAACTTTCCAAAGTAACATATAGTGTGTGTTTTGTTTGATTTAAATCCTTGGATCGTGCATGGTGGATTGAGTTTGTCTGACGACACAGGCGCTTCCTGATTCTGATACCTGTTGTGCTCAGAGAAGGGCGTGTGTGCGCGCGCGCGTTACCTGTCCAAACTTGCGCTCGGGACCCAACAGCTGGAAAAAGGCGATTGCATTATTTAAGAAACACTTTAACTTACATTAACCGAAGAGAATCTGATAGATCACGAAGATTTAATCATAAATTCACGCACAAATCAGGAAATATTAGATTAACACTTAGCTCACTTTTTCAGAGATAAAATCCACCCGATTTAACGTCTGTGATAGTTCACGTTTACAAGATAAACTAACATGGGTTTTGTTTTCCTCAGTCAAGATTGATTCAGCCTTGCATGAAGACATCGCGTAATATTCATTAGCCATGCGGCCCTCTATTGGAAGATTATCTAGAGAACGTCATCACAAGTCATTAATATTCATGAGCCAATCCCTCACTGTGGCACGATGCGTAATTTCGCCTAGGGTAGCCTACTTTAGGTGTTTATGAACATAAATTGTGGTCGTTGACTGTTATTAAACCAATCTTTAAATTATGTTGCATTATTTTAATTACTGTGTAAATGTCTCAAGGAAAATGTTTAAAATAAATTTAATTTTAGTTTAACAAAAAAAAATAATTCTCACTTAGTTTACTATTGTGCTTTCAAGTAGCACAGTAAGCCCGAAAGAAAGATGCATTTCTATTTCTGAAAGGTATAAATAATTAATTCACAATCTGTTAAACCCCTTTTTTTTGCACCATAGACAAAATAGGCAGCACTCAATCAGCAGAAACCTGTGTGAATGAGAAATTAATTAAATTGGCATTAAATTGGCACAAATTCATTTAAATTGATTCATCTTCAGGCAATGGATGTTGTGATGCAGATTTCCTGGCCTGACTGAAACCAGAGAGAAAATGCAGAAGACAACATGAGGAGTAAGTGTTATCACACACACACACATACATATTTTAATTATTATCTTTTTAACTATTTAAACTCCCTTTTGGTTTATGTTGTTTTGAAAATGTTTTTTTTCCTGAAAAGATAATGATTATGGGTTTGTACAATATATATTTTTTTACTATTTTAATATTTATTGACAGTGAATGATTGAATAATCAAATGCATTATACTATATACATATGTAAATATTTCAAGGAAAATGTGTAAAATGAATGTTATTTTGGTTATGCAAATTTTGTCCTCACTTACCTTTGTGCTTTCAAGTAATGAGTTCACACATGTCTGCAGACAACAGCATTCCAGTCATTTCAATGCCAACAGCCTGGAGGCATACAGCATTTTAATAAGGCAAAAGACACCAAACATGAACAGATAACTACATAACCCATCCAACAGGTATCACAAGATAAATACTATTATGTGACAACGCTTTCATAATGTTTCTTGTTTTGTTTCCCTCTTTCTGATCTCATACATCTATTCACATAGCATTAAAACTATGTGACTGCAGGAAATGGATTACTGAAATGCATTTATTTAGTATGGAGTATGTCATCTATGATTGATCATCAAAGCATTCAAACAGAAAATTGTCCCATTAATGCGCTATTTTCTCATTACTTAGCCCTGTGGTTACAGATTTTGACGCCATATGGGAGCCTTTAAATGACACACACTAAAATCTTTCCTACAAGCAAAACAGTCAGCGCCATTATGTCATTTTCCAAAAGAAAGATAAGTTTCTGAAAGGTATAAATAATTAATTCACAATCTGTTAAACCCTTTTTTGCACCACAGACAAAATCAGCACTCAATAGCCAGCACTCAATCAGCAGAAACCTGTGGGAATGAGAAATACATCTTCAGCCAATGGATGTTGTGATGAAGAAGACAACATAATGAGTAAGTGTTATTGTGTGCGCACACACAAACACAAATACATATATATACATAATTTAAATTGTTGAAATAGTTTAGCAAAATGTTTCATAAGACCACATAATATTTATTTATTTTGCTTGCAGTTACTGCAGTAACTCATATGAACTAGACTGATGTCATCAGTCCTGTGTAATAGCTCAGCAGGTCCATGATACACAGCTGTTAGTGATATATATACAGTATATCATACATATACATCAATGGCCTTCACTGAGTCTCCTCTCTCACACATGCACACACATATATGCTTTAACACATATAACTACACCCTCACACACTGGAGAATTCACAGTATGTTCTCCACTTACAGACGGAGACAGAGTCTGTCTGCAGGAACTGGATATTAGTAACACTTTACTGTCTCTGTCTGGGACACACAGAAAATGGACACAGACTCTCTATGCTTTGGTAAGGTTCATGTCGTGAATCTAAATGTGGGGTGATGTGAAAATGTTTGCATGTGTATAATGTTTACAGTTCGGTTTATCAAGCTGAAGAATTGTTTATGATAGAATACAAGATGTATGCATGTTAAGAATTTCCCTATAAAGAGCATATAGGAAAAAAAAGATTTTATAATTTAATGCATAGTTAAATCAAGTTTCAAGTTTCAAGTTTACTTTATTTATATAGCACATTTAAAACAGCCAGAAGACTGACCAAAGTGCTTTACACTTGGAAGCATCCAAAAGAAAATTAAAAGGAAACAAGACACATAAATAAGAAATGGAATAGTTAAAATACAACCTAATAGGCCATTGAAAACAAATAGGTTTTTAAGAGTGATTTAAAAATCGTCAGACTAGGAGCCGTTCTAATCTCAACTGGCAAGTCATTCCAAAGACGAGGCCCAATTACTGAAAAGGCACAGTCACCTAGACTGCAGCTCATGTATCAGTTCAGATGCATGGAAATATTACACAGGGCTGATGACATGAGTATATACACGCAAAACACATCAGTGCATCATGGCACAGTACAATTTTTATTTTACAAAAGCAAGTGAGAGGAAAAAAGTATATTGGAATGCTTTTACATTCCCCCAAGAAACTTAATAGTAAATAAACGCAACTGTTTCTTGGGGGAACACAATACTTTTGCGAGTGAATGCAAAGTTTATCAGAGAACGCAAATGTTTTGTGAGAGAATTTTTTTTGAGGGGGGGCAGTACATTTGCAAGATAATTCAAATGTTTTGCAAGTAACTGCAAAGTTTTCCGCATTAATGCAATGATTTTGCTAGAGAATCTCTAGCTTTTCCCTAACCATATGTAGTGCTTCACAACATGCAAATTTGACATGCATCAATAAACTCAATATCATGTGCATGTTGTAATGCTTCCTTTGTTTTGTAGTATTCCAGCGTCAAGCACTTTGCAGAAATCTGCACATCCTGTGGATATTTAATTACAGATATGGTCAGCCTGAAAACCATTTTGTGTGTTTTAATGGATAGAAAGAATGTTGTTTAATGTTTCCTACCACATGATCCATTAGCAAGTTGACCTCTGATCTCTTTAGGTGCTCCAGGCTTTGGGAAAGTCCTTCCATCCCGACTGTTTCTGCTGTGTCATCTGTAAGGAGAAACTGGAGGGACAGGTGTTCAGTGTCGACACACAAAACAAGATATATTGTGTGAAAGATTACCACAGGTGAACAACACGCTGACACGGACACTTACAGTCTGCACAGACAACGGACACACAGTGAATATATAATCTAGTTATTAATTAATGGTCAATTAGATTAAATCCTAATTAAATTCCTTTGAGTGTCTATTGACGCTTTAATTTTATTTTTTTTTACCATTTTTATTGCCTAGAAAAATAACCCAAGTTATAACACGTGAATATTCTTTGATTGTTATGTCTGATTGTATTTTATTTGGCATAATTTTAATGTATAGGATTCTGGCACAGACATGTGCTATATGTGAACAGCTCATTCTTCCTAATAAGGTATATTTCTACATTTTTTTTTCATTAATATTTTTATTTTGCATATAGCTATGTTATCACATGTAATATTTGCTATCATATACAGTACATCTATTGGATAAATGATCATGTTTGAAATAGTGATTTGTTTTTTTTATGTACACAGGGTTCAAATGAGATTGTGCCAGTGATGTTCATGGGAAAAAGCTACCACGTGGCCTGTTATGAAGGAAAAAGCAACATTTAATCACTGTTCAGTCTGAAGAAACTAATAATTATTAATTGTTTATGTTTTTTGTACCACTGTATTGTTGTTAAGAACCATGTAGTTGATGAATGTTGAAACTTGAATTTAAGTACCATATAATATATATATATATATAAGTGCCATGATATATTTTTGACATCGTTAGTAAATTATTAATAGTATTAATAAGCATGTATTGCCGGTATGTTATTAATTCAACTTGCTACCAAACCAAACTGTGTTGTCAGATAGGTTTCTTTAATTATATTTATATTTATATATAAGAGATTTTAAATTGGATGTTTTCATTTTATTTAAAGAAAAAATACGGTAATAAAATTGACTGCAATATGACCTTTGCGATCTATGCAATGATTTTGTTCAGGACTTTTATTATGACATCACCGGAAAGAGGCGGAAGTCATCTATTGTTGATTTGAGATTTGGCGCGTTCAGAGAAAAGTCGAGTGATAAACCTAAATGATCATTTATTTAAGATAAATATGTTTTTTTCTTTAACATTTGCGTCTCTGTATAACTGACACGGCCCTTTTATATTGAGTCTGACGTCGTTATGAAGGAATTATAAAAGGTTGTTGGATGAGTTTGTGTTTTTGTTTTCGCGGATAAAGTGAATAAATGGATCGATACAACGACGTTAAAATCCTCCTGAAGAAATGGGAACAGTCTTTCTTCCAAATAAACAACAGAAAACCTAATAAGGTGTCGTATATACATCAATATTCTGGAATATTGTGTTGTTTTTAAGTTTTTAAATGCTCTGTATTATGTGTGACCCTGAAACACAAAACCAGTCATAAGGGTCAATTTTGAGATTTATACATCATCTGAAAGCTGAATAAATAAGCTTTCCATTGATGTATGGTTTGTTAGGATATGATAATATTTGGCAGAAATACAACTATTTGAAAATCTGGAATCTGAGGGTGCAAAAAATATGAATATTGAGAAAATCACCTTTAAATTTGTCCAAATGAAGCTCTTAGCAATGCATATTACTAATCAAAAATTAAGTTTTGATATATTTACAGTAGGAAATTTACTAAATATCTTCATGGAACATGGTCTTTACTCAATATCCTAATGATTTTTGGCATAAAAGAAAAATTTATCATTTTGACCCATACAATGTATTTTTGGCTATTGCTACAAATATACCCCAGCAGCTTAAGACTGGTTTTGTGCTCCAGGGTCACATATGTTGTTTTATATATTGTATTTTATGTTGTTTTCTTCTGTTGTTGTTTCATTAATACTGTCCAAAACTAATTTTCTTTTGAAGGATGACATTGATAAAGCTCCAGAGGAGACGAGGCGTAAGTTTGCGTTATTTTTGTGATTTGATTAGTCACATATGTCCGTGTTAGGATTTAATTATTTATTTTTACCCTGTGTGTTTTTGTTTTTGCAGAACTCTATAAAGAATACCGTTCTCTTAAAGCAGCAAAAGAAAGGAATGGCACTGGGCAGGAGGATCACGCAAAACCCCCAGAGAGTCAGCCTTCTACAGCTGTAAGAGGACAAATCTAATTCATTCATTTGAGCATTCATCAGCCGTCTCTGTAGTTTCTGAGGATTATAACTATTTATGTTTAGAATTATTAAATGTGTTCACTGTTTTAAGGAATCTGGATGCTGGGGATCTCACCTCAATCGGAAGAATCTGCCGGCTGCTGTACCAAAACTGTCATCAGATGATAAAGAGACGCTGAAAGCTTCAGCTCAGTACTTTGGCATGAAGTTGAAGAACAATCTTGGAGCTTTAACAAAGGTGAATGTGACTTTCACTGTGTCCTGAGCTGGGTGATATCATTAAAAAAATGATCTCAAGTTCATCTCATGACAATATGTGATATATTGTGATTTAAAATAAATTATTATTAATATTTAGTTGAAACCAATAAAAGTAATAAATTAAGGTAATGAAAAAAGAATCAGTCTTAATCAAACTATTTTTTAAATTTAAAAAGTAAAAATAAAATAAAATGTTTAATTTAAAAAGTAAAATACAATAGAATATATTTTTTAATTAAAAAGATAATAAAAAAGACGTGTATAATATATTTTTTCAATAAATGTTTTAAGATTTAAAGCTGTTTGTTACTGCGTATATATTATATTCAGAAACCTTTCTACTCATTATTTTGACTGATATCATTGTGATATTTGGTGGAAATGGCTCTTTAAGATATAATTTTATTAAAAGACATAATGAAAAAAATCTGTATATTATATTAGTAAAAATATTCAGAAACATTTCCACTGATTCATCTTTACTATGTTGTGCTTTTTGCATTATATAACTTAATTTATGTGACATTAATTGCTGTTTTTAACAAATAATGGTACTTTGAAGCAATTCTTAAATGTCATTTGACATTAAATAGGCTCCAGATTATCTGTTCTCTTATTTTTTTTGTCACGTACTGAATTCTAGGAGCGATCTTTTTCTCTGAAAAAAGCAACAACCCCTCGCCGAACACCAGTGAAACCACTGAAGGACACTCCAGACTGCAGTACAGCACCGACAGATGTGGAGACTCGCACACCAAAGCCAGCTAACACGCATCCAGACCCCAGCGTTGCTCCTGTACAGACGGCCAGCACAGAGTTTGAGGACGAGCCATCAGATCTCTATCCATCCATAACCCCCTCCAAATCCTGGTCTCCAGCTGTGGGCTCTGCACACAAGAGCTTGGAGAAGGTTCAGTTTCTTAGGCAGTCCATGACCAAGAGGTTTTCCTCTGTGGACAGCAGCTGGCTTGCACGCTGCCAGGTTTTCGATGAGGTGGAAGAACCTCAGAAACCTGTTTCTGGGAATTCAGAGCTGTCCAAAATCGAAAACAGTGTCTTACGACCTACTGTTAAAAGCGAAACTGCGTCAAATGAGGGTCAGACATCTCCTAAGGCTTCACTGGAGAAGAAGAAATCTTCCTTTTCAGAGGATGGTGTACAGAAAGGTCCAGTAGCATCTTTAGTAAGGAACAATGTGTTGGTGTTGGATGCAGAATTGGGCTCCCTTGGGCCTGATGGTGAACAGGTATATCAAAAAAACACTGCTGCTCTCATGGGAGATGACAAGGCCAGTTCAGAGGAGCCTAAATCTGCTTCAAACGCTAAGAAACGCAAACCCAGGGCTAGAAAAGATCAAGACTCAGATGGCAGAGCACAGGCCGAATGTGGCAAAAAAACCAAAGGTCGAAAAAGACAGAGGGAGGGTGATGATGATGTGGATGAATCTGAGGAGCAGGAAGGTGGAGTGAAAAAGAGAAGGAGAACTAAGAAAGGAGAGGCAGCTGGAGAGGATCAGCCCAAAAAAAGAGCAAAGAAGAAAGGAAAAGTTGAGGAGGAGGATGATACTGACAGTTCAGAGAAAAAAGCAACCCAGAAACGAGAAATTCCTCAGGAGAATTTGCTGGGAGAGGTGGATGAGCAAGAGGCCAGAGCCGCTGCGTATACAATGAAGAACACTGTTAGGGTCAGGTGGGTACCATGAGCATCAATTATTGTCACATTTTGTTTAGTGTTTTATTGATTTATTGTCCTCATCCTGAACCAGGCCTACCAAAAACACAGATGGCAACTTTGTGAAAATCAATTTGAAGAAGAAGTCCCATGTCAAAGGGTTTGCTTTGAGAGGAGCTGCACTAAGGAAACAGGTTGTTTGATAACACCTAAATTTACTTCTTTTAAGGAATAGTTCATCCAAAAATTTTAATTGTTATATTTTGCTGAACCTTTTTGTTGCTGTAAACCGATATAACTTTCTACTGTGAAATACAAATACAGATGTTTCAAAGGAATTTGGACACAATGACACAATTTAAATACATTGACAAATTTTTGTGTTTGGTATTGTTGATGTCAGATTTAATGCATTTTAAATCTTATGCAATTATGGATTTCTGTCATTTCCAGCCTGAAGTGTGATCCATGTGATTTGCGTAAATCCAGAGGAAACACATCAGCCATCAGCCATCATCTTTGTTTTGTGAATCGTTTATATCTCTGTTGTCATCAAAAAAGAAGCTTTAAAGTCTCCCAATGGGTTTGCGCCAAAATAAAAGCCCTAACGTTTGAAAGCAAAGAAATTAAGACAGATAATTTTGCTGTTCTGTAAAATACTGCTGTTATTATTATTATTATTATATACTTTTTAAAGCAATATTTTACTAGTACAATAGTATTATCATAATTGTATTTTTTAAATTTAATTTCTATAGTTTAAATAATTATATAATATTATTTTCAATAATAATATCATGATTATCATTATTGTATAGTTATATAAAATGGGGAACAAAACCGGTTTTGATCACATGCCTGACTAAAACCCCCTTATACATTGTAAAATTGCTATAAAGTAGGGCCTTATTACTTTTACTTGTTTAAAACATACTGTAAATACTGAAACGATCTGTTTATAAAATGTTTTCATTGGGTAATTCGTTATTGTGGTTTTCTCAATGTTTTATCATTTTAGATGTACATGCAGAAGTTCCAGCTGAAGGGCGAGCGGTTTGGGGGCGGAGTTGGGAGGGGTAGGGGGCGGTTCGGCGGTTTCAATCGTCAAGGCGACACCTGCTACAAGTGCGGCGGGACGGGTCACTGGGCACGAGACTGTCGAGGAAGAGGTGAGAGGCTGCGCAGGTCACGTGACTCTGCTCTCATGAATTTGCGGTTATGTTATTGATAACCTGGGTTTTTGTTTCAGCACCTGTTGTGAGTTCTGCAGAACAGCAGGAAACCCAAGTAGAGGAGGAGGAGTTTGAGCTGCCCACGCTGGAGGAAGTTGCTCGGGCGACAGGAACTCTGCGGTCAGAGCCTATTGGTGGGTCTGCATGGGGCACATGGTCAATTACAGCGATTAGTCACTTGTCGCAAAACACCCTAGCAACCCAACTGTTTTTATTAATAGTTTGAATTAGTTTGTATTTTATATTTTTGTTTTCATTTTAATTTCAGTTAAAAGTTTTAGTCATTGTACTCTGTGTTTTTGTCATTCTTATTAGTTTAAGTGTATTTTGTCATTTCAATAAAACTAAACGAAAACATCTTGCCTTCGAAACTAGCTAAAATAAAATAACATTAAAAATGTATTATAATTTATAATATCCATGCCACCCACAATAGCAAAGGTAAATAAATTATTTGTTTTCTTATTTCAGTGGCCCCTCCCTCTGTGGGTCGAGACTCCTCTGAGAAGGAGGATCAGGGGGCGGAGATACTGCTCAATATCATCAGACCAGATTATGAGCGGCCCGCCCCTCCTCCACCCATGGAGCCGCTCTACAGACCAAAGGATGATGGGAACGTTCAAGGTATGCCACATTAATGTGCTGTAAGAGCTTAATTCTGTGCAAATGCCTTTTTATTCTCCGTCTTTCCTTTTATTTTCCACAGATGTCCCGCCAGAGGTGTACGAAGCACTTCGAGACTTTGGTTACAAGTCCTTCAGGCCTGGCCAGGAGACGGCCATCATGAGGATCCTGTCAGGTGGGAGGAAGTTATTAGAAGCTTGAGGCATTACTACATTTCTGTATTTCAACACATCCATACTGCAGTGCAATATGAATCATATGATTGATGCTAAATACAAATTACATACCAAATGATGAATAATTCACATCAATTCTTTGTGTGTCCCTGATCTCTTGGTGGTTTTGTTTTCATTCAGGTCTGTCCACACTAGTGGTTTTGTCCACTGGTATGGGCAAATCTCTTTGCTACCAGCTTCCTGCGTACCTGTACGCCCAGAGGTCAAAGTGCATCACGCTGGTGGTGTCTCCTCTGGTGTCTCTGATGGACGATCAGGTACGTTTGACTTTGTGGTGGAAATTTAATTTAATTATTCCAGCAAATACTATGTTTATAATGCAGGAAATTCTCATTCACATTAATTAGCTGTATTGTGTAGGTGAGAATTAATAAGACCATTTATCTTATAACAACCACAGGGAGGTAGAACAGCCATTTAATGTTTTTTTCCTTCATTTTAAATTGTTTGTGAAGCTCTCAGGACTCCCGCCGAAGCTGAAAGCTGCCTGCATTCACTCCAACATGT
This sequence comes from Barbus barbus, assembly GCF_936440315.1. NCBI lineage: Eukaryota > Metazoa > Chordata > Actinopteri > Cypriniformes > Cyprinidae > Barbus > Barbus barbus. The sequence goes on along the minus strand of NC_136755.1, from coordinate 23,721,622 downwards.
CTCGGAAGCAGAGAGAGGCGGCCATTGAGAAGGTACAAAAATAGAAAATAATTTACAAATTATATGTGATGTTTTTTCGGCACTGATGTGTTTATTTGAATTTGAAGTTTTGTCTTTTTTTTTTTTCATGTTTTTATTCATTTTTTAATTTATCTGTTTAGTTTTATTAATTTTATTTAATTGTATTTTATTCATTTTTATTTTTAATAATCTTAGCTCTTCAGCTTATTTTATTTCAAGGCATCATTTCATATTTTTAATTTTTTTAATTAAATTTTATTTTAATGGTTTTTGTTGTGGTTAACTGTAACAACACTGATCCTGACCAGACAAGTAAATCAAAATATTATTAGATGTATGAATAAAAAATCAAGTATCTAAATGCGACATTTGTTCAAGTTCAAGTTCAAGTTGAGCTTTATTGGCATTCTACGTGTGGGGACATACAGTGGAACTAAATGTCGTGCCTCGCAGGACCACGGTGGTACATAAATACAGACATACAACAATGAAGTAAAAAAACACTATAAACCTATAGAAAACACTATAAACCTATACACAACTAACCTACTGACAGATCTTAACTATAAGTACACTATATATAAATATTTACCCTATACAAACTAAAAAAAATAAACAATAAAAAATACAAACTATACAAATGCTTCACATAAATACTGTACATGTGCAAAGAGAAACATTTTGAGTCAAGCAGCTGGTTGGGGAACAGTGCAGGATGATTTGTAGTGCATGAGCATGTAAACATACATATATTGCTGAGTCTTTTGTGGGATTGTGTACACGCAGCAGTGTGTGTAAAGTGTCTAGTGCACATAGAGGAGCTTTGTTTTTCAAAACGTAATTTATATCAGCAAATTAGGGCAAGATGTTCTTAAATGAATCTGTGAGTGTGTATGTCTTAGTTTGATGTGTTTTATTGTGTGTGTAGGTGAAGGCCGGTCAGGTGCATGTCCTGCTGTTGTCTCCTGAAGCTCTGGTTGGTGGAGGTCACTCAGGGTCAGGATGCCTCCCTCCTGCAGACCAGCTCCCCCCTGTGGCCTTCGCCTGTATCGACGAGGCTCACTGTGTGTCTGAATGGTCACACAACTTCCGGCCCTGTTACCTGAGACTGTGCAAGGTTTGTCTCTCAAATGAATCCTTTTTTTCTTCATTTGATCATTGCAGGATTTATGTATGTTTGTGTTGTGTAGGTGCTCCGGGATCGGTTGGGTGTGCGCTGTCTGTTGGGTCTCACCGCCACGGCCACTCTGTCTACAGCGCTGGACATCGCCCGACACCTGGACATCAGCGATCAGGACGGAATCGCCGTCCGTTCTGCTGCTGTCCCTCACAACCTCCAGCTGTCCGTGTCCATGGACCGAGACAAAGAGCAGGTGCCTTTAGAAAGTCTTGTTTTCATGTAAGATGTTGCAGACTCAAGGTCATTGCACACTGAGTCCGAAATTTTTGCACGTTAAAAAATAAATACGACCTCACGTTGTGCCAATCACGTTTACACACTGCCTCCGAAACTTTCGTCCGTCATAAAAAAATTCTGATCAGGTTTGAATTTCTGCGTTTTTGCATCCGTAGCATGCATTTTGATTGGAAAGGATGAGAAATACGAAAAAACTGTAAAACGCACAAGAAAATTTCGGACTCTGTGTGCAATGACCTTAAGTCAAATGCAACTAAACAACATTAATCTAGAGAAATTCATTTCAATGTGACTGTTTCACTGCTTGAATCGCTAAATATGTCTTTTTTTTATTTATTAAATTTTTTTTTTTTTTTTTTGCCAAATTACTTTTTTTTTGTACTTTGTTTTAGTGATTTTGTTACTCATACTTTTCTGCTCCAAAAATATTGGCCAAATCACAAATTGTCATCATTCTCTTAAACCTCTGTCTAACCTCTGAATAGCGAAATGGCGGATCATTATGATACAAAATTTTGAACTTAATTTTACATTTAAAATTGTAGAGAAATGCAATGCTTAAAAATCTTTTTCATGAGGTTATTTTGGACTTGGCACAAACAAGCTGTTACTAGGGGTGGGCGATATGGCCTTAAAAATATATCACGATGTTTCTTGTAATTATTGCGATAACAATATCATTGACGATAATTCAGGGAATCCTGTTTCTTTAGAGAAAAGTATTATCTTTCCTATTTTTACCCAAAATAGGGTGTTTACTTTGTGTACTGAGTACACACGTAATGTAATAAATGTTTTAATTCATACTGGAAGCCGGAGGGCGCCCTTGCGCAGAAACCCCACATATGCATCGCAGAAGTAATACTACTGACTTATACTTATGTCAACAACTAGACTTTATTGTTATTATCGCGGGAAGACTAATTATTATCATGGGGGGAATTTTTACCGGTATATCACAAACAATAAGATATCACCCATCCCTAGCTGATGCACTGGTCTCAAATACCTTAATGTGTTCTCCTACAGGCTCTGGTGTCTTTGCTGAAGGGCGAACGCTTTGGTGCTCTAGAGTCGGTTATTGTCTACTGTACCAGGCGAGAGGAGACTTCCCGTATCGCTGCACTGCTGCGCACCTGCCTGCAGGGGGTGATGTTGAGAGAGTCCTCCAAACCAGCTCCAGAGGATGAGGAAGACAATCCTGTAGGGAAGAAGAAGAAAGCCCTTGGTAAATACATCAATGTCATACAAAACACTTCTGCTCCTTCGCATTGTTTTGAGGTATTTATTTCATTTTTCCACATCAACTCAGCCAGGAAGAAGATCCGTAAGCCTCTGAAGTGGATTGCAGAGGCGTACCACGCCGGGATGTCTGCATCAGAGAGGCGGCGAGTGCAGAATAACTTCATGTGCGGGGAGCTGCGTGTGGTGGTGGCCACCGTGGCCTTCGGTATGGGCTTGGACAAGTCAGACGTGCGTGGGATCATCCACTATAACATGCCCAAAAGTTTTGAGAGCTATGTGCAGGAGATTGGCCGAGCAGGACGGGACGGACACCCAGCACATTGCCACCTGTTTCTAGACCCAGAGGTCTGTGCTTGTGTAGTACTTTTAGCTATTTGTAATTTTACATTAGTATATATATTTTATACTATGTATTCTATACTATTATAGTATTATTAATTTTCACTTTAATTTTAGTTGAAGTTTCAGTCATTTAGTGTTGTGCTTTTGTCATTTTTATTAGGTTTTGTACTGATTACTATTTAGGCTGAATTTATTTCTATTTCAGTTTTGTACTTCAACTTATTTTATTTTAGTTTTAATTTACATTTTAAGTTTTTTTCTTCTAATATTTATATTGTATTTAATTTCAAATTGATTTCAAGTAACAATCTATTTTTTTATATTTATTTTAAATTTTAGATAATGATAACAAAACTGCAGAGGATGTAGGATTGGTAATTTTATGATGTGGTTTTGTCATTGTTATAATTTTTTTAAATGTTACTATTTAGGTTAATTTTTTTTTTTCTTCAACTTTAGTACTCAGCTTTCAATTATTTTATTTCTGTTTTAATTTACATTTAAGTTTTTCATCAAATTAATTTTTTTTGTAGTTACCAACTACACTGCAACAATTTTTTTTTTTTTCTATTTGTATATTGCATTTAGGGTGCAGACCTGCATGAGCTGCGCAGGCACATCTACGCAGACACAGTGGATTTTTATACAGTGAAGAAACTGGTGCAGAAGGTTTTTCCTCCATGTAAATGCAGACAGATTCAGCAGAAGCAGCAGAATTTGGCACAGGTGACACTTGAGTAATTACAAATATATAGTTTTTATTGTATTTTCATATTTACTTTTTATTTTGTGTTTTTTATGTATTTTGTTCATGTTTTTATTAGTGTTATTTATTTTATTTATGTATTTATTTTTATTTATTTTTGAGTTGCACTGAAGTCCGAATGTCATACTCTGTAGGCTGCAGAAGTATCTGACAGTGAGTTACTGGAGATGGAGGTTTGTGAAGACACTGATCCACACCAGGAGAAGGTGACCGAGACAGTGACTCCCTCAGACCAACCACCACTGCAGACACACACTGCACATGAGCACAACAAACCAACTCCGACGACAGAGGAGGAGCCGGAGGAGAGCGACGGCAGTCTGAAACTGAGTGACGTGTGTGTACAGCGTGCGTGTCACACACATGAGAGAGCCATTCCCATGCAGGAGACCGTGGAGACCCTCGACATCACAGAAGAGAGTGAGACTTGGATAAACATGAGAGAAAGTGCTGTAATACAGAAGTTCTGAGAGTAGATGTCATGTTAAATGGGATAGATCAACCAAACATCATTTACTCACTCTCCTGAGACATACATGTTTTTTGGGGGGGATGTGCATCTAGGAATTAATGAATAGAACATTTATCCACCTTGCAGATTATAGCAAGATCAACACAAGAATTGGCACAAAAAATATGTGGATTAAAACCCAAACACCATAAATTTTTTTTATTATTTTATGGTGCTTTTTTATGGTGTATTTGTAGTCCATTGTCATGCACCAGGTGGATGCTGCACACTGGTGGTGGACAAGGAGATACCCTCCTTACTATGTAAAGCGCTTGAGTGCCTAGAAAAGCGCTATATAAATGTAACAAATTATTATTGTCATTGTATGGACAAGAGCAGGTTCATTTTCCACAAGTGTTACATGAAAATAAATGTATTGTTGCTTTTGAATGAAATTAGGGTGCTTCAATTATGACAGTATAGATTAATATATGATCATAATATTTATATTTTAATTATTTTTCCTATTTTCATCTTAATCGGGGTTATTCTAGTTAACTAAAACTGAACTTAGTCTAAACCATTGCAAAATTTTTTTACTTGGAATAAAATAAAATAAAAAAAATGTATTTAGTTTTTAGACATTCTTATTTCAGTTTTATTAATTTTTTTTACTTGGAATAAAATAAAATAAGGGTTGGGGTTTAGAATTTTATCTTAAATTTAAATAAATTTATAAATGTTACCTTGCCAACTAACTAAGCTAAGCATGTTTTGCGTTTTAGGTCTGGAGACTCTGTTGTGTTACCTGGAACTTCATCCTCAGCAGTGGGTGGAGCTTCTTCATCCGACGCTCTCCATCTGTAAGCTGCAGTGTTACGGCGGTCCGCAACAACTCCGCAAAATCACCAAACTGTACGTTACTCTTTCGCAGTGTTTCAGAAATAGCTTTCGATGCTTGTAGAAGCTCATCAGTGCTGATTGTGTAATTTTGTATGTTGTCAGGTGTCCTCCGGTCACTGTGGCTCTGGCGCGCAAGCGCATGGCGGGGGAGCGCGTGGAGTCATGTGACACTCTGGAGTTCGACGTGGTGGAGCTGGCGGACACTATGGGCTGGCAGCTTCCTCTGGTGAAGAGAGGCCTGAGACAGCTGCAGTGGGGTTCAGACACAGGTTAGAGGAGACCATGTGATTCACAGGTCATCTCATGCATGTTACAAACCAAAAGGACCAAACACACTTAAAACGACTAGCTTTATTCTGATTGGATCAGACCTGTAAAATTAAAACAATGTACCTCCCCTAGTAGGGCTGTCAGTCAATTAAAATTTTGGTTGTACTTTAAGGTGTCCCTGTTACAGTGTAATTATACATTTATGAACAGAGTGTGCTTACTGGGAGAGCATAAGTCTAAGTGGTCGGCCATGACATGCGGAGTCCCACAAGGCTCAATTCTTGCACCGCTCTTGTTTAGCCTGTATATGCTCCCACTAAGTCAGATAATGAGGAAGAACCAAATTGCCTATCACAGCTATGCTGATGATACCCAGATTTACCAAGCCTTATCTCCAAATGACTACAGCCCCATTGACTCCCTCTGCCAATGCATTGATGAAATCAACAGTTGGATGTGCCAAAAGGTTTTTCAGTTAAACAAGGAGAAAACTAAAATCATTGCATTTGGAAACAAAGATGAAGTTCTCAAGGTGAATGCATACCTTGACTCTAGGAGTCAAACAACTAAAAATCAAGTCAAAAATCTTGGGGTGATTCTGGAGACAGACCTTAGTTTCAGTAGTCATGTCAAAGCAGTAACTAAATCAGCATACTATCATCTCAAAAACATTGCAAGAATTAGATGTTTTGTTTCCAGTCAAGACTTGGAGAAACTTGTTCATACCTTTATCACCAGCAGGGTGGATTATTGTAATGGTCTCCTCACCGGCCTTCCCAAGAAGACCATTAGACAACTGCAGCTCATCCAGAACGCTGCTGCCAGGATTCTGACTAGAACCAGAAAATCTGAGCATATCACACCAGTCCTCAGGTCCTTATACTGGCTTCCAGCTACATTTAGGATTGATTTTAAAGTACTTTTACTCGTTTATAAGTCACTCAATGGCCTAGAACCTAAATACTTTGCAGATATGCTCACTGAATATAAACGGACCACTCAGATCATTAGGATCAAGTCAGTTAGAAACACCAAGGGTTCACACGAAACAAGGGGAGTCCGCTTTTAGCTATTATGCTGCCCACAGTTGGAACCAGCTTCCAGAAGAGATCAGATGTGCTAAAACATTAGCCACATTTAAATCCAGACTCAAAACTCATCTATTTAGCTGTGCATTTGTTGAATGAGCACTGTGCTACGTCCGAACTGATTACACTGTATTCTATGTAATCACTTTCTATTCTTAACTGTTTTAAATTAATTATAAATCAATTTCTTTATTTTAATTATCTGTTTTTATTGCTGTGATTATTATTTTTAATGACTATTTCACTTTCTTTTAAGTAAAGCACTTTGAATTACCACTGTGTATGAAATGTGCTATATAAATAAACTTGCCTTGCCTTACTGTGTGGTTAGGATTAGGGTTTGGCTTAGGGTTACTTTCATGAAATTATGCATAATTTATTGTTATTATAATAGTAAGTACATGCAACGTGTTATTAAAAATTTTCATCTAGTTAATTGCATGGTGTTGTGATTAATTAATCTAACTGCTAAATAAATTTGGCAGTGAAAATACCCACAAAATATCATTTAAAGCTATTATTGTGTTAAATGAGAAATTATCAAGTAGACATTACAAATAGTAGCATTAGAAAGAAATATTTTATTTGATTCAATAAATTTATTAAACAAACCTTTAGGCTACAATGGCCTAACATAAACTATGGAACACAAAAGAAGATATTTTGAGAAAAATCTCAGTATTTTTTGTTCATGTAATAAAAGTCACTAACCCAAACAGCTTTGTTACTAACAGTCTTCAAAATACCTTGTTTTATGTTGTGCAAAGACAGTAAGTCATTCAGGTTTGAAATGATGTGAGCGTGAGTAAATGATGACAGATTTTTTTATTTTTTGATGAACTGTCCCTTTTATTTATTTTTAAATAAATGAAATGACACTCTAAAGAAGAAACTTAAACTACCAGCAGGTGGCAGTAAATGTATTTATGAGTCATTCATTCATTCGATTTGTTCAAATGGCCGATTCATTCAGGAATTAAGGAAACGACTCTCTCACTGAATGGGCTTTTGAATCATTGGTTCACACGATTCGTTCAAAACACGGATTTGTTTAGAAACGAAACACCGCTGTGTTGCTCACAGATGCACAACAGTTCTGCGGTGGCTTTATAGGTGACATTTTCTTTGGAAAAATTGAGCAAAAACACTATTTTGTTTAAAAATAAAACAATATTAACCTATTTACTGAACTGTTGTATAAAATCACATTTGCACTTGTGCTATTTGGACATAAACAGCACTGTGTGATATTGCTCTTGCTGCTCATGTTATATTGCTCATATCATGTTATATAAATATGAGACAAAAACTCATACAGGGGCATTTTCTGCCCCAATATTTGGAATTTTAGGGCATAACTGCATTTATGGAGTTTTTGCCCTGCATCATATTTGTCAACGGTCAACTGTATGAAATCTAAGATGTCGTATAAATCTGGGGGCGGGGTCAGTATGTTAATTGCATTTAAATAACGTTAGTTTGTCATAACTAATTAACTAATGCAATAAACTGACAGCCCTAATTCCATTATATTCTATCTCTTCATCTCGTCAGGTTCATATGGAGGCACAGGACGGAGTGGGGTCCATGTGGAGTTCTCAGCGCTGTCCTTCTATTTCCGCTCATACGGTGACTTGACGGCGGATGAGTTGGATGCGGTTTGTGCGTTTCTGCACGGCAGAGTGATGGCACAGGAGAGGACACAGCTGTATCAGCTCAAAACCTGCTTCAGAGCCTTCCGCAGGTCAGACCCACTCACTCACTCACCATGACTGAGCTCTTCTAACCATTAATGGTCCTTTACTGTCTTCAGGAAATCACATCATCTGTACTGTCTCTGAGTGGATGTGTTGTGTTTGTGTGCAGCGTTGCGTACCGTAACTGCAGTCAGTGTATGGATGATCTGGAAGAAAGCAGAAGTCAGGCTCTCAAAGAGCTTCTGCGTGATTATTTCGACAAGAGGAGAAACCTGGACCTGAGCAAACACTATCAGGAGGAAGAGGAGGGCGAGGAGGAAGAGCTGAACAAATGCAAGGTGTGACACTTTCACAGTTTCGTTTATGACGTGAACTCCCATTTCTGTCTCTGAATCCTGTTGTTGTATTGTGTCCTCAGATGAGGGACTGGGAGGCTCAGATCTGTGCGGACATCAGAGGTTTCCTGTCCAGTCGCAGCGATGAGAAGTTCTCCGGTCGAGCCGTGGCCAGAATCTTCCATGGCATCGGTTTGTTTCTTAGGACTTTTCGCTTCAACTATTGTAATTTGTTTGGGGGATTTTTTCAATATGTGTTTCTGTGCCCCAACAGGAAGTCCATGTTATCCAGCGCAGATATACGGACGTGACCGAAGATACTGGAGGAAATATATTCAGTTTGATTTCAATGAGTTCATTAGTTTAGCTACACAGGAGATCATTAGAACGAGGTAACATGATCTCACAATGCTAGAGTCTGAATTTATTTATTTGTGCTGTTTGTCACTCTTTTAAATGTTCACATGTTGTGTTTTATAGCTTTCTAGACAATAAAGACTTTTCCAGATAATCAGGGTGATCTGTTAACACAGTTGTATTTGCTTAATCTGTCCTGTAGTGGGCACTACTGTTTTTTTTCCCCCTTTTTTTTTTTTGATAGCAGATCCAGACAGTCAATTGACACATTTATACTAAACAATCCCTAACAACAACATATATTACAGTTTTTCTCGATTGCTTAAACACATTTCTTGAAACTATGCCTCGTATTCTCAAAACAGTAAACACGAATCCATAACTTCTAACTCAATTCCCCAAACTTCCTATATTCAGGTCAAAATGAAGCTCTCCACTCAAAACAACTCAATCTTGCTGAAAAACCAAACTTTGCTCTCAGACAATGACACACAAATAGTCAAAAACACATACTACAACACAGTTTTACACACTGATGAGATAAATTCAAAACAATACTACAAAAACCGGTAATAAGTGTTGCTTTTGGTACTCCCCAAATGTTTTATTCCTCAATTTAATGTACTGTAGAATACAGTACAATACAGCAAACAACAAAAATAATTATTCTGCCCCAGTAATCCCGTCTTTGGTCTGGGACAGGCCAAAGAACCTCTTCAACATCACAGGCTATACTGGCCCTGGCCAGGCAGCGGGAGTAAAATCCTCTCGCATGCCTGATGTCCTTGTGTCATTGTTCACAAACAAGATAGGCAAAATGCCTAGTCATGTTGTCAATATAACAGTGCACTCTGTTAGTATTACCTGATGTAAACTATGGTAACAGTTTGGATGACAGTTACTGTACTGAAATGCAGAAGGCTGCACTTCTTATGGACTAGGAACTGTTTGGTTACCCACATTCTTCATAGTGTTTTATTTGTGCTCAACAGAATTCAGGTTTGGAACAACTTGATGACATAATTTTTGGGTGAACTATCCTTTTATGATTGCTTATATATAATATTAACGATCAACCATAAAACCAGATAACGTCTCAATATAGAAACGATCTCATGAATGTGCGTATAAATAGTACGCCAAATAAAAAAATTTGGAATTAAAAGAGTTAATACAAGGTCATATTTTCAACATCTTGTGTTAAAAGGTGTTTGGGAAAACTTACACTAGAGGGAACTCTACCACAAGCCAAACGTTCATCTTCAGAGACTGGCCTCTTGTGCAATTGACCGCTGTGCACTGAATAGAACCATTAAATCCATAAACACTTGCTGATTAATATACATTAATTAATACATTATTATACATTGTCAGACCATTTTAATCATTACAAATGATCATGTTCTTGCAGATTCAATAGTAGATCTTAGAAGAGCCTGCTTGTGTTATTTTCAATTGGGAGGGGAGTGCGTCTCTGGACCAGTTTGACTGCTTTCTGCGTAGTTTCAGAATTCAACACCATCAGACATGTAGTTCTAAATGTACATGATTATTGTCTGCATTCCTTATCTAACATTTATGTCAGTCAAGTTTGGTTTCCTTGTGGAATTATGGTTTTAGTGGCCTGAAGATTGTAACAAATACAGATCATTCTGCCTTACAAAATGCAATAACTAAACATTTGTGTGAAAAATGTTCCTCTTAGACTATGATCTGTGCTGACAAAGGGGGTTGGCTTAAGTATGCTTGCATTCAGAGAAAACTGAATGTGAAAATGAATATAAAATCAATCTTTGAGGAAAATCAAGCATCAGTTCCAGTGGTGGCATATTTACTGGTTTGGGCATTTGTAGGGAAGCATTGTTTTATCCCGTTTTCAAGTTGTCCAAGATTAAAGGAATAGTCCAGTTTGATGAAAATTTACTCACCCTCTGCCATCCAAGACATAGTTTGTTACTTCATCAGAACAGATTTGGAGAAATCTAGCATTACATGACTTGCTCACCAATAGATCTTCTGCAGTGAATGGGTGCCATCAGAATGAGAGAACAAACAGCTGATAAAATAATCCACATGACTCCAGTCCATCAATTCACATCTTGTGAAGTAAAAGGCTACGTTTGTAAGAAACACATCCATCATGAACACATTCTAACTTTAAACCATCGCTTCCATAATAGCTGTTCCTCCAATGAATAAGTGCATCCTCAGTTGTCCTCTTAAATCAAAAAATGGATTTCTTTCTTACAATACGCAGCTTTATTAATAGTGCAGCGATGCATGAAGCACTGCTCACACAAATCACTTTCAAACCAAGCAGCTGTCTATTGGTCAACACTGAATTCTCATGGTTCCTATTAAAAATAGATTTTGCATGTGGAATTTTGCAGTAAATGTGACCATACTTCAAGACGAAATTGACAATATTGTACTTTTGCATGCAACACAAATGTGCCTTTAATTTCTAATGGTCCTTGCACACAGAGTCCGAAATTTTACAATACGAGGTATTTATTTTGTAACATGCAAAATTTCGGATGAGAATTTCGAACTCGAAGACCTCAAGTCTCTCTCCTTCATGCATACACACACAAAACCACCAACACACCATTATTACATAGATTTTATTGTGATTAATACATTGATACATAATCTGTCAAGGATCTTCAAAAGGATTAATGACATTTCTTTGAGCTTCCACATGGGCATCAAATACTGGAAGACCAGGAATGTGCAGTTGGCCCCAGAAGGGCGTCCGAGTCCTTCGGCTCCACGATCCCACGGCATGCAGAGAGCATCAGACCTTCACAGCAAGACATGTGCTCTGACAACAGACGCGCGCAGTCGGGTCAAATGTTTGGGCATGTTTTCAGTTGGCCACAATGGGAAACTGCAATCACTTGGCTTAAACTTCAAGTCAGAAAACTGCTAAATGAGACAATTTCCCATCAATGTTCACAGTTTTTCCAACAACTTATGTGTCAATGTGCCTCTTTGGAAATACTGCAGTAACAGGCGTTCTCATGATCGCTGACAGCAGTCATCCTTAAGCCCCAGAGACTGGCTCTGGTTGCACCAGTCATTTCATCACAGTTGAACGCCCAGGTCACCTTATATACGGTTCCCAGGTTACCATTGACAAGAAGAGCCAGTCTCAAGAGACTGGTTACCTGACGAAAACTCAACGTTTACATTGGATTAGCATGTGCATATAGAAATTTATTGGAACAAATTTACAAGGAAAGTAGCACAAACCATATCACTGTCACACATAACAGCAATATGGGAAGTAGTTATGTACACAGTACACTAATAAAGGTATAAATATATAATTGCTATATGTATTTATATATGTATATATACTCCTTCAGATGCCCCACCCATCAAAATGGCTTCCTAAAAGACAAACGAAGGACTTGCAGGAAAGCATACGGACAAGAAAAGTGCACCACACGTGAATTTGCATGTTACTCCACATTTTTACAGCAACACGGTACTGAATATTACATTAAGTAGTGGCTTTTGAGTATATAGAGCCTGTGTGAGCGCACAGACATAGATAAATAACAGGGTTTTGAGATTAGATATTTAAAGTGTTTGAAATAGACACAATGCTACTACAGTTGATGAAAGTAGTAGGACTGAAAACCCATTGTTTTATGACTCCTGGGAAGGTCTGGAGCTACATTTCTTTTGGAAAGTCTACAACATTTCTACAACATTCTGGAAAAGCCATTAGCGCCCTTCCTTATCCTCAAAACTAGAGGACCTCAGGCTGCAAATGGGTAAAGAAACTTTCATTGGGACACCAGCGAAGAACACCCAACTGACCGTTTCCATAAGCGAAGGACGGTGTACGCTGTATATCTGCTCTGCCTCTATCAGGGCTTCTTAGGAGCAAAGTTGAGGGTGTACAATCAGTTATAGGGGTCTGTAGTGATGTGGAATTATAACCCCGCTTTATTGTGTACTGAGTCAGTGAGGTGGTGGTGTGGGGGGGGGGGGGGGGGGGGGGTGTTATTCAAAGGCCCATATTTCAATGTCCTGCACATAGAAGTCCTCCGTTTTCGAGAGCATTGGATTTCCAAAGGTCTTACAGGAGTGAGTTCTGCCATGATAGAGGTCGCCATCCAACCACAGCCCGAATTCACCCCTAAGAGTAGAAAAAAAAGGAATTAATTTATATACTATACAGGGGTGGCCAATATTATTAGAACACTAGTATTTTCACCAGCTAAAAAATGGTTTATTTCAATTATTTTTTATCTTTTGCTGTAGTGTGTCAGTAGGAAATACCAGTTTACATTTCCAAACATTCATTTTGCCGTTAATTGTAATAATCCAGTGAGATTTTTGTTTGTACAAGGAGTCTTACACAAGCCAGTGCTCCACACAGAGATCTGATCTGATCATCATCCAGTCTGTCTGGAATGACATGAAGAAACAGAACAAACTGAGACAGACTAAATCCAGAAGAACTATGGCAACGTTTCCAAGATGCTTCAAGAAAACTACCTGCAAAGCTACAGTACTGGTTTTTAGGCACTTGTGTAAAAATGCTGTAAAATGAGGATGCTGTCAAAAATGATGTCATAAATAGATTTTCTTTATCAATTAACTTCTATTAAATAAATTAAATCAACATTTGGTATGACCATCTTTTGCGTTTAAAACAGCTTTTGCCCTAGGTGCACTTGTGCAGAGTTTCTCAGGTAGCTTTGCAGGTTGGTTTCTAGAAGCATCTTGGAGATGTTGCCACAGTTCTTCTGGATTGAGTCTGTCTCAGTTTGTTCTGTTTCTTCATGTCATTCCAGACAGACTGGATGATGATCAGATCAGATCTCTGTGTGGAGCACTGGCTGTTGTCAGACTAGACAGATAGAAATAACTGACTTAAAACTATATTTTAGATGGTGAAAATACTAGTGTTCTAATCATTTTGGCCACCACTGTTTGTCACTGATAAATGAAATATGCCAACCTATTATCTTTACATACCCTCCACCACCAAATGCTAAGGAGTCCATATCTCCTTTCATGAAGAACATATTGTCACCAGTCCATTTGAAGACCTAGAAAAGTTCAAGTTGTTTAACAATGTTAACTGTCAATGCAAAAACAGTAAACAGTAATTTTATATTATATATTTATACTGCTCCATCTAAGACATACATGTTTGCTTAATTTATTCCCCACCTCAAATTCTGGAAAGAAGGTGAAAACAAACGTCTCTCCGGTGCCATAGAAGCCATCACTGACTTTAAATGGCTCTGAAGCAAGAGCTCCAAACATCTGCAGAAAATAAGCCAAAGATTGTTTTGAATATTTGAAGTCTATTTCATTTTCACAATCCCCACATACATATTTCCAAAAACAATCTATATAAAACCACACACTTTAGCTAAAACCCCGAAGCTCAAGCTAATACCTGTCCATCACTGTCCTTGATCACCATGAGTACCGGGGAGTCCTGGGCCTGCATGGCGCGGTACAGGCTCTTGATGCTCATGCCGTGTTTGGATGTGCTGTACGCCAGAGACCAGGGATAGCCAATCGTCCTGGGGGGGAGGTGCTTGGCCAGCTGAGGATTGGAGTTACAGGCCAGAAGTGAGTAAAGAAAAGCCCCAAAAGATCAGGACGACACAGAAAAGGCACATGGAAGCAACTTCAAGTAAATGTATAATAAAAATAAGGGCCTCTGGGAGCCAATTATACAACAACTGAAATGCCACAGGTAGATGATGAAAATGCCACACGAGTCCCATGAGAGCTAGCCAAAAGTTGAGGTGCATCAGAGATAAATATGATAAGGTCAGCATATAGATATGGACCCAAAAATCAACTATAACTTGCCTTCTCGATCTGATCAGGTTGCAGCAGGGCACTGGGCTCATTCAGACTGGGCCTGAATGATTCGGGTTCTGGGTCACTCTTCACCATGTGTTTGGAGATCACTTCTTCCTTGGTTGTGATCTGTTTAAAAATAGAAAGAAAAAGAGCTGATAAACAGGATCTCACTATTTGATTCTCCCAAAATTTCACAAACATTCTCTTACACTGAGAGCACAAAAATCTGGATGAGTCTGTATATTTATGGTTAAACTTCTTTAGAAAACTTTAAAATAGCACACCGTTTGTTCGTTCTATCTATCATTTGTTCCATCTATTCTTCATTCACTCACACTATCTACCATTCATTCATTCTTTAGTTTGAAATATCAGTCAATTTTTCGTTCATTCTATCTATTGTTAATTTCATCTATCCTTCATTCATTCGTTTGTTCTATCTTTTGTTTAACCAATCACTCGTTCTGTCCATCAATCAATGACTTTTTTAGGACTTGACTCCAGGTAACTGGCACCAGTAATATCAGATAACAGAATCTGCGCTATCTAAAATATGCCATGTAAACAGTACTCTCAAAGTAAGAGAACATTTGCAATGGTATCATGTCCCTCCACAGAGGGCATCAAAAGCAGTACAGCTCAATATGGGAGAAAGTCAGACTACAGGACGTGAGGAGTGAAGCTTACAGAGACACACATTTATCAGCCAGACAAATCAGGCTTTAAATCTGGTAATGTGTGAATCTACATCAGTACAACCTAACTGATGTGGACAGAAAAAGATGGATGGATTATCTCAAAGGTTAAGGAATGAGAATATAACCGTTGTTAAGCACAGGAATAAAGGTTAGCAGGAAAACAGGGTAGTTTGCCAACAGCAATGCAAACCAAGGAAAATATCCAAGAATCACATATCAAGAATTTACAATCCACAAACATCAGATTCGGAACTGATACTTGTTTTGTTTTTTAATTACAAAAATATATGAAGAGTTTATTTGCAAAAACATATAACTCCGTTTTGAAATATTTTTATGTTTTTATTGTGTTAGTTAGCTAGTATTTTTTTTTTTACCTGATCAAAAGAACCCAACTGCAGTTTGATTGAGATTAACTGGAATGCACAATGAAAAAAATTTGATTTTTGAAAATGGTTAAAAACTGAGTTATCTGTTTTTTGCACATGAACTCTTCATATTCAGTAAAGCCTCAAACTCTTGGATGTTTGCACTGTGCACTGGTTTCATGTTTGCAGGGAATAGGGTTAGTGCGACCTCATCAACACACTTTCAGGACTGTTTTTTTCTTTAAAGTCAACATGAAATGACATTCACAAGCATTTCACTAAGATAATGTGACGAATTTCAGACTAAAACATGATATTCAACAAGAAATAATGCATACAAATTTGAGACAAGCATTAAATGCGTGCAATAACTAATAGACTGCAGTACCTACAACGTTTACCTTCTAACAATGCCTACATAGTTAACATTAACCCTCACTGCCTTGTTAACATCAAGCAAAATGTGAAGCATATTATATATATATATTTTTTAAATATAAAAATATACACATTAATTACATAATAAAATCAGCAAGCAATAAAAAAAATAAAATGAATAAAATATATAATATCAGTATTATAAAAATACTTAAGTAAATAAGTAAATTACATTTTAATTTAAAAAAATGCATTGAAATAATATTCAGCTGTCAATGTGGAATGACTTATTAATACAACAGCAGTGCAAGCAATAAAAAATAAATGACTAAATATATAATTATAATATACTTACATACTATAATACAAAAATATAATGCAAGTGTAAATTTTACACGATTAAAGAGTACAAAATAAAAAAATGAAGAATCAGGCAGTGAATAATAATATACTTGTAGATTCATAATATAATATAAATTATAGTAGATTATTACAAAATATGAAATTTTGATGAAGTAGTAAAAAAAATAAAATAAATTGGAATACCATGCAGTAAAGAATCAGGCACAGTAAGACCAGGTAAGTGTATTAATAAAACAAATAAGGATAATTGTAATATCATGCTGACTTTAAAGAGTGTGATGATTGCTGTCTGAAGAGTAAGTCAGAACAAGCACTGCAGTCAAATGCAACTACTTTTAGATACTTGATCAAACTCTTCTGGAAAGGTCTCTGGGGGACAGCATGAGACTAATTACTATGCTTCATTTATTGCTTCCTCTTATTCAAGCCATCTAAAAGCCATTCTGTCATCCAGATGGAAATGCCAGTTGACAGATATCCAGTTTCAGTATTATTGCAGAAATTCTATCAGCCTTTAAGTGTCATTTCATATAAAAACGGCTGTATCTCAACTCAGGGCCAGTTTTATTATTCCACACTCCACATAAAGACCAGTGCAATCTGCTGATCAAGGGGAACAAATGCTGTAATAAAGCCATCATGCATTCTGATTTAGAAGAGTCTTTTTTTTTCAATTTGTGAAACCCTATCAGATTTGGTTTGATTTTCATACAGTATCCAAATTGTTGAGTTTAAAGTTGAAGTGATCAGCAGATATGCCGTGGCCTTCGTGATGGTTCTCGTGTGGAGCTGAGAGTGCGGCACCTGAAGACGTTTGCAGAGCGAGCGCAGGTCCTCACTGTTTAGCGCATCTATCCGCCGGTAGTACTCGGTCACAGAAACTACCTAATGCACAGACAGAATAGTGGTGTTGCATGAGAATCTGCCTGACATCCAAAAATTGGTATGTAAAGGGAGAGAAGTTATCTGGCATGTTCCTCTGCAGCTTAAACTCACAAACTTGGAGATGGAGGAAGGGACATGTTAGTACTTTTTTTTTTGCACAACCTAAATGAGAAGACCAAAATAAAAACTGCATTAAATAAGAACTAAATGACTGGCGAAAGCACTTTAAATACCACTTGACCCGTGTGTTTCCACAGACAGCTGCATCAGAACTGCAGTCAGACTCAGGCTGGGTCTCATGTGCCATGAATCAGCTTAATCTAACAGGATTCACCTGACGAGATCAAACAGCACTGTCTCAAAGACAGATCACACGTCTTCTGCAACAACTTCCCCTGACCAGCTGCTTAGCAGCATGTCATGTCTCCAAACAACATAAAACAGCATTTTCCAAGCTGAGGCATTGAACATTTGTAGCTATGGCTGTCTAAATCAAGGAATAATTAAGTTATCAATGTTTTTTTTAAAGAAGTCTCCGTTTATTTGATCATAAAACAGAAAGTCAAGAACAGATTGTAATAAAATTTCACAATTACTGTTTTTACTGTATTTTTGATCAAATACATAAATAGATGTGCACTATAAAAAATCCATAAATTATCATTTCTTATATTAAGCAGATATACAAAAGAAAAAACTGGTTAATTTGATGAGTTGCAAACATGTTGCTTACTTGTATATTTTTTAATCTGATATTTTTACTATAATGTACAATTACAAAATATTAGGCTACATTTTAAATAATAGCACAAAAAATATGCAGCTGTCAATGTGAATTGACTATTAACACAAAAGCAGTGCAACATCAGAAATCATCTATAATCGATAGCCACACATTTTTTCCTGTAACTGAATATTTTGATACATATGTGGTAATGAAAAACACATTACCCAGAACTCCTTGCCCCTCTTACTTATAGAGTTCATTTGCCCATGCTCACATATTAAAAAGCCCATCCCTAGTAATGCCATTGGATTTAACTCCTAAATGCAGAAAGCATGCCTATATGCAATCTATGCACACTGCTAATGCTCTTAATATGCACTTGCAGATTTCACCATAAAAACAACCAAGCACAGTTTTCTTTAAAGAGCTTTTTATGATGGAGGCGGCATCTTATAATCGCAACAGGAGAAAAATAAACGCTATCGTGCGGTGCTGCTCAAAGACGAAAGAAGAAATTCCGTCTTGCCGTTTACAGCGTTTCGTGCCATAAGAGCGGTGTCGAGTTAAAAATACACTTGCGTTCAAAACAGCTAGACGCAGGAGCGCAGTGGGAACCATGCGTTCTGTTTCATTTCATTTCCACTCGTTTAACTGTTTAAACGCTACCAAGCAAAACTTTTAATAAGGGAACATTCTGATGCGTTGTTTTCCATGTTAAAAAACTACCGACGACGCTGTGGCTGTTGCGTTTTGATAAATCTATCGTAAAACCAGAGCTGCGTTATGCGCGTGAGGAAATACTTACTTAATATAAGTATGCTAGGCTACTGCAAAAACATGTGTCTGCAGACTTTACTTTGCCATCATGTCTAAATTACATCAAGTCAAGAAAGCAACAGCTGCTTGCATGCATAACCACACTATTCAGTGTGCATGACAAGTGCACTCGAGCACAAGTCGCTCAGCCAAACACAAACATTACAACCATAGGGCAAGTGTTTTTTTTTACCAGGCCAAAGCTGTATTTGGGCGTCAGATGACATCCCTCCTTAATTCTTCTGGAGAAAAACATCACTTCTGCAGAAAGCCCTGAGATATGCTGGTGTATATCCGATATTAAGTATCCACGGAGGTACAGACACTCTTAGAAGTGAACTAGAGGCTTTGTGCTGTTTATATCCCAGAGGGGACCAATGGGATGGCAGGGCAACAGAAAAGCATGAACTCATGTGGCCTTCCCTCTGGACAGCCCAGATAAGAGGCTGCACAGGGCCGAGTCATATTTTACAAGAAGTCAAATTGCTATGTGGAAGATGTTATAAATAAACATGCACATTTATATTGCCTAGAAAGTATCCTCCTGAGATACAGCAAAATATAAATAAAATAATAGTAATAAACAAACTAATATAGAACTGGAAATATTTTAAAACACAAATAGCTAAAAAAAGAAAAAAATCATATTTTATAAGACAAATAGTTATCTGGAAGACAGTTTAAATAAAAATGCACATTTATACAACCTAGAAAATATCCTTCTGAAAGTCAGCAAAATAATACAATAAAATAAACATAACAATAAATAAAATAAACAAATAGAAAGGTTCAAATACCAATAGAAATGCTAAAAATAAAAAAAAAGGGTTTGCATTTTTCAAATGACATATTTGACACTTTTTCGTACGTATGAAATGTATTGTTAATGCTAAAAAATTATATGAATATTTTATCTTAACAGTATTTCGTCATTATAGCATTAATATTGTTTGTCATTATAATATTGGTCACTGGTGTCTTCTACCAGGATATAAATGTACACAAACAGACAAAAATTAATTGCTGGATCTCAAGGAGATTAAACTATTGGTCAATTAACCATCATATTTTCTTTATCTTCTACATTGAGCGTTTACAGTAATTATGCCTTGACTATAAAACAATAAAAAGCATCATCTACATTTATCAGTCAGATAGTCTTGCTCACTGGAGTTCGTAAGTGGTTTAAGAGGGATGATGAAATGATTGTGTCCATTTGCAGATGTACACTCAAAACAGTAACAGCCAAGTCAAACACGCATTACAATGAAAAGACGTTACATACCAGTTCAGCACATCCTTTGAAGGGAAAAGATGTCGTTATGAACATAAAACATTGCAACAAGACATAACATGGACATTGACAATGACTGGCAACAGGAACAAGCATGCATTCATACTTAAATATTAGTATAGTGCATAAACATGGTTGAAGCTGCTGAAGAGGACATGAACTCTGAAAGAAACACACGCACACACACACACACACACACACACACTCCAGTGCTGCTGTGAATAACAGGCTCGTGTGTTCAGGAGAGAACATAAACATCATGTAAGCATATTCATGACAACACATGACAACACAATTGCAACAAAGACGTCAGCATCAAAGCAACACAACATTTAAATTAAAAACACATGCATGAATTAACATAAGTATTAATATTTATGACAATCAAATAAACACACATTACAAATCATCAAAATAGTCAATTAAATTTAAACATCATCTAATGCATAATATATACTCTGCATTTAGTTTTTAGGCTTAACTGGTATTTTTTTGAAAATCAGGTCAAGACTTCAGCAGTTGTTGTTCATACCTCCCAGTCCTTGAATGTGATATCAGGTACTGGTTTGTCGTGCTCCCCGCTTTCAGCATCCTGGTTCTTTTTAACCACTACAAACCCAGGCTCCCGTGTCAGTCCGCCGAACCCTTCTCCATACACATCAGGGGTCCACTGGACAAAGAACGCATACAGGTGGTCTGACCTACAGGAAACACACACACAAAAATGGCCAAGGTTCACTCTTAAGAAGTAACACAAGGCCAAGCCAAACGGAACCTCCTCAAGGACAGTTCTTCATTCACGTTGGCATCCTACTACTTTCTAATGAGATGTTTCTAGTTGTCCATTAAATACTGTGCATCAATGTCAATGTCAAAACAAAAAACTGATTTATTGTAATTAAAAATTCTTTAATATGTTTTACTTTGTTATGGTATGCTTTTCTTTTTTTCCTTTAAAAAATATCAAATAAGAATTTCTGAATTCATTCTGTAATGAAAAATATTGGCGCTAATAAATGTCACTGGTTGTATTCTGCAAAATTAAGGGTTCTCATACTTGAAATTCCTTCAAATTAGTGATTACTAGAATAACTATTTTTAATTGATTTAATTTAAACTGATATTTCATTATTTCCATAACATTTCCAGGCCTAGATATCATAATTTAAATTTTATAATTTAAACGAAATTACGATTTTAGTTGAAATTTTAAATTGAATTTTCAAACTCCTTGATGTTTCCAGGTTTTCCATAAATTCCACCAAAAAAAATCCATTAAAATCTGTATAATTCATTAATGTCCTGTTGGACAAAAAGTCGTCTTCTTTTTTTCTGCTAAATATTCTGTTGCTTTGAGTAGGTTTCATATAATGGAATTGAATTCTTTTAAAATTTTATCATTTAGGTTTTATCTAAATTATAATAAAAAAAGGTACATTTGTAAACAGGATTCTTGTAATCAAGATAATAATAATAAAAACATTTATGGAAGTCAAAGACATTTCTATAGTATGTATGTCTACAGTCAATATAAATTTATATAGCTTTTCATTGGTCAGAAAGTGTAGGAACTCTGTGTGGATAGCCAGTACCTATGGCATTCATTATAATACTAATTTATTTGCATAACAATTACATACTTAAAATAGGCTCCAGGTCTATACTGACTGTCTATATCTATATCAACCCCAATGCATGTCCATAGTCTGATATACCACTTTCCTAGATTGCTCTGTTCAATTTATAATGGTCTATGTCAACAGCATCGTATAGGTGATTACAGCATGTTGACAGTGATGAAACCTTGTCCTGTAGGCTTGGTGGCAGATAGCACTGATGTTGAGCGATCAATTACAAAGATAACATAAACGCACACACATATAGACAGGCACAAGCTAGGATGCATATACACATACGATGACCAGGTCATGGAGAGATTTGGATGCGATCCAGGCGACTCCAGGGGATATGAGGCACAGCTTACAGCTCACAGGCTATGAGAAGTACGCACATAGGCGAGAACCAGCTAACATTGTTGATGTTCTTTTGCGGTTCAGAAATGACAAAATGGACCATTGTCAATGCTCATAAGGATCATGCGACTGGCCACCAAACTGGGTCAGACAACAGTAGAGCAGTTATCTGTGCTGCCCTTCCCATAGCCACATCTTTGATACATAATGACACTTCTTTTGCATGGATGCCACTCTGACACGAATGCAGACTCGGTTTGTGTGAGCTTAATAGGTCCAGATGGAGGTCATAAACCATTTGTGAACTACTGATCTCTCAAATACACACTTAAAATCAGGAATACAAAAACAAGTTACTGTATGTAAACATCATAACTCGAGGAGCGGAGATGTCAGCAGACTAAATAGCAGTCAAAGGGTGAAATTATGCTTTTTCACACATCACACAGTTTTATGCAGTACAAAGTGATTTTTCAGAAGTCCTATTCGATTTTAAATGATCTGCCATGTTCATAAATATGGAATCACATTATAGACTGTCACCTGTTAGAGATAATGTAGTTTTAGCTAATTATGTTGATTTATAGCTCCAAGGACAGTTGGGAAAAAACACTGATCCATGCATAATTCAGTCTGGAGATGAAAATGCACATATGGAGCATGCAAATCTCTCTTAATCTGTCTGACTGTGGCTGAATAGCTGTATTATACAGAAGTAACAGATTCTGTGACGGATTACATAAGGCTTTGCTTTTGAACATTCAGATTAGTAGGTCAGGCAATTAGTCACAGTCATTTCTAGTGGCACCAGACTGATCTCATTCCAAATTGAGACTAAGGATAAACATAGGATAACCCAGCAGATTTATGTAGGTAAATGTTTACACAAACATTTTGAGCCCAAACTAACCCTCAGTACACACCTGCTGTACTCTTAAAAGAGTCATATAATGAGAAATCAAATTATCTTCGATATACAGTTGTGCTGTGGAAACACTTTAACAAACTAGAGCTCCCTGCCCAGGCCACAAAGATCATTTATTGAAACCCCAGCTGCAAAAATTGCTTGCTCATGTTTGACGTCACATGTATACAGCTTAGCCAATCATAAAAGAGGTCAAGTAAAACAGCAAAAACAAACAAATGTAATAATTAGTATCAGAGACAGCAGGAAAAAATATGAAGGCAAAACTAAAAAATCTATAAAAACTAAATATAAAAATAATTAAAATAAACATTTATTAAAATGTTTTTTTATATATATTTTATAAAAATTACACTTATGTTTAAAAGTTTAGGGTTGGTAAATATTTTTTTTTAAATTGTTTTTGAAAGTGTCTTATGCTCACCAACGCTGCATTTACAAAAATATTTTATATATTGTTAAATATTATTACCATTTAAAATAACATCTTTCTATTTAAATACATGAAAGAAATGTAATTTATTCCTGTGATGCAAAGCTGAATTTTCAGCATCATTACTCCAGTCTTCAGTGTCACATGATCCTTCAGAAATCATTCACATATGCTGATTTTCTGTGCAAGTTAATACATCTATAAACAGCAGCATTTTATGAATCATTACACATCATTTATGTCCAGAGAACAAACATACATGACACATTGTGCCAAATATATTTGTTAAAATCCCTAACCTTTAGTATAGTCTATAATCTTGGCCAGAATCACTAATAAAGTACAAATTCACTACACTGCACATCTCAAGGTAAAGAACATACTACACCTGGGTCTGGAGCAGTGGATCAGTAAACAATTCCATTTTAGCAGTACAGGAAGCTGACATTTAAAGTGGAGTTCAGCCAAACTGGGAATAGCACTGACCTCTCAGAAGGAACAACGAACCAGTACTCGTGCTTCCTGTCTCTTTGGGCGTACTGCTGCATGGAGGCACTGGCATGGGAAACAAAAGTCTTCCGCATGGCCCTGCCAACCCGCAGGCACAGGAACTTGTGCAACTTGGACTTCTGCTTGCCTTTGGGCCCCGGCACAACTGGGACAGGAAACAAACAGCACAAAGCACCTGTTTTTCACAGTTATCTCAGCATGTTAAATTAAAACCTGAATCTTGCATTCTATTTTTACTAATCTATATCGGAGTATATTTATGGATGCTGGATGCAACACATGCTTAATAAGCTGTCATATTGAGTGAGCTGATGCTGTTAGTGTGCTGCAGAGAAATACATAAACAGAGCAAATTAAATCTGTGGATCTACAGCCAATCCAGCATGACTAACTGAAAATGTATCTTTCAGTTTATTTTAGGGCCTCATCCTTATTAGACTGCAGCAGTGATACAACAGGATCATATGTAGGCTGACACCTCAATATATTTGTACAATCTGTTATGTCATCAAGGATTGGATATCTTTTATATAAGCAATACCCTTGGGCAAGAGAAATACATTGAGAAATAAGCTTAAAGTCAACATGAAACCCATTTTACTTGCATTTTTTATTTTCAGTTTAGAGTGAAATGACATATTATAAAGAAAAGGTAGGATGCTGGGACCCATATATATATATATATATATATATATATATATATATATATATATTCTTTTGGCACCAGTTTTATATACATAAAGACGAATAAATGTAATTTAAAAAAAGAAAAATTTAAATGCACTTTTTTCTATTAGTTTACATTATCTTCCCCAAAAAAGTTATTCTGTCATCAAAACATGCACATGTATATATTTATATACACTAGTCAACATTTGAAGCGGATCAAAACCTTTCATCAAAGTTGTCCTAAAACCAAAATGCGTTCTTGTCTTTTTTTTCTCAACTTTTTTGATCCACTTCAAATGTTGACTACTGTATATATGCATCTCTAAAAATATACACGTGCATGTTTTGACCACAGAATGCAAAGAACTTTTTGGGAAGGATAATGTGAACTAATAAATCTGAGGCAATAAGCTTGTAAACAAAGCAAAAAGGGTCCAATTTAATTTCGTGCTGACGTTAACAAGTGTGCTAACCTTCCTCTGTACTCTGTCCCTCATCTGCTCCAATCTCATTAGCTGGTGTGAAGTCATTGGACATCCCTTGCTCTCCTTCCTTCATTTCACTGGTTGATTGCATAGTCTGAGCTTCTATGCTCTTCTGTGTATCAGAGGCTTTTGCAAAATCCTCAACAGCTACAGTGTCCGAACAAAGCGACTCAGATGTGGTGCGTGATTTGGCCTCATCCACAGGCTGGTCCCTCGTTACGTTCTCAGACACAACCTCACTGGATAAATCTGCAGTATTCAGACTCTGCTCGATACCACTATCCCTCCATCCTCTTCCCTCAGTTTCTGCATTTTGTACAGCTTCTTTTACATCCTTTTTGTCGACCATTGAGGGTTCTTCGGTGGCTGTGGCGGCCTGGTTGATGGTTTGCACCGATTCAGAAGACGCACCGGAGGACTTTATCTGCTGCAGCTCGTCAGAAGATGTTGCGAGGGCATCATCACGGACTGGAGAAAGTTCTGACTCGGTAAAAACGTCTTCAGACAGAGACGCTTCTGTGCTACGAGGGGCCGTACTGGCACTGTCGTTGCCCGTCTCACGGATTCGGTGTGCTGCATCGGCTGCGTTGAGACGAGGTGCCCTCTTGAGATGGCTCACCTCAGGTACAGAAGGCTCTAGCTCTAGATCTCTGGGTTGACAAAAAAAATGAATATGAATCATGTGTCATTTAAAAAGTCAAGCATTTCCAGTGTTAAGATATTCGAACCAAAAAGTTTCTGGTCCACATTGACTTCCATAGTATTTGATTTTTCATACTATGAAAGACAATGGGAACTAACTGTTTGGTTACCAACATTCTTCAAAATATTTGATTCTTTTTGGTTGAGACCAGTTTTAGGGTGAGCAAAAGACAAATTAAATTTTTGGTTGAACTATCTCTCAAGCAACTTACGGTGGCACAAGGTCTCGGACCCTGATGTCAGTGATTTCCCTGCACATGGCTGCAGACTGCACCTCCTCCAGCGGGCACATGATCCCGTACTCCTCACATCCTCGCTCCTGCACCAGCCGGTCTGACTTATGAGGGTCAAACATGATGTTGTTTGGGGTGACCAAAAGAACACCACTGACTATTCCCTAAAAGACAGAGAACAGAATGAAACATTGGTGGACCTACACTACTCTTCCATGGCCAGACTTGATTATCACAGCAAAGATGGAACATATTGTTCTTGTTATTGCATATTGATTATTCTGGCCTCAAAACGCCCACTTAGGCAGGAAGAGATCATGAAATGCAACCAGCCAAGCTTTTGGTTTTGCTTTTCTTGTGTTGTTTGGTGGAAAATCTAAAATCAGTGATGCTACAATAAAAGATCAGCATGGAATT
Organism: Barbus barbus; assembly: GCF_936440315.1. NCBI lineage: Eukaryota > Metazoa > Chordata > Actinopteri > Cypriniformes > Cyprinidae > Barbus > Barbus barbus. The sequence continues at coordinate 23,695,007 of NC_136755.1, read as the reverse complement.
GTGGTCTACAGGAGAAATTGCTCAAATATTGTATAAAAAAATCAATAAATGAAAATGTGTTTAGACTTTGTAGTCATCATTTTTATTCATCCAAATATAACAAGTACCATATAATCCACACACAACTCTGAAAATAAGGTGAAATATTTACATTTAATAATTTAGCAACATTATTAACTTTAGTTACTTTAGAAATTTGCAGAACACAATGCCAAGCTAGAGCAGAAATAAACAATATTTGAATATAATAACACATAATAAATATAATACATAAACTACAAATATATGTTCACCAAAACACAGTAAAAACAGCAATATTGCTAAATCTTATTACAATTTAAAGTAGCTGTCTATTGTAATATATTGTGACGAGCGTCTCGTAGCTTCATCAGCATCACCCTGGAAACAAGCGAGGAACACCTGCCCGTCCTCATCACAGGCTGATCGTTCACAGCTGCAGCTTATTACGCAGCGGCTACATAAGCCACATGAGGAGACTTCTCCCTGAGACCAAACATTAACTCGCCCTCTCATTTCTCCCACAGACAGCAGCGTGTGACCGAGCAGCCCCACTGGAGCACAGCACGGACTCACTGCACCGGGAAAGAAGGAAGAGAGCACTCACAGCACCGGAGCACCCACGTGGATTTTTCCCCCTTTTTGCACTTCCCTCCTTTAAAATAAAATCCACCCTCCGGGGCATTTATCAAGCAATCCTTGTCGTGTGATCCCTCACCCCGTGACAATATTTAAAAAACTTTAATTTATCAATGCTATCGAAGTTTAAAACGGCTGCTTTATATTTTATATATTTCTATATATTTATGACAAACATTTTTTCAGGATTCTTCAATGCATATAAAGTTGTTTGTATATTTATTGTAACAATATAAAAGTCTTATAAGAGTCTCAATTTAATGTGTCTGTACTAAATAAAAGTAATAAATTCTTAAAAAATAATTCTTCCTTCCTTCAAACTTTTGAATGGCAGTGTTTGTATGTATATATATCTTATAAATATTTTCATTTCACAAGTTTTGCCACAAAAACCCTCATCGCAACATCCCAGTAGATGGGAAAAATTACTTCATTTCCAGACAAGTGAAAATCTGTGTATCTAACTAACAGATTGTTGTTTTTTACACAGAAAACTCTCTCCCTTGAGCTTACCTTGCCATCTGTGATGTATTTACAGTTCATTTTAAGGAACTTTTCCGTAAGCGCCTCTTCTTCCTCGGAGGTGGATGACACCACTCTGGCTGGCCGAGGGGGCCCGTGGCCATGGCCGGGGGTGCTGTGCCTTCGATGGACATCATCTGAATCCTGTTGGGATGAAGTTTGAGTGAGAAACAGCTCAATCAGTGGTAGCCCTCGCCACATCACACTGAATACGGCCCAACCCTAAGCTTACGATACATCCTCTAACACCTACACATAAACACACACACGCACACACACACAGTCATCATAACAAGGAGGCTTGGAAATAACAACCCATTAAGGCATAAGGTAGATCCCTTGAGGGCTTTCTGCAGTAAGAAAGCTGACAGGCGGAAACCCAGGAGACCGAGGCAGGTTTCCTAACATGACAGCACAGGTTGAGTGACTGTCAGCATCTTTTCGTGTGTGAGAGCTCATTATAGGACAAGAAAAAGGAAAGTCACTGCTCACTAAAACTTGGTGCTGACACACCAATACAAATCTAATGATTATAAATAGTTACTTTCAGCTTTACAAATTGTCGCATACATTGCAGTAGAATCCTGAGCTGAAATGTGAACAAACTGAAACTCCTGGATTTGAGCAAAAATCACATTTTAGATATTGAATACATGGCTGACTCCTTGCCAGATGCATTCCAACATCTCATACAAAGAGCTCAGTGAAACACGGACACACTGAGGCACCTTATACTTGACAAACAAACATCACATGCTCACTTAATACCAGGTTGTTTACTGGAGTGATCAAGCAAGTGATGCTGAGAATCATATATTTTTTAAAAGTAGTCTACTAACTGCATGTCTAAAAAAAATCAAAATGCTCGTACTGTATGTGAACTGCAAAAGATGGGCCATGAGTAGCAAGTTTTAAATAATGGTTTATTATCTCTCATTTTATTTCTGACCTGTATAGCTTTCTTGTATGGAACATGAAATATATGACTGTCATACTAGCAAGAATGAATGTGCAAAACATAAATGAGATTTGAGCACAGACGGTCACATGTACATTAATTACATGGAAAGAGAGCAGTTTGGGCATTCTGCAAAACATCTGTGTTTTATAGAAAAAAAAGTCATAGAGGCTGGGAATGACACGAGGGTGACAAAAATAATCATTTCATTTTTGGGTGAAATCTTACTGTAAGTTTGAGCCAAATATACACTACTGTTTAAACGTTTGGGTTCGTTCATTCATTAATTTTTTTTATTTTTTTTTTTATTAATTAATACTATTAATAATAATAATAATAATTCATTTTATTTGTGGGCACCTTTCAAGACACTCAAGGACACCTTACAATAATAAAATACCTTACAATAATAAAATACATAATTAAACAGAGAAACAACAACAACAACACAAACAATAATACGAAAAATCAATGCCCAATAACATAACTAAAATCACTCAGGATAGGCTAATCTAAAAAAAAAAATAGTTTTAAGACGTGATTTAAAAATTATTATTCACCAAGGATCCATTCAGATAACTAAAATTGACAGTAATGACATTTATGATGTCACAAAAGATTTCTATTTTATATATATTTTCAACTTTTCAAGTTTGAAAATACTACTACTACTAATAATAATGCTTCTTGAGCACCAAATCAGCAAATTAGAACGATTTCTGAAGGATCATGTGACACAGAAGACTGCTGAATATTCAACTTCACATCACGGGAATAAATTACATAGTAAAATATATTAAAATCGAAAACAGTTATTTTAAAATATAGTAATATTCTAAAATTGTATTTTATGAAAATGTAACCTTGGCGAGCATAAGAGACTTTTTTCAAAAACATTGTCCCAGACTTTTGAACAGTAGTGTGATATTAAGGCAAACACAAATGTAGCAAAATGGTAAACCTATGCTCTGCTTAACTGCATAGCATGTTTTCCCCAGCACATTAATATTATATGCCTACAGTCTGTAGACAACTATATAAATGTAAGGCTGCTGTGATTGACTGCACAGTTTAGATGCACTCCACTGTGTGTGTATAATCAGTATGCTGAAATGCATAAGAGAAACATGAATATTGCATGAATGTACTGTACCGGTACTGTAACTCCAGACTATTAAAATTACAGGGATATGTGTGTGCATTCTTATTTGTGAGATGCATGTTAATACCAGAATACATGTGAAGTTAGTACAAGCGAGTGCAATTGTGCCTGTGCATGCTTTATCCATTGATGACTCATAAGGAAATGCAAGCGTGTACCCCTGAATCTCTGGCAATGGGCAGCATGACCAGTAAATCCATGACCATATGGAGCCGGAACTACACACAGGGACACACACTAATCCAACAGAGGTGACACAATCCATTTGGCAACCTCAAAACGGCAGTCCAGGACACAAATAAGAACCTTAAAACACACAAGGACAGATGAGCTCACAAGTAGCCATGGTGATCTTTCAAAGATATCTTCCTTATTTTTTGTCATCCAATATCACCAACTAGGGACAAACATAGCCGGGAGGAATGCAATCTGTCTGAATACAACAATTACTTGAATCTCTGGCTTTCTAAAGGAATAACAGCTGTCCCCAAAAGGGAAATTCATCACCACCCTCTTGTGGACACAAAACAGTTTGAGACTAAAGAAATAGTTCATCCAAAAATGAAGATTCAATAATAATTTACTCAACATTATGATGTTCCAAATATGTACAGTGTTTATGGAGTACAAAAGGAGAAATACTGACGAGTCTGATGGCTATATTTTCCCTTTATTTATAATTAATGGCGACTGGAGCTTCAAACCAACACACAAATATATAATTAGTGCATAAGATTACGCATTATAATTCAAGTCAATATTTTTAATAGGGGTGGCAAAAAAGAAAAAGAAAAAAGCCTAACAAGTAAAATGACGCAAAATAAAACAAACTAGGACCAAATAAAATGAGAGAAGACAAAACAAAAAATATTAGGCAAAACAAAAAGACAAACTAAATCAAAACAAAACATAAAACAAGACAAGGAAAAGTGAAACCAAATGAGACAGAACAATACAAAACAAAAAATAAAACGAGACAAAACAAAAAAGAGAAGACAAAACACAAAACAAAACAAGCAGGATTTCTTCTAATCAACTCAAGTTGAATTGAAATAAATATGTATATATATATAGTGGTGGTCTTTAAAAGGTCTTCAAGCATGCAAAGGAGTTTGGATGCTGATTTGGATCTCTTGCCCAATTTAATTGGACAGGCTCAGCTCGGCCGTTAAAAATTAAAAAGCTGGTTAAAATAAATGGAAAATAATTGAATCGATGTAAAAATGCAAGGTATGCAAAGTAATGGTCTATAGCACTTCTACTGTGCTTTACATGGTCTACTGAATAAATTAAGACATAGACTGAATTAGTGTGAAATCATGTTCCAAGCCGTTTCACTTGCTGTTTTTGAGCTGAATAAGTCTTCATATTATACTCAATGGCCCTTAATGAAACTCAATTTATTACATGGATTATTGAATTTCTCCATCCCTGTTCAAAATAATGAAAAAATATGCTTATACATCACACTGAGCTAAAAGATAACAGAATATAAGATTTAGTTTTTTGGACTTCAGAACTGCATATTAGAAAGCTAAATGAAAATGCTGCATGCTCAAGAGTCAAAAAACATGTGCTGTTAACATTATTCCACAATTCTTCTAGCTTGAGTAACAAGACATCGGCATTCAAAATCCATATTTTCATTTAAAGCTATGATAAAGGACAAGTGTAAGCCTGTCCTCTCGCTATATATGATCCCCCTGGAAGCTTTGGATGAAGATTGAGATAGCACTTACTGTGGTGGCCTTCTCCAGATCAGCCTCCGAAGAGGTGGGGGAGAGGGGGCTGATGGGACTGAGGGAGGGAGAGCTGTCCGCACTGGAGATATATTCCGGATCAGGGACATACAGCACCTGAAGAGCAAGACACACACAAAATTTATATTTATATCATCTCACATGCACATAACAAATGCCATTTTTCCAAGTAACATTAAAAGGGCAAATGAAACCAGTCAAAACAAGCAGACATGTTGTTTGACAAGATATACATTTCAATTTTCAGATTAGATCTAGTCAATATAATCCATTTTTGCATTAAAAAAATATTCAGTTCATTTCTCAAAGATATAATCTAATCACTTCTGAACTAACAAGATGTTTACGTGGGAGAGAAACTTTTTATAAAAAGTCACTGACTGATAGATCTGTAGTTTTTGTAAAATAAAATAAAATGAATAATTGGATGATAAAGAATGAAAGACTAAGCAGAATAAAATAGCCAACAGTTTCTATGCAAGAACCTTAGATTTTCATTTGATCCGAAAAACCGTTTTTGATTCTTACAAGTTATAATTGTCACAAAATGCAAAGGTAAACACCAACCTATGATAAAATATTGCTGCTATAAATGTAATAGTTTAATATATTTGTAATGGCTCATCAAGATGTTTATGCAAAAGACTAGCTTGCTTTATATATCACCTATTTCGGCCTGTTTGGCTCAGGCTTGGTTATATTTCTCTGCTTTTCCCACACCTCTTAAACAACTATTGTGTACTAGAAATAAAACTGATCTAAATCAAACACCCGTCGACACATTAAAAAAAATAAAAGTAAAAAGCATAAATCAAGGCATATAAAAAGTGTTTGATCTCTAACAAAACAAAATGTCAAATAAAAAGATGAATTGCCATTCACAAACTCAGCAACGGAGCTACAGTATTTACTGAACAAACAGAAAAGCACACAAAAGCCACAGTTCTTGCCCAGAGGACTATTTCTCAATTTTAAACGGTCCCAGTTCTTACCCTCAGGATCACGATATCTCTGCTCATTAATGTGAAACTGTAGAGTCACCACGATGAATCTCTCACTTAAGGAGGCATTAGAAATTTCAGAGGGGGCATATTTTTCACTTTACCCTTTATTACACTAGACTCTGGGAAAAGCAATTGACTGGAAGAGAGTTCAGCTGGGTATAGAGACCATCTGCTCTGAAAATTAAAAGACCATACAGTACCTTGCCAGGGACTACAGCGTGAGAGAAGAGTTTGTTGAGCTGGACAAGCTCGTTGGGAGTTGTGTCAAACTTCAACGCAATGCTGTTGAGTGTGTCTCGGGACTCCACCTAGAGTTAAGACACACAAAAAAGTTAGATATTGTTCTAAAATTCTAAAACGAAGACATCAGCTTCTAGAGGGCTGACTAAGCATTTGAATCTGTTGGAACAGCAAAGCAAGGCCCTTGTGAAAACCAACCAATGCGTTTTATGAGATGTTCACCTGTAATGAATCATCTAAAATTACGTAATCATATACAATACTGGGAAATTTTGCAGTGATTCACAATTGCACATTAAAAATTTATAAGTTTACATGGTTAAAAATAGTTAAAACAATGTAAATGCAAAACTGTTTGACAAATCTTTCAATTTTGAGTTAAGGAAAAAACAAATCTTTCTTAAAAGCTATATAATAATCTTAACCACCAAAGATGTTTTAGAGGGAGAACACACATTTGTTAAATGTCTTCACTGGCTGATAATTTTATAAAATACAATAAAAAATTAAAATAAAATTTATATAAAATAAAATGCAAAAAAAAAAATAAAATAAAATAAAATAAAACATTTTAATATAATAAAATACAAAAAATAAAATATAAAATATAAACAATAAAAGAATGATTTTTATTTTTTAATAAAATAAAATAGGAGTGATATTTATAATCAATACTGGAGTGATAAACAAGATAAAATAAAGCAGAATGAAATACCCAACAGTCTCTGCAAAGCAAGGCCCTGAAAATCAACCAATGTATTTTTATGTCCACCTGTAATAAAATGCATTATATAAAATTATGGTTACCATATAGTTCCTGTTTTGTTTCCCATTAATCTAAAAACAATGTTAAATATTAAAAGAAAATAGTGCTGTTTTCATAATTGCTACATTTGTCCAGTGTTGCATGAGAATATATAAACTCATGCTACCAAAATTTTAAATCCCCCTTTTGTATGATTTTGTCCATTTAAACCTAAACTAAACAGTTTTGATATAATCTAGAACTATTTGTGGTTTGATTGTGGCTGAAGCCAGAGCGCTAACCTTCAAGGTACAATATCTGTCCTTCAGTGCCATGGGGAGATGATTGTCTACTTTGCAAACAGCATTCAAGAATCTCTAAATGTCAGGTTAATCATACAGAAGAACGCACAGAGGAGCGTATTGAGCTGCCTGCATGATGACTACGGAGTCTGAAAAGAAAAACTAAAAAAACAAAACACCTCACCAAATAAAAACAAAAGCATCTTTATGGATCTTTGACAAATGATTTGATGAAACATTATGGAAACATCTATAGAAACTGAACCATGAAAACCATGAGTCATTATCTATAATTAAGCACATTCAGATTGCATGATATATATACACGTGTGTTTGCTGTAATGGCATGGCTTGTTGCAGTTTCAAGATGTGACATGTGTACGTTTTGATAAATCCCCCGGTGGCAGGATCTCAGATCACCAGATCACTCCGTCACCTGATCCAAATCATTGATTCTCATTGGGTATCAATTACAGTCCAACAGCGGGACATAAATAATAGAGGGCCATCTCACCGTCTGCATTCAGTTTATCCTTCAGAGGGACCCTTCACTGACTTTACTGATCGGTCTCACACACGTCTGCATATTATCTTGTAAAAATATAAATCTAAATACACAAACATTTTTTTATTTTTATGCTTTGCAAAGAAGTCTCTAATGCTCACCAAGGCTATAAAACCAGTAATATTGTGAAATATTACTACAACGTAAAATAACTGTTTTCTATGTTAATATATTTTAAAATGTAATTTATTCCTGTGATGCAAAGCTGAATTTTCAGCATCATTACTTCAGTGTCACATGATCCTTCAGAAATCATTCTAGTATGCTGATTTTCTGCTCAATTATTATTGGTGCTCAGTCATAAATAATTGTTATTATCAGTGTTATGTTTTAGATGATAAAGTTTACAAATGTTTATCACTTTTTGATCAATTTAAAGAATTCTTGCAGAATAAATAAATGTTTAATTTCTAATTGTTAAGGAAGGTTGATGGCTGAAACCTTCATCATATTGTCTCCCCTGACTAAAGTTTTTAAATATTTTTTAAAGTGCAGACATTTATTGTATTTTTCTTACCATGAATATATTAGTCTCTGCACCTAATTAGCTGGTAGAGTGTGGTGAATGCATGAATTAAAAAACTGCACTTACCCCAAAACGTTTGGATGGCACTCCATCACTGTTTCCACAAAAATGTTAAGCAGCTAAAACTCAACATTAATTATAATCAGAAATGTTTCTTGAGCAGCCAATCAGCATATTAGAACGATTTCTGAAGTATCATGTGACACTGAAGACTGGCGTAATGATGCTGAAAATTCAGTTTTGCATCATAGGAAATTACATTTTAACATATTCAAAATAAAAAAAATCTTTAAAATTGTAATATTTCATAATGATACATTTTTCATCAAATGAATACAGCCTTGGTGAGCATAAGAGACTTCTTTCAAAAACATGGTACATATATGCACCCCCCCCCCCCCCCCACACACACACACACAATAATAAAATCTCATACAACTTCGAGTTTGGATGTAATAAACTGTCCATTTCAAGTTTTCCTCAAATCTCCCACCCGACTTCCAATATCTGCTATGGAATGAAAACTCATTCGAGATACATGGATCTCATCACAGCCTTAGCAATGAAGTACATTGCGTAGCTCTAAGAACATTGATTGATTAAGGCCATCAATCTCTGTGGTCACAGGGCCACAAATCACTATGATTGGTTAGTGTGGATATTAGGGTGTGCAATTACAGAGGGAAAGTGTACGGTTTCACAACACTGACAATAAGAAAGAGAAAGGTGGGGGCTTGGTTACAAAACACCAACAGCACTACCTACAAAAAAACCTTCTGGAAATTCTTTTTAAATGCCTTCATAGCAGTTTCAATAAACTTTCTCAGCGACCAGGGAATATAGAAAAAGCAAAAATCGATAACCCAAACCCAAGTATTAAAACTGGGCATTTACCTCGTCCAGTACTGTATGTGCAACAAACACGAATCATTTTGAGGTGTGCTATTATTTTCCCAAGTGATCAGACTCACTGCCATATACTGGACCCCAGCCTGAGAGAATTTTATAGAGAATATCATAGAAAATTTGTGGTGGACTCTTTTGACTTGGACCAGTAAGCATTCATCTAGCAACCACCCAGAATACCTAAGTAACTGCATAGCAATACACTGGCAAACGCACACACTCCTTGGCATCATGACTGGTGAATTTGCAAGGGTACCATTCACTTTTTCCCCCCAGAAAAATGTAAAATAGCTTTTGATATTGATATCATATATCCTAAAATTTATGCTACTCAAATTTCACATGCTTTAAGTAAGATCAGACTTTTGAACCTTTTAACATGCAGTAAAATGGTAGGGGGGAAAACGATATATATAAAAAATGATATATAAATAAATTGTGAACTAAATGAAAATTTGACATATTGCCTTGACAAATAACTGAAATAATTTTGAGCTGAAACATTAAAATTACTAACTGGGAAAAATAGAAAAAACAGAACAACTAACAAAACTACTAAAATTAAATAAATAAATTAAACCTAATAATATAATAATAAAATAACAAAAACTAATAAAAATTGACAAGTACATACAATTAACTATATAAAAATTTAATTAATATTACTATTAAAAATTTAAATAATATTAAACTGAAAACTGAATAGTAATAAAAATATTACAATATAGTATATAAATAATACTAAACTAAAAGTGATCCTGATATTATCTCATTTCAATATCAGGTCAATACTATAATTCAAAAAATAAACTACATTTATAAAAATAAAGTACAACAAAAAATTTACAAGAATTAAAAAAATACAACACTATTTTTTTTTAATTACTGCAAAAACTATAAATAAAATAGCTGTATACACACAGACTTTCTAAATAAAGCTCTGTTTCATGTAGTTAAAGGTGGCTGCCACCTCGTCCCTGTCTCCTTCTCCCAGCATCCCCGGTTACCATGGAGAAAGTCACCACCTGATTTGAGGTCATCTCAAGAGCATATGGAAAAGCTCTCTCTTGCTTTCTCTTTCTCTCCCTCTTTCTCAAACCGATACAAAAGGCAGCAAAAAGGCATATTTCTGAACAGACTTACACAACAACATCTCATTTTATTACAGATTTACATATTTTCCTTTCACAATACCTGGCTTCACCGCAAAAAGACAAACCAACTACCACCAACAACAGCAATTAAAGTCACTCCTGCAGCACATGATAACAGCGATGCAGCGTGAATGAATCACACCTGATGTGCACGCTCACATTTCCACCCAAACATAATTACACACATGCGGCTGTGTGTACACACATTCACCCTCAGTCCACACACACACATACACACACACACCGGTGCATTATGTAAACAGAGCCACCTGGATCGGACAGACAACATCTACTACTCACCACGTACTCCATGGTGCCTTTGGGCCTCTGGAAGGACATCCTCCGCACATCTTTCCTCTCCAGCACACTCTTTTTCTGCCCGGTGTCTGAAAGTAAACGAGGAAGAGCACGGGTTACGCTAGTCATGGTCCTCCTCTCTCTTCTCATCTCCGCTGCGCTCTGCTCGGTCTGTTACACCCCCCCCCACCACCACCACCACCACCCCTTGCGTATGTTCGTCCGTCCGTTAGCACCAGCCGTGGAGCAAGAGAGAGGGAGAGAGAGAGAGAGAGAGAGAGAGAGAGAGAGAGAGAGAGAGACAGAGAGCACTTTGTTGTTAGTCTGACTGCCCGCTCTGCTCACAGGGGAGTGGCTCTCGGCTCTCGATGCCGCTGCCATGCAGGTCACTGTGTGCTTAGATATACCTCTCCAGCTCGCTCAACTGGGACACCAGGCTCGGTTGTGAGTCTAAGTGCCCTGGTGACAAGAAAATGCCATTAAGCGGTGTAAATATTTTGTGAATAGGTTATAAATGTCATTTTTATGAGCATACTTATGTGGGGATCTGCTGTGTGCTCTGTGCCAGCTGATGCCGTATGTGAATGTCTCTGAGTACAGAGCACAGCAGATCTGATTCTGATATTTATACATGGCAAATAAAATAAGGGAGATTTGTGTTTGGATGATTCAAATCTGCACTTAACATGAATAAAATGATGTGATATTTTTTAAAACTCAAGTTTATTAGAATAATCACAACATTGTGGATCCTCATTACTTTTCTGTATAATGTATTAAAATGTAAAGTAACACTTTAGTATAGGGACCAATTCTCACTATTAACTAGCTGCTTATTAGCATGCTTATTATTAACATATTGGCTGTTTATTAGTACATATAAAGCACATATTCTGCATGACCATTTTCTATATTCCTAATCCTACCCAATACCTAAACTTTACAACTACCTTAATTATACCTTAATACCCCAACCATTAATAAGCAGCAATGGTTTGTTAATGGCGATAACTGGACCTTAAAATAAAGTGTGACCAAATGTAAAATAATAAAATATGGATATCTCTTGTCCAAATATAAATCAAATTTTGTTTCAGCTAAAAATTCTTCATAAAAACATGGATTACTACATTACATATTAAAGTTTAACTATATATAATAATAATAATATATATATATAATATTAAAGTCTAAACAAATGCCAAATTTTATTGTGCATAATTTTCAATCAAGCTCTAATTTTCTCAAATTAAGCAAATATTTAACTGTATTTTGTAAAGCTAAAATGCAATAAAGATTCATTTAAGTTGAGTGTGGAAAGTGTGTTTTAAGAGAAATTGTTTTCTAACAGAGTTTATTTTGCAAACACCACAAGACTGAATGTGACCAATGTTGAAGAAATACTAATATATATATATATATATATATATATATATAATAATCAACATTAACATTAACATACAGTATCTCACAGAAGTGAGTACACCCCTCACATTTTTGTAAATATTTTATTATATCTTTTCATACGACAACACTGAAGAAACGACACTTTGCTACAATGTAAAGTAGTGAGTATACAGCTTGTATAACAGTGTAAATTTGCTGTCCCCTCAAAATAACTCAACACACAGCCATTAATGTCTAAACCGCTGGACACAAAAGTGAATACATCCCTAAGTGAAACTGTCCAAATTGGGCCAAAAGTGTCAATATTTTGTGTGGTCACCATTATTTTCCAGCACTGCCTTAACCCTCTTGGGCATGGAGTTCACCAGAGCTTCACAGGTTACCACTGGAGTCCTCTTCCACTCCTCCATGACGACATCGCAGAGCTAGTGGATGTTAGAGACCTTGCGCTCCTCCACCTTCTGTTTGAGGATGCCCCACAGATGCTCAATAGGGTTTAGGTCTGGAGACATGCTTGGCCAGTCCATCACCTTTACCCTCAGCTTCTTTAGCAAGGCAGTGGTCGTCTTGGAGGTGTGTTTGCGGTCGTTATCATGTTGGAATACTGCCCTGCGGCCCAGTCTCTGCTTCAGTATGTCACAGTACATGTTGGCATTCATGGTTCCCTCAATGAACTGTAGCTCCCCAGTGCTGGCAGCACTCATGGCAATGGCAATTTTATTTATATAGCACTATTTACTACAACCAAGGTTGACCAATGTGCTTTACAATAAAAATAAACTAAAAACAGCAAATAACAAGGAAGTAATACATCATAACATACAACAAAACATAAGACAATGATAACAAGTGCTTTAATCAGAATAAAAGGCCTTATCGAACAGATAGGTTATTAATTTGGACTTAAAAATAGCCACAGATGAAGCCATTCTAATAAAACTGGGCAGATCATTCCAGAGTCTTGGAGCAATTAGCAAAAGCGCGATCACCCCTACACTTCAGCCTCGACTTGGGGATAAACAAGAGTCTCTGGTTAGAGGACCGCAGGGATCTGGTTACATTGTGCTCAATCAATAGATCAGAGATATATGAAGGAGCCATACCGTTTAGTGACTTATAGACAATAAGTAAAATTTTAAAATCTACTCTGTAACGCACAGGCAGCCAATGTAAAGACTGTAAAACCGGAGTAATATGATCCCGTTTATGGATCCCTGACAGAAGTCTAGCTGCCGCATTTTGAACCAATTGTAATCGGGATAAAGCTGTTTGACTAATCCCAGCATAGAGTGAGTTACAGTAATCTAGTCTAGAAGTAATAAAAGCATGAATCATTTTCTCAAAATTTTTAAAAGAAAGAAAAGTCTTAGCTTTAGACAAGAGCCGCAACTGAAAGAAGGATGATCATGCAGCCCCAGGCCATGACACTCCCTCCACCATGCTTGACTGTAGGCAAGACACACTTGTCTTTGTACTCCTCACCTGGTTGCCGCCACACACGCTTGACACCATCTGAACCAAATAATTTTATCTTGATCTCATCAGACCACAGGACATGGTTTCAGTAATCCATGTCCTTAGTCTGCTTGTCTTCAGCAAACTGTTTGTGAGCTTTCTTGTGCATCATCTTTAGAAGAGCTTCCTTCTGGGACGACAACCATGCAGACCAATTTGATGCAGTGTGCGGCGTATGGTCTGAGCACTGACAGGCTGGCAGCACTCATACGTCTATTTCCCAAACACAACCTCTGGATATGACGCTGAGCCAGGGACGGATTATGACGCAGAGATACCCTGGGCACGGACTGATTATAGGCCCCCCTCAGTTGAAATTGCGGTAATTTTTCTTAAGTTCAAATAGTAATTGATTCTATCTACACTAAGTGAAAATAGCAGTATTTTTAGCGATATGTTATTTACACTAAGTGCAAATAGCTATAGATTATATTTACACTGTTAAAATAGCAGGATTTTCTGCTATTTATACTACTTGTTGCAAAATAGTGGCAATTATTATTATTATTTGTTATTATTATTTCTACAGCAGTGCTGTAGAAAATCTCCAAGCTATTTTTTTTTCTTTTGGAAGTTGCATTCAAAATCCACTTGCCTCAAAACTCTGAGGGGGCACGGTTGAAATCACATTCTGGGAGTAGAGGTATTTCGGCTGGGCCCCCCTCTGGTCCAGTGCCCTGGCACGTGCCCAGTAGGCCCGTGCGTTAATCCGTCCCTGCGCTGAGCACGGGCACTCAACTTCTTTGGTCGACTATGGCGAGGCCTGTTCTAAGTGGAACCTGTTCTGTTAAACCGCTGTATGGTCTTGGCCACCGTGCTGCAGCTCAGTTTCAGGGTCTTGGCAATCTTCTTATAGCCTACGCCATCTTTATGTAGAGCAACAATTCTTTTTTTCAGATCCTCAGAGAGTTCTTTGCCATGAGGTGCCATGTTGAACTTCCAGTGACCAGTATGAGAGAGTGAGACCAAAATTAACACACCTGCTCCCCATTCACACCTGAGACCTTGTAACACTAACGAGTCACATGAGAGAAAATGGCTAATTGGGCCCAATTTGGACATGTTCACTTAGGGGTGTACTCACTTTTGTGGCCAGCGGTTTAGACAATAATGGCTGTGTGTTGAGTTATTTTGAGGGGACAGCAAATTTACACTGTTATACAAGCTGTACACATTGTAGTAAACTGTCATTTCTTCAGTGTTGTCACATGAAAAGATATAATAAAATATTTACAAAAATGTGAGGGGTGTACGCACTTCTGTATGATACTGTATATTATGAATGTTGAAAACAGTGGCGTTGTTTATTTTTTGTGAAAACAGTAATGATTTTTTTCAGTTCAGAAGAACAGCATTTATTTTTTGTAACATTATAAATGTCCTTACTTTCACTTTTAATTAATTCAATGCATCCCTGCACAATAAAAGTATCAATTTCTTTAAAAAAATCCTATACTGACCCAAAACTTTTGAACAGTAGTGTATAGTAAAACCTGAATTTACAGCTGACGCAAGCAGCCCACAAACACTGGCCTAAAGGACAACTGACAGCAAATCAGTCCAGATAGCCCCTTTACTATCTCAGGACAACAAATCATGCTCTCAGCCTCTTATTATCTTGGCACCTCCGGCCATGACATGATATTTTTAGAAGCAGGTTCCCAACAGTGGCGGAAATGGCTCCCTGACTGATACCCGTGAGCAGATGCCTTCACAGACGCTCACCGACGGGGGTGAAGGGTCTTTGGGTGAGAATGGACGGTGTCCACTGTGGCACGGGCTTCCTGCAGAGTTTAGTTTCAATTCACCCCAGACAAACTAATCAGACTCTCCTGGAAAAGTAAGGTGGCAGAGTTAGAACTAGATCTTTAGATCCTGATTGTCTTTAGCCAGGATCTGAATTTTCAAACCAAACTGACCTTGAAGGAACATACCGTCCCATTTTCTAAAAATAACTATGGTGAGTGTGCAAAAAAAACATTCTCATTAAAAGTCTATATACCTTCCGACTGGCCAGCCTCAACTGGCTCTTCGTTATTCAAAGATTAAAGGAAGCTGGAGTGCCAATTAAAGTCATTCTTCCTCAGTGTAAGCTTGAGGTAAAGACAGCGTACCAGGACTGTTTGAAATGCCAGCTGCACACTTCAACACAAATGAGACTCCAGGGACTCTTCTGTCAAAGTACCTGAGCTAGAGCCTTGGAGGTGCTGAGGATACAGCTTTGGCATTAAACGCGATGCATGCAGGTCAATTTATTCTGTGGTGTACCTTTAGTCCCATAAATGTCGCATCATAATGAAACTGCAAGGGCCAGCAGTTTAAGCCGAGCATTAAAGGGAACAGATACTGAAAATGGGCATTTTTACTTGCTCTTTTGAAATAAATGAGTTCAGTGCACCATTTGGACACTAAACTGCCTTTCAAGGCCTCGAATGCTTAGGGGTGAAAATAAGTTTAAAATACCAATGCAGCATTATAAGTGAACATATTAGCGTAAATACGTGCTGTGCACTTTCCACTCAATAACATAATAAACACACAATAAAAATTACAGTGGTGAGAAAACAACAGTTAAGAAAGCATCTGAATGGCGATGTGGATATGCTCGAATGAGCTCTGCCATTCACAATCCAGTCAAGTCATGTGGTGTTTATTAACACTTTATACAATGGATTGCTTTAAAGCAAACAGCTTTATATTGCTAAATATGAAAAAACAGTGTATTTGTCACTTTTAATTAGAACTACAACTTCAATTTCTACTATTAAGCAGCTCTGCAATGCACTCATGTTTTCACTCATGTCTGACCTCAACGGACTGAACAGATGAAATAAACCAGAGAAGATTTCCATGTCAAAGAAGGCAGAGCCTCAGACCACACCTCCGCATTACGTACAGTTATTGCTATACAGACCAATGGCAGTTTGAAGGTGTTTACCAGCTAGACTGAACATTCCAGAAATTTTGCATTGGCCATTTCAAACTCCCAAAACAAATTCCAAACAAATTTCATTTTGGCCTGTTTTTGTTTAAAATGACGTGACACCAGTGTGTTCTTCGTTTTTTCTTGAGGTATATCAGATTAAGCTGCAAAAACAGGCCAATCCAAAACTGTCATGGTTATGATGTCAGACAGTCCAAATGGTACATTAGCAAAAACAACCTGTTTGTCCAATATGTCAATTAACATGGCTTTTACATGATCAAATTCAAACGATCAAATTGTTGTGAAATCTAGTCATTTCAATCGGCACGCAATCTGGAATTTCGAGAGTGAAAAATTTTCCTGTAGATTTTGCGCCATTAACCAACAATGTGTTTCTTAGTTTGAAAGTGACTACTGTGTAAGCTGTTCTTCATACATTGTTACATCAACCAACATTTGTTCCTGCCTTGTGTCCACTTTGTTATCTGTGAAAATTCTAATTAAATTTCACTAATATGACTGGGCTTTCAAAAATTCTATATTAAAAAATAGATGCATGTTGTCTTGAAATGACATGACCATTTTATACTCAACTATTACTCATAGATAAGTAACTGGTCTCACTAAAATAAGAAAATTGATGGCTTTCATTTTAATAATATGCATTACTTCAGAGTGACAAATGTGATTATCTAAAGGAAAGATATTGTCATCTTAATAAAAACTCTTACTTTTTAAAAAGGCAGAGTAAAAAATATTTTTCTAAAAAGAGATTTGTTTGCATATGCACTCAGGATTGCAGCATTAGCTTTCTTGCAGTGAGATTCGCCAGAGACGAAAGCAGAGAGGGCTTGAAAAGTGTTTAGGTCAGCTATGAGAAACACCAACTCAGCAGTCTACCGTCTCCTCCCATCACCTGTCACATTACAGGAAAGAGGAGCAGGACTCCCAAGTCATTACATGGATTTATAAACTGCTGTCAATCAAAGTGTCTGTCACTCCCTTCACTCCACGGCTGTGGGGCTGAACGAGTTACTCACTCTACTCGTACTTGAGTGGCTCTACAACTTTTTAATTGCTTTAGGAGTGGAGATTGATTATTTTTGAAAAGCAATAGAAATGAATCATGAAATAGTGACACGACTATTTTTTCAATATAATTTCATTTTATTTTAAGGACTATGTTGGTTTAATTTCAACATAATTCGTTTTAATTAATTGTGCATTCTTCACAAAGGGACCATTGCATTTAACAAAGCTATTTTTGAGTTAAAACACACTTTAAACAACACGAGTGAGAATGTGATGTGTTAAATTAAAATGTTACCAAACATTTGAAATGGTATTCACTAAATCTTTCCATCTTTTACACATTTGCACAACTGTTTTATACATTAGTTGGCATGTTGTAAAGTGGGACAGTACACCAGCAACAAAACAGCCAGCCTGGAATCTGCATAAATCACATTTAGTGAATAAACCAATGAGAAATGAGTCCAGTGGCAAGTTTAGATTTGTGATAGAAAAAGCTACATATATTGAGTCAAATTATCCTTGCACATAGCGGCCTGACTTTGCTTCCACAATAAATCTGTGATATATGCCATGTAATCTGCCTGAGCAGCAAAATAACATTCAAAATGCGGTTTAAACAGCTCGACTACACAAGCAGCTACAGCAACAAAAATGAAAAGAAGAAAATCAAAAAAGCACTCGAATATGACAAGACAAGCTCTTTCATTTGTGTTATTCTGCTTTAGACTGCTCGATTTAAGTAACTTTGGAGACTTGAAACTTGATTTGACAGCTGGCACAATCCCTGTTAAAAGTAGACCACATTTACCTCTATCACAAGACAACTCAACCACAAGCAGTTGTGTCCATGCTTTGCTTTTTTTATATGTTATCTATTTTTATAATAGTTTATTTAAAAATGCAATAATAATAAAAATAAACACATTAAAACTATACAATTAATACTTCTTATAAAGCTGAAAAATACAAGTTTCATTCAAAAATTAATTAATCTGCATTGTTTACATTTCAGTAATTTGTAGCTTATAGTGTATATACTGCAAGTTTAAAACACCCTCTGCTGGCTTATCTCAGTAGTGTCTGTAAATGCAGGTAAAACTTGTGGAATTATGACTTTACAGGAACTGGTCAAGTTTGTAAGCTTTCACAATATCATCCAAAAAACACACAAATAAATGCCATATTTTTTGAAGACATTTACTGTAGATTGATTATGGAGAAGTGACACTTGCAATTTCCATTAACTCTATTATAGTGTTTTTCTACAGGAGTTCTGCATCCATTGCACATCACTTGAGAAGATTAGTTTTTGTGAGCGTGTATGTGTGCATGTTTATGAGGGAGCCACATAGAGGCTCAATCTCCAATACATGCACACAGCTATAAAAGAGCCAAGACTGCTGCACTGTGCTTTTTCTTTAACCCCTGATGGTTCTGAAAACAGACTGAAAGCATCCAGGACAACAAATATACTGATTGCATCATGTTCACAGAACAACCGGATCCATTAGATGCAAGAGCAACATTTAAGAACAAGCACAAATTTGTAAAGCCTCTGGGAAAAGTCCCATAACTAAGTTACACTGATAAAACATTTATAAAAAGCATTTATATAAACTCAGATGTGATACTGTTTAAGACGGCAAACAAATCACCATGATTAACAGCCTAATTAGTCTGACTTACGGCATCTAGTAAACTAAACCGGCAGAGATCTGATCAAAGGGCTTTGATTAAAAGATTTTCTCAGCAGACAGTTAATTGGGAGAGACGCCCGACTGCTGGAGCACTAATAGCAGAACTGCATCATCAGTCCCATGAGACTGAACTGAAGCCTCAGGCTGGCGTCAACCCTGCCCTGCAGATAACAATGAGAAACATTAGCTGTAACGGAAGCAATGCTGGGATGTCACAAAATACCTCCAGTATCTGTCCTTTGGGAAAAATCTTGCTGAAGTCATTACTGCATGCTCACAAGGTTAACCGAGCTTACTCTGTGGCTGTCTGGGTATGAAACTACACAAAATGCACTCTTACATGCTCACCTGAGGGTTCGAGTGCATTTATTCACCTAAAACGCTCCTAAAATGGGCTTTAGGAAGTTTGATGCATCATGGCTATTTGCAGTAGACATCAGAAGCTGTTTGAAAAGAGCTTGAAAAAGCAAGACTAGTGGAAACTCAAAGTTCAATATTGAAGATGTTCTTGCTATTTCAGTGCATTATTTATGGTGAGCAACTTTGTAAAAATTTTGCTCTGCAAGTAACTTTTAAACCGTCTCCAGAGCTTCACATGAGCTAGGGAACCAAAAACAAGGGGGTTTTCATTTGCAGCCCAACTAGATTGTCCACCATGTTGGAATTTAAAACTGTATTGTTTTCTTTAGACCAATCACCACAAAAGAACCCCATTATTACACCCAAATGAAACTGATAGTGAAAAAGCAAAACTGGAATTGTGAGGCTGCAAATTGCCAAATGTTAAAACAAAGCTCTTTTTGTTTTCTTGTCTTTTTGACTACAAAGATTTGAAATAAAAAATTAGGCTAGGGGTGTGTGATATATATCGTCTGCGATAATATCGTAATTGTTGTTTTAACAATGTGCAATTTGACAATATCGAGTATTTAGCAAAAACCAAACAAAACACCTATGCCTGAGTGCACGCATACATTAGCCACATGGTGATGAAGCGTTTTAAACAGCGCACGTGCGCATTTAGAGTGTGTTCTTTCACTGCATGATTCAGTCTATTAAAATGCATGAAGAATGATCGCAAAATTCAAGATATGGGGGCAGAAAATTTATATATTTACGTTTCATATAGCTAAAGTCACAGGAAGAGTGCAGTTTTTTCTTCAAAAATAAGCATGATTACAAATGTGATATTGATTTTAAACAAAAGTTCAATAAACAATAAGTTAATATTAAGAAATTTACGTTTTAGACACCATATTGCCTCTTTTTGCTCCATTTCGCTGAGAAGAAATAATTCCAAACAGCTACAGCACTGTTCAGCGTCTCTGAGCAACATGACAGTGTTTCGTTTCGTTCCTGAATGAATCAACCATTAAATGATTCGGTTCAGTCGCAATGACTCACTTATTACCAGTGACTTTCTGCCACCTACTGGTGGTTTTAATTTCACTTTTCTATTTTCATTTTTGAAATAATTTTAAATATCAGTATTCAATGTTTATGTTTAAAATGTAAAAAAATTATGCATTTCTAACTGGCTAAAGCACTCCATGTCCCTCTGAGCTGCATTAAATAGTGTGTAAATACATCTAAATGCCACTTCAGATGCAACTTCTGCAAAGATTCATTTTGATGATACTGGTTTCATTTGTTTGTTAACAGCCTAAATGTGTATGATCTTAATTGACTGATTAAATGTAACAATTTGACTCAAAAGATATACACTTTTAGAAAAAATTGCTTAAAGGTAAAAATCAATTTAAACTTAAATGAAAAAATTAATTAGTCACTGATGTGAACTGACCACACAGAATATGAAGAATATCAAAAACCGCAGCTGTCCACGGTAGTCAGATATCAGCACAATAACACACTCTGCAAAATATCGTCATCGAGAAAAAAAAAAAAAAAGAGAGAGATTTTTTTTCAATATTGCACACCCCTAAATGAGGCTATATTACATTAGAGAATAAATTAGGTAAAGAACTACCCAGGTTTTACAGAACTCCTCAAAAGTTTGGGGTCAGTAAGACTTTCTTGAAAAAAATAACACTTTTATTCAGCAAGGATGTATTAAATTGATCAAAATGGACAGTAAAGTAATAATAAAGTAATAGACAGTAAAGTAATAATGTTACAAACAGCTAGCATTTCACATAAATCCTATTTATCGAAGAATCCTGAAAAAAAAACATGTATCATGGTTTCCACAAAAAATAATAAGAATAAATGTTGAGCAGCAAATCAGCATATCAGAATGATTTCTGAAGGATCATGTAACACTGAAAACAGGAGTAATGATGCTGAAAATTCAGCTTTGCATCACAGGAATAAATTATATTTTAAATTATATTAAAACAGAAACATTTTTAAATTCTGTTTTACTGTATTTCTGAACAAATAAATGCAATCCCAGTGAGTATAAGAGACTTTCAAAAATATTTAAGATTCTTACTGACCCCAAACTTTTAAATGGTAGGGTATATCTTTCAGAAAGATTCTTAGAACTCTTTGAGTATAACCCCTTTGAAATGGCCAGATTCATTACAGTCAGAGTTACAATGTATTTATTACAGATACTGTAAGGGTTCTCTGTCTGAGACTAGTGCATCTCCTGCAACCTAAGAGTAATTACTCCGTGTGCGTGTGTGTGTGTGGAGGTCCACAGAGGGATGAGGTCCTCGTTTCTCCTCCAGTTACAGTCTCAAAGTTATCTGTTTTCCTCTTACCGCAAAGCCAGACAGCCAGTTCCAGTGCCAACACTGGATTAAGCACAACTAATAAGTCTCACTGGACTATTCCTTTCCATTGTCCATTGTAAGACAGTGTTAATGTTACTGTGTTCGATTTGGACTAGATGAGGATCCTTCTCTAAGATCTTTTCTAATGCACCATGAAACACCATCTAATGCACACGTTAAGTCATTCTATACCCTAAAATCATTACGTACTTATAATCAGATCAAAAGCAAATACAAATATATTGTATGTTAAATATATAAAAAAAATTATTAAAATGATAAAAATACAACAGAAAAAAATCCAATAATAAATAATAACCTAATATAGGCTATTTTGCTCAGGAAGCCACAGGAAACATAAATCTGTTCCTAAGGAATGGATTGAAGCATAATAAAACTGAACAGAACGGTTAGTGAAGAAGACCTCACGCACCTATGGTATACCCTCGCTTGAGCTCTCCACGTCGAGGACTACGAGCCTTTTGGATGTTAGTGGTATTGATCTCCTTTTCTTTACTTATGGCTGATCTGGTCACGTTCCGTATAAGGGGTGACGACAGCAGGTCTTTGACGAGAGAACCAGCATAACCCTCATCAGGGATGTCCACTGACTGGGACTTCTTCTTCAACCTAGAATAAAAAAGGGGGGAAAATGCATCAAATTTAAAAGACAATTTACTGCAGTAAATCTTTTTATTCTAATTTTATAAATAAAAACATTATAAATAAATCACATTTTTATTTATTTATTTTTTATGCATGCATGCATACTATTCAAAAGTCTGGGCTTCTTTATTTTTTTAAAGAAATTAATAATTTTTTGGCAAGTATGCATTGCACTGATGAAGAAATAAATAGATATATAAAATTAACGAATTCATGAATTAATAGAAAAATATATTAAAATAAATCTGCAAATCAATAAAAACTATTAAAAATAGGAAACTGTATTTCCAGTTCCACAAATATTAAGCAGCACAACTTTTTTCAATATTTATAATAGTAAGAAATGTTTCCTGAGCATTAAATCCTCAAATTAAATCATTAAATCAAACCAGCATATTAGAATGATTTCTGAAGGACCATGTGACACTGAAGCCTGAAAGAGTGAATCTCATGTTTTAATGTCTCTTTTAATGAACACAGCATCTGTGTGAACACAGCATCAAGCATTTTAGCTGGAATACCACACAAAATCAATACATATTGTATTCTGCTTAATTTGCAGAGTCCTTAAAAGTATAGCATGGAGTAAACATTTGTGGTGACTTTGTCCCTGACAGTTCTTTTGGATATGCTGCAGTAAAGGAAGAAGCCGAAGACCAATAGCTACAGACAGCACTAATGATGTAGACAGACAGGCAGCCCTGTACAGATGAACTGACCTAGATTCAGAGAGAACAGTCTGAAGACTCACACTCACTCATTCACCCGAGCAAGGAGCTCAACGCATACAACTAGGACAATAGAAAGCATAATGCTGCTAAGACAATTTCACAAGCCCTTTTAGGAATTAACCAACCCTGAGGTGACCAACCTCAGGGTTGGAATTAGCCAACTTTATTGGAAATTAAATGTTTCTTTATTTGTTTGCGTTGTGAGCATTTGCAGCACCTGTTGTCAAACTGATGAAGATGTTTTCTTGATTTGCTGTTGCTTTTTCTATTTGCATGTGTTTTCTGAAGTTGCAGCGTGGTGAGCTCTCTCGGCCACCGTATATTTATCTATCACAAAGTAACAAATGTAAACGATCAATGAAAAACTGGTGTAGAATTTTCTTTTTCAGTTTAGAAATTGCTAGTAAATTTAAAAATTAATTGCAAAGAAACGGCAAGTAATTAAAGTAGAAAAACTGAAATCGTATTTTCTTGTAAAACATACTCCAATAATCTTTGTTAAGGGTCTCATTCATTAAACAAATCTGAGTAAATTGCTTGAAAAACACTTCTTGCATGTAAATTGTTGCATTGATCGAGCAACAATTCACAAGGGTTTTTTTTTTTTGTTGACACATTCACATATATTTGTCCTGCAAATTAAACCTAACTTGAGGAGATTTTGTTTTGCATTGATTATTCAAAGCACATACTCTCTGGAGACCTTTTTCGATGCCAACAGCCAAGCATTACCATGCCATGTGTGAATTAGCTGATTAAAATGGTGGGTAAAAAACATTTCATCAAGTAGAGCGGACTGCTCGCCTTCAAAACATCGAAAACACAACACAGTCAAAAGAAAATCCACTACAATACCTGCATATGAGCTTTCCAATGAAACCACTGAAATAATCTCCATTTAAATATTATTTTATTGCCACAAATCACATAAAATCCTTGAACACTGTTACACATTTCTGACACTAGGTTAACAAGAAAATTTCTATATAATCATAAAACATATTAAGTTCATTGAATAAAACAGTGTAGGTTGTAAGTGATATCAAGTTTGAATGTTGGGTTCACTGGAGAGCTCATTTTCAAGTATTTGAAAATGCTTCAACAACCAAACAAGTCAAAGTTCTTGCTTTAAAAAAAAAAAATAACACAAGTGGCAAACAGATTAATGCATTAAAACATGTACAACTACCAGTTATCATTCATAATATGAATCATACATCAGCATGTAACATGTTTAACGAAGGGAAGGAGAGCATTAATAGAGATTATGACAGATTTTAAGCTGCTCAAACTCCTGCTGATAAAAACTCCTTAAATATTACATAACAGCAGCAGGTGTTAGATCGATACCCAATAGGCTCTGATATTATTAGACAGTAAAATATTAACTAGCCTAAATCTGCGTATTACTATTATGATTTATATATCACCTAAATATCACAAAGCAAGGTCTCTGCATCGCAACATTCTCTTGCAATCACCAATGCAATACAATGTCAACAAAAGACAACAGATGCAAAGCAGATGTATGTCTTTGTAATGAAATTGTTAAATCCAGCAGTGAGCTTGTAACTGGCCTGATGATAATATGTGAAACCGGCCACAAAACCAGATTTTTTAAGATAAATAAGATTTCCATTTATGTATGGTTTGTTAGGATAGGACAATATTTGGCCCGAGATACAACTATTTGAATATCTGGAATATGAGGATGCAAAAAAATCTAAATATTGAGAAAATCGCCTTCAAATTTATCCAAATGAAGTTCTTAGCAATGCATATTACTAATCAAAAATTAAGTTTTGATATATTTACAGTAGGAAATATACAAAATATGTTCATGGAACATGGTGTTTACTTAATATCCTAATGATTTTTGGCAT
The DNA here is from genome assembly GCF_936440315.1 of Barbus barbus. Taxonomy (NCBI): domain Eukaryota; kingdom Metazoa; phylum Chordata; class Actinopteri; order Cypriniformes; family Cyprinidae; genus Barbus; species Barbus barbus. The sequence goes on along the minus strand of NC_136755.1, from coordinate 23,669,608 downwards.
AAAAGAAAAATCTATAATTTTGACCCATACAATGTATTTTTGGCTATTGCTACAAATATACCCCAGCAGCTTAAGACTGGTTTTGTGGTCCAGGATCACATATGAGGAATATTAAATATTCACATTCTGAGATTCTGACATCAAAGTCTGGAACTGGGTTGAATATGTTGTACAAAAACAAGCACTAACAAAAAGAAAAAGCTTTTGTTCTTTCTGAAGACCTGGCGTACATCTCCTTCGCTTATCTGAATTGTAGGTGTGTGGGAGAGGGGGGTTGCTGGAGGTGTGAATGGTTGGGTGGAGAGGTATTCAGGGCGGGTGATTTTTCAAACCGTTTGCTAGTTGTTGATTCTCCAAAGTGCTGGGGGATGGTGTCTTGTAACTGATGATATCTTTCATACCTTTCCACACTGAAGCAGAATCACTGGAAGAGAATTTGTTCCTTAACTTGTCAGAACAATTCCTCTTTGCCACTCTGATCTCCTTTTCCAGTGTGTATTTGGCCTGTTTATACAAGACTTTATCCCCCTTTCTGTAAGCATCTTCTTTGGCCTGACAGAGCTGTCTGAGTTTTGCATTGAACCATGGTTTGTCGTAGTTGTAGATTAGATGAGTCCTGGAAGGAATGCTGCACTTATCCTCACATAAACTGATATGATGTTACAGTCTCTGTGAGCTCGTCCAGATCGGTGGCAGCGGCTTCAAAAACAGTCCAATCAGTGAGAGAGAAACAGGCTTGTAAATCCCACTCTGTTTCATTAGTCCATCTTTTAATAGTTCTTAATACAGGCTTTGCAGACTTAAGTTTCTGCCTGTAGCTCGGAATAAGATGAACCAAACAGTGATCAGAGAGTCCTAAAGCTGCTCGTGGGACAGAGTAATATGTGTCCTTTATTGTTGTGTATTAGTGATCCAGTATATTACTGTCTCTGGTGGGACATGTGAAGCGTTTGACCAGAGCTAAGGCTCCGCCAACTACAATGTCCAGCAAAACGTCCGAATAGTCAAAAAAAGATTTTGTGGTGTGTTCTGCCGAATGTTCAGCAGGTCATCCCTGATCGTATTTGAGAAACAAAAAATAGGAAATCTGTCTGCAGCACCATGTTAAGGCATCTTAATGTGCTGAAGATATTCAAAAAGTACAGACGCATAAATCACTTCACCAAGTTTTATATTCAAAAATCAACAAACAACAAATAAAATTTAGTTTGCATAATCACTAAAACAATAACATTACCACTGTGCTTTACATTGACCCTCTTACGATTATAATGAGATTTTGACAATATTGAGATGAATCTTTACCTGTAACATGTCAGTTTTGGTTTTGTTCTGTTCCTACCTTATTTGGTTCTTCCTATTTTAGTTCCTGTCCTAGTTCTGTTAATTAATGATCCCCATCACCTGTGTTTGATTAATCATCTTGTTTCCTCATTTGTTCCTCTCCCTTTATAAGTCCTCAGTTCTGCCTTTATGTTTGTCGGATCTTAAGTTAGTAATGGTAATGTGTGTTGATGCTAAATAAAATCTCTTTTGTTATTCTTTGTCGAGCGCTCCCTTCTCTACAACCACCAACCGTGACAGAAGATCCGACCGCGACAGAAAGCCAGACGAACGCCGGAGACCACGAACATCATGTCTCCAGCTGAAGTCGCGCTGTACGGGCTGCGGCAGGGCGGCCTGAGGTTGACGCGATATGTGGAGGTTTTCCTCGAGCTTGCCAACCGGGTGAGCTGGCACGACGCAGCTCTGGGTGCGCGTTTCCTGCTGGGGTTGAATGACGAGGTTATTCGCTGTGAACTTCCCACAGGTGATTTTCCCTTGGTCGAACTCATTAATCTAATCTTCTTCCTCAATGGACTCGACGAAGAAGTCGAGGAGATTCCCCAAACTTGTCATTCTGCTCCAGCAGGAACGCACAGCGTCTCCCCAGCTCATTCCTCGCCGGGATCCTCCACATACCTCGCCAACGGCTCCTCCTGCCCAACCCTATAGTTTCGCCATCCGCAGCGAAGAGGATCCCGTCCAGCCCACCTGAGTTCCCGCTGGTCCCGTCCAGCCCACCTGAGTTCCCGCTGGTCCCGTCCAGCCCCGCGCCTCCCGTGCACACTCTAATGTCCGCGCTACAAGAGCGCCCCTTTGAATCTGCGCTGCAAGAGCGCCCCCAAGTGTCCGCGCTGCAAGAGCGCCCTCCTGCGTCTAAGCTGGTCCCGTCCAGCCCTTCTTCGTCTCCGCTGGTCCCGTCCAGCTCTCCTTCGTCTCCGCTGGTTCTATCCAGCTTCGCGCCTCCCGTGCGCCCACAAGTGTCCGTGCTGCAAGAGCGCCCTCAAGTGTCCGCGCTGCAAGAGCGCCCTCCTGCGTCTCCGCTGGTCCCGTCCAGCCCTTCTTCGTCTCCGCTGGTTCCGCCCAGCTCCGCGCTACAAGAGCGCCCTCCTGCGTCTCCGCTGGTTCTATCCAGCTCCGCGCCTCCAGAGCGCCCTCAAGTGCCCGCTCCTCCAGAGCGCCCTCAAGTGCCCGCTCCTCCAATATCTCCAAAGGACCCCGATCCGCCACGGCCGCCCGAGGACCCCGATCCGCCACGGCCGCCCGAGGACCCCGATCCATCACGGCCTCCTAAGGCTCCGGATCCACCATGGACTCCCGAGTCTCCAGATCCGCCATGGCCTCCCGAATCTCCAGTCCTGCCATGTCCTCCCAAGGCTCCGGATCCACCATGGACTCCCGAGTCTCCAGTCCTGCCATGGTCTCCCAAGGCTCCTGATCCGTCCTGAAGGCTTCCCTGTCCTATCCTGGTCCTGCTCCAGCTTCCAGGACGCCCGCCCCCCCTCCCCGGTGTTACTGTTACAGTGCGGGACGCACCTTCCGGGGGGGGGGGGGAGATACTGTAACATGTCAGTTTTGGTTTTGTTCTGTTCCTACCTTATTTGGTTCTTCCTATTTTAGTTCCTGTCCTAGTTCTGTTAATTAATGATCCCCATCACCTGTGTTTGATTAATCATCTCGTTTCCTCGTTTGTTCCTCTCCCTTTATAAGTCCTCAGTTCTGCCTTTATGTTTGTCGGATCTTAAGTTAGTAATGGTAATGTGTGTTGATGCTAAATAAAATCTCTTTTGTTATTCTTTGTCGAGCGCTCCCTTCTCTACAACCACCAACCGTGACATTACCTCATGTAAACGCAATACTTCGATCTAAATAATGCGATTAAGCTCATAATCTCAGCAAGCATAATCGTATTAACATAGGTGGCGTATGCCGACTTTAATCGAAATATACAGGCATGTAAACACCTTAATCGCAGTATTGCCGTTCTGACCAAAGTGCGCATGCGCTTGTGACATACATGAATAACGTGACACGCACCTGTAATAATACGGAGATTAGAAACGATGGTGGGGAAGAAAGCATCGCATTTCTGGGGAAAACACAACTAGCTGCCAGCAGTCTCTGTTCCTTATCCTCATCCAGAAATGGCGAGTAGAACGCAATGGCAGTGTATAGGCAAATTCCATCACGTTTCTATGGCGCCAAAAAAGCATGGAATACAGTCATACAAAATCATTATGCATTAGATGTAAATAAGTTAAAACAGCGGCCAGTAGCACACCTGCTCTTTCAGAGTCCATCATTTGTGCTGTCCACTGGGGTATGCGAATAATGGCAGTAAAAAATTAACCACAATTCTTAGCGAATAATAAGAATAATGGAAATTGCATGTAAACGGGAGTAAGAGCTTTGCTCTTGACGTGTAAACCTCAAAATACATCATAGTCCTTACTATGATTATTGGAAATAATCACATTATTTGTGCGCATGTAAACGTAGTCATAGATGTCCGGATTTTAAATAACTTGACTGACAACAGTTTAATAGCATGTTCAAATATCTAATGTAAATGTTCAAATAAAGATTTGAAAAAGATTCATAAAAAGGTAAACCTCACATTTCAGCCTTTAAATAAAGAAAAGGGTTAAGTCAAAATGATAATTGATTGATAAATGGTTATATGTATTTTATCTGCTCCATAAATAATTCTAGATAAATTATTTGAATTGTTTAAATGTGCAGAATCCACATAAGCTTGTTTTTCCTCAACCGGTCAAAATTTAAAACATGGCATGCAAATTCGGTCCGTTTTAGCCAGACAGAAATTGCACACAGGCTGAATGTAAATGTAAGTCTTTGTAAATCCATTCTCTGACAGCAGGTGGAGAATTACAGCTGTTTCCCGTGAACTCCGTGGACAAAGCAGTAATGCAATTAAGAACACTTCTTACTAAATGGAGCGAAGATGAAAAGAAAATGTCATCGAATCGTTTCTGAAGACAGTCAGAACCTTCACAGATACAATCATATAATTAATTAATTCATATATGCATTTGTATAATTCCCTCAGCACTCTTATAAAATCTCCCAGTTTTTCCGTACTATTTTCACTCAAAACGAAACTCCTCTGCTGCTGTGCGCACGTGAGACTGTTACTGAAAACTCTGCTGGACAGTATTTTTTTATGGCGAGATGTTCAAATCGCGATAATCAAATATGGTTTTAATGATAAATAAAAAAATTAAACAGGAATTTTATCATGATTTATCGTTAAACCGGTAATCGTTACATCCCTAGTGCTAGTTAGCGTGTTTCGTGGCTGAATTAAACAGTACTGCTTGTCACTCCACAGAAGAGAGGGGCGGGGCGAGCAGAGCTCATTAGCATTTAAAGGGACATGGAGTTAAAAACGGCTTGATGAAAACAGCTGATTTTGACAGGGTAAAGAAAGTGTTTTTTACACAACTATTGAGAAATTTCAACCAAAGTATGTTATAGACCAGGGGTGGTGAACTCCAGTCCTGGAGAGCCGCAGCCCTGCAGAGTTCAGCTCCAACTCTAATAAAAACTCACCTGCTTGTAGCTTCCTAGTAATCCTTCAGACCTTGATTAGCTTGCTCAGGTGTGTTTGATTAGGGTTGAAGCAAAACTCTGCAGCTCTCCAGGACCGACGTTCGCCACCCCTGTTATAGACTTTTCATTAAGACCCTAAACAAATCATTCTAATGCTAATAAAATTATTAGATTATTCATTCATATTTAAATATCATCAGACAAAAAGCAGACCTCAAAATATGCAGAATTTAACAAGGCAAGAAAGATATTCAGCATTTCTATTAAAAGCAAGGAGAGACACTCTGTTAGACAGAAACGAGATACCAATCAATTTTTCTAAGAGGTTATTTTGTCTGTAGCATATGGACCAATCAGACACACAACTATTTGTTATATTTAACAAATAATCTCTTATGCCCCCTCACCTAACCAAAGGGCCAACTATGAGGGTCTGTGGACCCTTCTTCGGAAATGCATCTAACACCTAAGAAGGCAGAACAGGCCTCTGGTTCCATGGCAACCCATCTGATAACACTTGTTTTATTGTTGCTCAAAGGAATGCGGGCAGAGCAACTCACTTCATTTCCCCTTAGGAAAAAGACATTGTGCCATAAAAATGGACTCTTCTCTAATTAATTCATAGAAAAACCTTTCTTTGAATGAACACACATATCTTCAGGTCATTGTGTATATTTTTACTGTTCTTGTACTTGTTTTTGTGCATTGTATACGGTTTTATGCATGCTTACGATAGATCACTAGTTAATATCACTTTAGCTGTACCATGTTTAGTCTCTATCAATTCGTCTTCGGATGATCTAATTGAGAGTGAACATTGGTGCATAGATACCTATGCACCATATTAGTGTCCTAAGAATCTTTAGTAATTTGTGCATTAACCCAGGCGAATTACCTATGCAAATTACCATGTTCAGAGACAAAGAGTCGTAAAACTTTCCCTCCAAAAATTCAGGACTCCATTGGCTATTTGACACCCCAGATGTGTGACCTCTATAACAGATAAAGCTCTCACATCAGTGATGCCCCTGCAGTCTGCGGTTCTGTTAGATCCTAAGAGGATGAGGAGGATGTGAGCTAGAACTCTTCTGGACCCTTAAGTTTTTGTGCCAGGCCTTGCGGCCTTGACTTTCCATTCAACCAAGGATCCTCAGATCTCAGCAGATCTCTTTCTTAGCTCTTTTTCCCTTTCTACCTGGGAAGAAACTCCCAATTACCACCAAGCCAGAATAACATCTTTTGGAGTTCATCACCCTTCAAACCCGGAAGAACTCGAAGAACTCCAACACCACCAAACCTTCAAACCATCAGAACTTTCATCCTAGACTGCATCCGGACACTCGTTCAATGACCAAAGGCATTGCAAGTATCGTACATTTAACTAAACAAAACAGAGGTTTAGTATAAGCTATAGACCCCCTTTTAAACGGCACTGATGGTTTTATTCAGGTGGTTAACTGACTCTTTTCATAGCTTCATTCTCTGGTTTCCTGATGGTTTCATCCATCAACTCTCATTTGCCCTTTCCCCATGTATGAATGATTGTATGTTTGTTTGTTTGTTTGTTAGACTAGTTTGCGTTAGTGTTTAGTTAATAAAAGTTGTGTGCACAAATTACATGAGTTTCTGGTTCTGCCTTGCAATTTAAATGTCTCTTTACGATTTTGACCCTCACTACATGCTCTAATGCATTAATAGGAAAGTATTTTCTGTGGCCAAGGAAATATCCTTTCTTAGAGTTGATACGAACTTGCACTGAATGTTCGCTGGACGGACAGATCAGTTGATGGCAATTTAATTCTTCTACAATTATTACTGTCAGCCGATATAAATAATTGTAATTAATCGTAATTATTTATATACAATTCCCTTTTGAGCTCAAATTTGCTACATGTCCAACCTGTCAAACACAATTCAGATTATCATAAATGTGCCCTTCAGTTTTAAAGAGTGTATTCAAATGAGTAGTATATTTCTCTGGAGATTTTGATGCAATATTAAATTATTTAATATGCTACAATCAAATGCATATTATTTGCATAAGTTTCTCAGCAATGCCAAGCTAATTTCAATATGACTATAAATTGCACGGTTGCATTCATGCCCCCCATCACTCTTGAAACATCAGCCAAAGTCTTTATGCAGGCTTATTACGCAAGCACTTGAGTTTGTAGTACAGGCGGCATAATCCTCTCTATGAAAATTAGTGTGTTCCTTTATGCTCTTATAGGTATGCACTCTCTCGTTATGGCAAAGTTTCCTGCCTCTCTGCAAAATACAGACAAGTCAAACTAAATTAAGCAAGGTGAGAGATGGTATAACTCTACAAACGACTATCTTAGAGGATGAATCACTCCAGAAATAAAATGATTTGTTACCAATTAAGGAGGGCCTAAAGGCAATTTCTCAGTCATAGCCATTTTTCATAGTTACACTGATGACACTAAGGAAATTAAACTTCACCAATACACACTTTCCAAGGCAATATTTCCTCAAGAAAAGTGTGTCTTATTTTCAGGAGGCCTTTAAAACTTTCTATAGGAAGTGCAGTGAGTGTATTAAACATAGCTGAACAGTCACTCTGAATTAGCCAAGTTCTCATTGTTTGTGTGGTTTAAGCTGTGTGGTTAGGTGCCTCTGCACAGCCAAAAAATGAGCGTGCATGGGTGTTTATGTTTATAGGATATGCGCTATACAGGCTTCACATCAAAAGATCCCCTACTATTGCCTTCCTAAAATACTTGTCCTCTTGCATAATTCAGATGGGACTGCATGTTTCATTTATCCCGCAAGAAATGGCTTTCGTCTTACAACACTGTATCTGTGGAGAATGCATAGCATCACTCCTACCACTCCTCTACAGAGCCTCTTATGCTCACAAATAATGTATTTGATCCAAAATAAAGTAAAAACAGTAATATTTTGAAATATTTTTGGAAATGAAAACAAATGATTTGAATATTTTAAAATGCTATTTATCCCTGTGATGGCAAAGCTGAATTTTCATCAGTCTTCAGTGTCACATAATCCTTCAGAAATCATTTGAATATGCTCAAGAAACATTTCTTTGAACAGTAGTGTATCTAATTCTGTACTTTTGTTTTTTTTAACTGGACTTTTTACCTTTGGGATAACAAATTGAAAACTAAGTATTAAGAGAGAGAAACTGATTAGAAAACAACAAAGTGCATTTCGTATCACTGGGATACTATTATATACTATTACATATAGCAATTTTTGTATTTTCTGTTTTCATGTTAAAGTTTTAGCAAATTTGTTGTGCATTTCAGTCATTTTATTAGCTATTTTTTAAATATGTCAATATAGATTTTTATATTTTTTTTCTCAGTTTTAGCTTAACTGTAAAATAAAAAGTTAAACTAAATAAAAATGAGACATGTTGCTTTGGCAACTAGCTAAAATAAAATCAGTTTAAATTTGATTTCAGTTAACATTTATTTTATTTCAAGCGCCATTTTTATGGTTTTAGTTTTAGTTAACACCTATAAAAAATCTCTTGCTTCATTCTATGAACCTTTTTTAAATGATATATTTGGCATTTTTGTATAGCGACCACAGGAAATGATCGGATCAGCCAGACTCAAACTTGTGTTGCCCACATGAGCACCTCAGCTATACGGCAACAGCTCATTAAATAATAACTCATTAAATAATATGTTTAAATTTTAAAAATATGTAAAGATGTGCTTTTTGATATGAATTAAAATATATAATGATTATTAAATTAAATACTCAATACTCAAGCATGTTTTCTGTTGCTAACAGTTATTTTTTCAGGGAACTAAACACCCGTAACCAAATATTGTAGTAACAGATGGCTTTGTTCAGTTCTAAACAGACAGTATGCCTTCAGTTAATCAGGTAAAGCTGAAACAGCTCTCAGCTTCATTTAGATCAGTGATTACTTAAACCTGCCACTGCGATCCTTGTTCACCTGGACTAAGAAATCTGTAAACCAACACCTTTCTTTTCTAGCCTTACGTCATGTACGTGCGTAGTTACTCCATTAGCCGGGACAAATCCAGAGATGAGGCTTGATAATACTGCCATTAGGAGAACCGTTCTCCTAATAATACTGCCTTAAAACCTTGCTTCAGACTATTCTTGTCAAAAATCACCCTTTTGACTTTTTAATATAATCAACAAGAAGCTATAAAAATTAATTATATACAATTCATCAGTTTCTTGCGGAGATAATGGCCCGGTACTGCTGCAGCTAAAAAAAACTCTAAATTTCAAAGGACTCCCTTCCAAACATCCTGAAATGCTGCTGGAAAAGGCATGAATGCATTTTGACTGGCACAAAGAAGAAAAAACTAACAATATATAAATAAAACAGGCCCTTCAACCATCCCAAAAAGCAGTCATCAATAAAACAGAAATGGAGTCGGTCCTCTTTAATGCAATTGGGCTGACCATTAGAGCATGTCTGGAAGCCTTGAGGAGAATATTTCACCCTCAGAAAACTGGAATGGAAAGTGCATATGGAGGAATCCAGATTATGGCTTCCATCACGCGGGATAACAGCTGTGCGGTGAGGTGGGGTGGGATGGAGGGATGAGGTTTGTGTTGGGGTTGGAGAGGATTATGTAATCCTCTTGAGATTTTTACGCTTGAACCTCCTAATGATGCATCACAGGGCTAAAGCAAAAATTCAAGAGCCCTACTTATGTTTCAGCAATACCTCGAGAACAGGCCTGCATTTATTAGAAGCCAGAATTCCTTTCACCTGGGGTCTATGCTATTTAAATGATAATGCCCTCTTATCTCTTGTGGGTTTCTACCGGAGTTTGATTCTCATCACAAAGTTCACTTTTAGAAAACTAACCGTCCTGCTCTGCCTTGCACTTTACCATCTCTTAGTGTGATCTGCTTTTATGTGTGCCTTAGGCATGGTGCATTTACATCCAATGTTTAAGTCATGCAGTCACACTGATTTATGTTCAGGCGATCATTTTATGATGCTTATTTTTTAAATGAACAAGTATCTATACCGTTGGTCCAGGCATCAAATAGGAAGAGCACCAGCCATTGTAAACAAATGACCTCTGCTGCCACTTCTCCACATCTATCAGTAAATAGTTTTAACTATATACTAAACTTGACATTTGCAGCATGCAAAATCATCTTGATTTTACATGTAATTTCAACCACATCAGGCTGTGTGTCCATTAAAGCATTTTTTGAGAGCGTTTTGGAGGTGCAGTGTTTAGCTAAATGCATGAATGATGAAAAAAATGTTTCATTATTTTTCATATTAATATTGTTGTAGTTTGTACGATGTCATCTGGTATAGACATGGACACGCGAAGACCAGCAATATGTACTTTTCTTTTCCATTGTTATTCAGTCACTGTGTGGCTGATGATACACGGGGCAAGTTTTTTTTTAACAATGTTAGATAAGTTGTGGGCCCTGGTTGCCCGCTGATGGAAAAAAGTTGCCCTGTGTATCATCAGCCTATAGGTGTCAGTCCTCTGTCATGTGTGTCATGTGTTCCCGCCTCTTGTGTCCTTATGTTTCCTGTCTTCGTTGAGTGTGATTATTAGTTTATTCTTGTCCAGATGTGTTTGTCTTATTATCTATGATTAACCTGTGTGTTTTAGTTCCATTCTGTTTAGTTAGTGTCATCTGGTCTATTCGTTACTCCCCTGTGTTCCTGTGTGTCAGCCCTGCCTTGTCTTGCCCTGATGTCTACATTAAAGACTGTTAATTTGAGTTTCATCCTCGTCTCGTGTTCCTCGTTCCTCCCTGCTGTGTGCACCGTGACAATAGGTAGAATGTTACAGCAATTTTTGTCCCACCACTTCTTCACTGTGATTGGACGGCTGCAGTAGCCCCTCACTGCGGAACACAAGATCCAGGGAGCGTGGCTGGATCCACATCTAGGGGGTGGAGATTGGTAGGTTTAGGGATGGAGATGGGTGGGTTTAGGTATATGTAATGTGGGAGGAGTTGGATCTGGGTCCAACCACACCCCCTGGATCTTGTCTTCTGCAGTGAGGACCATCTTGACGGCTGAGTAAAAAGTGACATTGATGAGCGCTGCATATTACCCAAAGTTGAACATTTTGGTGACCAGAAAAAGAAAATGGCAAGTCTCTCTGCTCGCATTTTTAAATATGTGGTGCTTCCATTGAAAACAACTGAAAAAAATACGCTAGCTGCAGGAAAAAAATACAAATGCATACAAATCACTTTGCAAATGCATGTTTGTACCCAATAATCACAAAACTAGAATATTTTCTAAAGAAAACATGATTTATCATGCTGTTATGCAGTTGCAGGACTAGTGACTTGAAGATAAATTTAACCCCAAGTACAGTATTTGCAACAGTAATAGCCATGCATGACACAAAAACCACACTGATAACAGATAAACAAACAAAATCACCACCTCTAAAAGCACCGTAAACCACTATTGTGTACTGACCTCTTTGTGCTGAACATTCTGGGTCCTTGTTATCCTGTGTTGGATGGGTGACACAATGACAGCGATAGACCAGCTCTATGGAGTGGACCTGTAGGAGGAGAGTATGGTTACAGGGTGAGGTTCAATCACCATCTCATGGTATCGGGTTTAAAAAAATCCAAGAACCAATAACCTCATCTCTGTAAGGGGTGTGACCTGCATGGCTGAGCAAATTACAGCTGACCGTCACAATCCAACAGCCTTAAGCAAAATCTGAGGGAGTTCGATACTTTCGTCATCAGACAATGTTTGTTTTCTGTCCACTAATTACCAACCAGATGGTGTTTACCAAGGAATTAGCTAGAAGATTTAGATTGAAGACATGTAATTGAATATTCACTTTTAAAAATAAATGTTCCAGAAATGCAATAGAAGAACCATTTTTGGTTCCCCAAAGAACCTTACCGGGAACAGTTTTATAAAAGAATAATTTTTGTCTTAATCTAAAGAGCATTTTAACAAAACTTTTTCCACTATAAAGAACCACTTGTGAACGTGTTTCCATGGATGTTAAAGTTTCATCATGGAACCACTGATGCAAATATATAACCTTTATTTTAAGAGCATTAGCCACTTTGGCTGATAACATTAGCTAAATTTGTGCTAACTCAATTATATTGTCAATAAGAAACCAAGAATCAGCTTTAATCGACCTGCCCTGAAGGGTATTAAAATGCTAATGCATATTATTCTTGTTTTTCATCTCTCTCTCTATTTAAATGGATGACATTATATTATTCAAATATTTGCAGACACCTGCCATAGCACAGGTTTTATTTCAGCTGTGCACTAGCTAGGGTCCCAAAACTTCTTGTGCTTGTCAAAATCTTTGTTAGCTAATGAGATCAGTGGAAGATAAGACATATGTCAACTACTGTAGGGCTGCATGTCCAAACAGAGTGCATTAATAATGTATGCATACGGCCTGTGTAAGATGTAGGCACTGGTAAACCTTCTGCTACTCTACTAACCGTCAACCTGCCTCAACCACAAAGCATAGGTCAAAATCATTGGTATATCCAAGATTTTAATACATCAAGCAAAATGAAACATGTTTAATCTCTAGGATGGGATTGGGAAACTATAAAAGCAGCAGACTGTACATTATGGATAGCAGGATTAGAATGGCTTCTGGTCTTAATATTGATGAAAAGAAATGGGGACATTAACTGAAGACGATAATGGATAACTATATGAATGGAAATGGATTTTCCTTAATTGAGGATGACCTTCTGGCCATCTGGTTTCATTACAGTAAGACAAAGCACGAAATGACAACGGTAATCGTTCCGCCTGAGATAAAAACCAGAGCCAGTGCACTATAATCAAATTGCCCGTAACCATGACTAAAGATTGAGGATTTCAGGCTGATGCATATAAAAATAAATTCACTGTATTTTAATGCATGCATAAAGTCTATTATGATTTGTTTTCTGTAGAGCTGATTTATAGCTGAATCAAATTTGTTGTGATATTGACACATTCATTGGACTGAACTGTATCAGCAATGGACTCAATTGAGCTTAAATGCACAACTGCCTTCTGTAGAGCTGATTTATAGCTGAACTGAATTTGTTTCATAACTGATAAACTTTGCAACACTGAGACTGCTATTGAACTAAATTGAATCAACACTGAACTAATTTGAACTGAATAATGGCAATTGTATTCTGTAGAGCTGCTTTAAAACAGAAGTCATTGTTGCAAAATTCATCACTTATGAAATTACTTCACTGTTATTTTACTGTTCATTTCCGTGAAGCTGCTTAGATGACTGTATAAATAAATGTGACTTGACAAGGTATAAATACAAAGTAAACACCTTTGCATTGAACTAATTTCTACTCACTAATGAGCCTCATTAATAAACATCTGGTCCATATATAACACAACAGCAGGGAACTACCAAAGTTCAGCACACTAGATTGGAGGGTCATTACATTACATAAACAGTCATTACTTACAGAGGCTTGATGGAGCCAATTACTCTATGTATGACAAAGTCCATAACTAGTGAACAAAAAAAAAGACATTGGAAAATCATTCTTTCTCTTCTTAACCACAGCAGGGTTTAGAGTCTAGATGAAGAACAAATTTGTCTCTTTGGTCTATTTTTAAGACAGCATGCTGGGTTTCTTCTGGGGGAGTAGCAGTTTCAATGCTTATTACAGAAGTACATGCAAAAGTCACAACATATAGTTTATGGTCTTTTTACTGCATCGAAGTAATATAGGAAAGAGTGGGATAAATTGTGCCACTTTACTTACATTCCTCTCTAGGTCCGAAGGAATCACATTGAGTTAAACCTCACAGGTCTAAATATATTTAAGGTATCTGCTAACTGAAATGAATCACATTCCATATGCAGTCTTATTTTGCTGCACTGTTTTTCACTTTCCTAATGTGCATGTTTCAACTCACATGCAGCTGTTTATGATAGACACTTTTTAAATGGCAAAAAACATACTAAAATTTGTTTGCCGAGCTGAATAGACATAACGTTTTAACTCTTTTAATTATATATGTTACGTTAGATTTTAATTCTATGGATAATTCTACCAGAAATCTGTCAGAATATACTACCCCAAATCTCCAGTCTAAAATGGGAAGTGATTTCAGAACTGGACAGCGACAAAGATCCACAATCTACACACCAACCAGGATACATTTACCAAGACAACAATTATATCCATCCACAAATCACATGATTTTCTTCCTCAGGCTTTTACATGAAAGCATTTAACAGATGTTTTAAAAATCTAGAGTATCTGGTTTACATTAAAATCTACTATGGCATCCTAAGAGACAAACATGATTCACTAAAAGCTCTTGCTGGAAAACACGATGGCACTATTGAAGTGCAGCAGCCATGACCATGGAAGCACAATAAGCATCTTTATGTAACGAGGCTAATTTACAGAGAAACATGCACCCAGCACTCATCAATAGATTTATATTACAGTGCCACTTCAGTTTGTGAGTGCATAGCCATTTCTCTGTGCAGACTGCTCTTCAGTCATTTCAATGGCTGGATCTTTAAAGCATGTGTCTGAGCCATGCAAACATAATTTATAGACAGCAGCTATGAGTAGACATTATAATTCACTGGGTTTTTCCATGGCAGCCTTCCATGAGTGTCTGCCTGGATGTGAAAGCCCTGCTGCTCGGAGATCGATTAATAAGGATATACCAAAACAGTGATACAGCATCTCTGAGTTTCAGTTACACTGAGTTTGCATCAAAACTGCAGCTTAATGAAATAATATAATTCTGAGACACTTTAACTCAAAAAGCATTTTGATTGTATCAGATGGTAATACTGGTACTTTGATATACCTTTGTACTGAATGACTACCATATTCACGTAACAACATATTTATACACACTTCTAAGGTACTTGAAGGAATACCAGGGCAGAATGGCTTTATTTATACCATGCAAAATTCAAGGTCATATTATTTTTAAAATTGCATGAGAAAATTATGATAGAGAAGGAAAGAAATGCTTGCATATTAAAATACAAACATGTGTTCTTCTTATAAAGGAGTGACTTTTTTCCATTAACAGTGAACTCTAACTGGAAACTTTATACTGAATCAGTGCAGTCACATCCAGTCTTAAAACAAACAAACAATAAATAACAAACAACTTCCTCTCTGGGTTCCTTAAATTATATTAGCCCAAAGATAAGCACTCACATAATAAACAATACATTAAATGCAATGCATGAAAATAAAACTAAACTCATAATATAAATCAACATATTTCGGGCATCCTCAAAATGTCTCTCCTGTCATTTAAAACGCCAAGAAAAAGTCCACTATTTCTTAGACGGTTATTCTTTCCTTATAAAAAAGGTTCAAGTTTCAAGCTTCAGGTTCAAGTTAAATTTCCTTTTATAGAAACTCGGTGTATTTTCCCTCATTTTTTATTTATATCCATATTCCACAACTTATTCTTATATTAAATAACATAACATTCATTTGGAATTAATTCGTTCTTACCTTAAACCAGGTAATGCTTCAGCATATCCAATGAATATTAAATATCATGCAGTGTTTATGATCGCACCTGCCACAGAATATCATTCACAGTATCCCAGCATGAGCTATTAAACAAGCGGAACATACCATCCCAACCTGGGGTAAAGGGGTGTGGATCCAACCAATACGAGACCTGGTCTGAGCCAGGCTAAATACACGGATATGTTCCAAAAATAGACTGGAAACATTACATATACATGATATTCAAGGACACATCCACAGAAAAGGCAAGGAATAATTTCAACGACCCCCTATTTTCAAACATATGTGCATCCACACTGTTTATGTCTTGCAATACACTCTAAATTAAGTCTAATTATAGCAAATGATTATAAGAATGAATAATAATAATTATTATTATTTTGTTGTTGATTTTATTTATTTAAATTTGATTTGATTTAGATCATTTTTAACACGATTGCGTAGAAGCCAGACTCTTATTATGAAAAGCGACTCAAGTTCACTAACCCGGATATTGTTTATATGACTGGGTTTCAGTAGCAGAGGGCTGCAAGTATCCTAACTGTTTAATGTACTTTTGCATGTTTATATCCTGTAAAGTTGTAACTGGATTGATTTTTTGTTCTGTTTTAATTCTGTCTTGAGCATTTCTTGGTGTTAGCGAATGTTATAGAGTGTTGACCTTAATATAGACACTTGCTAACAGGTACTGACTGCTTCAGCTTTTTATAGTGCTTTTTATTTTAAGTTGATTCTCCCCATAACAGTTTTGTGACCCGATGGTAGCATGTTAAACTGTTCTAAAATATGATTTTTAATGTGTAATATAATTTTTCCTCATGATGAAGTTGCTCAGGTTGAGTTATAGCCTATGCGTTAGTTATGCATATTGTTGTATATGTATATTTATATTAAAATATATGTAATTATTTAATCCCTTGTTACACTCTAAAAGTGTATTCAGTAACTTTTTGGATATATCTGTCAACAACCTCCTTACCAGAAAATAATGACCAAGTTTAGAATATATGTGCAACAGATTATTAGGTTTCTCTGTTCAGAATTATTACTGTCTTACTGTATTTCCAAGGATGAAGCAAGATTTTTCTCTTTTTTCTCTCTATGTAGGCAGAAATCAACAACATGCACCATCATTTCTTGACAACTTATTGTATTTCTGTGTTCAGGTGCTTTAGCCAGGTGAATGTTGGGAGTTCGAGCTCTGTTTGGAATCGGTCTTCTTGTGACGTCACGAGAAGGCTCTGTCCTGACCCATACAGGAGCATGTGCACGTGTTGCCAGCAACATCTACAGTAAAGATCTCACTCACAGACAGGCTTGCACTATGGCCAATACAATCAAGTATTTGGGGTGAGTGTAAATGCACTGCATTTATTAGGATTACTACTGTTGCATGAGAATAAACATGATTGTTTTTATCTAATCTTTATTTTATAGGCAAGAAGAGGCTCAGCACATTGACGAGGAGCTGTTCAACGAGTACAGCTTCAGTGTGGATCAGTTAATGGAGCTGGCCGGTCTGAGCTGTGCCACAGCTGTGTCAAAGGTACATCTGATGCTCCACCGACATACAGAAAGGATCAAATACAGCTCACTCTATGTGGTGCATAATATACATTAAAAGCAGTTTTTGCTTCCTAGGGCTATCCTCTACAATCACTGCTCAAGAGTCCACCTAGAGTTCTGGTGATCTGTGGGCCAGGAAATAATGGAGGAGATGGGTTGGTTTGTGCTAGACATCTCAAACTGTTTGTGAGTTCATGTTATAGCTGAAAATAAATCATTCCTTAATTACACTTAATATTTTATGAAGGTGTATTGATTTTATTCATGTTGCATGTGAACCTCCCAGGGATATGAACCTTCTGTATTGTACCCAAAGCGCCCCAGCAAACAGCTGTTCCAGAATCTTACCACCCAATGTGAGAAGATGGATATATCCTTCCTGACAGAGATGCCTGAGGTACAGCACAAACCCCAGCGGTCTATACCACATCTTTCACACTGTAGGGGGGCCAGATGTTTTTAGCCCTCGTATAGGTTCCTCCTTCTCATTAATTTATGATAAAATAATGTGTTAAATGCCATGAATGCACCAGCTGCTCAAGCTATGTACAACAAGCTGACATTTTTATCTTTTATATTTTTGACCTTTATGTAAAAAATTTATTTTGTACTTTTTGTATATGTACTCTACTGTTTAAAAGTTTGGGGTCAGTAAGATTTGTCAGAGTAATTATTTATTTATTATTTAGGATTATTCAAAACGGATGTATTAAATTGATGAAAATTTACATTGTTACAAAAAAAATAATTGCTGTTCATTTGAACTTTCTATTCATCATACTGTTTCCACAAAAATATCAGTAGTACAACTATTATTGTAACTATTATATTATTACAATTTTTACTGTATTTTTGATTAAATAAATGTAGCCTTGGTGAACATAAGAATGTTTTTTATTTTTTCAAAAACAGTAATGTATCTTCCAACCCTAAACTTTTGAACGGCAGTATATGTGTTTGATTTGTGTAATAGTTGTGTATTTCCCCATCGTGCTGTCTTTAGGCTGATGTGATTGATGAAGTGTATAATTTGGTGGTGGACGCCATCTTTGGATTCAGTTTTAAGGGTGCGGTGCGAGAGCCGTTCGGTGACATCCTCTCCCAACTAAAGAAGAGCACTGTGCCCATTGCTAGCGTTGACATACCTTCAGGTGAGAACACACACACATATCGCATTGAGCAAGAAATAATCACTGATTTAATTGCAATCTAAGCGTTTAGAAGAAAAAATATTATTTTGGGTTTTTTTATCTTTGTGATTTGCATTTATGAGCCAACAAGCATCTTTTATTGAATCGAATGCCTGGTAACAGTAAGTCGACTACTTTATCATAAATGTCTTCTGATTGGGACAAAGTATATGTAATTTCGTTCACTTATTAGGTTGGGATGTGGAGAACGGCTGTCCTGATGGGATTCAGCCTGACATGCTCATCTCCCTTACGGCCCCTAAGAAAGCAGCCAATCACTTCAAAGGACGCTACCACTTCCTGGGAGGACGATTCGTTCCTTCTGCACTTGAGCAGAAGTACCAGCTGAATCTGCCTCAATACCCAGGCACTGATTGTGTTTATCAGTTGAATTGAGCATTAAGTCATTTTTGTGTCACCCCTGGGTTATAACTTTGATTTACCACTTTTCTCATAATGGGTAGATATGGACTTGATTAATCGGCATCAGTCAGTAATTGTGTAACTGCTTATTGTCAAGGATTGTTACAGAATGTTTCAGAGGAATCACTCTAATTAGTTATGTATGAATTTATAAAAATGACAGCCTGAATAATTACTACATTATTGTTTCATGTTTAAATAAAATAATGTTACATATTTACATATGGAAACGTGTAACATTCCAAATGGCATAAAAATACAAAAATAAATAAAAGCTATAACTGTATATATATTTAACTGTTATGTGTATATATATATATATATATAACTGAATATTTTTTATAGATAAACAAGTCAGCACACACTCGGGCAGTTGTGTAGAACAAAGAAATAGAGTCCCACACATTCCTTTAGCTTGCTTAAAATTCCTTATATTTATTAAAACAGCACCTTTTTCATGCCTGAATAAGGTCTTAAGACTAGAATATTGCTGTTTCAGTTAATGTAATGAATTTGCAAGCTGCAGCAGTTTACAGAGCTTCTTCCAATTTCTATAATGAATTTTTTTTTTTTTTTCTTGCACGCAAGAAATGAGATCTCACCCTTTTGGAAAATAAATGATGAAAAAATGAATGCAAAAATCCATAAGATTCTTTCCATGAGAAATGTATAACTGTAAAAATGTTTCATAGATCAATCCAAGATATTATTTACTTTGTTTAAAGATTGAGTGGTTTATATTTTTATCTGTAATTTATAGACCCGAAGTCTGCACTGAAATAGAAATGTTGTTCATTTCACACCATATAAATAGCTTTGTAATACAGCACAACCCATTTGTGTTTCATTCAAAGAAATTAAAATTCATGTCTAGTCATAATTGCCAAAAACACGTCGTATCTTACATTATCAGATTCAACTGTTTACATCTTTTAAAAGTAAAAAAAAACATGCCACAAAACAATAATGCTAAAAAATGTGGGTCCCCTCCAGTTTTGCTCACTGATATGACATCCACTGAGGGTCAAGTCTGAAGAAATGCCTCCATGCAGGTATGACATGATCAATGTCACAGGTAAATGTCTTTATTTTGCTCTTGATGCCTTTGTCTGGATGTTCATTCATCAGCTCAGGAGCTTTTACAGCAGGACCCTCCCCCCTCATTAAACTCTCTGGAGGGGCCCTGGGTCTGACTCAGAGTCACCGCGCTGATCGAGCCTCTGGTGACCTCTTTACTAGCAACTTTCTTGTGTATTTCTGGTGAAGGAAACATTAATGAATACTATCTTTATGCATTTAAATTCAGTTTAAATCTAGAAGGATGTTTTTGACAGTCTCTTTTTTTTTTTTTTTGATCAAAAAGACTGAACTATTAAAAACTGAACTATTAAAACTGAAAAAAGCTTCGTTTAGAATGATTTCTGAAGGATCATGTGACACTAACGACTGGAGTAATGATGCTGAAATAAACAGGAATAACTTACATTTAAAAAATATCCAAATAGAAAACAATTATTACTGTTTTACTGTATTTTTGATCAGATAAATGCAGCCTTGGTGAACACACTTTAAAAAATCTTAATTATTCCAAACTTTTGCCTGTCAGTGTAAATCTTCAATGTTAATTAGTGACTTAAAGTAAAACGCAAACTCACCTGTTAGAACTTCAAGGAAGGCAGATTCGACATTAGTTGACGCTAATGCAGACGTCTCCATAAAAAGTAAGCCTTTGGTCTCTGTTTTTTCATATAAATAAACCAGGAGAATTAAAATAAAGGAAAAGCTCATTCAAAAATGAACACAGAAGATATTTTGAAGAATGTGTAGACATCATTACACCCCATTAACTTTCATTGTACATGCAAAAAAAAATGTCATCTTTTGTGCTCGGCAGAAGACATACGTTGCACAGGTTTGGAATAACATCATTTAAGGCACGTGTCAAACTCTGGTCCTGGAGGGCCACTGTCCTGTAGAGTGTAGCTTCAAAACCCCTGCCTGGAAGTTTCTAGTAATCCTGAAGACCTTGATTAGCTGCTTCAGGCTTGTTTAATTAGGGTTGGAGCGAAACCCTGCAGGAGAGTGGACCTTCAGGAACTGAATCTGACATCCCTGATTTAAGGGCTTAAATGTCTAAAACAAAGAGTTGTGTAATGCATAGACACCTGCAAAGTCCTTCGCCTCCTCTGTTGGCACAGTGCGTACATTTCCCAGGTCATTTTTATTTCCCACAAGCATGACTACTATGTGAGGATCAGCGTGGTCATACAGCTCCTTCAGCCATCGCTCGACGCTCTCATACGTCAGGTGCTTGGTGATGTCATAAACCAGCAGCGCACCCACAGCTCCCCTGTAATACCTACAAGAGCCAAAATACTAATTATTACATATGCAGGAACAGGAAGTGTATATTGGCTTAAATTGTACTTTATGATTCATTGTTTTGTTTACAATGAGGAAAAAGGTCCTTTTTCATAATCATAATCAAATGCATTACTTTTCACAGGCATTCACGTGAGATCTACACTACCGTTCAAAAGTTTGGGGTCAGTAAATTTTCGAAGAAGTTAATACTTTTATTCATCAAGTATGCATTAAACTGATTAAAAGTGACAATAAAGAAATGTATAACAAAATAAAACATCAATTTCAAATAAATGTTCTATTTAACAAAGAATCCTGAAAAAATTACACGTTAAACAAAATTGTTTTCATTATTATTGATAATAATGAGAAATGTTTCTCGAGCAGCAAATCAGCGTATTAGAATGATTTCTGAAGAATCATGTGACACTGAAGACTGGAGTAATGATGCTGAAAAGTCAGCTTTGTATCAAAGGAATAAATTACATTTAAAATAATTATTACTGTAATTTTGATCAAATAAATCAGCCTTGGTGAGCATAAGGGACAAAAATCTTACAGAACCCACATTTCTAAATGGTAGTCTTGGTGCAGCATCTTTTAGCAGGGAATTCACTATTTGCTCTCATGATTATTATACTTAAAATACAATATAATTATGCCATGTGTAACTGTGGTTCTTAAAAAGTACTTTGGATACTTAACATGCACTGTATGAATGTTACTACAGTGACATAAAATCTCAAAACCAATGACAAACAATTTATCCTACAGCAAAAGCGTAAAAAGTAATCTAAATACTTGTTAGGGCAACTGTAGATGGCATTTATACTTTTAACTGTTTCTTAGACTAAAAAAGGAGTGGTTCTGGGTGTGATGCTAAATCAATCACTGCAAATTCCACAGCCGGCATTATCCTAAGGATTCATGCGAACATGTATAGATCAGTTATATACTTAGGATTAAAGAATATATATTCTGAGATGAGGAAATGAGTGACTTACGCTGAAGTAATCGCCCTGTAGCGCTCTAGACCTGCAGTGTCCCAGATCTGGGCCTTGATGGTAATACTATCCACTTGAACGGAGCGAGTGCTGAATTCCACTCCAATAGTTGTACGGCTGTCATGATTGAACTCGTTTTTGGTAAATCTGGACAGTAGGTTGCTCTTTCCAACCCCTGATTCCCCAATTAAAACCACTGAAAGACAACAAAAACCTTTTAGCTCACTTTAATTGATTAACTTTTTATTCTACTTCACAAAATGAATAATAGAAACACAGGAAAAGAGGGTGACAAGACAAAATAACCAATTTATTACATTTTTATATGCTAAACATTATCATTCGGACCGTAAAAACTGTCTGAGATCAAATCTGATATCCAGTCAACTGATTCAAACTTACCTTTGAAGACAAAGTTGTAGGCTAAATCTGTCCCCATGTTCACCCTAGCAGTAATGTGTCAGTCTGTATGTAGTGCTTACGTGGTTACTCTAGCTCAAAATCCACTGGGAGGAGAAAAGCAGATGCTCAGGTTTCTGAAAAGCTTTATCGATCCATTCTTGTGCTGGTCTAAAGGCAGATTCCACACGGCCAGACTCTTGTTTGAGACAGTTGGGGTGGGAGAGCAGGTGAAACAGGTAGAACTCCTGACACACTGTGGGAGTGACTTCACTCTCTCACACAAAACTCAATCACAGTTCTTACTCAGTCCAACAGCACATGTATCCAATTTGTATGTCTGAGTCATAAAACCAGCTGTCCTGTATCAACATGTACTTTTCAAACCTGTCACATTCACAGTTTCAGTTCCTGTAAACATAAAATAAAGAGGTTTCACTTAATATGCTTATAAGGATGTATCATTTCAAATGCATCTGTTTGTTTCATATTAGGCTGGTAAATCATACATCATTCAGCATTTACATGTCAGTATTCTTGCATATTGTTGGGTATATACAGCTCATGGTTATATTAATAACCTGCATGTTTGATTTTGAGGACTGTTGTGCTACTTTTGTATGATAAACAATGTGGTGTGTTGGGTTGCCACGGGTGTCCAGACAGGTCCTGAAACAGTGATATAGCACTATTCTGGCTCCATTTTACGAGCAATATTAAAGACAAATATTAAGTGATGTGACAACAACAAAAAAGAGCAAAGGACGCAGTAAATCAGAATTAAACAGCCGCAAAACCGATAACGTTCATCCTCCTGTCCTGTAGGCGGCAGCACTGCGCTAACGTGGCGCTGTTGTGTTGTATTGAATCGCTTGAGAGGAAAAGCGAATCACTTCCGTTAGGACACACGCCAGGTTCATCATGGCGGCGGGACCGATTTCAGAACGAAATCAAGGTAAATTTAATAAATATAAACTCGTAGAGATACTCTAATGCACCATATTTGAGAAAATAAAAGTATTGCAGAACTATGGAATGATTTAAGCTTTTCTCGATTACCCTTGAGTCGCTTACTACCACTCATTCAAATATGCCTTGCTAAAAGCAAATAACAAAGAAAAGTTTTGTTTTTAATTTAGGTTAAGTGTATCAAACTAATATTATATATACATATAAATATTATTAGTAGTGGAAACAATCATTAAACTAATGTGTATTTTATTTTATAAGTGCCTTATCTTTGTATCCAGTGCAATAGTGTGTTTTTCTTTTTCTCAGATGCCACTGTGTATGTGGGTGGTCTTGATGAGAAGGTCTCTGAACCTTTGTTATGGGAGCTTTTCCTACAAGCTGGTCCTGTTGTAAACACACACATGCCCAAAGACAGAGTAACAGGACAACATCAGGGTGAGTTACCTTAACTTTAAACATTCAGAGGGAAAAAAACTCTACCATTTGCATGCTTTTAAGTTGAGATTTCCCTCCATTCTTCAGGTTATGGCTTTGTGGAGTTTCTCAGTGAAGAGGATGCTGACTATGCCATAAAGATCATGAACATGATCAAACTTTACGGCAAACCCATACGAGTCAACAAGGCTTCAGCACACAACAAGAACCTTGATGTCGGCGCCAACATCTTCATTGGCAACTTAGACCCTGAGATTGATGAGAAACTGCTTTATGACACTTTCAGCGCTTTCGGCGTGATCCTTCAGACGCCGAAGATCATGCGAGATCCGGACACGGGCAACTCGAAGGGTTATGCTTTCATCAACTTTGCAAGTTTTGATGCCTCCGATGCAGCTATTGAGGCCATGAATGGCCAGTATCTCTGCAATCGACCCATTACGGTTTCATATGCCTTTAAGAAAGACTCAAAGGGCGAGAGGCATGGCTCAGCTGCAGAGCGCCTCCTGGCTGCCCAGAATCCACTTTCACAGGCCGATCGTCCCCATCAGCTTTTCGCAGATGCTCCTCCACCTCCCTCCATGCCTACACAGGTCATGACCGCCCTTGGAACAGGGATTCCAATTCCAGGTTAGTTAAAGGGATAGTGGCCCAAAAATTCTGTCATTGTTTGCTCACCCCCATGTCATTCCAAACCCTTAAGACTTAGGTTCATCTTTGAAACCCACATTTTTAATTTTTAATGAAACCTCAGAACTTTCCATCCCTTCATTGAAAGTCAAGTCACTTTTATTTATATAGTGCTCTATAAAATACAGATTGTTTTAAAGTAGCTTCATATTATTAAACTGGAAAATAACAGAATCAATGATGAAACTACTTCACATAGGAGACAAATTCTGCACTAAAAAGACAACAGTGTCATCATTCAGCTCCAGTCAGTTCAGTGATAATGCAGTTCCATAACAATATAATGTTCATCAATTATAAAAAAAAGTTAATAATTAATACAATTATTAATAGTTAATTTCAGCTATAAGCATCTCTATATAAGATAATGTTATCATTTTTCAGCTTGAGTCACATTGATTGACTAATAAACATTGCAAAATTTGTCAGTTATTTATGATTTAATTTAGGCTTTTATTTACATGTAAACAATGACACATACGTCTAACATTTGTGTGTCGGTCATTGTATAGCCTAAATTAAATCTGTTCATCATATAAAACGATCATATCTCTTCTGAAGACTTGAAATTAACTGCTCCATTCTTATGGATTTATTTTATGATGCATTTATAAACTTTTGGGGTCTTTTAAGTTTTGGTTACTTTGACATTCAATGTAGGGACAAAAACCTGTCATGTTTTGTCAAAAATTTGTTGTTTGAGGGTTAAGTCATATGGGTTTGGAACAAAATGAGGCTGAGTAAATGATAACAGTATTTTCATTTTTTGTGTGAATTAACTCTACAATATAAGCATTTTTGACCCAAATATGTTTCCAAATATTTTTTTCTCATTATTGGTCCAATAAATGTCTTTTGTGTCTAAATATTTTGTGAATTTCTCTTGCAGGAATGCCACCTCCTGGTGCTTTCCCACATGTTCCTCCTCCTGGCACAATGCCACATGGGATGCCACCCAGTATGGGCATGCCTCCTGCACCAGGTACTCCTGCATCACAGGGTGGCGGCGCAGGGCCCCCACCAGGACCACCGCCCTTCCCTCCTGCAGGAATGAATCCACCCGGAATGCCGCACATGCCCATGCCTCCGTCAGGACCTCCAGGAATGGTGCCGCACCCACCTGGTCCACCTGGATCTACTCAACAAAGAGCACCACCTCCACCCGGCATGCCTCCTCCTCCACCCATGGGTGTCCCTCCCAGAGGACCGTTTGGTCCCCCGATGGGTATGTGTGTGAAGTTGTGCCTTGTTATGCTTTTAAGCAGAAGGAAATAGACATAATTCAATATGCAATAATTCCTCTCTCATTTTACAGGTCCACCAATGCATCCAGGTATGAGGGGACCTCCTCCGCCGATGCCACCTCCAGGTTATGGTACCGGCCCACCCAGACCACCGCCCTTTGGCTTTCAGAGAGGGCCTCCCTTGCCACCACGACCTCCTGCACCACCGAGGGGTCCAGTGAGAGCACCAATGCCCCCCTAAACCCTAATGTGAAGACCTTTTTGAAAGCTTTGTCATTTTTATTTACATTCTGTACTTTGATAGATGGTTCTCTTGCTTCTTTGTATACTGATTTCTTAATTTTGGTCAATGTACCTATTCAGAATTTGCAAGAATAAACAATTTTATATAACTGTGTGTCATTTTATTATTTTATTTGAAGTACTGAAGACTGGAGTAGTGGTGCTGAAAATTCAGCTTTGCGTTACAGAAATAAATTACATTTTAAAATGTTAATATAGAAACATTTATTAGTAAATTGTAATAAAGTAACACAAAATTGCTGTTTTGCAAATGTATCCTGGGTGAGAAGAGACTTTAAATGTAATCCTATTCACCCCAAACTTTTGATTATTTAGCGTTGTTGTGTGCACAATGTTCTTTTACTGGGTTGTATATGACATGAGCAACAGAAAGTGTACACAAAAGTCATAAATTGATCATTGCAATATTTTTAATCAAAAATAAGTCAAAAGCTTTTATACATCACTTAAGCAAGTAACACAAGTGAGCGAAACTAAGCTCAAGATTTTGCATTTACACCAGTGTAGCTCTATAAACTTGTAGTGCCAGTATATTACTACGGTTCATGTTTACAATGTGAGAGTGGAAACATTAAAAAATAAGAAACATTCATCATTTTATGAATGGTTAAAATGGCAAATAATTACATAATTCTTATGCGAGACATTTATGCATCTCAACTGTTTACAACTGACCATTTCTGCTGAGGTTACGACTTTTATGTCCTTGACAAACATAATCTACTGCCACCATTTTGTTTTATAGCACAAAATGTGAATAAATTGAAATCACTTCTGTTCTTGCCACATATTGCAGATATCTGTATGTCAGATAATCAGAAACCACTTATTTTTTCATAACTCAGGGAGGTCACATTATGCATTATAAAATACAAAACCCTGATACTGGATTTAGACTTTTTACATTTGTGAAAGCTTTTTACTTTGTCACTGTTCACAAGAGCTCTCAACTTAAGATTCAAAGTAATTAAACATTATACATAGAAAGAAATACAAGTTACACATGGAATGCGAGTTAGATGTTCAATTAATGGGAATTCTATATTTTATACCCACTGAAACAAATACCATATATGCAATAATTCATGTAGAATCCTTTATGAGTTAAAACTAAACATGACCAAAGGCACTTTTAATTGACCTATAGATTTTAAAATTCTCCGCCGGAAAAAGAACAGATTGCCTATAAATCAAATTCATGAAATTGGTGCGTTATTTTACTTTCAATGCATAGAACATAACGCTGCTGCATTCTGAGATGAAGTTTCACTGTTTATTTACAAAAGCGATGAAACTGTCTGAATAAGGCAGCTACATTTCTAAGGGAGCTCAAAAACATACAGTTTGCAAAGAGTTCAATCCTGAGTGAACCTTTTCCAGCTGTTTTGAAGAACCCCATCGAGGACAAATCAGGGGTGACCACTTTTAAGGACACTACAGATACAGACTCCCAGAAAGAATCATCTTCCCTGGTCATGTGTGTGTGTGTGTGTGTGTGCGCATATGATGCACATTGTGGTTGTTTCTTTGTGAACTCATTTAAAGCAAGAAACATTAACCTGAACAGAACAAGGAAATAAATTACAAAAAGGACTTAATTGCCCCCCAAAAAATTGTCGAAATGAACCAAAGCAAAACCATGCTGATGCACTCTTTGGTTGCTTGAGCACTGAGTTCTTTTATGAAATGACTTCGGTGTGACCCGCCGTGGCTTCCACTAAAGTTATCTGCTCGTCCGCAGAGTCGATCTCTTCTGTTTTGATGACTACGCCACCTTCTGAAAACATGACTACTTCCTCTTCTCCCTCCGTTGTTTCTTCGATTCCGACCTCTTCATGCACAAACACGACGTGCTCCTGGTCCAGGGCCATGGTGCCGTTGCTCTGTCCGTTTTCCATGGCTTCCAGTTTCATGCGGTACTCCTCGGCTTCCTGCTCTTTGCGGAGCAACTGCTGACGATAGGCTTGAGCTTTCCTGTTAGCTTCCTGTAACTGCCACTGGAGATGCTCCTGGAGATAAGATCAAGATGGGGTGGGGTCATTTTTAACACTTTTGCTCTTAGGGTGTAACACTTTAAGGCGTCACAGAGTATGAAGTGTAAACGTAATTTATTTTACAGCTTTTACACTCACTGTTTCACCGGTCTCTGTATTATTGGATGAAACTTCAATTTTTCTTTTACGGGCAGGAGGTTCAGAGTCATCAACCACTTCCTCTGTGATTTGATTGGATTGAACTGCCAATACTAATAAAAAAATAAATAAATAATTAAAACAAGAACACCTTTAAAGACAAAGTACAAGATTGTGGTTAAAATATACTATACCTGGCAATGAATGAATGTAATAATTAAAATAATTAATGTTTATTTAGCAAGCATTCAATTGATCAAAATTGACAGGACTTTTACATTGTAAACAATACATTCTATTTCAAATAGTCTATACAATACTTTCTATTGATGAAGGATTCCTGAAAAAATGTTTTTCAAAATGGAAAATAAATATTTCTTGAATACATCATGTGACACTAAAGACTGGAGTAATAGCTGCTGAAAATCCATCTTTACAAATTACATTTCAAAATATATTCAAATAGAAAATAGTTATTTAAAACGGTAAAAATTCAAATTATAACTTTTACCGTTTTTGACTAAATAAAGGCAGCATTGATGAGCATAATAAAACAGCATTTCAGTGTGACATTAAAATTGAATTGCATTGAAGCTAATACAAAAATGTTGTTTCTCCTAAAACAGTAATTTCTTCCTCTGGAAATTACCTTTATTCTTAAAATTGAGTATTCAGCCTTTAATCTCGTATTTCTACAACTTCACTCTTCTATTGTTACAACTTTGTTACAATTTTATTCTCAACATATTTAGTCTTTATTCTCGTAATCTATTTTTTTTTGTGCTAAAATGCTGTCAAATATAAGAGATTTCTTTCAAAAATAGGAAAAACTTACCGACCCCAAACTACATATTAATCTAAAACTGTAACACTGAGCCGTTCTCTTCAAAATCCAAAATAATTCTAGGAAGACATACCTTGTCGTCCATCCTGCATTGTGACAAAGAACGGTTGGCCGAGTCCATTAGTCTGCAGATTTCCATGTTGATCTGTTAATATGGTTATGACCCTCTGACCCGATTCATTCACCATTTGCTGGATACTCGAGTCCAAGGCACTGACAGCAATGGCCTCCTCTGTGTCACCTAAACATCGAGGGAAAACAGAAAACAAAAAGCAATTGTAGGTTTAATTACTATTTAAGTTTAAAAAACATGATATTATTCCATTCCATATTTATTTTCTAGTCAACGTATCGTACCCGAGTTGGTTTTGATCAAGTCAGTGAGGTTGAAGCCCCCTTGGATGTTTGGGATGCCCTGAATGATGAACTGTGGGGTGGAGCTGCCGTTTATGATTGACGCTTCGGCATTCCTGTTCACCTGATTCTGCATTCCCTCCTAACACACAAAGAGGATTTAACATCTTTAACATTTCTGAAACAACTCTGTAATGTTTTCCACGAACACAACAAACCTGTAATAGTTGTATAAGTTCAGCATGTTGCATGTCGACCGCGATATCAAAAGCTGATTTGTCAAACTTGCTGAGGGTGTGTACATCAGCGCCATGTTTGATCAACAGCTCTGCGACGTTGTGATGGCCGTGCTGGGCTGCCCAATGAAGAGCCGTCATCTTCAACATGTCCTTGGCATTTATGTCGGCACCACTCTAAAACATAAAAAAGAAATTTAAAGGGGTCATCGGATGCCCATTTTCCACAAGTTGGTATGATTCTTTAGGGTCTTAAGGAAAAGTCTATAACATACTTTGGTTAAAATTTCTCAATGGTAGTGTAAAATAACACCCTACCCGGCCAAAAACAGCTCTTTTCAGAGCAAGCCGTTTTCTTGCATGCCGCTTTAAATGCAAATGAGCTCTGCTGACCCCCCCCCTCTCTTCCGAGCCGCTCTCTGAGAGACTGTAAACTTTATCCGCATTCATCGTGACTTTCTAATTAGCACGTTATTAGGAAAGGCGATTTGCAAAGATTCATAAAAAAAACGTATACTTCTTCTGTAGGTGAAGCTGGATCACGAACGATTCGCGCAAACAGACACATTTAGGTAGATCGCCAGGCGCATTTCCTTCACAAATAAATGTAATCCACTGTGTCTTCAGCGGCTTAGATGTCAAGAGTAAATGATGACTGCTGTGTTCATCATTACATCTAACAACAAAACACCTAAATCGCTTAGGAGTCATTCTTGTCTACATCTGCTCCAGCATCAAAACAATGGCAGACTGATGACAGCTCACTCAGGGCGGGTCTAAGGTAAGACACCAGTCCAGTCTGTGCTGAAACGCTACTGTCAATCAACTATCGTGAGAGGGGCCTGGGTCTGTGTGACGTCACACAGACAAGAAGCTGAGACGGCTTGATTTGAGAAAGTGGTAAAGATTTTAGTAGATAAAAAAAAAACACACTGGGTGGATTTTTATCATTATAGGGTGGTTGTGTACACACACTGCCAAAACACATTTATGTTCAAACAACATATCAAAGTGCATTTTGCATCCAATGATCCCTTTAAGAGACTTCGGTCTCCTCAGCTAACAAACTGAGATTAGGAATATGTTTAGTACATTAAAAAAACATAAAACACAAGCATTGCCTTACCCTGATTAATAAATCCACAATGACCTCATGGCCCTCTGTGGCCGCCATGTGCAGTGGGGTCCTGTCCACTTTGGTTCGGGCATCTCTGCTGACACCCGCCCTCAGCAGCACTTCAGCAGTAGAGTAATGACCATGCTGGGCTGCTAAATGTAATGGAGATGTTCCAAGCTGCAAAAAACGTTAAGAGACAAGCAAATGAAAATACGCCAAAGCAGGTTTGTGTGTATGCGTATATATCATTTTTAGCTGAAGAAAAGGAGAAAAAGTCTCAGTTTTAAAATTCCCTGATACTTCAACGTTTTTTAATAGGATCTGTCTACATTGACTTGTACACGCACAGAAATTGGATGGAAAAAAAAAATCATTAGAAGGGACAGTGTGTTATCATTTGTAGGCTATATACAATAAAACATGGTTTTTAATGCAACAATTATTATAGCATAATTGCCTTCATATTCTACATGCAGGTTTTATGAAGGTAAATAAGATTTTTAAAGAGCAACTTCTAATAGATCTCTGTTACTCTTTAATTCACTGGAGTTTGTCAATGTAAATTGTCACAAGACGACAATATTCGTCGACATTTTCAAGGGCAATGATGATGCTGTTTCTTGTGAAAGCTAAGCCCATAATTATATTAACTCCTAACATTATTTATAACACGACAGACCCAGTCTGTCGTGAACGGAGCTCCATTGGCCATCAGCGTCCTGACTTCATCATCATGACCGATCCGAGCTGCTTCTAAAAGACGCTTTCCCAAATCCACCAAAGACATCTAGACAAAGACAGACATTAAAAATACCATAATGATAATAAAACTGTATTATTATATGATGATGATGCTTGTGTACAAATCTAACAGAGATATATTGGAATGGTGAAAATGTTGATCTGACCAATAATAAGCTAAATCCTTAACTTCATGTCAAGTTATGTAGTGACTGACTAAATGTAAATATGACTCGTGTGTATCAAATTAAGAAAGTACAGTTATCAAATTGACCTATATATTTACATACATATTTCAAAGTCTAAAAATATCACTAATAAGAAGAAAATACTGTTTCCAACTCCTTACAGATATCTGTATTTTGTATAACAACTTGTCCAACTATTTTCATCGGTCCAGAATCTATCGTGCACAGATTTCGACAAGCCATTTGCGTTTATTTCTCATAAAATGTTTAAAAACACATAAACCAGTGCAGTAATCAGCTAAACAATGTACTTATAAGCAAACAAGCTGATAACGTTACTCTAAAAAAAAAGTGAATAAATGAACAACAGCGTAATGAAAACAGAAATAACAGAGAGCGAATGACTCTTATAAAAACACATACCTAAAAACATATGAAATGCATCAGTGGGTAATGTTAAATATCTAACGGTGATTTTAAAGCTCGTATTTTATATGCCATGTGGAGCCGAGCTGATCACACACATCCTCCATCTGCGCCACCAACTAATGCGATCTGTGCATATTAAACTTACCTTTATACCGTGTCTGTAGGACGTATATTGCGTGATATTAAAGCACTATATAGTTTTTCCTGCTGTATTTCTCAACTGGCTGGACATAAACATATCTGTGCGTTTAAAGCGCATTCGGATATGGCGGCTGCTTTAACCCCGGAAATAAAAGTGAAGGCGTTCAGACCCCGCGGACGTGTCTCAAAACCTAGTGTGCTGCCTACTCAGACAGCATGCTTGAGCCTACTAGATGCGGTTTAACACCATAAATCCTGCATGAGCCTATGATGCTCAAAAATGCTGACTAGGTAGTCAGCTCACTTGGTTTTGAAGCAAAGCCTATTCAACTGTATAGATAATATTTTGATTTATAAATAATTGTAACTGTAGCCTATATAATATATAGATTTTCTGTTTACTTGATTTTCTATTTATTATATATACATATGATATTCCCAAAATATTGATATATATGACTCAATCATTTTTTTTATTGGTTTCTGACTATTGATGTATATAAATTATTAAGTTTTTATCTTAACTGTGATGTAAATGAATAACTTTGCTTGGTATAATATTTAATACTGCAAACTTTTCTACACTGCTACCCAGTTGTGTTCCAAAACACCTGTGCTTATCGAGAAACCACAGGAAAACTAAAATTAAAAACTAAAAATATATATATTTTTTATCTTGCACAAAATCTACTGCAAGTTTGAGTTGCAAAGTTAGAACTAAAACACTTTTGCACCTGTTGCATTGGGGGGGGGGGGGGGGGGGGGGTGAATATGTTTGTGTGTAATGCTGTAATGTGTCTCTCAATTTCTCACATTGGTCAATGTTCATAAATATAATCTATTTAGCTATAAAATGATAAAAGAAACATGAATACACATGCATTTTTATTCATTTAGCAGCAAGCTCATTTTAATTGGCATCTGACATTTGTCCTCAAACATAATGGGGAAAAAACTGTGAAAAGCATTAGTTGTGCATTTTAACATGGACATCCGTTCAATATAAAAACCCTTTTAAGTGAGATTCCAGTTTAAACTAATACATTACTATATGCATTAATATTACAAATCATTTGGCAGACAATAATATTATATAGTTTTAGATGTATTATTTGTTCTAAATCTCCTGAATTTGGCATATTATGATCTAGACATCCCAATCTTATATCATGGCCAATTGATCAGTCACATAGTGTACAGGGCAGTGAGATACTAAATAGTGTAACTATTACATCCATATTCAGTAATGCACTACTAGTTTAATCAAACAAGAACCCGGTTTTCAGTTTACTGACATGGTTTGACAAGAAAGGCATGATACATGACTCTTGTATTCATTAATATCAGATTGGAGTAGGGAATCGGTGCAACCACAGTGGCATTAAACACAGATTTGGGCAGGAACTGAGAATTGCACTGCAGTGTCTTATAACAGCAGGCTGAAATCCAAGATATCGATATTAGCGATGGGCTCTTTCCAGTAGTTGAAGGAGGAGTACTTCAACAGCTCCAAATCCTCTTCCTCCTCCAGTCCCAGGGGTTTTTGGGAGCTCTTGGTTGACCTTGCTTCCTTAGACTTGGGTATAGAAATGCCAAGGTCTTCCAGCTCCGACAGGTCCAGTGATGGGATGGGCTGCCTCCAAAACATGAAGGAGTCAAACTGGCTGCTGGTTGTGTCTAACATTTCGATCTGCGCATTAAGAAGAGATTAAAATATGAGCACTGCACTGCTGCCAAGCAAATATTCATATGGATTCATAAATTGCATAAGACAATCTCAACTAACTCGTTTCAAAGAATACATTGCATTGCTTGCTATTTAAAAACCTGTTTACTTTTTCCCTCAGGGAGCTCCTGACTACCCCATGAGCTATTTTCAGTTACCTGCTATTTTCAGGGAAACTTGAGCAATTTACATCTGTAAAACAACTTTCATATGAAGGCCAAAGGTTAAAATATAATATAAAACAAGCACAATTATTATATTAATTATAATAAACTAACATATCCATTGTATTATAATTGTACTATAAATTGATGATTCAAATCATTTTAAGTTATGCTAATTATCTGTAAGCAATTTAAAATGTAAAAATAACTTTAATATGCATGTCAAAGCAGAAATTATCAATATGATAATTATAAGAGAAGAAATAATAAAACAGTGGCAACAAAAAGCGAAAATATCATGTTCAAGAATCGTCTGTGCGATTGTGTCTGCACTTTAGGCGTCTAATTATATTAATATATTGTAACTAGAGGGAAGTAAATAAAATGAAAGCAATTTACATGTGCAAATAACTTTCATACGCATGTCAAATGATGAATATATTGTAAAACTAGTAATACTGAAAACCTGTTATCAGTATGATTATTATAAAATAAGGAAAAATAAAAATGTGGTGGCAACAAAAATCTTAGATGTCATATTCTAGAATTATCCATATGATAGTGTCTGCATATTAAGCATCTAATTATATTAATATTATAATTAGATGCAAGATTTATGACCTTACAGTAAAATGAAATATATTGTATAAATGTTGTACTAGGCTATAATAACAACTTATCATCATTATGCCTATAATAATAAAAAAGTAATAATAAAAAAGCATATGATGGTGTCCACACTTCTGCCATCTAATCATATTAATATATTATAATTAGATGCAAGATTTAAGACCTTACAGGAATAATATCAAAGTAACATTATCTTTTCATTACAAAAAATATATATCATTTGGAAGCTGCAATTTAAAAACATATGCCAATGATTATAATGAATTGAGCTGCGCGTTCATGTCGCGTCGTGGGGTGAATTAGCTCTGGCCATACAATACAATGCAGCGGCGGGATACGCCCAGATTTCAGAGACAATCGGTGGATGAGGTCCTTAAAGGACCATCTGGAATAGCCTGCATGGTTTTTTCCCCCAGCATCTTACATGCACATCTATTAAAAGACGAGCTCTCGCAGCCCCAAAAATAGTGATGGCGCATCTCATGACAAAGCATTTCAGAGATGCTTCAGTTCAGTGGTAAGCATGGATTACACGCAACTAACCTTAAATAGGCCTCAAGCAAAAACATTCACTAGCAAAAGACGCTCAAATTACTATTATTTTTACCTGACAGTTGAGGTCATTAATTCATTAGTCTGGACATCATGCCTATGTGATGGAACACCAAAATCCTTTGAACTGGATTAAAACTGAAATATTGCTCAACAAAAGGAATAATTGAAAGAACATACCCCTAGTATGTGATCAGATTGGTTCTCTCTGAATTACAAGCTGGTTTGTAGTAATTCGGATTTGAAGAAGAATGGAAGATGCACCCTGTTCGGTCTCGATCTTCTCTCTGGCTGCTCAGCATGAACCAACCGCACCCAGCATCACTAGAGACAGTCCTGAAGATTTGCATTCGCCCCGCCCACCTTCTGTGTGCGACTGATGGGGACCAGTGACAGGTGCATAATCAGCGTCAGGTGGGTGTGGCTGATCTACTGTTCTAATGAAGTTATTTTGTGGTGTCTTTACAACCTCTGGTACCCATTTGCATCTGTTAACGACCCCTTCTTGTTTTTTTGCAAGTGGAGTCGTCTGTTTGTTGATTGGCTGAGTTCAGTGTCCATCAGGTCCCTTCGACCCTTCTTTCCACTGACTGAATATCCTGAACGCAAAACGGAAATGTATTGATAATTTCAGTAGAATAAAATGCTCAGCTTTAGTGTGTGAATATTTATTTTAATTTAGTTAATACCAGATGCACAGACTGTAAATGTTTCAGTAGATTAATATTAAAATCACGGTAGATATTTACAGAAGCTTTTAGATAAGTAGTGTGCAAAAAGATAACACAGTATATTGTTATTCAGTATCATCCCTGTTATGAAATACAGAATATTCAATACTGTATTATAGGCCTAATTTGATAATAATAATAAATTGGTACATGAAATGAGCAGTGTTGGGCAGTAGTTAGTAGTAATTTAGTTACTGTAATAATTTTACTTTTTGCTGTAACTAGATTTCAGTAATAATATTACAGTTACCATCCATAAAACAGCTTAGTTACTTAGTTACTTTTGATGCCTCAACCCCACTGATTTAAAATCCAACAATCAAATAATTCCTAGATTTATTTTCATAATTTTCACGACTCGTATATGCATGTGATGTCCCCAGTGCAGCAGGCAAGCTTGGAATATGGAAAAGCTTACATTCTGCAGATAGAAATATTGCATTATATTGATTTTGTCAGGAAAAAAGATGATCTGAACACTGTGTAAGTTGTAGCTTTACATTACTCTGGGATTACATCCCACCCACATCCCTCTGATCAGCATTTGGTACATTATATTACTATAATTAAAAAACTTTTGGGAAAATTAAACAGTTTCTTACAAACGTATGTGATTTGATAAAATACGTAATGAAATATAATCGTATATGGGTAACGGAGAAATTACAATTAGCTTCAAGCTACACATGACAATTAATGAGATTAATACAACACTTCTACTTGAATGTCACTATCAATCACTATTGAGTATTTGTAAGAACTTCGGACTACAATCCAATGTGGATTTTGGTCAAATGGTGAGGCAGAAATACAGTGCCCTCCATGAGTATTGGAACAGTGAAGACAAAATTGCTCTGTTGGTTGTGGAGTCAAGACATTTACAAATATGATTAAAAGATGAATATGAGACAAAACTACAGAATGTCACATTTTATTATTAGCCGTTTCAACACGTGTTTTACCAAATAAACAGAACAGCACTTTTAGAGTTCACCCCACTCATTGATGTGAGCATAAGTATTGGGGCAGTTGAACATAAGGCAGATATAAAAGATTGAAAGCTATTATTTAGTTGCAGATCCCTTGCGCACAATCACAGCAGTGAGTCTGCGACCCATAGACATCACCAGACTCCTGGTCTCATCCTTTGAAATGCTTTTCTCAGCCTTTAATGGAGCCAATTCCAATTGTTGCTTGTTTTGGGGAGTTTCTGCCTTTACTCTTCTCTCCAGCTGGTGAAATTCATGTTCAATCAGATTTAAATCTGCAGATTGACTTGGCCAATCTAAGACTTTCCATTTCTTTCCCCTTATAAATTCCTTGACTGAACTGGCAGGGTGTTTTGGGTCATTGTCTATTGATGCAATATGAAGCACTTCCCAATTAATCTGGTGGCATTTTCTTGAATATTGGTGGGCAAGATGGTTTTGCACCCTTCCAAATTCATTCTGCTACTGTCATCATACATTAAGTCATCAGTAAAGATGAGAGGGCCTGTTCCAGAGGCAGCCATGCATGCCCATGCCATGACACCACCTCCACCATGCTTTACAGATAAGGCTGTATGCTTGGGATCATTTGCCGTTCCCTTTTTTTCTCCACATTTTTGCTTTCCCATCACTTAGATAAAGGTTCATCTTTGTCTCATCTGTCCATAAACACAGTTCCAAAACTCTTCTGGCTCACCTTTGTGCTTTTTTGCAAACTCTAATCTTGCCTTTCTATTTTTGGTGCTGGTCAGAGGTTTGCATCTTGCTGTGTAGCATCTGTAATTCTGTGTCAAAGTCTCCTGAGGACAGTAGATTGTCAGAGCATCACCCCAGCTTTCTGGAAGTTGTTGGTGATTTTACAGACATGTCTTTTAGGATTCATTTTCACAGCTTTTATGATTAGTCTGTCATCAACTACTGTTGTTTTCTCAGCCGATCAGGTCGTTGTTGGTTGCTGGTGGTTTCCAAACTCTTGATTTCTCCATGCCCTTTGTTTTTGCTATAGCTCTAATTGACTTCCTCTTTTCTTTTAGCATCCAAATTGCTTGCTTTTCTCTCAAAGTCAACTCCCTCGTCTTCATCCTGGTTTGTGTGTGTCATCATCGAATGCAAGATTCAGAATACAGAAGTAATGGATATAACTGATACA
Organism: Barbus barbus; assembly: GCF_936440315.1. Classification (NCBI taxonomy): domain Eukaryota; kingdom Metazoa; phylum Chordata; class Actinopteri; order Cypriniformes; family Cyprinidae; genus Barbus; species Barbus barbus. Next base: position 23,631,480 of record NC_136755.1, on the reverse strand, counting down.
ACACATTCCCTGCTTTTAATATCTGAAGAATTAATGCAACAGGACACAGCTGATCACTTAGAAAGACCTGTGAGGCAACTGCTCCAATACTTATGCTCCCATCAGATAGAGGGATGAAACTCTAAAAGTGCTGAACTTCTTAGCTGGTAAAACATCTATGTGTTGAATCACCCAATAATAAAATGTGACATTCTGTAGTTTTGTCTCATATTCATCTTTTAATCATATTTGCAAATGTCCTGACTCCACAGCCAACAGAGCAAATTTGTCTTTACTTTTCCAATACTTTTGGAGGGCACTGTATGTTGTTAGTAACATTCAAGAAGAATTTAATGTGGAAGATACACAGTTACAACTTCTGTGGGGCATGAAGAAAAAGTAATGTAGCTAGTAGTGTAACTAATTACTGTTGCCAGAAAGTAATAGGTAAAGTAACAATATTACTTTTGAAAGGAGTAACTAGTAAAGAGTAATATATTACATTCTTTGAGTAACTAGCCCAACACTGGAAATGAGTGACTGGCATGAAAAAAACAAGCTTCAGAACTCATACAAACACATGAGACGAAAATAAATGATTTACACTAGATTTGAGCTCATGCCCAGCTAGTGAAAAACAGTTAAACATTCACTAAATCTGCATTTTTGTACCCTACATTGTGCTTGCAGTCAGTAAAAAAAATAAAATAATAATAATTAAATTAGGGCTATATGATATTGCTGAAATCGAAAGGGTTTTATAATAAAGTGTATTTATTAATGTGTTCTAAAGAAAGAAAGAGAGAAAGAAAGACAATGATCATTCTGTCATTATTTTTGTGGAACACAAAAGGACATGTTTGAGAGAATGTTTAAGACTGACAGCCTTAGTAACTATTCCTCATTCATTGCATCATTTCACCCAGACAGTGAATGTAAATAAAGCTGTCATTCTTCTTAACATTTCCTTTTGTGTTCTGCTATAGAAAGAAAGTCGTATTGGTTGGAAAAATGAGGGTGACTAATTAATGACAGAATTTCTATTCTATTCTATTCTATTCTATTCTATTCTATTCTATTCTATTCTATTCTATTCTATTCTATTCTAGAGTTTCTGCACTTCCATCCTCCAACCACGAGATGCCACTAGATAGCTGATAATAATTCATATCCCATACGTCGTAAAATATCAAAACATTTTACAGCAGCAATTTTGCTAGTATGACTTAACAAAACCCTTTGCTAAATATAGAAAATACCGCTGAGTAATAAAGAGTATATTAGCTTCCGGCGTGACGTTACTGTTTACAAACACAGGCACCGGAAGTGAGACAGGCAAAAAACAAGATTACGGAAAGAGAGACGTACGCTGTACCAGCCGAACAGATAGACAGCAAAACCTCTAGATTTCATCCAGACACCTTCACTGGATTATTGTGTTTGTTTTAGGGGCAAAGAAGCACGTTTTTAAAGACCTGCAGAAAGCTCGCTATGGTAAGTTTCTGCTAATGCAGGGCGAAGTGCTATACGTTACTCTTATCAAGATTGTTAATACACACTAGCCTAGTATGTTTATGAACTCACATACTGTACTGAGTAGAAGAGAAGCTGTCTTTTGCAAATAAACTGGCAAATAAATACCTTATTGTTCTAAAAGGACACAATCCTTGTGTTGGCAGTTAAGTTATTAGCAACCTCATCTGCAGTGTTTATTCTATAAAATGACAACACTTGCTCATTTGCAATTTTACTAAGTGATTATTGTCTAAATTTCTTCCTGTTTGTTTCAGAGTTTGTGAAATTCACAATGTGAGATCAGAAAACTTTCTTAACCTCCAGAGTGTCACCCTTCAGTGATCAGGTGAAAACTAACCCGAAGGGTCTTTAAACATAGGCTATGTAAATATTATGCATGAAATAGTTTTGCCAAACAAAATATTGTAACTCTAAGGCTTATATTTTTATGTCTATTGCACAGTAATGCATTCTGGTTTGTACATGTAGAGTTTGTAAATGCTGACATGCTTTGTGTTCGTCCACAGAAAGCCTCCCTGTGACTCAGCTGTTCCCAGAATTAGGCAATTCAAAAACAACACGACTAGGCAGAGGTGTGCCGAAAAACTGCCACTTTAACAGTTTCTTCCTTTGCATGCTTGTGATGGATGTGGCATGAAAGCAAGAAAGTACTACGTTTTTAACTTAAGAAGAATTTGATGTAATATATCTGGCTTTTTGGTGCAAGAGATAAAAGACTAGAAAACTAAAACCCAATAATATGAAGGAAGCAAAAATACAATTTTTGGGAAAAGCAAACTGACACTGCCAGATTTTTTTATTTTATTTTATCAACAACTGAAGAATTTAAAAATCATATTTGCTTTCAACCCAACTTTAATTGGCTCTGTTAATTATAAGCACACAATCTCACCCGTCAGGTCATGGCAGATTCTTGCCCAGACACCGTTGATGGTGAGATTATAGGCGTTTCGGAGGGACAGCAGTTAAAAACAACCAAAAATGAGGACTTTGATGCTGCTAGACCACAGGACGAGGAAATCAGCCAAAAAGAGGGTGACACCAATACTGAGCAATCCTCTGGGAGTATTTCTCACCTTATGAAAGATGACCTCACAACATGCAAAGAACCTCCTACAACCACAGCGTCTCTTGAAGATGATGCTAATGCGGCTCAATCCGTGACCAGTAAAAGCCAAGACAAAACCGATGAATCTGAGATCCTCAATAGCCAATCCTACACGGCCAGCCAATCAGAGGTGACACCCACTTTCTCCATGGCCAGTCTGGAGTTCTCTGAGGAGACTAATGGGATTCCTCCTGATGGACCTTTGATTTCGTCCAAATCTGCTCAGGATGGCAACCAAGACCTCTCTCAGGGGAGCGCAGGGGCCTGTGCGGGGGCTGCGAGGGCATCAGAGCCTAGCATGCCGGCATATTATTTTGTCAAGTGGATTACCTGGAAAGAGAAGAAGACGGCCATTATCACGCAGAGCGAGAACGGACCCTGCCCCCTGATTGCCATCATGAACATCCTGTTGTTGCGGTGGAAGGTAAGCCATTTAGCATTACCTGCTCGTCATAGTCGAGCTGTTGAGTACAAATACATGGAGCAAAGCAAGTACAGTATGTCTGGTGTTTGATAAGGCAAGCATCACTTATACTGTTCAAACACTGTTTGTTTTACTGATGTGAAAGATACTTAGAATTTTGCAAGTCATCTGACATGATTTTTGCCACAATTAACAATAACTGGACAAAAAATAGTTACAAAATGTAGTCCATCTGTGTTGCATTGACTAAATCAGTGATTAATATAATATGTGACCCTGGACCACAAAACTTTAAGTCGCTGGGGTATATTTGTAACAATAGCCCAAAATATATTTTATGGGTCAAAATTGATTTTTCTTTTATGCCAAAAATTATTAGGATATTAAGTAAAGATCATGTTCTATGAAGATATTTTGTAAATTTCCTACCATAAATATATCAAAACTTAATTTTTGATTAGTAATATGGATTGCTAAGGACTTCATTTGGAAAACTTTAAAGATGATTTTCTCAATATATTGAGAATTCTGCACCCTCAGATTCCAGATTTTCAAATAGTTGTATCTCTGCCAAATATTGTCCTATCCTAACAAACCATACATCAATCTTATTTATTCAGCTTTCAGATGATGTATAAATCTCAATTTCGAAAAATTGACCTTTATGACTGGTTTTGTGGTCCTGGGTCACGTATGTAGAAATATTCATCTTACCTGATTTAAAAAAAAAAAGATATTAATACGTTTATTCATCAGTGAATTAAATTACTCAAAAGTAAAAGTTAAAACAATTATGTTACACAAAATTTCTATTTCAAATAAATTTTATTCTTTTGAACTTTCTGTTCATGACAGAATGCTAAAAAACATCACATCGTGTCATCACAGGAATAAATTACATTTTACAATATAATAAAATATAAAATCTTAAAATGTATATTAAAAGTAGTTATTTTAAATTGTAATAATATTTCACAATATTACTGTTTTGCTGTATTTTTCATTATACAAATGCAGCCTTAGTGAGCATATGGCTTCTTTAAAAACATTAATAATCTTACCGACCCAGAACTTTTGAATAGTAGTGTATATATAAATATATAGAATGCATTGTAATCAATGATATCAGTATTTAGCGGAGTAAAATTTTCCCACTACTCACTGACCTAGTAATAGACTCATGACTCTCCTTATCTGTTCATGTGCGTTACTGTATAGACACTATTTCTGATTACAGTAAAATACTGATAACACATTCAAGACAAAAAGTGTTGTGTAATAGAAGAAAAAATGTAGACTAGGGTGTGCCGTGCCTGAAAGCAGAAGTGTTTGTTTGTGAATTTTCTTGTTCATGTACTTTAGCTCATTATGTGTATGTAAAGTATGAACTGTAAGAAGTCTGTGTCGATTCTTCAGGTGAAGTTGCCGGCTCAGATGGAAGTGGTCACCACTGAAGAGCTGATGGCTCATCTTGGTAGGATGTTTTAGAGCACTGGACATGCAGTATCTGTTTCAATATGTTACATCAAATTACATTAAAACACAAAGTGCACACAGCAGCACATCTATCGTGGTAATGGACCGTAATAAGTTAAGGAGCTCTAGTGATGCACCACAGTAAACTTTATGGTTGGAATCAGATGGCTGATGTGACTTGAGAAGGAGGGGGTGTGGTTACTGTGTGAAAACATTTGTGTTTCAGTACCATTAATGGCACCCCAATCATGGATTATACCAATAAGTCTCTGCTCTTTGTGTAAGTAGTTTAGAAGATGCTTTTAGGTTAAGTGCCTCGCTCAAGGACACAATGGTAATACTTTCTGACCCCTCGATGGGTTTGAATCCTTACTAGTCCAGATGTTTAAAGTAAAAGTTCACCCAAAAATGAAAATTTGCCATCCTTAGGCCATCTAAAACATTTGTTGGAAAAGTTTAGTATTACATCACTTGCTCACCAATGCAGGTGCATCTCAGAAAATTAGAATGAAAAAGTTCATTTTTTCTTGTAACTTATTTCAAAAAGTGAAACTTTCATATATTTTAGATTCATTTAATGTAAAGTAAAACACTTCAAAAGTTTTTTTGTTTTAATTTTGATGATTAGAGCTTACAGCTAATGAAAGTGAAAAATCTGTATCTCAAAATATTAGAATATTTACATTTGAGTTTCAATAAATGACCATCCATAAGTATAAATTCCGGGTATCTCTTGTTCTTTGAAACCACAATAATGGGGATGACTGCTGATTTGGCAATGGTCCAGAAGACGATCACTGACACCCTCCACAAAGAGGGTAAGTCACAGAGGGTCATTACTGAAAGGAGTGGCTGTTCAAGGAGTGCTGTATCAAAGCATATTAAATGCAATGTTGACTGGAAGGAAGAAATTGGGTAGGAAAAGGTGCACAAGCAACAGGGATGACCGCAAGCTTCAGAATACTGTCAAGCAAAGCTGATTCAAACACTTGGGAGAGCTTCACAAGGAGTGGACTGAAGCTGGAGTCAGTGCATCAAGAGTCACCATGCTCAGACGTCTTCAGGAAAAGGGCTACCAAGCCACTTCTGAACCAGAGACAACGTCAGAAGCATCTTACCTGGGCTGTGGAGAAAAAGAACTGGACTGTTGCTCAGTGGTCCAAAGTCCTCTTTTCAGATGAAAGTAAATTTTGCTTTTCATTTGGAAATCAAGGTCTGGAGTCTGGAGGAAGACTGGAGAGGCACAGAATCCAGGCTGCCTGAAGTCCAGTGTGAAGTCAGTGATGATTTGGGGTGCCGTGACGTCTGCTGGTGTAGGTCCATTGTGTTTTCTGAAGTCCAAAGTCAATGCAGCTGTCTACCAGGAGATTTTAGAGCACTTTATGCTTCCATCTGCTAACAAGCTTTATGGAGATGCTGATTTCCTTTTCCAGCTGGACTTTAGCACCTGTCCACAGTGCAAAAACCACTTCCAAGTGCTTTGCTGACCATGATATTACTGTGCTTGATTGGCCAGCCAACATGCCTGACCTGAACCTTTATCACCTGTTTGGACTCTCATTTTGACGGCACCCATCCACTGCAAAGGATCCATTGGTGAGCAAGTGATGTAATGCTAGATTTCTCTAAATCTGATGAAGAAACAAACTCAACTATATCTTGAATAAATTTAGTAAATTTTCAGCAAATTTTCATATTTGGGTGAGCTATTCCTTTAACTACCACTCTTGATCAGCTATGGGTGTAGGTTTTGTTTTACAGTGTCCCTAAAATGTTTTTGGAAACTTTTGCACATTGAAGTCACGTACATGAATATCATTGCACTGCATTAAATAACAAAATTCAAACCAAGTGGCAACTGTAAAAAAAATCTTTTTTTTTAAATTCCTATTAACCAACGGGTGTCACTGTCATAGTATTTATGTACTTATATTTATTTGATACAATGACATTTTAAGTGTGGCTTAAGTGTCCAAATATTTTTTGGAGCCACTGTATATCAGCTCTTATTAGGTCACAGCTAGACAGATAAACATGTGATGAGGATGTTATGTTGCTGAGTGATGGGGAGATAAACCAGAAGTGCTTTCACAAACAATACAAATATGTTTGACATGAAAAGGTGACACTTCTCAAATCACACAACCTTTGACAAAAAGCTGAAGTGTTTTTGAAATGCTTAAGCCTAACTTTTTCTCGTTCTAGGTGAATGTGTGCTGTCCATCAAACCGCGGGAGAAAGCAGAAGGCATGAAGCTCAATTTCCAGCAGGTAAATCGTAGTGTGGGAGAACCATTATAACAGGCTCAGAGCTGCACGTCTAGTGAATATTATTAACGTTAAGCAGATGGGCTGCGCTTAAAACCTCAGGACCAAAAGACATATACAATCAGTGAATGAGGCCTTCAGTCTTTGAATGAAGGCTTGTGATCCCTTCATTAACAATTCCAACAATTCCAATGTGTGTTTGTGCTTATAGATGCACAAATTAATTTTTTTTTTTTTTTATACAATTTCGTGATTACAACATAATAGGTTAGCTAAGAGCAGTCACCATGTTTTGTGGTAAATATTACTTATACTATCTTCCACTTGACCCAAATATTTCAATATATCACACGCTGAGGCCTATAACATAACCGTCATAAACTAGCCTGAAATAGCTTCATGTATTTGTATGTATTTTTGTCTCAGCAGACTTTGTTTTTTATTGTATTTTCATCCCCTTCACAGAACATGAGCGACGCGATGGCTGTGCTGCCAAAGTTGTCCACAGGCCTCGACGTTAATGTGCGTTTTACAGGTGTGTCGGACTTTGAGTACACGCCTGAATGCATCGTCTTTGATCTGCTTGACATTCCGCTCTACCACGGCTGGCTTGTTGACCCACAGGTATGTCAGCAGAAACATTATATAACATGTGAATTCTGTGTATCCAAACAACAATACAAGTGCTCCATTCTTCTTCAGAGTCCTGAGGTGGTGTCTGCAGTGGGAAAACTCAGCTACAACCAACTGGTGGAGAAGATCATAGAGTTTAAGCACTCGACAGATAGCAGTCAAGTCAGTGAAGGTACATTTAATGTTATTTCTTCTTATACAACGAATGGCTCAGACATTGTATATCACAGGTGTGTGGACTCCTAAGCATTGTATTAATGGCTGATGGTAAATCTTAATGTCTGTTTGTTGACAGGTTTGATAGCAGAGCAATTTTTGGAATCCACAGCAACCCAGCTGTCGTATCATGGCCTGTGTGAGCTCAACACGACAGCCAAGGAGGGAGAACTGTCTGTATTTTTCAGGAACAACCACTTCAGCACTATGATAAAGCACAAGGTGTTTAGCAGCCTTCCCACTCCAACACTCTCCATAGCAGCTAAGCTGATAATAACAACCCCAGCAACGTCAAGCCGCTTTAGACCCACCACCAAAAAAAGATTGTGATGCAGACTTTTACAGCAAAAATAGCACAGAAGTCTTTATTTGCTTACGTTTTTGAGCCGAAGTGAAACATTTAGCTTGAGTAACTGCATTTTGAACTGTGGAGTTCAACAACAATCAATCTTTAAAGGCTGTTTTCTCAAAATGCTTTTTTTAGTTTGATTTCTATCTATATTCTTAAGGGTTTTACAGAGAGGTTTATCGCTATATAATTGACCTGATTTTAAGATTTTATTCCTCAACAAACAGTCAAAATGAGTGTTTTTTTCTGTCTGTTTCTGATATATATATATTTCAATTTTTGGGCGAACTATCCCTTTAAGTAAATCCAGTAAACTACAAGCAAAAAAAAAGCAACATATTTTGGTTTGTATGATAATGGTACTTGAATCTCATTGAATTGCTTACGTTCAAATTCTTACTGAGATGCATTTGAAATTCAAATGGCTTTGTCACTGTTATTTAGTCAGCAACAGTATATCTGCTGACCAGTGAACAGTATGTTCAATGTGTGAATTTGCAGGGTCACCTTTACCTGCTGGTCACAGATCAAGGCTTCCTGCAGGAGGAGAGCGTGGTGTGGGAGAGTCTCCATAATGTGGAGGGGGATGGGAATTTCTGTGACTCAGATTTCAGATTGTGCCACCCTTCCCAGAAGCCCTCAGCAGCCAGCCAGCCCTCCGCACAACAACAGCAGCAAATGCAGATCGACCAGGTGATTAAGATTTTGCCTGCTTTTTCCTATCAAATAGGTGTAAGAGTAGCCAATAATATCACAGCCCAATACCCCCTTGTGATCCAATCAAATCCCAATGCAAAACAAATCTACATTATTTCCCAGTGATTATTCTGTTCCACTCAGAAATTAGTAATTTGAGAAAGCCGTTGCATGCCCAACATTGGTTTAAGATTGATTCAGTGAATGTTTGGATGTGTTATCCAGGACTATCTGGTGGCGATGTCCCTGCAGCAGCAGCAGGGTGAAGCTCCTGGACCCTTGAGTGATCTTGAGCTGGCCAGACAGCTGCAGCAGGAGGAGTACCAGCAGCCACAGACACAACAGCACCAGCCCTCGGCAGGACAGGTACTTCCTGTCTTTCCTTCAGGAAGAAACGCTTGTGCATGAAACTTGAGATTAAAACATTCTTTGAGATTAAATTGGCTTTATTCATGAAACCCTAGCAGAATGAATGTCTGAGTAAATCCATTATAAACCATTGTGTAAACTGTTGTATTCAATATAGTGTAGTGATTTACAAAAAAGTAGATTCATGAATGATTTACACACATTTGTTTTCGTTATCTCAAAGTACTTTCCTGTAAAAATGTTTTTTTAACTGTCTTATGATTAGTCTCTTAGGATCATTTATTTGGTCAAAAAATAGCAAATATTGTGCAGTATTATTACAATTTTAAAGAAATGTTTTCAATTTGAACATTTTAAAATGTAATTTATTCCTGTGATGGATTCAGCATCATATGATTCTTCAGAAATCATTCTAATATGCCGATTTAGTCCTCAAGAAGCTTTTCTTATTATCAGTGTTGAAAACAGTGCTGCTTAATTATTTCCAGATAAATAGAAAAATAGAAAGATTAAATTAAATTTTTTGTAACATTAGACATGTCTTTACATTTGCTTTTGTTCATTGCATCCTTGCTGAATAAAAAAAATATATATTTCTTAAAAAAAAGAAAAGAAAATGGTAGTATAGTTCACCCAAAAATTTTGCCATCATTTATTCACCATCATGCCGTTACAAACCTGTATGATTCTTCCTGATATTTCAAATAATTTTCTATGAACTGTCTTGATGTGGTAGGGAGGCTTGTTTCTGCCATGGGATTAAAAATAATAATTATAATTACGACTATTTCTTTCACAATTCTGCTGAAATACAGTTTTTCCTGTATTGTCTTTTGTCCTCACAATTCTGAGAAAAGAAATTGTGAGAAAACGTCACAATTACCCTTTTTGATTTAATCACGTAGCAGAAACAAACAAAAAAAGCAGAATTGCTAGATGTAAGAATTCTGAAAAAAATTAAAAATTGCGAGACGTAAGCTCAATGTAAAAAATGTCAAAATGTAAATTCTGAAAATAAAATTCTAAATTGAGAGATGTACACTTTTTTTGAAGAAGAAAGTCAAAATTGCAAAATGTAAATTCAGAATTCTGGAAAAAGTCCATATTGTGAGATTGTAAACTTTTTTTTATTTTTTCTCTGCGGGGGTCAAAATTGCTCCCAAAAAAGCTTCATAAAGACTAAAACAACTATTTCTTTAAAAAGCATAAAGCAGTTGTCAGATGCCCTTTGTAAACATTTCCCCACTCAGTTAAAGATGTCTGCAGCAGTGTAGTTATTAGTAAATTCAGAAGACTTACTGAACTCTAAATGTGTATTTGGTCATATTCCTACAGATGAGAGGTCAGGCCGCATCTCAGCACGGAGGACAGAGGCGCCGGGAAAAGAAGGACGATTCGGATTGTTGTATTCTTTAGGTCAGAGTCCACTCACCACCATAACCAGACTCTCAAAGCCAGTTCGGCTTCAGTTAACAGTTTTTCTTGCAGACCTGTCGTCCAAATGCCAAGCCTGCCTTTACAGTACAGTTGACCCCTCGTTTTCGCCTTTCCTTTATCCTCATGGTTTGAGCTGTAGCTCATCGTTGTCTACTGGACCAAATAAAGGTAGCAATTGTTTCTAAGCACTAATGAGAGTTTGTTTGAGTGTTACTGTGGAGCTCCTAACTATGCCATTAAAGATTGAAGACCGTAATGGTAAATAATCAGGTATTGTAATAAGAATTTAATATTACACTGAAATGCTACTGTCTCACGTTGATCTGTACATAGTTACTTGTCATTGGTTTTTCATCCAAAGTGATGTACAGTACACAAAGTACACAGGGCTCCATGGAGCTAATAAAAGCCACCTCTGTTAACAAGAAATGGGTGACCATTGATTTATGAAACGTCTGGAATATTGGTATTAGACAAAGAAACTTAAGTGCAGCGTTTTTGGTGCAGTCATCAAAATCATTTTGCACACGTACACGTTTAGTATTATCAAACACATGCACAATGGGCTCCAAAATCTGAGCGCTTTTGTGAAAATGCTTCTTTTTCATTTTTGTCTAATACAAACCTGATGATCATAAATAAAAGAGCATATGTGCTTTAATTGAAGAGCGAACATCTGGCTGTACAAAGAGACATGATCAATGTCACAAATTTATGTACATTTGGATTCAGAGAATTAAAGCGTCACTGTCTTTTTGTTTCATAACTTATTTGATTTACCTTTAAAAATCATTTTTTCCAGATTTAAATGGGGAAAAAAGATCCAATTTGTTTTAATTTTTTTATAATTTAAACATGATACACTGAAAATGGATAAAGTGGTTCACAAACACTTGATAAAGAAACACATCATACATATCGTTTATTAGTGCTGATTTATGAAAATGTGCTCACAGTCAGAGATAATTTCATTTTCTTTTATATGGAAGATGTCCAATTGTACAGTTTTAACATGAAAAAACATGAAATACAAAAAAAGCAAACCTTTTCAAAAAGAAGACCTCATAAGTACAAAAACAAAAGACATACAAGGTGCTGCATTTCGTCTTTATCTCCCCCTGTGTGCTTTCCTTTTAGAAAATTAAAGTGCAAGACAAACACCAGGGTTCAAATGCTTTCCAAAGCAACTCCAAACGAATAACAGATCCTTTGTAACAACTCTTTAAAAACATATTCAATACACAAACCATGCATGGACTGACTAAAATAAAAAAAGGTGATAATTAAACATGTTAGATGTCTATGGTAAAAATGGCATAGTACTGACACGCACAACAAATGATTTCACGGGGTTGATGGAAGATGCATTTCTCACGACTAATTAACAATTCTACATGACTCGGTGAGATGTTAATGCACTAGACACGTTCGCAGTTGGTTTCTTTTAGGTTTGTCACAATGAAACATGAGAATTACCAACACTGATGGGTAATTACAACACACGCTCGTCACCTCGACGCAACGCACTCATGAGATCAGCGTGTCAGTTTGGTTTTCCTTCTTTTCGAGGGCAACAGATTTGAGAGCCTTTACCAAAGATTAAAACAAATAATCCACTCGATGCTTCAGAGCGAAATCACAACCTCATAAATAATGCAAAGAAAATGGATATTTACAGAGCACAGTGGTTTGTATGAGGCACTATGTACTGAACACGTTACATTTCTGTGGTGTGACGTTGTACTTGCAACAAAAAAAATGACATTGTTTGTCAATGGACTGAGGGTATGAATAATACATCCATAAACGGATATACACTATCATAAGCCCAAATGTTTTCATGTTTATTCCCATAAAATCACCTTTTTAAACTGCTTTCAATCATTTTACAAGTACTCTGCTGCTACAGATCTGATTATTCGCTCCTTCATCCATTCCTTAATTATGCAGTTTGTTAGATTCATATAAATCTAACGTCCCACTGTTCAGTCATTCTTTTGAATTACTTCCTTAACTGCTTGCAGTTTATTCATGTAAATTACAAGTTTTCTTCTTAATGTGTATGTTTTTTTTTTTAATTGGAAGTCTGATATTTTAGTTCACAGGATACTGAATTGTCGTCAGGATATTAAGATATAACATTAGTATTCAAATCTCAAGACTGCAAATGAGGCAGAAGATTAGAACTGTGCACTGCCTTTAAAAGAATAGTTTGCCAAAAATGTACTCACCCTCAGGCCATCTGAGATGTAGATGAGTTTGTTTCTTTATCAGAACAGATTTGGGGAAATGTAGCATTACATCACTTGTTTACAGATGGATCCTCTGCAGCGAATGGGTACCATCAGAATGAGAGCCCAAATAGCTGATAAAAACATCACAAGTAATCCACACAACTACAGTCCATCAGTTAACATCTTGTCAACCAAAATGCTGATTGTTTGTAAGAAACAAATCCATCAAGATGTTTAACAACAAAAAAAAAAAGGTCATCTGAATCAGGAGAGAAATCTGCACAGATCAAGCACCGTTTACAATAGAAAACAGGCAAAAACAGTTTTTGTGTTGGTGGATTTTTATGTGAGACAATAACAGAGGATGGACTTTTTTTTCACTGAGGAAAGCGTTATGGATTATGAATTTGTATTTTGGCCAGAAGTGATGCCTTAATGATTTGTATCTTAGAAGCACGCAGCTTTTCACTTCACAAGAAGTTAATTGATAGAATGGAGTCTTGTGGATTATTGTGATGTTTTTATCTGCTGTTTGGACTCTCATTCTGACGGCACCCATTCACTGCAGAAGATCCACCGGTGAGAAAGTGATGTTATGCAACATTTCTCAAAATGTTCAGATGAAAAAACAAACTCAGCTACATCTTAGATGGCCTGAGGGTGAGTCAATTTTCATTTTTGGATGAACTATTCCTTTAAGAGGGAAAAATTATAATGAACACAAACGATCAAAAAGCAACAGGCCCTAACAATATCACAAATGTAAAAAACTATTACAGAATAAAAGCCCCTGTAATTATAAGAAAGATTTCCATTAATTTTGGTTAGAGTCAAATTTTAAACCTTGAGTAAATTAAGCAGCCATGTTTACTTAGAATTAAACATGACATATATAGCACATTCATTTCACGAGCCTAAATATAATTTATGCTGACGCAATGCTAGCAGGCTGTCTGACAGCCAGTTGCCATAGTTGCCAACTTTAAGTTACCATGGTAATTCTACCCAGAATCAGCACCAGTGAGCAGCGGATGTTAAGTGCAGTCAGACTGCTGATTGGTGAAATCACTGCCATGTGAATCACAATCATTTGTGTTGTTAGTTAAACCCGTTTAGCTTTTTAAAGCACCATTAATCCATAGTAAAATTATCACCTCTAGTCATTTCCCATCTGACATATATTACTACAATATCTGAATAAATAGCAACATCTGATTTCAAATCTCTTTATACATAATCGGAGTGGTTTTGCTTTTAAATTAAGTGCCTACTAAAACCTCTATAAACGATCAACAGCCTTTGAACTTGAACCTTAAAGGAGATTTTTTTCCCCAATTCATAGCCTTTCAATACCTTAAAGCACATCAAATAATATTCATAAAACTGAAACAAACAACTCTTTCCCATTCCATTGATTATTTACTTTCAAATAAAAACATACTAAATTGCGAATTAATTTTTTTTCTACTCACATTAATGGACTTTTGGCTAAGATCATGTGTAATACCTGAAAACTAGTAAAAATATTTTAAGGCTATAAAAAGAGCAAAATTCTCCTTTAAGACATGATAATCTACACAAAAGATGCTGTTGTGGTTCAAGCTTTGTAAATTTGTATAAATAAATAATTAGTACATATTTCAGTTTAAATTTAAATATAATCAAATTTCAGAAATTTAAAAATTTGTTGTACATGCTTTTAGGGTGACAGTGCACACTTTACTAGCAACTAATAATAATATTCCATAGTAGCAATATAGTGACAATGGCTATACATTTGGAAAATAAAACGTTTTAAATTAGTTCTGGTATGCTTTACCTGTGAAGATATTCTTTTGGGCTCATGGATAAATAATTTATACCTGTTAAGTGCTAAATTACGCTGCTGTAAGAGAATGACTGGACACACCTGAACGCAGGGGGCGGGGCTTTGAGAAGAATCCCGAAATCACAGCCTCATTTGCATATTTAAAGGGTCTTTAGAGGTCTCCGTTTTTCCAGCCACCTACACTGTGCACCATCTGAACCAGTAGTGTCTTCTAGACCTTCCCAACAGCAACTATGTAGTCATTTTGAAGTGTGTATATCGGTTATTTGCGACGTATAAAAAAAAAAAAAACCTGAACTATAAACCCATTCACTGGGTGAGGGAGGGACTTTTTTAGAACCCTGAAGCTGCAAACCCGTAATACCACTCTTTGTCATCTGAACAACTAGAAAACACACTCAAATGTCTCAATTCATGTTTTACAAACACAAACATGCAAAGACGGTTAGAGCAAAAAAGACCAACTACCCTCTTATGGCACTGAGAATGGTGACAAACGCCAACAGATGGTAAGCAGTTCCATGGTA
Organism: Barbus barbus; assembly: GCF_936440315.1. Lineage (NCBI taxonomy): Eukaryota > Metazoa > Chordata > Actinopteri > Cypriniformes > Cyprinidae > Barbus > Barbus barbus. Next base: position 23,616,401 of record NC_136755.1, on the reverse strand, counting down.
ACTCTGATGATTTCTTTTTTTAGATGTCCTTTCGTTTTATAACAGAGCTGGACCAGATTGGACTGTTATTTGGGAGTATATCAGTTTTCGATGCTCTAAAATTCGCTCTTTCTTGTCAAAACGGTCTAAACTTTTGTTCTAGGCCACTTAAAATTCATAATCTCTTCAAAAGCACTCCTGGAGTCTTCAGGAGTTCACTTATGTTTCGTATTAATCATATGAAAATATGAGTGTAGTTGCTGTTTGAAGGCAACAATGACAGGTTGTAGTTCTATACATTTTACACAGAAAGCAGACACACCCAGTCAAGCTCAGCCAAGATGGTACACCTCAGTTTGACTACAAGCTAGTATGCAATTCACAGAAGCACTGGAAAGGCATTGCTCATTGAGTCGGGCGCTGGGATGCTGTTACGGGGCATCTGGTTTTGGGGTTTCTCCAAACGAGCCGAAGGAGCTGGGAATACCAGCCGAGTTTAGCATGGAATCAACCTGTGGCTCCACAGGAGTCAGAGTAATTTCCACTTCTCCTCTGTCCTCTAATAACATTGCCGGCGGGAGGTACGTAACAGTAGACTGTGGCACTTCTTGGGGAGCCGGCCTTCCTTCTCTGGATAATGGCGCACGCTGGATGACCATCCTGCGGCTCAGCTCGTAACCCGGTTGGTTGGGCCCTTGCATTAGCAGGACGGACTGCTGCTTCTCAGGTTCTACAGCAGGTTGACATTGCATCACTACACCTCTATGCTCAGCGTCTGTCATTTCCTGGATGGTCGGAAGTTGGCTAAGCATCAAGCCTTGCTGGTCCTGGATCAATATTTCTACAAACTGTGAAGGAGTGGCAGGTGCACAGGAAGGCAAGGCCTTTTGGATTACTCCTCTCGTGAGCAAAGCTGGATTTGGATTTGAGGTTGGGGCTGGCGGTAGCTGCGCTGCCATGTCTTCTGGTCTTTGCTTTCTGGGTCGTCCTCTTTTGCGTTTTGGAGCAACACCAGCAGCTGACACTGAGGTGGTGGGGTCAGGGCCCCGCTTAGGAGCCGCCGGTCGCGCTCTCTGGACGACTGGAGTTGGAGCAGCGGAAGTGGCGACCGTGACTGATGTTTTCTCACGCTCTGGGTAAGAAAGACTCATGCCTGATGGCAGAATCATGACAGGGACGGTGCCGCCTGGTTGAGAGGGTATCGTTGCAACAGTGATAGGCAGAGTGACTTGAACACTGCCCGAATCGGCTGGTGCAAGACACGGTGGGGAGGTTTTCTCTGGAACGGTGCCTCTGGGAAGGAGCTGAGGCAGCTTCTTCATATAAGCCTCCACTCGAGCAAACTCAACCTTATTGGTTGGTTTATCACTGACCTGCTTCTTATTGGATGGCGGCTGTTCCACACCGTCTTTCTCTTTTTGCTGCCAAAAACATCACAATGGTACTATATTTACCATTTATAGTATACAATACTGCTGTCATAAAACAAACCTGACAAGGTGATCAGCATGCCCTTATTGGGTTTGTTCTGTGAAACTGATTGGCTGATTATAAATTATCCCAATTTTGATATGGTGGCTTACCAAAAAAAGGCCATTACATATTGATTTCAGTTGAGAAATATAAGTGGCACAGATATGTAGGATATCAGTTGACTGGGACTATTATCTACTGAGTATTATATATTGTTTATGATTTATACAGTCATAATACAAAAATATGTTGAAGGAGTGGATGGCAGCTCTACAATGGCCTTCATAATAATATTAATAATATTTCTTGAATAATTATTCATCAAAGTTACATTTATGCATGTTAGACACTAAGTTGATTATGGCTTTAGTCTGCCTTTTTACCCTCTAAGAAGCTGCTCTCATTGTGTGTGAGACCAGACCCGATAAGGTTTAGGGCTGAGGCAACCTTGAAGTAAGATAAGCGTTTCTCTGCGTATGTGTGTTAGTATCTGTCTGTACAGGGAGACGCTCAGACAGTCCAGGACAAACGTTCCGCTGCCGATGTCCAGCGTATCAAATATACGTCTTTGGAGAGACTTATTGCGTCGGACCTCTGATTACTTGTCACTAAAATAGTCATCAGAAGATAAGCTTGCGTCCATATGTGGAAATTGTCTAAGTTTATCTAGGTTTTAGAATCAATCAGAATTTTGATGACTTATGCATTGACGTAATTAGCAACCTCTGTTAAGGTATAATTGCTGGTGTTTTTGAATTGAAAAGCAGGTCGGCCTACGAACTCCATCGCGAGTGTTAAAGCTGACTTCTGCGGATGAAACTGCAAACTATTTCTTCAGTAAATTTCTTTAAATCGCAATCTGACTCCTGGTCTTTGTTCATCATACCTGGTCCATGGGTTTTAGCTGTTATTCCCCAACAATTTGATGATACAATATTCCAGAGATTAGTGCAAAACAGATTGGGAGAAATTTGGGGGAAGAAACACAGATATAAAATATAAAATGTTCAAATTTCAGACCAGTATTACCTTATTTTCTGCACTGGCATTATCTTCTTCTGCTCCACCAGCTCGGGAAGCTGCTGGAATCTTTTTGATTACTTTATGAGGTTTAGAAGGTCCGCCTATGAAAACCAAAAAACAAACCATAAATGTAGCTTCACTCCTAAAGCAATGTAGCAAAGTCAGGGTTATTATGGTTAATTAAAAAAAATTAAAAAATAAAAATAAATAAATAGCGCTGTATGTCAGCGTGCTGCCCATGAGGCTATTGACACCAACAAAGTAACTAAAACTTTAATTAAAATGAAAACAGAAAATACATTCTAATTAAAAATATTAAAGGTGCAGTAGGACATCTTGGAAAATACTTCAGCCTGATAGCAAAGTGTCTAAAAGGGTCTATCCCACCCTACCTGCAAATCGCCGTCCAAAGCCATGCCCCCTGAACGCATATACGCACACAGACAAGATGGCCAGATACAACATTACTACAATACATCATGTCATTAACCGGTGAGAAAACTTTATAGTACAGTTAGTAACAACAAGGAAAAAGTCAGGTTGTTGATGTTTGCCTGCCAATCTCGCTCTGTCTGCATACTGTACGTGAACCCGCTGATGACATATCCTGTCTGTGCAAACAGGGTGCGCAGAAGTATGCAAATACATGTTGACAGGCAAGTCAATCAAAACGCTCTGAACAAACATTCTGATTGGATGAACATTTCTTGGTCCCATGCCTTTCCCCGAATATATAAATACATTTAGACAACTTAACTTAATGATTGCTATTGGGATGTGAAGAGACTTTCAACCAGCATAACAAAAAATGTATTTGAAGACAATCACCTACTGCACCTTTAACCCTTTAGGCGCCAGGGTTTTTTTGGGAAAAATGCTGGATTTTGACATCAAGATTTCAAAAGCTTGTGGCTTGAAAGGGCTTAAAGATAGAGATATACTGTAAATTAGAAAAATGTTGGGCATGACCGAAAGTTTATGTGGGGTGTAAATATACTCATCTAATTTGCATATTATGACATCATCAGGGGCGGACCTCTTGAATTTCATAATATTTAGGAAATAAATAGATATTGAATTGATGTTTGATTTTTTTTTTTTTTTTTTTTGTCTTTTTCTCCTCATTCCAAATAATCAGAAAAGATGAAACCAACAATAAAACAGGAGAAAGTAATAAATTATTACTATACTATAGCTATAGTAGCAAAACGCATGTGAACAGTAGCCTACTTTTTGATCAGTTCATCAGTAATATTCAGGAAATAATAGATATTGAATGGAGGTTTGAACTTATTTGCATGTTGTTGTTATTTTTTGTCTTTTTATCCTCATTCCAAATTATCAGGAAAAGAGGAAATCAACAGTAAAACAGGAGAAAGTAGTAAATTATTACTATATTACTGTGTCATAGTAAAATACATGTGCCTATGTTTTGATCAGTTGACCAGCTATCTGCCCAATCAGGTATCTATGTGACAGTTTATAGTTCTTGAGAGTATGGTACCTCTCATCGCATGGCACAGCGCACAGACCTACCCCAAACTGACTGCACCTGTACTGTCTGCCGACAGCCCTTAGAGCACGCGCGATCAGAGCAAACAGCGCAATCTGGCCAATTATCAGAGAGCAACAGCTCTCCTATGGGCACTAAGACCACGTCCACGGCGAATGACATTTGCAACACATCCTCACTGTACAACTTTTTATTAGCCATTTGGCGATTTTCTCTCACAAATCTCACAATTTTCTCACAAACTATGAACTGAATTGCTTCCGCATCAATGACACGATAGCTCACTTGCTCTGCTATTTCCTCGAACAATTTTGGTCTAGAATCGAAGTACTACATGTCTGCCCTCTAGTGGAAGGGAATACAAATGAGATATTACACCAGATTAGGAACTACAGTCTGTTTCATGAAGTATGACGTCTTGTCGCAATTTTGCGACTTTGGCGCTTAGAGGGTTAACAATAACTATAATAGGACACCGATGACACCACAATAATGCTGAGCAAATGTTAACATGTCATCCTACGATTCACTTGCAAGTACCTGCCAGAGCAGCTGAAGTGACGAGCTCGGCTTGGCTGCAGCGTGGGTTGACGATGTGCTCCTGTACGAGGAAGCGTGCGATTTCTACCACCGTGTCAAAAGAGCGCTTGAGGATCTTCTGGGCCCAGTCACAGATAAGTTCACAGGCTGCTTCAGTGACCTCTTGCTTGTAGGTTTGCACCAGTTCTGTCAGTTCAGACTGGAGATGCCACGTCACATAGGTACATAAACAGAACATTTAAGCATACACTTATGTTTTTCTTCTAGACAAAATATAACTGACAACCTATATCAGTGGCTTTCAACCCTGTTCCTGGACTATCATGCAAAATGTGTGTGTGGGTGCAGGGGAACAGGGTTGAAAACCACTGACCTATATTATTTTAATGTTGTGAAAGCAATTTAGAGGAAAAGTAAGCAGTAAGAAGACAATCATACCGGGTCATTTTTTAGGTCCAGGTTGGGCAGTAATGGCATGTTCAACACGGTCTTTCGACGTATCCCACTATAGCAGTATGTGCTGGCAATTATGTTAAGGGACACTGGACAATACATTAGGTTTCATTAAATAAAACAATAAGACTTTTAGTTTGAATTTAGTTAAATTATTTGAATGAATTTAAAGCATGAGATGAAATTTATTTGTCAAAAGTACAGTATAAAGACATCTTGAAAACCTCTCTAAATAAAACCATAACAGATACAAACTGTATCAAGTGTTGACGATGTGTAGAAATCCATCTAAATCTCAAAAATCTAAATATTTGAACGTGTGTTTTCATGAGATTGGTGAATCTACATTCACTGTGACGTCTTCGACTGCTCTAGATAGGGTTTTCAAACTCATAAATGTTGGTCAACGATTTATACAGTTTAAATGAAGTTAGAGACAAAAGGATATTTGGACTGTCCTCTGCCACCCAGTCTTCGTGCTTTAATGTTTGGGAAGATGTCTCGGATGATTTTTCCAAAATTTGCTGCACTTAGAGGCCGATGCTGTAAGTTGTCACAGTGCTTCCTGTTTAGATATAAAAGCCAGTGAGTAATCATTGTATTTTGTGACAAAATTGCAAACATGGATAGAAAAAACAGATAATGGACTCTTAAAAGTCTAGGAAAACAGCAAGTGTTTACTTGAATTATAACGCAGTCGAAGAAGCTTGTGTGCATATTCTGCACCCCAGTTCTTACCGGTATGTCTCGTAAACATCTTGTTTAGGCAGGCAGGTGTCAGGATGTTCTTCCAAGTGGCTACGGATCCAGTTGCAGGTGTGAAGCTGGTCTGCCGTGTTGACCAAGTTTGAATCACCACTGGTACACATGGAGAAGCAATTTGCAAACATGTGACAAGAAATATTATGTGAGACACATTTGTCATATTTCTAGCTAGCCTGATTAGCTGGGATTTAAAAAAAATAAACGTAAGGGATATCAAATACTTTAAATTTACTCAGATTTGATTTTTTAGAATTTATACATTCAAAAAATATGCAGATTTAAAAAGTGGATCAAGGCTGACTGAAGTATATTTATGTGATTTTATGTACCTCTTCTCTCCTGCACCTGGACCTGAGGGTAGCTGTAGATAAAGGTAGAGCTTGTCATTGTCAGAGAAACGCTGTACATCTTCCTGAGAGGAGGGATAAAGACAGAATAAGGGAAAGAATGTGCTCAAAAACACATAAGCTGAATGAGTGATACTATACAACAAGACAGCTAACATTTCATGTTATTTTATCCTATAAGAAACTTACCAAAATTTTGTCCACTTTGCCCTGTACATTTTTACTGTGAAAAGATGGAATGTGCATATATTTACATAAACATCTGCATACACACACGTATAGTGCATATATCAATGACATTAAGGGTTTGGGCTAAAAAGAATGTGCTAATAATTAACTAAACCTCAGGTCATCCAAGATGTAGAGTTTGTTTCTTCATCAAAACAGATTTGGAGCATTACATCATTTGCTCACCAATGAATCCTCTTCAGAGAACGCCTTCAAGATGGATTTCTTTCTTACAAACATGCAGCTTTTCACTTCACAATACTGTAATTGATGGACTGGAGTGTTGTGGATTATTTTGATGCTTTTATCAGCTGTTTGGACTCTTATTCTGACGGCACCTATTCACTGTAGAGCAGTGGTTCCCAACCACGTTCCTGGAAGCCCCCCCCCATCACTGCACATTTTCACTCTCCTTTGTCTGACACACCCTTCTTCTTCTTCTTCTTCTATTTTTACGGCGGTTGGCAACCAGCGTTTTTGGTGCATTACCGCCACCTTTTGCTCCGGAATGTGGATCAGAAAATAGGTTCACAAACTAAATCACCCGCTAATTTAATATTAACTAACTCCTGTGAAAACTAATTTACACCCCCCACACACACACACACACACACACCAGCCCACTTACCCCTCACCCCTGCCATGCTTTATCACAATACTACTACTACTACTAATAATAATAATACTTGTTAACCTTCCTCACTATTCCTTTTACTCTTCATATCCTATACAAAACACCAGTTACTCTTAAGAAGTTTATAAGAATTCTGGTCTGTGCCCTATGCTCTATGCTCAATAATCCTTTTAGTGTGATGTCCTGAACCCCTATCTCCCTTAGCTCATTCCTCATCACCTCCCTCTGTACTCCATACTTGTTGCATCTTAAGACCACATGCTCTACTGACTCCTCTTCCTGGCAGCCCTCACACAGTCCAGTATCATGCTTCCCTATCAATTTAAGTGATTTGTTCAATAAGCAATGTCCCAGTCTTAGCCTAGTTATCACCATTTCCTCTCTCCGATTACCACTATCAACAATTTTGTGTCTAACGTCCTGTTGAATTTGATATAAGTGTCTTCCTTTCCTTTCTCCATCCCACCTCTCTTGCCACTTTTGATTTATTCTCTCCCATATCACACTTTTAACCTCTGCTTTGCTAACACGTACCTGCATTTCTATGTTTCCTTTTGTTAACGCCCTTTTTGCTAATCTATCTGCCATTTCATTCCCCTTAATCCCTACATGACCTGGAACCCATATAAATTTCACCTGCCTTCCTTGACTTATTATTCTTGTTATTGACTGGAGTACTTCAAACAGAATATCTTGGCGACTTTTTGAATAGAATGACCTTAGACTTGCTAGAGCTGATGCTGAATCTGAGCAAATCAAAAATTTGTCCTGTCCTGTCTTTTCCACCCACCTTAATGCGATTAACATGGCCAGCATCTCCACTGTGTAAACCCCTAAACTATCAGATGTTCTTCTATTTAATCCTATACTTCTGTCTGGTATCACCACCCCCAGTCCCGTTACTTCAGTCTCTGGGTTCTTTGCACCATCCGTATAAATCTGTATATACTCATAATATTTTTCCACTACCCAATTATTAAATACTCTTTCCAGATTAATACCCTCCTTTGCCTTCCTTTTTTCCTCTAATACAAACCAGTCTACCTCAGGCCAGGCTAGCCTCCATGGAGCAATCTCTGGATAAACTACCGTGGAACTTATCCTCAAATGAAACACTTCCAATTCTTTAGCAACAACATTTCCAATCCGACCAAAATTCTCCTTTAGATTTTTCCCATTCTCCCAACTCCCCTTCAGTACTGCTTTAGCGGGATGCGAATTTATATGCCCTTGTAAACCTACCCAAAAGTTAGCCATCAACTGCTTCCTTCTTAACTCTAGTGGCAACTCCCCCATTTCTACCTGTATGGCTGACACTGGCGTTGTTTTGAAAGCTCCGCAACATATTCTCAGTGCCCTAGCCTGGACTACATCTAACTTTTTTAACTGCGATTTGGCTGCCGACCCAAATACTACGCTACCATAATCTAATACTGACCGTATTAGAGCCACATATATTCTTTTCAGTGATAATCTGCTCGCACCCCACTCTCTTCCCCGCAAACATCGCATTATGTTTATTACCTTTTTACACTTTTCCTCCATTTTCCTGATATGATCTGCAAATGTTAATCGTGAATCCAAATTAATTCCTAAAAATTTAAACTTCCAACCCTCTCTAGGTCACTTCCATACATTTGTACCTTTATTCCTTCCAGAATTCTTTTCCTTGTGAAAAAGACTGACTGAGTCTTTTCTATAGAAAACCTAAATCCCCAATCATATCCCCACTCAACCACTTTATCAATTGCTCCCTGTATTTTCCTGCTTATAAATTCCATATTCCTTCCTCTCTTCCACAATGCTCCATCATCCGCGAACAGCGATCTTCCTATATCTTCTGGAATTTTCCCAAATACATCATTAATCATAATAATAAAGAGTAATGGACTTATCACGCTCCCTTGAGGTGTACCATTTTCAGCTACGTATTGATTTGACATGTCTGTCCCTACTCTTACTTGTATTTTTCTACCGAAAAGAAAATCCTTTACCCAATTAAACATCTTCCCTCCAATCCCAATCTTATTCAGTTTGATCAGTAACCCCTCCTTCCACATCATGTCATATGCCTTTTCTATGTCAAAAAATACCGCTATTACATTCTCTTTATTCACTTGTGCCTTCCTTATTTCCGTTTCTAATCTTACCACCGAATCTATTGTACTTCTTCCCTTCCTAAATCCACTCTGACAGTTAGTCAATAATCCTCTTTTTTCAAGGTGATGAGTCAGTCTATCTGCTATCATTCTTTCCATGATTTTACATAAATTTGACGTAAGAGCAATTGGTCTGTAACTAGTGGGTTTAGTTGGATCCTTACCAGGTTTCCTTATTGGAATCACTACTGCTTCTTTCCAGGTATTCGGTAACTTTCCCTCCTTCCATATCCTATTATACATCTCCAGCAGCTTCAACAGTGACCTCTCCTCCAATTGTTTTAACATTAAATAACAGACTTGATCTTTCCCTGGAGATGTAGGCTTAGCTCTACCAATTGCTCTCACCATCTCTGCCAAAGTTAAATGGATCATCTAATACATTTCCAGTTTCTTCCTTCCTATTTAACTCATGAAGATGCTGACTCAATGTTACTGATCTTCTCCTCCTCCCTTCTTCTGACAAATTGTCTGAACTATGCACCTTTACAAATGAGTTAACCATAACCTCTGCTTTCTCCTTGTTTGAAACTGCTATTTTTCCTTCAAAAACCATAACTGGGTATTCCCACTGCCTTCTGTCTCCTCCCATCCTTTTTATCATTCCCCACACTTCTCCCACCGGTGTAGTTCTTCCTATTTCATCACAAAATTTCCTCCAGCTAGTCCTCTTTGCTTGACGTACTGTTCTCCGAACTACTGCTTGAGCCTTCTTGTATCGAATAAGATGTTGCAAATTATGTGTTCTTTTAAGTAATCTGAAAGCTTTATTTCTATCCTTTACTGCCTGACAACACTCTTCATTCCACCATGGCATCATTTTTCGACTGATCATGTTTCTCCCCTTAGGGATAGCCTCCTCTGCTGCCCTAATAATTGCAAAAGTAACCTGGTTATTAACATCATCTATGTCATCATAAACCTCAACCCTCATCATTGCATCTTCACTAAATTTCTTAAACCTATCCCAGTCAGCTTTACTAAAATTCCATTTGGGAATTCTATATTCTGGTCCCACTTCCAATCTCCCACCCACTGAGCATATGACAGGGTAGTGATCACTCCCCACCGTGGATGCTGTCCAAACCTCCCAATTACTATTTCCTGCCAGTGACTTAGACACTAACGTTATGTCCAGTGCTGACTCAATCCCTGTTACTACATTTATTCTAGTTCCTCTACCATCATTCAAACAGACCAATTCCCTTTCATCCATCAATTCTTCAATCACCTTACCATTAGCATCTGTATGTATGCTTCTCCATATTGAGCTGTGGGCATTGAAATCTGCACACCAGATTACTTTTTGTCTGTCTTGCCCTTCTATTTTTAATAGCTTATCTAAAATCAACTTCTTACATGGGTTATAGTAATTAACAATACTAATTGCCCCTCTCCTTTCCCACACCTCCACCACTATGTACTCCTGATCATCACCATTCCCAAGTATTCTATATGGAATTCCCGTCTTAATGAAAACTGCACATCCTCCACCACCCCCTCCACAATTCCTATCTCTCCTAACTACTGTATATCCATATATCACATAATCCAAATTTGGTTTCAACCAGGTTTCTTGAATACACACCACATCTGGTCTCTCATCCAGTTCATTAATAAACTGCTTAAATTCTTGTCCATTAGCCAAAATACTCCTAGCGTTCCATTGTAAAATAATAACCATTATTAATATTAACCAATCCATGATTCTTGACTTGACTGATTTGTAAGGGTCTCCCTCACCTCTTCCCATGTCAGTCCTATTAATCCAAGGTGATTGACTGCAGCTTTAACTACCAACTGGATTTTCTCATTTTTAGATTTTACCTCTGCTGTACTATTTATCACACCTGCTATAAATGTTACTAATTCTGTTTTTTTAACATAGATTCCTTCAGAGTTACCTTGCTGTTGCTCTAGTGTTTCCTTATCCACTTCACGCTCTTTATTTTTCTTTTCCCCTGATACCTTGACAGCTTCAGCATATGTGATTCTTTTTTCCACTCTTATCTTTTGAATATTAGTCTCTCGTTTCATTACTTCACACCCACTGAAAGCCACATTGTGGGCACCTCCACAATTACAACACTTTGGTGGTACCCCTGATCCACACTTTCCATACTCATGGTCCCCTCCACACCTTGCACATCTTCTCTGCCTATTACAGTTTATTGCAGTGTGCCCAAACCTTTGGCAATTAAAGCATCTCAATGGTTTTGGTACATACAACCTCACTGGGTAACTCATAAATCCCAAAAACACTTTCTTTGGCACTGTTTCTCCTTCAAACTCTATTGACACTGTTTCACTGTCTTTTATCACTCCATCCCTTGCTGATTTCATTCTTTGAACATTAATAACTTTTGCTCCCTTGATGTTCTTCTTCATTTCCTCCACTGTTACACTTATTGGTACCCCTGTAATCACTCCTCTCGCTCCCCTTTTTTCCTTTATCCCCACCCTTCCTGTACTTTCCACCTTACATTTTACTATATCCTTAATTTTTAGAGCTTTCTCCATTTGCCCTGCATCAGCACATCTTACCAGTAAGTTACCATCATTAAGGATTTTTGCAAACTCAATCTCCCCTATTTTGTTTGCTATACTTGTGGTTAACACAAATGGGTTAACTTTCTTCATAATCTCCTGACTCTTTCCATTGAACCTTATTACAACCTCATATTTCTCCTTTATTTCTTTCTGAAAAGAGTCCCCTCTATCATCATCATTTTCAGACTCATCACCATCGTCACTCCTTACGCTTTTTTTTTTTTTATCACCCCTCCTTTCTACTCCACCTCCTTCATACAAACCCTCGTTATAATCCATATCCCCCCACCTACCTACCTCCGATCCATTCACGGAGCAGTCGTGCTCAACCACCTGTATTTTCTGGTAAATATGATAATCCGTTTCCAAGATTTTAAATTTCCCTCCAGTCTGATCGAAACACAAACACCCAGTAGGACGTGACGCCAGAACACTTCCGGCCTCCCGAGAACCCTCCTTTGCAGCGTCTGACACACCCATTTCAGGTCTTGGAGTCTCTACTAATGAGCTGATGATCTGAATCAGGTGTGTTTGTTTAAGGAGACATGGAAAACATGCAGTGTTGGGGGGGCCTCCAGGAACGTGGTTGGGAACCAAAGCTCAAAAGTAGAGGCCTCAAACTCAATTCCTGGAGGGCCACAGCTCTGCACAGTTTAGCTCAGGGGTGGCGAACATCGGTCCTGGAGAGCCGCAGCCCTGCAGAGTTTTGCTTCAACCCTAATCAAACTAATCAAGGTTTGAAGGATTACTTTGATTAGGGGTGGTGATGGCGCAGTGGATAAGACACCTTTGGTGTGAGAGACCCAGGTTCGAATCCACTGTGAGACACCAATGTGTCCCTGAGAAAGACACTTAACCCCCTAGTTGCTCCAGAGGCGTGCGACCTCTGACATATATAGCAATTGTAAGTCGCTTTGGATAAAAGCGTCAGCTAAATGAATAAATGTACATGCAGGTGAGTTTTAATTAGGGCTGGAGCTGAACTCTGCAGGGCTGTGGCTCTCCAGGACTGGAATTGGAAACCTCTACTGTAGAGGATCCATAGGTAAGCTTGATTTTAACCATGATATATGTCAAATTAAGTCCCAATCTAACTGATATGCAGTTTCCTGATCGAACCTCTATTAGGAACGATAAGAAACGGTCATATACGATAGAAATTGATCTGTTATTTTTTTGTTATTTGCTTAGGAGATATTGTTTTTAATAAAACGAAACCATTGTATTGGTGAGTCGTTAAACTTTTAAAACAAGTCTCTGGGTGATTAATCAATAGTAACCAGTTATCAGAACCTGAATGAAACCTTGTTTTGAGCTTCAAGTGGTCTAAAATCGACTGAGCCAGGACAGACACAGAGAGAAGAGACTTGAGACTTTTGACAACATCTATTCGATCAAAAGGTAATCATATATCTGTTGATTTTATGAATTATTCATGAGTGTCATAAATGTGAATTATAGGTTTTAGCCCTTTAATCCGGTATAGCAAATACAACACATACCATTTCTTAAGAAAATAAGGATTTATAAAGATCTATCTGAACCACAATGAAAAAAGAGAGTAAAAATAAATGGTTCTTACGAAATGTTGCTTTTAAGCTTCTGCAGCAGCATACTGGGCTCCGTCTCCCCCTCCCCAGCAGAGGCATCTGCCTTTAACTGATCTTCTGCCATGTCTCAACCACACTGGACTGTCAAACTGCATTCAGAACCCTCCTGGACCTGAAGCTCTAGAACATGAGGCAGGTGTTAGTACATGCCCACGTAGTACGGTTTGGGCTAACTTTCAATGCAACCGTGTTTTAAAGTAAATTTAACTATTTTATTGAGCGGTTTATTCTACATCTAACCAGAACTTTGCACATTAGATCAATGCAATTAAAAGTCAATAGTAAAAGTTGTAGGGTGTTGCAGTTTTAGTAATATGAGGTGTGTTTTTATATATATATATATATATATATATATGTATATATATGTATATGTGTGTGTATTATAGTATTTCTGTAATATGCACAACAACTTTAAAGTCTGCAAGTAATATGTTAAAACAGTCTTCGAACAAACTGCTTACTGGAAAACATCCAATTCATCACATGTCTGTAAATGATCATCAGTTTCACTACAAACTGACATATTTAGGCCAGGTTTACACGTACAGCGACCGACTGTAAACACGAAATGAAACCACTCAAGCGCCTAATTCTCTCACGTCTGAACGCTTAAGATATTTTTCCCCAATTTGAAAATACAGCCACTCATGAAACTGTTGTCAGGTCAGTCGTATAGCGACCATGCCCAAATACTGCAGGGCTGTTTTTCCTGCCCCAGTCCAGACATTTCCTCATATTCCGCACACACGCGCTCAATGAAGCTCTCAACATAAGAAACTGATGCTTTCAGCCGGTGCATGCATGATGCCAGGAGCAAATCCAATCACTTTAATGCATGACTTAATAATAATAATAATAATAAACGACTAGCATATATGATGCATGCGCAGGTCTGGTTTATTACACCCATGTGTATCTCATTGTGGGCGTATTGAAAGGCCAACCAACCAGAAACTAGACTAAGCCATTAGTTATTTGTGACCAAAAGTTCATTTTAACGCAAGTTAACCATATTCTCAAACACAAAATGCTCATTGATCACAAGAAATAAACCTCACCGCAGCCTAGTTTAAATGAGCGTGACATAGCGGCTAATAGGCTAACATGAGTTCGAACAGGCCGAAGAGACGTCGACTTCACGAAACCGACATAAATGAACAGCTACTTCAATTCATAACTTAACGACATTATTTGTAAAGAAAACTTTAGTTTTTAGTATATGTATGCACAAGCTAGCTATCGTTAATATCATTACCAATGACTGTTGCTATAGCACTAGCTAGCCACACTTGTACGCCTCGAAAACCTTCGATTATTTCGTTAAAATACCTGGCCTTTCTCATAAACTATGCCTATTGTCATTGTACAAAGTTTACCTAGTGCAATAGCTCATTCAATTAGAAAATAATAGTACCGTTTATTTTATAAACGAAAAAGAAAGTACCTGAGACAAATATAGAGCAAAAATCCCCTTTCGGCTTATTTTGTGATTGGACGACTGTGTTATGTCTGCCTGACTACAAGGCAAAGCTCGACGCTAATTGGCTGGGATGAGTCATCCTACTTGGATACAGGATGAAATGGCGATTTGATTGGTTAATGGTTTATGCGAGTAAAAGGAGAATCCTTTTAATATTCTGTCAGGCAGCTCTCATTTGTGTACATTTTCATAAAACACAAACAACTGTTATTGGGCTTTTTCTTAATTTATTTTTCTTAAGTATTTTCTTAAAATGTAGAAAATTCATACTATGGATTTGTATGGTGGTATTAATACAATAATTGGTATTAATACATACTACTGTCGTAATATGAAGTCTTTACCTGGCATTTACTTTTATGTACTGAAAGCAAGAACACTAAATTTATGAACGCAGCTTGTCAATCATTCATACAGCTCAGCTCACACTTTAATGTCAAGCTCATCTTAATCCTAGGAATATGATTAGAGCCACTTTTTACACTCCTTTTGATTTATTTCACTCCAGTAGTCACCTTAAACTTAGTCACATGAATTTGTGTTGCTTGCCGTATAAAATTATCCAGAATTTGCTGACAATTGATACATTTCCAAGCCAAGTTTGCTGTAATACAGTGGCATATCATTGTGAAATTAAGAGGCATGTATTTATGCTTTCATATTCTACCAAAAGCAATTCTTAACACATACCTCCTAATAACTTCTCATGGATGGGAAAACTTTTATATTTATGAAAGTGCCAACATAACTTTCATTTTTTTAAAATCTGTATTTCAGGAAGACTTACTGAGTTACTATAAATCCCTAAAACATATTAAAATAACTCCGTTCAATTAAAAAAAACAACGTTAATTTATTTACTTTTCTTTTTTTAATTGTGCGTTGCCAATCGAGACTTTTATTTTGACATCGCTTGGCTCGAAAGGAAATGGAAGTAGCGCATGTTTTACACGTTTGATTTTAACCTTGTGTGCTTGTTGAATTTATGCTTACCAAAAATGCCCTTTTTTTAGTGAAATGTACCTCTAAAAGCTGCAGCAATAATTCAGGTAGGTAGAATGCCGCTGTATTATAAGGGGCCCGTACAAAAGCCTTACGCATAATCCTTTAAACGGTGGTTGCAAAGCCGTTGTAGCATTACAAACTGTCAGTGAAGAATATATCATTTTTTTGTACACCATAGAAATGCACAAAATATACTAATTCAAATGTAGATTTCAAAGATAATTTATGGATTGCCTACAGCTTTAAGTGTCTTGTTTTAATCGTCCACAGCAGCATGAGACTGACAGCGTTGCTTTCTATGGCAGCAAAAGCTGCATTTCCACACGATTATCGTTATGGCACAAACAGACCGTGGACCATCGCAGCCCAGCGGCTCCATCCACCCGGCAAGAAAAGAAGAAAGGTGTTTGTTGAACCTATTGCAAATGAGGACTGGCATGTCGTGAGAGGAGACACAGTAAGTGACCCTTCCTGTCTTTTACACCTCGAAAGCATTTCATATTTAGTGGAGGTTTTGTTCCATTTTTAACCCACCTGGCTGCTTGCAGAGGAGAAGCACCTTTTAGCCCACTGGGGTCTGGAGTGCTAGTAGGTTTACTGAACAGTGGTGAAAAACGTATAAAATGGTTAAATGAACACAAAATTGATTAAAATGGATAAATCATAGTAAATAATACATCTAACAATACAGTACAATCATTTTTCACACTTATTGGATGAAAATATACGCGCCTTTTAAAGTTTAGTGTATGTTTTAACACCATTTAACCCTTAAATTCTACATGTTTTGTATTTTACAATGCATATTTATAGTACATATCATTGAAATCTTATTCAAATTAGGTGGAGATTTTGTCTGGAAAGGACAAAGGAAAGCAGGGCAAAGTTGCTCAGGTGATCCGACGTCGAAACTGGGTCATACTCGAGGGCCTGAACACGGTAGGAGTAAAAAAAATTAATACAATTCTTTTAGTAGTAATTTCATTGCAAAGCAGCACTTTTAATAGTTTCAAACGCTCTTTTCCAGCATTACAGGTATATTGGCAGATCTGGAGATTACCGGGGTACTTACATCGCCAGTGAAGCCCCTCTGCTGCTGAAGGATGTTACATTAATTGACCCTACAGACAGGTGAGAATCAGACATGAAGTAGATTAATAAATATAAAACGATGCAATGCATCTGGCTCTTAATGTATGTGTTTGTCTAATGTTTCTTAGGAAGCCCACGGATATTGAGTGGAGATACACTGAAGAGGGCGAGCGAGTGCGTGTTTCTGTCAGGACAGGACGGATAATTCCCAAACCAGTCTATCAGAGAAAAGATGGCATCATTCCCCAGCAGTGGAAAGGTGGTGTTTCTGAAAGCTTAAAAACAATGCTTTTCTACCAAGAGTTTTAGACATTTAAGTATGGCTCAGTTATCGGAAATCTGAGTGTTTATGTACCTTGCAGATGGACCCAAAGACACATCACCAGAAGACACTCTTCAGAAAACATACACACCATCTTTGAAAACCCTAGAGGAAGAAGTTATGGAGAAAATGAACATTCAGGAAGATAGAAGGCCTCGTAAAAGCTACTGGTACTGAGTGACCACAGAGACTGTGTATTGACTGTGTTTGAGCTTAACAAGATAATTTATCATGGAGGAATATTTTGTGTTCTGCAGACTTTGTCAATAAACCCAACTAAATGTTTTACACGGTTTCTTTGCTTTTATGCCATAAACACATGCTGCCAGCTGATGCACATGGCTTTTTGTTGTTTAAGATTTTTGTTTTTAAAGAAATTATTTTATTCAGCAAGAATGTTAAATTTATTTGTTTTTAAAGAGACATTTGTAATGTTACAAGTGATTTCAAATAAATGCTATGTTGAACTCTATTCAAAGAATCCTGACATGTGAGAATTTCCACAATTAAGCACAACTGTTTTTAACATTGATAAAAAGAAATGTTTCAAATTGGCATATTAGAATGATATCTGAAGGATTGTGTGACACTGAAGACTGGATTAATGACTGCTGAAATTTCAACCGTTTTCTATTCAAATATGTGAGCATAAGAGAATTCTTTCAAAAACATTTAAAAATATACCAACCCCACTCAGTATTCTGCTTAAACACTAACCTTTTCTGAACAAGTAGTAGACACGGTTTAAACGGACCATAAAAACGCAATTATTTGGTGCAAATGTTTTTGCAACTGATGTCTGAATTAGTATTAAACAAATGCAACTTGAAAACTAGCCCATCTACCTAACAATCCCAGTCTCTTTATGATAAAATATCATTAAAAAAACATGTAGGGGTTCGATCTAGAGTTTCTCAAGTAGACCTATGGGTCAGTTATGTTTTTGTTAAAGTGAAGTGACCCATACTCCGAATTCGTGCTCTGCATTTAACCCGTCCTAAGTGCACACACACACACACACACCCAGAGCAGTGTACAGGTACATCTCAAAAAATTTGAATATCATGAAAAAGTTAATTTTTTTCTTGTAACTTATTTAAAAAAAGTGAAACTTTCATATATTTTAGATTCATTACATGTAAAGGAAAACATTTCAAAAGTTTTTTTGCTTTAATTTCGATGATTAGAGTTTACAGCTCATGAAAGTCAAAAATCAGTATCTCAAAATATTAGAATATTTACAATTGAGTTTCATTAAATGACCATCCATAAGTATAAATTCCAGGTATCTCTTGTTCTTTGAAACCACAATAACGGGGAAGACTGCTGACTTGGCAATGGTCCAGAAGACGATCATTGACGCCCTCCACAAAGAGGGTAAGTCACAGAGGGTCATTACTGAAAGGAGTGGCTGTTCACAGAGTGCTGTATCAAAGCATATTAAATGCAAAGTTGACTGGAAGAAAGAATTTGGGTAGGAAAATGTGCACAAGCAACAGGGATGACCGCAAGCTTGAGAATACTGTGAAGCAAAGCTGATTCAAACACTTGGGAGAGCTTCACAAGGAGTGGACTGAAGCTGGAGTCATCAAGAGTCACCACGCTCAGACGTCTTCAGGAAAAGGGCTACCAAGCCACTTCTGGACCAGAGACATCGTCAGAAGCATCTTACCTGGGCTAAAGAGAAAAAGAACTGGACTGTTGCTCAGTGGTCCAAAGTCCTCTTTTCAGATGAAAGTAAATTTTGCATTTCATTTGGAAATCAAGGTCCCAGAGTCTGGAGGAAGAGTGGAGAGGCACAGAATCCATGTTGCTTGAAGTCCAGTGTGAAGTTTCCACAGTCAGTGATGATTTGGGCTGCCATGTCATCTGCTGGTGTTGGTCCACTGTGTTTTCTGAAGTCCACAGTCAACGCAGCCTTCTACCAGGAAATTTTAGAGCACTTCATGCTTCTTTCTGCTGACAAGCTTTATGGAGATGCTGATTTCATTTTCCAGCAGGTCTTGACACCTGCCCACACTGCCAAAGGTCCCAAAAGCTGGTTCAATGACCATGGTGTTACTGTGTTTGATTGGCCAGAGAATCTATGGAGTGTTGTCAAGAGGAAGACACCAGACCCAACAATGCAGATGACCTGAAGGCCACTATCAAAGCAACCTGGGCTTCCATACCACCTGAGCAGTGCCACAGGCTGATTGCCTCCATGCTACGCTGCATTAATGCAGTAATTAATGCAAGAAGAGGCCCAACCAAGTATTGAGTGCATAGAAATGAACATACTTTTCAGAAGCCTGACATTTCTGCTTAAAATATCCCTTTTTATTGATCTTATGTAATATTCAAATTTTCTGAGACACTGAATTTTGGGTTTTCATTATCTGTAAGCCATAATCATCAACATTTCAAGAAATAAAGGCTCGAAATATTTCACTCTATGTGTAATGAATCTATATAATATATGGGTTTCACTTTCTGAAATGAGTGACAAAAAATATTGACCTTTTTCATTTTATTCTATTTTTTTTAGATGTACCTGTATAATAACATTCGGGTTTTTTCAGTTGTTCGCCATTCATCGGTCATGTTTATTGATGAGATTCCACTCCAGTCCAGTTGATGTCAGTGTCGCAGAATCCTGTGAAACGGTGCAGCGGATGTTGAGGATTTACTTCACGATGCTGGAAGAAAACAATGTTGAGAGGAACGATTTATGATTATTAACAGTTATCACTTGTTTGTTTAGACTAATATATTTATGTGTCATTCGCGTTTTGCAGGGAAAATGTTAATTTACAAACTGCATTTCCAATGCAAGCACAGCTCCGACTGCAAGCGTTAATTTGTCTGGAGGCGAATTTGTGATCGGTGTTGAGAGCTGACATATATTAGATATTTACACATAATATTTGGCCATATAAATCTGGTACAGGAGATATGAGATCAGTGGAGCTGCTTTTGATTAAAGTGGTGCAAAAGTAGCTCGTCGGCGATTCTTGTGTCTGATTCACTCTTATGAACTGATCTGGTCTGATCGGTGGAGATGTCTCTGGTAGCGTACGACAGCAGCGACGACAGTGATCGCGATGAATCGCCGGCTTCCCCTCTTCGCCCCGCGGGCAGGATCGGCGGACTCTTCGCGTCTCTGCCTGCACCGAAAACATCAGCTCCTCAACCTAAGAGGATGACTGCGGATCTGCCCAAACCCAAGAAACGAGCAGAACCCGTTAAAATCACCGTTCCTGAAATAAAACCAGCAGATGTGAGTTTTACAGATCTGTTAATGCCAAATAATGTTTCTGAAGCTGTCTGACTGATGCGGTTTTTTCTGTTCTAGTCTGACTCTGATGATGAGGAGCCCGTCCGAAAGAAATCAGCTCCTCAGGTAACGTTATGGATTAAAAAAAAAAGGAAGTTTCTCTTTTTCTTTTTCCTTCACCAAAACAGCTGCAATTTAATTTTAAATGAATATTTCTCCCTTTTCTGACCCTTAGAATTAAACAAGCTAATTTAAAAATATAAAAACATTTTTAAATATGAAATATCATAAATATTTTTATTAGATATACATTATTTATCCTTAGGATTAAACAAGCTGTTTTTAATAGTTGAATATATAAACATAGTATTAAATATCTTTATTATACCTATAATTAGATATTATAATTAATTAGATAAAAATATATTTATTTGAAATAAATTATAATTAACTATGTTTACTACAGTTCCTTTATTAAGTGCAACAGTCAGGTTTTGGAAATAAAAATCTCCTTATCTTTTCCGTAGGTGAAGGGTTTCATAATTTAGAATTAAAATCCAATTCACCTATGGAAAAAATAAGGAGGTTTTTATTTCCAAAATCTGACTGTTGCACTTTCTACAGAGTAGGTCTGTTTTGTTTTTTCCTCACAGACCTACTGTTAGGGGGGAAAAAAACACACAAAAAAACAGACCTACTCTGTAGAAATCTCGAGATGGTCCTCACTGCAGAACACAAGATCCAGGGGGCGAGGTTGGATCCAGATCCAACTCCTCCCACCTTACATACACCTAAAGCTACCCATCTCCACCCCCTGATCCCTTAACCCACCCATCTCACCCCCTAGAAGTGGATCCAACCCCGCCCCCTGGATCTTTGTTCTGCAGTGAGGGGCTACTGGAAATCTCCACCAATCAAAGAATCTAGTGCTGTCAAGCGATTAATCGCATCCAAAATAAACGTTTTTGTTCACATAATATGTGTGTGTACTGTGTATATTTATTATATATATAAATACACACACGTACAGCATATATTTTGAAAGTATTTACATGCATATATTCATATAATTTATATTATATATAAATATATTTAATATATAAACACAACACTTTTTTCTTAAATATGTACGTGCATGTGTGTGTATAATATAAAAAATAAATATAAAAAGTACACTCATGTTATGTAAACAAACTTTTAATTGCGATTAATCGTTTAACACTAAGAGAATCATAACAAGCAAATCTTTCTGCTTTCAATCTACTTAAATAATTGTATGCATAACATGCATATTTTGTAGTGAACATAAAATATAAACAATCAAAATGTTTAAATCAATTGTTTAATATAATTAATTTTTAATTAAATGTGGTCATTCACAATGCTTCATAGGATTGTAGTTCTTTCCCACATGAATAATGATTAAGGCATATGATATATATATATATATATATATATAATTAAAATAGTCTTTAAATGTTGACTTGAACAAATAATGTTATCTCCATTATCAGTGATTGCCTTGGATCACTGCTAGCATAAATACAGTTTACTTTGGTCTTGCTGGTTTTCCTGTGAACACCTTTTCTCAGATCTGTTTCTTTCTATTGTACAAACAGAGCACACCTCCGAAGAGAGAGTTGCTTTTAGATGATATCTTCTATGATAATAAATAATTCTTTGGCAACATTTCTGGGGCCTGCGTTTAAATCCAAACATAACATACTTTTTTAATAGTTTGTTAATGCAAACCTAAAGCTGTATGACCTTATTTCTTTTTTGGGGTGAACTTTTTATTCAACACAACAGAAAAGTCTGCCAGTTATAACAAACGTAATATTTTTGTTAATGCATATTTTATTTTTTTACAACAATTAGCTGAATTTTTTTTATCATTCATATAAAGATATTCTGATAAACACATAAAACGGAAAAGATAGAATATTTAACAGGGCTTAAAGTTCTCCAGCACCGTGCCGGATCTCCCGCGTGCAGCAATTGGCTGCATAAAAAAATAATCCTACATAAAAAAAAAAAAAAAACTTGTTGATATCACTTTCAAGTCAATGAGTTCGCCTACCAATGGTATGAGAGGAGCACAGCTTTCACTCTCAACCAAACTAACATTACTAGCCAATCAGAATTTTTTTGCTCTTATAAACGCAACGAGATGAGCAAAAAGCTGCGAGGCGTGATGGTTAAAGATGTCCATCTAGCGCATATTTACATAGAAAAGCTAATTAAAAAGCAGTGGAGCTTTGTAAACAGCTCAGAGTAATCATGTCATCTCCATAACAACGATATGATTGCCAGAACAAATTTACCGGGATTTTTGAAAAGGTTCACACATGATCTTTTAATGAAGTGAAGTGAAGTGTGAAGTGACATACTGCCAAGTATGGTGACCCATACTCGGAATTCGTGCTCTGCATTTAACCCATCCAACGTGCACACACACAGCAGTGAACACACACACACCGTGAACACACACCCGGAGCAGTGGGCAGCCATTTATGCTGCGGCGCCCGGGGAGCAGTTGGGGGTTCGGTGCCTTGCTCAAGGGCACCTCAGTCGTGGTATTGAGGGTGGAGAGAGCGCTGGACATTCACTCCCCCCACCTACAACCCCTGCCAGCCCGAGACTCGAACCCGCAACCTTTGGATTACGAGTCCGACTCTCTAACCATTAGGCCACGACTTCCCCTAATGGTGACTTACCGGTAATTTACCAGTGAAGACTGTATGCGTGAAAGGGGCTAAACTCTTCCTCTGCATATGCTGTGAATATGAATTGCTTAACGTTCATCTGGGAAAACATTGTGCGTTATCTTACTAGATTTGTAACTTAAATCATTTATAAACCATTGCCAACACAGGAGAATACATCAACCTATTTCTAAATATGCCATTTATTGTACATTGCGATTTCAAAATAAAAGTTTGAGTTTGCATGTGGCCAAATATTGTCGTTTGATCATGCTTTAAAGTGAAACAGGCCATTGGCGTCCTCTGCAGGTATTTGTTATAATACATAATGTACTTAAGTTGGTTATGCTCATATTGTGTATAGGCATATACATTATGTATTTTAACTGTTGTTCAATAAAACCATGTAATTACTTGTTTTGGGATTTTATTTGAGGCAATAATTATTGCCTCATCGTTGGTTTATATATAAATAGTCATACTAAAGCCTGGTTTTCACTTAGGTCTATTTGTGTTACTAAAAAATATCAGATTACTCAATTGTCAAAATAATCAGTAGATTACTTGATTACCACAATAATCATAAATTACAGCCCTAGATTAGTTAAAATATTTCAAAATACAAAAATGTTATTTAAAATTTCTTAAAAATAGTATTAAAATATTGTCTTGTTCTAGTGAACCAAGTATCTGTATTTTGTCTCATCTCGTGAGCTAAGTGTATTGTCACACCCCTAGTGTCGATAAGCGGTGATATAGCTCATAATTTTCCAAGTGTATGATATATCTTACACTCTTCAGGTCAACCATATTCATGAAAAAAATCAGTTTGGAAAATCAGGAAAGCAATAACTTTTCCATAGTATCCTTTCAAATGTTAAAGCTGCCACAGTCATTGCATGCTTTACATTTGCATGCATGTCAACCTGTTGATGGGGACTCCCAAAACCAAAATATGAACCTTTCATAACCCATAATAGGGGCACTTTAAAGCTTGTTCCTGGAGGATCGAGTGTGGTGACCCCTGACTTAAAGCCTTTAAAGCCATTCTAATAACCATATTTTAAATCCAAGATTTTTTTAATGCCTTTATTGATTTGAGAAGTGTTTCGGTATTGAGAAGAGATTAAAGTTGAGAAAATATTTAAGAAAAGTTTCATTTCAGAATAACACTTGTAAAGATAAGATCAGAAAATGTAAATGTAGTACAATCAAAGTAAGTGGAGCAGGATCACTGCATGTTATCTCACAGGTATTTGGCACAAACATAACCCAGTGAGGTTACACAGGATGCATCATTCCAACGGTTATCTGTGAGGTGAAAAAAAATTATTCTCATCATTATTGTCTTGTAAGAATCAAAATAAAATAGAATTTTAAAGACATTTTTGACAAATGAGCCATTCCTTGTTACTGGATGATGTGAAATTATAGGATTAATTTTAGTAAAAAAAAACAAAACACTGCATTCTTACAGTGGAAGTTGAACTCCCCGCAGTTCTCGGTATTCAGATTGTCAGGTTGTCCAGGGGCCCAGTAGGCGTAGTCAAACGGAGTGCCATCAGTCCACAACCACTGTCCTTCCTAAAGAGCAAACCCAGTTATTATAAGAATGCTCTACTGTACTCAGACTCCATTTAGAAGGTCATTTAGTTTGGCTTTGAAGAAGTCAAACAATCTTCATTGCAAACTTTGGAGATTTTGGAGAGTCTAGACAAACAAACTAGACTAAGAACTTACGTGGTTACCATCGTGAGTACCAAACCAACAACGTGTGGAAGAAGAAGGCAACAGACTCAGGAGAAAATCTTGTTCTATTTTATTGTGTACAGATGCAAGATTTGCATCCAGACTTAGGCAGTTCCTCTAAAGAGAGAGATTTTTTTATTTTCAATACAAAATACAATCTATTTAGCATAAAGCATAAATTATCATTTCAAACAAAGTCAGGTCTGACTGATTATTTGCCCAGTATTAGTTTTCAGTCAATTTTTTTTTACAAAAAGGAAGTTTTATTTAAAAAAAAATAATAAAAATCACCTTGTAACTAACAATTTACCTCTGCTGTGACCCAGTTGACCGTCTGAGGGAAGAACTTGTAGCATTTGACTCCAAAATTTCTCCATTCATAGGGGCAATTTTTAATTAAATTAACTATCCAGTAAATGAACATAAGAAATATTATGATAAATATTAGTTGGTTGAATATCATACATTTCAAGCTACAAAACATCAAAGGTTGGGCAGAAAAGCTTTTAAAATGATTTAAGGAGGAGTTTTTACAAATAGCTATTTGTTACCTTCTGCGTTCCCCATGGAGAACACAATAGATAGAAGCAGAAGACTTCTCAGCATTGCCATGATGAAACTGAAAAATAAAAGTTAAACATTTAAAATTAAATTATACTGCACATTGTAGATCGTCAATGTATTTTAAAGACAAATATACTTTGTCAAAAGGTTGTTCAGTAGGTTTCTGTTGCAAAACTCTCCTTGGTTTTCAGATTGTTGCCTTCAAAGTCTCAGAGGAAGATTTTGTGAAGTTTCAGAAAGAGCCCTGCTTTTATACTTGATGTCAAGTGTGTATAAGTCACGAGGATGATACTGGATATATTGTTTGATCTCTCAATTGTGTACATATGAAAAGAAAATGTAACATGGGAAATTGGGGAAAGTTGAGCCTGTCTAGAAATCCAATATTAGGTTAACTAAATATTTACTCTTAAGTAGATTTTAAGAACAAGGAGGAAAAAAATGAATTGGCGCAAATGATGAATTATACACCTTTTTTATATAAACTTTAGAAACATCCAGTATGTCTTTTCAAACGTTTCATGTAGGAAGAAAGAACAACAAAGTATCTTGAACATGGTGAGAACACACTACTAACCATTAATGCAACTCAATCAGGCCTTTTTGCGTATGCCTTGGGCAGAAATGATTTAAATAAGGGACATTGTGATGTCTTTTGTGATACTTAAACCCTCCACCAACGTATTTATAAAGCCAATAGACACCTAAATAGATGCTTTTACATGTCCAGATACCTATATTCTCTTTTTCTTTCTTTTTTAAAATTGTACTATTCTTGGAGTCTTGTGCATCAGAATTTTAGCCAGCCAATGGTTCGTGTGCATGACATCTGAGACTACCAGAGATCTAATATAACAAAATGAACTCCAAGAGTGTTGTAGATAAAGAAATGCAGTTCACACAGACACACACATACACATTAAGCCAGACACAGGTGATATCATGGAACTAATGCACCTTTTTCCTACACTAGGATGCTTTATGCAAATTAGGGGAATAACTTTAAACAGCGAAATATTCACTCTATGATCTCTAAGTATTTTTTTTTTAAACTGGGCTGATGAAGTGACTTTATTCCAGTGTAGTAACTGATTACATGTCAGATTTGTAATTAGACTAAATGACATTTTATAATACACATAATCGGACTACAGTTACTTTTTTTATTGGAATTATAAAATGCGTAATGTTACTATTTTTATTTCAAGTAATTTGGAATAAGTAACGGACTACAATTTTTAAATAATCTATCCAGCTCTGGCCATCACAACACAGACCATTTCTCAATACCAAATACTATTATAAATTATTTATAAAAATTTTATTTTTAATTTTTATAAACAATAAGCTATTCCGTCAAAAGCACAAATGCAGCACTCTAATACAGCATTAAAGTTCATTTAAAAACTATTTGCTCTGGAAAAAATAATAGATTAACGAGAAAATATTGCCTGTTAGATTTATCCAAAGCTAATTATCTCTAATTATCTCTCAGAGCAAATTCAGAACCGCAGAAAAATGTGATTGTTCTAGTTTTGGTCTAGCTTTGAATAGTGATTGGGCTTGTAAATTTACATTGGAAATTACATTTCCTTATTCACACATGAACAGAAAACCATACACGCTAATAATAATAATATAAAAACAGCACAGTTTATCAAAAATACAACTATCCATTCAGAGGTGTGATATTTTTATATAATAGAAAGAAAGGTCTCAAGGAAGGTGCTTCTGAGAAAACCAACGAAACCTTTTTTAGGCTAACAGTGATTACAATCATTGATCATAGAGATAATACTATTTTTTATGTCAACATACAAAGACATTCAATATTTGCTAAATGTGATGGCACCAAACGATTCTGGCCTTCTATGACAGCGAACCGAGTGATCCAAAAGCTTTTTGGCAGCATCATCTAAATTTGATACAATGAAGGGTTTATAGGATTTTGAAGAAGGTATGTTTTTTTAACAAAATACAAAATTGAATACAAAAGTAGAAAATATGCTGTAGTCTAGTCCATTTGAATCGCAATTTGATTAAAAAGTCAAATTGTTTGTGCCACTATAGTTTGAGTGACAGGCCCTTTGTTTGAGTACTCCAGTTTGTCTGTTTAAAAATTCAACATCTCAGTAACTGTCAACAGAAATTATATTTACACACATGACCAGGAAATTTAACCCATAAAAAAAATCATGAAATATATGAAACTTGAACACTTCTCCACATCAGAAATATGATATTCGTCTCCGTCTCCAGATCCTTGATGCTGTCAGACGATAACAGTTTATGGCAGGACTAGCACACCCTGTTAAATAATCTACTTGACACCCCTGCTTGTTGGGCCTATTGGTCATAAAGACTTCTACATTTTTCACATAAAGACTAATTTTTCACACTTTATCACATAAACACAGTTTAGCAGTTACACAGTTGATTATTTATATATTTATTACCATATAAGTGACACACCTCCTCTACTCTCAACTTTATAAAACTTGCTGTCTTTTGGACCCTGCAGGTAGGGACATTTATGGCTCGTTTCCACTGAGCGGTAAGGTTCGGTACAGTACGGTACGCAATTATGTCCGTTTCCATTGTCAGAAGTTGTGAATGGTACCAAAATAGCGAACCACTTTTTTGGTACCCTTTCGTTGGGGTACCTAGCACAGCAAAGGGTACCAAAAAGGTGGAGCTAAACTCACGGCAGAATGTTGATTGGTTGACTACAATCGTCAGTTTTGCGTGATACAAGGGGATAAAGTTTCTCCTTCACTCGTTTCGCTCTGCTGTGTTCTCATTAAATCAGAGTGCGCAAACACACAAAAAAATACATAAGTGTATTTTATACTTTTATATTTTCACACAGACAATAACCGTTTCTCAATGTGTTCTTGTCTGTTCTTGTGGACTTGGGAAACGTCATTGCCCAAAAACCCACGTAATTTTCAAAATATTACTGTTATTCTGTCATGAAATGTAGTTTTAAGAGTTTTTCAGGCGAGAATGTAGTTGTTTAAAACTCAAATCTGCGGTTTATTTATAAAGAAATAGCGCCTATTTGAAAATTTGCTATGCCGATTTCGAAGCTCCAGGCGATGACCGGGTGCTCCGTGCTAGGGGTGTGCGATATGACGATTTTTGATCGTGGACGATAAAAATGTCTCCACGATCTGCTTTTGAAGAAATATCGTAGTATCGCGCTACCGCGCACATTGTCAAATACAGTTCTGGCGCCGCCGTCTCTATGTACTGTACAACACCACATACAGCAGTAGAGTTACTCAGACAGGACACTGCACTTATTCGCGATCGCAAAAGTACATTATTTGCATACAAGCCTTGCTGGTTAAATGTTTAATTCGCGCGCTGGTCTGACGTGCGCTTGTTCTGAGCGCATACACCTGAAGCACGCGCACTAAAACGCCTGTCTAACAGCGCCTGATTACTCAACTAAGTTATATTTTGCGCTAATACTGTCAAAACACACAAGGTTTACATACAGACTGAGTTGGTTATCTCTAAAATGAAAGTAAATAGTTAAGAGAGAAACGGATGCGTGCCTGTATATTAGATGCGTGCAGCTCTTAAAGGGACAGGACACTAAACATGCTGTCGACTGTCATTAAAGGGATAGTTCACCCTAAAATTGAATTTCTGTCATTATTTACTCAGTGGAAAACCAAACAGTTGCTGGTCTACATTGACTTTGATAGTAGGAAAGAAAAATCCTATGGAAGTCACTGAGGACCAGCAACTGTTTGGTTTTCCACCTTCTTCAAAATGGCATTTATAAATGTTCAGCAGAAGAAAGAAACTCATTCCGGTTTAAAACAACTTTTGAGTAAATGATGATATAAAAATACAACATTATGACAGAATTGACAGACAGATGACAGAATATTAATTTGTGGGGGAACTATTCATTTAACGTTAACAAAACAACAAAACACAAAGAGAAAAATCACTCACTATTCTTGACTGAAAATCTTTAATACAGTTGCTTTAGGAATCAGTCTATCTAGTGTTTTATTTTTATATTTGTTCATTCAATTTCATTGAATGCTCTGCTAAATACACCTATTGTACCTGGAAATAAAGCACTGTTTGTTTTATTTGTATATTATGTGTATTTGTAATGTGTATCTTTGTTCTTATTTTTTAATAAGAAAAATAAAATAATGACAAAGATTTTTTATCTTCACCCACTTTGGCCTAAATATCTGCCATGCATCTTTGTCTTTCTAGTTTGGCTGTAATGCTCAGACAACTTGTAAAACCAAAATAGTAAAACTAACAAAGAATCGGGATAAAAATCGTGAATCGTGATATTTCTATAAAAAATCGTGATATGATATTTTTCCCATATCGCCCACCCCTACTCCGTGCTCATGTATCCGCCTCGAGCAGCCTTACGCTGGGCTAGTCCTGACGACACTTGGCTGGCTCTGATGTTTCTGTAGTGATAAAACGAGAATCAGTTCATTTTGTGTATATTTAACAGGCATTCCTGGTCATATTATTTTGACTGAGCACTAAGTTTAACTTTATATTTTTAACTTTACCGTAGTAACTTACAGCGCTGACATTGTAGCAAAATTTGACTGTGAATTGTTTGCTTTTATCTTTATTTCCTCTTATATAAGCCTCTTATACTTTGTACTTATACTTTTATAATGCTATTATTGTTCATTAAAACTGACATAAAAGAGGCAGTTTTGCTTATTGTCGCGCTTTATTGTCGATCGCTACTTTCCGGCAAATATCACGCCTATCAAGTAAAGGGTACTGTTGGCAGTGGAAACGCAAGCCTGATCAGGGCTACCCGTACCGAATTGTACTGTACTGTACTGCACCACTCAGTGGAAACGAGGTTTTAATGTATTACGATAAAACCAGCCTTCTAAGTCAGATTTTTTATAAGATTAAAGTCTTCCAAGAACAGCTAATTGTGATGCACGCATGCTGGAAATAAAGTTTCCTTTCATTACTCCCTTCGTCAAGTGCATTACATACAGCTAAATTATGACACATAGGTGCCCTGCTCCCTCCAAAATCCCCACTTCAAAGCTTTTACATAGCATGTAGGGCATAGGCAGGG
The DNA here is from genome assembly GCF_936440315.1 of Barbus barbus. Taxonomy (NCBI): domain Eukaryota; kingdom Metazoa; phylum Chordata; class Actinopteri; order Cypriniformes; family Cyprinidae; genus Barbus; species Barbus barbus. The sequence continues at coordinate 23,585,853 of NC_136755.1, read as the reverse complement.
CCGAATTAACACCGTAAGGGGGCCCCTGGGCTTTACCTCTTGAGGGGCCCTTCTTCAATGAGAACTACAGTCTACATTCACTCAATCTTGATAATCACAAAGTGCGAGTCGTCAGTCTTTAATTTTGAAGTAATAAATGCCATTAACAAATCATCCAAACCTAAAGGTCTGTCATATAAAATACACACAAATATCACTGCATGAACTACACATATGCACATATGCACATATTTTACACCGATATCTAAAAATGTGTAGCATTTAATTGTACATGTTAACGTTGGTTAAATTCATTATGAACTAACTGTTGGTTGTGGTATCATTACCACAGCATTCTCTCGATGGCCCATTTTTCATCATAATGTTAAAAAAAACTTGAATTTGTAAATGGTCTGGGTGGATTTACATAATAGTAAATAATACTATTTTCTCCATATTCTTCCAGGGAGGTGGAGGTCTGTCCTCTTTACTGCCCCAGCCTAAGAATCTGGTGGTGAAGGTGACCGAGCGGCCCCTGCTGCCGCACACCCTAACCAAACGCCCCGGGTTGGATAAGCTGAAGGCAACCCCAGCAAAGTCCCAGGCTATCTCTGGAAGCAGTCCGTCCCCGTCCGCCATCAAAGCGGCTGCGAAGTCAGCGGCGATGCAGCTAGCCAAACAAATGGCTGCGGATGAAGAGGGAAGTGACGATGAACTCGCTCCAGAGAACTACTTTTCCCTTCCGGAAAGCTCAGCACAGCCTGTGACGTCTCAAAACCTGCATTCTCAGCAGTACGTTCCCTCGCTGCACCCTTCACCCGGTGTGGAGGACGGCCCACTGGACTTTGTTCCTAACGCAGACAGTTACAGTAGGTCACCCGGAGCAACGCAAGACTATGAGAGCGGAGAATATCAACATCAGTATCCCGCAAATCCACTGCCAGAGACTTCTCCACAGGTAAAACCTGTCATTGTGAATAAGCTTCTTATGCCAGTATATTGCTTTCATGTCAGCAGCTGATGTTTTATGCATATGTTTAGCAGGATTACTATGGTGAAGGATATTTCCCAGACCCGAACCCTGCGGCTGATGGGCAAGATGATTCCGGATCCTCTTCATTGTTCAATGATGAAGCAGTGAGTTGTTTGTAGCATCTTTATTACTCAGGGATGTGTTTCTTCTGTATTTTTCAAGCTGAAGTATGACCCACATAAATAGCTTTTATTATTATTGATATTTGTAACTTCTATTTTTTTATTTTATAGTGTTAATATTAACATGTTGTAGTATTAATGTAATTTAAATAATAATGAAATAAACTATAATAATAATACTTATTATTATATATCTTTAGTAATTTCATTTTTGTCATTTAAATAGTGATAAAATAAAAGTATTATTTTGAACAATAACAATATTTTTTATTTATTATTATTATTACTTCTCATTTTTTTTATTGTATGGTATATATTTATTCCACTCATAGACATAAATATTTATTTATATATATATATATATATATATAGTAATTTTATTATTATTCTTTAAAATAGCATAAAAATCATTGTTGTTGGTATTTTAAATTTTTTAAATTTTATAGTATTGACATGTAGTAACATTGTAATTTAAATAATAGTTAAATAAAATATAATAGTTATGATTAGATTTTTATTTTATAGTACAATAGTATTATTGCAATAGTAATACATTTCTTTATTTAATTTTTTTATTAAAATAGTGAAAGTAAAAGTATTATTTACAATAACATTTGAATGTATATGTATTATTATTAAATTGTAATGAATTAAATTATATTTAAAAAAATTGTGTAATATAATTGTATTTTTTGCAATAGTAATGTGATTCTTATGTAGTATATATTTCTTTGTAATATATTATGTAATGATGATCATGTTATGATAATTTAAATTCTTGCTTTTTATTGTACATTATAATAGTATTATTGCAACAATAATTTATTTTATATAATCTATATATACTTAATTTATGTATAATTTTGCCTGGTAGATGCAAAACAGATGTAAAATTCTGTATAGTGGTGGGGTCTTTTGAGTTATCACGACTCAAACTCATTTTCTTTTTTGTGTGTGTTTTTTCAGTTTTGGAGGCTACAGGGCAAACAGAATCGTGGAAGAGAAGAAATCAAGTTCTTGGAGATCAAAGGAGACGATCAGCTGAGCGGAAATAAGCAATGGCTGACAAAGAACATGACAGCAGAGGCAGAGCCCCGCAAGTCCTTCAGCAAGGTGAGCACCTCAATTGTCCATTTTCTGATGGCTTTGTTTGTTTGAAGGAGATAAATGAAAGAAAAAGTCTAACTCTTTCATCTCATTTCCAGAAAAAAGGAGATCAGCCAACAGGACAACAGAGACGCAAGCACCAAATCACATATCTGATTCATCAGGCCAAGGAACGCGAGCTGGAACTCAAGAACAACTGGGCTGAAAACAAGCTGACTCGACGACAAACACAAGCCAAGTATGGATTCTAATGGACTGGAAATCAAGATGTTGTGCACACCTCTACCTAATGTCGAGCAGATTTTGTCAGAGACTGCAGCCAATACAAAAATCTCATCTTTTTGCCAGTTTGTATTGTTTCAGAAAGGAGCTGAGGACTTTAAAGCACCATTGGCTGCTATTATGTTTAAGATGGCTCCCAGTTGTCTACCTAATATTATCTTTCCATTTGAACTACATTGGGTTTTGGGTCACCTGCAACATCATAATATGACTTGGGAAGGTCTTGTCTTCCACACTGCCATCGTGAGCAGTGGCATATATAAAAATGATGATTGAAAATGTGAAAGAAACTGGAAACACTTTACAATAAGGTTCTTTGTTAACATTAGTTAATGCGATGTGTTATGATATTTTTATAGGGTTTATTCATTTTTGTCCATGTTAATATAGAAATACTGTTTATTGTTAGTTGAAAATGCATTAACTAGTGTTAATGTATACAAAATTAATATTAAATGTTAATGTATACAATCTTATTGTAAAGTATCGCAAAAAAAAAAACTTGTAAAAAGTATTTGAGTGAATCTTCCTGTCTTTTAGCAGCTTGTTTTCATATGAACGTTGATTCTTAATCGTAGAACCATGAATAAAGTAAAACAATTTCACTGCAACTGTAGAAAATATACTTACATTTTCATTTTTGTGTAAAAACACTTTTGTGTGAAATAGTTCCTATGGCACTGCCAGAAATAAAAATACATAAACCTGTGCGCAATACATTTTCTTTACAGTATAATTTGACATTTACTATATTTTAAATAGAGCTGCAGAAGATTAAAAGGACTTTAATGCTAAATGTGTAAAAATGTCTCAAAATGCAGAAATGAGTTCAAGACACAAAATATTCAATTGAACAATGCTTTAATATGAATTGAATTTAAATATATACCATACAATAAAAATATTAGAATTAGAACGCAAGCTTCTAGAGGGCACAGAAGTCTAAAGTAATGAATTTAGGTAAAGGGGTGCAGAGCCAGAGGTGGTTTTGTAGGCAAACATTAATGCTTTGAATTTTATGCGAGCAGCTATTGGTAGCCAGTGCAAATTGAACAGAGGTGTGAAGTGCATTCTTTTCAGCTCTTTAAAAATTAATCTTGCTGCCGTGTTCTGGAATAATTGTAAAGGTTTGATGGAACTGGTTGGAAGACCTGCCAAGAGAGCATTGCAATAGTCCAGCCTGGACAGAACAAGAAGTTGTGAAGCATGTTCCGACAGAAAGGGCACGATCTTCTTGATGTTAAATAAAGCAAGTCTGCAGGACCGGGCAGTTTTAGCGGTGTGGTCTGAGAAAATCAGCTGATCATCAATCATAACTCAAAGATTTTGGGCTGTTTTTGAAGGAGTTATGGTTGATGTGCCTAACTGGAAGGTGAAATTGTGATGAAACTATGGGTTTGATGGAACCACAAGCAGTTCTGTCTTGCCAAGGTTGAGTTTAAGGTGATGGTCCAGCAAGAAATGTCTGTTAGACAAGCTGAGATGCGAGCAGCTATCGTCAGATCATCAGAATGGAATGAGAGGTAGAATTGAGTGTCATCAGCATAGCAGTGATATAAAAAGCCATGTTTCTGAATGACAGAACCTAGTGATGCCATGTAGACAGAGAAGAGAAGTGGTCCAAGAACTGAGCTCTGAGGCACCCCAGTAGTTAGATGTTGCGACTGGGACACCTAACCTCTCCAAAATACCCTTGAAGGACCTATCAGATAAGTAAGACTCAAAGCACTGGAGTGCGGTTCCTGAGATGCCCTTTGCCAATAGGGTTGACAGGAGGATCTGGTGGTTAACCGTGTCAAAAGCAGCAGACAGATCCAGCAAGAGAAGTATTAAAGATTTGGAATCTGTTCTTGCTAGTCTTAAAAAAATAATAATAATTGTACTTTGAATCTTTAGGACAAGTTTGCAAAATAAGCAAAAGAGACAAAACAAAAAGAAATAAACAAAAATCCTTTTATTTGTACAAATTCCTTGTGTATATTCTCCAAGTTGTTTCCTGCAAAGTATTTTAGTGGAGAAAACACTATTCTGAATCTGACTGCTCTTGCTTTTCCTGTTTCTTCATCAACAGCCGTTGACTGGGCTCCACAAATGGCACCACAGACATGGGCACCCTGACTGTGTCCACTCCGTTCACCTGAGAGAGAAAAACACAACATTCAGATAGCAAGTTCTGCAAGCAAAAAATGAATTATATGAGAGCATTTGAGCTAAATTATCAAAAAACTGTATTATAAAGTAAATGTACTTACTGTGACATTACACCAGTACTCTCCAGGCCCTATGATCGGTTCTTCTGGAAGAGTCAAGGCATGTGCCGGCACAACCACACCGAGCTGTGGACAAAAACACAGCAAATTGTAAAACAAACAAAAAGCACTGCATTGGATTATGTGAACAGTGTGGGTCTGCATTATTTTTATACACGCATACATACTTGAAAAAATAATTCTATCTTACCCGTCTAAGAAACTGTCTGCAAACAATCTCTTTAGTGAGCGTGTACTGAACTGAAGTGTGCATGGGAACTTCAAGCTGAGTTTTCTTCAAGAATTCAACAGTCTATAACATGAACACAAAGACTAAATGAAGCAGCTCATGTGGAAACCAATATCAAAATATCAAACATATAATTCTATAGTCAAACACACAACAGTTTAGATATATATTAATGTTCTATAGTTGAAAACACACACGTTAACTCACTAGCTGTCCTGTGCGTGTCTGCACTCTGTCCTCGGGTCGTCCCTCCCGAAGTAGCTATAGGAAAAAAAGCAAACTGTGAACACTTGTTAATGATGTTCACCCAAAAGTTAAAATTTGCATAAAATGTACTCAACCTCAAGCCATCGAAGATGTATATGAGTTTTTGTTTTTTATTGGAAGAAATTTAGAGAAATTGCATGATTTGCTCACCAGTGGATCCTCTGCAGTGAATGGGTGCCGTCAGAATTAGAGTCCAAACAGCTGATAAAAACATCACAATAATGACTCCAGTTCATCAGTTAATGCTTTGTTAATTCTATATTTTTGTAAGAAACAAAGTCATCATTAAGATGTATTTAACTTGCAGCACAGTTTTTCACTTCACAAGACATTAATTGATAGACTGGAGTGGTTTTTATCTGCTGTTTGGACTCTCATTCTGACGGCACCCATTCACTGAAGAGGATCCACTGGTGAGCAAGTCATGTAATGCTAAATTTCTCTAAATTTGTTCCGATGCAGAAACAAACTCATTAACATCTTAGATGGGTGTAGTAAATTTATTAGTGAACTATTTCTTTAATGACAAATGAACTGATTTGAAGATGAAACTAACCCTTATTTCCTCTGCAAACATGTCTTTATTTTCTTGTGATGGATAGACAGCCAGACCTTCGGGTAGCAGTTTGTTGCGGCCCAATGTTTTTTTCACAAAAACAGTGTCGCCTCGTCCACCGAGCTCTGTAAAATAAATATTTACATCAAAAACCCCAGTTTTGAAATCATACTTAATTTTTCATGAGGCAAAGGCACTCACTGGGCACCGTCTGAGTGAGGATGAGCACCATTTTGTCCTGGGGTTTGTGTTTTGTGTCCTCAACCAAGCGGTACACCCGGTGTCGTCGGGGATGTAGTCTGGGTGGCTTTCCCTCTTTTGATAAAGGAACCTTCCAACAGCGTTCAACTATAACTGTATTCTGGAATAAGATTAAATTAACAACTGCTTAGGAAAACATCAAAAGGTGTAAATGCATTTTTACTTCAATTCCAGCTCCAAAGTTCAGTGAAGCTACATATGCGCAATGTACAAGTTCACTTGTTAGCAAACAACACACACACATATATATGTATATGTATGTGCGTGTGTATACACATTTATATATCCGCATTAAATATGTGCATGCATGAACTAAAATTTATCCGAACATTTAAAGAGATTATAAAAATTAATGTTCAAGTCGGCAAGACGACGTCACAGTAATAATAGTCAGAAATCACGTATTCTGAATTGCAAAACAGCACAATGATATCTGCCATTGCGTTTTCAATTTAGATCAGTTGTTTTATGCCGCTTACCTTGCATGCTGTTTGAGACAGATTCTGTATTTGACTCAAGGAAGATTTCAGATTTGTAAGATTCCAGCAGCTTTGAAGGACAAACCTCGATGATGCGACCGCCCACATGATTACTATAGACTTAACGATAGAAGATTAATGAATTTATTTATTTAGAAATATTAATCATAGCCAACAACCATAACATAAATACTCGGTCAAAATTCACATATATTTCTGCACTTATGTCTCACAACAAAATGTCATTGCATTGCCCAACCACGTGAAATGCAATGGGATGTTAAAGGACCCCTAGATGGGTGGTTGTTTATTTTGCCTGACAAAAATATCAGATCGTTAATTTGTTTAACGAGTCGAATATGTACTTGCTTTAATATACTAGTATAGTACAACACGCGTGTTTTCCAAATTGTTGTATTATGTTATAAATATATACAAATCATAAATATTTACAACGGTAGTCATATAACTAGACACCTAAGTTACTCGGTTTCAAAATAAAAGTCTCTTCTATGCCGGCTACATGTATTTACTGTGAAACATGTTGGACGTGGTTATGTTTTTCTAATTTTTTGTAACCTTCATGGACCACAGCCTGTGAAATGGGTAAGTTTAAAATTGCTTTATTGATTTGTAAAGAAAATCAAATCAACAAAACACTGGCTACGCATCAAAATCTTATAAAACATGTAAAATGGCAAACTACAAAACAAATAGAGAATGTATAAAATGTATTCACATGCACTGATTCAATTTCACTACCTTAAGTATTATTTGAAAAATTATTTTGGTAAACAAGAGTGTAAAAAACAGCAGGGAAAATACCCAACAAATTGTATAAAATTGTATGCAATGTATATGCTATGCAGTTTACATTTCAATACACTTTAGTGGCATATGATGGAATCATATGACAAAGTACAAACACATTACATTGAGAGAACACTAAGAAATTCTTTTCAGAAATGTGGTAATTACACTGAAAAAGAAATTAATATAACTGCAAATTGTACTGTTAGTAATGGGCATCTTTCACATAAAATGTTCATTGTCATTTCACAAAATACATGGTCTCAAACGAATAAATAATTTGTAGTGATCTTGCACATTATGAAAGTTTAAAGAAAGGGGGCTTTAGGTTTCAGTGATAGCTGCATTTTCTTCTTATGTCATGTAAAGAACTGTAATACAGTCTGTTTTTTATAAAACCAGCCTATAAACTTCCAGGGATTTAAATGAATAATTAAGACAGTTCTGTAGCTAAACTATGATGTTTACTGTACTACTACAATGGAACACAAATAATTCCAATTAGCCCTTAAAAGTACATTTTCAGATCTGTCTGGCTAATGACAATCATTGATGTTTCTCACCACGCACATCCTACATTAAGCATCATTGTGATGTTAGGATCAAGATTTAGCAGCTAGTCTTTTAAATTTCAGTTCAAGGAGAAAGCAGTGATACCTCCAATTTTCTCCTGCTCTAAAAGGTAACTGACTGGTGGTGACATCATATCGTAGCCTCTAATACTGAAAAAAGCAAAAAAATGGCTGGGATAAAACATTAACAGAACAGTTTACAACATCACTTCACCCAGTAACACATTATGATCAGTTATAATACAGTTATTTATGATGATGGAATAACAATGTGATTACATTTAAAAAATATTTGATTGTATATTTATGATTTCAACTAATTTATAAGCATAATACAGGCTATAAGGACCATTTTGAGTTGGGAAACCAACAAGTGTCTATAAGACGCAATATATGGTTGTATTGCCTGTTGCACTGAATCAAGCAACCTATTGCAAAGCATTGCTCAATAGTTCTCTCAAAAATGCTAATTTGCTAAGAATTTAATCACTCTCCAATCATCCAAGATATAGATGAGCTTGTTTCTTCATCAGAACAAATTTGGAGAGATTTAGTAATGCATCACTTGTTCATCGATAGATCCTCAGCAGTGAATGGGTGCCGTCAGAATGAGAGTCCAAACAGCTGATAAAAACATCACATTAACTCACAATCCACATGACTCCAATCCATCAATTACTGTCTTGTGAAGTGAAAAACTGCATGTAAGGAACAAAGCCATCATTAAGGTGTTTTAACTTTAAAATGTTGCTTCTGACCAAAATACGGGTCCGTAATCCATAACAACACTTCCTCCAGAACAAAAAATCCCATCTCGTGTTGTCCTCTCATATGAAAACCCACTGACATATTTATTTAGAACTGTTTTAAAATGTTATTGCTGGTAAACTGTGCTTGATTTGTGCATATTTCTCTCCTGATTCAGACGGGATGACTTTTTTCACTGAAGAGACGTCAATATAATGGATTATTTGTGGATTGTTGTGATGCTTTTATCAGCTCTTTGGGCTCTTTCTGACGGCACCCATTCACTATTGGTGAGCAAGTGATATAATGCTAAATTTGTCCAAATCTGTTCTGATATAGAAACAAACTCATCTACATCTTGAATAGCCTGAGGGTGAGTATATTATCAGCAAATTTTCATTTTTGGGTGAACTATTCCTTTATATGCTAATAAATGTTCAGAAAAGCTTTCAGAAAGGAGGTAGAAATAAAATGTTGCCTTGAGCATGATTGCTCTACAATCACAAAAGTAACAGAAGGCAATGTAATGAGGGCACAGGTTCCGTTTTTCTATGTAGCTAAGAGAAGGCTGGAGGAAATGGCCTTGCTATGTTTCCTGTGCCAGGATTTCTCACCAATGACAGTGTGTGAGAACATCTGACCTTTGTTTTATGAAAACATTGTGAGGTTGCTTCCTTGGCAAACCTTTATGCTAAAGCAATTGGCTCTCATGGAGAAGTTTAGTTAACTAAAAAGTACTGTATAAATGTGTGTTTACATAAACATACTTAAGATTAACATTACAAAGCGAAGGTTTGTATATTCCCCAAAAGCACATGTGTAGCAAATAAATGTGAATGTAAATGCAGAATATTGAAAACAACTGAATCGCTGTGATCAATCTGTAGCTATAAAGGTGACTTGACCACACAGCTGTATCTCCTAAGAAAAGCGAATAGGCAGTGATTTGGCGAATTAGCTAAAAAAAAGCAGCGCCCACATGTAATAGGATTCATGAGTAGTACAATGCAATGAAGGCCTCAAAATGGATTTTCCCGACACATTAGGTCCATGTGCCAGTACAGTCAATCGATAACACTGGAGGATAATACTGGTATAGTAATAATAGCAATATAGCGCTTAATTCTGTTCAAGTTTAAAATGCCTTGCATGTTCAAATCAAAAAGACAGAAACGTATGTCTGTGGAATTATTCAAAATGCTGATCCTGTGACTCCTCCTCACACACAAACACACATACACAAGTTAAAAAAAGACCGTTTTGAATTTTGGAGTGCTATCTGGTACAATCATACGCCACGTCTGACACGTCTTCATACTCTTCAGCATGTGCAGGGCAGAGTTGTAGCATTTGACCCACCTAGCTGCCCCACTGCCATTAGCAGAATGTCTTTCTTTTCTTTATAAAAGCGCAGCTCCTGTCCTGCCAGACGGGCCTCTTCCAGCTCGCGCTCGGTGGCGGCCATCTCTCGATTGATGGTACCGGATAAAACGTGTTCTCGACTGACCCAGTCAGCGGCCATTTGTGTACGCATGTCATCGTCTAGCGCTCGGTGGGAGTAATGAGCAAGCACTTCCTGTTTACAAAAAAAACTGATTGTTATACACACCATAGACAGGTCAGTGAAACATATTAATGGGCCAAATAAATATTTACAAGAAACTAACAAGGGAATAATAACAAATAAAAAAGAAAAATGAATATATATATATATTAAATGACTTTATTCTTAGTTTTTTTTGTTCCAAAATGCAGTCATATTTTAGTTTTCATGAACATTTTTGCCAGTGTTATTTTACTGTTATTGAGATACTACTATAGTTATTTTATTAATATTTTGAATTCATTTTAGTTTGACCTTTTCCATTTTCATTTTAGCATTTGTTTGTGTTTTTGTCATTTTTATTAGTTTTTTAAAATATCTATATTGTTTTTATTCATTTTTATTTTAGTTGCACTTTATAGTATATCAAGTTAAACTGAATATATTTTTTTAATATATTTTATTAAACTTTTTTTCAAGTAACTATTTATTTATTGCATTTTGCAGCATCTCTCTGATCCTAAATCTGTCCGGAACAGTATAAAGTTTGGTGGACTTTCCAACATTTTACTTTTCATTACTTTCCTAGTATTAGGAATAATAGTTTCTATGCTGCTTTTTTCTTTTTATTTCACTGTGACTAGTTGGCCAAGTTTTTGAACTCAGAATAGTTGTTGCTGACATGTAAACATGGTCGATCTTGTCAGAATTGTTTTAATGAATGGTATTTTGGGAGTGAGGAGGAAGTTTTGAGATCTGAAAGTTGCAGCATGTTTTTACATAATGGAGTAAACCATTTGATCTCAAAAGATGAAGGTAGATATGAATCCTCTCATGATATGACTCTTAAGTATTACTGAAAATAGTATAATTGTCTTTACCTGACGAGAGCATTGCCTTTCTCTCATGGCTTTCAGACTACCATTCCAATGGAGAAGCTGGAAAACTGTCATCAGTTCCTAAGAAAAAGTTCAAATCCACAAGTACAGTTACTCACAACTTTTCATATAGTCCAATAAAGATCTCACTTACCTGGAACTCCAGCATAGATTTCCCCTTATTAGACTCTAGCATGAATCGAAAAGCACCGATGCCTGTACTAGGGTTATCAGCTTCTTCTCTGTTTCCCTACAGTAAATACAAATGAGTAAAGGTCAACAATGTCAACAATACATTATTGTTCAAAGGTTCTGGGTTTGATTTGAAAGAAATTGGTACTTTCATTCAGCAAGGATTGCATTGATCAATAGTGACAGTAAAGGCGTTTATATTTCTACAAAGCTTAAAGGTATAGTTCACCAAAAAATGAAAATACTGTCATTAATTACTCACCCTCATGTCGTTCCAAACCTGTAAGACCTTCGTTCATCTTCAGAACACAAATTAAGATATTTTGATGCATTCCGAGATCTCTCTGACCCTCCCATAGACAGCAAGGATCCTAACACGATCAAGGAAACGTAGCAAGGAGATTGTTAAAATAATCCATGTGACATCAGTGGTTCAACCGTAATCTTACGAAGCTACGAGAATACTTTTTGTGTGCAAAGAAACCAAAAATAACGACTTTATTCAATAATTCGTCTCCGCGTCACCCTATAGTGCCATTTTGGAGAGTATCACATACGTAAACAACGTATGTAAGGTCTTACAGGTTTGGAACAACATGAGGATGAGTAATTAATGACAGAATTTTCATTTTTGGGTGAACAATCCCTTTAAATGCTCCAGTGCCCATTCATTGTAACAGCATGGTGTTCCCCAGAAGAAATAAAAGAGTAAATGAAGCAAGAACTTTAATTTTTGGGTGAACTATCTCTTTAACTGGAACAAAAATAACTGTGAGAACTCACATTAAAAGAGGCTAGAGCCTCACACACACTCTTCTCTATGAATTCATCTGTGATGCGTCGAGATGGATGCTCATTGAAAACAGAATTCATTAGGGCAATTTTGGCCGCACTCCGTCTTGCTTCAGCTTTGGTCGGGCAGAACTGAGAAGATCAAAGATGCTATTTAACCACACTGTAATCGAATCCTGAAGATGCTCACAGAATTAATTTCCAAGAGATCCTCAAGAGAAAACATTAGGCAGAAAATATGCAGACACAGCAACCAAAACACAATTATTTATTTCTGAAGTTCCAAGACAAATGCATTGGAAAATTTAAAGACAATATTGCTTGCCTGAAAACTCCCAAAGCAACTTCCCCCGGGGAGACTGACGTAGCAGACGTAAGGGGGGTTATTGGATGGGACCATCTCATAAACGACAAGAGCCCCGTTCCTCAGGTCAGCGCCTCGTGACTGCTTCATCTGCCAGAACTCCTGCAAGGCCTCCACGACATTCACTGTGGGAATAAGACCATCAGATCGGAGTATACAACACCATTCTAGTATATTTTAAGACTCATGAGTTCAAATGTGGCTTGAAACACCAACAGTCACATTTCACATATAATCAAACACCTATTATCATGCACTAATTCTTCAGTTTTGCTAATTCTATTCAAGTTGAAGAAGCACCCTCTGTGGTGAAATCAAGTTTTTAATTTTGTTTAATTGTCTGTCTGGTGTTTTTAATATGCCTAAAGAGAGTTCACCCAAAAGTGAATATTCTGTCATCATTTACTCACCCTCAATTTATTCCAAACCTGACAATGGCTACTGGCAACTGTTCGGTTCAAAATATCTTATTTTGTGTTCAACAGAAGAAAAGCAGCTCATACAGGTTTGGAACAATTTGATTGAAAATTTATGAACTTGTTTAAACTTGTTTATACAAGTTCATAAATTCATCTTTTACTATGACTGCATCAGTAAACATGCTCGTTGAATGGCTGATTTAAAGGAAGCTTGTTGTTGTGGAATTGCTTAGATACTAGTTTCTAACAGGAAATAAGGGTGGTGTATTTAGACGGGAGTAATGTGAAAATCATCACAGTAACACTCAAGCACAAATATATAAAGGTCTTTCTTCTGCAAATGAAAGCTAAGCTTCTTGGAGGTTGCATTCAGACGGTCTGAGGTGTCTCGGAGGTAGATTAAAACACTTTGCCTGCCTCTAAAGAACACTGGCAACAGTCTTATCCGACAATAATCCATTTAATGTAATTAGGTCAGCATGTTAGGGAGCTCAATCTGAGTGCTTAAATCGAATGTTTAAACACACCTATGGTGTCTAGTTAGGGAGCTGCATGAGTGCATCTCATGAAGCACATGTCTGGGTAATATATTGACAATCAAAAGAAAACAATATATTCTAAGAAAATTAAACTTTTTTTTTTTTTTTTTACTCTGTGACATTGTTTTCATAACAATTAACCACACTGCCTTTCCTGTTTATTGTTCTTGATGACTCTCATCTTAATTTAAATAATATTATATAATTTATAGTAAATGCAAAAATCTTAATTGTTCTAAATATAGGCTTTATGCAAAATGTTTTTTTTTTTCCTTTTCATTTTGGAATGAAATGAGATTTAAAACTCCTACTGCTGAGACACCGCCAGAGGTTATGTTTTATGAATTAAATTCCCTTTTTTAAGCAAATTCATGAGATGTTTCAATATTCATTTCTGAATGTGTTTGCTTGAAATATCTTGCATGTGGCTCAATTAAGTGGCACATTTTTTGTCCAGATCTAGTCTGTTAAAGAATTAAAAAATACATTAAAATGCAATTCAAACACAGAATGAGAATCTCTCCTATGATTACATTTTTAATTTCTGACTTAAAAATCTAATTTTGGAGGGCTTAAAGTCAATGTCTGGGAGGTGTAAATAATTTTTTTTATATACATATATGATTAATATTTGAAAAACACAGACAGACAGAGAGCATGTTAAATATCATGGACCTATTTGTAATTGGTCAAATTAAATAACCCCAAGAAAACTTAATGAAATTCATTCAAAAACTAATTTGTGAAAATAAAGATTTGTAACCTATTCTCACGTGTGTTTAATATGCATGTGAAATTTTATTTTACTTGTTATATGATGCTAAAACACTACTTTTTAAATTACATTTAAATAGTGATTAAATAAATAAAAAAAGATAATTTTTTATCATTAACATTAATGCCCTCATGTGCAAAACATGTCCATGTTCACCCCACATACCCCTGCCGTATCCTTGCGTGTGTTTGGCAAAGCTCCGGACCACCGCGTCCACTGCCTCTCTCAGAACCGCAGGGTTGCTGGGATTGGACAGACCCAGACCCGCCGACATGTCCACCGAACCGAACCCGCTGCCCATGATACCGGACCCGAGGCTGTGAAGCTGGAGGGGCGGCGGAGGTGGCGGCGGCCCCGGGGAGGCAGACACCGAGACGTGGGAACCCTGAGCCGAGGAAAGAGTGCCTGTTACACCGGGCCGGAGGGACCGGAGAGTCCCGGTCGCGCTCGCTCCGTATCCGATACCGGGCTGTAAGCGCTGATGGCGAAGAGACTCCATTGTCTCGAAAAGTGATGCCAAACAAACCAACACAAAGAGAACGACTGCTAGAAACGATTGCAAAGCCGATTAAAAATGCATATGACAAACAGAAAAGTGTTTCTCGAAGGTATGAGCTTTGTTAAGCTGACTGGGCAAAATATTATTTACTGTTTGGGGCGTAAAACTGCCATAGGGAGGAAAAAGGAGCAGCATATGCTTGTGTTTGACCAATAGATGGATTCACGCTGTGTGACGTGGCACGTCCGGCCAAACCTTCCCAAATGCACAAATCAATCTAAACATTGCCGTTTTTAAATATTTGCTATACATGTTTATGCATATTTGTGTAAATAAAGCCCTCTTCATAAATCTCACACGAACAAATATACTAAAAGAGCCACTGAGAACAACTAGGCTACTACTAAACATGACAAGTAAGATAAGCTAGTTCTGGCTGGTATAGCTTTTTTTATTAGGGCAAGAGACCACAGATGAATAGATCAAAATATGAACTAATTGATATCACCATACTTCCCCAGTTGTTTAATCACAGCACATAAAAACAATTTTTGTAGGCCTACTGCACGTTTCGTAAAAAAGTAGTTTGAATATGAAAATGCTGCACTATCAAATTAAAAATGCACAAATTTGCACAATCTTCCATAATGATGAAAAATTCGAAATTATGACGTCACAAAGGCCTCACTCTTTTATAAAGAGTTGCACCTTACAGAATAGCATAAGCATTGGATAAAGCAAATTGTTTCATTTTGTTGAATCATACAGATGGGATTTGGATATGTATTTTAATGCTCCATAAATAAATAAAATACTGTCAACAGAAAAATAAATGTTCACTATTTTATTTATTATATAAACTGCCTTTAAAGATGTGTACAGATGCAATAGATGTGTAATAATATAAACATTTGATCCCCCCCCCCCACTAGTCTGATGGAAGACATGTTATGAAAGCAAAATAGCTTAAAATCTTAACATTTTTTCATGAGTGCACAAAAAAAGTGTTCAACAGCAATTGCCTACATCAGATATTCAGCTGTTAAGTCTGGTTGCAGTAACAAAACCTGTCATGATAATATGTTGTTATTGTTTTGTCAAATATTTTGGAACACCATTGGAGTTGGAGGAGGGACCTATGAATTAATAATTAGTTTTTGATTGTCATGGTTGTTAAATGACAGCTCTGGCATCAGCAGGTTCTCTCTCTCTCTTTAATTTGATGTATATTATACATGTTTATACATGTATAATATACAATCTCTGTGACAATAGCACTCTTTGTACTTGATGTAAATTTGCACTGACCACGTTTATGTGATCCATTAAAAATGAGTCAGTTGCTTCCTTCTACAATCTTTCATGTTTCTCTGTTTAAGCCTGTGAGTGTGTTGACATTTTTTCTTTCATTCCCCTTGGAGTACTACTGATGAAAATTTGTGTTGAGCTAAAGTCCCAAGGGTGATCATATGTCTACCATCTCCTTCTGCATGGTTTATAACAAGCCGCTCTTTGCTGTCAAAGAAGTAAGATTGAAATATAAAACTGGCAAGAGCTCTGGAAAGTTCACTGAAAGTATGCACAAAGCACTTGAAATGAGCTGCAGTGATTACTCATCGTTCTGTGGTTCCTCAATGATCTAGTTGCCTATTGAAAAAGTTCCCTTTGTGATGGCAGTACAACATTCTGGAAGTCTTATGCTCACCATATGCTAAAAAAAAAGGAGCACTGAGGAGGCCTGGCTGAATGTTGCTGTTATGAATACAAGATCCAGACATAATGCATTATAAAGAACAAATAATACAATATTAATGTTTTTGACAGTAGTGACCCTAAAAAGTATTGAGACATTAGTTTTTTTTATTAGTTTTATATATTAGTTTCTTAGTTTATAGTTTAATTAGGACAAATATCAACCAGTGGCATTTGTTCTGAAAACAAATGATGCTACCCTTTGCTTATAGCTATAACTTCATGTATCGTTTTGCAGTAAATATTTACAAATATTTGCCATTGTTGATGCCAACACTTCTTTTCTGTTTCTCGGTGCTTCTGCTAAATATGAAGCTTTGAAACATTTGTGACTTGCCAAGTCACATGCTCTTGTCCCGGACCTCTTGCCCCCCCCCCTCTATTCGCCGCAGAGGGTGTTGATCTGGCGAACCCATGAACAGTGTCAAATATTTGAACTGATCTCGGTTCAGATTTATAATTCCGGTTATTTATTTATTGTAATCCATACAAGAACACAGATTTTACAGACCCTTCATATTTAATGGTATTACATTATTTGTAAATTACATTTAATATATTGAAATTTTTGGCAGAGGTTTCGATGCATTGGCATCTTTTTTTAACAGCTGGTGCAGCTATGTGTTATTTTGTATGCTTGGAAACAGTGAGTGAAAAAGGCTTTGCATTGCTGAACATTGGTAACATAAAAAACATCAAAATAAAATGAATGAATAAATAAGAAGGAAAAGGTCAAAAGAAAATTACAAATTGATTAAATTGATTCTGAATTCAAAGCTATATTCAAAAACATATTTCGCCTCAGTCACTTATCGATTATACTGAAATTACCCAGAGGACTTCAGTAGTACCAAAAAAGGGACTTTGGTAATACACAGTCGCTGTAATATTGTTGCAGTGTTTTGTACATTGAATGTTTTTCTTAGCAGAAGCTTTAAGATAATATGCAGGTTCAATCCAAACCTAAACTCCACCCCTGATACCTGATAGTTTTTTGCGGTAATGACTTGTTGATTGTACACTATTCCTTAAATATGAAACATGTACACAGTCCTATTTCTGATGTTCCATAAGCGCCACCTGCAGTCAGACAGTGGATTCACATTTTCATTCAGCCTGTCTGCAGTTTTTGCTCAAACCAACACAAAAAACGGATTTTATGAACTGTTGTAAATTTGAACTGGTTGATGGAATACAAGCTAATGTGCATTATAAAAATCAAAACAATTCAGATAATAAGATTTCTAGAATTATTACCAGAGCAGATAAAATACTTATAATCATTCATCAATTTGACTCCTATCCTTTTTTCTTAAAAATGGTTTAATGTGAGTTTTATTATTTCATAAAACTTTTTTTTTTACTTTAACATAATACATGTTACTGATATCGGTTGTAGTGACCCAACCAACATTTTTTTTTTCTATTTAAAAACCGGCCATCATTGTTAATGTAAATATTTTTATATTTCTGCTGTTTATTAAAAACTTAACAACTGATTTTGGGTGGTGGGTGGTCGTTAATTTCTTTTTCCAGGGTCCCCTGGAAAAAAGGTTGGGAACCATTGGGTTAAAGTATGTTGTTTTGCTTGATGCTTAATTTTATGTAATACAGCAATGTTTTCTATTTGCTTTTGCAATGTGTTAATTACTAAAGAACATGTTGCAACACGAGCAATGTTTATTTGGGCCAGTCCGGCTGTAACAGCCAGGCATTTGGGAAGTCCCAACAGATTTAGCTCTTGTTGTGTAGACTGCTGGAGGAGAACATGTCTTGTCTCTATATATAGGGAGTTAATGCATGTTGTTGGGAGTCTTTACTTCCCCTCAAGTCAACGATAAGACGCACGTCACGTTCAGATTGTCACTTTCACCTGCCTTTGTCAGTCACAGCTGAAATGAGCTGTCTGTATGCGCGACACGAAGCTTTATTCCCATTGGCTGTTTAGTGTTTAAGCGGAACTGTATTGGAGAGAAACGCAAACTCGGAATTCCCGAAGTTCGCGAGAGGGATCGCGCGTGGTAAATTAAACGATTGCAGACAGAATAACGCGCGCGCAACTCATCTGAGGCCGTTTTAACCACGGTAAGCGTTTTATTTAACAGCATCCGTGTATATAACCTGGAACGAGTAGGTAAGGATCCTTATTTCATGCGGAAGAGGGTTGTGTTAATTCTGCATGGCGTGTGGTGTTGCTGAACGCTGAATTGGCCACAGCCTATTATGACAGCGCGTTACCAAATTAAATATGTCCATAAAAACGCGATAAACAATAGGCCAGGAATGCAACGAGGCCGTCCGACCATTTTTGGTCACATTTGAGTGTGGCTTTATAGACTGCAGCAGTATCTCTTGTGTATTGTTGGTGGCTTGTGTTTGCCTGTTGTTATGTAATAGCTATAATCGTTATCTTGTTGATTACATCGGTTCTATCTAATTAAATAATTAAGACAAACAGTGCGCCAGTGTGGATTATATAATAAGTGGGCTTAGGTTCACTGATTCTTGAGGAATGCCACGAACAATCTGTACAAATTGTGTTTATGCATTGTTGTTTTGTGAACCTGTTCATTTTAAGATGTATTTACCTTTGCGTGGGTTTAGGCATCCTCCATTTTCTCACAAAATGTGTTTTTCCTTGCCTGTCACTGTCAGATAAACACAATGTGTCAAATATGTAATATTGACAAATCTAGCATTAGCTTGAATGAATGAATGAATGAACTGAGACATACATTGAATTGTTACCACAGATTGAAAATCTTACAATGTTGACTAAATGAAAATGTGCACATCACACATGCATTAAAATAACCTTTAGTAGTCATTTAGTGTGTTAAATATTTCAAATATTGCTTGCAACACTTAAAATGAGGGAAGTGATATGAAAAGGTAGAGACAAAGTTTTGAAACCTTTTGAGACGATTCCTGTCAGGATATAGTAGTAATGTTTCTTTGAAAGATGCTTATGTTTTTCTTGAATTGAATATATGTTTTAATCAATATGAATTATTGAGTTATGAGTCTCTGGAGACAGGTGGTTTTAGGGATTATTAATAATGCAATGTCAGTAGATGTAACTAAAAAGACACCACTTAAAAAAATGGCATATTTGTGGTAATTGATCATCTGTGGTTAATTTCAAAGTGTAAATATGTTAAATCTATAGGATGTGTTGACTGCGGTCAAACATCTAAATCAGTGCAATCAGTTGTACATTACTGTCTGCAGATTGTAGGTGGAATTATAAAATAAGTGCAATACTTGCAACAAAATTAATGTATGCTATCACTCATTCTGCTAAATGTGATGGCTTGTGCAGAACAGTAGATAATGGTAATAAATCAATCTTTCTGCTTGTGGTTGTCTTCATTATGTAGGTGCTGTGCAGAGCCACAAGAGGGCCATGTCTGATAACAGCACCAGCAGCACCGGGTCATCCAGTAATAGCTGGACTCTGCTCTCTCCGGAGGTTTGCAAAATGCTTGTGTTAGTGATATGGTCTGATTTGTATGAATGAATCAGATGTAGTGATGTGCACCTTTGATTTTTAGGAGGCTGCTGCGGACCCTATGGCACCAGTGGATGATGGGACGGAGAGTATTGGAGATGCACCCAGTCTTTCAGAGGAAATAGCAGGTTATAAACCTAATTGTTCCTTAATGCTACTTTTTAATTAGTAGTAAGGATCAGTATGATTTTGGGAATTGGGAAAAAAGTAAAATAACTAATTTTTTGTTGTTTCTTGAGCACCAGAACAACATATTATAATTATTTCTGGTGAATCATGTGACATTGAAGACTGGAGTAATGACTAGGGCTGTAGTCAAGTCCACCTTTGTCAAGTCCAAGACCAGGACTATCGAGTCCGAGTCCAAGTCAAGTCTAAGTCCAAATGAGACAGTCAAAACAGAGAAAGAAAATAAAAGCATCTTCTTCAAAACCACATACTTAACTATTGACAATTTATGTGACACGAGAGACATCATATCTTCTATTCTAAGATAATCATTTTGCATTATTATTTGTAATGATCTAAAAGCATGTGCAGCAACCCTGTAGGATCAAATTAGGCTATTTTATTTACTTTGGGTTTAGCAATTTCTCTAAAGTAACATAGGCTGAAGTGCAACTTCACATTTTCAGCATTTTTATTATAGTGTAACAATTTCATTCTGGGCTACCAATGGAAAATATTACAAAGAACAAGCAACATAGGTCTAAAAAATAAATCAAAATGTTCCTATTCTTGAACTTGTTACTATGTTCAGAAATACAAGAAAAATGCTTAAAAAAAAAATTCTCAAGTAATTCAAATTCAAAATGACTGAAGGTATAACACCTAGAGTGCTAGCTATAAATGCTCTGTAAAAACAATGAACAGTAGTTTTCAGCCTGTCACTGTCACGGTGCACACAGCAGGGAGGACACAGGAACACGCAGACAAGGATATAACTTCGAATAATAGTCTTTACTGATGACATCAAGGCAGGGCAAGACACAGACAGGGACACCGTGGAGTAACGAGTAGACCAGACAAAATCTAACTGAACAGACAGGACTAATATACACAGGTAAATCATAGATAATGAGACAAACACAGCTGGACAAGAATTAACTAATGATCACATTTAACAAGGACAGGAAACAAACCAAATATGGAAACATGAGGCGGGAACACATGACACACACGACAGATGACTGACAGTCACCCTGATGCAAACATGAAATATCAGACATACAGTAGTAGTTCTTCACAGGTTTTTTATTCGATTACGCTGCTTTTCCATTGTTTTTTCTGTGTAAACATGGACGTGTTTGACTGTTGCGCTCACGTCTCTTGCAGCGTCTCGTGCATGAAACGGCTTTCTAAAAATGCAGCGCTCTAGTTATTAAAAGATGTTTCACTCCCATCTTCTTGCATTTTTTCCTATTCCACTGCCCGCGTCGCATCTTTGTCAACACAAAAGCACATTCTGTGTGAATGGCATAGAGAGCATCACAAGAGAGCGGTTAATCGTGCGCTGACATGCGGTTGGATCGTTTTTCTCTCTTTACTGTTATTGTCAAAGTGTCTAATGCTAGAGTTTGGTAATATTTCTATTCAAAATCGCGATTCCTCGATTTATAAAAAATAAATTTGTGGCAAAACATTAAATTAGATAAAATTAATCCATAAAATCTTAAAAATCGCCCAGCCATAGCCCCAGTGTTTGCTTATTTTTACTTTATTTAAATTTTGTGTAATTTATTTATTTTACATCAAGGTGTTTGATCCTACAGGCTTTATTAATTTTGTTCTTATTCGTTCTGTTTCTTATTCATTTGGTTCCACAACGTTTTTTTTTTTTTTACTTTTAAACATTTGTAAGTTTGTTATTTTATATTAGGCTTATAGCATATGGTGTATTCGTTTTGTTAATAAAAGTCCCATGTCGTTGTAAGTTATAGATAAGCAATTGAGCGGAATTGCGCTATTGAAAGTGAAAGTAAAATGCGCACGGGTATTTATAAGCTATATAAAAGCGAAGGAAAGTCAGGTGGAAGAGAGGGAAAACTCCAACAAACTTTGTAAAACCAAACTGTATTATGCAACTTGCCGACATTGTGTCTGTGGCCAAAATAAAAATGAATTATGCCTCTGCAGCGCGCACACTTGGAGCCAGGCATATGATGCAGCCGTGCATTTACCAGGCGACCAATGGCAATGCCCGTTCTAGATGGATTGTAAATTAAACCAATTACATTACCCATTTTCCGAACAAGCGAGCCAGATTAATGGTTTTGTTTTGAAAGAGAAAAAAAGCATATATAGCTGGACTCGGTCGAGACCAACTAGAACATTTGGCGAGTCCCATGACCAAGTCTGAGATGACAGAAAAACGTCTCGAGTCCAGACCGGACTCGAGTACTACAGCCCTAGTAATGACTGCTGAAAATTCAGCTTTGACATCACAAGAATAAATTATATTATAAAAAATATTAAAATAGGAAATTGTTATTTTTAAGTTGTATTAATATTTCACAATATTACTGTCTTACTGGTCAAAGAAATACAGCCTTGGTGAGCATAAAAGACATAAAACTTTAAAAAATTTTACCAATCCAAAACCTTTGAAGTGTAGTGTATATTAATGTGCTGCTTATAGGATCTGTTGAACGAAATGGCATCATCTCTATAGTTGTAACACCAATTTGTAGATTTTGTAATGTGAAACTCTATTCCTATTTCAGGAAGCTCTTTGGAGGTAAGGTCACATGACCCGGAAACGCCAATGGCGGAGACTGTTTTGTCAGAGGAGGGTCACCAGGTCAGTGCATCACCACCGGTATGTAAAGCGCATGACGTTCAGTTATCATTCTATATCACCGTATTTGTTTTGTACACTTAGTTCACATTGTGCACAAGCATGACTTTTCTTTTTTTTTTGCCATTTTGAAAGTGATTAAGTCTGTTTCGTTTGTTCAGATGTCCATTCGTGCATGTAAAAAAAAAAAAACTTAAAACTGGATCAGATTGTAACTACAATATATATGTAAATATTTTAATTTTATTTTTCTCTTTTTATCTACTAATCCTACTAAAAGTGGTGCCTGTCATCTGAATTTGAAGTTCAGATTGACTTTTTTTATTTTTTTATACTTAATGCCAAACTGTCTCCTTTCTAAAAGACTAACATTTGTATGTTCGGTATCCAGATTTGCCAAGAAACTTTCTTTGAGGAAATGGCAGCGTCTGGTCATACCGATGTTGAGCTTGATCCTGAGATCCATGCTCCTGTCATCCATGACACTATCACCAGTTCTCCCCCTGACAGTGACCTTCTGGGTGCTGTTCCCTTCAGCATCTCTACAGAATCAGCCTTTCAGTTTTCAGAGGAGTCGGCCTTTGACGAACCCACCGAAGAGGATGTTTCTGATATCTTCCCCAGCCAGCATGTTCCAGTTCAAGAAAGCCCTGCCCCTGAACCAGAGGCCAAAATCACTTCCACTCCCGAACCATTCAGAGAAATTATCTCTTCTCCAGATGTCCCTGTGAGCCCCATCCCTGAAATCAGTGATTCTTCTGCAGTCCCTGTGTTTGATATTCATGCTGATGTACATCCTGCACCTGAATCATCACCTCTGGCCCCACCCTCTGAGACTGATACAGGATTTGGTTCCACAGTACAAAGCTCCGCCCCTGACAGCCCTTATCCTGAAACCATTGGTTCGGTTGAAACCAAGGAGGAGGCTTCTTTTGAGAAAGAAGACATAGAGCTGCCAGAGAAATTCCCAGATGTTATCAGAGAGCCAGGTATGATGTTCAAAAAAGGTTTATTAAGTATTATATGTTCAAGAAAATCTTTTTCAGCTTATAAATTTGTTTTCATTATAATTAGCCTTTACATATGTATACACACACATATATAATTAGTGCATGTGTATATATAGATGCACATTATAAATATAATGATATATTCAATTTATATATACTGTGTGTGTTTGTGTGTGTGTGTGTGTGTGTGTGTGTGTATATACAGTATATAAGTAAACTAAACTACATAAAGTCAAGGCCAAAAATATATATTTGATAGAATCAGTGATGCCATGTGTCTAAACAAGATGTCCAGGACCTCCAGCAGAAATATAGGCCCACAACATCAAAAATACAGCGGTATTGTACACATGGGGTACTTTTTATCCCTGTGTTCACCAAACCCATCTTGATTGTTTGCTGCTAAGAAGCTAATTTTTTAGTTTCATCTGACCATAGAAGCCAGTCCCATTTGAAGTGCCAGTCCTGTCTGATAACTGAATATGCTGGAGTTTGTTTTTGGATGAGCTATAGGAGAATTTTTCTTGAAACCCTCCCAAACAACATGTGTTGATGTAGGTGCTGTTTGACAATTTTTTTTTTTTAAGGTTTTCTGACCCCGAGACTCAACTATTTTCTGCAATTCTCCAGCTGTGGTCCTTGGAGAGTCTTTAGCCACTCAGACTCTCCTCTTCACCGTGCATTAGGACGTTATAGACACTCGTCCTCTTCCAGGCAGATTCATAATATTTTCTGTTGATTGGAAATTCTTAATTATTGCCCTGATGGTGGAAATGGGAATTTTCACTGCTCTAGCTCTTTCCTTAAAGCCACTTCACTAATTTGTGAAGCTCAATTATCTTTTGCTGCACATCAGAAATATATTCTTTGTTTTTTTCTCATTGTGATGGATGATTAAGGGAATTTGGGCTTTGTTTTCCCTCCTATTTATATTTCTGTGAAACAGGAAGCCATGGCTGGATAATTTCATGTTCATAATCACCCTGGAGTGCTCAAAATTGTGAATATGAATGGGAATATACTTCAGAGATATTTTACTCATAAGCATTTCTAGGGGTGCCAATAATTGTCCAACGTATATTTGAGAAAAACATTTATTTCATAATGATATTTCCCCCCAATTTTAAATTCTTATTATCAAATTAAAGGTTAGATTTTTGTGATTTTTTTAAATAAAAGATCAAAAGGATTAGCAATGCAGATTAATTTTCACAGCCTTCTTTGATCATATTTACCAAGGGTGCCGATATTTTTGTCCATGACTGTGTGTGTGTGTGTGTATATATATATATATATATATATATATATATATATATAACAATTCTGACTATATACATGTATTGAAAATAAATTATATAAATATTTATTTAAATATATTTAATGTATTTGTAATATATAATGTAAAATAATGTATTATAATTATTTAGCTTTATGTATTTCAGTAATGAATTTTACTGAATTTGTTTTCTGAGTTAATATATTAAGCATGTTCTAGAGTTTTTTTTCTTCCACCATTACTTATAATTCCACCCAGTTTTACCGTATTTCTGCTTATCTCATTTCTCCTTATTTTTTCTGTACTGTTCAGAATCTCTTGGTGCTGATCTTCCAGCGGGCACCTCAGCAGATGATGACGGTCTGAGGCGCCGACATGTGCAACCTACCATATTGCTGAAGCGAAGCTCGGACGAGGAGGAAGAGGAAGAGGAAGAGGAGGAGTTTAACCTGCCAGCGAGGAAAGAGGAGAAACGAGGTTTCTCTTTGAATCAGCTGATAGTGGGAGCTTTAGTCCTGCTCTGTGTTGGATCATTCTTTTTCTCCGGTGAGTTTTTTTGTGACATTTATACGAATCTAAAAAGTCACGAATCTAAATCACACTCTGTTATTGGTCCTATAAAACAGATGTCATATGACATCACACATAACATCGGTTGTGTATAATTCATATTTATCCGATGGTTATGAGTACACATCTAATTATACAATAAAGACCATTAATTTCCCATTTTCAGTGACTGCATTCATGTTGTTATGCCTCCAGGTTCTGTGGTTGACCTGTCTGATGGTAGGTTCATAGCTTGAGCCAGGTGGCAGTATATGCTTGTGTTTGAGCTGTAGATAGGCGTTGCCCTCCAGTGCTGATGGTAGATTCCGATCACATATTCAAACATTAACAAATGAGTGGGAAAAAAAGGTACATTTACCTGAGGGCAGCCTCTATCGTCAGCCTGTATATGCACTGCGGATGCACTGCTTTACCAAGGGGCTTATCAGCTGGGTGCTTCTACTCTTCTCTTTTAAAGTTGAAGTGTATAATTTCTGGGCCACATTTTGTCAAACACTCTTCCAGTGCTCAAACATGCAGAGAGCTTCCCAATCTTACACATTTGTTCAGGCCACTCAAACAAACAGACTGCAGTTTGGTGTCACTTGGGACAAGAAATTACACACTTCATCCTTTTTTTTTGTAGTTGTTTAGCTTCAGTAGTGGCTGCCTCAGGCTCACCCTGAAATGGCTTAATGCTGAGATTCTGCTGACATGAAGTTTTTGTAGAGAATGCCAAAGTTACTATATCAAAAGGCAAATTGTTTAGGTTCTTGTGATGAAGAAAAAAAAGGTTGGTGTAATTAATATTTTATTGATGTTTCTTTCTAAAGTGTTTATTTGATGAAAAATACAGTAATAATAATATTGTGAAAATTATTTAAAATAGATTAAAAATATTATTATAATTAAAAAGTTTAATTTAAAACAGTTTTCTATTTTAATATTTAAAAATGTATTCCTGTAATGGCAAAGCTGAATTTTCAGCGTCATTACTCCAGTCTTCAGAGTCACACGATTCTTCAGAAATTATTATCTGATATGCTGATTTGGTGCTTATGAAACATTTATTATTATTGCCATTGTTAAACGGTTGTGCCTTTTTATATTTTAGTGATTTAAAAAATCTGGATTGTTTGATGCATCGAAAGTTAAAAAGCATTTGAAATTTTGGTCATTTATGGTCACTTTTGATTAATGAATGCATCCTTGCACAATAAATGTATTTTCTTTCTTTCAAAAACAAAAAAGGATCTTATTGACCCCAAACTTTTCAGTGTGTTACAGAAAGACCTGGTTCATATATCCAGACGAAACATGCCTGTGAAAAACAATCGAACTCCAGAAATGTGTGACTGCTGTTGCATAAACTACACTGACTTTTACTTGCAGTTTTTGACAGTTTTGTAATTTACTTCATGTTGTCTGTGAAATCTCAAAGAACATTACAAATCTATTTTCTCTCCCGCAGATGATTTTGATGGTACAGAATTAAGTGACCAGGTTTGTGCATTGCTTTATTTTTTTGTCTTTGCTCTGTTTCATTATTGACATGTTAATTTAATGTTGACAAGTTAATTTCACCTCTGACTTCTGTCTCTCTTTCTAGGAAGTTCTTGATAAACTTGCTCAAGAGAATAAACAAATAAATATATTAGAGGCTCAGATTGAGGTTAGTCCACAGTTAATCTATTCTCTAATTTTGACCACATGAGTGAACTTCATATACTAAGTCTTTTGGTTCTTTTTCTATGTGAATGCAGTTTTCCCATTAAATAGCCTTGTTGCAGTGTCTATAGCGCATTTCAGCAAATTGTTTTCAGATGTTGAACTCTTAGGATATGGTCTTTGTCATTGATCAGTCACAGAGAGAAGGGTTGGACCGGGCTCTGAAAATGGCGGCAGATATGCATAGCACTGAGAAGGGAGCGCTGGAAAATAAGAACACTAAATTGAAAGAACAACTGTCTGATCTTCCTGGTTTAACAGAAGAATTACAGACGCTGAGAGCGAGAGTTGCTGAGCTCACAAAGCTTACCGGTATGATGAGAGTATTTGAATTTTAAAACTCAGCATCTAAATTTGGATGTATTTGGATAGGGTATGTACCTTTAACGGCCAAAAGATTGAACAAGATGAGAATAAGCTTGTTATCTTTTACCCTTCTGTTCAAAAGTTTGTGGTCCGTAAAATATATTTTAAAAGTAAATGAATGCTTCTATTCAGCAAGAACACTAAAGACATCTATAATGGTACTAATATTTTACAATTCAAATAAATGCTTTTCTTTTGAATTTTATATTAATCAAATGATCCTGAAAAATGTATCATAGTTTTACAAAAATGTGAAGGTGATATCAGCACTGATAATAATATTAAAAATGTTCCCTGAGCACCAGATCAGCATATTAGAATGATTTCTGAAGGATCATGTGAAGCTGAATACTGGAGTAATGGCTGCTGAAAATTCAGCTTTGACATCACAGGAATAAATACATTAATCATTTTTATTTTTTTTACATAGAAAACGTTTTTTTAAATTTGTTCTAATGTTATATAATATATTACTGTAGCCCTGGTGAGCATAAGAGATTTTTTTCAAAAACATAAAAAAAAAAACATCTCACCAATCACAAATTTTTGAACGGTGGTGTATATCTATACACACAATAAACATTACTAATTAACTAACCGATGAATTGGTAATCAGCTGATATTTATTTATCGCTATCTGTCAGTGTTGGATATTTAATTGTGATTGCTAATGGCTTTTAATTGTACATTTAGATACCATTCTGCCATAACCCTGATTGGAAGTTTATCTATAAAAACACTAATAATTTAATAACAATGCTGAATTTAAAATTTTTGCAAATTTCAAAATAAGTGCCTGTTTTCTCACTGCACATTATAATATTGTGCTGCCTGAATTCACTTGTAGTAAAAATGTCAAATATTAGTTTTACTGTTTTGTTTAGACAAGATAGTATGGAATTTTTATCATTAAATCAATTTTATTTACAACTCTACATCAGTTGAAAGTTGAAATGTGGAATAATATATATGCAGTGTATTCTACGGTTTCTTTTTCTCCTTCAGTTCAAGAAGATCTTCCACAACAGCTCCCCGACTCTGGCCCGCCTTCCACTGGTGAGTCTAGTCCAGAAGTAACTGAGAAACACTGGGATAAAAAAGAAGAACTCAAGCGTCAGAAAATTCTTTTGGAGGAAAGCCGTAAGAGGCTGGAGGGAATGAAGAAACAGGGCTGGAACAAGCAGGGTTTGAGGGAGAGCTTGGTGGAGATGCAGAAGAGACTCTCAAAACAGGTGGATCAGCTGGGCAAGCGGGAAGAGTGCAAGAGGAAACACCAAGAGCACAAAGGAGAAAAGAAGGAATGGGGCAGAAAGAAAGAACATGACAGTCACTGGAAGAAGGACGAGGTGGAAAGGGGAAAAGAGTGGAAGCATGGTAAGGACAAACAGAAAGACCATCTCAAGAAGTACAAAGAAGAGTGGGACCACAAGAGGGATGAGAGAAGGCAAGAG
This sequence comes from Barbus barbus, assembly GCF_936440315.1. NCBI lineage: Eukaryota > Metazoa > Chordata > Actinopteri > Cypriniformes > Cyprinidae > Barbus > Barbus barbus. The sequence goes on along the minus strand of NC_136755.1, from coordinate 23,556,698 downwards.
AGGGAAAAGAGACAGAAGGAAAGACCTTGGGAGGCCAAACCTTCCAAGCATCACCATCACCACCACCATCATCATCATCATCACCACCAGGTCGACTTCTGGAAACACCAAGAAGAGAAGCTCAGGAGGAACCGACATCCTGCCGAAGGCTGCCATGGTGTGTCCAACTGTGCTGATGCAGAGGGTCTTGTTCCAGTAAAGCTTGTAGAGTTTCAGGACCTTCTTGAGGTCTACCTAAGCAAACTAGATGGTGTTCCACAGGAAAGCAAGGAGTCTCTCAGCCGCCTCACTGCTCAGTTCTTCAGCGGCGGTGTTTTTGCCCATGACAGAATGCTCTTCAGCAAGTTCGCTGAGGATGTTGCAGATATCCTGGAAGATCTGGCAGATGGTTTAGAAGACAAACAGCATGACAATGATTCCCTCGAAGAAGAGATGGAGGAGTTCGAGAAAGAGGCTCTGCTACAGTTTGCCACCCCTTTGGCATAATTGGTGCTGCCTCCCACCACAGAAACTCGGTTGAATGGATGGAAAAATACACCAAGTGAAGGAAAGCAAAAAGAAACAATCTTACCTGTTACTTTCCCTGGTCTTTACGGAGTGTAGATGTAGTTTAATGCATTGTGTGTGAGGAGTTTCTCCCTTTGGAGTCTTGTCATTAGTGAAGTCCCATGTGCGTTGGGTGTTTTGTTGTAAGCTACCTCCGTTAGTCCTGTTCTTCAACGCCAAACCCTTTGACTCTTGCTTGCTGTGTAAAGTGTCAGTCATCTTAAGCATTAAGTGTTGCCACATGAGTGAAACTGCTTCACTTGCAGATGGATCAATCACCTAGTACATAAGGAGTTGTGAATGAGATTAACACTAAACTGGGTAAGTGCAATGAGATTGGTGGAGAATGTCCCTTTATAGTGGTCTGAACACCCAAAATTTACTTTAAAAACGATGTAGAATGTCAGAACTTTTCAGCAGATTTTTTTATTTAATGTTTATTATTAAAATCCTGGTTTCTTTGCACCTGCCCCATGATTTTGCCTACTAAGCTGGTGTCAAACTTGTTTCTTTTTAATTTCGCCAGAGGTTTTAGGGGTCATTGTAAACGTTCGTTTTTTTCCCCTCTTCGGTTTCTACTCCAGTTCTGCTCACACTTAATGTAAAGTACAGAAAAGTAAAATCTTGGAATGTTTTTTTTTTCTCTCTATGAATTTGATATGTTAGCTTATGTGCCTTTATTAGTGAGCACAGAATGCTGGTACTGAAATCAACTCAAAACCACATTGAATGAAAATAGAGAAAGTTTCAGTAATGGTTTTGTTTGCACTGTGGTGATGTGGACATTTATTTATTTCTATCCTCTTTCTATCTTAGGAAAACAGCCATTGTAGTGACTCATCAAGATCATTTGATTACAGCTGTGCTATTGTTTTGTTGCGCTCTTTTGGGATGAAAACTATTGAATTTAGCCCTTTTCTTGTCTAATTTGTAAATATGAAGAAAAAGTTATTTAATGGAACTCATAATTGAAGTTATAATATGGCACAATGATATTTAATGCGAAAGACAATTTAATACCATTTCAAAAGAAATGTAATACAAGACCAAATGCCACAATGTATCAATATGATTTTTTTTTGATGATTATTAAAATGATGTACCATTGCCATGAGAATTACTCTTTATTGAGATTTATTTGACAACTAACAAATCAGAAATTGGTGATTCCTTGAGGATGTCTAGTCTCATTTAGTCAGTGCCTCACCTTGACAATTTTTGTTTCATATTCTGTATAAAAGCACATTCAGTTCTGACCTCTAAAACTGATCTGTATGAGACATATTAGTGAGGTCTTTGTATTTGTTCCAGCATGTCAGTTGATGCTGAGTAAGTTTTGACAGCGTTATCAGATGAAGTTTTCCTGATGCCAGATGTTTGGATTGACAACATTTAGGAAACCTGATAGGTGTAGAGTAATCAACCTTCATGTGTTAGGTTATGCTTTGAAATAATCACAAACAAATATAAATAGTTTTCTTAGTACCGAAAACCACAATGCGGTGTTTATGCCATTAATCTGTTGGATATATGGCATATTTTGTTTTGCGTGTGTGTGTGTGTGTGTGTGTGTGTGTGTGTGAGAGTGTGTGTGAGAGTGAGTGTGTGTGAGTGAGTGTGTGTGAGTGAGTGAGTGTGTGTGTGTGTGTGTGTGTGTGTGTGTGTGTGTGTGTGTGTGTGTGTGTGTGTGTGAGCCTAAACTACCTTGCTATGGAAACACTGAAGCAGGAGATAAGAACATCCTGACTTGTGAAATGGAGCAGTGGGCGTGATTTTGGTTTTCCGCTGAGTTTGACCATCACATGAAGAGAATATAAGGTGAGATGTGGTCATTTACACATTCACAAAACATTACTCAGAACATCATTCCTTGGCTCAGGTAAGCATAAGATATAATTATGTTTTCAATTGAATCAAATTTTTGGTTTGCATTGCTTGTACCTTTTTGCCCTTAAATTGTTAGTTCAGCCAAAAATGAACATTCTGTCATTATTTACTTGCCCTGTTCATGTTTTTGGCATCTAATAAAAATATACCAGAGTATCCACTGTTTTTTCCATACAATAATTGTAAATGGTGGATCACATGTGTTCTTGGTCCTCATCCACTTTCACTGTATGGAAAAAGAAGCTTAGACATTCTGCTAAATGGATCTAAGTCATATGATGATTATAAGTAAATGGTTCAGGATCTTCATTTCTGAGTGAAATACTTTTACACCCCAAAATGGGTATTTGACTACTAACAAGGACTAACCTGTCAATTACTTTTGTTTTCTAGCCACCTAAATATCCTACTCCCAAAGTCATGGAATCTGCCATTAACGTGCTTGTCTCCCAGTTCAAGACTTACGCAGGGAAGGATGGCTCTGCAAACACTCTGAGCAAAGAAGAGTTTCAGAGCCTGGTCACATCCGAGCTACCAAACTTTGTAAAGGTAAGCCTTTTGAGTTATTACAGTATATCTTATAGTTTGTCCACTTCATATCTATATTCCACAATTCAGGTCTACATAATTGAATATAAAGGTCCAATTAGAACCAGTTTAGTTTTTATAAAATCATCTGCTTTAAAGGATAAGGAATCTTAAAAAAACTATAATGTAATCTTAAGAACTTTTTTTTTTTTTTTTTTTAAATCTCCACAGAACCATAAAACCAACTCAAAATGGTTCTTAATAAGAAGAGGCATGGCTGCTGACTCTCAGGTGCTGCAAAGAACCTTACAGCTAATATAAATGGACATCTTCTACAGCATGCTAAACTTTATTATAGAATTTACTGTGAAATATTTAACAATATTTAGAAAATGAAATTGAAGATTGTTTAAATAAATAAATAATGGTCTTCATTCCAGTGCTTAATAAGTATTGTGTTCTGAGAAAAATGAACCAAAATGGATAAGAATGCTGAATCATTTTATAGAATTATTTGACATCTGTGACCTATAAGCACATTATTTAAATAATTAAATCAAAGGTCATTTTAATAAATAATAAACAATGGCCTTATTTACAGTGTTTGTTTAGTAGGCTATTCTGTTTTCTGAGAAGAATGAATCCATAAGGATAAGAGCACTATTTCAGAGGTCTTGTGTGAGTTATTAGTTAACCACATCCCAGTAAAGAATTCCTTGTGAGTCACGTGTTTAGGATTTTTGTAGAGGAAATTACACACATCCTTCCTATGCTAAAACTCTGAAGTCAGAGACGGATCGTATACTGCTAGTGAGTATGAAAACAAACTGGCTGCTTTCAGCATGTTTACATCCAATCCAGATCACTAAAACTGGATAGAATAGAAAAATGCCACATCAGAGCATTTTCTGTTTGGCCCATCCAGAACAGGAACTCCCCCCAAACTAATAGGTCAGCAGAAAAGAATGTGCAGTACCAGTGACAACCACTAGATGGAGACACTATCATTGCAAGTGTGTATAAATGCCTTTCCATCTTGTCTTCTCCCACAGAATGCCTCTGACCCAGCCGCCATTGATCAGCTCATGAAGTCATTGGATGAGAATAATGACGGAGAGCTGACGTTCCTGGAGTTCTGGCAGCTGATTGGCAGTGTGGCAAACCAACATGCCGGCTTTAGCCAATAAAGAAACCTGAAGTATTAGCCAACTTGAAGAAAATCACTTTAATTTTACCTTGTGACTTTCTTATGTAATTATTTATAACATTGCACAGGTAATGATTGTCCAAAGCAAGTGACAGCAAATAAAAGAAAGCGTTGTTTTATTCTCTAGGTAATCTTGCCTGGCCTCTTTATTGACCGTGTCGTATAAGATTCTCAGCACACCCTCCCCAATCTCTCCCATTCTTTTGTGTAGACAATATAATGCATCTGATTTAATAGCATCATTTTATGGTAACCCAACACCACCCCGAGGCCATCGACTATCTGATTGCACAGCGGCTTAGTTTTAGATCTTAACAATTTCAGCTCCAAACTGCAGACATCCTTATTGACATATTCAATCTCCCACACAATATGAAGTAGGTGCCACCAGTTGCCTTGCTTACAGGTGTGGCTTGGGGGAAGGGAGTTGGTCTCTTTTGGATAATAAGGGAGATTTAGATCTTATTTGCAAGTGCAAATATATTAAACTGAACACAAAAATTCAGGAGAATTTTGAATTGGCTGAGGAACATTGGTTATCGATGTTAAATCGCTTGAAAAGATGCATTGAGATTTTCATTTTAAACCCATCATACTCGTTTGATGCAGTGGCAACAGGTGTCTACAAAAACATTTTTATGCAACAAAAATATATTTAAAATCAAGTTGTAGGTGAACTTTGTAGCATAATCAAAGCTGTGAGGCATGACCATAGTCCACACAAAGTGACTCCAGTCAATACAAACCACTTTACATTAGGCGGTGCCTCTTGTAAACACAGATAATCATAGTAAAGCGCAGGCATTGAGCCTATACGTCTCCCCTGAGGCCTTAAAACTGTCTGAAGATTTATAGCAATACAATGCATTCCTGTTAGCAAGAATTCTGATAAAATTCATTCATTGTGCATTAAAAAAATAAATAAAATAAAGCACTGTCTCAATATTGTATGTTTAGTGCATACCAGTATCAGAATTTTACTTTTTAAATTTATTAGGGGCCATTATTTGTCCCCCTGGAATTGATTTTCAGATGTAAGATTTTTTGTTTTTAATTCTTATTTTCTAACCATAAATATGTTTGACACTTTAATGAATTAAATAATACAAATTCAAAAAGTAATATCACAACACAAACAGTGCTGTTTAATTAGAAAACTAAATATATAATTGGTTGTCTCTATCTCTTTCCCATTATGAAATATTAACCTCTTTCTCTCTCTCTGTGTGTGTTTTAATTTATTTTATTTTTTAGCTACCAGCTAGAAACCACCTCACATGTTTCAGAGGCACTAAATGCATCACTTTATAAGACTGTAATGCTTTAAAATAACCGGTAAAACAATTTTGCCCCGAGTCCACTGCCATGATTCCCAGTGGGATGTCTGGTGTTAAACTACCAGAAATCATACTATTGATTTTACAGCAGGAGAAAACATTAGAAATGTCTCATTTTGAATCATGCCAAAACTCAAAAGTTGTGTTTAAAGTAGCCCTCCTCCAGGTACACGCCTTTTCATTTGTCAGAGTCAGGGGCACAAAAATCACGGAAGAGATTCAGCAGCGGCTCGAGTCTGGCAAGTTTTTTTTTCTTTTGAGGTAGGCTTGGGAACAGAAGGGAAAGGGAAAAAAGTGCAGCTACTGCGAAGCGTCAATCCGTGCTGTCCCCATTTTAGGGTAAGTGCTCTAAAATTGTAAAAAGGCTTATTTAAACATAAAACTTTGTAGTTTTGAACATGTAAGAGTTTTCGTAGAGTGTCAATGCCACGTTTTAGGAACACCCTTCGACCATCCTCATCCTCAGCCAGAGGGACCTGAAAACATCTGCCCTTTTCGCGCACAGTTTTATGAATATACCGAACTATATACAGATAAATATAACGTTTTATTAAGAGTGCAAGCGGGAACAATTACAATGTCGTTGATGGAAAACTTATGTGGGCGCTTCTGTTGAATAGCATTGATATTTTAAACTTATCTTACATTGAATATAGGCTAATATTTTAAGATTACTGTGTTGACATTATTTGAAATATTTTAAAAAATAATAATTTAAAAACAAATAGACTATAAATAAAAAAAATACATAATAGGAGGGAAAAATGCTAAAGGTTTATTATTATTTTTTATTTATATTTATAACATAATTGTAGTAAAATTAAGTGTAGCTGCTTGTAGATTATGACATTTTGAGTTTCCTCTAACGTCACCAACAGCAAATCAAGTCCAGTAACGTACACTTGCCAGAAAAGAGAGGCGTTTAACAAAAATGGTGTTTTATCCACGCGTGATTTCAAGGTGAAGAAAATAAGAACTACCTCGAGATTGTTCCCCACGAGTTTTTATGCGCTGGCAAAGTTGTTCCTGTGTGAATTTTTAATGGCGCACGCGAGCTGCGGGTGTCTTTACTGCGAGCGCGCGCGTATCACGTTCGCAACCCTTTCAATCTCTTTTGTGCATTGGAGAGAAACAGTATAGTGGACGCTGTTAAACTGCATATGCCTGTGTCCCCTGTGTTCTTTTTTTTTTAGTTTGTTTGCACGGATTTATTTATTCATTTCGCCCAGGAACAGAACAAGGTCGTGTCTGTTTTGGAGAGTCATTCATGTAATGGAAGATCTCTCTTCATTACTTATTATTGACCTATCCACGTGCTGTCTGTCTGAGGGAGTTTTGGGTTAAAGCTGGAGACTGTCTAGGGTAGCAAGCGTGGAATTGCCAGGTCAGGGGCCAAAGACGTCAATAATTCATATGACTTCACGACTGGCACTGGATAGGGTTGAGAGACCCAGGGTTGAAAGAGTCAACCGGATCAATGAACGGTGCCTATAGTCACAAGAAATATGATTGTGGAGACTTGTGACAACAACACAGCATTGACTTCCTCAGAGCAGCGGCCCTTTGATCTATAGGGCACATGTAGACATAGTTTTTACTGTGGATAAAGACTGACTGTACAGTAGGGGCTGTGCCTCAAACCTATACAGTATTGTGCCGCCTACCTAGATGTTCCCTTTCAGTTAGGATGCTTTCTGTGTACACAAGGTGCTGGTGCAGTAAACTGTGAGTCTAAGTCTTAAAAGAAAGCTTTTTATGATAACGCTGTCTAGGTAGGCAGCTCACTAAGTTTTAAAACACAGCCTAGAGAAAGTCACTTATATCATGTATACTTTTGAAAGTAGGCCAATATTGTTATGACTTGTTTCAGGCATCTTTACTAGTTAAAAATATTATTTGTTTAGGTTACACCAAGAAAAGGCCATTTTAAGGGTCAAATCAGGTAAAATAGCACCTGAAGGTAAGGACTGTGTTTGCATTTTTTCTTTTTACATTGTTTACATTTTATCTTTGGTTAAAGTATGTGAGAATCCGATTTTTTTTTAACATGTTTAAAACTTGTTTATTCTTTAATTTAAAGTTTAAATATTATATTTGGCATATGTTTTTTGTTCTTTATAGTATTAGACGCTTTTGTAGCTTTTAAAAATTGGTTTCATACAGCAATATTTCCAGTTAAAAACCATCTTCGGGCATATATGTTATTATAAACAGCATTTTGGGGCATCCTAAAAACAAAGGGTTGGTGAGGAACCTAAACTTTGCATTCCACAGAAGGTTCTTTATAATGGAAAAAAAGTTCTTCAGCTGATTCAAATGTTTTTCAAAATGGTTGTTTAGGAAATTTGTTCATTTAAAGGTTCTTAGAGGAACCCAAAAATGGTTCTATGGCATTGCTACAAAAATCCCCTTCATTTCTGATGCCTAGAAAGGCAGTCTGCTAGATTTTCATTGTTCTACGCAAATGAAGATGGTGTGCGAGTAGCCTATATAATATAGTGTATTGCTGCATTGCGACATCATTAGCTGAGTGTCTGTGTGCCAAGGGAGTAGAAATCTATTTCCTGCACCATTCCACCTGACGGTATATAGTGTAAAAGACTCCTTCTCACTTTCAAACAGCCTATGAAACCAGAAACTTTAATATGTGTACTGCGTCATCTCTGTATCTCCTTCTCTCTCTCTCTCATTAAATTAGGCTAATGGTCATGTTTCTTAATTGCTTACTACCTGTCGATGTGGTTATTACTGCTGATAAGAGGAAACTCTGCGTATTTACGTCAGCTAATTTGGCAGCATCAGAAACCGTCTCGGATGACAAACACACCTACACAGATTTTGACCGGCAATAACAGCTCAAAGGGATTTTTTGCTGGATGTCACTGTTTTTTTGTACGTCTTTGTTTGTACAGCTATGTAAATGATAAGGTTCCAGTCCTCATGTAACAAGCAAGCTGTAACTTTCCGGTAAAGAGCAATGATTGGAATTCAAAGGATAACAAACCCTCAGAGTTGTGTCTCTCTGACACACTCGGGTATGTTGTTCAAGATTTTATCAATGAAATGCACCTTTTGTTGAATGCACACTAGAAAACACCGGTTCCTTTAATCATTCTGCTGTTATATAACAGGATCATTTTATATGTTTGCCATTTTTTTTAGGTAGCTAGTTAAATACCTACCTACTCTTTATAGTATTTATTAATATTTTGAATTAGCTTTTATTTTTATATTTTCAGTTTTAATAAACATTTATATTGTTTTATTGATAGAAATATCTTAACTTATTTATTTTAGTTAGCTGCCAAGGCAAATATTTATTAATGTAGTATTTAGAATGATATTGAATTAGATTTCATTTTTATATTTTAAATTTTCAATGTAATTTTATTTGAAGTTTTGGTATTTTGAAGTTTTAGTATCAAACATATTTTTTTATTTCTATATGGCTGTAATTTTATTGCAGTTTAGTTTTAGTCATTTTGCAACCTTAACCTAAGCATATTTATTTAATTTAGTTGCTAAGGCAACAATTCTAATTCTAATACGTTTTTTATCAAATATTTATTAATATAGTATTTATTAATAATTGTAATTTGCTTTTTAATATTTATTTTTATATTTGCTGTTTTCATTTCAATTTCTCTAAAGTTTAAAAATATATATATTTCTATATTGTTTTTTGTAATATTACTGCTTACATTTATTTTAGTTAGTTGCCAAGAAAAGTTTATATATTTGATAAAAAAAGTATATTTGATTATATTTCAGGTTCATTTGAAAAATAGATTTTTAGTTAACTATAAAAACACTGCTACTGATGTCTTATTTTTACCACTGCGTTTTTGGAAATTAGCTCTTTTTTCAAAATCTAATCGCAGCATCTTCATGCTGAACATAGCTGAGTGATGACCTTTCGCATCTCGTCAAAAAAATCTGAGTAATGCCATTCATAGGCGACTGGCTATTGGCATTTCCTTCGAAAATTTTGACCTATCAGTAAAAATTGTGTAGTGGAATGCAAGAGAGAGTGAACGTGTGCCTGCATTGGTGAAATCTTATACGTGACAAAAGAGAAGCAATGCTGGTCAAGAAAGAAAGGGAAAAGCAGGACTGAATTCTTCACATTGAAAGAGGTGTGAAGAGCAAGAGGGACCATCTACAGAACTAAAATCAGAGTGAGTGAGGAAAGAAGGGATGTTTGAGCTGTTGGTAATCCCTTGAGAAACATGAAGCCACTGTGCGGTTTGGTCATCGGTAGATCAGATGACGTATCAAAGATCAGTACAGCCACTGGCGACTTGCCTCTTTCTTCTCTCTTCCCTTATCTGCAATTGACTGTCAGTTCTAACCCCCAAGATTTCCATTCTCCACACCCTAGTAGACTTTCAGGTACTGTACACTGAGAAAATGTACTCAGTAGTGTTGGGCCTACCCTTTATGAGGAAATGTCACCAAGCTTCTAATGATCTCATTTCAACTTAGGCTTAGGGTTTTTTTAGAGAATTAAACTTAAATCAGACTTTAGATTTTCGCCTGGCAATGAAAAACCCAAATGAAAGGTATTTATTTATTCATGCATTTATGCATTGATTGACTGACTGGCTGATTGTCATTTAGATTACACTGTAAAAAAATTCTGTAAATTTACAGTAAAAAAACTGTAATTGTGATTGTCAGAATTTTACCATAAAAAATACGGTAGCATCATTTTAGGTTTTACGGTTTTAACTTAAATTTACATTTAAATACCATAATTTCATTAACTGATATAATGTTAATATACCAACCTATTGAAGTACTGAAATCTGTTTTGTACATTTGTAATACACTGATAACCAACAAAAGCAGGTGGTGATGAGTAAGTTACTTGATGAACCAAAGCCCATCACAAGCAGCTTTTAAATATTAACATATAAAAGGTGCACAGTGTAATTTACACAAACACTAAACACCATCATGCTAACACACATGAAACTGAAATAATGCAATAAACATTAATTTAACAACATTAGATGTAACATACAACCGTAATGTACAAATCTGATTAGAAAAAACTAAGAAGAAACATTGTTATTTCAACAAAAAACATCAAATTTGAAATTGAAACACAGGGAATTCTGGGAATGTCAATTTACAGTTATGCACTGTAAATTATATGTTCTTTTTCACTACTGTAAAATTACATGTAATGTCCAATACAGTTGTCATCGTATATGGTAGGGCAACTTACCGTTAACTATTTAACAGGTTTTTACTGTAGCATTTTTGCCATTAAATTCACGGCTATTTTTTTACAGTGTACTATTTTCAAAGCTGTTAATTGTATACTATACCGTTTAAAAGTTTTGTGTCAGTAAGATTACATTTTTAAAAGAAATGTATACTTTCATTCAGCAATGAATAAAAGTATTAGCCAAGGACATTTATAATGTTTCTTGAGCACCAAACCAGCGTATTATGATTTCTAAATGATCGTGTGACACTGAAGACTAATTAGCGGTAATGACTGCTAAAAAAAAATCAGCCTTGCCATCACAAGAATAAATTGCATTTTAAAATATAGTAAAATTAAAATAAATAAATGTTAAATTTGAATTATATTTGCATTAGGAAAAAATAACTGCTGCCTTGGTGAGCATAAAAGACTTCTTTCAAAAACAATAAAAATCTTACTGACATTTTGAACGCTCGTGCAAAGTTTGGAAAATATAATATTTCCCATTTTTCATGATGTGCATTGTAATGTTGTGATGCCTTAATTTACTTGTAGCCTTTAAAATGATTGTTAGTTTTTAGTGTATTATCTATCATTTATTTCAGCAAAATAGTGTAGAATTTTAATATTGGTCATTAATCGTCCATCAGCTGTAATCCGTGCAGCCCAAATGTCAGTTGTATGATAAATGTTTCTCTTTTTTCATCTTCTTGTAGAGCGAAAGCAAAGATGGAGGTAGCAATTAAAACCGTGGTGAGCGTGTTCCTGAAGTCATCCAAGGGCAAGGAAAACCTCGGAGGGAAGGAGTTCCAGAGCCTCGTGAAGAGCCAGCTAAAAAACATTCTGACGGTTAGAAGCTGCGTTTTGTTAAATCTAGCAACACTTTATTTGATATTCATGCATCATTCAGTTACCATATTCGTCAAAGATCTTTCAGTACACTCGTTTTTTCCATGGCTTCAGGTTGGCCCTGGTCTATTTCTTTTTCGAGTAGTTCCTTATTATCTGGACTTTGATGAGCTGAGCAGAAACCACAGACTTGTGTCCAAATAGTCATTTACCATGAAGAATGCTGCTGTGTTATTTGCTTCGGTGCCACATTAAATTACAGAGGAAAACTTTTAGTGGTGCTCATTCATCTCACACTGTTTGGGGCTGTTGACATGAATGATAACTCAAATCGTGCAGTTTCTTGTGGAGAAGTGCGTTATTAATGTTCGAAACAATCATTTTGCCTGGCAGACCATAAACAGATCTGTAAACTTGCTATAGATTTACATATTTAAACAGCTGAATCATAGAGAACAACATGGTAAAAACCACATAAAAACACCTTGACATTGTGATGGCAGGTTATTCATGAGCAAAAACCACTTACTTTTATTTCAGGAAGTGTATAGAATCTAGTTTATATTGGACATTGTATCACCATATGCGGTTTATTCCATTACAGTGTGAAATGACAATCAATACAAGCTGCAAACTTGTTTCATTAGTGATTAACATGTGAGCAACTTTGTGTTTAGGGCTCAGAGGACAATGAAGCAGTAAAAAACATGCATCAACAGCTTGACAACAACCAGGATGGGAAGGTCAGCTTCCAGGAGTATATGAATCTGATTGGCTATCTGGCGCAGTCTGTCAGCGAACAGCGTTCTTTGGAAAAAGAAACACAACCAGAGAGTTCAACCCAGGAGACGCAGGCTGAGGCAGCAGCCAATGTACAGGCAGAGCCACCGAAGGCAGAGCCACAGGCGGCAAAGGAGGTGGAGAAAGAAGACGAGCCAGTGACCGAGGAGGCAGCGGCCGAAGAGCAGAAGCCAGAGGAAGAGAAAAAAACAGATGTGGAACAGGAAGGGGCGAAAGTTGAAGAGAATAAAGCTGAAGAGAATAAAGCTGAAGAGAAGAATAAAACAGAGGAAGCATCGTAGGAGCTTGAGGAAGTGGAGATTGTCGCATCTCAAATGCTTCTGTGTTTGTTTTGTTCATCATTTTCATTATTGTGATATTTTAATACATATATAGGAAACCTGGCCAATACACTACAAATTTTTAACTGCAAAGAGCCATAGCCCTCTCATTACAGTTTTTTTGCAATGGCTAGGACACATTTCTCAATACTTTTCAAAACTCTTCACACTGTTCTCCTTACCAACTTTCAGCTTGGCACCTCAGTAGATTTCATGTCCAAAATGCACTTAAAACACCAAAACACTTAATATCATTACACTAGTTTAGGTTTTCCGTCACTATTTGACAAAAAAACGTTGAAATGACATATAACTCACGTCATTTCCAAAGCACAAGAATACGAGGCATGTGATCACTAACACCGTCTCGTTTCACACGGTACATGTTTGGTGTTAGTGAATTATACATGGTGTTAGTGAATTATAACACCAGGTTAAAAGTGGCACAAACCGTCATATATTACAAGTGTGAAATTTACCATTACCCAAGGTTAAAAACGTGGTTTAAAACGACGTTAACCCGAGGTTAATCGCAGGGTAAAAAGTCCTTTTGTCACTCATAAAACAACGACCTAAAAACCAACACCAACAAGAGATGTAGCATTTTTTTTCCTATATTCCAATGTAAAATTACTTTACAAACAAGAACCACACCTCTTTGCTGGTTGTGCTTTGTCTCTTGCCACCTGCGTTGCCACAAGGCTGGTCACAATCTCAATGTTACTACTTCTATCTCTAGACTATAAATTAAAAGGTTCGTAACATTTAATGGGGGCTCGTCCGGGATATGAACCCGGGACCTTTCGCACTGCAGTAGGCTATATGTTACATGCTCCATGTTTACATTACAGTATAAAATTATAAATTTTGTAGATGAATAAAATGAAAGACTGACACCTGTTTAGATGTTTAGCTAGGCTACCTAATTGTTTTAATAGTATCTCATTTTTGAGATTTGGAATATATTTAAATATAATATTACTGTAGAAGTGTAGTAATTTGCTGTCTTTCTGTCTTGTATTATGTCAAGTTTTTAAAAAAATATGTAAATGTGCAAATTGACCTTTAGGTACATTGCATTTTGGTGGTGGTTGTGTTTGCGTGAGAAAATGGTTAATGTAATATGAGAGATGTTTAGTTATTAAATGCATTTTGTGCCAAAGCAATTAAAAATGATCTGCAGTTTAGTCCACGTAGACTCAGACTGCTGTCGTTTACAATGTGAAGAGTTTTGAAAAAGTGACCTATTGAGAAATTAGTCCTAGCAATTGTAAAAAACTGTAATACTAATTTCTGTTTGTATGCACATCAATTCATGCCTGTGATTTATTATGTACTAATAGTGTATAGAAATTGGCAATAGCCGCAAATGTGACAAATGGCCAAAGAGGTGCAATAACTAATCACTATTTCCTTTTGTTTGAGCCAGATTTGTTGTAAGGGTACTGCAACCACTGTGTCCCCTCCAATATCTCTACAAATCATCCATAAATGAAGAACAGACACCATTTTATAGCATAAATGTTGAAAAAGACACATCCATTAAGTGTCCATTATGTTTACTTTTTGTTTGTACCACCTCCTAAGGACAGGGTTACTTGGTCGATTCCGGTGCTAGCCGTAAATGTACTATGTATTTTCCAGTGTTGCAGAAGCATAAAAAGAGCTAGTTTTTCACCTCTCTTTTGTTTGATGAAATGCCATTTTGCAGGAATTTAACATACTGCATCACCATGGGACTTGCATTTGTGGTGCACATGGGAATACTATGCAGTCCACATACTTTATTGTTCACATTTCTGGGCCTTGTTTGCATGAGAATAAACAAATTTGCTTTTGAATAATGCAGTTTTATGGCATGCTTTCTGGCTTGTGCACTTGGATCTAACTCTCTCTGACACCCTCCATTAGCTGGTCTTTCTTTAAGACTTTCACATGCTGTCCATCTTAGTGCTTTGTCTCAAGAGCTGGAATATCAGATGCTTAGTGTGCTTATGATAGCTGATGCTCAATAATTAAATGCCTTTGGGACGGAATCCACACCAGGGGACCCTTGTGGCCGCGCAGGAGCCCCAAGTCATCCCAAAGTATCAGTTCACTAAGGCAGTTAGGCCTCAAAGACCTTTACATTCACACAGACATTCATTCTTAAACTTTATTTTAACTATATTAGCCTGCATATATCTAGGTGTATTTAGTTTTTTTGTAATGTCTTGGTCTCAAAAGTCTGAGTTAGAGTGTGTGTGGAGTGTTTTAATAAAAATATATTGCTAACATTAATATAATATTCCATCATGTATTGACTGTCGCATAAGATTTGTGCTAGAAAACCCTGTAACTTTTGTTGAGGAACCTTACCTTAATGTTGATGTTTTACTAATTATGAATGATTCAATGAATTTTGATATAGCAGCTACGGTAAATATGTAACTTTTTCCTATTTGTCATGAAATGCCTATGAAAGCCATAACACACAAGAAAAAGAGACAAATGCACAGGTATTTTCACCATTTAGCCATTATCTAGCAGCTTACATAATGCATTATACATGGTACATTATGCATTATACAGATATTGCCTACATCAGTGTGAAATCCTACGCTGCCTAAAAAGCGCTCATTTAGATCATGCTAATGAGCTCTCGTTTAGCTCATGCTGTCATGTATATCCTGGCCATCTAAAACCTCTGTTTACTTTGGTGTGTCCGACTCCACAACAGCCGTGTCTGGTGTTACTAGACCCCAGCATTATATCATCATCAAAAATGGCGTTTGGCTAACATTCTTTGACCACATGTTGTTATACTGTGGAAAATGGTTTTGATATATATTCGACAAGCATTGACTTTCAAGCTTGATGTTAATTAAGTTTTGTCAGTCAAAAATGGAAGTAGTTAGCAGCCCTACCTTGGTAGGTGATTGCTATAGGCCTCACAACATTAGCATTATAGTGTCATCACACCTTAGAAAAGTTTGGCTAACATTCATGTTTTGACCACATGTTGCTGAAAATGGTTTTGATGTCTATTAGAAAAGGCACTAGCATGAACATGATGCTGCTGACTTTCAAACTTGATGTTCACAGCTCTTCGTTGGTTACATAAAACCTCTTCTGTTTTTTAAACGAATGCACAAGCATTTCATTAAGTCTACATTGCTCAATGTAACCAACTGACCCCATACGCAGCCTTCATTTTCTATGCTGTACGATTGACCATCTCCATCTTCTCAACAATAAAGGACTGTAATGCAAACTCCAGTGGCCTGTAGAGTCTTCTTGTGTAGAGTCAACTGGCATGACGGGGTCAAATATATTGTCAGGTGAACTAAAGGAGGAGAGTATGGGAGGGGTGCTGAAACTGAAGATGCAGGAGATGCTCTTGAGAAAGGAGGGGGCCGAGTGAGTGATATTTAAACCCCAGAGGTTCTCTCTCTCCTCATCTGTTCCTCAGCTCTCCGGCTGTCTATCACTATCTCCTGCGCTTCATTACAGACAAAGGAAGCTCTCCATAGGCATTCAGGTAAGATGGACAACTCAGACAAGAGAAAGGACTCCTTTCTCTCCAAGCAGAAAGCTAATGAATGCTCTTCTGGATTGGATTATCTACTGATAACTTTTTTAGTAGTCTTTATTCGAATATCTGTCCATAAGTCAGTGCATTACTTTTGTGTGAAGTTCTCATGGGATATGGATATAACCAATATGAATGTGTATAGCCTTCAAAGTTGAATTAAGTCAAATTGAAACATATGTATATTATTTATATATGTTTCACACAGACTTTTATATATACATATATATATATATATATATATATATATATACTGTATTACTAGGAGTAGCTTGGACCAGGGCCAAGCTGAATACAGGTAAAGAATTTGTTTTTATGTAAATAAATTAATCTCTTCTTCTTTACATGTCAAAGAACGGTCAGTTTCCTTAGGGTCACAGGGTCACTTGGTGTTACATTTCCGTTCTCATCTTGGTTGCCATCGGCATCGCATCACAGTGTCCAATCTATACCGTTCTGATGCTGCTAATGAGATTGTGCTTCTGTTTTCTTATGCCCTACAAAAAAGTGCCATAATTTAACCTTTCAGCTTAATTTTTCAAATTGTCTTGCATTTAAGTAGTTTATTTACTGTATCTTCTGCTGCCTTGTAGCCGCTTTGTCCTAAAATGCATCCAGTTGAACTTTTTTAATGCCTTTGTGGGACATTAAACTATTCTGACCTTTCTAGTTAGAGTCCGTTTCATGAACAATGGTTCTTGGTTTTAGTTCCTGAGAGCTGTAGTTCACCGTTTTTTGTTCCAAATCCGCATGTCACCATTTGAGCTTCCTATTTAAGCACTCTCTTAGGTTAACCAATTAGTT
Source organism: Barbus barbus (assembly GCF_936440315.1). Classification (NCBI taxonomy): domain Eukaryota; kingdom Metazoa; phylum Chordata; class Actinopteri; order Cypriniformes; family Cyprinidae; genus Barbus; species Barbus barbus. The sequence goes on along the minus strand of NC_136755.1, from coordinate 23,539,630 downwards.
AAATTAGATGGTGTAGTACTTCAAATAAAGAGCTGAGCACGGAAGCCTCATTAGAGTAACCCTGTCCGAAGTTTCAATTCAATTATGTTGCTAATTATAGTACAGAAATGTAAGAAAAAGAGCAATACACAAGAATTCTACTATTTAATTGATTTTTATTCCATTACTTTTAAAATCATATTTGATTAAAGGAGTAATTCCCGTAATTGATTAATGCTGTCTTATCCTCCAGCTGTTTTTCTTTTTGCTTCATTTTGCAATATTCATGATTATACAGTCTACAGGTCTCTTTTTTCCACTTAACTTTGGCCTCTGTCCTCAAAATTAACTAATGGAGTTGCTTTAGGATCATTTCAGGTGTCTTTTGTGTGTGTGTGTGTCTTCAGGAGAGCCTCGGATTACTTGGACGAAGGTTCCTTTGGGAACTTGCCCATAGTTTTATCTTCATTTGGACAGTTTTATGTTTCACTTGCGGTTTCCATTTGAGAGATGCGGCCCCTGTTACATGAGAAACAGATGATTTAGATGTGAGCAGAGAAGCGTTCACATACAACTAATGAGTGTTCGAAGGAAACACAGAGTTGTGTAACGCTATCAGGTTATATAATCACGCATTGGATGAGAATGACAGTTTATAATTCCATCTAAATGTCTCTCATAAAGTGCCAAACCTGCTATACCACAATTCTTTGAGGTTTAACGTTACCTCTCTGTGTAACTTTGACATCAGAATGTTAAGTTGGTTAACCCAATTACAGCCATAAAAACACTGAAGCAAATCGTTCAGCCTTGTATCAGTGCTTCTGTTCATGGCCAAATCCTGTACATGCTCCAGTCTTTCTCATCTTCTGTTGTGCCTCATCAATGACTGTGTCTGTTTCTACATGCGCAGTAGCTCGCTGAACCCGGAGAGAGAAGATCCAAGATGCCACGCTCAAAGTGTGATGTGTAAGAATGTTGCTTTTTGAGTGACAAACCCCTAATCAGAATTTCCCTCTAAATCAAATAAACCCCTCAAACAGTAAGGATATTATCTCAAACAAATTATTGAGAGAGCATTTCACATTTTGTTTTCACCCATAGTCCAAAACATGTGTTTGTGCCAGAATTAACTGAGCTAAAGCTCCACCCATGCTAGTCATGTGACCATACATGCAGCAGGGTCTATGGAGGGGCGCGCCATATCCTTGTATCTAACCTTTGACCTTTTCAACCACCTTACAGCATGTCCAAAGAGCCAAGCTCCAACTTGGAGAGCGCCATGCAGATGCTCATCAAGACCTTTCATAAGTATTCCGGGAAGGAAGGAGATAAATACACGCTCAGCCGAGGAGAACTAAGGGAACTTCTGACGGAGGAGCTGGGAAATTATCTTGGGGTGAGAAGAAAGCTTTTGGTTTCACAAATAAGATATTAAATAAAAAAAGGGTGTGGGTGTTGCAAAGTAGGTGTTCCAAACTGAAATTGAGCCATGTGTTTGGAAGGGAGGGATAAAAAAAAAGGATTTGTAATGTCCACCAAAAATTACAAAGACAAACATGTTTTATGTACATTAATAAGCAAATTGTAAACATTAAGACAGGAACATGCATTAAGAGAGTAAATAGTAAATACATAAATAAAATGACTTGATAAAATCAATGATGTGCATTTAATAATAAAACAAAGTTTTCTTCAAAATATATCTTTGATTTTGTTTTCACATTTTGTTCAAATCTTTTCACATAAATTCCTCAGAACTTCTGCAAAAAAGATTTAAATACCTGCTATCTGCCATACATACATTTCAGCCAAAACAAATATGACACAACCTGTAATGCAAGCACAGATTTGCATCTTCTGTAAGTTACAGAACTGCCCATTTGGTAAGGTTTACAGATTCAGTGACCCTGTAATTATGTCTCATGCAAATATTTTATACGTGGATCCAGCCTCTGGCTTTTTCTTCTGAAATGAACACACACATTCCCTTTCATTAACATTCCCAGCGTTCTTCAAGCTACACACTTAACAAAATGACATGATCACTTTTGACTTTACTTTTATGCAATCTTAAAAATAAAGGTTCCAAAAATGGGTTTTCACCTCCGTGCCATAGAAGAACTTTTTTTATTAGTGTAAAGGATATTCCAATGATCTCTTCCACTATGAACCTTTTAAATCAATTTAATAATACTTTTATATAAAAAATTAAGGTTCCAAAAGGAGGTTTTCACTGAAATGTCATAAAAGAACCATTTTTGTTTCCCCAAAGAACCTTTCAGTGAATAGTTCTTAAAATAACCATTTGAAGAACATTTAAAGAACCTTTGGTGTAATGGAAAGTTTCCAAGGATGGTAAAGATTCTTCATGGAACCATACCAATAAAGAACCTTTATTTTTAAGACTAAAGAACCCATTTCCACTGTGAAGATTTTAGTTCAATAGAACGGTTCCATGGATGTTTAAGGTTCTTCATGGAACCATTGATGCCAGTAAGTGTATTTTATTACATACTGATACACAGTTTTAACTCTCCATCTTTTCATTTTTGTCTTCATGCAGAGCGCTCAAGATAAAGACGCGGTGGAGCGAGTGATGAACGACCTGGATTCCAATAATGACGGCGAGGTGGACTTCACCGAGTTCATCATCCTCATGGGTGCGCTGACCGTGGCCTGCAACGACTTCTTTCTGGACAGCCCGGCGCCCAAAAACAAGCCTGAGAGCAAGGGCGATGCGGCCACAACAGAGGAAAAGAAAGAGTAATGAGCGAATGCTACCAGAACAGAGAGAAAAAATGGAGCAAAGTATTAGTAGGTTGCATGGTTGAGAACAAGAGAGTGTGTTTCATCCATTTCTTTTATCAGGACCGACAAACCTAGTTCCTGGAGGAGTTTTCTCTGCTTTAATAATTCAACTGAAGCTGTTAATATACTTTCAAAGCAAAACTGACAAACCCTGAAGGCAAAGACTTGGGGGTTTGACAGAACTATTTTTTTTTCTAGTTAATGAGAAGTTCTTGAGGAAAGTCTTTCAGGATGGGTGCCTTCTGTTTCATATGAGCGCAGACATTATATACAGCTATAAATAGTGTTTTTTTGGATGAAGATATAGCAGAAAAGTCTATTTTAAGTGCAATAAATGGCTACTAAATGAATGTCAAAGCCTGTGGTGAGTTATAGACGGTTATGAAAGCTCATTTTTAATAATTCTGAACTGTGACTTGAAAACAGATGTTGAGGTATTTATATTTATATCTTTCATGATGATGTAATTATAAATACCCTTTATTGTTGACAGCAGACAACATTACGTCTACTTCATGGTTACCATAAATTCTGAACAGTGTTCATAATCTATAATAATTCAGTGTTGAAGATGTGAACTTGGTTTGTCTCTTTCTGTGCATCTATTTTTTAGCCTATTGTTATTTAATAATCAATATGTATCTTCTTAATTATAATAAACATGCAACTGACCTCCATACTTTGTCTGACATTTTTTGTACTGTAATTCTACATTTTAAAATGTTTAAAAATGGTTTTCTGTTATGATTAGTTGTCTCTCTCTGATTAGTATAAAAAGTTTAGTTTACTACACCAAGTTTTTTTTTTTAGATTTTTTAGATTTTAAATATTAAATAGGCTTACTGTCATTTTTCTATACATTCACATATACCAAATTTGATTGATAATGTTATATCATCCTGCTTCTAAAATCTGTTCTAAAAATTAAAAAATTTAAATCATATATTAAAAACTAATATTTTAAAGTAACTATACAAGTCAAACTAGATAGATAGATAGATAGATAGATAGATAGATAGATAGATAGATAGATAGATAGATAGATAGATAGATAGATAGAAACATTTCTTATTTTCATTTAGTTTAAGTTGAAGTGGTAAAATAACTAAAACTAAATAAAGAAAGATTACACTTAACAAAAATTATACATAAAATAAAATGTAAAAGTAAAATCTAATTTGAAATATTAACAAAAACTATAACAGTACATTATCTCAGTTATACTAAAATAACACTGCTCTGAACAAGAATTCTATCTTTTCCAGCAAAGCACAAATTTATCATTCATGAAAACATAAACAAATTTGAGATTATGGGTCCTTTTTGAGTGGAATTGTTCAAAAGTCAGCTGCTTTTACCCCAGACGTGCAGTAGGCAAAACTTTGTTTAACAGTTGACTAAAGTGTCTGATATTACTGTAAATCCACAACAGTGGGGATTCCCGCTATAGATGTGTGTAAATACAACAAAGCTGCTTGCTTGAGCACATCCTGGACTTGTTGCTCATTTCCGGCTCAACCTGTTTGACCTGATCTACTACTAGCCATGTTTACCCAGGCCTGTAAAGGAGAAACAATAAGCAACCACAAAACAGAAAAAGCATTCAAATGTCTCCTGATCCTGAATTAATTTTCCCAGAAGCACATTTGTGTTCAGCTCCGAGCTAATTACTTCAGTCCAGACAGTCATGTTGAATCAATTATGAATGGTATCTTTAATTTCAGTGATATAAGCATTTACTGGTTTGTGTTACATGGCAAACTGATCACATGCTGCTGTATTCATTTTGCTCCAGCCAAAAAAATATTTAACGCATTGGATCAGACATAGGGTGCTTTCTACAGGAATGCATTACGACAAAGTTTACACTACATGACCTCATGTCGTTCACGGAGATGTAAATGACACAAACCTGCACATGCAATGGCAAAGACATCAGAAAGGCTGTCACAAACAATGCAGAAATGTTTAACAAGTGTACTTTGTATTTATTCTCTGGCCTAATTACTAACTTAAACTTTGCGTTCATAAAAATACTGTATATATTTCATACACACAACTTTTCAAAAGTCTCTTATGTTCACCAAGGCTGCATTCATTTGATCGAAAACACATAAAAACAATATTGTGAAATATTATTATTATGATTTAAAGTAGTTTCTATTTAAATATAACCCAAAAAGTAATTTATTTTGATCCTTCAGGAATCATTCTAATATGCTGAATGACATTCTAATATGGTGCTCAAGAATAATATCTTATTATAAATGTTGAAAACAGTTGTGCTGCTTATATTTAATATAATAATATGTTTTAATAATATTTTAAAAATTTATTTTTGTGGAAACCTTGATAGATTTTTTTTTCCGTATTCTATAGCAAGTTTAAAATACAGCATTTGTGACCCTGGACCACAAAACCAGTCGTAAGGGTCAATTTTTTAAAATTGAGATTTATACATCATCTGAAAGCTGAATAAGTGTGCATTCCATTGCTGTATGGTTTGTTAGAATAGGACAATATTTGGCTGAGATACTATTTCAATATCTGGAATCTGAGGTGTAAAAAAAAAAAAGAAAAACTGAGAAAATTGCCTATAAAGTTGTCCAAATGAAGTCCTTATCAATGCATATTACTAAATAAAATTTTGATATATTTACGGTAGAACATTTACAAAATATCTTCATGGAACATGATCATACTTAATTTTTAGCATAAAAGAAAAATCGATAATTTTGACCCATACAAAGTAATTTTGGCTATTGCTACAAATATACCCGTGCAACTTAAGACTGGTTTTGTGGTCCAGGGTCACACACACACACACACACACACACACACACATATATAAACTATGAAGTGTCCAGAAAAAATTTATAATTTTTTTAATTCAAATTTATTTATTTATTTGTTTCATTTAAACCCTAACCTCTTTTTTGAATTGAATGAATGAATGAATGAATGAATGAATGATTCATTCATTAATTTTGAATTAAAAAATTGTGATGTTATTAAATGCCACTTGTTTTAATATTTTATTATAAATTATATTAATACATTCTTACATGTGACTTAAGTGTTTGAATGCTTTTTAGGACCATGTGCAAGATGTATCAAGGAGGTGTAAAATGCAGAGATCTGGACCTCATAATGTTTATGACAGCTATATAAGTCTTTTTTTTTATTTACCACACATTTTATTAAAACGATATACAAATTAGGAATACAAGCAATTATCATGATGAGACAATAGTGTGTGAATTGTCCAAGATAGTACAAGCTAATAAAGGAATGATACTAAGGATAGGAAAAGCATAAAAATGTTTTGCCTTATTAATTCTATCTTATTAATTCCTTTATCGCCACATTATCCATGCAGGATACAAATCCTGCTTTCACACAAACAATTAGATAATATAAAATCGATAATATCTGTCTTGCTCCAGACTACAGGACAGTGACAGTCTTTTGGCCAGGGCTGAGGCTGTTGTGGCAGCTGTGATGTGGCGGTGTCACCTGACCGGGTTCGGCTGGTAACTGTAGTGCTGCATGTCACCGTTATCTGGCCATGCTGTCTGGACCAACCCTGACAGACACCTCAGCTTATCTCACGCGCTGAACGTCTCCACCAAAGTCTCCTCCAGCTCTGCTTCTGATCCCTCCACGGATGATCTGTGCTCACGATAACAACAACGACAACAGTGTCCATATCAGTGTTCATACATGCAGACAAACATGTACTTCCTACAAACTAATGTGGAGGTGCACACAAGGAGCTCACACGCAATGATTCGCTCATGTATATGAACACAGGAATGCATTTGTAAAACTATGTTTGACATTCTAGGGCAAATCTGACAAATGTGAGAGTGTGTGAGCAGGTTCAGAGAGCCACAGATGATAATGCAATAGATTACAAACACCAGTATTTGTACTGTGACCCACATTTCCTCATACTTTTTGATACTGGATAGTAAATTGTGTTAGAAGCCACTACTACATTTTACACTCTTACTAGATATGGTGTTTGTAATCTATTGCGTAATCATGCATTATCATCATTATTTAATTGTATTTAAATTTTAGTAGTATCTACTACATGTAATTTATGTTTAAATAAGATTAATAGTTTTTATATAGCAAGGATGCATTACATTAAACAAGAGTTCAACAGTAAATTGATCAAAAATGATTTCTAATAAATCTTTTGAACTTTCTATTCATCGAAGACTCCTGGGAAAAAATGAAGCACAGATTCCACAACAATATTAGGCAGTACAATGTTTCTTGAGTAGGAAATCAGCATATTAGAATAAATTTCTATATAGAATATAAGAATATAATTTCTAAAAAACAGTAGAAATAGTAACAGCTATTTTATATTGTAATAATATTTCCACAATACTGTTTTTGCGGTATGTTTTATCGACTCAGTGCAGCCTTGGTGACTTCTTCCAAAAACATTAAAACATCTTTCCAACCCCAAACCTTTGAACGGTGGTGTATAAAAACTGAACATTATAATGTTCCCACAACCAAAATGTAATACGGAAAATGTTTCAACATACATTTGTTGTCTGGTGGTGTTTCTGGTTGAACACTGCAGTTTGAGGTTGAAGCAAACTACAGTTGTTCTCACCCTTACAAAGTTTTAAACACATGGTCTGTATTGTAATTAACTTGATTTCTCTCACTTGTTTTATTTCCTATGTTTGCAGTGTAATTTCTCATTGTTTAGATCACAACTATAAGCCAGTGGTCGAGCTACATTTGCAAACTATTACAATTTGACTAGCACGCTAACTGCTACCAGCTAAAACTCATAGTATAGTGTGAAATGTTCCCAGGCCTATAAAGGTTTGACTTTTTAACTAAACTTTTGTAATATCACAATTACAAAATGCTACCATCTTTTTACTATTTGATTAGAAAATTATATTTTTATTGCAGTTAATCTACTATGAAACCAAAGAGCCTGTTTTCTTAAGGCCTCGTTATTTCTGGGGAGAGCTTTGATTTACACGTTTTCACGTGTTTGGTGTATCTTTAACGGCTGGTTTGTCTGTCTATCTCATACAATATGGCTCTGGTCTTAAACTGGATCACAGCATGCGTCACAAGAGACCGCTTATCGGACTCAGCTATCATGATGATGAAGTAAGAAAGGTAAAAAGAGAGGGATCTTAGCGTACCTACTGAAAGGAAAGGGGGAGGGCTGGTGTCAATTCAAGCCTTTTCCCCTGCATGTTAAGTGTCTTTAATACCGGTGAAATGACACCGAGGCAACACTTTGCCCATTTTTAGCAGCGTGATTCCCTTCGGCTATCACGTATTGCTGCTATTCTACCCTAATCTACCCCCGGGGGCCGCATGGACTCGTGTACATCTGATCTGCAAACAGTCATTAACCCTGTCGCCTCTGTCACCCCTTCACCTAACCTTCACTGCGATCTTAACCTGCCTATGACAGCAGCCCTGGATTAACAATTCATCTCTATTTAAGACAATGCAGAAGGTAACTCAATCCCCAGGCTAAAATTAACACTAATGGGTCTTGAAGAGGGCCTGAGAATGCAGAAATCATTCATGAGGAGCACTCGGGAAAGACGTATCAATGAAATGATTCATAACTAATGACCAACGGAGGATCAGGGCAAGGTGAATGAATGACAGTGTGACCATGCACCTTTGGACCTGGACGGGGTCTTCATTTTGCATTGTGTTATTTATGGCGGTGCACTGAATAACTGACAGGGTTATTAAACTAAATCAGAAATCCTAAAAAAACATTCCCGTTGCTTGAAATAAAATGAATATTAACTAAAATAAAATAAATATTTTTTTAAGCTGAAAAAAAAAAAAAAATATATATATATATATATATATTATTTCATCCAGATGCCAAGGCAACATTTCTCATGTTTCTCAACTTAATTTAGGCTTACTAAAATAACTAAAACTAAATAAAAATTAATAAACACTATCCACCTTATTTTCCCCGTAAGAGCTGGCGTAGCCATTTGCAAATTGAATGTTTTTTTTTTTTTTTTTTTTTTTTAATGCTTGAACAAATACATAACAAAAGCACCAAGGGTATACATACAAATAAAATAAATAAATAAAAAGTATATATTAACTATACATGTATGTATAAAGTCAACAAATAAATTAAAATAAAATAAAATAATGAAAGGCATTACTAAATCATTGTAAATTGAATGTGTCTGGCTTCCGGTGTCATCCACTTACAGCTATTGATGGCTGTACAAATCAGCAAACTGGTGTGTCTTTCCATATTATTTTAATATATTATCTTAATTATGAACACACTGATTTGAAGCGCTAACAGTTTTACCATTTACTGCACCACAGTTTAGTCTTATACTTCTCGTTATTTTTCTCTTCGAAAGTCTCGCACATTCACAGAAAATGGCTCACTTCCACTTTGAAAAATAAGTTGAATATATATAAAACTTTAAAATTAAAAACAACTTCTAAATATTATTAAAAACTATAATACTATCTCAATTATATTAAATAACACTGGTAACTGACTGCAAAATCATGGCAGAAAGTGGTGGATTTGAAGAAGATAAAGTGGAAAATGATGAAGATAATTGATGATTGAATGAAGATGATTCCACATCAAAGTGTTTTTAAAGAGCGATTAAGAATAACCTTTGGGTCATTAATTGGTTCAGTATTAGCCAACAGACCTGATATTGTAATCATAGGAGCTTTTAAAATGTAAATGCACGAAGCAAATAAACAAGAAAGATAGATAGATAGATAGACAGATTTTTAGAAAATGTAATTTGGATGAGTAGGAAAATGCCTGTTACATCCAGTTACTTTTAGTTTGCACAACATGTAAAGTTCATATATAATGCACCACTTATATTGTATTACAAACGGGTGTACCTACCTCATAGGCCTATGCTATTTTCTAGGGCAGTGTGAAAGTATCCTCAAGTCATTCAAAGCAGAAATGGTTTCAGACAATCAATAATAGCTGTGTGCTGCCAAGATTTGTCCTGTTACTTTTACAACTGATTGGTACAAATAATAGGCCTACATTGGGGCCAATGTATTATTTGCAGTGTTGGTTTTTTGCATGACCAATAGAGGCCGTCAGACACTAACTTTTAGTCAGATAGGCATGTTATATTACTCTCATGTCTTTTTTACTAGGTGAAAAAAACAAGTTCAGGAGTGGAGCTGGTGTGTACTGTGTTAACTCGACAACAAGAGGGCAGCAAAGTCAATGGTATTATACATTTAAGCTGTGAAAGTTATGTGTAGCTAATTGTCTTGTTCTAAACAGTTTTGCCTTTGAGCTGAAAATGTGTGATTTATGATTTGTGTTTAGGGGACTGATCCTGGATCAGTAGAAGTACAAAGGAAAAACCAACATTAGTGCACTGTTCTGACTTGTGACAGTTGTTTCTTCACATCTGAATATCCTAAAACATGCTTTCATAAATGATTGTATATATATATATATTAAATTGTAATTATTTTATTATTCTATTTTTGACATCAGTGTTCACACAAACTGCTTTTGTCACAAAAAGTATACTTTTTTATTTTAAAGGCATTTTACATTTAGAACAAGATACTTTATTTAGGAAAAATTATAGAGGAGTCAAAATTAAAACAATATCACGTTAAATCAAACTACAACTCCACTCATGCAGCTGAACCATTCAAGCATTCCGACGCGCCTATTATCAAATCGTGGGGAACAATTCTTCTTTTTAGAAAACAATCATAGTACATTCCCTCCAAAACAATACGCACAAGATCATAAATAAATTCTAATTGTACCTATTTACAACAGTGCAGTGAACTGACTGCAAAATGCACAACACACAATTTCTCCCCGCATCACTGGCGAAATGGTCTGATCTCGATCAGTCCACATGTTTGATACACGGGGGGGGGGGGGGCGATCAAAATATTGAGCAGTTACAGAAACAGCGTCAGGCATTTATTAGGTCTACCTTGCCTAAACGTCAGTAATATGTATGTCAATACAAAACAATTCTATAATATCACCAGAAACATAACAAATTTGTAAAAATCGCTTATTTGTTTTAGCAAGCCCACCCCTATTTTCCACACATGCCGTGCGCGAGTCGACTCCGGCTGTCCCTCTTTGTCCGGCAACGAGCAGGCCGTGATTAACATGGCCAATTTCGCGTTTGGGGATAAATATTAAATCGTAAGTCTATTTGACATTGATTGTTTGTCATATGCGGGTTGACATCCATGCCTTGATGCAACAGTCAGGTGTATATGAATGAGCTGTGTGAGCAACGTTTAGCGTCTGTACCTTGCTTGCTGATGGCTAACGGCTAACGGTAGCTAGATGGCGAATTCAAATCACGTTTGAATTAAATTCAAACGCCTAACGCGTCGTTTACAGTCGCACTGTATCTTCGAATCGAACGCAGTTTAAAATGGTGGGAAGAGCTCGGTGTGCTTGCATCTGAATGACATTTCGACGGCCGTCCAGGTAGAAACACATCTGTATGTGATCACATTGCAGGCAGGCAGATGTGTATTCACATTCAGTCCATCCCAATCACTTCTTATCACGGTTTTGCTTGCAAAGATCTTTTGGTTAATAACTCAACATCTTCAGACGTATCTGCTGCGATGCTCATCGCGGTATTATTTGGGGGTGCATGCGTGTAAACGTGCAGAAAATAATAAATCTGACTCAAATCATGAATGCATCCTTCAGACATGTTGCTAAGTAGGTGCCTGATCTCATTGGCCCACCGGTACAGTTAAAATTAAGCATTTCACACGCTATTCCTGGGGCTGCGGGGTGGTACTCGTTGGACCCGAGGAGGTTTAATAAAGTAATTTCTGTAAATGAACGGTGTCATGGCACCGCACCGACAGTCATTTTAATGGCGGGACAGCAGGCGGGACAGAGTCAAGGAAAACGAGGCAAAGGTAGGAAACTGTCAAGCAGCGCATCTCTGTGTCCGAGCGGGGATCCACACAGCTCTGGCTGCAAATCTCCCTTTTCCCTGTCCGCACTTGCCTGAATGTACGGTGGCCTTGTTTTCGTGGGGATCTGTCTTTGGGTAGCTTTATGTCAACCTCGCATCACTTGTCTATTCACGCGTGTTCGTTTGGGGTTTGTTTTATTTATTTATTTATTTTTACACCCATTGCATTCAACTCTTTTCCAACGTGTTATTTGCCCTAAATGCAAGCGTCTTACTTTGGATCAGGGTTTGGGATCTCTAAAGGGTTACATAAAAGTTCATCAGCTGTAAAGTTTGTCTTCAGAGAGAGAGACCGATATGACAGATTATCTTTAAGTGTCTGATAAACAATATGCATAAAACAACTCTTATTACTGCTTTTAAAAAACAACAACAATTAAATGAGATATATTTAATATAATATTTGATAGGAATTTAAACAAAATTATTATTATTATAAAATATATGCTAATTTTTTGTCAGCATTGTCCAGATTTATAATTATATCTAATAAAAAGAAGAATGTATTGGATAATAATAATTATTGTTTAAAAAAGTGACTATCATAGTGACTGTGAATACTGTAGTTAGGTGCTAGTCTTTAGAGACAAATATTGCTGTATATTATCCATAAAATTATTGGTCAAACTGATTATGTATCTCTAGTCGTCAGTTTCTTGTCATAATATTTAATAACATGGGATGCACTTTGATAATCTAGGTTTTATGGGGGGGGGGGGGGTGTTTTAGTTTTATGGTTTGATTTATTTGGTTCTCAAGAAATGTATTATTTAGTGGAGGTACTAAGATGTGTGGTTGTTGTTTCCACACAGTTGTATAATAGAAACAAAAAACATGATCTAAAAGCTATCAACATATGTTTAACAAAATAGTCCGTTACCAAATCTATTTGTTACCAGTGCTCTGCTTTTTCTCTTTAAATGCCAGTCAGGTTCACAGTTGATGCTAGCAGTGTGACACAATGGGCATGTAAATGAGCAATTCCACCTAATGGCAGATTACAGTGAAAAATGATCTTGTGCACGTTTTTGCATCAAAAAAAGTTTTATATAAGTGTGCTTTTGGTCTAACCGCACCTTTCTCCCTCCCTATTCTTGTTCGTTGTTCCCCCTTTCCATTTCTGCTTCCATAGGTTCCCAGATGAAGAGCCCAGAGAAAAAGAAGAGGAAGTCCAACGCTCAGGTAAATTTTTGAATCTTTGTACTTAATGCTTTATTTTATATTTAGCCTAATTTGTTGTAATATTTGCAAAGGTATTCGTATTTTAGTGAACTTGGTACCCTCTTTAAGCTATATGTTAACAATAATTGCATTTAATGACCAATTCAGTGCATGAACATTAGAAACTAAGCAATTCAGCATTACCAACTAATTTCTCACCCTTTGTATTTCATGTTAGGGGGCTGCATTCTCCCACCTCTCTGAGTTTGCACCCCCTCCTACTCCGATGGTTGATCACCTGGTGGCCTCTAACCCTTTTGATGATGACTTTGGTCCACCATCGCGATCTGGTGGAGGGGGTGGTCCAGGTAGTGCCTCTTTTCTGCCCAGTCCAGGGGGCGGTGGAGGTGGCTACGTTGGACCCGGTCGAATGGGAGGAGGTATGGGATTCATGGGCGGCCCAGGTGGACCTGGAGGTGTACAGCCTGGCCGACGACCCCCTTTCGGTCCGCCAACACCAAATACTGGACCACACCACCCACTCGGATTTGGGGGCATGCCGGGCTTTGGAGGTGGTGGAGGCGGAGGAGGTGGTGGAGGAGGATTTCCACCAGGAGGCCCATCCCAGTTTAACATGCCACCCAATTTCAGCCCACCCATGCACCCTGGGCAGGGCTTCAATCCAATGTTGTCACCTGGAGGAATGGGTGGCGGGCCAGGAGGTGGTGGAGGTCCACCTCATCCAAGGTTTGGGATGCCTCAACAACAGCCTCCACATGGACAAGGTGGCCATCCCTTCAACAGCCCACCCTTACCTGGCGGCCCTGGCCCTCGTGGGCCTCCGCACGGCCCCATGAACCCTATGGGGGGTATGGGAGGAGGAATGAACATGATGGGCATGGGTGGCGGAGGTGGTGGGGGTAATATGGTGGGTGGACACCCAGGTATCCCTCCACAAGGACAGTTTCCTCTTCCACAAGATGGCCCGTACCCTGGATCAAGTCCTCCTGTTGGTGAAGAGGGAAAGAACTTTGGTGGTCCAGGTGGTGGTCCACCTATTCCCTCTCAACAGCAACCACCTAACCTTAACCCCTCCGGTCCTCCATCCAACAATGCCACCCCTGGTCCGTCCCCAGCCCCTGGTCCCCCACAGCCTGGAGGTGGTTTCTCAGGTCATCCAGATGTCCAACAACCCAACCCCAACACTCCAGGTCAACCCCAGTCGGCTCCTCAACCCCCCAATCCCAACTCGTCCCCCACAGGCCCACATAACGGTCCCCAGCCTCAACAGGCACCAACCAATCAGCATCCTCCACCCAACTCCACTGGTGGCCCTGGCCCCAACACCCCATCCAACCAGCAACAACCAACGCCACCAAACTCTGCTCCAGCTTCAGCGCCCTACAACCAGCAGAACAATACTCCTGGAGGTCCAATGCCAAACCAGCCACCCAACTCAAACCAGAACAACCTTAACAACAGCAGTGGTGGCAACACCCCAGGTAGCAACCCCAATCCTCCATCCAACTCCAACTCCACGCCCAACACCCAATCCCCACTTCCCAGTGGGCCCGCTCCTCCATCTGCTGGCCCAGGCTCCGGTCCCCCAAAGCTAGGTGGAGGCATGGTGTTCCCTTGTGGCCTCTGCCTGTCAGAAGTGCACGATGACCAAGAGGCCATCTTGTGCGAGGCCTCCTGCCAACGATGGTTCCATAGAGACTGCACAGGCCTAACTGAGCCAGCGTATGGGCTGCTAACCAGGGAGAGCGCCGCGGTGTGGGCTTGCGACTTCTGCCTCAAGACAAAGGAGATTCAAGTTGTTTATGTGCGCCAGGGACTAGGACAGCTGGTGGCTGCAAATGATGGCTAAAGGAGAGGAGAATATTGGGGAAGAGGGATGTTTGATTTATTTCTTGGTGCTTTGTTTTGTGTTTCACGGTGAGAAAGTGAAATGGAAATGAAGAATTAATCCACCAGAGGAGAGCGAGACACAGATAAAACTGAACTTCTTAATCTGATGTTACTTCTTGCATTTGTTTCTTCACAGACCTCAAAAGCACTTTTAGGGCCCATGTCGCTGATTAAAAAGCATTGTAACAGATGTTGGAAATGTTTGTATATAGAACATCATGACACATTTTCAAAATTCAGCTGTTTTTGATTGATGTTGCACTCATAGGTCTTCATTTCACCTTGGTGAAATATTTGGAGAAGCAAATTGATTCTGGCCACAATGAAAGGCAAAATTCAATATGTTTGTACAAGAATTTAACCTTTAGTGTGATTGTACCCAAGATCAGCCTCCAAAGAGCTGTCCAATCTTTTTTTTTCTTTCCAAAATCCACCTTGTTGATCTGCAAAGCACTGATGCCAACTTGCTACCTCAAAATTTTTGACATGTCTGGCTAAGAATGCTTTAAGTCAAGAGTGTATAGTCACCACACAACCTCTCCTCTCCTCTCAGTGATCTCCATTTCAGTATATCCAAAGGAAAACGGCAGCATCCTGAAAAAGGCATACAAGACATGTAGATAATCAACATTTCACTGTGTGTCTTTGAATACATGAGCGATCTGACAGAAATTGGAGTCCTGCGATTCTTTGTTAATAAAACTCTAGATTGTTTCTCTTCATGTACAGCTACTCACTGTTCTTGACACAAAGTGGACAATGATGGATGGTGGCATAGCCGATAGTGGTAATCCATAACCATATCAGTGTATGTAGTCTTTGGATTGCATGTGAACCAATGCAGTACTTCGTCAGAACTGTTTCAATTGTTACTTTTACTCTTCCGATTAGGCCTCATCCTGGGCTTTGAAGTAGACCAAATAACACAATGAAATCAAATGTTGTCGCAGAGTAAGATGTTTGCAGTTTCTTTTTATATTTCTGCATTTTTGTCCAAGTTGCCTTTGTTACTTTTTATGTACCTGTGTGTATGCTGTTCAATGTGCTTGCTCTGGTGCCCTCCATTCGCCAGCATTGTGCAGTAATATGGTGGGCTTTTCTGGCCTCTGGCTCTGTACTGAAAGAAGTAAATTGAATTGTTTTTTACAAGTCTTTTTTGGGACCTTTTATTATTGTATTAAATATAGGTAAAAAACAAAACTAAGGCATGTAATTAAAGATATATATTTTTTAACGTGTTCATTTTCAGCTCAGCAGTCTTTAAAATAATATTTAAAACGTTTCTTAAAATATATAAGAAAAACAGCATTTTTGTGCTCCTGTCAGTTAGCTGACAGTCAACTGTCTTTAAGATGTTTTAAACAAAACACTTGTATCCATTGTGATTTCATGACTGTATTTTTGATGAAAATAACAATTTCATAAATTTGTAGGGCAACCCAGACGACTAATTCAACATGGGATTTAAAAAAATTTTTTTTTAGAATTTAGTAAAATAATGTCTGTGGTTAACATTATTTTGAGGGTGCATGTTTTGTTGCAACAACTTAAATGATCTCAGTTTTGCATTTTGAAACTTATGTGTTTTCAAAAGGCTTTGAACAACAAGTTGCCATGCAAGGACTGCTACAGTTTATAAAACACATCAGTTCTTGTGATAGTTTTAGCCCTTTAAGCAACTTTTTTCCTACTGTAATTTTCTTAAAAACAAAACACAAAAGTCCCTAAAAGTAATATTAACCACAGACCTTATTTTACTCAAAAAAAAAAAAAAAGCTGCTGTAAATATCCGAGGAAACTCATGCCTCAAAAATGCAAATTTGGGGTGTATAAACTAGTTTATAATGCTGTGAATGGCCATATTCATGAAACATGAGTGGAACAAATGTCGAAATCATTCACAGATCCATACTTTTGCAAATGATTAACAGATATTTGTTCTAGTGTTGCTGTTCTATTTTGTTTTTTACTAAAGGAAACAATAAATAATGCTAATTAAAATCTTTATAAGAAAACGTTCAAAATAAAACTTGTTTGTTATCTGGCTTAAACCAATTGGTATGACCTTATGATACACTTATTTTATAGTTTATTTTCACAACTTTATTTTTAGTGTGTTGTTTTAAAACAAAATGCAAAATAAACAATGGCATCAAGTTTCTTAAATTGGTTAATGGTCGGGCCCTGAATTATTTTGTTTTGATTGACATCGGAGCTCGGCCAATCACGTGTTCCAATCGACCGGCCTTGGGACAACTCTCCAGCCAATGAGCGCATGGGAGGGGCGGGTCAATGACGCAAAGGCAACAGGTTGTTTCGGAAAAAACGCACTGACAGTTTCGCATGGACTGTCCATCCTCGGTCTCAACGAGGAGCTTTAAACCCTAAAAAGAGCTTCTTTAATATTTTGTGCTTTGTGAAGCTCATCGCTGAAGGTTTCGGAAAACAGGTAAGCACAAGGAATGTCTTTGTTTACCCAGCGGTGTATATTTGCATTGGGCTTTTTTGTTTTTGTTGCTGTTCATGGCTGCGGGTTTGTGTCCAGCCTTTCAGTTGTTATAATAATCCATAATCACATGGCTTCACAATTACGCTGCAGTTCTGCTGAGCGAAGCAAAGAAACACCTGTTGCTTTGTGTCTGAAGCTGCAGGCTGGATCACAGAAGATGCGCTCATCCAGGTTAGCGTCTATAAAACAAAGTTTGACCTGCGTTGATCTCGGTAGAACCGATCAGCATCATTTTTGTATATTATGTGTTGACAAAGGTTGCGAATTTTAAATATTCCATATGATTTAAAGGGGGTTTTGATCGCATATGTGTGTACTTTCTGTCTATATATTTTACAAAGTCAAAGGACAACACAACTAAACAATAAGTCAAAATTGTAGCCATGCATTTTCTATTCTTTTTTTGTACTATTGATTAACATAACATGCTGGTTTCGATCCCACCGATACTGGCTGACTTGTTGGGTGGGTGTGACGCAATTTGAACACGACTGAAAAAATCCTTTGCTTGTGCTTCCTCATCTCTCTCAAGTCATATCTGTGAAGAGAGAAACTTAGGGACAAAAACAGCTCCTCTAAAAAGTGCCTGTCTCAGTGTAATTTAATATTTAGCTCTTGGATATTTCCAACACAGTGTAACTAGAAGATAGTGGAGTCTAATTGCAAATAACACAATAACTCAAATCTAGCCTCAAACCCAAATTCTATCCTTTATAGTATAATAATCTGGCAAATAAAATATAAATAATTAAATGACAATGAAATTATGGCAATGAATAAATACATAAAAGATGGCACATGCCTACTCATATAGACAGAATTTTCCTTAAGAAGTCCTATTTAAAATGTTGATTTCAAAATGAATGGTTTTCTTGTTTATGAGCTTGGATGTCAGTTAATCAAGCTACTGTATTTTGTCAACAAACGCTATCATATTACTTTGACAATAAGGAAAGTGCTTATATATATATCCAGTTATGACAGAGCCCTTGATATTAGCTTAAATTAAAGGGGACAAGATATCAATATAACACTCTAAAAATGAATGCCATTGCATCACATTACAGTAGAACATTGTAATAAAAACAAGAGAGCACATTACAATAAAAAACAAAGAAAATCACAAAAATTAAACTATATATACTCTTCAGAGTAAAGAGGAAAATTACTTTTTCATTTTCTGGTTAAATCATTCCAGTCACAGAGAAAAACACATTTATTATTTATTCCTATTCAAATTCATATGTTTGAATAGGAGTCGTGTGTTTGTGGAATATGTTCATGTGGTTATTCTGCTCAGTATGAACTTGTGGAGAATTGACTTCATGCATCCAACTAAAATAACCATGGGACAGTTGGGTAAAAAGTGGATAAAACAATGGCTCAGGAAAAAAAAACAAAATGTTATACGTTTGTTAGAGAAATTTTCTAGCATTATTTTCAATGTGCAATGCCACTCGGTTAAGAGTTAACTTTTTGGGGACCATGCAAATTAAATAGCAGTTATTTAGACCACATTTGGTGATGTTTTGGTAGTGATGAAAAGTGAAAGATGTCCATATTTGGGCTAAAGACTGTGTTGACATAATTGACATAAATAGCATTTTCCCCATATAACCTTGGGGAAACAATTAATGGATTAAAGCCAATCCAGACACAAGTACCCTCAGGATACTAATATTCTCAAAGAGAGTAGAAACTGTAAATAAAACCCTAACAAATCTGTTTAGGTATTTTATTTAAACGAGCAATTTTTCTCTTGGGATGAGTCATGTTAGTGTGTTATTATAATAATCTGTAACAGTGCATGTGGTGTTTGTGTGTACACATTTACATGAGGGGTTGACAAAGTGCTTTTTATGTGTGAGTCATTTATACAGAACTGAAAATCTGAGTGTGGTTTGAGTGTAAAGTTTCAAGAAATCAAGGGAAAACGGAAGTAAATCCAAATTATTTGATTTTAAAATATACAGGAAATAAATCTAGTTTCTAAATGCATTTTCTCTTATTTGATCATCTGTTACATTCGGATGTAGCTCAAAAAAAAAAGTCACTACTTCCACTTCACTGCAACTTGAAATATCCAAAATGATGTGTGATACATGATGGGTTGCAAAGGGGTGGAACATTTACCTGAAATGTTCTGCCCCTTTGCAACCCTAGATGTGACAAATTATTACCATTAGTGTGGTTGAATAATAAAAAAAACACAGTTAAAGCTATTAATTACTATTTAAAGTAAAACTGAGTATCATTGTTCATTAATTAACATGCCAAATCAAAGGCTTAATTTTAGAATTTAGAAATTATCTGATGCCTATTAGATTTTGTCTTTGTTTTTTAACATTTTGGTAGAATTATTGTTGCATATAATAGGTCAGAAATGGGGCGGTAATTTGGTTTATTGCAAAGAAATCAATCTTCACAAGAGGATGTGCGGCACAATGTTTTGTATTGTTAATTCTATTGCATGAATGGAAGATGGTAGAGAGAACTGATGTTCTAGTCTAGTAACATTCCTCCAAGAAAAAACAGCCATTCTGATGCCAGGTTGGACCCAGTGCCTTGTGGAGGGTGAAAATCACATTCACATAACTATCCAGATCTGTTTTCATAAGTTTGTAGCTTTAATATTTGGTGGATGTTAACACATGGGTTCTAATGCAATAATTTGAGAAACCTGGAAAACTTGCAACCTCAAACAGTTATCATTTGGTGAAAGTGTATATATTTTTTCTGAGACATATTTGTCACTCACATGTTGTCTTAACAAGAAACTCAAGAAAAAAATGTACAGTTTTCACATAATTAATCTGCTCCTTTAACCAATGAGAAATCACATGGTGAGTTCTATTTTGCAGGAATGCCTGGAATCCCGTGTATGTGAGGAAGACAATGGCTTACTTTGAGTAGCTAATCACACCTAATGGCTCAACAGAGGCACTGACATGTAACCAAATACTCCTGTTTCAATAAGTTATTCATTGATAGACCAGAGTTTGTGGACTGTTATTTTAGCTCTCAATTGTCTTCACAGTTTTTGCCCCCCAGCGTTATGCTGGTGCATTATAAGTTTGTGTTTAACACAGGTGCAAAATACACACACATAGCAATTATATAGAGATTGCAGAAAGAAATTAGCTTCAAGACTTCAAGCTGCACACACTGATGAGGTGATAAAACGCAGACTTTAAAGGATGACTTGCAAAGCTCTGGATGTTTTCTGCATTACTTGCTTTATACAATAGAGCACATACGCGTCTCTTTAAACACCAGTAACTCAGTTAATCAGCAGATTAGACTCAGCATCTTTGATCCGTCATGCAAACATGCTCTGTGGTGCTTTGATATGATTTGAGGAATGTTCCCGTCACAGTGATAAGCTGTTTTTGAGCTAATGTTAGCTCTCCTGCGTACTGGAACTGTGTTTTAGGAAAACGGGAAGACCGGAAGTAGCGTGGAATGTGCTAGAACCTGTTCCTACCAGCAGGCACACCTGTTTGTCACACACAAACAACATCGTTCTCTTTTCACATGCGAGAAGACTCTCAATACCTGTGCCAATACCTGATAGCTGTGTCACGTACAAAACTGCTTCATATTTCTATTTACCAAAGTGTGACACTATATCAAGGAGTTGAGAGTGGTTTGTTAAATGGTCTCTTGGGAAATATTAATAGTCCAACATATATTTGAAAGGTGAGCCAAGATGGAAGGAGCAAAACAGCATCAAGTCTAATAGAACTAAGCATTTTTCTGAAAAAGCTTAGATGCTTGAATGAATTGCTTGCCATTCTGGTTGTAAAAAAATACCATTAATTCAAAAAGGTTTTAGTGCGATACTTCAGTACGTACTTTTTTGTGTTCATAGTGTTAATTTTAGTTTTTGTAATTTTGGTATTTCAGCTTATGTATTTTTATTTTATTTTATTGTATTGTATTTTATTTTATGTCAATTAACATAAACTATTTTTAATGGTTTTAGTTCAGGATAACAACACTGAGAAGATGTTTTGTTTCAAAATTTTCTTGTGAATGTTTTGTGGGCCCTAAATTCCATCCCATGTTTAAATGTACATGAATCACAAGCATGTTCAGTGGGTTGTACAGCTTTATAACCAACGGCAGATTGTTCAGCTGACTTCGCATTGAAAAAATGTCTTTGCAAAGGATTTCCAGTAGACAAAAAAACTCCAGAGAATGTACGTTGTGAAAATGAAGTGTCACTTCCTGTTGAACCTAAAAATTCTACAATCTTTTGATCAGACTGTAAATCTATCCCACACAGCCTTGTTTTCATTTGAAAATGTAAATATGGTGTTTACCCTGTTTTGGTTCATTGCTTTGTAATTTATGTTGTGGCTTCTTTGTGTATCTGTGCCCTCTTTGGGCTCCTCAAATAGTCCACCAAACAGTCTAGTTTAGTTTAGTCTCTAAATGGGCTAGTGCACTGATTTATTGAATTCTTTGTCTTGGTACCACAGCAGGTTACAATGAGCTCCCTCTCAGCAGACAGGAAGCCCCCTCTGGACTATGGTGTCCAGATTCGCTTCATCAAGGATTTGGACGACGCCGGCGGAGGGTTCCCAGACAGGAGTCGACTAGCTGGTGGAGTTGGTGGCGTTAGCAACGGAACTCCTTCGCCGTCTAAGTATGGAGTAGCTGTGCGGGTGCAAGGCATTTCAGGACAGCCATACGTGGTGCTCAAGGACGGAGAAAAGGGGGACTCTTACGGGGTACAACTGAAGACTCAACCACACATCCAGAGCTCAGCTCCAATTGTCTCTCAAACCTCCCCATACAACACCCTGGTTCTGGGACAAAGGGAAGGGGCTCGGACTCCCCAGGGTTCCTATATCTCCACTGACCAACCTAGCTCTCCAGACGAGGATTTTGGGAGCCCCTTAAGGAGGCCACCTGGTGACGGACAGGCAGGGACTCAAGGAGAAGCTGAGCCCAGGACTACAGAACATCTCACCCCTTTTGCTCTGGCTCCCAAGGTGGACAAGAAGGACGATGATAGATTTAATGAAGCAGGGCTTAGGAAGGTCAGGCAGAATGGTATTGGGAGTAGTCTGAATGGGATGGGGCTAAATGGAGCCTCATTGAATGAAGACAAAGCCCCAGCTATAGACACCAAGTCACTGGCTCCCATTAATAAACTCATTAGCCGGTTTGGTGGTGGTAGTTCTGGTGATATTTCAAACTCAGAACCCCGAACTCGAATTCGTCTTGATAACCGAGTTCGGTCTCACAGTGTGGATGGCCTCAATAAACCTACAGATGAGCCCCCACCAACATCACCAATGCTAAACCCCTATGCTCCTATTACTCCAGCTACAGTGCCCAAACTCAGCTCACCGAAACCATCAACCGGCAGTCTAGGACGAGACTCTACCTCTGTGGCTAAAGTGGTCGCTATCCCCAATTCCAAACCCCTCACCTTCAGCCAATCTCCAAAGCTGTTTGTGCCCAAAGAAGCTCCACCTGCTCTACCAAAGAAACCAGTGAGTCCTCAAGATATTGTTCTTCTTCTTGCATAAAGTTGGCACACCTAAAAAATCCAATCAGTAACCTTTGAATACAACCAAGTCCCTGCACTACATTTTTCTTTTAGAAGTAGTCCATTTTGTTCAGATTTTCTTCACAGTATGGAAGAAAAGATCGGTCTCTACATTGTTTTTATTATAACTTTAAAGGTGCTTTTTGGAATAGCGTGCTTAAAAAAATCTGTAAACATTGGAAAAAATGTGTGGGGGACATCTTCATGTTTTTTTTCCCAGCCAATCAGAAAGTTTAACCAATTAAAAATGCTCTCTGCTTGTTAATCATTTTGTACATACAGGATTGCTGGCAATAAGATGCCAAGCATGCTTTTGGAAGGCTGTATTTTGGAGAGGATGTAGTCCAGCACTAAACATACAACTTTGGTTAGAGAACTGCCTCAAAGATTTTTGATTGGCTCTCTTGAGTACATATTTCAGGGGTAGTTTTATGTATGGTATTTAAAAAATAACGCACGTTTGATATGTCTTTTTCCAGGTGACCCCTGACCTCATAAAGAGCCAGACCACGAGTGCAGAGAATGGAAATGGAGAGGATGCCCAGACCAAACAAGCCATTTACAACCTACTTAAAGAGGGGTATAATAATTATCTTTATTTTAGAGAGCATCACAGTTGCCTATAAATGTATTTCACAATATGGTTGAGATACATTTATAAATACTTACGGTGACACTTTATTTTAAGGTCCAATTCTCGCAATTAACAAACCATTAACTACGACTTTTACCTCAAACTCCTAATTTGCTGCTTAGTAATAGTAAGGTAGTTGTTAAGTTTAGGTATCTGATCAGATTAGGGACGTAAAATATGGTCATGCAGAATTTGTGCTTTATAAGTACTAATAAACAGCAGATATGTTAATAATAGGCATGCTAATAAGCAACTAGTTAATAGTGAAAATTGGTCCCTATACTTAAGTGAATACCCAGAATACCCTATAAACATGCTTAAAACCACTTAAAACACTCCAGCAACCCTGGCATAGGCCTATACCTCTTACATTTTCTTCAGAACATTCCATAATCTGTCTCTGGCTCATTCAATTTCCCTTCATATTTTCTAACACTAGGTCTATTGAGAGCGAGTCAGCCATCAAACGCAAAGCAAGCCTCATTCATGAAAGGTTCTGTGGGGTGAAGGTAAGCATGCTTGTATTCAATAAATCAGTTTGCATTTCCCAGCACTGAATAGCGCTCAGCAGTGTCACTACATCTAGAGAGGGTGTGTGTGCCCATGGTTTGCGTATCAGTCCCTGTTTTGCATGATTGTGAGAAAGATATTTTGAGACCGTGAGAGGAGATAACAGCAACAAGACAAGTATTTTTGTGAAGAAATGAGCATGCTTGTTAAAGAGACGATAATCATTATGATTATGTATTTTAAAGAGAGTAGGTCATCTAAGAAGAGGCTTTATTTAAAGGGCCAGTGCACCAAAAGTGAAATTCCAATATCATTTACTCAACCTCATGTTGTTCCAAACCTATATGAATTTCTTTGTTTCATGGAACACAAAAGGTGACTTTTTTTTTCTTTCTTTTTTTTTTTTTAGAAAATTCTTGGCCAGTTTAATATAATTTTAATTTTTATTATAAATTATTGAGTTTAATTATTAACTGGGCCTGTCAAACTCCAAAATGACAAAAAGCACCATGAAAATACCAGGAAAGTGGTACATATGACTTAAGTTCTATATTTCAGTTTTCTGAAGTCATCTGATAGAGAGCTAAAATTAAATTCACTTGTTTTTCCTAGTATGTTGTTGATTAGAGAGATGTCGATTGTCCAATTTGTTAACGAATCATGCTTTTGAATTGGATCTTTTCAGTGAACTATTGATTCAGTTCACAAAACCAGTCTGAGTGATTTGTTCATTAATCAGCCTGATCTGGTTCTTATACCAAGTTATCAGTGAACAACAACTTAAATTATGTTGCTTAAAGTTTGTTGCTCACATAAAGCTATCATATGACTACATAAGACATTATGATACTTAAATGATCACTTTAATTACATTTTTACGGCGCTTTTATGTCCTTTTTGGAGCTTGACAGCCCCAGTCCTCATTCACTTTCATTAACTGAAAAGTGGCAAGGATATTGACTAAAATAAAAGCACCTTTTGTGTTTTCAAGAGAAGTAACTCATTCAGCTTTAGAACAAAATGAGAGTACGTAAATCATTTTCATTTGGAGGGAAATATCCCTTTAAAGATGGGGTTTCTGTATCTTCCTGTATGTACACACATACATGGGTGTGCGTGTCTGTATAATATTGTTAGCCTACGTGTTTGCATAAGCTTCCTGCATGTGAAATATCCTCCTGCGGTCTCTTAGCAACCGTCGTCTCAACAAGGAAAGCTGATTAGGGCCACGTGGTTGAGAGCTTGCTCTTTGTGATCCGTCAATAATTAAGCTACACTGGAAATGGATGCCTGTCAGGGAGGGTTTCCCCTTAACCTGGGGGCGACTCAGCACGTCTGTTTGGGTTACGGTTTTAATGGACACTCGGTGCATGGCCTCTTACGCTGTCATATCCCACTGAGTGCTCGTCCATGCATGATAAACTCTGTTGTTGTTGTTGTGGGCAGTATTGCTGGGAGACGTTGCGACTGTCGTTAATTAAGCTCATTAGCGTGGAGTACACCTTTTCAGACACTTGGAGATTGTTGACAGTGTTCATTCTGAGGTTATACACTACTATTAAGTTTACATTTTTCAGATAGAAGTTGGTACTTTTATTAAGCAAGGAAGCATTAAATTGATCAAAAGTTATGACAGTTAAGACATTTATAATGTTACAAAAGAGTTCTGTAAATGCTGTTCTTTTGAACATTTATAGTTCTGATAAATGTTCAAAAAAACGCACCATGATTTCAACAAAAATATTAAGCAGCACAGCTGTTCTCAACATTGATAATACAAATTGTTTCTTGAGCAGCAAATCAGCATATTAGAATGATTTCTGAAGGATCACGTAACACTGAAGACTGGAGTAATGATGCGGAAAATTCAGCTTTGCCATCACAGGAATAAATTATATTTTAAAATATATTCAAATAGAAAACTATTACTTTATTTGTAATAATATTTCGCAAATTATATTAATGTTTTTACTGTATTTTTGATCACATAAATAGAGCCTTGGCGATTATAAGACAATTCTTTAAAAAACATAATGTATTTTATATTGAAGTGTACGATGATCAGTTGAGCTTGCATGATGCTGTTAGGTTGTATTCTTCCTAAAAAATTATCTACATCTAATTGTTTTGAATTACATTGGTGTTGGACGTTTACTTCTAATAGGATGACTTTAATAGTACTTTAATGAGTTCTTTTTTATTCAAGAAGTAACTTTAAACCCTGCAACACAAGAGGTCAGGTCAAATGACCTCGTAGTAGCCATGTGTGGTCATTATAATGATGGCAACAGCAGTTGAATGGTCTGATGGGATATCCTAGAGGACTGGGTTATTTGAGGAGCACACAGCTGCTCACTGGCTGTGTGCATGTTTCAGATCTAATTATTTGTGTTTTATGTTTCCTCATTAAATTAAGATCAGCCATGTGCAGATATAAGATGATTCATTTAGGCGTATCTGTATCAGGAGTCACAATCATGTGATTGACAGTAAGAATAACTAGTGTAATGTAGAGACGATAGCTCAGACAGTATATGCAGTGATTCCTGAGGGGACATCTGAAGAAAAATTACTGCTGTAAGATG
Organism: Barbus barbus; assembly: GCF_936440315.1. Taxonomy (NCBI): domain Eukaryota; kingdom Metazoa; phylum Chordata; class Actinopteri; order Cypriniformes; family Cyprinidae; genus Barbus; species Barbus barbus. Next base: position 23,512,941 of record NC_136755.1, on the reverse strand, counting down.
AATGCATAGCCCAAAGATTACACCGATCATCCTCCTTGTACAAATATGCATATATGCTTTGGGGCTGTAACTTGTATGAACAAAGCTACATGTGTTCTGGTTTGATTAGGCCCATTGATGGCAAATTGAAAGACTTTTTGTTCAATAGTTAAATGATTAAAAATGGAAACAAATCCTTATGGTTCCAGCACTTATTTTCAGGTCCTCATCATATTTTATTTTTATTATTATTTTAAGGAATTCTTTGTTTATTGGTGAAGAATTTATTTAAATTAATAAATATTTTAAAAAATATTTACCTATTTATTTATAATGTTGGAGAACTGCAGATTGAAGATTTCCACTTGTCCCTCGGTTAGTTTTTTATTATTTATTGTCATTTTAATTTTACGGTAATTTTTCACTTGCAATATAAGTTGGATAATTGTTTAGTTCAGGTGAACTCCAGTTGACTATGTGGTGACATGAGACTGTGTGATAAAATCATTCAGTTATTCAGTCTTTTAATTCCTGACATAACCAAGTCAGTAAACCGTATAATTTTCACATAATGTACGCAAGACACCAGAAAGGAATTTTACGGGATTTACGTCAATAATGTACAACCTGCTCAGCTGCCTTGAACAGTAGCCCCATTACTACAAGGATAATTTAAATAACTTTACTGATCATAAGACACACATTTTGACACATCTTTTATTTCTGCTTTTAAACCCATAGATTTTTATTGTAAATGTGTTACTGTAATTGTGAATTTTCAGCATGCTGTCAGTACAGCTTTATTTGTTTTGAACCCAAATCATTACATTAATTGTTAAAGCTCATTGGGGTTTTGTGCTTCACAGGGTCCACAGATCTTAGTGACTGACAGCAATATGAAGAGTGAAGTGGAGCAGGTGTTCAACAAAAACACACAATTACAGCAACTCCTGGACAAGGCCAAGAGAGAACTACAGGAAAACCAGGACCAGTGAGTCTCTATGTGCATTATAACAAGAAGCAAATGTGCATTTCCAACAGAAAATATAACCCTGTGGAGTTTGAATTATATTTGTCTGATATTTACTTCCTCTCTTCAGAATGGTGCAGCTGCGTATGGATAGAGAGGCAGCGGAGTCTCGCTTACGGCAGCAGGAGGATCAGCTAGCTCAGCTCCAGGAGGAGCTCAGACGAATGCTGGAAAACTCACCTCAGTCTGACACAATGCAGCTGGTACGCACACAAACACAGAACATACAGAATGATTGTGATGTCTGCCATTAATGACCCTTACTCAGCCTTCATTTATGCTTTAAATACCTAATAACATATTGCACCAAGATGTCTGAATTACTAAGTGTACTAACTGTATAAGTGTATCCATCTATCTATTATAAAGCTGATTTTGAAAGTTAAATTGAGTTTGTTTTCCCTTAAACACTCTTTTTCTCTGCAGGACTTGATTACGGTGCAGGCAGAGCTGTCAGAGTCTCTGATGCTGAAGCAGAAACTGGAGGACACACTGAGGCAGAGAGAGCGAGAGCTCACCGCTCTGAAAGGAGCCCTGAAGGATGAGGTGGAGTCCCATGATAAAGAGATGGAGGCCTTGAGAGAGCAGTACAGTCAAGACATGGACACCCTGCGTTACAGCATGGAGACCGTCTCACAGGTGAACATACACTACAAGAAAAATGAATGCCTGTGTCTGACATTCTGAGTCCCTCCCTCACAGGCATTAACATGGAAGAGAAATGTTTTATCACTTGTCATGCCTGATACCTAGGCTAGGCTGGATTGATTCAGATGTGTGATCTGTTTTGTTGTCCGAACCGTTGTGAGAAGGACTTTTAGCAATCTTGAATGGGTGCAAAGTACAGAATTGAAGTTTTCACTGATACTCTTTTTCTCTGGCCTTATCCACAGTCTCAGCTGGAAATCGAGGAAGAGCGTCAGAAGGTTAATGCTTCCATCTTCGCTCTGGAGGAGGAGCTGGAGGGGTACAAAGAGCAGAGCGACCAATGGAAGGAGCAGCTTAGCTCTGCCAACCGAGAGTAAGCTCTGACACATGAAACATCAACTTGAAATATTTATATAGTGATGCCAAATCTTTGGTGAATCTCAACAAAATGAGTGACGGCGAACATCGGTTATGTAATGTGAATTGGATCTAATGACTGTTTGGTAGTGTTTGATTTTAATTTTATGCAGATAAGCAGTGAAGCCCACCAGTAATGTTAGGGTATCCAGCATTAGAAACAGCCACTTTGATTAACAGCCATCAGAGTTAAAATTACAGTATTTTAGCAACATATCTCCATAGCTATGCAGCCATAATCACATAAAACTTTATTTTATAATTTCATAAATTGTTTATTAAGATCTTAAGGTTTCCCTCCTAGGTCCAAGTCTATATTTGTCTAAAGAGTTAAGAGACTCATCTGTAATCAAACAATCTTGTGACCAACACCCTTTATTTACATTCAGACTTTGGTACGTATAATGAATGTTTAGCTAGAATTTTGTCTTCTGGTCCTGTAGGATAAATGGTCCACATTTAATTTGCCTGATGTGTTACTTTAAACATAGTGTTATTATCCTGTATCCAGTTCACACTCACTGCTGTTCAAAATTTTAGGGTCTGTAAGATCGCTTATGCTCACCAAAGCTGCATTTATTTGATCAAAAATACACTAAAAACAGTCATATTTGAACTTGTGATATTTCATAATAATTTTTCATAATGTAAAAGAAATTCCTGTGAAGCCAATGCTGAATTTTAAGCATAATTACTACAGTCTTCAGTGTCACATGAACCTTCAGAAATATTCTAATATGCTGAATTGCTGCTCAAGAACCAATAAGATTATTGCATATTATTATCGCTGCTGTAAACCTTATTGCTGATTATTTGATTAGCCAGATCAAAAGAAGACTTTTTTTTTAAGACTAAAGACTTAACTTTTGATAGATTTAATGCATCCTTGCTGAATACAAAGTATTAATTTCTTTTTTTTTTAAACAGGCTCCAAACTTTTGAACGGTAGTGGATGATGAGAACAGAGATGTTTTAAAGCACATTTAGTTTTTTACAGCAGGATTTGATCAGAACTATAACTCTTGTCCTAAAGGTTTCGTTATCTGTTTTATATGTTGTCTTAGTTTGTTTGCTTTTTTTATGAGCTTCGTGCTACATGTTCATGTCAGTTGTGCTTGTTAAATGTTTATTTTTGTCTTTCCGTTTCATGTGTTCACTTCTGGTTCTTGTTTGTCAGACGGGGGCAGTGCAGCGCATTTCAGAAGTGAGACAGAGTCCTGTAGGCGCATAACTACTGACACTACTGGCAGAAATGAATCATCAATTAACTATAACTGATGAAGTGTTTAATGTAAATCAGTAAATTGTTGTAAAATCTGACCCTAGTTAAAACTTACACACTAAACTAGAATCTATTTACCTGGTTTTAATTTGGCTGCAGGTCATAAAATCTAATAAAACTCAGCTATAATTAAGACTAATCACAATAAAAATCCTTTAATCTCACTATCTGAGCTGGTGCATCATATTCAATACTTCACAACACAACACTTGTACTAATATGTCAAAAGTTCTAGTGCAGCTGATCCAAATAGACTCTCAAACGAATCTTGATCAAATCTTTTCTAATGTCATAAATCATTTCAGTTCTGTTCGTGATTCTGAAATAACAGATTCTTCTATAGGATGTTGATTCTTCTACTGGATGAAATCATTTTAGTGAATAGCTGCACTATGTGTGTGTTTTAATTTGTGTTTGTCTCATTGGACAGGCTGCTGCAGGCTCATCAGGAGAAGGACGAACTGGAAGAGAAGCTGCTCACAATTAAGAAACAACCTGATGAAACGGATTCAAACTCTTTAATGAAGGTAAGATACAAATACAAGTGCCACAATCTGTTTTCGCTCTTCTTTGGTTCAAAAAGATCACTGTGACTACACACTGTGAATGCTGAATTTTGAGACTTGGATGTTTTTTAGCCTGGTATAAAAGTTACTTTGCATTTTCAGGAGCTGCAACGGTGCCAAGATGATTTGAAGAAAGCTCTTGCAGAATTGGAAAAACAGAAAGCAGTGGCAGCAAAAAGGGAGGAGGAGCTTAAATCAGTATCAAGAGCCAATGAGAATCGAGAGAAGGAGCTGAAGGCAGAGATTGACCGACTAATAGATCGATCAAAGAAAGACAAAGAGGAACTCACAAAAGCACTGGAGAAAACACAACAGGTAATTCTCGACATGATGATTATTAAAAAGCTAACAGTGTGCATTAAATCTTATTTCATCCATATTTGTTTTTGTCTTAACTGGCCTATTTAGGACACTAAATCTCATTGGTCTAACCTCTCGCTCGACATGCTGAATTTGAAATATGTTTTGATGTCCTGGGATTTTGTCGCTTTATACAGCTTTTCACTTTCTTGAGGAAAAGAAAAATTACTTTAAATGTAATGTTTGTTCCCTTATTCTATTTACTTCTTGTTCGTGTAGCCCTCCACATCAGAGCAATCTCAAGATACTGAAAGCAACCTAGAACTTCAAGAGGCCAATGCTCGCTTAAGAGAGAGAATAGCACGCATGGTAAAGCCATCCCTAAAATCCAAAATAGCCTTTTGCATTTAAGCATTTTGCTTTAAAATGATTGGTATAATTATTAATCTCTTCAGATTTAGTTTAGTCTTCCTTGTACAATTAATGTATTTGCATTTGTATTGCACAATATCTGCATTTCCAGACACTCTTGCACTCCAGTGTTCCTGACAGCTCCTCAGATGTTCTGGAGGATGAGAACCGGAACCTGAGGAACCAGCTGGAGGAGTCCCGGCGTGCAGTTTCTCGACTGTGTCAGGAGAAAGAAGAGCTCAGCAGACGGTTGGAGGAGAGGGAGAGAGAAAGAGAAGCGTTGCGACGTGGCAAGAGCGACCTGGAGGAGCAGAAAAGACTGCTGGACCGAGCGCTGGAGAAGATCAATAAGGAGGTGTGTGTGTGTTTTTTGTTTAGTTAATAAATGCTTCTATTTATTATTATTAATTGCTACTCTTAAGAAGTTTGGGATTGGTACAATATTTTTGAAACAAGTCTCTTATGCTCACCAAGGTTGCATTTATTTGAACACAAATACATTAAAATAGTAATATTGTGAAATATTATTACAAATTAAAAAAGCTATTTCTATTCAAATATATTTTAAAATGTAATTTATTTCTGTGATGCAAAAGGGAAAGGAATAAAGGCCAAGTATGGTGACCCATACTCAGAATTTGTGCTCTGCATTTAACCCATCCAAGGGTACACACAGTAGTGAACATACACCGGTGCCTGGGGAGCAGTTGGGGGTTCAGTGCCTTGCTCAAGGGTCTCACCTCAGTCGTGGTATTGAGGGTGGAGAGAGTGTTAGTTATTCACTCCCGCCACCTACAATCCCTGCCGGACCTGAGACTCGAACCCACAACCTTCGGGTTACAAGTCCAACTCTCTATCAATTAGGCCACGACTGCCCTGAATGTTCAGCATTATTACTCCAGTGTCACATGACCCTTCAGAAATAATTCTAATATGTGACTTGCTTCAAGGAACATTTCTCATTATTATCAATGTTTTCAGGATTTGATGAATAGAAGGTTTGAAAGAACAGCATTTATTTGAAATATTAATATTTTAATTGTTTTTTTTTAATGTTCATTTCTTTCTATCAGATGGAGACTATGATGGGAGATTCACGTCAGTCGGTGCAGGTTCTTCAGTCTCAGTTGGATGAATTCAGAGATCGTTCTCGCAGAGAGCTGCAGGATGCTCAGAGACTCAGTAAAGACAGGCTGGTTGAGCAACAGAGAGCGCAGGCCCTCCTAAAGACCACCCAGGAGGAGGTGAGGCAGACCAGGTTTCACTACATACACATAGTGCTAAAATACAACTTAGTGTTTATAGTGCAAAAATCTAATTCTAGCACGAAAAAAAAAAGTTACATCGTTCCTGAAAATCAAAACACAGTCTATGTTTCTACTGCTCCCATCCATACGCACGTTTACATCTATTGCTAAACTTTTTACATTAGTGTCCACTGGTCTTTTGATCTGGCTCTGGTTTGAACTTGCAACCTTTCAGTTCACAACTCAGATCGCACCATAGATACTCAGTGCTTTGTTGTGTGTGTCTCAGGTGTCTCGTCTGAAGAAAGAACTGCTGTCATGCTCAGAGGAGAGGGACAGCGCTCAGCTGGATAAAGAGCTGCTGAGCAGCCGTCTTAAACACCTGGAGAACGAGCTGGAGACGGAGAGAAGCTCACAGACGGACCGCAGCAGAGAGATCCGTCTGATAGAGGTAACTGTGTAGGTTTGGCACCTAGACTTTTGAGTGAATCCAACTAGACAGCACCCAGTCTTTCTTTTTAGAGGCTTCTCTGAATGTCCATATGATTTAAGAGTGACGCAAAATGAAAACAGTCTGTTTCAGTAATGCACGTAAATGTATGTTCAAAAGGGCACATTTTTGTTTCAGGACAAAGTGAAGACATTAGAGATAGAGTTGGATGAGGAGAAGAGTGGAGCAGAGCTACTGAATGAACGCATCGCTCGCAGTCGAGAGCAGGTATACAGATTATCATATTTATGTTTGATTAGTTTCCAAGCATAAGCTATACACAAGCAGGGATATAAATGGGTTTTTAATGTTTTTTTTTTTCTAGGTGGATCAGCTTCGTTCTGAACTCATGCAGGAACGTTCAGCCAGACATGATCTTGAGATGGATAAGAGTGCACTGGAGAGACAGGTACACACAGACACCTTTTTAATAGACTTGTGCCAGCTATCAGCATTAGATCAGAAGATGGAAAAAAACACAGTGAGAGCACGATATTAGGAAAAATATTAGTTTAATGCATGTTTGACACTTTAGTCACATTAATAGATTTATTACTGTATGTGTTTAAAACCTTCATTCTGTCTTCACGGTATATTTGATCTATCATCTCTCTTGGTCTCTCAGGTGAAGGAGTTAAAGTCTCGTATCGCTGATATGGGCACTCAGACTCGTCCCTCTACTGGAGTCTCGATGCTAGAAAACAAGATTCAGGAACTGGAGGACTGTTTGCGTAGTGAAGAAAAGTACACAACTGGAACAACACAAACACAATCAGCACATAACTAGATATTAATAAATAAAGCATCTATCTGTCTTTTGTGCATTTAGAGAGAAAAACACTATTCTAGCAGCTCAGAGAAGATTGGACAGGAAACTTAAGGATGTGACGGCCTCCCTGGACCAGGAGCGAAATCAGCATGCTGAACAGAGAGACCAGGCAAGCACACACACATTTAAACATGCATGTATTTTTCATGCACATTAGGGTACGTACTTGATGTACTTAAAATAGAAAGATAATTTTTTATGATGTTGTTTATCATTCCTATAAATGATGTGTAGACGAAGCAGTGTGTATCTAAACAGCTGCTGTGTGTTTATGTCTGTAATAGCTGTCTCTGCGAGTGAAGGCTCTGAAGCGTCAGCTGGATGAGAGCGAGGGGGAGGTGGAGCGTCTGGAGGGCGTCAGGCGGAAGGTTCTGCGGGAACTTGAGGAGCAGCGGGAGCTGCAGGAGGCGCTGCAGGCCAAAGTCAACACACTGGAGAACGAGCTCAAGTGAGTTCTCTATCAAATATCCACATCAAATAATTAAGAATAATGTATTAATATATTATATTTATTTAAAAAAGATGCACATATATGTCAGACGTGCCTGATGTGAAAAAGCTTCACTGTCTTGAAAACATCTGAGCTAATGGAAAATGTAGAAGTCAGTAGTGTCACTACTTTTAGCTAGTCACATCCCACCACTGATAGCAGAGATATTTAGGCCTCAGTTTTATTTAATAAACCTTTTTATTAGTTGTAATGAACATTCTGGCCACTAGAGGGTTCACTTACAATACTATTAACAGTCCTATGGCTGATGTTGGTCTTCGTTATCTATTACAATGTGTGTGATTGTTTGTTAGGAGGAAGGTTCAACAATCACGACGCCCAACTCTGGGAAGCACCTTGAGCTCTGAGGAAGAGGATGGTTACTCTGACCCAAAAAGCATCACGTCTATTCTCACTGAAACGCCACTTCAGACCACCAACTGTTAAAGACTGAACTATAGGAGGAGGAAAATATATTTTATACTTTTTTTTTTTTTTTTTTTTTAGTTTTTGCACACATTTGATTTGAGTTTGAATGAGAATGTGAAACTAACGAAAGACATGAAGGATACAAATGATGTGACATCAGCACAGTCTGGAAAAAAAGCAGTTGTGGATGGTGTTTGAAGGCCTAATAAAGCAGTCAGTGTGAAGATTTGTCAACCAAAAGCTCATTTAGTATTGTTTTGATAAAACTGGCTAATTTTGAAGAAAGTTGTTTGTTCTTACTCTGTTTATAAGTGTCATGATGTTTGTTTTAGGTTGACTCAGTAAATTTTATTTGTATAAAATGTTAAGGTTTTTGACATCCTTATCCATATTAACAAAATTCCCTGTGGTAATGGAAAAAAAATATCAATGAAGGATACATTATGGAATGTATAAAACATGCAAGGTTGTCTATAAAGGTGAAATTTGACAAATAGTAGCTTAACTCTGTGGTTTCAATATTATTTTAAATCCTCAAAATAGATGAAAGAAAAACTGAAACACTGTAGTAAGTTCTCCCTCTTATGTTTAATGGTATGCACAAGTAAAAATTATAATGAAGGATATTTAGAAGGCTTCTTTTTGTGTTGCTTTAATGTGAGAACTAAACTTGCACTATGAATGTCACTTTTTGTGCCAAGACAGTAAAAGAAAAAGAAATCTTTCGATGTAATGGCTTTGAAAAATATATATTTGCCTTCAATTTTCATACATTTAGAAAGCTAATAAAACTTAAGCTGCTTTTTGATCATTTTCCAGAGACATACACATGCTGTGTATTCAGATTTATAAAAAAAATATTTACCTGTCAGATGACAAGTAATTTGTAACTCTAAGAACTGTTTTTGGAAAACTGTTTCATATTACACTGTACAATATTACGTATGTATTGTATATACTGTCTTGTGTTTAAAGTTTATTCTTCCACTACACAGTAAAAGAATTGAATAACTTGAACTTCAGCAGAGTTTTTCTCTCTCTTTGTTATTGAATTTAAGGCTAAATTCTCTTGTAATGCTGTTTCTCTCCTCTGTCAATTATTTCTCAGTTTTTGTCAGTATCCTCCTCTTTTTGTTTTTACCATAAATAGCAAACATTTTTATTCAACAACAATTTATTCAAGAACAATCTTTTATTGTTTAGGATTGCAGTTCTTGATGTCAAGAAACGTTTTGGCCATTTATGCTTTGACAAAATGAACTGTGTGTATATGCATATAGATGAATGCTTTATATTATGAAACATATAGGCCAATGTTTTCAACTCGAAAATGTTGGACTTCAGAGACCAAATAATGAAGATTGAGAGCTTTATTGGTTTTTGTTTATAATAATAGTTCTGTAATTATATTCAGTAAATGATTATGTCACTGTTATTCTCTCTCTCTGTTTTTTAAATGGAGTACATACAACAGAATGGCAACTGTAAAATCATAAAACATTTCAAATTTTATGCTGACACTGTACGTAGTGCAAAATATTTGCCAGAACCAGTGTGTTTACCCTGAGAAATTTCTCGGCTTAAAGCTTGATTTGGCATAGAGACGGAAGTGTCTGTCAACCATTTTGCAAAAGATCATTCATTTAGTTTTTTCCAAACAATGTTTGATAGTAACATAAAAAAAAAAATCTTTGCTAACCAGTATTGTGGTTAAATATTGGGTTGTACAGTATTTAAATTCCCATAACCCCATTGGTGGCAACAGTTCTACAATCCATTTAGGCTTATGATGCTTTTGGGAAATACAACCATGGTCATTGAGCCTGTGAACACAGAACATGATTTCAGTGCTACTCCATTTCTCCTCTACTTGTGTTATTTACTGATATTGTCCATCATCTCCATTTTTTTTTTTTTTCAATAAGAATGTATCATCCAAGCATTTATTTGCCTGATTTACAGAGATCCTATACCAATCAGCAGGTATGTCTGCTGGTACAGCTTTGCATCTCTTAGCAAATTCTTTATTGTACTTAGCAAAGATGTACTTCCAGAAGTCAGTGGCCTCAATGCTTGTGTCAGGCTGTATCCTCCAGTTAGGATAGATCTGTCTGTATTCCTTATTTGGATGCCACTGATATCCTGTGTCTTTAGAGCGGAATGACCCTTCACTAGCAACAAGAGATGAGCATATGTCAGTGACAAGTTTTCTTGTGTCATTCCACTTACTTTTACCAATGCCCTCCGGCCGATGGATGGAGGCAAAATGTTCAGTGTGTTTTTTTCCACCAGCTTCACATGGTGTACTGCAGAACGGACACATTTTCCCACAGCCAAACACTCTGCTGAAGAGCTCCTCTTGAGGTCTGTTCACTGAGAGTCTGGTTAGCTTAGCTCTTACATCCCTTACGCTACGTAGCTGATCTTCTAAAGTCTGATGCATTTTGTCTATTGATGATTTAAAGCAATCTGCAAACTCAGCAGGGTCCGAGTTGTTTAAAGCCAGAGTTCCACTAAGGGTGTCAGTTGGTATGACCAGCTCTTTATCAAGACGTGTGAAGACATTGGTTACGAAATTGCAGATGTTGTTTGTCATTGTTTTTTCACTTTCAATAGCTGTTTTGAGTTGGTTGACAATTATGTTCAAATGTTTCAGCTCCAGCTTAAGAAAAGCATCATCCTTTGAAAAATGCTCAATGATCTTCTCTGAAATCCACTTAGTTACAAACTTCTCATAATTTTGCACATACTCAGAAACATTGCTGAAGTCATCATCCTGAAGCAGTTGTTTTAAAATCGAAAACTGGAAAAATGATCGTGTGCTAAAATCAAGGCCCCTTTCACCTTTCAGCATTTCATCCATGATGTCAGGCCCAAGACGCTTCTGGATGTATTCCATCACGGCAGGGGCAACGCATTTCATGGCGCACATCTCTGCCTTCTTCTGACACTGGTCTCGCTGGTAGTAGAGGTCTTTAAAGTCAGCTAACCATTGTCCCCTGTACGTTTCTAGGGATTTCAAAGGGTCATTAATCTGTATGTAGTCATCATACATTTTCTGGAAAGCTCTAGCTGCAATCCCGCAGATGTGGATCTTGAGAGCTGCTTCAATTTCAGGATTAATCTCTGTATCCTTGCAGTCTTCCAATTTCTTGTCAATGAAGCACAACAGTTCTTGTATGTCAGCACTATACTCTGATTTTGCACTTGTTTTAGATGAAATTAATACAGTGCTCTCATTTATTATTCTTTCGCATGACAGTTGAATTAAATTGTATTTTGGAGTCCTCTGCGAAGACCAAAATGAATTCTTGAGCTTTTTAAATGTGTTCATTTTTACAGTTGTTGCATAAAAAGGTCCAGTTCCACACTGATCTAGACTGCTGATATCTGATAGCATCTCACGTACGGCTCCACCTTTTGTTTCCAAGTTACTGTGTAAGAATCTGTATGTTTCCTTCCCCACTTCATAACTTGGTAGGGCTGTGAGGGAAAACTGCTTCACAATGTCATCCCACATTTTTTGAAATTCTTCATTTAGTTGTCTATCAGAGAGGTTTTTTGTTTTCTTGCAGGCACTGATCAAGTTGAGCACTTTTTCTTTCATGGTATCCCTTTGATTTTGTTTTATAAGCTCCACCTTTTCAATTCCCTTCTGTATCAATACAGCATTCTCCAGTTTGTTTTTTAGATCTGTCTCAGTCTCCCTTCGAAGGCCTCTTGCACTATTTAAAAAGTCCTCCTTGTAATTTTCGACAAAGTGCACATGTTCCGCCTCGCTTTCGAAATATTGCTCAATTTGATCTAAAAGTCTTTTCTCCTGTTTGTCAAGCTCATTAGTAGCTTCATGTTTTAAATCAGCCACTACTCTGTCAACATTAAATGCTTTTCTTGACCGCACTGACATTACACCCAGGTTGGAGATTTTGGTTTCAGACTTTGTGTACCAGCCAATCATGTGCCTCTTGAACGACCATTCCCAAATGTTAAACTCAGCACAAAGGTTGGAGTATGCTTCAGCAACCAGACTGTTGCGAAAACTGAAGATGAAGTTTTCAAATTGGACAGCCTTCCAGAGACTTCGTATCCATTCTTCAAATTCCAAGAAATTCTGTGCTGGGACTTTTGTTGCCTTAAAAATGTTAAGTATGCCGTCTTTCAGCTTACTCGCCTCTTCACTGTAACTGGTACTAACAGGTGCCATTGGAGGAACTCCAAGCCACAATCCAGGAATGCACCAGTTGTTTTTATCAATGTTGTACTCTAGAATGTCTGTAAATTTCTTGTTGTCACCAATTTTCTCCATTCTAGCAGCTGCTTGTGTCATTTCATCTAGCTGCTGCAAGAGAATCTTTCTCTCTTTCATGATATTTCTATTCACAGCAACATTTGCAGTGTTTTGATGCACAAAATGACAACAGGGCCTTTTCCCCACCTCTCTCATGCGGAGAAAGGCATGGACAACTATTTGCAAAGTGTCTTTCATTTCTATAATGTTTTCCATGGCAATGTTGACAATAGTGAGGTCGCTAAGCCCAACAACAACAGTCGCAAGTTCGTTATCATGCTCATAACTATCAGCTAGCTTCGCCATCTCTGGAGATTTTAAGCCCTCTGTGTCGATTACAAGGATATAGTCACATTGAAGCTCTGATCTGAATTCCTCAGATACGCTTATTAGAAGCATGAAGGCGCCTCTTGTGCATCTGCCACTGCTTACAGCAAACTGAACTCCAAACATTGTGTTGAGGAGAGTCGACTTCCCAGTGCTTTGAACTCCTAAAACTGTCACAACTCGTATTCTGTTGTGAGGAGATGTCAGTTTGTTAAGTGCCATAAGCACATCTCTAATCCAGGTCAATGGAATATTTGATGCATCTCCATCAATAAGTTCTAGAGGAAACCCAGTCAACATCAACTGAGCACAAATTTCTGGCATTTTCTTCATGGCAGTATACATTTTATTTTTTTGGGAGTGTGTTGATTCATAAAGTTGACTTAACTCTCTCATGAAGTGTTGGACTCCTAAAGAGCTGCTGGCAATCTTATTTTCCAGATCTCTGAGATGATCTTTATCTTCTGAGGCATTCTTACATGCATCCCTATACTGCTCATCCAGCTTTGACAGGTGCTTTCTTGTTAGATGATCTAAATTTATTTTCATCCATTTAAGAAAATATAACTGCTCATCTGGGGAGCAGCTCAGGCCAGAGATGAAATGATACATTGTTTCTTTTATGTCATTGCTTCCTTGTTGCTTTTGTAGTTTCTGGATTTGACTTTTAAGTTCACTCTTGTAGTGCTCAATGTTTTGTTTCTTTGCCTTGAGTCGACACATCTCTTTCTCCAGTTTGGATATATCTTTCCATATTTTGTCTTGCAATGACAGTTCTTTCTTTTTGTATTCTGCTATATTTTTAATATCTTGTGTGATCAGGGCTGCTCTTTTCTTTGCATTTTGACAAACGGTATTGTTTTCGTCGACAAGAATCCCCAGATCTGGTGCGATCTCTGACATCTTCTCAATACTCATTTTAGCAGAATCTGCAAGTATGTCAACAACAGCCTCTTGTAGTGTTTCAACGAATTTAAAATCATTCATGTTTTTATTCCTAAGGATTTTTGAGTATGGCTTGAACTTTTGTGTCAGATTGTTTCCTAAAGTTGCACTGTCTGTGGTGCAAACCAGAACCAATTTTGATCTAATTTGCAGAGATTCCAGAAATGTCTGATTTAAGTCCAAATCATCACAGAAAAGAAAAATTGCAGAGGATATTTGGTTCAAGAAGGTGAATTGGGCCTTAAAGGCAGAAATATCCCCACGGAGATTAGCCACAGCTACTGGCTCTTTGAATTTGTCATTCGTTTCCTCTCCCCCAGGGAGATACCAGCTCATTTCAACAAGCCCATTAGAAATCTTTCTCGGGATGTTCCCATTTTCCAGTTGCTTGTGGAAAAAAGTGTCATGATGATGCTGACTTTTGCTGAGGAGTTTGTTCAAGAACTCAGATTTGGACATACTGCTTTTTCCAAGTCTGACGAAAGAGATCAGGGGCAAATCAGTTAGCACAATACTGCTTTCCTCTAAGCTGTCCTCTTCCAGTGAATGAGATCTAAACTGTTTTGTTATGTCCCTCAAGGCCCAAAGCATCAGAGTGCACTCATTTGTGTCACAGTTTGGCAGCAGCAAAGGCACAGAGAACTGACACACTGACATTTTTAGAGCCATTTCTTGCTGGAGGAAAGGATCGGCACAGTGGAACAGAGCCGTGATCAAATCTAGTGGATGGATTCCTCTCTGACCTTCATGGAAACCAGTAGATGTCTCAACGATGTTGGTGCTTTCTTCACATGTTTCAGGGTTACAATTTGAAGCACACTTTATAATTCTGGCTGATGAATTGACCATCATGAGCTTTCTGAGGAAAAGCCACGGCAAAGATCTAAGACTATGAGCAGTTTCAACCACATCTGACGGTTTCCTTAATTCCAACACAGACTTTAAAGTCAGTTTATTCTTCAGGTGGTTTTGCAGTCCCAGATCCCTTAACAAGGATTCCATAGTTATGTCTACAATGCAAAGTTATGCCATTTATACATCTGTTTCAAATCATGGTAAGAAATGATTGAGTGATATGATTATTTCTCTGCTGAAAAAAACTGCATATATGTTTGGGATGCTGATGCCCCAAAGAAGTCGCATTCCTTTGAACAATTTACAATGCATTCAGGATATTTATTTGATCAGTTCATGCATTTCTTGGGGATTGAAAACATGACATTGACATTAGTAGCATCATGATTTACTCTTTGAGCTACAGGAAGCACCAAACTGGCACTAAGCATCATAAAGCAACCTAGATTAGTATGCTCATGCTGGTTTTTTCAGCAGGGTCATACTGGCCTTATTATTTGATTAGGAAAAAAATAGCAACTCACTTGTGCGATGTGTGATTTTTACAGGAGAGCTCTCAAGTCTTGTACCATTTAACTCAACTAAAGTGTGGACAGAGAAGGAATATTCAGTTCCTGGTTTTAAACTTGACACATTAATCTCTGCCTTATCTGTAAGGGATTCCATTGCATTGGCTTCGCTGCTCCAAATCACCCTGAATATGTGAGGAATCTCGTCATCAATTATAGGATCTGTCCATTTCAGACAAACAGAGCTTGCCTCATTTTTGATCTGCAGGTTTTCAGGTGGGAGTGGCTCTGTAGAGGATTATAAAACATATTTTATAATTCCATTTGTATATTGGCAAACATATGATAAAAATGTACTAGATGTAAATTAGAATGCTCCTAAAGCAGTCACTTACTTGTACGGATGATTAAAACAGCTGGTTCACTTAGTTTGTCATTATTCAGTTTTGTGATTATTGTAGCTTTGTACTCAGTGGCAGGAAGAAGATCTATCATTACAATGGTATTTACATTTGATTTGACAGTCATTGATTCTGTTTTCTCTCCATTCTTGTACATAATCACTTGGAATTTGTAGAGACTGGGATCTATTTTCTGAGGTGACGTCCAATTTAGTTTTACAGTTGTTGCATCCTCTGAAATATATCCAAAATTCTCAGGTGCCGGTATCGCTTCATGAAAAAATAATAATACATGAGTAAACACAAATAATGATGAATCTAATGAAAAAATCATTTACACAAATGATTCCTTTAAAGACACGGAGTCATCCATTTTTTTTTTTTTCAATAATTCAATGATTGAACTTGCTTATTATTTGGAACAACAGCACTCTTGCTTGTAAGATATTGCTTAAATAGGAGCCTAGTATGAAAGTGTTTGTCAAAGTAAACGTTTTTAAACTGAAAATGCTATTTTAATTATAGTTTCATGAATTTAATTAACCTAAAACGTTTGCTTTGTTGTTGTCTTAATGTTTTAAGATATTTCCCAGATTTGTCAAGATCAGAGCATGAGAAAAGTTCTTGTAGTCTCTGTAATCTTTCAAATTTGACAGGCAATATTTCCTCAAAGAATGCACTTCTAAAACATGTAACATATGATGATATTCAAAGAATGAAGAATAACAACTCATAGTAATTTTGAGACTTTGGATCAGCTATTACGAAAACTGATCTATTTTTATCCTTGCTTGCAAAACCCAGAAAAACAGGCAAAAAAAAGTAGATTTTGATCAAATTTCTGCCTTATTTTCTTAGCCAATCTATGCACAGTGACAAATATCAACTCAACTGGAATGCTATAGTAAACATAAACAGATTTCACGTTTCTATTAATGTTTCTTTATTTGAACTCTTACTTAAGAATCAAAATACATCATGTATAGTCTTTCGAATAAATTGTACTTTATCATAGTTACATGACAAATGTAAGCAGTTTGCAATAAGTTTACCTGTGCACACAGATGCAGAGAAACTCTTCTTGCTGTTTTCCTCAATTGCCATTACTGTGATGTTATACCTTGTGCCAGGTGAAAGTTGTTTTATCTCGAAATGATTGGCATCTGTTGTTTTAGTAAAGTCTGTTTCTTCATTCTTCCATTCGATTTGGAATTTTTGTTGTGCATTTGCAGTCACATCTGGATCTCCCCATTCTAAGCGCACCGAGTGTGGGCCGACATCAGTGAATCTAATGTGACCTGGAGGAACGGGAGTATTTGTTAAAGAGTTTATGGATCTATGAATTTATTAAAGGTAAAGAGTAATTTGCCTGCCACTGTCACCAAACAAAATTGAAAGTATAATGTCAGGTTTTTAGACATTTAGTTTTTTAACAAGTGTTACAAATAAATCTGAACCAGATGTAAACTGAAACTCATCATTAGGCTTATACAAATAATACATAATTATTCATTAACTTCAAAACTTCAGAAAAAAATAGAAGGGGATCTTAAGTAGCCTAAGTAATATAAAGCATGAATACATTAATTAAATAATTAATTTATATCTATACCATCATGTTTATCCTCATTTTGAATGCCACTGCTTTCATCAGGGTCCTCCATCTTTTGCTTCAAAGCCTGGCAGTTTTCTATGGCATAATATTTAATAATAATGTTGATTGTAAGACATTTGAATATATTAAAGTTATACATTTAAACTTTATGAAAATCCTCTTTCAAAATAGATTTGTCTACTTATGGAAGATGTACTAAGGTTAGATTGAGGGTGCATGATCAGGATTTGCATGTAAAAAGATATTGCTTTTCATATTTGATAAGTAATAATATTAATGCATTCTGTTTACAAAACAGTCTGTTAAAACGAAATATTTCGATAAAATTAAAAGAGGAGAATATGGTTCACTTTTAAATACATAAAACTGTTAAAAAAACATGGGCTGCAATAACTCAGATTAAGAAAATATACTGTAATACTCACAGGTTCATTCATTCAGTGTTTTGAGAGATGTATCTTCCTTGAGAGTCAAAGACGAAATGTTGGTCTCTGTCGTACGAAGACATTTATATAATGCTTTCAGTTTTGATTACATGATCTCAGTTACTGTCATGAGTGTGGGGGTTTAGGGTCATGGGCACTGGTTGGACTGGTTTATGGTTACTGGAAACCTTTTGAATGTTAGGCATTAGGAAGAGGTATAAGATTAACATAAATCAAAACATGAACAAAACCAGTGGCAAAAGAATGTTTTCAGCTGATGCAAGAATTTTTTTGGCAGTGAGAACACACTGTTAAAGTAAAAATGTCTGTATTTGTTTAATTCGGCATCTGTGCTAGATATGACCTGCCCAAAACATCCTGATGTGTCAGTATAATTAAAAAGAAATTGACTAAAGATGATTTAACACAGATACAGCGTTAGGTAGTGCTTGCATAATATAGGAATTTTAAATGTAGGGTAGAGTGGGGGAAAACGCCCCCCTTAAGTATTGTGCAAGTTTTTTTCTGTGAAACAAAAGTTAAATGTGTTCAGAAAAGTTATCCATGGGTGGAGTAAAATGCCCCCCAGTCTAACAAAGCAATTTGCTTTAAACCTTTACAGAAAAAAATCAGAGTACAGGCCGCTTTAGCTTAAAATTAAAAAAAGAATATAATCATTATGAACTACAGTAATTGCCTATTGCCCCCTGGGGGGCGGTTTACCTCACAGACTATGTTTGAGAAAACAATTCTGTCATTCTGAAAATATAATTATATATTTTTTAAATAACACATACTCCTACAGTCCCTACTGTTCTCATATCATATATAACTGTGATGTTCTACAAAACAAAAACAGTGTAAGCTTCATGGTGAAAACTTCTACATCACTCTTGTCAACGTAGTACATTGTTACAATAAAAATATATCTTGTAGTCATTTTAGGAAAAACAGTAGGGGGGCATTTTCCCTCACTCTGCCCTATATTGAAATTCTTATGTACACAATATTGATCTATTCAATACCTGAAAACATCCTATATGCTATTCCTTCTCAAACAAGAAAAAAGTACAACATAAATGAGAATCATAATTTCAGAACTAATAGAAAGTACAGAATCCAGACTGGAGAAAAAGAAGTACTTCTCTGTAATTAGTGATGCCATCACATATATAATTCATCTGAGAAAATACTTAATCTTTTACGAACAGAAATCCTGAATAAAACTGTCTGGACAGTGTAATTGGCTCACTTAATATGTGATAGCATGCCAATAAAACTGTATCAAAGCACATGAATAAGCTTTCTACACTCATTTCTATCACCTCTATTTCTATTGAGAACAGTTTTGAAAAGATGCAGTGTTCATTCATGACTTATGTGCTGCTTTCCCTATTTGACAAAGCAAATGGAAATCTGAACTATGGAAACATTTCTATGCATTGTTTTCATGTTTTCTGGTTAATGTAATTGCTCTCTTTCCCAGAACGCTTTATCTACATTTTCCTTCAAATGACATGTACACAAGTATTACAAATATGTCCTCTTGTTAGACTCTTGACAAGTGCCACAGATGTTTTCCATTTAATGGCAACAGACCGTCAGACCAGTTGTCTTAGTGCCACAAAATTGCACATCCAGCAAGGGCCAAGAATTGCAACCATGCTGAGAATTAACCCACTCTGACTGAACTATGAAAAATCACGCTATTTACTGTAAAGAAGTGCTGTGCCAGATAAAACAGGCCTGGTCCATGATGTATTTCTCTCCCTCAGTGCACCCAGTTGGAGGAGTGAGTGCCTTCAGGATATCTGTGGACACCCAGATGTATTCATATTCAGATATCCAGTATGCACTAATGTCATTTTTATCTGATTGTAAAAAATTGTTTCATAATGTAATTTTGTAACTTTATCATGTAACGTCTGCTTTTTCATTTATGGACAGGTGCTGAGGTGATGCATTAGAATAAATGTTATCGGACATATTTAATAACATATAGATGATTTTAGGGGGAGAGGGGTTCCATGAAGGGATTCACTAAATTCCAGGGGTTTCATTACCACAACGTAAAATGGGCGTTTCTGGAGGTGTTGGGGAAATGCCCCCTTTCCAAAAAAGGTCACTGATCATGCGCAGAATGCTGTTTTATTTTTTTTTGCGTAGGCATTCCCAAGTAGGGCTCGCTGCAGTCCACAAGATCCAGGGGGGCATGGCATCCACATCTAGGGGGTGGAGATTGGTACGTTTAGGGGTGGAGATGGGGTGGGTTTAGGGATCAGGGGGTGGAGACGAGTAGGTTTAGGTATGTGTAAGGTGGGAGGAGTTGGATCTGGATCTTGTAGGCTGCAGCGAGACGCTCTTCTGCATTTCCAATCCCAGGATCAGCTCAGATGAATAATGAAAAGCATACCTACGATGGATAATGAAGAACAAAACATCATACAGGTTATTGTTTATGTTTTATAACCTTACATTTAAACGATTTTCGAAAACAAACAACCAGAAGAAATGTAAAACGTGCAGTAACCGTCAATAGCGTGATTACATTTTACTGTAATGTTAAGTAACAATTTTCTCCTTACGAAAATTAACCATGGTTTTACAACAACAACAATAAACAAAAACACAGGGTTTTTGTACTTCCATGGTAACCACAAAATAATAATGGTTGTGGTAAACTAACCTAGTTTAAACGTGTTATTTGTAGTAAAACTGGTTAACGTATACAGTGGTAATAAATCCGGTAAAAAAAATAAAAACATGGCTACCACACTTTTACTATAATAAACCATGAGTAATTTTAGTACTGACCCAATCTGAATGTATTAATTGGTGTTTATATACATATATATATATATATATATATATATATATATATATTTCCATAATTATACTGAGTAAATATAAAGAATAAAAAAGATTGTGTAGACGAAACACCTGCGATCAGGACAGGTATCTGAAGTTACTGTATATAATATAAAAGGTATTTGACACGAAACACCTGTGATCAGGACAGGTATCTCAAGTTTCTGTATATAACTGTTATATACAGTATATACTGTCGAGTATTCACCTAGCAAATCTCCGCTCCCTTGCAAATAAATCAGACGAACTACAACTCCTCACCCGCACAAAAAAGGACTTTTTAAACTCTTCTGCGCTTTGTTTCACGGAAACCTGGCTGAACGGATCTATCCCGGACAGCACGCTACATCTAGACGGATTCCAGCTGTTCAGAGCAGACCTCATCACTGAGTCGTCGGGGGAAAACAAGAGGCTTTAACAACGACAAACCTTGGTTCAGTACAAAACTCAAACAGCTTCGCCAGGCCAAAGAGGATGCTCACAAGAGTGGGAACAAAGCCTTGTACAAGCAGGCCAAATACACACTGAATAGAGATATAAGAGTAGCAAAGAAAAACTACTCTGAAAAGCTAAAAAAACAGCTTTCAAGTAACGACCCTACATCAGTGTGGAAAGGCTTGAAAGCCATCACCAGATACAAGACCCCTTCCTGCAGCACAGAGGCCAATCAACAACTGGCTGAAGACTTGAACAAGTTTTATTGTAGATTTGAAATGCAAAAGTCTAGTCTGACACCCCACACCCACTCTGGCCGTCTCACAACACAGCCATCAACACCTTCCCCCTCCCTCCCCCCTACTGTTTCTCAGCCTGTAATCGAGATCTGTTAAGAAGATGTAAGCAAAGTCTTCAGGAAACAGAAGATAAGGAAAGCCAAAGGCCCAGACGGTGTCTCTCCAGCCTGCCTCAAAGTCTGTGCTGTCCAGCTATCATCCATCTTCACATTGATCTTCAACAGATCACTGGAGCTGTGTGAAGTCCCCTCCTGCTTCAAACGCTCCACCATCATCCCTGTACCCAAGAAACCAAAAATCACAGGACTTAATGACTACAGACCTGTTGCTTTAACGTCTGTGGTGATGAAGTCATTTGAGAGGCTAGTGTTGGCCCACCTGAAGGACTTTACTGGACCCTTGCTGGACCCCCTGCAGTTTGCTTACTGAGCAAACAGGTCTGTGGATGATGCAGTCAACATGGGACTGCACTTCATCCTCCAACATCTGGACAAACCAGGGACTTATGCAAGGATACTGTTTGTGGACTTCAGCTCCATCATCCCGGACACCCTTCAGAATAAACTGACACAGCTCTCCGTCCCCACCTCCGTCTGTCAGTGGATCACCAGCTTCCTGACAGGCAGGCAGCAGCTAGTGAGGCTGGGAAAACTCACATCCAACACCTGCACCATCAGCACTGGAGCTCCTCAGGGCTGCGTTCTCTCCCCACTGCTCTTCTCCCTCTACACAAACGACTGCACATCTAAAGACCCCTCTGTCAAACTTCTGAAGTTTGCAGATGACACTACAGTCATCGGCCTCATCCAGGATGGTGACGAGTCTGCATACAGACAGGAGGTTAAGGAGCTGGCTATCTGGTGCAGTCTTAACAACCTGGAGCTCAACACACTCAAAACTGTGGAGATGATCGTGGACTTCAGGAGAAACCCCCCGCTCTCCCCCCACTCACCATCATGAAGAGCACTGTGACTGCAGTGGGGTCATTCAGGTTCCTGGGCGCCACCATCTCCCAGGACCTGAAGTGGGACAATCACATTGACTCTCATTCAGTTCCTTTGTCAACTGAAAAAGTTCAACCTGCCACAGGCGCACATGACACAGTTTTACTCTGCTGTTATTGAGTCGGTCCTGTGCTCTTCTATTACTCTATGGTTTGGGTCAGCCAACAAATCAGATATAAGGGGAAAGGGAAGTGGTATGCGGCCAAGTATGGTGACTCGGAATTTGTGCTCTGCATTTAACCCATCCAAGTGCACACACAGTAGTGAACATACACCGGTGCCTGGGGAGCAGTTGGGGGTTCGGTGCCTTGCTCAAGGGTCTCACCTCAGTCGTGGTATTGAGGGTGGAGAGAGTGTTGGTTATTCACTCCCCCACCTACAATCCCTGCCGGACCTGAGACTCGAACCCACGACCTTCAGGTTACAAGTCCAACTCTCTATCCATTAGGTCATCACTACCCAGAAGAAGACTGCAGCGGACTGTTAAGTCAGCAGAAAGGATAATTGGTGTCCACCTGCCCAGCCTTCAAGACTTGAACTACTCCAGAGTGAAGAAACGGGCAGGTAACATCATCACAGACCCTTCTCACCCTGGACACAACCTGTTTGCGCTTCTCCCCTCAGGCAGACGCTACAGATCTCTGTGCACTAGAACATCTAGGCATAAAAACAGTTTTTCCCCCATGCCATCTCCAGCCTAAACAACTAACACTGGAATTATTACCTGTGTCCTGTAATTAATTCCCCATCTCTAATTATTGACTCTCTCCCTAGTACTTTGTAAATATATAAGCATATTTTTCTAAACAGCTGTATATATAGAGTAAATGAGGCACAAATCTGTACATAAATCTTCACAAATCTTCTGTTCCAGATTCTTATACATTATTATTATTAAGTCTTATTTAAATGTTTCTGTTCTCATGTCAGATATGTATGTATGTACCAAGAGCTTCTTAAAAACCACAACAAATTCCTTGTGTGTTTGCGCACAATAGGCCAATAAAGCTGATTCTGATAATATAAATGGTATTTGACACGAAACACCTGCGATCAGGACAGGTATCTGAAGTAAATGGCTTTTCCCCAACTGCGCATGATCGGTGACCTATGCAGATCCTCAAATAGGCCACGCCTGCCTGATGACGCAGTTTCGATTACGCTGTTCTGAATCCCCTGGAAAAAAGTGCATCCCTTTTTTTTTTTTTCATTATTTTTTTTTTCTTTTTTTTTATTATTACACTATCAGAGATAAACAGATAAACATTAGAACATGAACATGAGAATATAAATACATGTGAACATATGGGAAAAAAGTGCATCCCGTTAAATGAAGCCTCGTGAGTCTTCCACCTCCCTGTCTCTCAGTGTCGACAACAGCGCCATCTGCTGGCTCGTAAAACCTGCAACAACCAGAAAGCCTCTGAATATTGCATGAAGGTATGTTGTTGACTGAAAATGTTCCTAAAAGGAATTTTCTTTCTTTTCTGTTTTTTAAGAAGATGTCATTTCTTGATAAAGTCCCTCAATAAGCACCAACTCAAACCACACAAAACACAAAGTCCAAAAATCTGTTAAAAAGAAGGGAAAAGGGCTTAAATACACAGGTAAACTTTCATAAACAAGGCAGGCTACAAACTGTCACTGGGGCTGTACCCTTTCAAAAGGTACTGATATGTAGTCTAATATGTGTTTTTTAAAGTATTAATATGTAGCTACCTTTCGGCTTTTGTAGGGTTTGCCAGCTTTTTTTTTTTTTTTTGAGAGAGTGTGGTTCATATTAAATGCATTTCTAGTAATATGATTTTGTAATATTATGCTTCCAAAGTAGATGTAAATGATGCAAACAAAATTCCTTGTTATTGACCTGCATTCCTTGCCAGTATTAGTGATGAATCCCATCTACTGTTAGATGAAGAAAACCAGTTTCAAACATGTAGAACCACAGTCCACAACTGAATTAAACCAAACGGAATTAAACATTTTGTTGCACTGTAAGAGTAGCTGAAATGGTTAAGTTCACTCACACGTTAGCTGAGCTGGATTACTCAAGTTTTACATACTTGTTTCTATACAAGTTGTATGAAGTTGTAGCTGCTGGTTTGTGCAGCAGGTCTCCTCAAGTGTCCTCTGGCCCATAGTTTTGCAGGGATAAACCAGGATGACTGTCTTTTACATGTTATCCATTGAAACTCATCTATGTTGTGTTCAAAGGCACATCCTATATGATACTGATCAGTTTTTGTTACACTCACCAGCAGTATACTGGCAGAATAATCACAATTACTTTTTTACTTTTACTTTTACTTTTAGTCATTTAGCAGACACTTTTATCCAAAGCAACTTACAAATAAGAAAAAGTAACTAAAACTAAAAGTCAAAACTCTGTAAATACTATATACACACACATTTAAGAAAATAAAGAAATTAAATCAAATTGACAAATGCATACAACAGCATGTCAATACTAAACATTTAAATGAAAACAAAAAAATAAGCTAAAAACAATTCAAAATATTAAAAGCATGATACATTATTTAATTCAATCAACTCATCAGTTATGTTCACTTGATTACACATTTGTATTAACATGGATGACAGAGGATTGAATAAAACTAACAAAAGTGAAAATTACACACATGAATGAGTTTACATACATAAACTACAATTCAAAGGTTCTGGAGTTGGTAACATTTTTTAATGTTTTTGAAAGAAGTTAACTCACCAAGGTTACATTTATTTACATTTTAATTTAGTTTCATGTTTTGATTGATTTAAAAAAAAAAAATTTTTCATGTGATGGCTAAATTTTCCAGTCCCCAGTGTCGCATAATCCTTCAGAAATAATTATAATATGCTAATTTGGTGCCCAAGAAACTTATTATTATTATCAATATTGAAAACAGTTGTGCTGCTCTTCATATTTTGGTGGAAATTGTGATACGTTTTCCAGGATACTTTGATGAATTGAGAATTCTAAAGAGTAGCATAACATTACAAATGTATCTGTCACTTTTGATCAGTTTAATGCATCCTTGCTGAATACAAATATTAATTTCTTTAAAAAAACATCATGCTGTCCCACATGGCCAACAAAGAACATTTAATGTACTGTTATAGTTTTGAAATTATATTTTAAAAATGTACCACTTCAACAGAAATCTGCAAACCACATAGGCTACATTTAGACCTCACAGTCTCTTTTGCCAAGAGTCTTCACTCAGCTCATCGCTGTTATGCAACTGACACTGTTCTTTTAAAACTACTGAAGCATGCAAATGATCTGCCATGATACTGATTTTAGGATAAAGCAATCAAGTAGTGTTATTAATGTGATGCTGTGCTGGTAGTTTGCTCAACAAAACAAAACACGAAGACAGAATCAAGCTTACATTGTGTGTGTTCTGCTCCGTTTGAACAAGCAAACATACAGATACATTCCTTTCAAAGTAATCCATTTCACCTTAAAAGTAAAGTAATCCCACACTCCTCAAGGGTCAAAAACACTGCATTAATATTTAATGCTTGCCCTAGATCCTGTCACAGAACTCTGTTCCATAACCTAGCATTCACGCAGAACGTTGCTTTCTTTCTCAACGTTCCAGGAACGAGCTTTAAGAATCTCTGAATCAATTGAACCATTGGCTTCATAAAATGATTCACTGTTTCGATGGGTCCGAATCCTGCGGCGATTGCTGGTCAAAACTTTGTAAATGCAGCCCAAAAATGCATACTGACACCTTTTACAAAGCAATTGCAAAGTTTTCATGAATGTGTAATCTATTAAATGTATTCTGCAAATAACTTTACATATTAAAAGTTCTGTAAAATTCGTGTTTTATAATGTTAGGCAGGGTTTGGCAAACTAGTCCAATTAAGCAATAAATATCATTCTCCTTTTGTATTATAGACGCATGCATATTTCAATTTATTGAATTCATTCATTAAAAATGAACCACAGCTGCGAACCTTCAGAATCTTGAAATGTTTCGAAGCTTAAAGGCGCCAGTCACTTAGATCTACATATAAAACTATTTCAATACGGAAAGCAATAAAGTATAAAGTATTTGTATCATGTACAGTTCTGCCTATGTAGATCGTTGAAATGCTTTCGCTTTTCACTTTTCAGATGAGTTTTTTTATTAATCTGCTCATGTCATCGTGTTAATGTGAAAGTACAATTCATTTCTGTTTACGAAGTCTTTACTATTGAGGAAATGACTAAATTAATTAGCTACTTAAGAGTAACCTTGTATTAATTATGTGCATTACTGTTTTTAATTGTTTTGATACTTTAATTTATTTCGAGAAAAAAAGTTGTTTTATAATGAAGCATTTGCAGTTAGCATGGTGCACGTGCTGCATCAGTCCTGTAGGGGGCGCTGAGGGAAAGCGAAGGCTGAGGGAGGATCAGGGCTCGACCACTGCCTTCTATGGCAAAACCCAGCCTTCTCATTAAATGAGTCACCAGAACAACTCATGCAGCAAACACAGAGCACAGAGTCTGTATGTATTTTCAGCAAGGTAAGCTGGAACGCATTTTGTTCGTATTTATGTCTTTTGTTGACCGGTATTTATGATAAACTACATATATTTAAAAGAATTTAATTAGCTTAAATATTAAGATTTATTACTTTCTTATTCATTTGGGAAATTCCGTTGTTTGTTACTTTTCATTCTTGAGATTAGTTTAAACACTGCTTGCATTTGGCTTTATTTTAAGTGATTCTTAACATGTGTTTAGTGTATATATTTTAGGCTACGTTCAATAATTATGTTTGTGTGATTTTTAAATGGCCAACTAAGTACTGAAACTTTATGACTGACCATGTGACATGGTTTGGTGATAATAGTTTATATGATTATATATAGGCTATCATATCAGATACCATCTATGTTGGCTCATTTCCTCTGTGTGGAAAATGGAACAAGCTGACTCATTAGTTTATCTCTCTTTATGCTCATTAGCTGGCATTGGTGTAATTTCATATCTCACTCCGCTGAAAACTGTGGAAATATAAAATCTTAATGGCAACCATTTCGAACACATCGAGTTTTACTGTAATATAGCAATTCATGATTATATAATCAAATATTTGCTTAAAGGTTTAAGTCCGTGTAGCCTGTATGCAAAAATATTTCAAACAATTTGAATTTCACAAGCAGATATGCTTCTAGCAAATACTGCAGGTTGTTGTCAAGAGCACCAGAATGAATGCTTCATTTCCAAACGATAACAGAATGAACTGTTTTGAACTTCAAATTTGACCCATTCTGACCAGTATTATCTAATTCATGTACTTTGCTGACTCATTGAGTTTAGATCATGTCTTGGCACAGTGGCTCTTGGGAGCAAGATGAGGTCATTTCTTTTGATAAAAAAGGATTACTGAGGTATAACCTCACCTATACATTTGAACACTTTTTATGTCTTGTCGATGTTTGTCAGAAGGCCTTTCAGAATGAGATATGTGTGTGTGAAATCTAGCAGTTGCCTTTGTCAATACAAATTCACATGCAAGAAGAATCTGTCTCTTTATATTAATATATCACATATGTGGAAGTTTTGCAGGCTTCTGTTAAGGGCACGAGGCCAAGACATTTAGGGTGCTATTCAAGTGAAGTGTAGCAGGTGGATAGAATGGTTCAGAATGCGTGAAGAGATATTTCATCAAAAAAAAACAATTCCAATTCATCATTTACTCACCCTCATGATGTTACAAGCTTTTGAGGCTTTGTTGTGAGTATTATAGTATGAAAAAAAAAAGCTTCATTTTGTAACCTTGACCATTTTGATTTGCATTTTTGTAGCTTCTTTTCTTCATACTGATGCGTGAAACCTTTGATACTTTGGGAATATGTAAATCATAAAAAGGATTTTCCTACACAAAACCGTACTTGTTAGCCACATGCATGCATTGACGGAAACCTCCAAGGAAAATTGACACTATCTTTATTTCCACTTAAACGATCAGCTTTTGTTTGTTTTGGATTCATGTCAGTTTTAAACGAGTTTTTCATTACAAACAATAAAGTTGCGCAACATGAGGAAGATTGAGGAACCTACAGTAATACACCGGCATTCCGACTGAACAAAGACTGAACAGGTTTTTGCATAATAGAGCTTAATAACATTGCATGATAAGAGGCTGCATATTAGCATGAAATGACGCATAAGTACAGATTTTATCAGGCTGACTGTATTAATTAGAAGATTGCTGCTGGGCTTCCACTGAGATCAGCAGATATCGCTGATTTTTACTTTATATGGATGTGCATCAAGCACCTTCTGTAAACTGCAATTTATGTGTGTGTGTCAGTACATATTTACTAGGTGAAATTTGGAAGTTAAAACTTTAATTATTCCTGCCACTTCTGTTCACTTATGAATCCTCAATTAACTTTATACAGTGGGGCTCCAAAGGACTTTCATTTTGCATTTTTCTAATGAAAAAAATAAATAATTACAAATTAATTAAGTGTCACAATTTGAGTGAAAAATCAAGTATGCAAAATTATCATGCATTTTAGAATGTCGTAGTATTTGGTTTGTTCCCAATGTCACAAATTTAATTAGAGAAATCTAGAATTTGTGCAGAATCCTTTTTTCACTTTTACATAACTTTTTTTTCTCAAAATACTGTTTGTTTGTTTGTTTTTTTTGTTTAGATTCCCAGATTTTTTGGAACCCACAGTTTTTGGTACCATCCGTCTATTTGTGGTCTGTTAACTGTTAACTCGCTCAAGCAGATGTGCCAGACATGCTTGTACAAAAATGAACAGCAAGTGCATGTACCCCTCTAGCAAATTCCACAGGATCAGAACTTGAAGCAACACACAAGACATAATAATTGGCGCACACACAGAACAGATGAAAAGTCTGAAAAAAATAATAAAGTGGCTTTGTATTTGATCGCTTCAATTCTTTGCAGTGTTCATAAGTTTCAGACAAACATACATTATTGAATATTTATTGAATATTTTGAATGCATGCATACTTGACCTTGAGTTCACATAAGTTGTTTATAGTTCTTTATCACTTTAGGTGTCCATACATTTACAGTAAACAAGCTTAATTATAGCTCAGCCTGGTCAGAACTTGTCCGTGCTTTTGGCATATCGGGTTTTCCAAAGCAAACTGCAGGGCTTTCTCCCACATTTCTCGCCTTCGTGTCCTGGTTTATGTAATGGGACACCTCTGGACTGATTTAATGCCGTGGAGGCTACCGTATAGGCTGTGGAATGAAGCCTGCAGGTTGGATTAATACAAAGAGTCTGTTTGAAAGTTCATGCTGTTCTCTTCACTATTTAGAGCAGCTGTTATGTGATTTAGTTGTTAGTGAATGTAGAGATACGGGTCAATTCAGCAGCATTGTAGCAATTCCTGTTCAAATGCCTAAAATTACTTATATATGCATATAGGAGCTTGGTATGTCTTCATGTGAAGACCATTTCTTCCTTATTCATAAAAGCCTGACGTCAAAGGCAGAATTGAATGTGTTTTTTTGTAAGTGCATGCTCGTGTCTTGCCTTGAGGGTAACTTTGTATCAAAGGACTGGGCCAGCGATCTAATAGCGCCAAGAATAAACCATTAGGCTACAAACTATTAACCAGATTCAGAATCAATTATGACAGCAAATGCAAAGTGATGCATGACAGACGTACAAGTTAATGAAAGGGTGTGTGCACTCAAAAACTTGTTTGTGAGGTGCATGGGGAGTGGCAGCGCTCAGTTAAAACTTTTTCTTTTTCTGTTCATTGTCACTGCATGTTTTTCTGTCACGTTTGAAGTGTTCTTTTTCAAAACTGCTGTACTGAGTATTTTTGTGCCGTGCGTGTCAGTTTGCAGATTCATCCCGAGGCTGTTGTTCTTTCTCTGATCTTGCACACATCCCCTTCACTTTGCCTGCGGGGATAAAACATGACAGGGCTGATGATTTTTCAGTGCAACTTCTAAAGCTTTTGTGCGTATATGCACATGTGTTCTGCTTTTCATGTGGGCACACAAAGAATTACAGAAGCACAAAGCAGATGAATACAGACAGATTTACATATCATAGGAATGAAAGTCCTGTAAATTTGAGGCAGGTGCATGGTCAAAATAAGTTAATTGATAATAAAAGAAAAAAATGGCAACCTGCAAGACTAGCCATACGTCGTCACTAAGTTATAGTAGTAAGTTATGTTAAATTGCATGGGATACTGTTTTGCAGTGGGCCATGCTTTTTCTTTTATAACCATTTAATTGTCCTTAGAAATCAAAGTAAAATTAAAAGAATCACTTATTGTTAATAAATGTAAAAAAAATAAATATAAAAACATATTCACCCCCCCCCCCCCCCAAGCAATTGCCCCTTGTAAAGTTTGAACCTCTTTTCCATTCCTTTTCCATTTCAGAGTCTTTAACATAGGAACAAACAAAGAGTTTGTTTTTTATTCACAGTAAATATATTTTTTGCTTTTTATTTTATATATAACATTATTTTAATCTAGAGCAGCAACATATCTGGCAAGTTGGCACATTTATATTAAATTCAATAAAATAATTGTATTTAGTATTTTTTTAAAACTGAAAATGTATATCAGAAATAAACATGTTCAAAAGTCGATAAAAAATGTTAATGTTATTGAAAAAGGTAGTTTTTGCTAGTCAAGGCAGTATATATTTGATCAAAAATGTAGCAAAAACTGCTATTATTACCATTTAAAATAAATTTTAAATTTTTTGTTTAATTTTATTCCTTGTGATGCTAAACTGAATAATTACTCCAGTCTTCAGTGTCACATGATCCTTCAGAAATCATTCTAATATAGTACTGATTTGCTGCTCAAGAAACATTTCTTATTATTACCAATGTGCAGCTTAATATTTTTGTGATTAATCAAAAAAATCCTGAAAAAAAAAAACATTTAATCATATTTTGATTCAAAAGAACAGTTGAAAAATATAACCTTAGTAACACTATAAATGACTTTACTGTCAATTTTAATGAATTTTAATTGGTAATATGCATTTAATAGCTATATTATACAGTATAATTCACATCCACAACAGCATTACAGCATTTAAAAGCAAGTCACTGTATCAGTTGTGGCTTTTATTAACATGGTCAGCAGATAATTTAGTTGACCTTTAGTGTGTTATTATTCCATTCATGCTGTGTGTGACCCAGACGGTGATGACACACTAAAGTAAGCATTACACTTAGACGCCAATCCTCAAAAAGTTGTTCTTATCTCTTGGATCATAAAATTCACAGAGACAGCTCATACTAACCTGGTAAAGCCACACACAGCCACTACACCTTCTTTCAGAACTGACTACCATACAAGGCTTGCCATCTGTTTACAAAGACGTTTTCCAGCATGCCTCCACCCTTCGCTGGTATCTGGTGTAGCTGGAAGTGGAGTGAATCAGCAGTCTGCGCAAGTGATCTCACTTTTGATTATCTCTTTCTGTTGTCTGTGGTCACATCCCAGAGGATCATACCCCTCTCTTCTCTTGTTCTCCTGCGTGGACTTGTTGACTCGCTTAGATGTAATCACTTCCTCTCGACTGTACAGAACAGATGTTACTTGATTGTCTGCAGAAACAAGTTTATTTGTATTAAACCACAGATTAAATACATCAATAACCTTTGTTTGTGATTGTAAATGCTTTGTCATGACTCATAAATCAATTTTGACATTTTGAAAGGGAGACAGTTTGATATGTATTGAGCTTTTCAAAAATAACGACTCTTTCCATGCAGGTTTCCCAAACACTCCCTCTGTCTACCATTGGTTGACAAACGGATAGTCTTGTCCCAAAACTAGTGTCATTGGTTGAGACATTGTCGATGTTTAGTGCTGGTTGTGATGCTCAGACAAAAACATGTCAATGTTTTCAATAGCATCTCAGCGTTTACGCTCTTTCTGGGAAATCAGCCTACTAATACCGTACTCATACTTGTCTGCATATTAAGACAGGGTATCAGAAAGCTATTTAGCACGGAAAAGATTGCCGGATTAAGTACTCAATTACGTAATATGATGTTTTTCCTCCATTGTTTCTTTTTTTTTTTTTTTTTGAGCTTTCACTTCTTCATCTTTCATTTTCACAATGTCTCATAGCCTTAAAGTAGGATTTTGGGCTGCCATAGAAATAAAGGTGTACATATGGTTCCATTATGGTCATTACATGGGACTGTTTGCTGTCAAGATTACATAAATATAATTGGGCTTTTATTTTATCTAATTGCCGGTTTGTTCTTTTGGAAACTTGTCTCCCTCCTAATCTCTTTTTCTCTAATGATCTGTTCTTCACACCCTCATTCTTTTTTCCTTTTTTCCACTTAGAAATATTGCAGCAGTCACTGCACAAACAGAAAGATCACTGGAGTCGCTGCACAACTACAGAATTGGATTGCTGAGACTTCGTAGAAAATCTTACTGGTATACACTTTTTCTTCCATATACAAACAAATGTATATAAAGGCACTTGTATATCCAGATAAATTATTGAAGAGTTTTTTCTTTTGTTTATATGTAGGTCCCATTAAACTCTCCACATTTAAACCAATTTTCTTCAAATTTTCAGATGCCTTTAATGTATAGATCTTATTGACTATGGAACTATGAAAATCTGTAATTAAAATATTATTTTTTAAATCTATCATATTTAATCTTTATCCATTACAATATTTAATATTTAATCTTACAACATTACAAAAAAGAGGGCTCTTAAGACATATTTTTCATATTTTTATTCAGGAAGCATGCAAAAAGATTTTTTTCAAATTGTTCTTTTCAACTTTTAAACTGAAAGATATTAAGATAAAATATTCTATTTTCTATTGCTATTTCCAGTTTTCCTTTCTCTTTGGAGTGTTGCAAGCTGCTCATGCATAGATAAGATCCCTGAAGTTGCAAAGACTAAAGTCTCAAAACCAAAGAGATATTCTTTATAAAAGTTAAGACTCATCCACGCCCCCCTAAAACGGCTCATTCAAACACGCCCCCACATGTCTACTTCACGATGTGGGGAGATTTTCATAACACCGTCCAAATGTTTACACCATGAAAGGGGGCGTGATTTTTATTCTCGCTGTAGAATTGTTGCTGCCGCCAGCGCCATGTCGTGGAGACGCTGTGTTTCGTTGTGAAAGCAAAACTACTTTGTTTGGGCTTCCAAATGAGGACACAACTAGAAATCAGTGGTTAAGTTGTATTTACAACACTGTTCCAGAGCAGTACAACTGAAATATTTGAGTGTGTGCAGCGCAATTTACATAGGACTATTTCTTGAACCTGGCAGGAGATGCTGGCTTGTAACATTTCCGTCACACGCTTGAGGTATTCAGCCAATCACAACGCTCTGGATAGCGGGCCAATCAGAGCACGCCTCGCTTCTCAGAACGATGAGCTTTGTAAAAATCAACTCCTTTCAGAAAAGCGGGCCATAGAGGAGCAACAATAATGTACAATATGTGGAAAATGTGTTTTTTGAACTTTAAACCACATAAACACATTGCATTACACCAAATACACAAAATAGTGTTCTTTTTAGCAATGTCATATGACCCCTTTAAGCGGCACAACTGTTTTTAACATTACAAATAATGAGAAATGTTTCTTGAATCAAATTAGAATTATTTAATTCAGCATCACAGGAATAAATTACATATATATACACACTGAAGAAATGACACTTTGCTACAATGTAAAGTAGTGAGTTTACAGCTTATATAACAGTGTAAATTTGCTGTCCCCTCAAAATAACTCAACACACAGCCATTAATGTCTAAACCGCTAGCCACAAAAGTGAATACATCCCTAAGTGAAAATATCCAAATTGGGCCCAAAGTGTCAATATTTTGTGTGGCCACCATTATTTTCCAGCACTGCCTTAACCCTCTTGGGCATAGAGTTCACCAGAGCGTCACAGGTTACCACTGGAGTCCTCTTCCACTCCTCCATGACGACATCACAGAGCTAGTGGATGTTAGAGACCTTGCGCTCCTCCACCTTCTGTTTGAGGATGCCCCACAGATGCTCAATAGGGTTTAGGTCTGGAGACATGCTTGGCCAGTCCATCACCTTTACCCTCAGCTTCTTTAGCAAGGCAGTGGTCGTCTTGAAGGTGTGTTTGGGGTCGTTATCATGTTGGAATACTGCCCTGCGGCCCAGTCTCTGCTTCAGTATGTCACAGTACATGTTGGCATTCATGGTTCCCTCAATGAACTGTAGCTCCCCAGTGCTGGCAGCACTCATGCAGCCCCAGACCATGACACTCCCACCATCATGTTTGACTGTAGGCAAGACACACTTGTCTTTGTACTCCTCACCTGGTTGCCGCCGCACACGCTTGACACCATCTGTACCAAATAAGTTTATCTTGATCTCATCAGACCACAGGACATGGTTCCAGTAATCCATATCCTTAGTCTGCTTGTCTTCAGCAAACTGTTTGTGGGCTTTCTTGTGCATCATCTTTATAAGAGCTTCCTTCTGGGACGACAGCCATGCAGAACAATTTGATGCAGTGTGCGGCGTATGGTCTGAGCACTGACAGGCTGACCCCCCCCCCCACCCCTTCAACCTCTGCAGCAATGCTGGCAGCACTCATACGTCTATTTCCCAAACACAACCTCTGGATATGATGCGGCGCACGTGCACTCAACTTCTTTGGTCGACCATGGCGAGACCTGTTCTGAGTAGAACCTGTCCTGTTAAACCGCTGTATGGTCTTGGCCACCGTGCTGCAGCTCAGTTTCAGGGTGTTGGCAATTATCTTATAGCCTACGCCATCTTTATGTAGAGCAACAATTCTTTTTTTTTCGGATCCTCCGAGAGTTCTTTGCCATGAGGTGCCATGTTGAACTTCCAGTTACCAGTATGAGAGAGTGAGATCATAACACCAAAATTAACACACCTGCTCCCCATTCACACCTGAGACCTTGTAACACTAACGAGTCACATGACACCGGGGAGAGAAAATGGCTAAATGGGCCCAATTTGGACATTTTCACTTAGGGGTGTACTCACTTTTGTGGCCAGCGGTTTAGACATTAATGGCTGTGTGTTGAGTTATTTTGAGGGGACAGCAAATTTACACTGTTATATAAGCTGTATACTCACTACTTTACATTGTAGCAAAGTGTCATTTCTTCAGTGTTGTCACATGAAAAGATATAATAAAATATTTACAAAAATGTGGGGTGTACTCACTTCTGTGAGATACTGTATGTGTGTGTGTGTGTGTGTGTATATTTATAAAAAAGGAGCCATTTTAAATTGTAGTTATATTTCACAATATTAGTGTTTTTACTGGATTTTACTCAATTAAATACAGACTTGGTTAGCTGAAGAGAATTCTTTCAAAAAAATCTTATACCCCAAACTTGAATGGTGGTGTGTATTTGGTTGTATGAAGAAAACAATTCAAGGTAAATATCAAGTGTAAACAAAACATTTATTGTGCAGCATTTCCAACTGTATATATTTTTTTTTAATTATGCAATGTATAAAAAATTATTATATATTTCAATATAGTTATTTAAAGCTGCAGTCTGTAAATTTTGCCTCTTTATCGCCATCTCTATTTGAAAACCTGGAATTGCAGCTACTTACGGAATTATCTTCTTGAGTATAGTGTGTATTAACGTGTAGATTTCAATTTCTGTACAGTCTAATCTAATTGTCATGCCATTCGAATTTCATATTAAGAAATTCATCTAATCGAAAAAGCAAGCAATGCTACCTTCGAACTGGTTTTCTTTCAAATGCAAATCTTAATCTGTAATCCCAGGCTATCTGTAATCAGAAGCACATTTAAAACTGGAATATAATTTAATTTCATTCACATGTGTTTCATAAACACATAATCCTTTCTTGATTACAATCCGCCATCAAAATGATACATTTAATTATTCCAGCTGCTGTGAGAAAAGGCTAAATGATCTGCAGGATCCTCACATGCGATAGCCTAGTAGCCGGGACAACTTCTTTATGTTTATAGACGTGATGTAATGACGCTGCGGCATGCTTGAATTTCCAGCGAAAACCTACCAGTACCACCAGTTAGAAAACATTATTATAGGCTAACCGTTGTGAATTGGGCTAAAGTAAGGCAATAGTTTTGAACACTGGCTGGTTATGTACTTTCTCAAATATTGATTTCGGATCATTTTTAACCCCCCCCCCCCCCCCCCCCCCCCCAAAAAAAAGTTACAGACTGCAGCTTTAAATAAATATTATAGAATTTTTTTTTTTATTATAGGATTTATAAAATGGTAGATATGATATTAGACATAGCAACACAAATGATAATGTTCACATTTATTATTTTAGAAGGCAGGAATTAAAGAATAGTGAAACATATAGAAAGGTTTTTTCTTAATGCCATTTACATCATCATTTCTACCACAGAATGGTGTTGTACGCAATGCATTTGAGATTTGTTAGAAATAACATTGGTTGGTTCAAAAACAACGAATAATTGCCGACTACTCAACTAAGTCCTTTAAAACCTCACCAGACTCCCTGGGTTTAGAAAGCAGGTCTTTACACAGAGCTACAGTTTACAAATGAATGTTAATATGAGCCCTTTATTTGTTTTAGCAGCTATTGTATGTGAAGTACCAAATCCACACCGGACACAATACAGAGCAGAGGATCAACTTTTGTAGACGACTGCTAAGAGAGAAAGCAGAATCGCGTCAAGATGTTGACTGATGAGGTTGCACAGGTGCAAGAGGTCAGTGTTTTTACCTCCAACTCCTTAACCATGAACAATGTGTGTGATTTGTCTGAGTTTATAGTCTGTGTTGTGTTTGTCGTCAGGTGAGATACTGTCTGAAGACTTTGAGAGAGCAAATGGCAGCCAGGCAAAACAATAATAAGGTACTATATTGTCACCTGTTCAGATGAATTTCACAAAATCAGCATATTATATTATACACACTATTCATTTTTTAAGTAGGTATTAGTTATTTCCTCAGTTGGTTGGATTTTTCCCATCAGTTTGGAATGCTTTACATATGTTTAAATTGCGTCTCTAAGCTGTCTCATATGTAAATGATCTATCTTGTGCCCTAGATTCCATCCAATGGCTTTAAAGTTGACGTACTTGTCAGCAAAGCCAATGGCTCCAATGGATTAGTGAACGGCTCTCATTCTAAACATTCGGTAAACTATTTGTTATTATACAAAGATTGTTCGTTTGTGCTATTATAAACACATGCCTAAATAGCAAGGATGTATAGGCTACTCACAAACAAACAGAGACACTCCCATAGAAAGAGAGCAAAAGCATTCAGTCCACTCACTGTATCACCTGTTTCGGATGGAATTGAATGCTGTATTGTGAGTATTCCTCCATTAAGAGTATTTATCATTCAATCACAAAAACCTTTCGACCTAAAATGAATTTCGACCTCTGTTTGAAAAGGGGAGTCCTGTTCTCTTGTACAGACTCCCTAATAATGACGTTAATGGACACAAAGTAGCAGATACAGTTTAGCCTCTTTAATGAGATACAATGACGTTCACTGGTAAAATATTTGGCCAGAAAACATTACCACAGTTTTGTTCGTTCTTGTTTTCGGGGCAAAGTGCTGAGATCTGGGAGCGTATGCACATTAACCTTTTGCTTCTGCCTGTGAAAAGTCACACCCATGACATGATGCCCTTGGGAGCAGCAATTGCCAAACTTGTGGCTGCTCAGTAAACAAGCCGTCATTATGCCTTCAACTACACACCTGCAGCGCCTCCCGCATTTAAACCACATCATTGTTTTTGCTTCTTTTAAAATGCTTTTGAGTAAATAAAATTTTATTTTACCATTGTCCCAGATCCAGATTTGAACACCTTTTAAATAATATGAAAAGATTTTTATAAATCTATTACATAGTTTTTAAAAATGTAGCAATTATATAAAGAATATGCTAAAAGAATATGTGAAATATACTGAATAAATATAACTACACATCTACAGCACCTCCCATTTGCACACAGTATATTTTAATTTTTTTTAATAACAATAATAAAAAAAATTCTACGAGCTAGAGTAAAAAAATTAAAGAATATACTATATAAAAAATATTACCATATAACAAATATATTAAAAGAGAATTTGTTCTAAATTATGATGAAAAAATTACATATTACCATGCTTTTTGCTGTAATAGCACGGTCAGTTTTTTAAGGTTAGAAATGCAAAAGAAATATATTAAATATTGGAGCAATTTTAACATGTTTTCTTATGTTTGTACAGGGCCAGGAGGAGGATGAAAACACTTTAGCCTTGAGAGAAGTCACTAAGCATCTGTACTCTCGTCTACAAGAGATGGAGAGGAGACACCAAGAGGATAAAGAGAGACTACAGGTCAGAAACGTATTAAAAAAATACCAGGAAAATGAATATAATTGTGATGATATGTGTCTTTTCTAAACTGAGCACCTTATTTTTTTTTACTTTTATTAGGCAGAAAACATTGAATATCAGCGGCGGTTTCTAGAGGAGCATAACTCTCGCGTTCAGAAGGCAGAAACCAAGGTGGAGGAACAGGGCAAAAAAGTGGATGAGGTGCAGAAGCTTATGCGTGGTTTGGAGCTGGAAAATGCTACACTACGAGAAAAATTGGCTGCTAGTGAGGCTGAACTTGAGAAACTGCGAGGACTGAAGAAAACAGATAGTGAGGACAGGTCAGGCCTCTTTTTTGCTGACCCAAATTGCTACCGTTCTTTTATACATACTGCATTGTTCTCATATGTATATGTTTCCTTGGCTACGTTAAATATTTTCCACCTGCAATTTAGTAAGCTGTACATAATGCATTGCTTTAATGTTTAATGTTTCCTTGACTACTTGAAATATTTTCCACCTGCAATTTAGTAAGCTGTACATAATGCATTGCTTTAATGTTTAATGTTTCCTTGACTACTTGAAATATATTCCACCTGCAATTTAGTAAGTGGGCCTAATTACAACTCTATTAATGTGCATTGTGCTGCCATAGAAACTCATCTTTCAATGTCACGCCTCTCACATGGAATTCGACTTTGACTCATTCTTGTACGTTAGAAGTAGACTCACCCTCTATGTTGCTAATGCATTTGTTTCTGTGTCCAGTGTCATTTGTGAGTGTGTACATGTGTAACATACAGGTTTTCTGTACTGCAGGTCTGAACAACTGAAAAAGGAGCTGGCAACTCTGAAGGATAAGAACCACAACTTAGATGACATGCTCAAAAGTCAACAAAGGAAAGTCAGGAACATGATTGAACAGGTAATAATTACTGCGCTCAGGATATTTGGAGAAACACCCAATCAAGACAAATCATTAAATGACATTTGCAAACCATTTTATATATGCAATGTGATGATTTTTATTTATACTCGATAAAAAATGTAGGGCGGGACATGATTGGATCATGAAAAATGCTGTATATATAAATGTATATAATATATTTGTATGCGATTTTAATATTGTAATGCTTTTTTATTACAATAAAATTTTTTAAATTTTAACTTTGAAAAAATTTATTATTTTTAAATTATTAAATATTATTAAATTTAATTGTATGTATATACGTATTTTTAAATATTTACAGATAGAGATAGATAGATGAAATACCAATGCTGACTTTATGAAGTATGCTTAGAACAAAAAAAGGAGAGAGGACATGGTAAAATCAAAATGAAACATCAGGAAGATTGAGAATATTTGAGAGTCAAAAACAAACAGGTTGTGCATTATATAGAGTGTTTGCTCAGAGATGAGAAGTGAAATTCAACCTCAGTCATAAATAAAAGATGCCATCATTTCCCTGTTGCTTTAGATCTCATGTTACACTTAATGGCTTCATCCATGAACACTGAAATCACAAATGCAAGCAAAGCATTATGCTTCAGATATCCAGCTTTTATTTTTCTGTTGGTTGTTCAAATTTTATTTCAACTTTATTTCAAACCTTAAAATCGGTTTGAGGGTGATAAGCGCTTGCATTTATTAATTCATATGTCAAAATATGTTAACAGGTGCAAAACTCAAGAACCATAATGGAGCAAAGAGACCGGCTGATCGGCGACCTCGAAGAGAGGGTGGCTTTCCTCGAAGCTGAGGTCAGTGTCTGAGTTACTCCAAAGAGCTGCTTTATTCTTTTCTGCTTTTCACCGTGTGACTGTAACAAATCAAATGTGTCCTGCAGAATAGAGAGTTTCATGACCGGATGGAGTTTTATTTGGGCAATCAAGTGTCTAATCCATATAACTCAGACACGGGGTCCAAAGTTGTCTATAGGTATTTCTTTCTTATAATATATACTTATTATATCTCCTCATTTATAGAAAACCATGTTGTTTTTGACCATGTCTATCAAGCTCCAAAAGCACCAAGTATGAGAAATTTTGCAAAAGCATGAAAACATTCTGGACAAGATATTTGTTTATTATAAGTATCTACCATTTTGTATTATAGCAAACCTCTGACACCATCAAGCCCTGGAAACAAGTCTATGCCATTCATTAAAGTGGTCGAGATCAAGTCCTGAGCAACAGATGAAGGCAACTGATGGCAGAAAGAGAGTAATTGAGTGACAGACACGTTGTAGAAGAAGTAACAAGCATTACTTCTCTCAACATTTATGCAACATCTCTCTGTTTAGCACGAGTAGCACTTGAGGTTTCTTTTTTTATATATACAGTGCTTTGTATATAGGACAATAATTTAAATGTCACATGTACTGTATATTAAATTTGCAGATCATACACTGCATTTTTATGCCTTAAGCAACTTTATTAATACTAGTAGATGTAAGTGGTGATATTCATATTTCCTACAGTTCTGTCAGTATGTCTGCTTTGGCATGTATAGAAATATATATATATATATTAAAATGCATCCTTATGTATCTGTGTATCTGCATATACTCTAATATACGTTTCTGAATTCACTGTACCTTGCAAAGCTGTCTATTCCCTTTGGGAACTGTAATTGTATTGTGTTTTGAAGAACAATTGTTTTTCTATTACTGTATTTTGTGCTCAACTCTACCTTTCCATCCATCTCTTATTAAATGTGAAAAATGTGTTGCTGTAGATGGAATTGTAGTGCTATGCACATTTCTGTGGTATTGTATTTTACCTGGTATATGTATTTATCTTAAGGGCTAATCAATAAAAAGTATTTAAGATTGCTCCCAATATGTGCAAGACGATGTTACTTTTTCTTATATAACTGGTATAACAGATTCTGGTAAATGCCAGATTTATTTATTTTTATTTATTTATCAATTGAAGACATTTAGTGCATTATAATTGTCCCCAGTTTTCCCTACAACATAGGGTAGAGTGGGGGGAAAATGCCCCCTACTGTTTTTATCCCAAAATAACCACAAGATAATGTCAAGATAAACTTTTATTGCAACTCCGGACTATGTTGTCGAGTGATGTAGACGTTTTCACCATGAAGCTTACACTGGTGATGTACCAAAGACAAAACGTATTTCACAGTAAATGATCTCATTTTCAGAAGTAAGAGAAAAAGTGTTTTAAAGCTTGTTTTTTTGTAGACCATCACAGTTACACACGTGGTCAGAATTGTTGGTACCCTTGGTAAATATGATCAAAGAAGGCTGTGAAAATTAATGTGCATTGTTAATCCTTTCGATCTTTTATTTTAAAAAAAAATCCCAAAAATAATTTTCATTGGAGAATAAGAATTTTAAATGGGGGGGAAATATCATTATGAGATGTTTTTCTCAAATACATGTTGGACACAATTACTGGTACCCCTAGAAATTCTTATGAGTAAAATATATCTGAAATATATTCCCATTCATATTCACAATTTTGAGCATACCAGCGTGGTTATGAACATAAAATTATCCAGCCATTGCTTCCAGTTTCACAAAAACATAAATAGGAGGGAAAACAAAGGCCATGTTCCAAATTAATCA
Organism: Barbus barbus; assembly: GCF_936440315.1. Taxonomy (NCBI): domain Eukaryota; kingdom Metazoa; phylum Chordata; class Actinopteri; order Cypriniformes; family Cyprinidae; genus Barbus; species Barbus barbus. The sequence continues at coordinate 23,470,910 of NC_136755.1, read as the reverse complement.
TCCATCACAATGAGAAAAACCAAAGAATATATTTCTGATGTACAGCAAAAGATAACTGATAACTGGGAAATTCCCATTTCCACCATCAGGGCAATAATTAAGAATTTCCAATCAACAGAAAATGTTATGAATCTGCCTGGAAGAGGACGAGTGTCTATATCGTCCTAATGCACGGTGAGGAGGAGAGTCTGAGTGGCTAAAGACTCTTCAAGGATCACAGCTGGAGAATTGCAGAAAAAGGTTGAGTTTCGGGGTCAGAAAACCTTAAAAAAATATATATCAAACAGCACCTACTGCACCACGTGTTGTTTGGGAGGGTTTCAAGAAAAACAAATCAAGAAAAGAAAATGCTTTCACCAAAAAATAATCTCCAGCATATTCAGTTATCAGACACGACTGGACCTTCAAACGGGACTGGCTTCTACGGTCAGATGAAACTAAAAATTTAGCTTTTTAGCAGCAAACAGTCAAGATGGGTTTGGTGAACACAGGGATAAAAAGTACCCCATGTGTACAATGTAATATACTGCTGTATTTTTGATGTTGTGATAAACTAGGCGGTTGAATAATATATCTCCTTAATGTGCTAAATTAATTATTTGGCAAGCTTAAGCTCTAATGACTTTTTAAATATGTTAATGAAAATTGACATTTCATTCATTATTTTGTCAACTGTGTTAAGGACAAATGCTGTGTCAAATGAAACATGAATGAAGTACCACATGTTTGATAACATTTGTTTGAAGGTTTTTGAGTCTATTCACCAGAGTTTTTGATGTTATCTGTCTAACTGATTTGAAAATATGAATTTGGGGCATCATAATGGGCGTTCTGTGAGATGCTATCATGAAGGATGAAACTTTCTTCAACATAAATCCACAGTATTCTGAATTTAGCGTTATTCGCTATCCTTACCAAAGACATCCATCTCCAGAGATATCCCCATCTTTTTGTCTGACGGTTTAGTTCACATTTAAAAGATTTATAACATAAAAACCACACATAACACAGTTGACAGGTATGAACTTAGTATCCATAAAGCAATTTAAACACACACACATTATAATAACATACAGTGGTGTGAAAAAGTGTTGGCCCCCTTCCTGATTTTTTATTTTTTTGCATGTTTGTCACACTTTAATGTTTCAGATCATCAAACAAATTTAAATATGAATCAAAGATAGCACAAGTAAACACAACATGCAGTTTTTAAATGAAGGTTTTTTTTATGAAGGGAAAACACAATCCAAACCCACATGGCCCTGTGTGAAAAAGTGTTTGATATGAGAACAATGATATATGAGCAATAGGGCCTGTAGATAGGGATAGTAGATAATTATATTTTCAGAATTACATTTTTTTTTCTCAAACATAGTCTGTGAGGTAAAACGCCCCCCCCCCCCCCCCCCAGGGGGCAATGGGCAATTACTGTAGTTATTCTGTTCTGAACATCAAATCCTTTGTTTTTCCATCAAATGTATTATAAATAGTTGGTTGACTAAAAATATTTGGACTTTATATTTAAAAAATACCTCAAGTTAGCATCAGGTAGCTAATTAGCTAGCCAGTTAGCATCAGCTAACAATTTGATTTTTTCAAATAGGCTATTATAATTGTGTAATTCATAATTATTGATTATATTCTTATTTAATTTTAAGCTAAAGCTGCCTGTGCTCTGATTTTGCTGTAAAGGTTAAAAGCAAACTGCTTTGTCAGACTGGAGGGCATTTTACCCCACCCATGTAGGCGTTTTGGCACAAATTACATTTTTGTTAAAAATCTAATAACATGAAAACTCTGGACATTTAAAATACTTGGTTTATAATTTATGGCATTGTCACTAAAACTATGATAACTTTTCTGAACACATTTAACTTTTGTTTTACAGAAAGAAAAAAAAAAATCGCACAATCCTTACCACGATTTTATTCACCTTTATTCCACGCTCGTGTTTAAGAAACATTTTACATAGCCTACTTTAAATACATACTTTCGGTCATATTTAAGCAAAGACTATAGAAATAAGCTGTCCATCCTATCAGTTTCGGCCTGTGTGCTCAGAAGAATTCAGCGCAGAACACTAGCTACATCTAGTGATGCAACTCTACACTTAAACAAATGCCACTGTCTTTCATGTGAAATTGAAACAGTTTGCTGAAAATATAAGCAAAGCTCGACTCAGTTGTTAACCCTGTAATGCCACTATAATGATTAGTTTTATGATCAAATCTCTGTAGTTTTAATGGTGGGGGCAAAACAATGCAATCAATGATTGTATCATACTAACATTTTAACCGATTGTTTCTAAAAACAGTGTATGCAGAATAAAGTAAGTCCAAGTTGTTTCAGTCCAGTAAATGTTCATCTTGAAATATAACTAAAAATATAAAAGCTCTTACATTTATTTTATAAAAATAAAAAAGGGATTTTTAGGCCTATTACTTCGTACTTTTGCCTATTAAAAAAAATCAGAGAGCAGAAGGCATGTATTAAATTGTGTACATTTTTTTCCCCCCAGTAATGTTATTTGGTCATTTAGAGGCCTAGAAATTAATTTAATTCACATATTTAAATAATAATTCAATCAACATTCATTCAATCAACGGTTCATTCCATGAATGCACACTTTGGGATGTTTTAAAATCCCATCTTTAAAAGCATTGGAGGCACAAATTCTACTTTTTGTGTGTGAACTATTAGATATATATAAACCAGTATCTATGCAACCTAATGTTGCAAGCAGTGCTGGGTAAATTACTTAGAAAGTCTATATGATTACAAATTACATGAAGGAAATTGTAGTTAGTAATGTAAAGTAAAAAAAAGTCGTGACGTATTGTCAAGTATGGTGACCCATACTCGAAATTGGTGCTCTGCCTTTAACCCATCCAAGTGCACACACACAGCAGTGAGTAGTGAACAAATCCACACACACACACACACACACACCGTGAACACACACCCGGAGCAGTGGGCAGCCATGCTGCGGCGCCCGGGGAGCAATTGGGGGTTCGGTGCCTTGCTCAAGGGCACCTCAGTCGTGGTATTGAGGGTGGAGAGAGCGCTGGACGTTCCCTCCCCCTACCTACAATTCCTGCCGGCCGGGGGCTCGAACTCGCAACCTTTCGGTTACGAGTCCGACTCTCTAACCATTAGGCCACGACTTCCCCACTGTAAGCCATTGGATCACACATAGCCTATTAGGTGATGTATTCTAAATACTATTTAATACTTTTAAATCACTTTTGATTTAACTCGTAAGAAAATATTTTCCATTCTTTGTTGTCAACATTAAGAAGTTCATTCAACATTATGCCAAATTTCCCAAACTGGGGTTCCTGAAAGAACTGTAAGGGTTTGTGAGCTGAGAATTAAATAACAAAAAATGTCAAATTAAACTAATAGTGTGGCCTTTCTATTTTTGATGTAATTATAGTCAGCTAACTAGTGACTGGTGTGTGAAATTTCATAAAACTGCACACTAAATGAAATCTGTAAAAATAGGGCACAATATACTGTATAATTTGAATGAATTTTTCCGTATTCATTTTTTACACGTGTTTTACCAGTATTTAGAATTTTACACTTCATTGTATTATGTTTTAGAGTTAACAAAAATGTCTGTAAAATTAATGGATAATGTTGTGTGTAATGAGCTGCCAGTACTTTTATCTGGTATTTTACGGATTTATTTTTTACAGTGTGGAAAACTTTCTGAATTAATATAAACAGTAGTACTTTTAAGGGAAATTTATTATGAACACTTTAAAATTTAATATAATCTAAAAAATAAATATATAATCTATATAAATATAATATTTATAATATTTTATATTTATAATATTTATTTTTTATAAATATAATATAATATAATACAATACATAAAACAAATACAATCTTTAAAAATATATATATATATATATATATATATATAATCTAAGTACTCGATTTTTGGAAACTGATTGCATAATCCAGCACTTGTTACAAGTAGTTTTTAAACAAAATGCTTGTTTGTAAATGGTGACTAGGTAAATTTGCAACCATGTTACCTATTCTGTTCCTTTTTATTGTTTGTTGTAACTAATTAAATAATTTAATATTAAAATTAGTTTCAAGGTCCTATTGTAAAATTATTCCCGGAATATGTATGTCGTATGTTTTTGTGACATCAGTATCAATGATCAGGTGGTTTTTGCATAACAAATACCCAACTGCAACTACAAGGAAATTTAGATTATTTATTGCATAATTGTGTTTTAGTTGTTATATACACACATGCGTACGTTGTCGTCACGTACGTAACCCACGTGACGCGGTGATCCGGGTGTCAGTGTGGAAGAGAAACAGGTACATTTTGAGCTTCTCGTTTATTGTCTGCGCGAGTCGGTTCGGCCTTGTTGTCAGCTTTGGGGAATCGATTTAGCACGCGAAAAAGTTCGTGTTTTGTTTCCGTATGATTAGGAGGTCGATGATAAATCTTCCGTCGGTCAGCGTTATCTCCACATTTCTGAAATCCAGCCGGGTCTTTGGTTAGTACCTCGCCTGTTGTTAATTTTTATCATTCGGGGCCTGTAGGCCTCGGTGAAGCCTCGGTGTCGAGTGTACAGGTGAACCGACGGGAGTGTGCCTCACCCCGGGGGGCGTGTGTCTTCCAGTTTTGCAAACGCAAAATATTATCTTGTCGATTAATCTAACGAACAATTTACCCAACTATTCTTTCATCTACGCTGAGAAACCACATAGTTTATTGGTAACCGGAAAAGTTAAATTTTTGGGCAGCAGCAACATCATGATGCCCGATAACCGGCCATGAGGTTATTAGACGCGGCCATAGCGGAAGCCACCCATCGTCTAGATCTTGTCTTTTATTTAACGTATCAATAACATATTAAGACTATAAGTGTGCATGTGTTCATATCGTATCGTTAGATCTGCATGTTTGAATTTATATCGAGTTGCTTTTCCAAGGCCCATCGCCTGGATTTATCATAGTCCTTCACCTCTTTAAGATTTTTTTTTCTATTGTTAACCGAGTTTATACGAGTTGCTTATTTTTAGTCGGTAATTTAAAATGGGATTCTCAGGATGTAGATCTAATGTAGAGCACTACAGGTAATGTAGGTTACCTGTTGGATACTTATTTTACAGATAGATTGAATACTTTTAGGCAATGTTTACGTTCCAGTACATGGAAATGAATGCCTTTTGTGTTTATCTTCCTTGACACTTGTTGTACATTTCCTTGCTTTATTTACTGCATGAAATAGTGTGAGTGCTCAAGAAATATAAAATGACGTGCTGACACTTTCACCCATTGACTGTGTGACTGAACGTCTCCAACATAGTCTCAGTTTGACAGCTACATCCTACATCCTCGTAGAGTTTTTTTTTTTTTTTAAATTGTTTAAGGTTTGTCCGTTCAAGCACGTCGTCCGTCTGTTTTCCCGCGGCTGGTCCCGCGTGTTTCCTTCACGCTGGCTGATTCTGTGCGCGATCTAAAGTGCGCAGTTGCTTTCTTCCACCACATGCCCTGCATTTCCTTATGCTCATAGCTGCTACGGTGGGCTGTTTGGCATAACCACACAAGCAATATTTCGCAACTTGCATCAGGTGGACAGTTTTTGGTGTAATTTTATCGAAATATGAAGGCGTACGGTGTTTTGTTTGTTTTTGAAGGAGCTTTAAACAGGATATTGAGCCCCGGAAGCGCGTTTATGGCTGACCTGTTGCAGCTTGACTTGTAAACAGTGTTTAGTCTTATTTTTCACGTGCGGTAATTGCGCAAACCTTTCGAAGTTCCTAGAATTTCATTTCTGTTGGTGTTCTGGTAAAGTTAAACTTGGGCCGTCGTTTTATGGGTAGTGCGTAAGGCATGTTACGTTGTTAACTTCCAGTTTTGGCTCATCAAAATGGCTACACATGGTGTAGCGTTGTTATTTGCATGCATATTTGTTAATGTGGTTTGTCGAGACCATGTGATGTTTTTACTATTGTTGTTATTTGAATTTTTGTTGAGTTGTCAGTAACTTTTTTTTTTCCATCCTCTTCTCTTTTAAAGGTGATATTCCTTTGTAAATACTGTTATTTGTATATACTGTAAATGATGACTTCAGTGGGCGGAAGCCGGGCCCGGGGCAACTGGGAGCAGACGCAGGGTCAGACACAGAGCCAGTCACAGCACAAGCAGAGGCCCCAGGTAAGAAACAGCGGCATTTCAGTGGCATTTATCAGTCGGAGACTTTTTCTGAGTCACTGCAGTCTATCACTCGTTCTTCTAAATTAAATTAAGGGCTTAAGAAATAAATCATAAATTTATGCCCAAGCAAATGCTAAGCCTGACCTATTTTTCCTCGGCTGTATTCTGGCCTGCTCGGGTAGAGGGACAGACACAGAATTTTATCTAAAAACATCTTTAAAGGGTTAGTTCACCCACAAATGAAAATTCTGTCATTAATTACTCACCCTGATGTCGTTCCAAACCCGTAAGACCTCCGTTCATCTTCGGGTCACAAATTAAGATATTTTTGACGATATCTGAGAGCTCTCTGACCCTCCCATAGACAGCAAGGGTCCTTACACAATCAAGATGATCGACAAAGTAGTCCATGTGACATTATTCTGTCAACTGTATTTTTATGAAAGCCACAAGAATACTTTTTGCGCAAAGAAAACAAAAATAAATATTTTATTCCACATTTTCGTCTCCACTGTTTCTCTTGTGGACGTGCGTTCATGACAGTACTTGACTCAAGCACGTGGTGGCGCAAGCACTGATCCAGATCCAGGGTGATAACGTTGAACACACGACATGTCATCACGCCGTGTGTTCAACGTCATCACGCTGGATCTGGATCAGCGCTTATACCATGTACTTTGTCGATCATCTTGGTACTTTTCTGGACCTTGGTCGTGTAAGGACCCATGCTGTCTATGGAAGGGTCAGAGAGCTCTCAGATATCATCAAAAATATCTTGATTTGTGATCCGAAGATGAATGGAGGTTTTACGGGTTTGGAACGACATTAGGGTGAGTAATTAATGACAGAATTTTCATTTTTGGGTGAACTAACCCTTTAATGCACAGATTCACAGACATTGCTTAAAATATGTCAGTGCCATTGATTTGTATTAAGATGCACACCAGCAGTGTTTTTTCTATGGCACATCTAAAAAAAAAAAGTTCATTTAATTTAACAATTTAATGAAGGCCTAATCCAGGCTTAATCTAAACTCTGTCTGTGAAAACGGGCCTAAAAGTCTGAATTCAGGCTTAAATGTCTTTGCAGCCATCAGTTGTATTATAATGGATCATGTTGGAATATACAAGAAGTCAGCTCATTTGTAAAGATTTACTTTATTTATTTTTTCTGTGAACAAGTGCAAAAAAACAAGCTAACCAACAGCCATCATACATGCTACAAATGCATATGCAGTAAGGTTAGCTGCAAAAATGACTGTCCACGCCTTTTCATCGCTTAAGTTTTACTGCGTGTATTTAGTAAATCCTGACAGTAGTTTTTCAGCGCCAAAAGAGGGCTTGCGCTGGTGCAAGCTGTTAGTAAATCTGGCCTCAAGACTCGGTTAAAATCCCACTCATAAATGATGCTGACATTCATTGCTGTGTGTTTCACAACTGTTAAGGACTCAAACTTAACCATTTTCTCTTTCTCTCTCTTTTTTTTTTTTTATTATTATTTTTTTTTTATTATTTGTTTGTTCGTTCAGGCCACCGCTGAGCAGATCCGACTCGCGCAGATGATCTCAGACCATAATGATGCAGACTTTGAAGAGAAGGTCAAACAGGTGAGTAGGGATGTCAGAAGTTGGCTCAAAGGAAAATAATGGCAGGTTCTGCTTTACCTCCATCAAATGGCCCCTTCAATAAAGATTTGACTAGATTCTAATCCGTTTTCCTTGCATTATTCTGATGTGTCTGTACCAGCAGTTTCATTCTGGGTCACTTAGTGCACACAAAATTGCCCTCACTGCTCTCGTTATAGCTCTGACGGGGACCATCTGTGCTAGAGTGAAGTTTGAGCTACTACCGGATGCTCTCTCTCAGTCTCACTCTTTGAGTTGGAGAGCAACATAAAGCTCAGACATCTCATAGTTCACTCAATGTTTCCATCAGTCCCCTCAGCCACTTCCATTTTATCGTGTTGCCTTCCAAATATATGGTCTAAGTCATACACCCACATGACTTTAAATGCATCTTGTTGCTCCTTTTCTCTTTTCTAGCTGGTTGACATCACAGGAAAGGATCAGGATGAGTCCATGATAGCGCTTCACGACTGCAACGGAGATGTCAACAGAGCCATCAACGTCCTGTTGGAGGGCAGCCCTGACACTGTGAGTTCAGGCTTGAGTTTAGAGGTGGAAAGGTTTGTGTTTGTGAGAGAAACTTAAAAAAAAAAAAAAAAGCCCAAATATTTTTGTTTTTTTAACTAGTGTTTACTTGAACCTTTTTAATAGAAAAGTTAGAAATGTTGCATTGACAAGTAACTAAAATATGCCTGTCATATAATGTCTTCAACTTTTTTTCAATTACTGAAAATGATTTTTAATCTGAAAATGATTTTAGTAGTTTAACTATACAGTACTTTTTTAAAGAATTTATCGATGTGTATTTATTATTAATATTTAGATCTGATTCAAAGTCTTTCATTTTCCAAATCCCATATTTTCCATCCCTCTTTTCCATGTTAAATTTGCCCTTTGCTTTGCAGGACTCATGGGAGATGGTTGGAAAGAAGAAAGGAGTTTCAGGTCAGAAGGAAAGCGCACAGACAGATGGAGGGGATGAAGGGAAGGAGAACCGAGAGAAAGGAGAAAGAGATGTGGCACGTCGTAGAGGAGGGGCCCCACGGAGGGGCCGGGGAGCCAGCCGCGGAAGAGAGTGTGAGTGGAGATATTACTTAATGCTTTTGTGGATACTCCTTTATTTTAGTCTTTAGACTGCATGCCACTGTTTTCCTATGCAATGAGGCATTTAGTAAAAAAAAGAAAAAAAAGCAACATTTCCTTGGGCCATTTAAGAGAACTGTATTTTCTTAGTCTGCAGTCAGCCTTTTCTCTGCCTCAGGACAGACTGCAGCACACCACAATCCCTTCACTGCTCTCTCTGTAGTTCTGAAGGGACAGTGTGTGCCACAGTAAAGTTTGAGCTGCTACCGGATACTCTCTCTCAGCCTCAGTCTGAGGTAGAGAGCAACATAAGGCTCATATACTTTGACTCAAGTCTTGTGGTTTAATCTGTTATCTGACTTTGATAACAGGTGTTAGTTTTCAGCAATAATTTGATTGATCATACTACCCAAATATAGTAACGACCGCCCAAGTATATTTGGTGACACATTTGTTTTTATTACTATTATCTCTTACACTTTTATTTATTTTTTATTTTTTTCCCATCCGCCCGAGAACGATTAACTACTGGAAAATCTCCCCTGGCCCTACGCGTTTCGCACTGCTCGTTCTGTGTGCTCAAGAACTGTCGACTCTCCAGTGTTTCCCATACGTTGATTTATTTGTGGTGGGCCGCAACAATATCCACCGCCTGCTGCCATCAGCTCCTGCGTCTCTCACACACGAGCGCGACTTTAGCACAATATTTAGCAATTTCAGACCCTTTTGGTGGCTTTTTTCCCATTACAGGTACATCCTGACAAACCTAGCGACTTTTTTTTGAAAAAACCTTAACTATCGTTCAGTTGGAAGATGTCTCCAGTACTGCCCCGTGAGCTCGAGGTCTGTCTCTCCCGGTGCAGTGTTGCCTCTCTCGGTGTCTGTTCTGTGCAGTGAGCGGCAGAGAAGCAGTGCATTCAGTTGGCCGTAACGCAGCAATATCGTCAATAAATAATTTACAAAACAGCGTTTCCAAGCACCGGTCACTTACTGACTGTTTGGACTTTTAAATATGAACGTAATTTGTCTGTTAATATGCGCATAGGTTGTTACTCAGACACAGAATGAGTGAGAGACATAACAGTAATATAGCCAAAACCACTGCAAATAGTTGCTTTTTTTTAGTGTAAGTTAGATGCATATTGATTTTATCAGACGATGTCACGATTATAATTCAGGATAAGGAGTATAGTGGGTGATTCCTGGTTAACATGTAGTACTAATGGGTAGTGTTTACTATTTATATTTGTTTTTATTACAACAGAAAATATAATGTGAACCGCTTTATTGGGCATTCAGTTGTATTACAGTTTGTGACATTTCATAGAGTAGAACAGATCTGAAGTGCCAAAGCTCGTCTGAACGCAAACTTGATGCAATGATGTCATAAATATGCAAATTAATGTGATGTCACCTGCCGCCACAAGTCTCATAAAATCCTGTGGGAAACACTGGAACTAATCTCAAAATGTTCGCCAAGCATTTTGTTGCTTCTGGCTCTGTGCAACTTCAGTTTTCTGATGCTTTTACAATAGCTGCTTTTAACCTTCAAAATAAAGCTTGCATGCCACTTAATGCATCTATTTCAGAGCTGAAAAAATTTAAAATCAAGCATCCGAGGAAAGTGTCCTTATATGTGCTGAGGCCAAACTTGGGCTTCTTAGGCTTCCCTCTTTAGGTGTGAGTTTTAATAGGAGTGCTTATGGAGTCTTAAAGGGATAGATTTTATATTTTATTCCCTCTCTTCTCTCTTGTGTATTGGTTTTCTTCAACGCCTTCCTTTCTTTGTTTCGTCTCTTCAGTCCGTGGGCAGGAGAATGGGTTGGATGGGGCCAAGGCAGGAGGTGGAGTTGCAGGCAGAGGAATGGAGCGAGGCCGTCGGGGAAGAGGCAGAGGAAGAGGCGAGCACTCCTGTTGATAATGATTAACTAGAATGAAAATGGGTAGTGGTTTTGGTTTGACTTCATCTTTCTGTCCTGCAGGTGGAGCTGGAAGGCGAGGAGGGAGGTTTTCAGCTCAGGGGATGGGGTAAGTTTGTGTGCCTCCATTCAGGTCCATTCTCTTTTTGCATGTTCTCTAGAGATCTCCCAGAATGTCAGATTCTGGGAAATGCTAATTGTATTCAGCTAAAATTCATAATCTCGTGCTTTAAAAACATGTAAGGTATGGTGCAAGTTTTTAGCAGAGAAAGCTGTACTGTTGAGTGCAACCTGCTGGGTTTAAGGCCTGCTGCTATGCTTATCTTCTTAAGACACTGTGTGCAATTATAGCCTGTAAACCTTAAAGATTTTAACATGTTTTCTATGCAGAGGTTTAACCAGGTAAGTAAGAGCTACTGTGGGGTTATTTGCTGCTTTTTGGTGCTATGCCTTTTTAGGCTTGTTGATGACACGGTTCGCTAAATTGATGGCCACTAGGGGTGGGCGGTAGAAATACAGGTAGAAAGGTCAAACTCTAAAAATTTGAGTCATTTGTATTGCTGTTATCAAAATGCCAACCTCAGAGTGTAGGGAATGTCTGTTGCACTCGCTTGATATTTAGAAAGAAAATGAACAAGATTGCTAAAACAGTATGATATGGAAGTGAACCTGTTTGTTTTATGTTTTATACCTGTACCTTCACTTCCATAGTCAACATGTAATGAGAAGTTTATATTTAGTGGATTACCTCGTGTTAAATAGTGCACTAGTCATTATAAAGTTTGGATTTTGTCATTTATTTATGGAAATAAAGAGTTTTGATACTTTTATTCAGCAAGAATGCACTAAAATGATCCTGAAATATTGAAAGAATCGGAAAACTAGAAAAAGCATCACGGTTTCCATAAAAAATATGAAGCGGCACAACAACGATAATAAGAAATAGAAAAGTTAATTTAAATTGTATCAATATTTCACAATAAATGAGCATGAGACTTAAAAAAAATGGTTTTAAATACTAGTTTTATTGACAGTTGTTTCATTGCAATGTATATGACTAAATAGATTTATGACAATTTTTTTTTGTGTGTGTGTTTTGGGAATAGCTTTGGACAATTATTTTAGTCAGGAGTTTTCTTTTTTTTTACTTGTTTTTATATACTGTGATTTGTCATTTAGTAAAAAATAAAGGTAATTTTCTACATAGATTTGTTGCCCACCCCTAACAGTAACCAAGATGCATTTTAATATTTTGAAGCGGCACTATGTCGAGTATAAAAATGTTTGTCTCTTTCAAACTGTTGTTTAGCAATATGAGGACTTTCAATGTCATTGTAAACCTCTAGTTTAGCTTTTTATTACAATGTTCAATAGGCTAGAATCTAGTCATGTCACGCCCCTGGACTGGTTTTCTTTTTCTGTCAAGGCCACCTGGTCACTTTTTCTTTGACTTGCAGTCAGGCTTTTTAACTGGCCCCTTTTGCTTGTTTGGTTTGAAGTGTGCTTTTGGATTTTGCATGTTTGGTTTTCAATTCTTGCCCTCTGAACCTGCAGAGAACCAGTTTAGCCTTGTTTGAGCTGGCAAGTCACATTACAAACGTAGCGGTTTCATTCTAAAGCATTGTCTTACGCTTTTACACCTGTAGAGCAGGTGTGGTAATTTGACCTGATGGTTGCCATCGCTCTCTCTTTGTCTCTGTCTCGTGCACACACTCAAGCACATCTTTGATCGCACAATGCACCCCCGTCTTTCTGCCTGTGTTGAGTTGCTTGTAATTCTCCCTGTTGTTTCTCCCTAAAGCCAGATTGATAAGGGCCCCAGATATGATTTGTCAGGAGATGAGAGGTGAGTTAAATACATTTATGAGCGTGTTTTTTTTTTTTTTTGTGTAGGATCAAAGGGTTTATAGTGGTTAGTTATTGAAGAATGCATCAGAGTTTGAGCTTCATGTGTGTTTAGCTTCCAGTGGTTTGGTTTCCGGTTTGAGAGCACATTTGCGTCTTTGGTATAATTGAATTTAGAACATTATGACATAGGAGTGTTTTTTTTTTTTTTTTTTTTTTTTAAGGTCGTAGTGGATCTGTTGGAGTGATGTTTGCACATTTTTACTGATGGTCGCTGATGTTATTTCTTGCCTCCCTCATTCACTCAATGTTCCCTCAAAAACCTACATTTTCATTTGTTTTTTTTAGTACGTTTAACCCAGCGGACTACACTGAGCCAGCCCAAACAGAGGAGAGCTACACAAGTGGCAGCACTTGGAGTAACACAGGCAACCTGGAACCCGAGGATGGAAACAGTGAGTGATGCTATAAGTGTCTCTTGTAAACCCCTCCTCCAGTTCCCAACAGTGTTGGCGTTTCTTCAGGCTGAAGTACACTGTCCATTGAAAACATTCATGTAAGAGTTGATGTTCTGACATAAATCTGTTTCCACAGGGCTTGAGTTTACTGGTGGAGAGGGAACAAACTATCCTCAAAAGTTTGACTCTGCCCCTGGTGAGTCTTGCACTGGCTGCTTTGCTAAGGATTTGTTCACCTGTTGTCATTGTAAGTGAGCTAAATGTCTGTGTAACAGGTGCTTGGAGAACTGCCACAGAAGAGTGGGGCATGGAGGACTGGAATGAGGATGTGAGTAATATGAACGGAGACCAAAAGCCTGCTTTTCAATTTACGACTAAGCAAAACTAACTCTTGTTCTGTTTAGTTGTCAGAGACCAAGATATTCACTGCCTCCAGTGTGGCATCCATGCCCATTCCACAGGAGAATGTCACCATTACTGCTGGACAGAGGTAAGCCAGTGGTGATTTCAAGGCATCAGTGAAATTCACTTATCATATGAAGTTATTTTGGCATACCATTTAGAAGTCTGGGGTTGTTTTTTCCTATGTCAATGAAAGCTGCATTTAAAAAAACAAAAACAAAGTAAAAGTAATTTTAATGAATAAATTAAAAACAAATGTTTAAATAATTTGAAATGTGATTTTGTTCATGATTTTCAGAAGCCATTACTCCAGTCTTCAATGTCACATGATCTTTCAGAAGACATTCTAATATGCTGATTTTCTCAAGAAACATATTTTGTTGAACAGTTGTACTGCTTAATATTTTTGTGCAAACTGACACTTATTTAATTTTTCACTCTTTTATTAAATGGGAACGTCAAAATAACTTTTTTTTTTTTTTTTTCTAATAGTATGGAAATCTTCTGTAACAAATGGATGATAAATTTTATGCAGCCCTTCTGAAGTGTGAATTTATTTAAAAATAAAACTATAAAAAACACTACCCAAAAAACTTAAAAAAAAAAAAAAAAAGTTTATCAGAAGTCTAGATTTTGAATGCAGACTATTGTTTTATCTAGAAGGAATGCAATTTTGACACTCAAATTCACAATATTGTGGCATGTCTAGATTTTCACAACTTAATTCTAAATATCTATTCATGTGCTGCAGTCATGGCATATGAGAACCTAATTGATGTAAGCCTGTTTGACGTTCAGGATTGATCTGGCGGTGTTGCTGGGGAAGACGCCTCCCTCCTCTTCCTCAGAGGCAGAGCCTGCTTCACTTGAAGGGCCACAGCCAACGTCTCTGTCTCAGTCTCTGGTGTTCAGCAACTCAAAGCAGACAGCATCACTATCCCAGTCCTCCTCCGGTGCTCCTTACAGCCAGCACAGCATGGTGAGCAAGATAAAATAATGAAGTCACACAGGTCATGTCATAGCTGTTTTTAAGGGTCAGTTTTAATTATTATTTTTCATTTTAATTATTTTTGTTTTGGGGTCCATATTTTATCAAGTTTAAGTTTAACTTAATACATTTGAAATTGAATTAAAGTTAGATTTTTTTAAATGCTCCATGCCCTTAAATTATTTCCATTTACTGTCCAGTCAGCATCCAGAATTGGCCAATCAGCATCCAGAACTGGGATTTAGTTCTAATTTAGACATTATCCTACCTTAACTGTTTGAAGGTAGCGAAAACATTGGAGTTTTGTCTCTCTGTCTTTTCTACAGGTGAGCATGCTCAGTAAGGGTTTTGGTGATGTTGGCGATCCAAAAGGAACCACTGGAGGCTCCACGACTGGTTCTCAGTTTCTGGAGCAGATTAAGACGGCCCGGGCTTTGGCCCAGCTAGCAACCCAGCACTCACAAAGCGGTCCGCCCAATGCTGGTCCTTCTACCTGGGATACCAGCCCCAATACACTGGGGCAGTACGGTAAGAGGGCTGACAGGGTTTGAGTCACTTCTATGATTTGTTCGACCCTCTCTGTGAAGTCTTATTCTTTTGCTTTGTCTACAGATATGAAACCTCAAACAGAGCCTGTGCACAGTCCCTTTACCAAACGGCAGCCCTACCAGCCCACATCCACTTCCTCCTCCATGATGGATGCCTTCTTGCAGGACAAAGCCACACCTGCTTCTACCACCTCGACCCTGCCTCTTCTGTCTACCCCATCGTCATCATTGCCCCAGGCCATCACCACCCCTCTCCCCAAACCCTCGGGACCCACCCCAGGTCAGCAGAACTCTTCTAGTCCAGCCAACCCACAGGCATCCAGCCCACTCCCCCTGCAGCAGCACAAACTCAAACAGCAGAAGAAGAGGGCTTCCATCACAACAAAGGTCTCGATTCTCCTAGTTCATTGTGGTCTACATTGCTTTGTTGGGATTGGTCAACTTTGAATTATAGAGTTGACCAGTCTGTTTACTCAAATGGTGTGATTTGCAGATTCCAGCCCTAGCAGTGGAGATGCCAGGCTCTACGGATATATCTGGGCTCAACCTGCAGTTTGGAGCATTACAGTTTGGCTCTGAACCGGTGCTTCCTGAGTACGATGCCTCGGCAGCTGTTGCCACAACGACACAAGGCATCCAAAGCCAGAACAGCCTTTACACAAGTGCTAGCAAGTGGGTATCTCACGTCTGAGGGAGGTTTAGACTAAAGCTTTTATATAACACATTCATAGTTTCAAGCGTAGGTTAAAATTGGCACAGTTACTAGGGCTGCACAATTGTTTTTTTTTTTTTTTTTTTAAAGCACCAGGTTTGTTGTTTATTTGGCCAAAATTGTGACTCTATAGCAATATAATAACAATAATAATAAAAATAGTAATCTCAAAATTAATTATAAAGAAAAATATTAAATAAAATGGTAACTGTTGTAATTTGACAAATTATTTTAATACTTTTAAAAAACATGTCTGCATTTCTTCATTTTTAATGTTAAACCATCATGCTTTTTTTGGTGGAAAACTGCAGGGAGCTCTTAAAGACTTTGAATATGACAACAAATATTTATAAGCACTTCTCATTACAAATTTGGGATGATGGTTGCTGCATGTTGCTTTCCATAAATATACAGGGATACGAGCTGCTCTGAGATGCTGAAAACACTGGATCACGAGCTGCTCTTGTCTAAAAGCACATGAAACATGCAGCTGTCCTGATAGTAACACAGTCATAAAATGTTGATCGTTTTCTGGTTTGTCCACAGTGAGCAAGCAACAGCCCTGTCCAACCCCAGTCAGATGGAGCTTTATGAGCCAAGAGCCAGCCAAACACGGCGCTACCCTCCTTCTGTGTCCTCCTCACCACAGAAAGACATTCAGTCCAAGGTGAGAGTCAGGCTACGTTTACATGACAACGATGTAGTCAAAAAGGGAAAAAGTTTTTCTCCTTGCATTTTAAAAAAGTTTCACGTATATGCGACAACGTTTTCAAAATGATTCGCATTTACACATCTGCGAAAACTGCCAAAAACGTTGTATTACGTATGCCAGGCCGGTAGTTGGAGCTGTCACCTTGTTAGTAAACAGTACCTGTAGGGAAGTGACGATTAGCTCTTTGTGGGCGGGAGTACCATCACTAAAATCACCACACCAACTGTTGCTCTACTCCTCATTCATAGCGATAGCAACTTTGTGCATGTTTGTTCGTGCTTGCCTTTAAAATTGATACGTACTGCGCATGTCTACATTAGAGATGCACCGATTGCAATTTTTTTTTTGGGGGGAAGTGTGACCTGTCGATACCGTTTCTGCCAATTCCGGTTTTCTTTCTAAGAACTATAACTGACCGCATATACAAACAAAAGTCTTAGCAAATTTCAATTTACATAATTAAATTATTTAACATTACAATTCCCCCAATCTGGACTAAGTTACAGATTTTCTCACTTGAACAACTCTCAAAATAAAGTGCTCTGTGACTGGAAAGAGGAAGAAATGGGTAACGTAAAATGAGTTGCTGTATGTAAAAAAAAAATAAAAAAAAAATAGATGTGATTTCCCACTGTTTATAAATGGTAATTTTTTTTTTTTCCCCCTAACCTTATTAAATGTCATCTTTCACATCAAATTCTTACTTTGTTTCAATTAATTCAGTTAGCATAATAAGAAACTGTAGAGTTGTTACTATTCAAATGAAATTAGTATTAACAAACTTTCTTTCCACTGCTGAGGAAACAAGCTGCATTAGATGCATTTACAGACAGTTTGGTGAAGCTGAGGTGCCATAAATGCATTTACACTGCAAAATTTCAAATGCATAAATTTTATAAGATTAATGTTTATTTAAAAAAAACAAAAAAACGCACACAAATAAATGTTGAAAAAAATGCAATGATTCATTTAAATGACTAAACCACCAGTAGGTGGAGGCAAGTGTCCGTTTTAATGAGTGAGTCATTTATTCATTCATTCAATCTATTCATTCAAACAGCTGATTCATTCAGAAATTAGGCAAATGACTGTCCTTATGAATGGGCCACTGAATCATTGATTCACTCGATTCGTTCAAAAACTTGGGAGTCATTCAGTAGCGAAACACACACAACAGTTCTGCTGTGGCTTTGATCGGAACTATTTTCGTCAGTGAAATTGAGCAAAAACAGTCAATGTTTTGTCTAAAATGGAAGTCACTTAATTTTAACTTGTTTATTTAAATACTATTGTATAAAATCAGTGTCATGTTGCAATCGTGTTGATATTGATATTCGGGGAAACATCATGGCCGTATAATGTTGCTTATCATATATTGAAAATCTTTTTTTTTTTTTTTTACTGCAGTATGCATCTATAAATTTCTGTGAGTTATTTTGTGTGTGTGCCGTGTCTCTCACACGCTCACTCAGGCTGTGCAAGCCTCACCTGGCACAACAAATACATAAATTATCAGTCGCTGTTTACACTGAATGCAATTAAAATAAGAATCATTCCCACGCGAAACGAAGCGTTTACACGCGACTGTGAGTGTGCGCGTAGCTGTGACATCATTGCCTGTGCCACTGGCAATAAAAGGATCGGCGAGACGTGAGACTGACTGGCCGGTCACCGACCTGAGCCGGTCATGCAAAAAATCGTCCGATTCTGATCACTGGCCAGTCAATCGGTGCATCTCTAGTCTACATACCTAACACGTACTGCACACGTGCATGACATTGGCATTATCAAAGATTCCCATATTGGGTGTGCAATATATATCAAACACGATATTCATGCTCATCTCCTCAGTAAAGCCGGTTCCGTGATTAGCAGTAAATCTCCATCACCTGCTTTCAAATGGAGCAGCATTTAATACACAGAGCTGTAGATCACTGACAAGCTACGCAATATCGCGCTCATTATTGCAAATGAATCGCCTTCGATAATGAATGCGATTGTGAAGCTTGTCAGTGAACTACGGCTCTGTATTAAATGCCACTCCATTTTGAAAGCAGGTGATGGAGATTTACTGCTAATCACGATACCAACTTTACTGACGAGATGCGCATGATCATTGCGTTCGATATATTGCACAGCCCTAATTGGGTATTTACACGGAAACGATAATGGTGGTGTTTTTAAAAACTTGCACTTTGAAACCCATTTTCAAAATTGTTTTCAGTCCCCAAAACGCTGTTGTGTAAATGAACAGGCAAAACGCATAAAATTTTCAGTTTTTGTCTGAAAATGTAGTGTAAACGGCCCCTCAATCTAAACGCAGTAAGTCTGGGGTTGTCTATCAGTGTACCACCATGAGGCTTTTATGAAAATGCTTCATCCAAGCAAACATTTTCTTTCTGATTACAGAATGGGTTCAGTTCAATGCAGACGTCACAATCTCTGGAAGGTATAACTTTCAAGTTTTAATGATCAGAATCCACCCAGCTTTAAAGAGTTTGAGCATTTATAGCAGCTGATGACAATACTGCTGCATGTGCTTATAATAAATTGAATGTTAGTGTCCGTTGGTGTGGACATTATTATAGTTACCTTTCTTGTTGTAAACAAGCCTCATGCAACATTGTTAAATATCCCATTATCTTTCTTAGCTGCAGCAGGCTCTGCAGTGCCTGTGAAACCG
Source organism: Barbus barbus (assembly GCF_936440315.1). Lineage (NCBI taxonomy): Eukaryota > Metazoa > Chordata > Actinopteri > Cypriniformes > Cyprinidae > Barbus > Barbus barbus. The sequence continues at coordinate 23,451,740 of NC_136755.1, read as the reverse complement.
GCGTCTGAATCAGTCGTCCCCCCATCAGTTTCCAACATGTCCTCATTGGCTGACCCTTCATCAGGTCCTCCCTCTCTGCTGACTACATCCAATCAGACGCCTCTCAGTGCTCTCGGACACGAAGACACCTCGCCCAGCTCACTGGCCCCTCCTCAGCACAATAAGTACGGCATTTTGTTTTTGCATTACTTTTAGTTTTGTCTTCCTGGATAAGAGATGCTAATCATACTGCTTCCCATCAGCTCCCTCCCTACACAGCAAAACAGTTTGGCACCTTCTTCAGTTCGCACTTCGAACACAAGTCTGCTGGTGAGTTTGCAACTAAATGTCCAGTGCCAAGTCAACGTGAAATCAGTATTGTCTATTTCTTGTTTTGCACAGCTTGTGTTCTTCTCGTGAAAATATAATTACTTGATCTGCCTCTGAAATGACTAGGTCATTTAAAATCTTAATTTATTCTTCAAAAAATTGTTTACAAAATATTTTTTTGTATTTAATTAGTATTTTTTTAAGTTTTTTTATCTTGTTTGATTGCTGTGATCTCCTCCCAGCACCCAAGCGTGGATGGCGATTCCAGCTTGCACTCCTCATCATTCTCGTCAGTCTCTGCTGTGGCTCCTCCTTCAGTTCCCCCAGCCTCTTCAGCTACTTCAGCAGCCCCTGTTTCCCACAGCGGCCCCGTTGCCCCCTCTTCATCTGTCAGTTTGGTCTCAGCGCAGTCTGCACTGGGCCCGGTCAGCAGTCTGACCATGGGATTGAACAGTGGTGCTGGTGTGGCTTCAATGGCCCCCCCTATGGCTGCTGCATCTTTATCATCATTATCTGCTGCCTCTGCAATACCTTCATCTGCCTCATTGTCTCGCAGCACGGCTGCCTCAGGTAAGAATACCGTGATGATGCAGCTACAGCTAGCTGACCAGCCTTCTAGCTAGATTAAAATGTTGTTTTTATTTTTTTATTTATTTTTTTTTTACTTGCCCGACCAGACAAATAGCCTGATTAAAATTTAAGTGACAAAAATAACAAGCGACGCATCGAAACATGAGAATGATTGTTCTGATTTGATTACATTCAGCGTAAACAGCGATTGATAATGGATAGTGTATTTCTGGTATCAAGGTCGCTGCCTGTCTCAACAGACGTCTAAACGGATAGAAACAAAGAAACTCAGAAGAAACGCACTGAGGTATAAATTCAAAATGCTTAGTTTATTCATAAAATGATATAGTTAAATGACATACCATGGCTATTTTGCTGAATATTTCACGAGTTAAAATGTCACAGTGCGTTTACATGGACCCTCTTAATGTGATTTATAATGAGATTTTGACTATTAATATTAACGATTAATCTTTACCTCGTGTAAACGCAATACTTCGATTTAAATTATGCGATTAAGCTCATAATCGCAGCAAGCATAATTGTATTAACATAGGTGGCGTACGCTGATTTTAATAAACAGGCATGTAAACGCCTCAAATGCGGTATTGCTGCTCTGACCAAAGTGCGCTTGTGACATACATGAATAACGTGACAAGCACCTGTAATAATACAGAGGTTATGCTGCATTATGCTGCACGATAATTCCGATAGCACGTGAATGCAGCATAAAAAAAGATGGCAGGGAAGAAAGCATCGCATTCTGGGGAAAACACAACTAGCTGCCAGCAGTCTCTGTTCCTTACCCTCATCCAGAAACGGTGAGTAGAACGCAATGGCAGTGTATAGGCAAATTCCATCACATTTCTATGGCGCGGAAAAAGCGTGAAATACAGCCATACAAAATCATTATGCATTAGATGTAAATAAATTAAAACAGCGGCCAGTAGCACACGGGAGTAAGAGCTTTGCTCTTGACGTGTAAACATCAAAATGCGATTAAGTCCTTAATCTGATGATTGGAAATAATCGTGTTATTCGTGCGCATGTAAACGTAGTCATTGATTTTAGTAGTCATTGAACAAGTAGCTCGAGTATTATTACATTACTTTCATTTTAGACACAGTATTTACTGTTTTGTTCTATTTCACCAACGAAAATAGTTCCAAACAAAGATCAGCACATTCTCCAAGCAACACTCAACGATGTTTTGTTACTGAATGGTTCAGCATTTTGAACGAATCGGTTGACTTGCTCACTAAGTGACTTACCGCCACAGGGCTCCAGACAAAAAAATCGAGTAAGGAGCCATTGGCTCCTATAAAAGAAAAACTTAGGCGCCAAATTATTTTTTTAGGTGCCACAGAATAAAAGTGGTTTATTTTATTATTATCATTTTATTTTTCCCCCCTATTTTAACATTTCAATCATTTTGTCATGTGTTTATGTCTTATCTTTTCTAGGCTTTATCAGCATTTTAATCCATCTTGTAGATGATCAGGTCGACCGGGGGACTAAGGTTCACTTAAAGTGTGAATTAAATGTCTTTTACAACTTGAAATATACAGTCACAAAGAATTGTTCGTTACACAGAATCTGTACCAATATCATGGACCATAAGCATCACTTGGCAACTGAGAGCAGTGCATCCTATAAATGTCGTCACGTCTTTCACACATTCAGTCTGTTTTTCTTCATTAGTAAAATGCAATTTTATAGGAGGAGTTGAATCATGTACAACAGAATAAGTAAAAATATTAATATGCAACAGCGCATAAATATAGCAAAACGCTCCTCTTTATAGTTATTTTTCTAGCTGACTGATGAGTTTAAGGACACTGAGTGGTTATTCTGAGGTAAATGTATTACAATGCAATGTTTACAAGCTTTATACATTTTCTCAGTTTGAAACAATGAGCTTTTACATAAAACATTTCAGTAAGTTGTACTATAGGCTTTCTTATTGCCTACCTTTTGATCATGTTCATTTCATACTATAGTAGTAAATCGAAATATATAATGGGTTCACTTGCTGCTTTAACTGAGGTGCTAAAGAGATCGCGCCTGAGCATTAAGTGCGATACTCTCTGCTCGCGCGATCCGGACGCATACACGGACCGTGTGGACGCGGGTACTGGTGTTTATATTACCGAAAGTGTGCGCTTGTGGTCCGCATTAAAGAGCACCCAAACCGCATCATTTGAATTTCGTAGCATTTTAAAGCTGATACTTTGTTTATTAAAAAGTAAGACAGCACAAAGCTTTTTGCGATTACTGGATGGCAAGTGCGCTTCAAATAACAGGAAGTCCATGCATTAACAGAACACAGCATATAGACTAAGATCTCGATAAGAAGATCGACCGGACAAGTGTAAATGCATCTGGTTGTTGAAACCACAAATGGTAATTTTACTCCTCCCATAATATTAAAATAATAGACGTGTGAGAGCGTTTTATAGGCTATATGGCATGTTATAGTCAGATATGACAGCGCAATGCAACAAGCATCACTGCGGATGAGTCGCGGAGTATTTCTTCAGCAAGCGACGCGCAAACTGAATGAACCTGAAAGTAAGCCGCAGACGCTCAACACACAATCTTCTTCATTAAAAGTAGCGAGACTAGCCTATCTTTCCAGTGCTGATGCCGCGCGCTCTCTTGATATTGAAATTAGCTGATAATTAATAAAATTATCCATTGCTTTCATTGATGTGAACTCCGTTATATTTGCATATGAAGCGGGAATTGAAGAACGGATTTATATCCGTTTTGCGAAGACACATTTATGTGGCCAAGTGTAAATGGGGAAACGTTTTAACAAATCATATAGATATCCGATCAGAGAAAATGCATGAAGTGAGCAGGTGTAAACAGGCCCTTTCAGGTCTCTCTCACTGCGTTCAGCAGACTGTGTGCGGCAGAGACGAGGACTGTTTGAAACTCTTTTCCAGTAAAACTTTGATGCGCATCGTCTTATGTAAGTTTAATACGTGAACATAACAAAAGATGTGAGCGCAAAACAATCGGGAAAAAGTCCTTTCATGCAAATTATATATAGTCGCCAGTGGCGACCTCAGCAAAAACTTCACTCGCAAATTAATATTTTTGGTCGCAAATGCGACCATTTTAGTCGCAGTTTGGAGCCCTGCGCCACCTACTGGTGTTTTAGTACGTTTAAAAGTATGCACCCCCCCCCCCCCCCCCCCCCCCCAACATTTCTTATTTGTATATCCAAAAATGTATTTAAAATATTAATCTCATAATTTATTGCAATAGTAATTTTGCAGGGTAAATTATGTAATCCGACTGGTAACAGCCCTATAGTGAATATTGAATTTGATCTAATTTTAGTAATTTGACATGAAGATGCATGCATTTAAAAAGGTTGGAAAAAAAGGCCTTTGTGAAGGTAAATAAAATATGCAGGTTTAAGTGTGCAAAAGCTGATAGAACACTGAAAATATTGCTTCAGAATAATTAACACCACCAAAAATTTCGGTGAAGCAGTACTTTTGTGGGTATATTTTGTATGGAATATTGTCTGCTGATATGAAAAGTTAACAGTATTTCATTAACAGCAGTTTTTTTTTTTTTTTTGGATTAAGCACATTAAATATTACATATGTGCATGTAATATAATGTGTATTTCCATTGCTGGTTTAGGTCTTAAATTTAATTTAAGGTGGTATTAAAAAGGTCTTGCGTCTTAAATTTAACTTGTTCATATCTGCAGAAACCCTGTGATGCATCACATTCAACATGTACAGACATGGTCAACATCCCTTTCATTATCTCAGAAATGTGTAAAACAAAACTTATGTTAAACTTACATTAATGCTTAATGTAACAGGATAAAACAATTTCAATATAATTTGATTGTACGCTGCTTCATCTAAACAGGGAAAGCACCTCCAAACCTGCCTCCTGGAGTGCCGCCCTTGCTGCCCAACCCTTACATTATGGCTCCCGGCCTCCTTCACCCATACCCAGTGAGTGTTTTGTCCCTTTTTTTGTTTTGTTTGTTTTCTTTCCCCTCTGCTGTTGTCACTTCTGTACTCCAAGCATGTTTTATTTGTCATATATATTGTTTTGGCTCAAAAACCTCTTATGTCCTGCAGCCTCAAGTGTATGGCTACGATGACTTACAGATGCTGCAGACCAGGATACCACTGGTGAGGGGTTGTTCCTGTTTGATTAGCTGATGTAAAAGCTACAGTGCTGGATTTGTTCGTGGCATATGAAGTTGCAAACACTATTTTCTCCTCGTGCAGGACTATTACAGCATCCCCTTTGCTACTCCAACCACAGCACTGACTGGCAGAGAAGGCAGTTTGACAAGCAACCCTTATTCTGGTAAGATGCACTCAAGTTTGGTTTGTGCATTGCATTCTGTGTCTGGTGAGGGGGAACCTAAATGTTTTGAGCCAAATGCTACATTTTCAGAAATGCTGTTTCTAAAATCTTACTCTTAGCTGGCGACCTGTCGAAGTTCGGCCGTGGCGATGCATCGTCTCCTGCCCCAGCCACAACATTGGCCCAGCCCCAGCAGACCCAGACACAAACGCACCACACCACCCAGCAGCCCTTCCTTAACCCAGCCCTTCCACCGGGATACAGCTACACCAGCCTGCCCTATTATACTGGTGTGCCTGGTCTGCCCAACACCTTCCAGTATGGCCCTGCCATGTTTCCGGTAAGAGCCAAGTTGAAGCTGCTCTGTGCCTGCTCAAAATTCAGTGTAAAGACACAGCACAGCATAAAAGTCAGACTGAATTATGCATGCTTTGACCATGGGTTAGGGCCTCTAGTGTCAAAGTATAGTTTTAATTGCAGTGTGGGTAAATATTTATGGCACCTCTAAGAAGCGATAAACAGTCTGCATAAACACTGCCACTTCAGGAGCTCTTCTTTGCCACCTTTGAAGTCTAAATTTGGCATTAGATGGTTTTTAGTGTTTATTTAAAATGAGACACGTTTATTTTTACAATTATTTCACAATTATTTTAGTCTCCAAACTGTTTGAGAGAATTCTGCTTTGCTTCTTATGCTTTGCTAAAAAAAGAAGTGTTGGGTTGTGAGGGCATTTTTTATTTTATTTTTTTTGACAACGCTCGCAGCGCGGATTACAGTTCATAGCCGCACCAGAGTGAGCGCGTTTCGAGGTTTTATGGACATATTTCATAGACTCATTAACGTCTGTAAATGAAGAAATCAAAACGTAAATATTAGTAGTGAAAGTTGTACTAGCCTATAAAATAAAATGGTTATTTTTCTTAAGTACTTTATATCTGCCATATTATGCTTTTTAATAAAGATTAAGTTTTTATAGTAATGTCAATTATTTTTTTTTATCAAATATTTTGGTGGGTCTTGAAATACATTATACTTGTCTAGGTGGGTCGTGGAATGGAAAAGTTTGTGAGCCCCTTTTTTAAAGGACTATTTCTGAATGTTCCTCCAGGTGGCTCCTACCTCCTCCAAACAGCACGGTGTGAATGTCGGTGTCAATGCGTCTGCAGCACCCTTCCAGCAAGCTAGCGGTTATGGATCACATGGATACAGCACTGGTAATGCATTTTTTTTTCTTTTTTTTACGTTTGTAATAGCATTTTAAAATGCAGTAAAAGCGGTCAGATGCATTGACGTTCTTGCATCTGAATCATTGTAAAATTAGTCTAGCAGTATGCTAAAGTTTTAGAAAAACATTCTAGTAACTAGTAGGTTTAATAGCCATCTTGTTCCACAGGGGCTGAGTTATCAAGCCATGTAAAGCTAAACTAGCCCAGTCACCTCTAAACCCTACATTGGCCAAGTTTGTTTTTTTTTTCTTGTCATGAGACAATACATCTTACGGTAAAGGTATAATCCATAGAACTGCATCTTGGAAGTTTGGTTTTGCAAAACCAGATGACTTTGACAATCACAACTGTACTGCATGGAATTTTGTTCTGCGTCCTATTTGTGGGGTAGCTTTAACAATTGTGGGTTGTACTATTGAATTGGAGTGTCCTGGACTGAAATCAGTCTGCAGCTTTGAGAATATGCCAACTTTGAACATATGATGGCCGATCATTTACTGTGTTTAGTGAATCACAACTGTGACATTTGAACTGTCCAAGGTTTGTGCACAGATAGGCTTAAGCAAGCACTTCAAAGTGCCGCCTATGGGTGGGTTTCTTTGGAACCAGTGATGTAAGGAGAATGAGGTGGGAGGGAGGTCGCTTGGTTGAGGGTGGTGGGTTCACACATGCTTTCCACATGCTGCTTGCTTTTAATCTTCCACCACTTTTGAGCACTGTTTATTTTACCCTTCCATCCCTTTGCTCTTACACTCTTATTCTTTGTCCTTGTTTTTCTTCATTCTTTTCTTCCATATTAACTTTTTATTCCATCTTTTTTCAGTTACCTTTTCCATTCTTTTGATATTTTCCAGCTTCATTTTCAGTCCTAATGTTGTTTTTCTAGTCTCTTCACTTCCATCACTGTTTCTCCAGTACTTTTGTTCTTAAGTCATCTGTATTCGTTTTTGATTAGGCCCCTCCCTCAGCTTGCAGCATCCCCGCCTCCATCCCTATGCCCTGCCCCTTCACTCCTCCTCCCCTCTGGCCCTGCCTGGTGTGTGTCTAATGCTGTGGGGCTGTGGCTGTGTGTGTCTGACCGTTTGCAGGCTATGAGGATTTGGGCCAGGCTTCGGCAGGGAGCGGGGATTTCTGTAAGGGCGGCTACGGCACCGCCGTTGCTGCAGCCTCAGCTGCCGCCGCCGCTGCTTCTGCGCAAAACAAGCCCGCCAGCTCTGTCACCGGGCCCGGAGTGGGTGAGTGCAGCCTCACGCTAAAACCCCCATTTTCCTTTTTTCCTCCTCCCTTTTCTTTCTTAAGCTCTCTCTCTCTCCCCTCATTTGCTCCTAACTTACTACTGGTCAAGCTCGATGAAGCAGTCACATGCCGCCTGGTCTCAGATGGAAGGAGATCGGGAAATGGTGTTTCACTAGGAAAGTTGGAGGACATGGAAGTCTCTCTTTCCTTGGGTAGAACATCAGGGTTGTTACTCCCGTGACTTGAAACACCAACATGGTGACTGTCTTTAACCTTTTCAAAAAGGGTTTCCTGATGGATGCAAGAAGCCAACTACCCAAAAAATGCTTGGATTAGTTAGAATTGTTTGAATGGCTTTTCCTCCTCCAATTTTTAGTTCTGGTCAGCAATTTTTGTTTCACGGAAATGGGCTAATGTTTACTGTTAATGAGGTAAAATATCAGTTCTGATGGAGAGTAAATATACTTTATTGCTTTATAAATTCCATATTTGGTATCTAGTTCTAAATAGTCTTGTGGTTTATTGCGGAGAGCGTTGTTTTCAAATGTACTATCATTATATGCTCAAGGGAATTTATCCCATCCTCAATGACTCTGACTGATTTTCTTTAGTCATCTTACCAATTCTTCAGTCATCATGCCACTTTTTCAGTCTTAAGAACACAGCTCATTTGGGTTGGTTATTAAGTGTTGTAATTATTGCTTGTGTACCATTTTGTGCCTCGTGCAGAATCAGATCGCATTACAAGTGTTGTCTGTGTGTGTGGTTTTTCTTTTAAATTTTTAGTTTTTGCCTCCGATTAGCCTTGAAATTATGAATGTGGACCCACAGATGAGCAGTTTTTACCAAAAAGCCTTAGAGGAACACGTTTCTATGCTTCCGTCTTTAAATATGCATTTCCCATTTACTGGATTTATCAATTTCATGCTATTAATCATACACAAATCAGCATTATAGGGTCAGTCTGTCTCAGTTTTTTCTGCTTTCGGCAATCACCATTTTGTGTTTTTTGACTATTCTACTTTAGGTGTCTCTGTGACATCAAGCAACACGGGAGTCCCTGACATTTCAGGGTCTGTTTACACAAAGACGCAGGTGAGCATGTTCGTTAAAATGGTTTGTTTGTCTTTGTTGGATTAACTTGGTCACCAAAAGTGTCTTGATCTGACCTCCACAGTCTTTTGAGAAGCAGGGTTTCCACACAGGAACCCCCAGCGCTTCCTTTAGTTTGCCCTCAGCACTTGGGAGTGGCGGCCCCATCAACCCTCCGACTGCGGCGGGTTATGCTCCAGCCCCTTACATGCACATCCTGACCCCCCATCAGCAGCCCCACTCTCAGATGCTCCACCACCACCTGCAGCAGGACGGACAGGTGAGCGCCCACCATCAAGTCTGGTTTTGTATTTGTATCCTGTTTATAGACCAATCATAGAAATAAAAAGCTTGTTCCTTCATTATAGCTTAATTTTTTCTAATAATTATTACACAATTTCCCCTTCCAAATCAGTTTGTTTTATTTAGAATGTTTTCATTACATTATTTGATGTTGCTATTTTTATTGTTGTTATAATTGTTGTTAGTTATTATTCCCTTCCGAATTGTCATGTTTGGTTTAGAATACTGTAGTATGTATGCAAAAACTTTTTTCTTTTTTTTACATGAAATATCTTTAGTTTAACATTTCAATTGTTTCCTCTCTCAGAGTGGCTCTGGGCAACGCAGTCAGAATGCCTCCATTCAACAGAAGTCACAGATCAACAAGTCGGGATACAACAGCTACAACTGGGGAGGCAATTAATATCCTGTCCTGCCCCATCTGGTGTTCCAAAGACTGGATTAGTGGAACCTTTCCTTTTCTCCCAAGATATCTCCCCCTTTTCTCTGTCCTCCACGGCGCTCCCTCTCCTCTCTCTGCACGGTCACCTTGCAGTACCAACCCCATTCCACTGGTGGCGCTGTCCTAAGAGAGAGATAGCACTGTAAGGCGCCGCTTGAAGAAGGGACATGGGGGAGAAGTCTTGACGGGGGAGCGTGATCTCGCGAATGGATAGATACTTAGGCCTTCATGATCGGAGTTTTGAGTATTTGGAGTTTGTATTTTGTTCAAAATACAAAAAAGCCACCAAAACCCCTTGCTCTTTTTCTTTCTGGCATATGTAACATAGATCTGTTTTCTAAAAGGATTAAAGTTTAGTGGGGGTTTTTTTCCCCCCCTCTTTTTCATTTTACTGATTGATAAAATTAAAAAGAGAGGTTTGTTAGAGGGAGAGAGGGCAGGGTTTTTTTTGTTTATTTCCCTCCTTTCTGCTTCTTGCTTGATCAGCACCCGCAATCCAAATGTACATGCACCTCCTCTGTTTCTCCCCCTGCAATGAGTTTTTACCAAATTTTATTTTGGGAAAAGATACTCTAAACTGCTAGTGCAGTTGTGAAGTTTATTTTTTACCAAATATAAACGGATATATGGGGGATGAAAAAAAATGTATAGGTGAGTTCACAGGCTTTGGATCCGTACTGCGTGTGTGTGCGTATGGGGTTTATTTTGTGTGTGTGTGTGTGTGTGTGAATGAATTGCATCGTCAGCGTGGCCAGTGTATGAATGTTGTACTTCTAGAATAGGCTTCAATGTGTATTCCTTTTTTAATTTCTTTATTGGAGCCTTATTGTACTCTCCCGATGTGGGAAGTGCACTGGTCACCTTATACTTTAGACTTATTTTCTTCAAACCGATATTTTTTTTGGTCCTCATTAACCGCCCTTCCTATAGCAGGGAGACTGGATTGTTAAGGCATGACTTTTGACCTCTACGTTTTGCCATTTAGTGTGATGTTTTTCAATTGCGATGGGACTCTGAGGTCACAGTTTTCTTCTGCCACCCTGTGTTTTTCCACAGACTTTGTCCTTCTGTCATACCTTAAGTCATTCTCCCCTTGAAATGCGCCACCTTCTGTCCCCAAATATATTCTTTTAGTAATATGATTATTAGGAAAGTGCTGATGGACAGAATTGTACTATGGGTATTTTTTTTTCTTTTGTCAGTGACTTTCTTTTTGTACTGTGCATTTTAAAAAGATTTAAATGGATAAACTTGTCTTGTACATATATATATAAAAACAGAAGTACTGTAGTCTGTTTGTTTGATGGCTTCTTTTCTCCCCTCGAATCCTTACACACAGACTTGTTAGAATTTTTTTTGTTTCATAATGTTTTTTATTTTGTAAAAAAATATATATAAATATTAAGTAAATAAACAAGAGACATTTTCATCATTTTTGGATGTGAATGTCTTTTTTAAGAAAACTATGATTGTGTGCCTTTTAACTGAAGTCTGCTTCTTTGTCTTTTAGTTTTAGGCTTTTTAAATGTTGCTTTGCAACCAGTAAACACAAGTAGCCAAAATCTTTTAGGCCCAACATGAGATGGCCAGCTGACAATCTTTTAAAGTCTTTTCAACATTTATCTTGAAAAGGTGTCAATTTATTGTTATACATAAAAAGGATGTCTTGCAAAAGTGATCGTTAAAGTGTTGATTGGGGTATTGAATTAAATGGCTTGCAACACATTTAGAAGGATATCTGTGAATGGTTCATAATTGTGTTTGCCAAACATTGCAATCAAGCAAGCAGTTTTGCTTCATATAGGAGAAATCTAACATTGTTTCAATTAATTTACTCTCAAGCTGATTACAATCAAAGTTCTGTGTTTTTGCTGCTTTTTCTGAGGAATTTTTTAATGGTATAAAGCAGGGATCCTCAAATCTGGACCATTCCTGCAGAGTTTAGCTCTAACCTTAATCAAACACACCTGAGCATGCTAATCAGAATCTTCAAGATCATTAGAAAATCGCAGGTAGGTGAGTTTGATCAGGGTTGGAGCTAAACCATGCAGCAGATTGGACCTCCAGGGTAAGATTTGAGGAACCCTGGTATAAAGGCTTTGCCCCTGGACCTTGTTCAAGTCAATTGTGAGGGGGGAAAAAAAAATCATGATACTTTTTATTTATTTGAAATGTATACATTTAAAAACGTCTTAAACGATCACGTGTTACATCTCGTTACATATGTAACCTTGGTTCCTTGAATAGGGACTGAGATGCTGTTGTGACGTCATCGTTGGGAACATCCTCGGTGTGGCTGATGTCTGTACCGTATGCTATATCAGCGTGCCGTGTGTTATTTCATCCGATTTCCGTATATGACTGAAGGAAGCGCTATCAAAGTTCGGAACGGCCCGCATCGCAGCATCTCGTTCCCTATTCAGGGAACCAAGGTTACATATGTAACAGATGTTCCCTTTCATAGGTTCACATCAATGCTGCGATGACGTCATGGCTTTGGGAACGCTATACCATAACGCCTGACGTACCTTAGATAGCTGGAGACCCAGGAAAGCATCTACTCAAGCGGATAAGAGCCAGGAGCCATCCTCATGTCCAGTCTGTAGAACTTGATGAAGGTGCTAGGAGAGGACCAACCTGCCGCAGCACAAACATCTTCCATTGATGACCCTTTCAGAAAGGTCCGGGAAGAAGCCACTGCTCTCGTAGAGGGAGCATGTAATCCTAGAGGCGAAGTAAAGCCACACGCCTCGTAGGCCAAGAGATAGTCTCCACTATCCAATGCGACATTCGCTGTTTAGTGACTGCAGAGCCTCTGCTCTTACCACCAAAACACACGAACAGCTGGTCAGACCCACACCACTGAGCTGTGCGGTCTATATAAGTCCTCCGTGCTCTCACTGGGCAGAGACTCATGCTACCTGACCCCGAGCGGGGGAGAAAGCCTCTAAGACCACTTGCTGAAAGCGAAATTGGTTTGAAGCGACCTAAGGAATGTAGTCAGGCCAAGGTTGCAGTAAACTTTTACAAGCCCTGGGGCAAAGTCCATACACGATGGGCTGATGGAAAGAGCCTGTAAAATCACCTACTTTCTTAAGGGAGGATAAAGCCATCAAGCGAACCGTCTAGATGGGTCAACAACTTTTGACACGGACTCTAATGGCTCAAAGGGATGGCCTGACAGACCCTCCAAACAATCAAGAGATCCCAAGAAGGAACTTGTGCAGGGCGGAAAGGCCTAAGCAGTCTCGAACCCTGCAGAAAACAGGAGACCAAGGAATGACGAGCCACTGAAACACCACCTACGGGAGCATGTCCCGCAGATATTGAAGCTACATGCACCTTGAGAGTAGCGGGGGTCACTCCCTTAGAAAAATGATTCTGAAGAAACTCCAGCACTGAACCTACGGGGGAATGAACTATGTCCAGAATACGTTGCCTACACTATGAGACACAGTCTCCACTTGAAAGCATATAAGCGTCTTGTGGAGGGAGCTCTAGAGTTGATAATTGTGTCGGTAGTCTCAGCCTAGAGACCGGAGCACATTAACGCATTCTGCTCAGGGGCCACACCCATAACTTCCATAATTCCAGCCGAGGATGCCAAATCGTGCCCCAAGCTTGTGTCAACAGATTGTTTGCCTGAAGGGAACCTCCCAAGGAGGGCCTATCAACAAAACTGACAAGGCTTGAAAACCATGACTATTCTGGGCATCTGTGGGCCAGAGCATCCAGACCTAGAGGCGACGGGGGAGACGGGAAAAACCAGAGTGGGCAGTGCGGAGTGGTGCTCGGAGTGGTGCTCGAAGCAAACAGATCCACTTCTGCTTGGCTGAAGGACGATTCACCATCTGGGGGTGTCATCTTCATTCCCCGTCCTCCAGGCTCTGTCCTTAGAGCAAGTCTGCTCCTGAGTTCAGGTGACCTGGGACATGAACTGCTCTGATCAACAGGAATTTGGTTTGAGCCCAAAGAACAACACTCCTCACCAGCCTGTACAGGGGACGAGAATGTAATCCTCCTTGACGATTCAGGTAAGAAACTACAATCATGTTGTACGTCCTGACTAGTACATGACTGGTAAGAACTGTCTGAAAGCCAGGAAGACTGCCAGTAGTTCCAAACGATTGTGCCAGCTCCGACATTTGTCTGTCCAAGCTCCATAGACTGGACATCCCGAACGGACCACCATTTGTGACGAGAACATGTTTTATGCGCCCTCCCCCCTCTGGGGCACTAAAGGACAGGGATTCCTCTTCCCCACAGGATCCCATGCATACTTGCATTTCCATTTTAAACGGTAATGCGCGATTTGCATTTGCGTTTGGATTGTCACGTTTTATGCGTCCACAAATTGAAAACGCAATTGCAAATACAATTTGCAATTCCGTTTGAATAATGTCCGAAATATCATTCCATAGATTGGCTTTACAACCCCTAATGTAAATCCTTCACATACATTCATCTAAACTTGATAAAAATGTCTATATTGTTTTCCAACTACCAATAGTCTGGTATTGTTATTTCTATTTATTTTACAATTCAAATTTAAAATGGTATTCCTCATCTTGTCATTTTTATTAGTCATGACTTTTATTTTGAAAGGATTTTCCGGAAGCTAGCGGAAAGATCTCGTAGGTTTCCTCCTAGTCCTTCCTGTGCTGGATCTCTGACACAACTGAGATTGTTATGGTGGCGTTTGTGAAGGACCACTGGATACTGCGTCCTTAAATGAGCGTCTTTGATCTGTTTCGTGGGTTTTTCGGGGTTCCCGGGGGTCATTATCGTGGTGATGGCCGCAGGTGAGTCTATCCAACAGTTTAAATGCCTCCTTACAGTGAGCAGCAGCCGTTAGACTAAATAACACTTTAATATAAGAGATAATTTTGACAAGATACACTATAGGTTAAGATATTGTGTATAGTGTTATAAACGTACATGCTTCAATTATTTATTTTTAATTTGTTGACGTTTCTGTGTTGACGTCAATGAAAATAAATGCTCGGTGAATGTGCTTTTAGAACCATAAACTTTAGAGTAGTTTTACTTTATCAAATCATTCACAACTGCACTGACAATTCTTTAATGCATTATTTGTTGCTGTAGTTTCATTGCCCAGAATAATTTACAAATTGCTACTATATGTGAAGCCATATGGAACACGGTACACACTCTTTTTAAGTTTTACTTTGACACATCAGAGCATAAATAACAGCGGGCCTCATTTTTGATTGTTATTATTATTATCCTAGAGTGTGAAAAATAGCAGTAATGAAGATTCAGAAACCAAACCTCCAGAATGTTTTTATTTTCTCATTATCTCTTTATTAGAAGTGAAAGTTCTATTAGTTTTAGTTCTAAATGCAAATGTAGATCTTGGTTGGTTTGAGGTGTATTTATTTCTCATTGTTCCTCATTAATACACTACAGTGACATTGTTTAATTCTGAGCAGTCTGCTAATTTGAATGCGTTTTGATCAGGGACCCCTTCTTTGATGGGATGATTCATGAAGAAGATGATGACGATGAGGATGATGACGGTGGATTACACCACGATGACTTTAATAGGCCCCATCGGGACCCGTTTGATGATGCCTTCAGATTTGGTTTCAGTTTTGGGCCCGACGGGATGCGCTTCGAGGAACCTCAGCTGTTTGGCCAGATCTTCAGGGACATGGAGGAGATCTTTGCCAGTTTAGGCCGCTTTGATGAGCATTATGGCTTCGGACACAGAGGTACGTTTGTTTGCTCCAAAATGATTTTATAATTGAATTTGTTTAAAGTATGTCTTTATCTTCCAGGATTATCCAGGATTTTTCTTTCTTCATTTAGATTTTGAAAGCTGATTAGGTGCATTTTATGTTACTAGCTTCTCCTGCTCTTCTCTTGCCCAACAGGTGCTCCATCAATAGAAGCTCCGCCTCCTCAGGAGGATGCAGAGAAAGGCAGGGGTCGGGCAGGAAGTAGTAACTCGGTTAGAGATTTCATGTTGAAGTCTCCTGACAGCAAACCCTACACACCACCCCTCCCTCCCCCCTCTGGGGCACCAAAGGACAGGGATTCCTCTTCCCCACAGGATCCCAGCAGCAACTTTCCTCAGTGGAGACCCTTCTCAAAGGTAAACCTATTCACCGATTCAGTGCTTTTAGAGTCTCTTTATGCTGAGTTTGCCACCTGATTGTCTTCATTTTATTTTTAGTTTCATGATCTTTGGAAAGATGACCTATTAAAACCAAAAGAGGGAGAGAAAAAAGAGGATGGAGGTAATGCATTTTGCTTTATTTATTTTCCTGTGATTTTAAATTCAAGTACAGACAGTAAGCAAAAAGAAAACAAGTTCTCAATTAACACTTTTTTCCCCCCACTATTCTGAACAGTTGTGCGCACAATTTTTTGTAATTTTTAAAGAAGTTTGGATATCTTAATGAATAGTTAGATATCCAGACACTTGAAAAACATCTTAGCCTCCAAATAAAAGAATGACGGATCACTGCCGTATAAAATTTCAGATTTTTCATTTTGTCTGATTTTTCTGCATGAAAATATGAATTTCTTGCCTGATATCCAGTAGATACAATGCATAATTCTTCCAGACCTTTTGTCTTCTGGTTCCACCCTCAGATCTGGACTCTCAGGTGTCTTCAGGTGGTCTGGATCAGATCTTGACTCCAGCACCTTCACAGCCAAAGATAAGGTCAACTTTTAAGTCTGTCAGCGTCACCAAGGTGGTCAGACCAGATGGAGTGAGTGATCCTGTATAATTTTGTACTCAAAAGTTATTCTGATCAAAAATATGGTAATATTGTAGAGCAACACTCAAAATAATCCCACACATCTTGTGTTCAGATGTTGTCTAACAAGCCTGTGAAACACCTGTTTTTAATTACAATGATACAGAATGTATGTATGTGTGTGTAGACAGTAGAGGAAAGGCGAACAGTCAGAGACGGTGAAGGTAATGAAGAGACTACAGTGACCATCTCCGGTCCAGGTGTCCGAGACGGGCCAGGTTAGCGATTTCTAGACATTTCTTTAAGTGTCCTGTCCCATGTAATGTATGGCCTTAAACGTAAAATACAAAGAGAATATTTAAAATAGTGATTTTATATTTAGAGGATTTATATAACATCCTCATTTACTTTTAAAATACTTTATACATTTGAAAGTAATTCAGAATATTCCTCAAGCTTGTTCAATGCTTTGCTCTAGCTTTTCCTGAATAATCATTCAGAAATGTATTTTCTGCATATTTCAGGTGGACTGAACCCATCTATTGACATGCAGGATGATTTCTCAGTGTTTTCTAAGTTCTTCAGAGGCTGAAGAAGCTGTGAACACAAACCTAAGGACGATCTCTTTTCATCCTTTCCCAGCAAACACTCAATAATTTAGTTGATTTTACATTGTCTGATTGAATTGTTCAGTGTGAATGTGGAGATCCATTCTTGATTATTTGAGCGAAGAACAATCATTTGATGCCACAAACTGACCTTAATAATGTTGCCTACTGTTTTTCTTTCAATACACTTTTGAGAATAGATTAAGAATTGTATTAACATTGAACCTTGGGTTAGTTGTTGAAGCTGCAATGTTCTGAAAAGGACTGACACAATTTTAGTTTGCTGGTAAAGAAGAGCAGATGATAAGACAGAGTTTAATATATTTGTAAATTGTATTTTCAGTGGTGTTTCACTGTGTAACATAAAGAAAATAATAAGATCTGCCTTGTTTTTCTTTTGTTTTAAGGATGCTTTGACAAAAGGTCAGTTTAAAAAGTGATGAACACAGATCAGCTCTAAATTTTTATGATGTCAAAATCCTAAAAATGTAATGCTTTTCTTGTAAAATGTGAACTGAACAAAGCCAAACATAACTAGTCAGCCTGGATTTAACCTATTCAGATAGTAACAAGGACATTGGGTTCTGTGATGAAATTAAGCTCTTTAAATTAAATTATGAATGAATGATGCATTTATATAGCGCATTTATTGTGTATAGCCGTACCCCCAAAGCGCTTTACAATCATGTGGGGGTCTCTCCTCAACCACCACCAGTGTGCAGCATCCACTTGGATGATGCGACGGCAGCCACAGTACAACGGCGCCAGTGCGCTCACCACACACCAGCTACAGGTGGAGAGGAGAGTGTGATAGAGCCAATCAAATGGATTTGAAAATTGTTGAAATAATGTTGAGGTGGCCATGAAAAGGACACTGAACATTTTTCCTCAAGAAGATCCTGGGGCGATTTATCCTCCTGGCAAGTCCAAAACTTAATAAACCTCTTTAATGTTCATTAATTTTGTTATATTTTTGCCTTTTAAATTCTTTTACGCTCCAGTTTCTTTGGTTCTTCTCAAATGGGACTATTTATTTCTTTGAATCTTAAAGTTAATCAGCTCTTCAGTTTCCAGAATGTGATCACACAAGGTATGTTTGGAAACAAAAAGTGTTTCATTTTGAATCTGTCAGTATTGCCTCATAACAGGCTGACCCAGTTCTGCCACATCTAGACCTGTCACAGGTTTTTCTGTCTGCTCTTGTTGACTGTCAGAAAATAATTTTTAATTTCCCCATAAAAAATTAACACATACAGGAACATCATGGTCAAAGATATAGGCACCAAACCTGGCACACTGCTGGTTATAGTGCATATCATGCCATAACTGTGGTGAGAGCTGGTTAGCTTTGCACCCAATTTGATCTTTATCTAGTGACATCAACTTTATGGGGATTGACTTTATACTCAGTTATATAAATGTGTATCTTCTAAGTAGATGGAAGTTAAGACACAAGCTCTACAGATATGAGAGAACCTCAAAAGCTGATTTCACGTTTCTGGGCCATTTTGATCCCAATATGAATAACCAACAGTGTAGAAAGTGTTTGAATGATTGTTTTAGGCCGTACTTATAATTTTAGTCCATTGGTGAGACTTGCATGAGGAGAACATTGAGAGCAGCTACATGGACACATTAACTCTTTTGGAAGCAATCATGGATCTCAGGGTCCAACATTTACACATCAGATGTCAACTAGTGTAGCTTTGCTTAATTACCCAGAAAACTAGTTCATTAGGAAAAACAGAGAAAATGGGGCCTGGGAGCAAACTCACCATTAGATATGCATGAGAGATATACATTTATGTATGTGCTTATAAATGTTATTTATGACTCAACATAAACATGGCTTGCTTTCTTAACTAGACATTGGTTATGGATAAATGGTTCAGCTAATAACAAGCCGCCTTCTGTATCTTTTATTTTACTCTGACGACACACACACACACACTTTTAAAAATGAAGGTATTTTGTATGAATTAGGTCATTAAGCTTTTGTTTTAAAATGAATGGTAGAAGATTTATGCATCTGGTGTATGTCAGCAGTGCATCACAGATAAAAGTTAACAATAAACTACTTCTGGTTTTATAACACACAAGGGCAATGTACTACATGCAATTGTCATTACTTCCCCAGACACACACTTAAACCACAACAGATAGTCTTACGTTTGCGGTGTGATAATTTGCTAAACAGTTTTTTTTTTGGAAGACCATGCATTCTGATGGGGTCTTTTCATTACAGACCTTCTGCAGGGAGTCCTGAATTCCTGGCCTACATACTTTCATTGTAAACACAGAGAAAGACACAGAGGGCAGAAATTATGGATCGTCTGCTGAGGAGATGCCGAATCAAGAGCAGTTTGTTCAGAGAATGTCTGGCGGAATTTTTCGGAGTCTATATTTTAATCGTAAGTCAGCCAGCTGTATTTGTATTGTGGGAATATGTACCACTACATTGTATCTTTGCAAAATTGTAATACTTTTCACCAGTTTTATGAGATTCCTATCTTATTTTTTATGTATAGCCCTATAAACATGTTTGCATTTTTTATCTTAAATCCCATTATCGTTGAGTCAAATGTAGCACCTTAAATCGTTTCTGTTGCAAATGTGCAAAGAATTTCAGCAATATTCTGGAGACTGACAACTTAGACCTAAAATTTTGGCACTGAACAGAAACTTCACTTACCAAAATTCACAGCAATCTTGTTGTGCCATAAACCTTTTCATTATAGACATAAACAGTCACACTAGATAATTCCTTATTTTTCTTGATGCTACTTTCTCTTCAGCGTTTTGGGTGAGGATCAGTTGCCCAGGTGACGACCTCTCAGAACACTAAGGGTGAATACCTGTCAACCTCGGGTTTGCATTGGGCACCACATTTGGGATTTATGTGGCAAAAGGAGTATCAGGTATAAAATCTCTAAAGCAGCTGTGGATATGAAGACATAAGTCCCTGTATATACATGTAAATGAATACATTTCTCATCTGTTTAAGGAGCTCACCTGAATCCAGCAGTTTCCCCTCACCCTGTGTGTGCTTGTCAGGTTTTCCTGGACTTGTCTTCCATTCTATGTGTGCTCGCAGCTCTTTGGTGCATTCTTGGCTGCAGCTGTTCAGTACTATGGTGAGTGAATCTCATTCATGATCTATCTTATCTACACTACCAGTCAAAAGTCAAGTCAAATCACCATTATTTATATAGCGCTTTTTACAATGCGGATTGTGTCCAAGCAGCTTTACAGTATATTAAATGGGAAAATAGTGTGTCGAAATAGTCTGGAATAGCAGAGATTTTTTTATGGTCTCCTATGGTCACTAAGGCTATATTTATTTGAACAAAAATACAGTAAAAACTAATATTGTGAAATATTGTTACAATTTAAAATGACAGTTTTCTATTTGAATATATTTTAAAATGTAATTTGTTACTGTGATGAAAATGTAAATTATTCCTCCAGTGTTCAGTCGTTATTTCTTCAGATCCTTCAGAAATGATTCTAATATGCTGATTTGCTGCTCAAAAAACATTTGATTTATTATTATGAATGTTGAAAACATATTCAATAATATGTAATATGTAAACACATTCAAAAACAATTAGGCTCCAACTCAGCATAATAGAATATCACACTGAAGACTAGACTGAAAAATTGGTATATAATGATTTCTAAAAACTATTATCTAATATATTTTACAACAATATTAACCTAAATACATGAATTTATGTGAACAAAATTAGTTTTTATAACCAGTTAGAAATAGCTCTTTAAGGTATTGCATGGTTACCACATTTGTAATGGCTGAATATCCAGCTTTGCCATCACAGGGATATATTACATTTACAATATATTACATTTTACATTATGTTATGAATTAACATAATTAGTCTTGAATATTTGGTTACGGTGATCTTTTGGTGATCCAAAATTTTGACTGATTATATATATGTAAAAATACACAAGTATGTCCAAATGAAGACACTTTTCTATTCATAAGTGTTTGTTCACACATACCATAATGGATTTCACTGGAGGGCATCTGACAGTTAGTGGTGCCACCGCCACTGCTGGTATCTTCTCAATTTATCCAGCAGACTACCTGAGTCTATGGGGAGGAGTGGTGGACCAGGTCATCATAATATACGAAACATTGAAATCTACTGTTTGAAATGCTACGACTATTCTCAAGACACAATACTTTCATAAGATCAACATAACCAAATAATCAAAGCTAACTATGTTCATTCATAACAATTACCTATTCTGATGCTTTTATGCAAAAGTAGCTTCCATTTTATATACAATACTGTCAGTTATTGTCAGCCATTGAAAATTGTTCCAAAAGAAGCCACAGTAGAATGCATGTATTTTCTTTGAATAGATGATTTGAAGGATTGAATGATTCAATGACTCACTTTTAAACACAGTAATTTTTTGTGCCACCTATTGGTCATATGTTTGTAAAGCGTATTTTTGGTTTGTGTCTGTAAATGGATTAGCTCAGTTCACACTCTGTCAAAGTCATGTAACATTAACAAGGCTTTTAAAAGAACAAAACTTAAAAAATATGTGTTTGTCAGTTTGATCTGAAGTGAACTGTGTCGACAGACCACACTAACTTGAGGTTGTCCTGCAGATAATTGGCACAGCTGCTCTGCTAGTGTGTGTTCTTGCATTGGGAGACCCTCTTAACACACCAGCTCCTCCTGGTCTGGAGCCTGTCCTGGTAGGAGCAGCTGTCCTGGTGATTGGCATCTCGATGGGGTCTAAAAGCGGATATGCCATCAACCCGGCTCGAGACATCGGCCCGAGACTCTTCTCTTACATTGCTGGCTGGGGAGATGAAGTGTTCAGGTCAGTCTAACATTCAATATATTATACACACACACACACACACACACACACACACACACACACACACACATACAGTCATGTGAAAAAGTTAGGACATCCTATTGAATTCCATGGTTTTTTGTATCAGGACATTACAAAAAACATTTCTGGTCCTTGGCAGGTCTTAAAATTTGGAGAATAAAACCTCAGATGAACAACATCACATGACATAGCACACCATGTTATTATTTAATCACTAAAAATTAAGCCAAAATGGAAAAGCCATGTGTGACTAAGTTAGGAGACTCTATGATTCAACTGTCTGTAGATACATTTTTAGCAGTAATAACTTGAAGTGATCATTTTCTGTTTGAATTTATCAGTCTCTCACATTGTTCTGGAGGAATTTTGGCCCACTCTTCTTTACAACTTTACTATAGTTTATTGAGGTTTATGAGCATTTGTTTATGCACAGCTTCCACCATAGCATTTGAGCCAGGATGAGCGCTTGACTTTGACTGGGCTATTGCAACACTTTGATTCTTTTCTTTTCAGCCGTTCTGTTTTAGATTTGCTGATGAACTTTGGATCATTGTCCTCTTGCATGACCTAGTTTTGGCCAAGCTTTAGCTGTTGGACGGATGGTCTCACATTTGACTCTAGAATACTTTGATATACAGAAGAGTTCATGGTCGACTCAATGACTGTGAGGTGTCCAGATCCTATGACTACAAAACAAACCCCAAATCATCAGCCCTTCACCAGGATGCTTAATTTTTGGTATGATGTGTTTGTGCTCTTTAGGTTTTCACCAAATGTGGCGCTGTGCCAAGCATCTCCACTTTGGTCTCATCTGTTCAAAGGTCAATCCTCTAGAAGTCTTATGGTTTGTTCAGATGCAATTTTGCGAACCTAAACTGTGCTACCATATTTTTCTTAGAAGAGGCTTTCTTCTGGCAACCCTTCCAAACATGCCATACGTGTCCCATATTTTTCTAATTTCTTTTTCATTTAACATGTTAACTAAGGCCCGAAGAGTCTGTAGTGAAGTTCTTGGATTATCTGCCATTTCTCTGAACGTTACACAGTCTGATCTTGGGGTGAATTTGCTTGGACATCCACTCCTGGGGGGATTAGGGTCTGTTTTGAATGTCTTCCACTTGTGAATTATCTTCATCACTGTGGAATGATGGACTTCAGTTTGTTTTGAAATGGCTTTATTACTCTTCCCAGATTGATGGAAGCAATAATTGCTTCTTGCTGATGTCTTACCTCCTTGGCATTGTGTTAACACACACCTGAAGGCTCCAGACCAGCAAACTGCCAAAACGTCTGCTTTTATAGAGGTGCTCACACTTGCTGATGATCAGTTAATCAAAGGCATTTGATTAGCAGTGCCTGACTGCTACTTACCCATGTTAACAGTAAGGGTGTCCTAACTTTGGCACCCATGGCTTTCCCATTTTGGCTTTATTTTTGTAAAATAAATAATAATTAATAAATAATGACATGGTGCAATATGTCATGTGATGTTGTTCATATGAGGTTTTATTTTCCAGAATTTAAGACCTGCCAAGAACCAGATATTTTTTTATTGTGCCCTGATACAGAAAACCATGGAACTCAATAGGGTGTTCTAACTTTTTCACATGACTGTGTGTGTATACATATATATATATTAGTGCTGTCAATCGATTAAAAAAATTAACTAATTAAATGCACATTTTTTTCTTAATTGCGATTAATCCCGATTATTCCCCCCTAACATTAAAGTTTCTAAAAAATACATTTACATTGCAATAATTTCCCATTCAATCTTCGAATTAATGTAGAAACAACATAAAAACAGTACATTTTTAATATTTGTATAAATGGCATCTTTTTTATGACTGAAGGCCAGTATAATTCTGATGTCTCTATGAAATAACCCCCCCCCACACATTTTTAACCATTGATTAGCCATTCAACATTACAAAGCTATCAATTTTAACATTTATTGGACTACTTAAAATAACTTCTAATTTAAGTGAGCTTAAAACAATCTTCATATCAACCCATTATAATACATGTCATATTTACATGTGCCCTTCAGCAAGTAGAAACACACACCTAACACACTCGATTCAACTCATTAGAGACTGAAGTGGGTTAGAAAAGGTAAAGAGATGCGTGTCAGATCTGCTCATGTTCAGCAGCAGCAGCTCTTAAAGGGACAGCAGCCAAAAAAGCAGCCAGACATTCTTGTTTAATAAACTTTCTTAAAAAACAAAACAAAACAAAAAACTTTTAAATGGTAGTGCATATTAAACTAAACTAGTTTTTGAAGTCCACATTAACTGTAATTTTTATTATTATTATTATTTTGGTGAAATTGTAAATATAACATTATTGGGGTATGTTTTACCTGAAAATGCTACTTAAGTGTTTCTACTTCACAAATTAATTTTACTACTTGACTACCATCTTGCCTACTGTTGAATTACTGCTCAATAAATTCAACAGAAATATAGTACTTTATATTCATATTTTGTTAGCTTTGTTTTCAAAAATCAGGTACTGAATTCTGTAATGAAGTGGTAAGACTTTATATTGTTTTATTTGTTAACATTAAGATTAATCATTTCAACAAGTTTTGTGAACCTGAACGAAGAATAATTGTTTTTATAAATACTAATGTTAACAAACATGAATAAATCCTGGAAAAATATGTTGCTCAACATCAGTTCATGTTAACCATGGCACTGAAAAATGTGACTTTATTGTTAAATGTTACATATTAAGTTTCTATGAATTTTCACTGCCATGAGTTTCAGAAGTAATTGCATTGGATTCAATTATATTGCTAATGATGATATTAAAACTGCATTTTACTGTGTTGGAGTTCCCAGCATGCACTGGGACATGAATCATCAAGGACACCGTGATCTGTACCGTACCAATTTACTGTTTTATTTAGAAAGAAGGGCAAGAGAACTGACACAGATGTACGGCAGTGAAACAGGCAGGTCATCACAGAATAAGATGGCTGTTTATAGACTGTCTATGTATGGGACATATACATATATTACTGGAGGGATAGAAAGTCACACTCACACAGATGATTTACACGATCACAATATTATTTATAAGAAATGTGGTTTTCGACAAGCACAGAACTTTCTGATAGAAAGTTATCAAGTTATAGTCTGTTATCAAAAAAAAAAAAAAAAAAAATCACAAACGACATTCATATTTGTACATAATTCATCATAAAACACACACAAGCAATCCTTCAAACTCAATGCCGATTCAGATGTTGTAAAAATTACACCAGGCTCCGAACGCAAACTTTCACTAGTAGTATTTCAATATTGACTTTCAGCTTAGGAGAAAAAAATACAAAGACTGAACTTATTCACATTTCCAAATTCAACAACCATATCATACTGATGTACTGCATTTATACACAAAAAATGTGCTCAAGTGTATCTGTGACTGAAATGTATCCATGTATACTTATATTGACCTTTTTTTGACTATTTAAACTTTACAATCCATCTTTGACCTCATATACGTCTGCTGTATATCTCCTTGCACAAATGAAACTTTTTCACCTCACTTAAAGTTCAACAATTATCAAAAGACTGACGAATGCTTCAATATAAATAAATATCAGTACTACAATGTCTGTACAATATCGTTACATTTAAAAGTCAGTGTTTTCCTTTATTTTTTAAAAAAACCATTCACTAGCACCCTTTTTGCTTTAATGTTTTTTGTAGGTTGACGCAAAACCCAGCAAACGCCAAGCTGCTCGACGTAAAGCAGTTTTTGAGCAGATACAATTTGACCTTGTTTAAATTAATTTAAAATGCTGAGGATGTAACAAACAGGGAGGAAAGGGGGAAATAACTTTAATATCTTTGTGTTTTGGAAGACAGATGACGTTACAATCATAACGACAGGTGAAATTTTCCAAATTATGTGTATTAATCTTAACCATTTTGCAATGGCTTTTCCTTGTCTTGTCCCATCTCGCTTGTTCTACAAGGGCTTGTCGGTCCTGTGTGCCTTGATGAAGGCCATGCCATGCGTGCGGAAGTGCGTGTTAAGGTCCGAAGCCTTGTCGAAGCGCCGGCCGCACACCCTGCAGCTGACCCCTCCCTCCCCCTCCTCGCCCGCTTTAGGCGAGGATGGCGAGCCGTCCTGTGGCGACGCGCCAGGTGAAGAGTTTCCGCCCCGATTGTCATGTGGACCTTGGCGTAAACGGTGTGTGATGAATTTGTGTCGGCTGAGTGAGCCGGCCGAGGCGAAGCAGGCACCACACTGCAGGCACTGCTGCGGCGCGTTCTCTGCATCACAGTGGATGGGAATGTGGCGCTGGAACTCTTCCCAATCCTGTGAGGTGAAGCCGCAGGGTGTGCAGCGGAATGTGCCGTCGTCTTCTTCCTGCTCGAGTGGCCGGTTCTCAGACGCTCGAGTTCTTTTGGCTAGACCCGAGGCGTCTTCTCCTGCGACGTCATCGGTATCGGCGCCGCCCCCTACTGGTGGAGCTCCGCCCTCATTGTCAAGCTCAGACGAACTGCCTGCCCCGTCACCCGGAAGCGAACGCTTTCTGGTGTTTGGAGTATTCTGGGAGAGGAAATTCAAATTAATATATGGATAATCAAATATCTCTGAACTCTAAAGAGGTGAAGTGTCTAAACTGACCTGTCTGTCTGTTGTTTGTCGAGCTCTGATGCCATGTCTGACCCGAATGTGCTTCTCCAAAATCAGACGACTACTGAACGTACGCTTACCCTCTGAGCAGTGCCTGAGGAGAGCAGAAGATATGGACAATATATGCAGAATTAGAGGGGCAAACTAAACAAACGAAGAATCGTTTTTAGGGAGGAAAAGAAAGATTCAAATAAATTTGTGGTTAATGAATATTTGACTCACGGGCAGCGGAAGACTCTCTTGACGCCCTCATGTATTATCCGTACATGTCGACGAAGGCTGTTGGCTGAACTGAATGAGCGTTCACACAGTCTGCAGGGGAACTTCTTCATTAACTAGAGGAAGAAAAACAAGACAGGCTTATCACAAATGTAAAGAAATTAACTAAATGTACAATAATAAAAAATAAAATCTCTTAATGTTTTGGATACTGTCATCCATGGCATATTGGAGGCTTAATTGCTTAAAACATAACAGTTTTCTTAAATATATATACATGCATGTATTTGTATTTACATAATAAATATACACAGTATACACACATATTATGTAAACTAAAACTTTTATTTTGGATGCGATTAATCGCGATTAATCATTTGACAGCACTAATATATATATATATATATATATATATATATTACTTTTACTCAGCAAGGACATATTCAATTTATTAAAAGTGACAATAGAGACATTACAAATTATACAGTTTAAATAAATGCTGTTCTTTTTAATATTCTATTAATCAAAATAATAAAAAAATCATTAAAAATCTATTACGTTTCCACAAAAGTTCTTTTAAATTATAATGATGTTTCACAATATTATCATTTTATTTGTATTTTTGATCAAATTCTTATGCTCACAAAGTCTTATTAAAATCTTACTAAAAAACTTTTATATTTTCTTTGTAAATTGAAATGGAATAAATGTTTTAAAAATAAACACTGAAAAATAATACAAATAAATGTAAACTATATATATATATATATATATATATACACACGTGCATGTTTTTAAGTACCTACCGTGCCATGTTCGTTCTTCATGTGGTCGATGTACTCTTCTCTCTCAGCGAAGCGTTTCTTGCACTCTTTGCACCTCCACTCCATACTCCCGCTTTCTGGAGAGCTCACCTGATCTTCCTCCTCATTCTCCTCCTCTTCTCCCTCGTCTCTCTCTTCCCCTTCATGCTCTCCTTCCTCCTCTTCCCCCTCCTCATCATCTTCTCCCTGTCCCTGGCTCAACTCATCGGAGTTGTTTTCTGTGGGTTTAGGTTTAGAGGTGGAGTTGCTGGAAGGAGCTGAGACCGGAGATGAGGTGGTGGGCGGAGCCTCGGCTTTGACGGACAGGCCTCTATGAGCAGTCTAATGGGAAATATTACAAGACAGCTCTGGTTAAAAGCATGAGTGTCACTGACAGGAAAATGTTACAGTTCACACTGAAGTGGCTGTTGTACTTGGTATGAGCTTTAGACAAGGTGATACACAGAAACCACTTTATAAAGGCCAAACCAAGAGTTTTATTGTATGCCTTGTCTGACACCACATTCTTTAGAGGAAGTGCAAAGAATTGGTAACACAAAAGGCAAAATAACAAGTAATTAATTTAAATCGTAAACAATTAATATCCTCAAATGCACTCTATATAATAATAATAATTATTATTACTATTTTTGTTGTTGTTTTTATTATTTATTGGTATTATTATTAATAAGGTATTTACCTTGATGTGTTCCATCATGGACCCTTTCTGGGCATAAAGTTTAGTGCAGTCTGGACATTTGAACACATGCACCTTCTGTTTGGCCAGGTGAGTGTCAAAATGCATGTAGAGCAAAGGTTTCTGGGTGAACACTGTGTCACACATGACACACTTGTAGATCATCCTGTGGAATTAATATAAGAATTTTTAGCGTTAAAAAAAATATTAAGCACTAATCACAAAAAGCTGTGTGTGACGGGTCAACCTACTTAGCCTGGGCAGCTGTGAGGGTGGGATGCTGGGAAGTGATGTGCCCCTGGGCGCTCTGGGCAGATTTGAAGGCCATCGGGCAATTGGGACACTTATGAAACACCTCGCAGTGAGCTGTTTGAATGTGAGACTTGATGGAGTTCAAACCTCCGAACACAACCTGACAGCTGGAGCACCTGGTATAAAGGAAGTAGATTTGAGCAGGTGCAGGCAATTTCTTTGATTTAAAACAGAGCTGCAAAGCAAGGAAACTGCCTGCGATATCACAAACCACTTAAAGGAATTTGAAGGCCAGGAACCTGTAGCCGATGCGCCTGGCAAAGTGCAGGCAAGACTCTTCTAGATGGGTCTGAAATGTGGCCTGACGAGCAGTGCCCCCACACTCTGGACACACGTGGGGTGCGCGGTGCTTATGAATCCGCTGATGGGCTGAAACACTGCACCAGTTAGGCAGCATCATGGGGGGAGAGCAAAGCATACAAGTCTGAAACAGAAAGACAGCAAGGACAACATAAAGGAGTTAGTAAATAAAGCAGTTTACACATTAACTTACACATTACAGATGCTGGACATTATTTATTAAACATTAGCAAAAAATAAATGTGTAAATTGTTCAACATTATGTAAATTCATCAAATAAAAAAAGCATTCAATGCAAAACTTTACTTAAGAATATATACACACACACACACAAACACGTGACCCTGGACCTAAAAAAACTGTCATGAGGGTACATTTTTTGAACTTGAGATGTATACATCATCTGAAAGCTGAATACATAAGCTTTCCATTGATGTATGGTTTGTTAGAATAGGACAATATTTGGCCGAGATACAACAATTTGAAAATCTGGAATCTGAGGTTGCAAAAAAATCTAAATATTGAGAAAATCACCTTTAAAGTTGTCCAAATTAAGTTCTTAGCAATGAATATTACTAATCAAAACTTAAGTTTTGATATATTTACAGTAGAAATTTTACAAAATATCTTCATGGAACATGATCTTTATTTAATGTCCTAATGATTTTTGACATAAGAAAAATCAATAATTTTGACTCATACTATGAATTTTTGGCTATTACTACAAATATACCCCAGCGACTTAAGACTGGTTTTGTGGTCCAGGGTCACATATACACATATGTAAATATAAACACACACGTATATATTATTTAATTAATATATATTCTTAATTTCTTATGCAACAATTTACAAAGTTGCATTAAACATCTGTGCATGAATCTTTCATTTAGTCATTTAACGGTTAATTACTAGCAATTATTGCAAATTAAAATATTTGGAGAAAATTATTTGGAGAAGACCGATTAATTACAATTTTAAAATAATACAAATCTGTATGTGTGTGTTTAGTTTTTATTACAATTTATTTCTGAGAGATAAAAACATATAGCTGAAAATTAAAGTAAAAAATGACCAATGTGGTATGGTTAGCTAAATTTCTGGCAGGCCATTAAAAAAAATTCTGAAATACTGGCCCAATGGACCAACAGAAAAAAATAATTTGAACACATTCACAATGTTGCAACATACCGAATTAGGAGTAGCTCTGATTTGCTGGAAATGGGTCACTAATTCAGCCTTGTTTGAAAACTGGGCTTGACATTCAGGACACTTGAAGTTGTGATATTGCAGGGCTTCGCCCTTCTTGCAGGGCAGTGGCATCAGGGCCTGGGGACTCTGGGGTCCACGACGAGCAGCGCTGGGCTGGGTTGAAGCTGTGCCTGGAGAAGGGGAGTCCTTCAGTGGACTGGAAGTGGATGGTACAGGAGTCGTCCCTGTCTGGGTGGTGGAGGATGACAGAGGTGGAGAGGAAAGTGATGGAGAGAGCATACCTAGAGAAATGAGAACATTTAAGATTATTTCACTGCTGACAAGATGGGCTTTTATAAAACTAGTCTGTCTATGAAGAAAGGTGGAAAAAAAAATTGGTGCTACATGACTAGAGAAAACAGAAAAGAACTGTGGAGTTCTCTTTTGCCAAAAACTTAACACCCACAATGCAAGGTTGATTTTGTTACCGCACACCTCTATTGATCCGACTGTCTGTGGGCAGGAATACAAAAATGTAGAAGTTTGATCTGTAGTTTTTGTCTTTTGACAGCTCCAGAAACTACAGATTGAACTTCTGCATTTGACAGCGGCATGATGCCAAAATCAAAATTGCATTATGGGTGTTTTTAGCAACAGAGAACGCCACAGTTCTTCTCTATTTTGTCAAGTAGCACTGTTTTTTTTTTTTTTTCTTATAAATAAACTGGGATATCTGGGTGCAGGTAACAGCTGGCTGAAAATCTTTGAACTTATTCTTAAATATTAAGCTGAAACAATCCTATTTAAATTGAGACAAAAAGACAGCATGTCGCAAAACGTACCAATGGGAGTAGTGTCTTGTTGGCCAATCATCTGCTCCACTGTAACTGGCCTCATAACCAAATGTGAGCACTGCATGACCAGGCCTCGTTCCTTGTGCTCCCGAGCATGTAACAACAGGCTGCATTTGTTGAAGAAAGCCAGCCGCTTTGCGCAGTGATTACACGTCACTTCTATTCTCAAAGAGCGCCGGTCGTAGTGTCGCGCCAGGCTGCGCTCTAAAGCAAAAGCATCTCCGCACTCCAAGCAGCGGTAGCCAATAGCAGGCATAGGAAGACCCCATTCGGGGGGCGGCGGGGTTGAGAGATCCGGGCGGTAGCTGGGCAGCAGGTTCTTGCTGTTCAGGATCTTGTTGAACGCCTCAACCAAACTAGACTGGCTACGGGAAATAACAGCACCGGTGCTGTTGACGATAGATGCTGGTTTACATGGCATAGTACCTCCATTGGCGGTTTTACCGACTGTAGGCCGCACGCTTATCCCGCCGACGGTTGGCGCAACTGGTAAAGTGGTGGCTTTCGTGATGCTCACCGCTGTGGCAGAAACTTTCGTTTTATCGGCTTGCATGGCCATTTTGTTTTGGACCTTGCTGGCTGCGGCTATCATGGCACTGCTGGCTTCTAGAGTGGATACTGGTAAGGTTGAGCATTTTAACACTTGACCGTCATTTTTTTTTACGCCTTTTGCAGTACCAGCTCGACTTCCCGTTTGGGCTTTACCTGCATCTTTATCTGCATTGGCAGTGCCTCCCTTACCTGCTACTCGGGTAACTGTGCGTGTGATACCTCCTGTAGATGTCTTAATGGTCTTGATACGGACTTTAAGAGGTCTGGAGGGAGCATTTCCACCAGATACAGCTTTTCCACCACTGCTCAGTGATTCGGCGTCTGCTGGAAGGGATTGTGCAGCATCTACCTCCATTTTCTCTCCATCCCTTTTCCCACCATCCTTACCATCTGTATTAGCCACATCTTGTCCATTCTCTGCTGAACCTTTGTCTACCTCCATCTCCTCTTCTTCGTCCTTAGGTTCTCGGAGGGAGGCAGATGGTGATGAAGAGGCAACTGCTGAGCTGCATGATCTTTTTGTAACAGCAGATGTTGGCATAGAGGACTTGGGCATCTCTGGCTCGGGGCTCTCTGGCGAATCTCGTTCTTCTATCACATGCTCTGGGTTTCGCTCTTCTTGGGGTAAACTCTTTCTGGTTCCTGTTTGGACTGATGCAGAAAGCCAGTTCTGTTGAGCTCGAGGTGAAGCAGGTGATGCCAAGGGAATGTCACCTGGTTTGGGGTAAGCGCTGGGCGATATGGATGTTGAAGGAGGGAGAGAAGGAGACTGTGAATTTTCTGGAGGTGACCTCAGTCGACGTGATAGTTTCGGTGGAGTGGGAGAGTCTGGACTCTCATGGATGACCAGAGATCCTCCGGAATCACGATCCGAATCCTCCTCATCTGAATCTACACGTCTGAAAGCCGACGAACTAAGACGCGGCGATCCGTTAAATGGCTCTGTTAGAGATGTAGCCAGCGGAGATGATGCCACAGCCCCAGAAACACGGGAACCAACCGAAGGAGAGGATGATGACGGTGAAGAGGATGAAGCTGTAGAGGGAGTGGAAAGAAGCGGTTTTGGTGGGGGAAAGAAAGGAGATGCTGCTCCACTTGTCCCACTAGTAATCGCAGGAGCTTTCGCTTTGTCTGCACCTTCTAGGTTCATCTCCTGCTGCATATGTTGCTGCTGCAGAAGCTGCATTTTCCGGGCCCTTCCGACGGAGTCTCCAGCACCTTGTGCCATCAAGGGCTTCAGCTTATTGAAGATGTTGCTGCCCTGTTTGGAAGTGCCGGAAGGTCCAAGTGCTCCTGGAGACTCTGGAATCGCCTTTGAGCTGCATATGGGCCACTGTTCCCCATTCGGCTGGCCCCGGGACTGAGACACATGCACTGACCCACCGGAAGACACAAATCCATTATGGTTTAATGGGTCTGGTACCGAGCTGTCGCCACCATCAAAGGGCTCAGGGCGAACACGGTTCTTCACAATCACACTCACAATAGAAGGGTCGCTCTGAGAATCCGTGGATGGGCTGGGTGATCTTAAGGCTGAACTTCCACTTACTGAAGCATCACCAGTCTTTATGAGCGATCCTCCGCCTGCTCCTTGATGTCCCTCCACCTCATCCGGGGCGGACTGGATAGCCTCTTTGGCATCAATATCAGGAATGTCAAACGCTGCCAACAGGTCATCAAAATCGGGGGTTTTCATGTCCCCCATGCCGGGCCAGTGGACTCAATCCTAGAACACATAAAAATAACATGTCAGAAAACTGTGATAACAATTGCATAAAAAAACTAAATTATTTACTCACCTTCATGTTGTTCCAAACCTGACAAAAGATTATATATTGAGAAACTTCTGTGGGTTTTTTTTTTTGTCCATATAATGGAAGTCAATAGTCACCGACAGTTTGGTTGTCATTATTCTTTAAAGTATCTTGTGTTTTATAGGAGACATAATTATTCAGGTTTGGAACAACATGACGGTGAATAAATAATGTGAACTATCTAACTTCTTTGGGTAAACCGTCCCGTTAAGTCCTGTGTTAACATTACATAACAAACACAGGACAAATGGAAAGGCTCATCATATTTTTTAACAGCTAATTAAAACAAATATATATATTGTAATATGGTGTGATTCAATGGGATCTTTAATGCAGGGGATAATGTTTTAGCTGTATTTTTAACAATATACCATAGCAAGTCATCAGTTTTCATAAAGTGAGTTTAATACATATAAACATTATTTTTGGCACAAACACAGTTTATTTACAATTCAAGTACTCCAGCTATCAGTTTTTATCCGTAACAGAAACGCTTCGAGCTAAAGTATATGAAGTGAAATTTACTTAATGATTTAGCCACATATATCCTGCTATATTAGCTATTTTCTTTTCTTCTGCAGGAACATAAACACAAATATATACAGCGCAACACCAAATGACACCGAGCGGCTTTTGTTAGCTTTGGCTAACAGCTACGTAATGCCTCTGTATAAACTTAGCAATGGTGACTGAACTGCAATGCATATTTACGCATGGAATATGAAAAATAAATCATTTTAAACACATAAGGTAATATTATGATCCAGCATCCAATTTTTTGCCTAACAATGGATAAAGCCTGTTTAGCACGCTAAAGCTGCTATGGTATCAACACAAGAATACAAACCCTCTTACATGAAATAAAAACACAGCATGAATGCATAATTGATAAATAAAAAATATATATCGATGCAGTATCAACTGAGCACGTTACAGAGATTAACTGAATATATTTATATTCAGAAGGGCTAAAACCTGCAGCTGACCTGGCTAACTACAAATGGGGACCTACGATGCGTACGATTAAAGGGCTTCTGTCACATATTGTCCCTTACATGTGGCTTCAGTGTTGCTGGACTGATAAATAAACAGCTGGTGGGCTGATAAATGGAGGTGTGAGGTGTATTTTTGGGTTTGTTCTGTCATGACGGCGGGGTCCGTGCTGCCCCGTCTCGAGGGTCTTTTAAGCACAGGCCACTGCAACATTTACCTGTTTATAAATAACCTCACGTGGATGCCATATTATGCCTTCTTGAGCATGCATTTTATGTAGGTGTGTATTATTTTACGGATTGTGTATTTTCATGCACGGGGAGCTATTTTGTTTACCTGTTTTTTGAGATTCCCGACTATCCTCGCTCCAGATGAAGCGCCTGAACTTCCCGTCATCGATCGAGTGCAGCCAGGTCTTGGAAGATAACGATGATAATAATGAACAGGAAAATAATTTTCCGTCTTCCTTGATTATATTGTTATGTTTGCATGTACATGTATGGTGATATTTTAGCATTTTATTTTAAACTCAACAAAAAACATGACCACTGTCATTGTATTTTATGGATGTATAGTTGTTTATTTATTTACATACTTCCAGGATCTCATTTTTCACTGTCTTTAGGTTTATATGGTTTAGGCCTTGATTAGACGGATTGCGGATTTTAAATTTTTTGTGTCCCTAAAGCACAGACGATTAATGTTTATTGTATTATCGTATGCTATATCTATTGTAAAGTATTATAGACTAAATTTGAAGAGACATTTTATTGCCATTTCACACATCATCCACAAAAATACAGGCAAAAACAGACAAATAAATACTTTAATCAATAGATTGGGTACCAGTATGAAAGGGAAATACATTATACACGAATACTGTGCATCACAGGCAAATTGTTAATCATTATTGTGAATCTCCTGCATAGATAGACAGATATAAATGCATTTAATATAATCCTTTATTTCGTATATCGCCATAGACCGTATTGTAAGAAGATAAGACTATTATTGACAATTCCATGATGAATTGCATTGAAATGTGCAGAAATATATCAAAAGCCATTCCACTTGAAAATGCAACACAATTTTGCAAGCTCGTCTGATATTTTCATAGACTAGGCTTTAGTGCCATCTAGCGATCAACTGAATGTTCACTGGCATTCAGAATCAGCTCAGAACCTTGCGATGAGACTTTTTTTGTCCGCCCTTTTATCCTGCAGATGCTAACAAGGTCATGAACGATGCTTTTTGAACACCAATAACATTTACAATGAACACAGATGCAACGTTAATCGGTCAAAAACGAATCAAAAACGTTCATAAAAAGCATGAAAATTTATTTTTAAAAAATGAGAAAAAAATGGCTATACATACATTCAACTTAAAACGAGAAAGTTGAGCATTCGTAAATGTCCATAGTTCTAATTGCTTTATGGAGAAACCTGAAAGTGACAATAGGGACTTTTATTTGCGAAACGTAACAGGCCGACGTCTTAGTGACGTCTCGCATCTTATCCAATCAGAAAGCACTTGTAAAAATTCGAACTCTTATGGGCGGGCTTCGAACTCATGAGAGGGAAGTTCGCGGAAACGTAAACGGTGGTTGTTTTTTTGTCAATTGCGTTAGGAAAAATACTTTTCACATTCAAACACAAATAGTATTTGATGAAGTAATCGTCACAATTGTTTCATTTACAAGAAATAAGAAACAGTAAGTGTCATAAATATAGTAATTCAGAACAAATGCAAAATTTCCTGGTGTGTTTATTAGCTAGAGTGGCTAGCTAGCATTGGAGGGAACGATCTGAAACCTGTATGAACAACATTTCTATACATTTATTCAGAAGTAAAAGTTATATATTGTTGTCCTTTATTTACGTTAAGACAAGTGTTAGTTGACTGTACACATAAACGATGTAAATGAAGCTTATGACCTGACAGTTACTGTGTTTTTCATCTAGCTGTAGACACAACAAGAACACGCCATGTCCCACAAACAGATTTATTACTCTGACAAATATGACGACAACAAATTCGAGTACAGGTAGGAAAATATTTCAGTCATTTGTACAGTTTACAAATAATGTTTTCCGTTTTTGTGTTGTGCTGTGCGTAACGTTATATTAAACTACTAACAATGCTCCGCTGCTTAACCATCTGTTGAATCACAAAATAAAACGACACGATATTTAGTTTTTATAAGATCAGAATAAGTAGAAACATGTATATTTTCTGAGTTGTTAAAATGACATTTATAATGAGGGTGAAGTTTGCTATTCATCTTCAGGCATGTCATGCTTCCTAAGGACATAGCTAAAAGAGTCCCCAAGACCCATCTAATGTCAGAGACAGAATGGAGGAATCTGGGTGTTCAGCAGAGTCAAGGATGGGTACATTACATGATCCATCAGCCCGGTATGTGTTTGTTTGTTAGAATGTCAAAACCTCTATTGAACCAGACTTTCTATTGTAATA
This sequence comes from Barbus barbus, assembly GCF_936440315.1. Classification (NCBI taxonomy): domain Eukaryota; kingdom Metazoa; phylum Chordata; class Actinopteri; order Cypriniformes; family Cyprinidae; genus Barbus; species Barbus barbus. Next base: position 23,415,117 of record NC_136755.1, on the reverse strand, counting down.
TACCTGTACATACAATTGTCAATATATTGTTTATTCACTATTTACTTGTTCTATTTTTACTCTTTTATTATCTGTGTTTTTGTCCAGTCACAGTTATTCTGTTGCACTGCAGAATCTTCTGTCACAAAAACAAATTGCTTGTATGTGTAGACATTCCTGGCAATAAAGCTCATTCTGATTCTTATCTAACCCAAATATGTGCCGTCTCTACTGTTGTCACTGCTCTTATTCATGTTCATGAATTCTTTTCTTTATAGAACCACATATCTTGCTCTTCCGGCGTCCTCTGCCCCAATCCCAGTGACTCCAGAACCACAAACTAAAGGAATTGTGAAAACTGGATGCGATCTGAAGATGTCTGAGTCTGAGAGATACCCCAGATCAGATGGTGTCAATATCATTTGTGCTGCTTTTGACTTCTGTGTATTGCCTATTCTGTGGGTTAGATTATCATCACTGCGCTTGATCTCTGCCTTAACTGAGAGATAGAACTGTGCGCAATTTCCTGCTGCGCCTGTATTTATTATTATTCTTTATCAAACTTGTGTTATAATGATTCTGTATGAGCTTCACTTGATGCATTTTTTGCATTGGTGAATTGACTCTGAAAGGTCTAACAGAATTTGAAATTGTTTAACAAATTACACATACTGTTTTATTAAAAATAAATACTTATTTTTTTCTCCCTTAAAGTATTAACAATGCTGTTTGTACCAATATCTGTCAGCAGTACTAGTAAGCAGCTGAACCTATTTTCTCAAAAGTGTTTAAGAAAAGACTTCCAATAATGTATAATACTGTACCCATGTACAATAAAACTATTTCAGATTAACACCAAACCCTGATTGGATAAAAAGCAAGAAGGTTTACTTCTTTGCATCTATTTCAATGCTGATGAATTTGAGTACATTGTAATGAATGCTTTAACTTTTACTAGACATACAATGTGCGAGGCTTCAGTGTGATTCCCTTTGAGGTATTTTTAGTTGTACAGCTCGTTGTGCTGCTTGGTCTTGCAAACTGGCATTTATCTTGTGTATATATAATACACTACACACACATATGTGTGTGTAGTGTATTATATCGTCACGCACATTGACAGAAAATGGCTGACTTCTGGGTTGCAAAATAAGCTAAATCTACTTCCAGGTACATCTCGTTGGTCTGAAATCCCAATCTACATAGGTGTGTTTTAAACATGTTCTGATTGGCTGCGGTTTTGTCGCTTAAGAACGAAATCTGATTCGTCTCGGACCAGGTGTAAGCCCACAATATCCAGGGGGATATTACATACACCTTGCATATACCTAAACCTACACATCTCCACCCCTGATACCTTAACCCACCCCATCTCCATCCCTAAACCTACCCATCTCCACCCCCTAAACCTACCAATCCACCCCCTGATCCCTAAACCCACCCCATCTCCATCCCTAAACCTACCCATCTCCACGCCTGATCCCTTAACCCACCCCATCTCCACCCCCTAGATGTGGATCCAACCACGCCCCCTGCATCTTGTGGACTGCAGCGAGCCCTACTTGGAAATACGGGGTATGCAGTGCATAGGTTTTGCCGAGATCATTATGTGAAAGTCTTTAATAAAAATAATCAAACGCTTAGTTGCAATAATAATGTAATGACACATTTTTATATATCGGTTTTTAGCATTTTTAATGAGTTCAAACATGTATTTGTTATAAACGGCCGTAGCATATCTCTTTACGAAATGAACAATTAAATCAAATTTCTACTTATTAGATTGTGTTTTATTAACGCCCAAACCTACCCCTTACAATAATGAAAAAATAGCAATTGTACAGTGTGAGAAAAATGAGGCTGTATTGGTGTGCGCATGCCCAGTAGCGCCATACGTATCACTTCTAGCCTTAACCGCGGAAAAGGTACAGGTGCTAAATGAGCTTCAGTAGAACAACAGTGAACTGCGGTCTGATGAGATGTTGTTATATGTCGGTAAAACAAACTTTCCTGTCCTGTCAGTTTACTGTGCTTACGGCGCACGCTCTTCAACTGTACGCGAATATGAGGCGCACGCCCTACAACACTTCATCATAAATAAACAAACCGCTTAAACAACTACGAGCGCGCGCACACACACACACGTTGGTTTTTGTGGTTTATAGGGACTCTCCATAGACGTAATGGTTTTTATACTGAACAAACTGTGTGGCAGCAGCATGGAGAGGAAAACAGCGCTTTAGATTGCAGTCTCAAGAGAAAGTACAACTGACACCGGAGATTCTTGAGACACATACACAGACGAAGGATAGGGTAAGCTTATATGTAATTGTAGTCTGGTCCATGGAATTCTCAGTTTATATACTGATGGTGGTGGGAGGATGGAGGGAAACATCAGTAGTTGTCATAAACTACAACTGTAAAAGAGAAAGTCCAGTACTTATACACTCTTATAGCTGTGATTGGCCAGAGCTAATACTGTAGTTATGCATGAATAACTTGACATTAGCGATTTCTTGCTAGAACCTTTACTGATGCTTTCACTTCTGTATCTTGGATGGTATGAGAGGGAGAACCTTTTCAGCAAATTTTCAGGTGAACTACAGTATTCTTAATGTATTGCCTACACAGAAATAAAAGGAGAACTTGGAGATGCACATAGAAAAAACAAACCATTTAAAAAAAAAACAGTAATTTCATCTCAGTATGCTCATTTACCTAACAGACCTGAATGATTTACCTTTGGCTTTGAAGGGAATATTTTGCTTACAGACAAAGAAAAAAGTGTCCCTTTGCTTCACTTCATGAGCTTTTCTCTTTCCTTTTTTTCCCTGAAATCTGTACCTATTCTTTTGGTGGTCTAAAGTTCAGGATTATTAAAGAGATAAAAATACTAATTTAGAGCAATGAGATCAGAAAAAAAAAGTTTGAAAACCAAACTGTTACTTATTGTCTTTTTTAAGGTTTTGTTAACTATGGTGTCTGTAATAAAATAAATCCATAAATGTAAGATAAAAGAGTTATGTTTGATAATGGAAATATGTTGAAGCAAAGAGCAGGTGTACTGCTATGGTTTCTGGGACCCCTGAACAGTATAATGACTCGGGCCCCCTCAGTAAAATTGCATTCCAGGGTTAATTTTATAGTGAAAAAAATTTTGTTATCAGCTATGTTACTTCAGCTTTTGAAAGAGCTACTTGGAATAAACTTTGACTTATTACATTGTTAATAAGGTGGTTATCAGTATATATATATATATATATATATATGTATATATATAATGCTTAACGAGATATGGCCACAATGAAAGAAAGAAGGAAAGAAAGGCATATGGGTTTGAAACAATATGGGGATGTGTACAACCTTGGAATAAAATATTGATGTGATTATTCATATAACTAGATTTGGGCCATACAAATTACGGGAGTTTCCCGGGAGAAATAACAAAACAGGAGGGGGGTGGGAGATGGGTGTGAAATACGGGAGACTCCCGCGAAAAAGGGAGTGTTGACAGGTATGGTATATATAGGCCGTTTCTCAAATGGAAGGCTGCATCCTCCGGAGGTCGCATTTGTAGGCTGCATACGTCATAAAGATCTCATTTTAGAATATTAAAAATGATAAATTTGATCATTATTCTTAGTTAAGCATAAATTGTTGTAATATGCTTATGACTCGGGAATGTAATGCTCAGTTAATTGAAATAAACCAGGCTTGATGACGTATGCAGTCTACAAATGTGACCTCCGGAGGATGCAGCCTTCCGTTTGAGAAACGGCCATATACTTGGTTAGAGTCGCGTTATAGCTGTGTGGGCAGAGTCGGCGTGGGGGGAAACGATCCTTTCCCCCTCATTGTAAAAGCATGGTGTTGACCCAGAATGGTCTACATAAAATCAATTCTGTCACTCGACAGAGCAAGATACATCGAAAAACTGAGCCATATTGGGTTGGGCTGTCGGTACGGTGTCTGTGTCGTTTCCCGACACTTTTTGTTACCTGATTGAGTCTCCAGGCAAGAGACAGCTTAATACAAGCCTATGTGACGGCTTGTGAAAATAAACATTTGTCGTTTTGTTTTGCTTCATTTTAATAAAGTGATAAAGACAGAGTAAAAGCCTGTCATACTTTTTTATTGATCTATTAAAAATAATTTCAGCATTGACAAAACATAATTTTAAAGGTCTACTGAAGTGCCTTGAAATGCTCAGCATAATGTGGTGTGTGCTAAACGTATATAATCATTTTTACAAATACATGCCGTAAAATAAAAAGATATAAAATAACATGAAAATATCCCTTACAAAAATTAACCGTGGTTACAGCCAAAAAACATGGTTACTATAGGTAAACCATGGTAAAAACAAATTAAACATGTTTTGCTACACTAACAGTAAAACTGTGGTGATAGGTTACTGGTAATAAAAACGCCCAAAAAACACGGTTAGCCTACTCTAGCCTACTTTTACTATAGAAATACCATTGTTAATTTTCGTAAGGGATTGTGTATAATATTATGAAATAAATATTTTAGTAATATTTTGTAAAGTCCCCTTAAATTACAACATGTTAAAGAAAAAAATATTAGCTACTGTTGGTTCTGTTGGTTCAATTATTTAATTATTACTTAATCAAAGTTTTGTTAAAAGATGGAGCCATCCCTGATCAGCAGACAGGTGAAATTATGTATAAGGCTAGTGCAGATGCTAGTCCTCTTTTAAATGCCATCAAAATATATAATATTATATTACAATATAATATTACAATAAACTAATATATCTAAGTAGGGTGTGATTGTGTGATAATTCTCAGGTGTGAGGGTGTGATTGAGACAGCTGTGTGTACTTAGTGCAATGAATGATGGGAAATGTAGTCCAGGGTAATATGTAACAGTCTGTGTGGTGTGAAAGTCAATGTGATGGAGGAGTGATCTCTGGTGGCGAGCGATTGGAAGTCCATGGACCTGATTCATGACACATGCATTGTCTTTTATGAGGGGAAGATCTCAAGACCAAAACAATGCAAGAACTTGATTTGTTGTTATGACAGGTAGAAAACAACAGATATATTCACCTCAGAAAATAAAGTACCAAAACCTTATACTTAACGAAATAAATAAAAACGACAACAAAAGCTCTTTAATATAATCGTTATCCGTGAAGACCCTTACAGAAAAACCACATGAATTTACATGTATTTCACATGTGATCTCATGGGTTTCACATGAGATGCATTACTTTTATAACACGTTACTCCCAACACTGTTTATACAGGTACATCTCAAAAAATTTGAATATCGTGAAAAAGCTCAATATTTTAGAAAGTGAAACCCATATATTATATAGATTCATTACACATAGAGTGAAATATTTCAAGCCTTTATTTCTTGAAATTTTGATGATTATGGCTTACAGATAGTGAAAACACAAAATTCAGTGTCTCAGAAAATTTTGATATTACATAAGATCAATAAAAAAGGATATTTTAAACAGAAATGTCAGGCTTCTGAAAAGTATGTTCATTTCTATGCACTCAATACTTGGTTGGGCCTCTTCTTGCATGAATTGCATGGAGGCAATCAGCCTGTGTCACTGCTGGAAAATGAAATCAGCATCTCCATAAAGCTTGTCCGCAGAAGGAAGCATGAAGTGCTCTAAGATTTCCTGGTAGATGGCTGCGTTGACTGTGGACTTCAGAAAACACAGTGGACCAACACCATCAGATGACATGGCAGCCCAAATCATCACTGACTGTAGAAACTTCACACTGGACTTCATGCAACATGGATTCTGTGCCTCTCCACTCTTCCTCCAGACTCTGGGACCTTGATTTCCAAATTAAATGCAAAATGGACTTTGGACCACTGAGCAACAGTCCAGTTCTTTTTCTCCACAGCCCAGGTAAGACGCTTCTGACGTTGTCTCTGGTTCAGAAGTGGCTTGGTAGCCCTTTTCCTGAAGGCGTCTGAGTGTGGTGACTCTTGATGCACTGACTCCAGCTTCAGTTCACTCCTTGTGAAGCTCTCCCAAGTGTTTGAATCAGCTTTGCTTGACAGTATTCTGAAGCTTGCAGTCATCCCTGTTGCTTGTGCACCTTTTCCTACCCAAATTCTTCCTTCCAGTCAACTTTGCATTTAATATGCTTTGATACAGCACTCTGTGAACCGCCACACCTTTCAGTAATGACCCTCTGTGACTTACCCTCTTTGTGGAGGGCGTCAGTGATTGTCTTCTGGACCATTGCCAAGTCAGCAGTCATCCCCATTATTGTGGTTTCAAAGATCATCAAAATTAAAACAAAAAAAAAAACTTTTGAAATGTTTTACTTTACATGTAATGATAATTCAAATTTCACGATATTAAAATTTTTTGAGATGTACCTGTAAGCGATGCAAAAGACTATGCAGGCTAGTCATTAACATAACCATAGTAAACATGGTAACGTAAATACGGCCGCTTGAAGAAATCAGACTTCAGCTTCTCATTCTCTATCACAATCGTGTATTTATTTAGTAACAGATTTTATCTGTCATAAGTCTAGTCTCGAGACTTTAGCGTCGCGTAGCCTATGTCATAAAAAGATAATAATGGTTTTTGTTCAGGAGCTCCCTCTGGTACTTAGGTTGTATTTTTGATGGAAAAAAATACAGAAATTATCATTATTTCTAAATGTGATGTATACTGTGACTACAAATAAACAGAAACAAACTCGACCACGTAAGTAGGGTATGTGTCCTCTTTCTTTTGTGAAATAACGTTTCATACCGCTTTATTTCTGTGTGACTAATTTTCAATCCTGATAATTCATGACGTTGTTCCACAGAGGCGTGTAAATGGCGGGTTTTAGTGAAGTGCAGTGGAGCTTCTGGTAAAGGTCTTCACGGGTCCACTTGGATCCAAAAACCCGAGGTCCAACCCGAGACCCGAGCGGGTTCGGGTCCAAAACTTCTACGAGTGCCTCGGACACGGGTCGGGTTTGAAATTAGCAGCCTCGGGTCTCGGGTAATTAAAATAAATGTGCTTTTCTCAAATGGACCTGGTTAGAACCAGTGGTGTAGTGGAGGGTATACGCAGGTATACGGCGTATACCCACTTCTTTATCAGTCGGCATTCCGTATACCCACTTCTAAATCCCCTCTGATGCGCACCATTCAGTAGTGTCCTGCATTAGCCAAATCACGACAGTCCAGCATATGAGTAACTAATCCAATCGCATGTGAATATGCGCAAATATTCTCTAAAAACATCCAGTAAAGACAGTGATGCGGTCAGGAATGAGACGTAAACACACTCATGCAGTGTATGTTTCATTTATACTCGAAGCCGGATATCCCTGAAACGGCCTCATAGAAGTAATTTACGAGTCACGACGTGTAAGAATCCAGCTATCGCTGTGGCCAAAGCCATCTCTACTGTAGCTAAGCTGAATAAAAAGAAACGTGAAGACAGTAAACGCATGATTGCGACATTATGGTTTGTGTGTGTTTTTCCAAGTCATCTACAGGTAATCAAAAACGGAGTGTCTATTTACACTAAGTGCAAATAGCCCATCTTGTTGGCAAAGGCTATTTACACTAACTCCGCCAACTAACGTGTGATTGAGTTAGTCAAGAATAAAAAAAGTTTCAGTTTCAACATCAGTTTCAGTGGCGTAGTGTCACGGTACGCCCCCAGGAATGGCGTGGAAAGACGAGGTCAGGGTCCAAATGCAGGTAAGGCTTTTAATAATATAAACAACAAAGGCCAACACGGCACAGCAACACTTAAACACAGCAGATGACAAGACATAAACAGATAAGTACGAACCCAGGCAGAGTGGTGGGAGAGGGGAGACTAAATAGTCTGTGGCAAATGGGGAACAGCTGTGGGTGTACTGAGTGTGATGATGATGCGGCAGGTGTGTGTGATATGGCAGGTGTATGTGATATGGGAGATGAGTCCGGGAGAACGGGAGATGGCGGCCTCCTGTGGGGCCAGGGAGAAGTACAGGACCCGGACTCGTGACACTACCCCTCCCCTAAGGAACGGCTTCCAGACGTTCCACCAACCGCAAAAGTCTGGAGGGAGGTGGAACCGGGGGATGGTGAAACAGGGGGAGGGATGGCGGGCCAGGTCCGTGTGGAGACAGAGGCCGAGCAGGAGACCGGGGCGAATTCGGAGGGTTGGACCAGGGAGACTCCAGCCAGACAGGAACTCCAGCGAACGGCCAGGGTGGGACCGGAGGAACAAACCAGGCAGGCCCCGCCGCCTCGGGAGCACTGAGAGCGAGACCAGCTGTCTCGGGAGCTTCGTGAGCGAACGCCGCGCTCTCGGGAGGAACGGGAGCGATCACAGCTGTCTCGGGAGTTTCGTGAGCGAACGCCGCGCTCTCGGGAGGAACGGAAGCGAGCACAGCTGTCTCGGGAGGAACGTGAGCGAGCACAGCTGTCTCGGGAGCTTCGTAAGCGAACGCCGCGCTCTCGGGAGGAACGTGAATGAGCACAGCTGCCTCGGGAGCTTCGTGAGCAAACGCCGCGCTCTCGGGAGGAACGTGAGTGAGCACAGCTGTCTCGGGAGGAACGTGAGTGAGCACAGCTGCCTCGGGAGCTTCGTGAGCGAAACCCGCGCTCTCGGGAGGAACGTGAGTGAGTACAGCTGCCTCGGGAGCTTCGTGAGCGAAACCCGCGCTCTCGGGAGGGCCTGAAGTGAGCTCCGCTGCCTCGGGGACAACATCAGCGGGCGCCGCCGCTTTGAAGAAGCCTGAAGTGAGCTCCGCTGCCTCGGAGACAACATCAGCGGGCGCCGCCGCTTTGAAGAAGCCTGAAGTGAGCTCCGCTGCCTCGGGGACAACATCAGCGGGCGCCGCCGCTTTGAAGAAGCCTGAAGTGAGCTCCGCTGCCTCGGAGACAACATCAGCGGGCGCCGCCGCTTTGAAGAGGCCTGAATTGAGCTCCGCTGCCTCGGGGACAACATCCGCGGGTGCCACCGCTAACTCTACCCTGAGGCCCGAGCCGCTCATCCACAGAGCCAAGTTAATGTAACTCTCCAGCGACTCCTCGGGGTCCCAGTAGGGCATCAGGGTCTTGAAGGGCTCGGCCAGGCCTCCATGAAAGAAGACCATGAGGCAGGTCTTCTCCAACGCCGTCTGCCGAGCCAATCCTCTGAAGTCCCTGACGTAATCCTCAATGCTCCGGTCTCCCTGGCGGATGCCAAGCAACCTTCCTGCTGGACCCATGATTGCTGGGTTCGTTCTGTCACGGTACGCCCCCAGGAATGGCGTGGAAAGACGAGGTCAGGGTCCAAATGCAGGTAAGGCTTTTAATAATATAAACAACAAAGGCCAACACGGCACAGCAACACTTAAACACAGCAGATGACAAGACATAAACAGATAAGTACGAACCCAGGCAGAGTGGTGGGAGAGGGGAGACTAAATAGTCTGTGGCAAATGGGGAACAGCTGTGGGTGTACTGAGTGTGATGATGATGCGGCAGGTGTGTGTGATATGGCAGGTGTATGTGATATGGGAGATGAGTCCGGGAGAACGGGAGATGGCGGCCTCCTGTGGGGCCAGGGAGAAGTACAGGACCCGGACTCGTGACACGTAGATGATAAGGCGTATGCTTTTTGACGCGATCGACCCGAGTTCGCGCCTGCCTTTTGCCAAACATTTTTTTCCCCTTTTCAAATCTCATATCGCATCAGAAAGGCATTTATTTTCAATAAAAATGAAGGAAATAATCAAAAAGTTGAAAATAAAGTATCGGATAGGGTTAGGGTAGGTGTAGGGAGGGCTTTATTGTCCCAATAAGGTGGCATCATTTACACTCAGTACGTTATTATTGCGTACTGTTTTATAATGTACTACAATACTGAGGTGCAGATCATTGCCACTATTTGCAATAAGTAGTATAAATAGCAGAAAATATTGCTATTTTAACAGTGTAAATAGAATCCATCGCTATTTACACTTAGTGCAAATAGCCGCTGCCAATAAAAAAAGCATCTGATTCTGAATAATGCAGTGCTAATCGATAGCATTTATTACACTTGGCAATAGATACAGTACTAGGCAATAAAGTATAACTTCTGCCTTATTTTGTGATAAAAAAAAAACAAAAATAAAAACTAAAAGTTATATATTAGGCTAAACAAATCATAAAACTCATTAGGAAAACTCTGGAAAAATATTAAATTATTGGTTATTGTCCAGCAGTGTATTTGATTTCTCAGCCAATTAAAAGCAAGTGGTAATAATAAATAAGCAATAATAATCAATAATAAAACCTGTCAATTAGACAAAAAAAGTTATTATATTTCTAACTTCTTAAATGATTGAGAATCATGATTTTTTTGTTTGTTTCAAATAGGGATCACAATTCTCCCACAATTCTGAACAGACAACTAAACAAAATAGCATGTAATTTACTAGAGATTCTGACAAAATGTCAGTTGCTGCAGTCTATTTATACATTTATTTTAATTGCAAAATCTGCACCTCTTCTGTGGATAATATTATTTTCATAATGATCCTTACTCAAGTAGAAGTAGTTAAGTAACAGAGTGCAAATATTACTGGCCCATTTTGGAGTGAACTAAATATGCAAGACTATTTTACATGTCACTGTTTTTGACACAGGTAGTTCATCCTTTGCAGAGCTGCTTAAAAAAAAAAAACTGGGGGCATAAATTAAGAGTATACCCACTTCTCCAGGCACCACTACACCACTGCTTAAAGGGGTCATATGATGTTATTTTAAAGATCATTATTTTGTGTATTTGGTGTAACAGAATATGTTGACATGCTTTAATGTTTTTCAAATACTGTACATTATTGTAGTACTTCCGCTATGCCCCGCCTCTCTCAAACACATCAAGTGCAACAAGTGCAGTCTGCTCTGATTGGCCAACTGACCCAGTGCATTCTGAGTGGCCAAACACCACAAGCACTCGTCGGAAATGTAACGCCCCTTACAATAATTGCAAGCTTCAGCTTTCAAGTTAGTTTTATCAGTTCAAGCCCAAGATGGGGACAGAGTCGCATGACAGACACAGTGATGATGCTCGTATGTATTTGCAGTACACAAGCCATGGGTAAGATGATTTCTGACGGGCTGTACACTCCGCTGTGATGTGACCCTGTTCCCCTCACACACACACAACGCGTTACGTGCAAAACTCCGCATTTGAAGAGTCAATAGCAAATACTTGAACTAATAACAAAACATACTTACAGTCGCTGATTCAGAAGCGCCAGATTGTCATAGCAAAGTCGGAATTGACCCTTTTTTTTTACACACAGCGTCTCCCTGACATGGCTGCATCAACACTACTGCGCTTACTGAAACCACACCTTCTTTCTTTGCATGAACATTTGGGCGCATTATGCAAATATTTCCACATCATGACGTAGACACGTGGGAGCGTGTTTGAATGAGCCGTTTTAGGCGGGTGTGGACAAGTCTTAACTTTTACAAAGAATATCTCTTTGGGTTTGAGACTTTAGTCTTTGCAACTTTAGGGATCTCATCTATGCACGAACAGCTTGTAACACTCCAAAGAGAAAGGGAAACTTGAAATCACATCATATGTTTAAGTAATGACAACTGAGATGTCATTTTTGAGATGTCAAATTTTTGTACTTGAGTCAATTTAAGTGTTAAAAGTTTAAAACTTACCACATAACTTATACTGAACTTTAACTAATGGTTATTTTTAGGTTATTATTTTGCAACCATAAAATAACATTCCCAGAACATTTCAGGGTGGATATTTTTTAATAACCTAAAATTAACTTATACAGAACGTTCCCTAATGGTTATTCCTTGGTCTTTCCAATAAAAACATTGCAGATATTTTTGTGTAATGACCTATACACAGCCCCGAAATTAGTTTAATACAGCAGTGAGGCTGCAAATTGCACATAGACCGACACAGGTACTACGGCGACCGACACAGGACAAAGGTGTCGTCATCTGAGACAGCAGAGCCAGTGGTAAATAAAGGAATTACTGTATATTTACTTAATTATTCTGTAAACCTATATGTTATTGTGAATATCATTGTTACATATCATTCTATGAATTTCAGGTAAACAAAGTTTATAGTTAAAAAAAAAAAAGAAAACTGAGGTAATAGTTTGGCATTCTATACTAACAGAATTACCAGAAGATGTCGGTATGACATTAAAAATCACTGGGATGAACAAGAGCCAGCAAAAAACATAATGGATGTGCCTTTCATTTTGAACATAAATATATATATTCACTAGTGTAAGATTAGTTAGGTGGGAAAAAAAACAATGGTAAAGAGGAGAAATCATCTGCAATTCTGGTTTATTTTGAATGACATCACATGCAATTTGATGAAACATTGGAAAAGACAGATACAGGCTACTTAAAAATATATATATATATATTTACAACAATTTATACACATTTAAGTTTTTGTTCAATATGATGTAGAGGGAGCCCTGAAACTATAGTCGCTCCCATGCCTTAAAGCATGACAATTCATTAAGTATGTAATGTCAAATTCAAATAAATTTCCTCAAAATTTATGTTTAATGTGTAAGTGGATTTATGATGATATTATGCATGATATGAGTCGCTTTGGAATATAAGTCACAGCATGTTTCAGATGATAAAAAATGTGACTTACATTTACAGGTACAAATACAAATACAGGTATCAGTACTCGATCTGCAAGTACCAAAAATAAAAGTATCGCTATTGACCTTGTTCTGAAAAACTCTTTCATCAAAAATGTTCCAAGGAGTTTCCCTCTCTTGTTAGTTGTCCATCAGTGAGGTGGAAATCACATTTGGAATCTCATTCCCAGGACCTGCAAGGAGAGGAGGTAATTATGCAAAATATACTATACGTGATGATTAAGCAAAGTGGTTTCTACAGAATTGAGTATTTAATGAAGAACACTGTTATTGGTGTTTTCAGCACAATTACAAAAAAAAAAAAAGTTGTGAGCTTAAAATCAAAACCATGGAAATCCCTGTATTTATGTCAGGAGCTTGTTTGTATCATAATTATAGTCTAATTATATCTAACATCTGTATCACTCACCTCCTTGTTCTCTTGGTCTCTTCCGACCAGCTGCATAACTCAGATATTTTTTTATTTCAGTTTCACAGTCACCCCTGTTTACTTTTTGGGTTAATGCAGCCTCTGAAAGAAGAAACTTCATCACAATTGAATTGGAAATTCTCAAGCATTTGTTGTATAGTGCCTTATAATCACAGCTGTAAAGAGTTTGTATGTTATTAAGGTACATTTTTTTCTTTAAATATATTTTATTTCTATGCCTTTGTTTTGATTTAAAATTAAAGACAACTGCAGACAAAAAACAAACATTCTTGGTTTGTAAGACGTGTTCATGCAGCGGTGTGTTTACCTCTGATCACATCTGTTAACATGAGATGAGAGAAGGCCTTTTTATCTCCTCTCCCCTGCCAGTTGAACTGCATAGCCAGATCATCTATTATTAGGACTTGCTGCATAATTTTCTTAATCACGTCCTTGGTAGTAAAACCTCCAAGCCCTGATAAACCTTTTACCTGTGAAGAATTTATTTATATTTATATATATATATATATATATATATATATGTATGTGTGTGTGTGTGTGTGATTCTAATTAGTCAATCCTCACTTTGAATCGGTCAAATATATGTTAATATATAATGTTAATATATAATAAAAATATAATAACATTAAACTGTACAGTTACAATAGCCTGCTTGGACTATTTTCTAATAAATACTGTTGAATTCTATTTAATTTTGTTAAAACTCAACTCAACTCAACTCACTTTATTTCTAAAGCACTTTCAAAAACCACAATGGGAACCAAAGTGCTGTACATAAAAAAACTAAGAAAAAACGGAAAAAAACATACAATCCAAATACATACAATTTACAACACATTATTGAAATCTAAATAAAATAAATGCGTTTTTAACATCCTCTGAAACGACCCTAGAGTAGGAGATGTTTAAGCACAGCGGAAGCTCATTCCATTTTACGTTTTTTGCAAGTGTAATTCCTGTATTGTGAAACTGCAGCTTTGTGCTAATGCAAAATGAATATGATCTGTATTCTTCCGCTTTCCATTTCTCTGCGCTTACACTTTTGGCACTTTTTTTACTTTTTACGGTCAAAAGCACTGCAAGCCTGTGAACAGTGATTTGAAGGCAAAAACAACAGTTTAAAGAACTGCAAAACGGATTCACTGCATAGAACCAATCTGTATGTGCAAAAAAACAAACTGTGTAAAATGTCTAAATGACGTGTTGTGTATGTAGGGCAAAAAGTTCCCAAAATAATCCGATACGTACAACTCCATCTTTCTTTTATCTGCGCTTACAGTTTTGGCGCGATTTTGCAAGTGTTAGGGTCGCGTGTCCACCATCTTCTTGTAGCCAATCAAATGTTGACTTTCTCGCTGACTTTCACTCTCATCTGATTGGTTCAATAAACATATCATACGCTAAGACATTTATCTTCCTTTAGTTCAGGAACGATCTCGCTGCCGGAATGGTACTTTTAATGTACAGATACAGTAAAAAATAATAAATACCAGGTCATTGTTTGCTGGGTAGTTTTCTAAAAAATTAAATGGATAGGTTAATAAATCATGGATTTCCTAGTTTTGTCTGCAACGTTATTTACCCCATCTCTGGTGAAAGGCTTCTGCACACAAAAAAGAAAAACCTTGCATTGACACGCAGCGTAATGAAGTGAGTGGATTTTCCTGATGGATCTCATATCTATATGATGGATTTCTGTTACAAATGTATGTTCCTTTTTTACGTGCATTTCTCAAAAATGAACTTAACATGAACGCACAAGATTGCTACATATTCAGGAAAGTTGAAAAGAATTTGGTTCTAAGAGTTCTTTGGTGACAGCTTGGTTGTATCCAGGATTTTTCTACCTCGAGCTCCGTTGCGTAGCTTCAGTTAAGCACATAAATTAGCCCAAAACGCATCAAACACCCAAGAGTGACACTGTAGAACTTCCACACCAACATACGTAGGTAAACCACACCAACACCAGCATGCTCTGAATGAAAGATGTACATGCCCACTATTGTCTGTGAAATTCCAGACTCAGCCTCCGCACTTTCACAGTCCTGAAGGATAAACAAAGAGAATGAGAAGTGTTCCAATGCCAGTCACAGTGTCATATTCAGACATTTTAAAGGCACATTGTTTAAAAACTCTGACATTTTGGATATGTAGACTCATTCAAATGTACACTGCCTGGTCCAAAAAAGAAAAGAAAAAGTCACCATTTGGATTTAAATTAGCAAATAATGAAGAGTCTAGAATTGAATGATTATTGTAGTGATTTTTATGTTTCCGGCTTGTATGTCTGGCAATAAATCTTTTAACCCAAACTTATGCAGTGTGTAGCTTTTTATTTCTTAAACAACCATGTCGGAGGACGTACCGATGTACACATTCCAGCATGACAATAACAAAATTCATCTGTTACTCTGAATAACAGAGTGATGTCATGAAACTCTGACTGAGCGATCTTGAAACTCTTGAGAGTCTTGAAACTCTGACTGAGCGATTACATGAGGTGTGATTCATTCCGGTAAGATGTTCTGTTTCTTTCAACACCTTCTGATGATTGTTCATGTTTATTTGCTGTGGTAACTAGAAGTAAAGAGGAAGAGATGATCGGTTCATGTGAGTGCTGCTTGTACGCTAAAATGATCTTTCACGTTACATTAACACCAAAACTGTATTTACTGTTTAACTTTAGTGATACAATTGACAGAATCTGAAATCTGACACTTTGTTTCATATCACAAGCAACAAAACTTACTGTGATTTATTGTGTTTCATTAAGTTTCATTTAAGTTCACACATCAAGTGAAAACAGCATCTATCAATTCTTAGGATTTATAATGAGATCACTGTCACAATGAGAAACGATTAAAATCGAAAAACAGATTTCAACCCCTAATTAGTACCATTAGCTAGCTAGTGAAATAAATGATAGGCCGCGCATTGATATTAGTGTAATACGATATCAACCGCACTAATAATACATACAATTAAATTGCCAAATAATATACACTAAGTACAGATAAGATATATCTTACCTTGCAAATAGATTATGATCATCCAGGCCAGTGTTGCCAACTAATTTTCAGATAAAGTTGCTAAAGGAAGGTCGATTTGTTGCTGAAAGTTGCTAAATGACGTTGTGATATAACTTGCGTGATGACATCAAATCTCAGCAAAAAATATATTTTATATATGTTAATTTAGATTTGTTTGTAAAATAATATAAATAACATATTAACTTATAAATAATTTTTTTTTTAAAATACATTGAATTATTGAACACATTTTTGAATGATTACAATTTAATTTTCTTTTTTTTTTTAAAATAGCTAGTAAACTACGTAGGCCTAATACTAAACATTCTCAGCAATTATGCTTTAAGCAGTGTATTAGTAATTAGCTAGTATGCCACACTCTAAGAAATGTCTGTTAGAAATAGAAATTATATTACTATGTTAATATAAAATAATTTTCTGTGTTGTTTTTTACCTGCATTTTAAATACGTATTGTGTTTTCGGGTTACAGGGTTACAATGGATAATGGATATGTCCTGGAAAATGATCTTTTTCCTATTTTCTTACAATGTACTACTGATCAACAATCGCAGGTACAAGCTAGAAGCTGCTAACAAGTGTATCATAAATGAACAATTATTCTATTATTATAATTATTATTAAATTGAACAATTGCAATTTATCTCAATTCACGTGAGGTGTGTACTTCTAGGCATCTTTGATTTCCTCTTTTTGTGTAATTTGGATGGAAAATGTGTGCCTTTTTATTGTCTGAGTCACTATCAAAAGCTGCTCAAATTACTAAGTTTGTTGCTAGGTGCTTTGGAAAGAAAAAGTTGCTAGGGTAGTCTGAAAGTTGATAAACTTAGCAACAAAATTGTTCAGTTGGCAATACTGATCCAGGCTGCTCCAATGCAAAATGGTGAGGAGATTCTGGAGAACGCTGCTTCTGGCGCTGCTTTTTTTATTTTATTTGCATGTGCATTACCAAAGCGGCGTTAGACACGCCATTGTGCACTACACCATACCGACTGGAGGATGGTAAACGATTCTATTTGTATGTAAACCAATCTCATGCAATTTAACTAATTGGATCTGAATTATTTCAGAGCCAGCTTTATTTATACCCTATATCAGCTTTATTTATACCCTAACATACAGAATTACCAAATGACCACTGGAACTAGTTGAGACCTTACAATCTGACTTTGCTGCAGTTAAATTGAACTGCTGGTTTGTTGGCCAGAGGATTTTGATTTTGATATTGTGCAGTTGCTTTGACACAATTTACATTGTTAAAAGCGCTATATAAATAAAGGTGACTTGACTTGACTTGACTATTCAAATTCTGAATCCAAATTCTGCTTTATTTCCTCTCTCCTGAGGTACCTTCTTCGATCGAATTTTGAAGGCAGCATGGATGTATCTTTCGCTGCCTTTGATATCCCACAATCCTGTGTGTTCCAGCCGCACCACACCGATACGCTGTTTTCGTTCAAATCAAAGCGTAAATAAACGTAGAAGATTCTTTGGTTTGAACGAAAACAGTGTATCCAGTGTTACTTGGCAGTCAATGGGACAGTCAAAAGCCTCCTGGTTTTCATCCAAAATATCTTAAATTGTGTTCCTAAGACGAACAAAGTTTTTACAGGTTTAGAGCAACATGGGGGGGGGGGGGGGGGGGGGGGGGGGGGGGGGGGGAGTAACCCTTTAACGTAAAAATAAAAAATTTTCATTTTGGGGTGGAGTAACCCTTTAACGAATGCACTTCCTTACAGTCCACCAATGATTATTTGAAAATGAAACTAACAACATTTATTGTCAGAATATTAACAAGTTGTAGCTAACTACAGCTGCGACCCATATCAAAGACTGTTTTTCAGCTGAACATTAAGTTGAACAATACTCTATTTTTTTCTTTTTTATATATATTTTTTTAGCAATGCTCTATTTTATTAATTTTTTTATTTATTCACAGTTTAATTTTATGCTTAACTGCCTAAAAAAATCAAGGTTGCCTGATAACCTGTCTAAATATTTTCACCATGGTAAAGACTATATAAAATCGCACCTTTGTAAGATATCAGTCAGCATTTAAACCGCTGTGTGTGTGTGCGTGTGTGCGTATTGTATTTTTCATATGTATCATTACATTATTCAAGTAAGTTCCAACCCAATACCTGCATTTAAAGTTGTAATGCGGACGCAGCAAACCGTGGATGAAACATTCCCACCATCTTCTCCATTATGAAGTAAAACATAAAAACAAAAAATAGCATTTCTGGCTCCATCTCTCCACAGCATCTTGATCAAGTCTTTACTAACATTTGACATCACACGTTCAATCAATTTGACACCAAATGTTAGTCAAGATTTGATCAAACTCATTGATCATTTTCATTGGATTTAAAATAGAGGGCAGTGGCAAACAGACACCAGTTTGTCGTGACTTTCATGCACGCAGCCTCAGCCTAAGGGCAAATATAGAACTTTAAAAGCTGACATGCAAAAGAGAAATGCAAACTCTTAAGTTTCGTTTATTAACACTTTCGCAACAACAGAACCATGCTGCTGATGTTCAGAATGTTCCCCAGAGCTGATATAGGTTTGGTGAATTAACCATCCTAAAAAAAACAAAATGAAAAAATAAATAATATATGTGTATATATATATATATATATATATATATATACGATCTTGTACAGATAATTAGCAATCAAGCTTTATTTAAAAAGTTATAATTTCAGCACACCAGACTAAAAAGAAACCTGCACATAGCCTAAAACTATATACAGAATAAAATGGACAAGTGCACATGACGCATTAAAACCTCACCCATAGTAATGCTAATGCTTCTATAAATATGAATAATTATTCACTTATATAATAATAATGATAACAGACCTGAAATCTTTACATACAATAATGAAGATCTTGTATTGTGTCATATTTAAACATTCATTGAACTCAGACTGGATCATTTCCATTTGGCCTGAAGCGGAAAGTCAGTATTAATTTACTTTCACTTCACATGCTTTCACTATAATTTTCCCTGAAACCTATACCTATTCTTTTTCATAAGATTAAAGCTCCGGATTTGATAATTAATAGTGACGCTGATGAAAATTGTCACAGTTATTTAGCCTTTTAGAGAAGAAGTCTAAAATGCTAAAAAGCTTTAGGAGGTTACTATCGAACATTATGGAATAAGACAAAACACAAGCAAGTCAATACACACCGTAAACATTTAAACTGTGTATTCTACTGATTTTTATGATTATTCTGTATAAATTTAAAATAATTTCAAGTAAAATTCACAAAGCAGAATATTTCTGTTTCACTTCTCACTTTAACACACACCAAGAAGTCCACACCCACAGGTCAATCAGATTCAAGTTCAGAAAACGTACTCTGACACTAGACAGCTGAATCGACTGCAGTCTTCTGTCCTGACAGACATTATCTCTGAGATATAAGGTAACTGAAATTGTAAACTTAATTACTTTTTTTTTTGCTTACTTTTTAATTGTCTAATTTATTCAATAAGTATTTGACCTGTGATTTCTAAAGTGAAACTAATTATATAAATAATACAAGCTTGTTCACGAGAGCCCATTCTTAACTTGGTTTTCCTCTGAAGAATTGAATTTATCTATGAGAATTTAGTTTTTCTTGATGTACCTCAAAAATGAGAACTAACACTGGTTTAGAAATTCACGTGCATCATAAGCTGGTCTCATGAGTATTCATATGTCTCTTTTATAAAGTGTCAGTGTAATAAGTATAATTACTTTGACTTGCATAGACACAGAAACGCGCCATAATGATATATTAACCGCATCTAAAACGTAAAATCAGCTGTTCTGATATTATTTTTATGATAAAAGGGGTTATGTTTAGGCATGGCTCAGGTTTAAGGGATCTAAAATATATCAATAAAATTGTAAAAAAATAAAAATACACACACACATATATATATATATATATATATATATATATATATATATATATATATACATTTATTTTAAGAAAGATTTCTAAATATCTCATGATTCTACAGCATCTATCCAAACATATGAAAAAGCTGCTTTTCTACCGTCAGCAAGAACAGTTCTAAGATGGGTAAGGAATGGTTAAAGTTACATTTACACTTGAGCTTGGTTTGGCAATTACAAACAAATTTTGTCCCTTCTATTAGCCAAATGTGCTAGCAAACTGCCAGCACTAAATGGAACATTAAATGTTTGGCCCGACTGTGGATTAGTGGATAATCAGAGGAGGCTGGGTTTTAACAACTGGTTAAGCAGGATTTGGCAGTTGTGGGAGAAAGAGGTAAATGATAACCTTTCTTATGAGTGTAAGCCAACACTGTTACCAAACTTAACACCCAAGTCAAAATTAACTTTGGACAAAGAATACAACAAAAGGAAGGCCAGAATGGTTTTTGGAGTTTTTGGACACCAGAATGTTTAAAACTCAAAACCTCAGTAATTATCTCAAAATATAAAACAAGAAGTTTCTACTCCCCGCTCTTTGTTTTGACAGGGAACTTACTAAGCTGATGATCTTTGGTCTGTGAGAGCAGATCTGTCGATGGCTATGCAGACCATAAACTTCATCACCTGGAATGTTAATGGACTTAAACGAAACAGAGATAAAAAAATTCAAGTACTAGAAAATGCTGACGTAGTTTTCTTACAAGAGACACACATTGGAGTAGGAGATGAACACATTTTAGAATGTCTAAAAAATGAGTGGTATGTTTCCTACACAAAGTTTACCTCCCGAATGGGAACAGCCATACTATTCAAGAAAAGACTACATTTTGAACAAATAAGTGATGAAAAAGATAACTGTGGAACATATGTTGTGCTGAAATGTAAACTGGGAGGTCAGCTGTACACTCTGGTGAGTGTTTATAACCATGAAAAAGACACAAAAACCCTTGATAAACTTTCAAGGTACCTGCAATCAATGACCACAGGGCTGCTGGTGATCGGTGGAGATTTCAACACAGTTCTCAATCCATTTATTGACAAAGACAACCAAATCCATTCAAAAGAGGTGACGGACAGTACAACCCACAGAAAGCTGCGCTGTTGTGTGAAAAAGTTCATGAAATCTCTTCAGCTGGTTGACATCTGGAGAAGAAAGAATCCCACAGAGCAGAATTATACGTTCCACAGTCAAGTTGCGTCCAGGTTGGATTATTTCTTTCTTCCAGAAGAATGTATGTGGCGTGTCAGACGTTGCGAAATAAGAGACTCAGGGATGCGCGACCATCATCCTGTGTATTTGGAGATCAACAATGCTCCCACGACAGTTTTTCTGAAAGATCTCCAGATAAAGCCAGTCTTCCAATGGCTGAATCTAAAAAAACATCTTTTTACAGATGAAACGGGTTCATTACTGGATGAAGAAAGCTCACATGCAGTCAGTGAGGTTGACATTATGTCAGCTGTAAATTCTCTTCAGGTGTCAGACACACCGAGACCAGACAGCATCCCAGTTTCCTTCTATAAAGACAACATTCAGGTCATAATTCCATACATAAAGATGCTCTATGACAGAATCCACAGCGGTGCATTTAGCTGCTCTGAGAAACACTTCAATGAAACTGTAAAAAGTCCACATGACAATAGTCAACACTTCTTTAACATTGACTACCTCATCATTGCAACAATTCTGGCAAAACGTCTGGATGATTACTTGGAGTCTCAGTCAAAGGGTCGTGCACCAAAAAATTCAGCTGCTGTCATGATCTCTCCAAAAACATTCTGCACTGAGATGAAGTTGTCTCTTATTCAGGATGAGATAGAAAATCAAAAACGGTCAAACCCAGCTCTGTATCAGGATTTCTTCATTGTTAAAAACCTTCTCAGAGATGCACCAGAAGTATCTGCAGATGTTTCAATCGAGAGAGACAAACTGCTGGATCAGGGCTGCCCGCTGACCCCAGTTCTCATTACGCTGGCTCTGAAATGCTTTGCCTCCGCATTAGCTGGCCGCTTAAAACCGCATGAAATTCAGTTTTTTCAAGAAAGCGTGATACTTTGCATCCAACCTGAGGACCTTGAGAAAATAATAGCTGCTGTGAAAAAAAGAGCTAATGAAGTGTTTTACATTAAGGAATTGTCTAAAGGAAATGTTGAAGGTGAACAACTAAAATATCTAGAAAATGAATCTAAGGATGAACATTGTTATGAAAGAGAAGCAGAAACACTGATGGATAACACAGAGGAAGAGTCAGAGGCAAGTTGGTCTAAAACAAACAAAGGCAATAAAGAGAGAATGGTGTGTGAAGAGCTTGATTTTGTGCCTATGATACAGGAAGAAGACATTTCAGTGGAGGGTGATGGAAGGTGAGGATAATGAAGATGACTTGGATCAGTCGTCGTCAGAGTGATAGCTATTTACTTCTGATGCTAAGTAGCAACTATGCAAGAGATAATGGCTAAATGGATGCATACTACATCACTTTTGTTCTCTGGATTTTGAAAATTTGGTTTTGTTTGCAAATCACCAACACAGAATGGAACGTGTCTGTTGCTCACGAATGCAAAGCTTCAAAAGAAGTTAGTTTCTGCTGAAGATAAGTAGAAATGAGATATAAATGCTCTCTGTTTGCAGCGTGTTAGTCACGCTTTTCTGGAAAGTGAGCAAGAAAACATATAAATATATAGTTTGATCAATCCATGTCATCAACTAGCTGTTCACTTCCATGATTTAGTATGATTGCATTTACATCAGAAATGAAGCATACACCAGACCACCCTTTTTAGGTGGGTATTTGTGTGTACGCAGCATTTCAAAATAGCATTTACATTATCTAAACAAATTTAACTCTGATGCCAAATGAACCAATGTGCACACCGCAAGTGCTATGAAAGCAAGGCTAATCTAGTCTAGACAATGAAAAAGGGGTGGTGATGGCGCAGTGGATAAGACACATGCCTTTGGTGTGAGAGACCTGGGTTCGAATCCACTGTGAGACACCAATGTGTCCCTGAGCAAGACACTTAACCCCTAGTTGCTCCAGAGGCGTGCGACCTCTGACATATATAGCAATTGTAAGTCGCTTTGGATAAAAGCGTCAGCTAAATGAATAAATGTAAAAAAAAAAAAAAACCTAAATTAGTACAATAGTTAAAAAGTTGACTAATCAGACATCTTAAATGAAAGATTTATTTTCTGAAAGACATAAATTCTTTGTCAACTTTAGATGTTTTGGTTGGTCAATTTTGTGATTGATCAAATTTACTATAAAACTGAGCATATTTATTTTTCAATCGGAGCTAATCTGTCTCTTTTTTTCTTTTCTTTCTTTCCCCCTTTGACTAGACTCACCATGTATGCAGTTGTTACTCTGCTGGACTCAGATGAGGTGATGGTGGCTCCATCACATTGGTTGAGCCTAGACAAGAAACAATGTTACTGGCCCCCATTCAAATCAGCAGAGAAGTGCATGGAAGCTGTTCAAAACAGAATTAAAGCTGAAACAGGAGGGAAACCATGGGATAAATTAAATATTAGCTTTCACAGAGAACTTGGTAATGGTCACTAACTGTTTAAATTTGGGATTTTGTACTATCTACTAAGTTCTCAAACAATATTAAATATGTATCTTATTCCAGGCACTTTCGATATGGCAAAAGAGGAACAAAAAAATATTGAAGAACAGAAAGAACGGCAAGTAAAAGACATTTGTATTTTGTTCCCCAAAACAAAGTTTGCTCAAAAGATCTGACTGAATTCATGTTTTATTTAACATTTTATTAAAGTATCGTTCATTTTCAAATAAAGGCGATATCTATTAGCCACTGGATTCTCTCCAATACTAAAAAGACAAAGACTTGAAAGCACTCAAGGAATGTCAAAACAAAAACACCAACTTGCTCCTGCATCACCTTCATGTACATTCAGGATGTCAGCTGATGGTGAGTCAACTTTTGTCATAATCAGTTTGAGAAGATTTTTTTGTAATTACATCACAACTCATTTTACACAACAGACAAGGATGACCTCCTCCAAATGCTGAGAGACATCAAGAGCACAGTTCAAGAAAACTCTGCTATGTTAAACAAACTACTCAAAGACAATACAGTTCCCGAGGTCCCCAGCAGTACTTGCGTTCCACCTAAGGAAGTTAAAACAAGCCTAAACCTGCCTCTTAGAAGCTTTGATGATATGGAAAGAACTGAGAGGGAGCTCAACACCACAAAAACACGCACAAAATATGTGAGTCGACAAAGTATTTAATGTCCCTCTTGTTCCACAATCATTTACCGAATAAATAAATGCATACATGCTAGTTGGACTCAAAATTAATTTATCTTACTTTTACAAAAGCTTAAAAAATATCTTCTGCTAAGAATAAATGATACAGGCAGACAATTTTAAAAGTACAGTGTTCATTACATATTTGACCATTATAAATACTTGATCATTCAATGCAGTGATTGACCAATTACAATCATATGTTTTCTTCACAGGTAAAATATTTGTCAGGACTTGGAGGTTTTGGAAACAGGGATGTGATTAAGAATATTATGCAACATGTCCTAACAGATGATCTGGCTAAGGAATTCAACTGGCAGGGAAGAGGAGGAAAAAAACCCTTCTCTCAGCTGATTTTAGCAGATGTGATCAGAGGTAAACTCGCTGCATGAACACTTCCCACATACCAAAAATGTTTGTATTTTTTTTGTATTTTGTCTGCAATCTTCACTTTCAAATGGAATCTTCAATGGCTAAGGGTAAAAAAGAACTCTTGAGACCAGTTTGACTCGTAAGAGTGTATACAACTGTCTGCAGCTCAGAGTGTGAATTCATTCATCATCAAGGTCCCTCTTTCAGAGGCTGCATTCAAACGACATGTAATCAGGGTCGACTGTGAAGCTGAAATAAAAAAATATCTGAGTTACACAGCTGATCGACTCAGTCGGAAGAGACCAAGAGAACAAGAAGGTGAGCGACAGCAGATATTATACGAATGGGCCCATAGGACTGTTTATTAAAAATAACGATCAATCCAAAAAAATGATGCAATATTGAATTCAAACTTTGATACAAAGTGCTTATAAACCTAATCATTAGCACATTTTTTGCCATTTAATGGTCAACTCCATTTAATAAAAAAGTAATAATAATGTTGCTTAATCAACATTGTATAGTAAATAAATAAAATAATAATAAAATAAAAATAAATGCATCATTCATTTATAGTATGTTGTGTGTAATTACCTATGTCCCACCTGCAGGTCCTGGGCATGAGATCCCAAATGTGATTCCCATACCGCTGGACAACCAGCCCGAGATGTCTTGGGATTTTTTTGACGATATTTGATCATGAATGGTCATGCTGACACAATTACACATTAACCATATTTTACAAAGTAATGTATGTTATTTAAAATTATTTTATCATGTTTTAATTATTTCAAATTGTGTTAATATCCTTTTCCTCAATCTTTATCTAACTGTAAAAAAATATTCAAATACTGAAAAATTTGGGTGGTGATGGCGCAGTGGATAAGACACATGCCTTTGGTGTGAGAGACCCGGGTTCGAATCCACTGTGAGACACCAATGTGTCCCTGAGCAAGACACTTAACCCCTAGTTGCTCCAGAGGCGTGCGACCTCTGACATATATAGCAATTGTAAGTCGCTTTGGATAAAAGCGTCAGCTAAATGAATAAATGTAAATGTAAAATCTGTTTCCCTGTGACATTACTGCATGAATTGCCATGTTTTTCAGGTGTGTGTGACAGTAGTGGCATTTGCAAGTTTGTTTGAGCCAATAAACTTCCTCAATATTAAAACAAAAACTTAAGTGTAGAATATTTTGTGAATAACTTTTTAGGCTATATCTGTCATTTCCAGTGATTCATTAAATTACATGTGACGATTCCATTCGAAATAAATCAGAATTACAGATTATATCTCCTCTCTTTCTTAGTGCTTTTTGGCTTAATCTTGCAATAGTAATACTCTATTGTATTTATTTTTAAAATCAATGTTTTTTGCTGGTTCTTGTTCATCTCAGTGATTCTGGATGGCATGCTGACACCTGCTGGTGATTCAGCTAGCACACAATTCCATTACATCAGATTTAAAAAAAACACAAAAAACTTTTAAACAAGACTCAACTGTTGCTGCACATTAGATATTAGTGGTTTTGAGAAAATGCAATGCATCTCAGCTGGGAGTGTGATTGACAGGTGATCTGACCAATCATAACGCCGAATCTGCCATTTTGGTTTGACAAACAAACCAGTCAGGATAGTAGATTATCATTGTTGGACTTGTATATGCTTGTAAAAAATGCGTAGGCCTATGGATTCTTTCTGGGGTTGAAATAAGATACCAGTTCAGATGATCAGTTCAGGACTTGCTTGAACTGAGGTGCTACAGCGATCTCTCACGAAAGAGCAACAAAACAGCATTTATTGTATGAATTTATTGAAAAGTGACAAAATTTGAAAGCTGAGACTTTGTTTAATACCACTGAAATGTATTGGGGCCCCAATACATTGGGGGGGGGGGGGGGGGGGGGGGGGGGTGATAACATCTAAAATACATTTCAAAGCTTTATTTGAATATTTACATTAGGTATTTGAACATGCTTTTAGATAAACTGTTGTCAGTCATGTTGTCATTAAAACTTGGTGAAGTGATTTATGTCAGTACTTTTTGAACATTTTCCAGCACATTTTAACAATACCGTGTCGTGATAATACTGATAACCATGATAATTTTGGTCACTATAATTGTAATAACAAATTTTCATACCCTTACAGCCCTAACTCCAACCTAATAAACATACCTGAAACAGCTAATCAATGTCTTACTTCAAACTTCCAGGCAGGTGTGTTGAGGAAAGTTAGAGCTAAACTCTGCAGGACAGTGGCCGAGATTGGACACCCCTGATCTAGATTTCACTTTAACACAATTTATGACAAATCCATGATACCGCAGAATTTAGAAAATTCAAAAAGCTTTGTTAATCTGGAATTTTTTACCAGTATCTCAAGAATACAACTTTTGTAATATCAAGATAAGCCCTCACCATGATAAAATATAACAGAAAATTAGAAACATATTGCTTTGGCCCTAAGGGGTCCACAAAGATAAGCTGATTAGGAAATTTATAAACCAAATTCATAAATGTATTCATAACATTTATGAACAAATTATATTACATCTGTTCATTTATTTTGGTAGCAGAGTAGGTTTTCTGCCCAAACTCTAAATTTTTACAGCAGAAAGCTGCTGTATGTTCAATTTCAGCTTCATTTCTGGCCCCCCACCAGAGATAGACAAATTTTGTACATACATACTTCAGCTAAAACCGCAGAGGTGTTGCCCTTAAAATAAACCACAAGTGTCTGACAGCATTAGCGAGGAAAGAGATTATGTTGATCCCATCGAATAACAATCTTTAATAATCCAAAAGCAGGGGTAACACACAGGGAAGACAGGAACACACACATAGCATGGACGACACCGGAAACAAAGGAAACACAGGACAGACTTAACCCTTGTATTATGTTCTGGTTCAATTTGACCCATTTTGATTTTCGAGCTGTCGGAAATACCAGTTAATCTGTAATTTCATTCTTGATATTTTGTGGCTTTTTCTCATTTAGGGCCATGAACATGCATTCAAAGTGAGGATACACTGATGTGTTTTGAAGTGCACAATAATAATGTTCTGACGATTTTGATGTTCGTGGGTCAATTTGACCTACTTTTCTTTCTTTGTTTGTTTCAAGGCAACTGTACAGACCCAAATTAAATTTATTTGTTGGATATATGTTGTTATGTTGGTTTTTTTACTACCCTGGAAAGGTAAAAATTAGCTTTATCTCATTACTTTCAATGCTAAAAAAGACTTTATCAGACTCAGATTGTAAAAGTGAGCTATAATTTGTATTTTCAATGTATATTAAATACTATTTAAATTATCTTTTTCTTCCAGAAATTTTCTAACTTTTTCTCATTAAGGGCCATGATCATGTCTGAATAATTTGTGTTCCAAATTTTAAGTTGATATATATAAAAAAAAAGGTTCCTATGCAATTTTGTTTAGGCGTTATACTAAAACTAGCCACTGGGTGCCATTCAAACTCAATTTATTTTTTAAATGCAATTTTTCTGTCACACATGTGTAAATTTTTCTTTCAATATTACTTCTATCACAAAATAACCACAAAATATGGAATCTTGAGACTCAGACCTTCCCAACGATATGTAGCCTATTTTGTTAAGATTATAACAAATTTTGATTCTAAAAGACCGTAATACATTTTGTAGAAGGACACCCCCCACTAAGGGGGAGGAACCCGCTAAAAGATTTTAAAAGTACCATTTCTATGTTAACGCAATGTCCGATTTCAAAGTTGTTTTCACAGGATGAATTTTGAGGTTTTAAGCTTTCAAATGATATATAATGAAAAATGAAACAAAAATTATTTTTGTGACAAAGGTCAGAACTCCTGTTATGATGTAGTATATGTTTTGAGGTGCATTCTAAATTAATCTATTACTGTTCCTACATAATTTGTAACAAAAAACAGTCATAAAATATCTGTTTATGAGACTTAGACCTTTCCAATAATACATAGTTTGTCATGATTAGATTAGGATTTAACTATAATATAGTAGTAAAGTATAGTAGTAAACTTCTACAAGCGGGTTAAAAAATGTGGTCATACTTAAGTTCAAGTTCAAGTTTATTTTTTATAGCGCTTTTTATGATACAAATCGTTGCAAAGCAGCTGTACAGGAAATTAAGTTTCCACAATATATTTATATATTGCAGAAACTTAATATATTTAGCTTATGGCAAAATTTGGTAATTCTGTATGTTGTCTGAGCGTTTCCATCCTCTGAGGGGTTGGCATCATCTCTTCTCAGGTGTTCGGTCATCTCAGATCATTTAAGGGTTGGATCCAGACTGAAGCTTCTGTAATTCCTGTAGTTACCATGTGATGTTATTCAAGCAGAGACATAGAAGGAAACAAATAACAAAACAAATAGAGACATAATTAGCGTAGCTGCTGTTCCATCTAAGAAAAAATTATTTGTTCAATCCAAGCTAAAGAATAATAATAATGTACATTTGATCAGAACTCTGCATTTTGGACTATTTTAGCTTGTTTATTGAAGATGCAGGACAACCACCTAGTGGTGCATTACAATAGTCATGAATGCATGAACTAGCTTTTCTGCATCAGAAACATGTAGCATGTTTCGAAGCTTGGCAATGTTTCTAAGATGGAAGAATGCTGTTTTTGTAACATTGGAAATATGATTTTAAAAGAACAAGTTGCTGTCTAATATAACATCCAGATTTTTGACTTTAGAGGACGTAACAGTACATCCGTCTAATTGCAAATTGTAATCCAAGAGATTCTGTGTACTGTTTTTTTGGTCAAATAAGTAATATCTCTGTCTGAATTTAATAGGAGGAAATTATAGGTCATCCAATCTTTTACATTTTTTACACAATCTATTATCTTAGATAGTTTAGAAGTTTCATCTGGTCTTGTTGAGATATATAGTTGAGTATCGTCAGCATAACAATGAAAACTAATCCCGTATTTTCTAATAATATTACCAAGGGGCAACATGTATATTGAAAATAGCAGAGGACCTAGGACAGATCCTTGTGGTACTCCATACTTTACTGGTGATAATTGAGATGACTCCCCATTTAAATGAACAAAGTGGTAGCGATCGGACAGGTAGGATCTAAACCATCTTAAAGCCTGCCCTTGAATACCAATATAGTTTTGTAATCGATCTATGAGTATGTTATGGTCTATAGTGTCAAACGCAGCACTAAGATCAAGTAATACTAGCAATGAGATGCAGCCTTGATCTGATGCAAGAAGCAAGTCATTTGTAATTTTAACAAGTGCAGTTTCTGTACTGGTGAGGCCTGAAACCTGACTGAAATTCTTCATAGAGATCATTTTTTTGTAAGAAGGAGCACAATTGAGCAGACACAACTTTTTCTAAAATTTTAAACATAAACGGAAGATTTGAAATGGGTCTGTAATTTGCCAGTTCATAAGAATCTAGTTGTGGTTTCTTAATAAGAGGCTTAATAACCGCCAGCTTGAATGTTTTGGGACGTGACCTAAAGATAACGATGAGTTAATAATATTGAGAAGCGGTTCTTCTGCTACAGGTAACATCTCTTTCAGTAGTTTAGTGGGTACAGGATCTAATAAACACGTTGTTGGTTTAGATGCACCGATAAGTTTATTTAGCTCTTCCTGTCCTATAGTTGTAAAGCACTGCAGATTTCTTTGGGTTCGATGAATGAAGCTGAAATACTAGACGCAGTAGAATCTACATTTGATATTGTATTTCTGATATCTATTTTTATCAGTGAAGAAATTCATAAAGTCATTACTTTTAAACTGTGAGGGAATATTTAGATCGGGTGGCGTCTGTTTATTTGTTAATCTAGCCACTGTGCTAAATAAAAACCTTGGATTGTTTTGGTTATTATCTATGAGTTTGATATGCTCTGATTTCCACACATTTCAGGCTGTACAGCTTAAGACCTAAAGTGATGGGAGAAACAACGCTTTTCAAAGCTTCGAATCAATTGGACCAATTGCTTAGCAAAATGATTAATTGTTTCGAAGTGCTCGAAACACCACATAATAGTGACTCCTGCTGGTCAAAATGGTGTAAATGCAACAAAAATAATAAAATACCATTAAATATGAAGTGTCTGTATGATATGTGGCTTTTAAAATATTGTATATTAATTTGCTGGCTTGCTTTGTTTGTTTTATGGACAGCTTCTATATAGAGGCCAATAAGAGACTATTAGGCCTACCTAGTTTTCATTCTTTTAATTACACAAATGCCTCGTTAAAAATGTCTACAAATTGACAAATTTTTCAAATAGTTCCAAAAACTATTACATTTTTTGATACATAAATACCCAAATACTTTGTGTCTTTAACTGGAATACCCTCAATTAACGTATCATCACATTTATGCAATGACATTATCTCACAACTGGCCAAATTTAGCTTTAACCCAGAAGCACACGAGAATTGTTTAATTATCTGAATGGCTTTAGAAAGTTGATTTTTATCTATCAAAAAAAGAGTGGTGTCATCAGCTAGTGGAGATATTTTAATTTCCCCATCAAAAGATGGAAATACCTTTCAGATTCTGATTGTGCATAATAGCCTACTTAATGATAATAATTCAGTAACCAAAATAAATAAAAAGGGGGAAATCGGGCAACCCTGTCTGACACCACGTCTTATTGAAAATCTTTGTGAGGTGAACATATTAACTATGACAGAGCTAGTAATTCCTTTATAAAACATTTCAATTATATTGACAAACGAAGACTCACAACCAAACCATTTGAGAGACTGCAGAAGACATTCATGCTCAATGGTGTCAAAGGCCTTATAAAAGTCTAGAAAAAATATAATAGCTTTAGATTTCACAAAGTCAGCACAATCCAATAAATCTAAAAAAAGTCTCATGTTATTACTAATGTGCCTTCCTTTAACAAAACCTGACTGTGTTTCTGCAATAATGTGGTTAAGCTTAAATTTGAATCTATTTGCATATACCAAAGCCAAGATCTTATAAATCAACTGTAAGAAGTGTAATAGGTCTCCAGTTATCTATTAAGAGATAATCTTTTTCAGGCTTTGGGATTAGGGAAATAATACAGTTTCATTGATGAAGTAATTTCTCTCTGAGCAATGCATTCACTATACAAAGCAGAGGGGACTGTGTTAAATCAACGAACGCCAAAAAATAACTGGAATTGGTCTCTCCTTCCTCAAGCCATTTTGCTCTAGATCTAATAAAAACCCCTCTAACAAAGTCCAAATAAGCTTGATTAATTTAAACATTTAACTTCCTTAAATGCAGTTCTTCTTGCTGAGTTAGATATTTATTTGTATTTTTTTTTTGCAATAAAATATTTATTTAATTTAAGAGTTCGCATATTTTTGTTTTATTTTTAGAGGCTTTTAAATCTTTACTTCTTCTAATAACAATCTGCCTAGCCTTATATTTTAAAAATTCCCATTTCACTTTATAACTGTCCTCAGTTATAAAGAATATACTCAAAATTAAGTTTTTAATACTATCATTAAAGGAAGCATCTTTTAAGAGTGAGCTATTAAATTTCCAATAACCACGCAACCTTGGAATTTGATCAATATTGCTATACAATTTTAAACTTATTTGTTTATGATCTGACAGGGAAGCAAATGAGTGAGAAATATATTTTAGAAAATGAAGAGCTAAGGAAGAGAGCAAAAAGAGGTCAATTCTTGATTGGGAGAACCTATTTCTATTAGCATGGATGTAAATCAGGGTGAACAAAATGCCATGTATCAGTAAGAGAAAATTCTGTACATAATGCTAAAATGTTACTATTTAAATGAAGACCATCATTGCATTTGGGAGGAAATCTGTCCAAAGTGCCGTCAACACACTCAAAAAAAAAAAATCACCACCTAGAATAACAAAAGAGTTAGGATATTTACCAAAGGGTATTTTCTGTCAATTCAGAGGCTATCTGAAAAAAAAGAGACCTATTATCCGAACGACAATTACAACCATAAATATTACAAATAACAAAGTTTGAGTTATCCTGTTTAAGCGATAAAATAATCCATCTCCCTTCGTCATATGACCTTACCCTAAGTATTTGCCCTTTAAATTTGTGCAAAAGAATTAAAACTCCAGCAGAATGGTTAGAGCCATGGCTGCAATAAATAGTATTACCCCACTGATTTTTCCAAAATTTACATCCATTTCACATGAGTGTGTTTCCTGAAGAAGGATTATATCAGACTCATTGCTATTACAGAACAAATAACAGCTTTCCTCTTTACAGCATCAGGTAAACCCCTTTAAAGATACAACAGAAAAATAATTAAACTTAAATTCCATTAAACACCAAAAAAACAAATCTAAAACCTCTTAAATCTGAACCTACAAAATTCTAAATATATTTCATAGCCTTGCATGTTACTCTATTGCAAGTATGCAAAAAGAACCGAATGTCAGTTTAAATATAGAACATTATTAACAGTGACAAATACACTCCAGCATTTAACGTTAACTTTGTAAGTTCAGGAGGAACCAAAACCGGTTCATAATTGCTTACTTTTTTCCAGTTGTGGAATAAGAGAGAGTTTTATTAGCATTTTGGAGCTCCTGAAACTCCTTAGCCACAACTTTCAGAGACTGCTTATGTATTAACAAGCTGAGTAACAGAAGAGGACAAAGTCTCAATTTGCTTAGCCGTTGACCCAGTTGTTATTTCAATTGCTGAAATTTAATGGAACATCTGATCGTATTTTCCAGAGAGCTCACGAATAGCCATCAGAAATTCTGCTGAGGTGTCGCTACTATCCATAAGATCTCTTTTCGTTTTCTTTGAGGCAGGCTTTAAGGGATTTTCAAGTAGAGGAGATCACTCATCTCTGGACATGAGTCAAACCAATTGATCCTCAGTGTTTCCCGATGAACTCAAATCACGGAGGAGACAATGCTAACGTTCACGTCAGCGCTTTTACCAGGCTCCATTGTTGTCTCGCTTGAAGTCTGTCTAATTTCCTTTTTGCCCATAGATATACCAGCGTAAGGTGAGTAATGTGAATAGAAAAATCACTTAGACATTTATATACAGAAATAACCTGTTTTCACGGTTATATAATCGGCCTATTTCAAATTTCCTGATGACACCCTCAAAAACGTGCCCACCTATTACGACTTGCCCAATTTGATACGTGCTCCGAACCACTGATTCGAAACAAAAGTTTCGTAAAAGCTTCATGAAGCAGTGTTTCAAAAGTGGCCATCACTACTAAACAGACAGAAGAACTTATGAGTCTATTAAAATCCATAAATAAGATTATTTTGTTCTACTTTAGATAAAAGAGAATTGAATGACTGTGCCTCCTCCAGCGGCACCAAACAATTACAGAAATGAGTTACTGACAACCTTCACCGCTCTCTGATGCCTATTTTGCAGGTGGGTGTGCTGGACATGCACTATGTGCAGTGGCCTGCGGTGCATGGGGGCCCCATCGCAGGACATTCTAAAGCAGTGGTCTTAAACTCAATTCCTGGAGGGCCACAGCTCTGCACAGTTTTGCTAAAACCCTAATCAAACACACCCGATCCAGATAATCAAGGTCTCCAGGATTACTATAAACTTCCAAGCAGGTGTGATTTGGAGCAGGTTGGACTCTGCAGAGCTGTTGCCCTCCAGGAATTGAGTTTGAGACCTCTGTAAGGCATTCACAATACGTTTCAATGGAATTGAGAAAAAAACGCAGGGTCTCTTTTTCAAACTTTTAAACTTCTTTTTGAGTGCTGCGTTTCTGGAAGACTGTGTTATGCAGCTCAAGACACTGCGCAAAGGTAGCTTTCTAATATTGTCCTAGTATCTAACGAAGTGTTTTTCCCCATTTGTAACCCGTCTGCCATTGACCGACGTCCTGCATATTCAAGCCTAAAAACATAGCCACACCCCAAGCTCACTTCATTGGTTAAAATATAGTGATGCGTTAGTCTGAACTCATCATCAGTTTGTTTGAATTTCTCACAGAACTGTAAATATCCAAAATGGCGATTACTGTGGTTTGATTCAGCAGTGGTGCTGTTTAACTATAGAATGAATCTCAGATGAATATTTATAAATATAAATGTATATATGGTGTAGGATTTAAACCCATTATGACTTGTTAAATGTCCATATTCACACTTCATTCATAATTAAAATGTTCAGTTCTAGTCTAGACTGTATCTGACCTATATGCTCATATCTCATTCAGGCCAAAGTTTTAAAATATGCAATTGTTTCTAAAGCATATTGCCTTGTTTCTACCACTTGAAGGAAGCCTAACCTCACAAAGTGAGCAGTTAACTGTTGTAGGCAGTGCTTTCCCCCCTTATAACACAGTTTACCACTGGAGGGAGTCGTGCACTGTATTGTATAGGCCACATGATAGTAGTCTTTCTCAGGCTTTTATTAACAATTTAATAATGATATAAAAAAATTGATTATATATCATATATATTCTTTATAAACTATGTTAGGGCAAAACAATATAACTTGATTTCTTTTATTATACAAGTATATAAATGAGACAGTAGGTGAATAATTATAAAAATCACGTTTACAAATGTAAAAAATACCCCCTGGAATTTATTTTCAGGGGGCGAATATCACCCAGAGTTCATTTCTGACCCTACTGCATATAAGGTCTCCTAAATGGGCCGCTGTCTATTGATCCTGAAGCCTGTGACCTGTTGATGTCTGAATTAATCTTATTGGAGCTCTGATATTTAACTTGCCTCTTGATTTGTCAAAACACACTTCAATGACTTTATAACCAAATATTAATTCGATTATATCACACAACATTGTATTGCACCTTGATTTTCGAATACGACATACTCTTCAATATATATTCTGAGAGTAACACCCTTAATTTAATATTTATTATAAAGATAAAGCTAAAATGTAAATGTAGAGCAAATAGATGTCTAACTACTCTGATCTTTCCCTTTTAGCTTTAAAAAGCATTGGCTGATAAGAATCACAGAGAAGACCTGTAAGTCAGAGTAATGGATACTCCAAAGTAAACGTCTCTCTCTAGACAGTGAATACATCTATTGACTAGCACTTCGCATTTAGCTTCAGATTTCCTTTCAAAGGGCTTGTCATTAAGCCCTCCTTACAACACAATATTTCACTCCGATGGATCGAAGCGTTAGAAGTCGTTTCATTTCCACAAATGGCTGCATCACACTGTGACGGCGGGTTTAAAAAGGAGTTTAAATGGAGCTGAGTCTGTATTGATCCAGGAGAAGGCACAGCTTTCACTGGCCTCGCTATGACACCGGGAAGGACTTGGAGACCACTCTATTGATTAGCCTTGAGTCTGTGTTTGGTGGTTATATTGAATCATCTTCTTCAGACTGTCGCCCGACAGGTGCCACACTGAGGATAATTAACCAGAAAGTGCTAATGAACTGCCTGAGGTGAGACTGTACACAGCATGACTGTACTATGTACATGTTGCTAAACTGAGCTCTTTAAGTTTATTAAACTGAAAAATTAAAGTAAGGAAGCATCTAAAACACAGTTTAGAGATCTGGATATCTATAAATGACTCCACCTGTGGCATTTAGGTGTATTGCTGAACACTCCTGTGTAAAAGTTTGGGGTCTTACACTCATCACGGCCGCACATTTATTATATAAAAAAATACACATTATATATATATATATATATATATATATATATATTAGGGGTGTAACGGTTCACAAAATCCACGGTTCGGTTTGATACGACACAGTGGTCTCACGGTTTGGTACGTTTTCGATACAGGGGGAGGGGCAATTGGTAATGTCGCAATGTTGGAAATATTTCTGTTTTAAGGCTAGCCAATGGATATCACACAAGCACGCGTTTGCACCAGGGTTTGCACACATGCAAACTTCAACTTTTGGCATAAATCTTGCTTCAACTTTTCGCAAGATTTATGCCGGTGAACGTCTTAATCTCAGTCAATTCACCATAAGCAGAAAGTGAAAGTAAAAACGTAATGACGGCGCTTTCGGCAAGCAACAAAACAACAACAACTATATATATATATATATATATATATATATATATAAAAATGTAGGGCCTATGGCCAGTCCACCCCTGAATAGCCCAATCTTATCCTCGCAGCTCGTCAGTTACGTGGTAATTATTGCGGGGCAAATTAATTGTAGGCTACTTTTAATTTAATAATAAAAGTAACTTCATAATAATAATAGGCCTAATAAGAAGAATATTGTTACATTAATTGGAAATGCTAAATCCTCTTAATATTGCCAGTTTTTGATGCTTATCTTTGGCTATATCGACACATGATGCCATGCAAATCAGCATGGGGAGGTTATCACTTTGTAAAATTGTATTTGTATTTGTAATTGTTGTTGTATTGAAAGATGTAGCTCATTCCCACACATTTCTCTCATCTAGTTTTGCACTGTTTTCTCTAGGTTTGTTTCTTGTTAATGCCCTGTGTTCTGTGTTCTACTAATGTGAAAGACACAAACCAAAAACATACCAGACCCCCCTTAACATCAAAGATGAATCTCTCAGCAGAGCAGCCTTCAGCCTGATGAAAGAGCACAGAGGAGGCTGGGGTGATGGGACAATTTATGTGGCAAACTAAAAAGAAAATAGAAAGCGAGTAGGATGGTGACAAAAACGATGGATACATTTATGTTTGAAAAAAAAGAGAGAAAGACTGTATTGTTGTTGGCAGGATTGTGTGATACTGGGGCAGTTGACCATTAGAAGCTACACACAGCAGACAGAAAGACATAAAAAAGAAGAGAGGATCAATTAGAGAGAAAATGTCTATAATGAGTAGCAGGAGGAAGGCAAAAAGAGGAGATGGGGGTGAGGAAGAGGAAAGAGAAAACAACAAAAATAACAGAACTATTTAGTGTCTCGCTGCTGTCAGGGACATGAGCCAAGAGGAACAGGCGTCTTTGTTTGTCTGAATGTGCGCTTAATGGCTTCCTTTCAATTCACTGTCTGTGCATTTATACTTTTGATCACACGTGTCTGTCAAATGTCGTGGTACAGTTTTTGCCTCTAATTGTAGGTCTGTTTAAAATCTATTGAGCCACCTACTTTATATTCCAAAAAAGGAAATTATGCTGTCTTTTAAAATGTGTTCTGGTCAAATTCAAAGAATGTATCGTTCTTCGAGAACAGCAATCCCAAATTGCACTGCAACAACAAGTGAGAGAAATGTTTATTCTAAACTGATTCAATTGATTCATATAAAAATATAAATATAAAATACTTCTGTAGTAAAAAATATATATATATTAGTGTACCAGTTTTAGTGTGATTAAAATATATACATTTTTAAAGTGATACTTAAATAATTAAAAATTGTGATTAAAATTTATTATTTTAAAAGCTTCCTTTTTAATGTAATTATTAAATCATTAAAAATCCTTATTTTACCCAATAGTTATATGATTCAAATAATTATTTAAAATTTATATTGGTAATGTCTAATTACTGTGTGGATAAAATATAAAAAAAAAAAGATTTTTTTGACAAATATGTGAGATTAAAATATATTATTTAAAAAATGCAATTACTACTGTTATTTTTAAATTAATAGTTTAAAAAAATCCATTATTCTATCATATATAATATTATAATATGATAAGTTTCCATTATTTATGTGATTTAAATAATTATTAAAAAATATTATGTTGGTAATGTCTAGTTATGGTGCTAAAATATATATATTTTTAAATGAAATTATTACTTATAAAATAATTACAAAATAGATTGTTTTACCCACCATTTGAGATTACAATAGATTATTTAAAAAATGCATTACTCATATTTTTTAATTAAATAATTCTTATCTTTATTAATTTAATCATTATTAATCATATTAATACATATTAATTCCATTATAATTCCAAAAATCCCATTTTTAATGTTTAATAATTAAATAATTGAATTTATTATTTTACCCAATATTTATGATACAAAATAAGTATGTATATATAATCTATAGTATTTTTGTAGTATTATGGTTACTGTGTAGTTAAAATATTATGAACAAAATCTTATTTTCATTATTTAAAAAATGATCAATCAAAAATTGCTTGTTTTATCCATATTTGTGTGAGCTGTGCATTTTTATGCTTATTAGAGTTTATAGAATTTGGTCTTTCAGGACTTCACATCATGGATGTCATGATTTTAGATGTTGTGACAAGTTAAGGATTTAAAAAAAAGGGATTTTTTTTTAAAAAGCATCTCGAAACAATAACATTTTATTCCATTCCATTCCATTGTACTCCATATTAAAAAACAAAACAAAAACACACATATATGCATGCTGTGTGATCAACCCTTTAAAGGTATAGTGCAGCTCACTAGGTTTTGTACCAGATCGTGTCTGTGTGTGTGTGTGTGTGTGTGTTTCCATCATTAGTGGCTTCTATTTAGTATCTCGTCTGGCAGATTTGTCAGGTTTAGGGGGCTGGCTGTCTACCTCTTTTTGGATTCATTAAAAAGTCCCATCTTAGCTCCACTACGGTTAGTTATCAGACACGGCAGCGGCGAGTTACTCTTCCAGTTCTCTCTCTGCTGCTTAGATGACTGCATTAGGCAGCACCTTTAAAGATAATTGCTTAATTGGGGCCTTTTCATTTGCTGTCAGCGTATGAGGGGCCATGAATGGCTAAGATAAGACTGTAATTATGTGGCCAGCTTCGATATCCACTTTCGCTAGAGAAGGATGCTGACAAGCGGCTCTCGTGGTCCAGCGTCGCTCGCCACGGCCTGTCAGAGAGCCCCAGACACAAAAGAAGATGAGTGGGAGAGAGGAGAAAGGCTTCAGAGAACATTAGAGAGAAAAGGAGGAGGAAAAAGGGAGAAATGTGGTTTCGCAGACGTATAAAAACACATGTGATTAGTGAGAGAACAGACATGCTATTAGCTGAGATCATAAAAGGCAGAGGGATTGTATGGTCAGACGAGCTATTACAAGGGATCAGATGGTCTGAAAACATTCTGTGATTGATTAAGACTGCAGGAACAGTAAAGTGTGGCATTTAAAAGAAATAAAAGCGGAGTCTAAAAGTACTTTCATCCTGACAGCTGTTAAATTGATGAAGGTCACTAAGTCATTGTCCTGCTGGACGCTAGCCGATCCAATTGGTGGTTGCTGCATTGCACCACTGCTCAAGTCAGTTTTAGGGCATTTATTTAGTAGTTTGGTTGGTTATTTATAGCTCAATAAAGCTAAACAATTAAGGAAAGAGTTATTTAAATACATCATTTATAGAAAAACCTTAAACCATATTATAAATTATGCATTAAATTGATCAAAAGATACAGTAAAGGCATTTGTAATGTTGCCAAATATTTCTATTTCAAATAAATGCTGTTCTTTTGAGATTTCTATTTATCAATAAATAAATAAATCCTTAAAAAATTATCATGGTTTCCACAAATATCTTAAGCTGCCCAACTGCTTTCAACAATATGAAATGTTACTTGAGCAACAAATCAGCATATTAGAAAATACATATGTATTTATGTATATGTAATTGTAAAATATGATTTTTTAATTTAATAATTAAATAACTACTATTTTTATTTTACCCAATATTTGTGTGTTTAAAATCATTATTTAATATTAAAAATTTTATTTTGTTATTATGTGGTCACTTTATGGTTGAAATATTTTTTTAAAATGTAATTATTTTCATTATTTGCAAACGATGCAATAATTGAAAAGAGCTTATTTAGCTGATCCTGGGTGTTTTTATGCTTATTAGAGTTTATAGAATTGGATCTTTTAGCATTTCACATTATGAGTATGATTTGAGATGCTGTGCCAAGTTTAATAAATAAATAAATAAAAATCAATTTTAAAAAAAGTATTTGTTCCATTCCATTGTGCCCCGTCCAGTTTTTAAAACACATATTATAAATATTAATATGTGTAATATTTCTTTTTTTTATATTTAAACAATTATATTTCTACAATTTAAAATAACTGTTTTCTATTAGAGTATATTTTAAAATGTTACTTATTCCTGTGATGCAAAACTGAATTTTCAGCAAACACTACTCCAGTCTACAACATCACATGATCTTTTTTTTCAATATCTATATATGGTTATGCTTTTTAAATTTTTCTCTGCATGTATCATTTTTGGCTGTTACAAGACCACCAAAAGCATCTGTTTTGTCTAAAGTTTTAAGCACCCTTACAGCATTCCAAAAATAATCCAGTCAACAATCACCGATTTTAGACAGTCAAATTGAAAAATATTAATTGCAGGGGCTTTTCAGGTAGTTTGGCCATCAATAGACTGGCACAAATTGATTAGCAGCTGGATGGCGACGGGCTGTGGGGATGAGAGGTGCTTTAAAAAAGCCCAAAATATGGAGGTGAATTTACTTTGATGTTTAACCAAAGATTACAAATGCGTGCCAGGTTCATAAGCTGTTTAGGTCAACAGTGTCATACATGTGGAAGGATTAATATACATCTATAAGTATGAAAGCTAATGCTTTAATACATAACCTCAGTTTATTTCAAGAACTTCCACACCTTTTAAGCATGTAAAAAAAGGTGTAGTACTGTCTATAATTAATAGTTTTTTTTGGAAATGTAAATTTATGGCTCAATAAAGGTGAATGTCTCTGAACCTATCACAGTGTCTCGAATAGCATTCATACTGTGAGAGCAGAGGAGAGGATGAGGGAAACTGAGAGATAAGATGTACGATGTACAACACAGGAAGTGGATGGGGGCAAGATTAGTTTTGCTCCGGTAGTGACAGATCAGAAAAACAGGAGAGGCAAGAAGAGAGATGAAACCAGGAGAAGAGGAGGATTAGTGCCACTTGAGGGATGCTATGTGTGTGTGCGCATGTGGGCTTTACCGAGTCGGGGGATCCTGGAATATGAGGAATTCTGGGACTTCAGTGGGGATTAGTCTTGCTTGAGGAGTGAGAGCTTGAGAGGAGGATGTGAGAACATTTCTTGATCTCGGCTTGCATCATACGTGGAAAAGCCATGAGTTCTTACACTTCCAGGGTGGCACAATACTGAAGGTACAACTGGTGAAAAAAAAATAACCTTTTGAGCAAGACCAAAAAACTTCAGGTCACTCACAAAGCTCCTGATATTGATTACTGTTTCTTAGGTGTACCAGAAAAGTGGAACATCAATCAGTTGATCGTTTGGTTTTGCTCAAGTAGTTGTAAGCAGCCTGGTACCTGTGAGATCTGAGATCTCTTCTTCTCAGCATTTCTGGTACTGCAATGTGTTTTTCTTCATCCACCTGCAGGGTGATAATGTTCACATCCTTACAAAGAAACACTAGAGATTTACTGTCTTGGGTGAAATGGATCATCCAGATCCAGAATTGAGTTTTATGTTTGTGGGTGCCATTGGTATAGTCTCGTTTTAGTGGTTGATTTATAGCCTTTTACAGTGCTTAAAGCCTTCTAAAAACTGCACGATTTTCAGCTGTCCCAGATGAAAGATTGGCATTGTGAAACAATTTTGGCG
Organism: Barbus barbus; assembly: GCF_936440315.1. Lineage (NCBI taxonomy): Eukaryota > Metazoa > Chordata > Actinopteri > Cypriniformes > Cyprinidae > Barbus > Barbus barbus. The sequence goes on along the minus strand of NC_136755.1, from coordinate 23,372,899 downwards.
ATTTCTGTGATCGTGGCTCCTAACTGTGGTCCTATGTCGTTTTGTACAGGGAGAGAGGTTCAAAGACACCCGTTGTCACGGTCTTGTGACCAAAGATAGCCTGTGATCATTTTGTGACAGTTGGGGTGCTTAAAATGGGACTTATCGCGCTCCGAAGGGTACTTCGGAGTGAAAACAATCATGGCCGACATGAGCACTTCGTTCCAAACCGAAGTGCTCAAAACTGGCCACTTCAATTTGCCCTTCAGTATGAAGGACAAAAGAAACGACTGATGGACACTTCGGGCCCCCATGATCCTTTGCGCTGATTCTTTCCATGATGACAGCGCCACCGTGTGGGCACGGGATGATGATGCAGCAGGACACTTCAAGAAACAGTTGTTTGGTCCCCTACACCCTTCAACCATTCAAAACTCTCATTCCGGAGGGTAAACCCTTTGAAGGCATTAGGGCATAGGGATGAGCCCTTCCGAATGGAACGCAGGGAGTGTCAGAACTTCAGCATGATCAGTGCACAGTGTGCTGTTACAATCCACATTTACTGACCAGCCAATAAAAATCCAACATGAAATGGCATGTTGATCAATGCGATATGGCGCTAAACTGCTTACCTCAAACTCTTTTAACTTCCTCTTTCACAGATAATCTTTTTTTTCAGTAAACATAAAAAGAACAACTACCAAACTGTGCTTCATCATGCTGTTATGCATGCTAATGACGCATGCTAATGACGTTTTATTCTTCAGTAGTAACTTGCATCGTAGCCTATGAGTCACTAGGTGTCATCATTGTACAGTCTGCACACATGTCTTATCAAAGTTTATTAGATCCATGTCACACAGTGTGATTTGTAATGATCTTATAGGATTGTTCAAATCATGCAGTGTGTAGAAGGCTTTACACACACACAAAAAATTTGGTTCTTCAGTGGTTCTTTGGTGTGGTTAAGGTGCTATATAGCACCCCTGCCATACAAAGAACCTATTAAGCCCCTGAATAGTTCTTTAAATGTTCTGTAACTTTCTCTTATCTCTTAGTTTAGTTGAGGAAAGTATAAAAAAAAACTACATTAAAATATATTGTATTTCCTTAAGATAATGTGTTTCTCAACCTCTTTGACCCCAAGGCATCCCTATAAATATTTCAGGGCCCCTACTAGATTTTTTGACCTCAGAAAAGCATAAAAGTGATTCAAAACAGCTTTTGCCATTGTAGTACGTTCCCATTCAAAACAAACATATGAGAGTGGAGTAACATCTAAAATCTAAGGAGGTGAATGGGGTTCCTCTAGTGGTTCTACATGCTGTAGCACCATTTGACAAAGGTGCTCTATAGCACCTTTAAAGATAGGTGCTATAGCCCTTAAAGGGGTCATATGATGCGATTTCAAGTTTTCCTTTGTCTTTGGAGCGTTACAAGCTGTTCGTGCATATATAAGATCCGTAAAGTTACAAAAATTAAAGTCTCAAACCCAAAGTTAAGACTTGTCCACGCCTTCCTAAAACGCCTCATTTAAACATGCCCCCACACATCTACGTCACTGTGTGGAAAGATTTGCATAACACCTCCCAAATGTTTAAGCAAAGAACGTAACTTTTATACTCTCTGTAGTATTGTTGCCGCCGCCACCATGTCGTGGAGACGCTGTTTGTTTCAAAATATGGAAAGGGGCGTAACATTTCCGTCAAACGCTTGAGGTATTCGGCCAATCACAACGCACTGGATACCTGGCCAGTTAGAGCACATCGCGCTTTTCAGAATGATGAGCTTTGTAAAAATCAATGGGTTTCAGAAAGGCCGGGCAGAGAGGAGCCACAATAATGTACTGTATGTGGAAAATAATGTGTTTTTGAACCTTAAACCGTGTAAACACATTGCTTTACTCCAAATACATAAAATAATGTCCTTTTTAACATCGTCATATGACCCCTTTAAAGTGGTTCCCTTATGATTACGAGCCAATTAACCACTTTTAGTGCTATTTAGCACCATTGTTGTTTAGAGTGTACAGTTAAAGTGCTTCACAGCATCATATAAATGATAACTGTTACAGGGCGAACAAGACGTGAGATGTGCAGATCCATTTGCAAGCTTTATTCAAAGGCAAGGTCACAAAACAAGCAAGGTTCATGAAATGGCAAACAGAAGCAACACAGGCAAGACAAAGAGTAATCCTAGGGCAAGCGTGGGTCGACGATCGGCGAACAATATTCAACAGGGCAAGGCAGAGAGATAATCCAGGTACACGAGCAATAATCCAAACGAGGTGCAAACAAAGTCCAAACGGCAAGGCAAAGGGTAAATCCAGGAAACACGGGCAGGTATCAAACACGAGAAAACTAGCAAGGCAAGACTATAGTAACTGAGTGGGCTCTGTAGAGTAGCTATCACTAGTTTTTTTGGGGATGAAAAATATCCACTGAAGTGTCATGATATTACAACATCAATATGACACTTAACATATAGCTTACGTCTAACATATAGACAATAGCTTACGTCCCCATGAGACACGATTACCGTCCGAATAGGGCTTAACTAGCAATGTTTTTTACATGTTATTTCATGCATTTTATGATGTTATTTATGGCTCCATGAATCACCTCATCTTGATTTCCAGATTACTCCCTCGCTAGATGGAAAGCTGTTTCTGTTGTGTTTCCATGGCAACGTCCTGCCTGTCTTTTAACTGGGAGCACTGGAAAGGAAGAAGACAGGTTGACATGATACAAAACAACCTACAAAACAATTGATCTGCGTGTCTTGTTTATTGTAATACATTCACAAAAATGTGAAACTGATGGAGAGAGTAATGCCGAGGGGAAAAATTAGAAGCCAAACAGACGGAGATGGGGGAGGGGGCGGAGGAAAAGAAAAAGAGAAAAGAAATGGCCTGTGTTTACTGAGTGACCCTTGAGAGGCACTGGATGGACTTTAATTGGCCCTGCACATAAAGGGGGAGGGAGAGAGACAGGGATGAGCGCAAATGAGGGGAAGGTTTGATGGAGGATTGTACAGCAAGAGCAGCCGAGAGACAGTGCCGGTGTTTGTCATCATTTTAAAATGGCAGGGGAGAATAGAGAAAAAAGAAAGAGAGAGAGAGAGAAAAAACAAAACAATGTTATCTCATTAGTATTCACAGATATTCCTACCTCAAGTATGCTTCAAGCTCACATATGTGCATAAAACCTGAACAATACTACAATATTAGCATACTGACAACATTATACTGAAAACACCTTCACATACGAACAAATTTAAATTTATAAGTTTATAACTTAATAAATGAGATTCAATTTTACATTTACTTCAAATATTACTTCTATTTACACTTTGTGTGACTAGCATCAATATTTGCACTTTAGTATAAACAAGATGCTAATTGTTGCTGTTCATACTTTTTGCAAACTGTATTTACCACTATTTATGCTAAGTGCAAATAGCATGTATTTTTTAATAGTCTTTTTATCAGACTTTTAGTAGTCTCAAATTCTGAAACGGACACTTTTATCATAATGACAACATTTAAAACGTGAACACTTTTACAATTCAAAATGACAAATTTCTCACCAATTTCAGTTTATTAGTTGATTTTAACTTGTAAAATTAACCATTGTTAATGTTGGTTAATAAAAATACAATTATTCATTGTTTGTGCATGTTAGCTCACAGTGCATTAACACATTTTAAACGTATTAGCAAATGTAGAGATTAACATTAAGATTAATAAATGCTATACAATATTGCTACATGTTAGGTAATCTTAACTGCAGTTAAATAATGTTACGAATTGAAACTTTATTATAAATTCTTACCATGATATTAAATATGTTTAACCCCATCATATTTAACAGTTAATGGACTGTTTACTGTATAGCTAATTTGACATTATCATGTTGTTCTATGCGATTTCTAAAAACAAACCACTAAATACGTGTATTAATGCTGGGTAACATTTTAGTATAGCAACCAATTCACACTACTAACTAGTTGCTTATTAGCATGCCTATTTTTAACACATTGGCTATTAGTACTAGTTTATTCGTATGACCATATTCTACACCCCAATCCTACACAATACCTAAACTTAACTACTACCTTACTATTAAAAAGCAGCAGTTTAGTAGTTTATTGAGGCAAAAGTCAGTTAAAATAAAGTGTGACCTAATGCAGTCATATGTTGATGTACAGTATGTTTCAATATCTAAGCGTTTAAAAATAAAAATGTACACTTTATGAACAAACACCTACAAATGCGAATGAGTTCAAGCTTAAAAAAGACATACGAAGAGAACGTATTAGGAGGTACTGGCAGAATAAAGCTGGAGCACATGGGGAGAGAAAGATGGATGATGGTGGACAGAATGGAAAGAGTGAGACAAAGATGGATGGATTGGGACTAGTCCACACACACACACACACACACACACAGAATGAATGAGTGACCAAAGGGAGGGAACTTCACAGATGGACTCAATAAAGCTGCTGGAGTCTTGAAAAATCAAGTGAAAAAGCGAGAAGAGTTTAGAGGATAAAAATTAAAGGGCTTATATCACGAGGAATCTAATTTTCCATGATATTCCACATACAAACATCAAAATTTCCTTCCCATTAATTTGTTCTGAAATCTTCTGTGGAAGGTATGAAGATACTTTGAAGAAAGTGGGTAACTAAAAACGTTTGGTTCCCATTGACATCCATTAATTTTTTTGTCCATACAATGGAAGCCAATGGGAAACTACAACATTCTTCAAAATATCTTCTTTTATGTTCAACAGAAGAAAGAAAGTCATATAGGTTTGTACCAACATAAGAGTGAGTAAATGATGACAGAATTTTCATTTTTGGGTGAACTACCCCTTCAGTGTGCAAAACAACAGAATAGATGTAATGGGGGCGAAGAGAAAGAATAAAGAGAGCTTGGCAGAATTCCTCCTCCCACCAGGGCTGACAGCTATTATTCCAGCCAGAATGAGCTTCAATCAATACAGGTGACTGGCTATCGGTGATCAATTACAGTGCAGGGACAGCATTGATCATGCTCAGTCAAATGTGACATAAACAAGACACCGGCGATCAATAGCGCTTCGCAGCGTTCGGCTCCGGACAATCGCCGTGTGTCTCAATTAAGCGAATCCTGAGCCACCGTGTGCGCTTTGATAAAGAGACTCATTTAGAGATCACTGTAAGACAATAGAGCTCGCCGCCATCGTCCACTGAGCGTGTGATACCGCTGCTGTGCTGGCAGCCATCAGGGAGCCTGCCAGATCAATCATCTTTTGTTGCTTATTGCAGCAAAGGGAAAGAGAGAGAGAGATTGACAGAGTGGCAGAAAGATGGCGAGACAGCCTGATGAATGTTGTGGCGAGCAAATGAGTCAGTGTTCTGGACCAAGTCGTAGTTGGTAGTAGTGGTTTATTATTATGATTATGTCAGTTTAGGAGTCATAAAGATCATATTTTTTAGGATACGTCCACACTGAAATGGCTCATGGATTGATGTAATACAAAAGAAAAGAAAAAGAAAACAAATTAAAAACTTATATTAGTGCCAATTACAATCCTAAACCCCTAAAATTCAAAGTGAAAATGTTTCATGAATCCAGCGTGTCACATTTGACAATCAATTACTGATGAATTTATCCACTGACCTACATAATCCAAAGACTGGCAGTAGCAGAATGAAGTTATCAAATTAAGTATGTCTCAAGTTCATTTGAGCACTTGAATTAGCTGACAAGCATGATTGATCCCTCAAATCACTGTGTAATGAGAACATCATTTATGTAAAAAAAAAAAAGTGACTCAATGAATTATTGAAATTGCTGTTCACATTGGGGAGGGAGGGGGGGGGGTGAATCTCATATTTCATATTTCTATTTCTATTTATTTTTATGCATTTTATATATTATAATTATGCAATAAAAAGTAGTTTGGTGTTGGTAGGATTTTTACTATTTTTATTTTTATTTTAAATATGTCGCTTATGCTCACAGAGACTGCATTTATTTGATCAAAAAGACCAAAAAATAATAATATTGTGAAATATTATTACAATTTAAAACAAAATTGTACATTTTATTTTAAAAATAAAATAACGATTTTATAATTTATTATATTTTAAAATGCAATTGATTTGTGTGATGGCAAAGCTGAGTTTTTAACATCATTATTCCAGTCTTCAATGTCATCTGATCCTTCAGAAATAATTATAATATGCTGATTTGTTGCTTAAGAATAATTTGTCATTATTATCAATGTTTGAAATAATTGTTAACATTTTTGTGGAAAACATGATGCATTTTTTTTTTCAGAATTCTTTGATAATTAGTTAAGGTTGATTAGTTCATTTAGTTTAATAATTAGATAAGTTACTGACCATATGAATTAGGCTATATCTATATATGTATACATGTGGCAGGATACATGTATTCGTACCGAACTGTCACGGTACGGGCATCTCGGCATGAGGCCTCACAACGAATACAGACAATTCACCCTCAATCCAAAAGGGGGCACCCGCAGTAATGCAATGCTGTTTGATAACCGCTAGCAGAAGAACAGTGAATGCCATGAGTTGCGCACTTGAAAACAAAGCCCCTTAGACAGTGACTATGTGCTGATTCTGAATGCGTCTCTCACATAGACTGACAAAGGAGTATACTTTAATGGCTTGTGCACTCAACTGTTTACAAAATGGAGCTTTGTGCTCGTGTATCCTACCTCTCTCAGGCACAAATCCAAATATTCCATAATATTTAGTAACATATCTGAATGCTTAAACTATTATTTATTATGTCAATTATAGGCATTGCACTTCAGTCGCGTTCCAATGGTGACACAGAGGCGGGCGCACTGATGTTTGTATTTTATTTTCATAAAGTACCAACTTTAGCAATGCTGGAACTGATGTGTTTTGTGTGTGTGTGTGTGTGTGTGTGTGTGTGTGTGCGCGTGTATATGTATATATTCATGTTCACATATAACCTAATTTCTATTCATGAGCTAAGCTAATGTTGTGACCTCACAACTGTCTCCTCCACTTTTTAAAACAAAGTGACACTCATGATTGGAGCACTGCAGCCATAGTGGTCTCTTTTTTTTCTCTGAAATCCCTTTATTATTTCTAGGTTATGAACGGCACTCACTAATGAGGTCCTCTCACCTTGACCCGAGAGCTGGAGGAAAAATCGACTCAAACGCTGCTGCATAGAGCTGATGAAGTGGGAGTGTGTGTGATTGGTGGATAGTGCTGCAATGGTGATATAAATCAACCACACAATACTAATTTCCATATGGCATTATCAGCTCTGCTTTGTCAGCTCGTCTTAAATTTATGTTTGTTATCTGATATGTTACACCTGACACCGATTCAACTATAATCGCAGTCCAAAATGTCATAGTCCATGTCAAGTTTGAGCCCAAGTATACCCCAGCTTTACTATATGCTGATCCTAAAACTTGACAAAATTACGTTTGATGCATTTAAATTCACATTCTCTTCTGAGCACATTTTGTGATAACGTTTGAAATCACTTCAGAACCCCTTGAAAACATGAGATTACTGGCGTCTTTTTCTCAGGAGAAAAATCTGACAAGCAATAGACGTGAGAAAAAGTCTCCTTATGCTCTCTGCTTAATCTCATTGCTGTCAAGAAAAAACAATTGAGGTATTAAAGAAACAATTTTCCAATAGGAACGGTTAAAAGAGCTGATCTTCACCCGCTCTTCATCTTCATTTATTTCTATCCTATCAGCACAAGAGGAAAGGAAAGGGAAGTGGTGTGTGGCCAAGTATGATGACCCATACTTGGAATTTGTGCTCTGCATTTAACCCATCCAAGTGTACACACAGTAGTGAACATACACCCGGAGCAGTGGGCAGCCAATGATGCGGCACCCAGGGAGCAGTTGGGGGTTCAGTGCCTTGCTCAAGGGTCTCACCTCAGTCGTGGTATTGAGGGTGGAGAGAGTGTTGGTTATTCACTCCCCCACCTACAATCCCTGCCGGACCTGAGACTCAAACCCACAACCTTCGGGTTACAAACAAGTAAACTGAAGTACAGCACACATATGCTAAAGGTCTAATGCACTGATGCATGTCTAATGGTGCACTCTGATTTGATGATGTACACTAACATATATCTCAGCTCACCTCCTTCAGCCAGACCACAGCCACCCATAAACAGCTCCATGGCTTCATCAAAGCTAAGTCATGGAAAGAGAAAGGCACTATAGCAGGAGATGCAGTATTATCTCAGCTAATGGCATTGTGTCCCTCAAGTAAGTTCTTGCATTAACTGTGCTCTAAAATTGAAGCTTTGTGTGACAGTGTGCTTTCATCTGTAAACTCTTCTTTGGGGATCTCCATGGTATGGACACATAACAACTTTTATTCATGGTTTGAAATGCAGAATGACACACCTGCACAAAAACTGCCCACACCTCCCAACGACCGGGTGCTCTGTCTGTGAACTGACAGTGAACACAGCTGCAAAGATCATCGGTGCCCCTCTCCCCTCCATCCTGGACATTTTCCTTACACGATGTTCCAGCAAAAACAACAGCATCGTGAAGGACTCCACCCATCTCTCCCACAGTTTCTTCCAGCTCCTACCATCAGGAAGACGAACTCAAAGCCCTGAACTCAAATCACCCCGCCCCCCTCTGAAACCCCATGCAAACCCCTACCTCCTGAAACATGGATCACCCCCCCCCCCCAACCTTACCACACCAAAGAAAAAACTGTATAAAACAATTTTGTGCAATTCGAAATGTGCTACACACAGGTGAGTGGGCCTGTACAAACCACCTGTAGTAACACACTCTCCTCTATGTGCACTAGACACTTTACACACACTGCTGCGAGTACACAATCCCACAAAAGACTCAGCAATATATGTATGTTTACATGCTCATGCACTACAAATCATCCTGCACTGTTCCCCAACCAGCTGCTTGACTCAAAATGTTTCTCTTTGCACATGTACAGTATTTATGTAAAGCATTCGTATAGTTTGTATTTTTTATCTTTTATTTTTTTAGTTTGTATAGGGTAAATATTTATATACAGTACACTTATAGTTAAGATCTGTCAGTAGGTTAGTTGTGTTTAGGTTTATAGTGTTTTTTACTTCATTGTTGTATGTCTGTATTTATGTAGCACTGTGGTCCTGCGAGGCACGACATTTCGCTCCACTGTATGTCCCCACATGTAGCGGAATGACAATAAAGCTCAACTTGAACTTGATATTAAAAGGATTGATCAGCCAACAATTTTGTCTTTATTCACATATCTGTATGTTTTTTTTTTTCTATCACTTGAAGAATATTTGGCCACTTACATTCCTCTACACCAGGGTTCCTCAAATCTTTCCCTGGAAGTCCAATCTGCCGCAGAGTTTAGCTCCAACCCTGATCAAACTCACCTACCTGTGATTTTCTAATAATCTTGAAGACTCTGATTAGCATGCTCAGGTATGTTTGATTAAGGTTAGAGCTAAACTCTGCTGGAGTGGGCCAGATTTGAGGATGCCTGCTCTACACTGTTAAAAAATAAAGTTTCCTTATTGGTGTCGATGGTTTCATGAAGAACATTTAGCATTCATGGAATCTTTCCATTGCACAAAAGCTTCTTTAGATTTTTAAAATGTTTTTCATACTTTAAGAACTGTTCACTGAAAGTTTCTTTTGGAACCTTTATTTGTAGGAGTGCCTATGAGACCTAAAAAGTAGCATGTAAACGAATCATTTTCTCTTTTTTTCAAAGAATCAGCCGATTGATTCACCAAGACACCATCCCCCGGAACTGTGTGTCAACAACAGGCAGGTGATCTGAATGAGTTCTACTGCAGGTTTGAAAAAACACCATTCACACCTGCAACCCCCCCCCCTCCCCCACACCTGCACTGCAGATAAGAGAAGATGACGTGCGCCAGGTCTTCAAAAAGAATAAGAGAAGGAAGGCACCAGGCCCAGACGGTGTGACACCAGTCTGTCTGAAATCCTGTGCTGACCAGCTGGCCCCCATCTTCACACAGATCTTCAACAGATCACTGGAGCTGTGTGAAGTCCCCTACTGCTTCAAATGCTCCACCATCATCTCCGTTCCAAAGAAACCCAAGATAACAGGACTTAACGACTATAGCTCTGTGGCTAACATCTGTGGTCATGAAGTCATTTGAAAAACTGGTTTTGGCTTATCTGAAGGACATCACTGGACCCTTACTGGACCCCCTGCAGTTTTCCTACAGAAAAAACAGGCCTGTGGATGATGCATTACACACTGCAACACCTAGAAAGACCAGGGACTTATATGAGGATCCTGTTTGTGGATTTCAGCTCGGCCTTTAACACTATCATTCCAAACCTCCTCCTGCCCAAACTAACTCAGCTCTCCGTTCCCACCTCCGTCTGTCAGTGGATCAACAGCTTCCTGACAGACAGGCAGCTAGTGAGGCTGGGAAAATTCACATCCAACACCCGCACCATCAGCACTGGAGCTCCTCAGGGCTGTGTTATCTCCCCCACTGCTCTTCTCCCTATACACCAACGACTGCACATCTAAACACCCCTTTGTCAAGCTCCTGAAGTTTGCAGATGACACCACACTGATTGGCCTCATCCAGGACGGTGATGAGTCTGCTTACAGACAGGAGGTTAAGGAGCTGGCTGTCTGGTGCAGTCTTAACAACCTGGAGCTTAACACGCTCAAAACTGTGGAGATGATCGTGGACTTCAGGAGAAACCCCCCTGCACTCCCCCCACTCACCATCATGAACAGCACTGAAACAACAGTGGAGTCATTCAGATTCCTGGGAAGCACCATCTCTCAGGACCTGAAGTGGGACATTCACGTTGACTCTATTGTCAAAAAGGCCCAGCAGCGGTTGTACTTCCTTTGCCAGCTGAGGAAGTTCAACCCGCCACAGGAGCTGCTAAAACAGTTCTACTCCGCCATCATTGAATCCATCCTCTGAACTTCAATAACTGTCTGGTTCAGCTCAGCTACCAAATCTGACCTCAGAAGACTACGGAGGGTAGTCCGGACTGCTGAGCGAATCATTGGTACAACCCTCCCCAGTCTCCAAGAACTGTGCTTATCCAGAGTGAGCAAAAGGGCTGGTAAAATCACTCTGGACCCCTCACATCCAGCACACTCCCTCTTTAAACTGTTACCGTCTGGTCGACGCTACAGAGCTCTGAGCACCAGAACGGCCAGACACAGGAACAGTTTCTTCCCTCAGGCAATCCATCTCATGAACACTTGAACTCTTAACAATAAACATGAAACACACAACACTATCATACTTTTTATTTAAATTTTTTATTTAGCACACATACTTATAACATTTAAAATTTGCACCTAACATACCTGTACATACTGAATTGTCTATTTTGTATATTGTGATTGTGCTATTTTGCATATTGTTCATTTTGTATATTTGTCCATTATTTATTTGTATTTTTATTTATTTATTTTATTATCTCTGTTCTGTCGCTCTGTGGAGCTACTGTCACTAAAACAAATTCCTCGTATGTGCAAACACACCTGGCAATAAAGCTAATTCTGATTCTTTTTTATCAAATACATGCAGTCTTAGTGATATGTATGAGACACTTTTTTTTCAAAAACATAAGAAAATCTTACAGAACCTAAACGTTTGAATAAACATTTGCATATAATTTTACTTTTATAAGTACATAATAAGTACATTATTTCTCTAAATAATACAGGCTTGGACTGATGACCGAATTTTAATTTTTGGGTGATCTTCGGGGGCCTTAGGCAATAACCTAATGCAATAACCTAATGAGTTGAAAACTCTGCCAATACATTTGATGTTGTAAAGTTATCTGGAGCCAGTGGATGGCAGTAGAATTGAAGAAATCCAAAGCCTGACCTCAGCGGAAACTAACGGCTGGAGTGCAAGTAACTTATTATACAAAATATAAAAAACTTGTCTAAAAAAATCTCTAAAAGTTGTATTTTTGAGACATTTATTAGTAGCATAACCAAGCAAAGAACATGCAAGCTACAACAACCTCATGCCCTTTACATAAACCATCTAATTTATTTAGATTGCGCTCTAATAAATTCAATTTACTACATATAAACTACCTCGATATAGAAACCAAAGCCATCACATTGATTGACTAGTAGGGTTTGCCCATACACATGCAGCATTAATCTTATTTAAGTTGAGCCTCAATGTTCTCAATGTGAATACTATTAAAAGCCTGGTTTTATTAAAGTGAAGTGCTCTCAATGAGAACAAGCAGCAGTAAATGGCACTTAGGAACAAAGAAGAAGAAAGTGCCGGAAATAGTTAGAAACCCTGACTTCAATCACAAAAAGTGCTACTTCACTAACTGCAGGACTTTTGTTTGTTTCATAAAAGGTGAGACAATCGCTGATTTCTCTTCTGAAAGGACTGGAACAGGACAATATTACTAAGAGTATGAGTCCGTGCAGCACAGTCACAGACTGTAAAAAAAAAGCTTTGAGTAAACTGCCACTCACAACCTGAACTAACAATTAAGAGTTGTATTTTTATTAACTAATATTAACAAAGAGTAATATTGTAAAAGATTTATTGTTGTTAGTTTATATATTAACTAACATTAACTTGCTGTGCTTAATTGTAAAGTGTTACCATACAATATTGAAAAACTGTGTGGGTCTTATTTTCAGGAATTTAGAAATTGGCTAAATGTCCCCCCCCCCCCCTTGTTTTAAGCATAAAACTCAAAATTGTGTCAGATGTGTTTAAAACAAGAAATAACGGCAGTGTACTGAGAATAAACTTAATTTAAGATACATTCTCATTATCTGTTGTTGTTTTGCTTCTCAATTAAAATGATATTTTTTAAGTATACTAAAATATTTTCCACTGAGAAAAAAAAGACAAAAAAGGAATAAGAAAATGCCTTTTTTTTTTTTTTTCCTGTATACAAAGCAATGCGAATTTTGTCCTTGAAACCATTCTGTAATTAGCTTCATCGTTTCTCAGCGCCAACTGCCCTGACCTGGGAATGATAAAAACACAAATTATATCAGTTCAGTCCCCTGATGCAAGAACTGCAAATGGACACACATGGAACGATGAGAGCAACATATGTTTTCATTTCAGTAAGTGCTAGCCGGTTGTCTAGTGCTTTAGCTCTGATTAAAATAAAGTTATTAGCCCCTTTGTGGTCAATGCTGAAAAGCCACCGCTCTCATAAAGCCGAGAATGATTTATCCTTGACCTAGAGGACTGTGGTGAGGACATGTGCCCAGTAAAGCTCCATTACGGTATTAATTCTCAACCCTGGACAATAGCAGACGCTAATAGCAGTTAAACTCACAGGAGAAGAATAGCGGAAGCTAAGTCTCCTTGCTAACAGCTGCTTTTTGAAGCTGAAAGCTTGGGCAGGTACTGTTAATATGCTAAGAGGTGATAATGAGATGGATAGAAAGAGCTGGCAGCACTAAACAGCAGTCACTTCCTGTGGACATTCATTTAATTTGTCTTGGTTATAGGTTAATGGATAGTAGGGATGTCTGAGATGATGATGAAAAAAAAAGAAAAAAGAATATATATATATATATATATATATATATATATATATATATATATAAACACACACACACACACACACACACACACACACACATATATATATATATATATATATATATATATAAAGTGTTTAATTGAAAGCATTATTTGTTGGTTTGATCAAGTGCATTATTTTGATATTTTCTATATGTTTGTCCCTCAGTAATACCTCTGCCACAGTTATTAGTGCCACTAACTACGTTGCGAGAATATCAACTTTTATTTAATATGAGCTCTGCAACAATGTTTGGATGTGACCCAGATTCGTCGGCATGAGCTATGTAACGCTTGCAGTTGGCCTGAACACCAGCGCTGTGTTTGACTGACAGCTCTAAATACTGTTATCTGAAGCGCCATTTGTCCATGTAGCAGCACATTTAGCTCAAATCAATGCAAGCAAAAGATTCTGCAAATGAGGAGAAAAATCAAGGTGCTAAATAAATTCTGTTAGAATGATAGGACGCTTGTTTAGAGCCGAGGCTGATGACAGTGTAGCCGAGGGCAGGAATCATGTGGTAATCATGTTTACCGAAATGATGATGGAGTCGGGCTCATGGGATTTAATTGCTGGAAGACAAAACATTATGGAGGTGTAGGTTTAATTATAATTATAGTAACTTAACAAATACTTATAAATAGTACTTGTTACCAAATAAATCTATAGTTACGTAATATAAAGCAATCAAGTTATTCACATTTTCTTTGTCTGGAAAAACTTGCCACAAAACAACACTAGGGTGCTGTGATTGGTTGCCAAGGTGTTGCTATGCAGTTGGTAGGGTGTTTTTAGTAGTTCTAAGTGTGTAGTAAAGTTAAATGTAAAGTATTAGAGGTTTGTTGTAATCACTATGAACAATAATGCTATGATCATCATCAGAATCAAATGATTCATCTCTTGTTTTAATAATACGATCACTTGAGATTAATTTTTTTGTGTGTGTTTGTAAAATAGCTCTTTTCACAGCACTCACGATGAATGCCGCTAATTGAAAACAATAAGATTATGATGAAGATATGCTTGTTCACATGATATGCAGTTTGCAACCATAAGCATTCAGATGAGGTTTCTTATTCGAATTTGTAATATATTACAAAAATGTTTGAGTAAAGTGAGGGGCAGTGTGTGTTAAATATTTGAGCAGTCATACATAATTTGTAGGCGCAGTATAGCTGAACAGTGATATTACACTCATGTTGCATTCAGGTGCAGAATCCACCGTTAGATTCATCTCACCCCTGTAGAAAACTGATGAGAGATGCATTATAAATCAATAGACCAGTGTTTTAATACATGCAAAGGTGGATATAACGATTTTAAGACTAGATCTTAAAAAAAAAAAAAAAACCTTTTATGATTTGACCCGGTGAAGGACAAATGAAAAGATGCCAGTGGAGAGAGGAAGAAAATATAATATAATATAATAATATATTGATATATAAATAATCAACAAAATTATTTATGTTCATTTTAAATATGTTATAATAAAAATGTTACGATATTTTTTATTTGCTATAATAATAATAATAATAATAAACACATAAAACATAATAAAATATATAAATAACATATAAAATATTAACTATAAAATATTATTTATATTAATACATACTCAAATAAAATATTATTTAAATATATTTATAATTGTATAATACAAATATTATGATAATAATAATTTATTTACAAAATAAAAAGTACAATTAAGAAAAAACAATAAGATACTTAATTTGGCCTACTTCTAACGCAGCATCATTATTCATCAAAAGTGAATCCCACAATAATAATAATAATAATAAAATTATATATATATATATATATATATATATATATATATATATATCTGTGTGTATAAATATATATATATATATATATATATATATATATATATATATATAGAGTATTTGCAGTTTCATTCAATATTGAAAACATCTATTAACATCTATTAATTTTCTAATACAATATATTACAAAATTATATAAAATATATTATATATATTATATTAAATATGGGTCTGTGAATTCTTGAATTTATTAATAGATTTTCAACAATTATTGTCATTAGCTTTAAGTTAAACTGACAAAAGTAATTTTATGGCTATTTGAGTGTTGTAATTTTAGTTTAGTGGACATAATCATGAACCAAATTAAGTACAATTTTATATACAGTATAGATGCCTAGAATGTACAAAATCCATCATTTATGTTAGGATTCTGACTTTAAAGGTAGCTGCCTATGTAGACAGCAAGGCAGTTGATTTCAAAACAGAGCTAATGTGTGTCACACCTTCAAGAGGCCATTTCACGTCACTGCTCCCCCTTTCCATGGGCCTTCTCTCCATCACCATGTCAAAGAGCAGAATAGACAGAACTGCCTAAAGCCAGCTGAGCAGTGGAGCGAAAGAGAAACACAGACAGGAATAAAAGACAGTGGCAGAATGAGGGAACAAAAAAAAAAATAGCAGGCCGGCAGAGGGATATAGAATAACTGCAAACAAGAACAAGCACGAGTGTGATTACACGTGACCGTGGGCCGGGGCCGGAGGGCCTCTCCTCCACACTCTCGCTCACTGCATCCGTGTCAAAGTATATGAGTGGAACGGAGCGCCAGCAATTTCCCCTTCCCATTCAAAACGCCCTGTAACCCCTCCGCTCAGAATCCACTCCGGATTTTCCTGCTCCAAGTTCACTTTATAACAATATTTGCACCGTCACAGCTCCACTGCAAAGATCTGTAAAGTTCAAAATGGTGTTATGTTACATTCCATGCTAAAGCCCAGAGGCTTGTGTCAAAAAATACAACAAATTTCACAGGAGGCAATGCATCGGAGCTTGGTTTGTTTTTGCCAAAAGCATATAAACTATGTGTAAAAAACACAGATTGCAGGTTTTATGTGTTTCATTTATTTTACTTTAGTGAATATACTGACACAAATTCACTTTGACAATTACTTATAAAATAAAATAAAATAAAATAAGCCGTTGTAAAACCAGATGTGAAACCAGCATTTGTAATGGGACAGAGCAGACTGATTATTCATCATTTTGTCCACCAGATCGTTTTGACCACAACAACATACATTGTGTTAAAAAACGAACCAGTTTACAGTAAAGTTGAGAGGAAAGTCTTTGTGCTTTTCAAAGCTTATATTATAAAGCTTATCATAAACGGTGGTAGTCAAATGAAAGTGTTACAATTTAAAAATTTAACTGAAATTTAAAAATTCCATTTGAATAATTCATTTCATTTTTTGGTTAACAGAGTACACCACATAGATTTACAGTTTAAATTAAAACATTGATGAAAAATTGTGCGCTATGTGATATTCCTTCAAAATTGTAACTATTTATTATTATAGTTATTGTTATTATTATTATTATTACTTCGAGAAGTACATTCTTCTGTACTTTAATAGTGTATTTCTGTCATTATTTTTGCAAAACTTTACTTTGGAGTATGAAGAGCTTTGAGTTTGTGTATTTGCAGTTTTGTAAATTAAATGGTGAAATGCTGGTGAGAGTGACTCATTCATATCAGAGAAATGAAGAACATGCAGACTTGACATGTAAGTATGAATATTAAACAATGTGGTTTAATATTCATAAACACTATAGTCCATGTTGAGATTTCATTAATTGTACAGTCCTGCTTTTGATTTATTCATCCAAATTTAGCCAAATTCTATGCCATTCCGAGTTACACAGCAAATTTCATTGTATGACAGAATTTTGGAATTCTGTCAGCATTTTGTACATTGTTAAACTCATTGGGCCCTACTTATTAAACTGGCATATAGATGCGTATTTTACCATTGTCTTCCCAAGTTCCTCATTTTCCGACTGCTGATCATTTATTAATACATGAGCTGTTAATATGTTCATGATGTAGCAGTAACATAGAGTAAGAGAAAACACCAACGTTTTGACTTCCAAGCAAACCACACCTCGCTCCAGGCAAAATCCCATTCCCCAGCTACAAACATAGTCCGATCCATGTTCCTCGCTCCGTAAATGATGCTCCCTCCGGCCCTCCCCATCTCCCCCCGACCTCTTTGTCGTTGTCTTTCAATCTTTTTCTCTCTGCTCTGATGCATTTACACAGAAGACCTGCCTGGCCGCAAACGCAACATGAGCTGCGTGTGACAGCTGTGGCTTTGACCCTTGACCTATGAGATGTTCATGAACCACAACATCGCCACACATTCTGATGTGCGCAGCCAGACACCAGCTGGAGCTTACAAGTTAATTATCATAAACACTTCTCTGTGTATCTCTATGCGTGTTTGTGTGCCCAGCGACGGGTGAACAGCTTCTCATCATTTCTTTGTCTGACTGTATCACTCTCTCAGCCTAGACTGACATTTCACTGCACATTCCTTTTCATTTCATGAATCTAATTTCATGAATACAATTCAGCGACAACAAAAATGACACAAATTTTGTAGAGTAACGCTTGAAAGGAACACCAAATCTGAAACTTTTACTTTGGTGAATATTTCTCAGGGTCGGTTTGTGTTTGAGAGAGTTTGTGTAGACACGCACCTCAATGTCTTGGCTACAAAAAAAGCGAATGAAAATTTAAGTCATTTTAGTTCAGGAACTAAGATACAGTTCACTGAACACAAGCTAACCAATAATTAAACATTATTTAACTATTATAAAACTATTATAGGTTTTTCAGGACCATTTTAACAGTTTTTAAATGTCTGGAATCACTAAGATTGCTTGATTGATTGATTGATTGATTTAAAGCAGCAAGGAAGCATAAAATTAATCAAAAGTGACACTAAAAGAATATTTCAAATAAATGCAGTTCATTTGAACTTTCTAATCTTCAAATAATACAAAAAAAAATGTTTTGCAATAAATGCTTTGAACATCAAATCAGCATATTAGAAAAATTTCAGAAGAATCATGTGACACTGAACTGAAGGAATGTTCAGTATTTCATAATATTACTGGGTTTTGTTGTTGTTGTTTTTTTTTTGTTTTTTTTACAGAAGTTTTGGATCAAACAAATGCATCTTCTTCTTTCAAAACTTCTTTCAAAAAACAAAAACAAAAAACTTATTGACACCCAAACTTTTGAACAATATTGTATGTTTAACCTTCTTGTATGTTCATGGAATTTTAGCATTTTAAATAAAAATGCCTTGGAAGGCTGTGTGTTACAATGCATTTTATTTTATGATTAGGGACGGTTTATGGACCCCATGGACCGAAAAAAGCATAATGAAAAACTACTTCTCATGACTCACTGCTTTTGCAAAAAGACAGCCTCAACATTATGATCAAAGATATCAATGCTCAATAAATATTAATAATGTAACGTAATAAAAACTTATGATGCTTTGGCAAATAATTGATTGGAAGAAACATTTAAAGCATGATTTTTCAAACTGATACATACCAAACACACATATGAATCCTTCAGCTAAATGATTAAAAATACATTCATAATATTTGATTAAAACATGATAGTCTAATATGTGGGTTACAAACATAATATGGGGTTCTGCATAGAAATGTCCTTTTAGGATGATTTTATGTGCACATGAAAAAGAAAGTCTTTGTGTAGTTCTATGGAGAACGAAGGCATGTTCTTTAGACAAAGGAATTTTGGTTTGGTCTGTCTTCTATGTGGGAGAGAAGTCAGTCTATGGAAGCTCGTGATTTCCAGCGTGGAACCCATGTGATACCCATCTCTTTGACCATCAGTCTTTATTACTTGCCCCAAATTTGACGGTCTCCTTCCTGAATTGGAATTATCAATAAGTGTTTTGTCGCAAGGTTGTAAGCTGAAAGAGGCTTGCTGGTTACTTTGCTTGCTTCAGACTAGTTGAAGCTAGGAATCTGATTTACGACGTTGTACTGTTTTCTTGGGCCTCTCTGTGGAATTCCAGCTCCTCATGTTTCTATGTTCTGATCGCATCTTAAATTTGTCTGATTCAGTCTCTGATATTCTACAATAATAACATTTACAAAAAGCATAATAATATTAAAATTTTTTGGACTTCTATCATGGTAATACATGGCAAATTAATACAGTAATCATTTACATTTTCATTTACATTTAGTCAAATAGCAGACGCTTTTATTCAAATCGACTTACAAATGAGGACAACAGAAGCAATCAAAACCAACAAAAGAGCAACAACGTTCAGGTGCTATGACAAGTCTCTGTTAGCCTAACGCAGTACATGTAGCAAGGTTTTTTTTAGTAGATAGAATATAAAAAAAAGAAACCTAGTGGGTTTTTTTTTTAAAGAAACAAGTAGATAGAATTAAAAAAAAAATAAAGCTAGTGTTAGTTTTTCAAGAAAAGCTAGCAGAGAATAAATATGCAATTGATAGAGGGATAGAGGGATTTACATAGTTTACGTATGTGTGTGTGTTTTTGTTTTTTAAATAAAAAGATAGATATAATAGAATTATAGAGTGCTAGAACTAGAGAGTTAGAGTGCTAGAGTTAGAGGGCCAAATAAAGATAGGAGAGATGTGTTTTTAGCCGTTTCTTGAAGATGGCTAAGGATTCAGCTGCTCGGATTGAGTTGGGCAGGTCATTCCACCAGGTGGGAACAGTTAATGAAAAAGTCAGTCAAAGTGATTTTGTGCCTCTTTGGGATGGCACAATAATGTGTCGTTCACTTGCAGAACGCAAGCTTCTAGAGGGTACATAGGTCTGAAGTACTGAATTTAGGTAAAGGGGTGCAGAGCCAGAGGTGGTTTTGTCGGCAAACATGAATTTAGCCTTGAATTTTATGCAAGCAGCTATTGGTAGCCAGTGCAAATTGATGAACAGAGGTGTGACGTGCGTTCTTTTCGACTCAAAGATTGCAGCGGTATTTTGGATTAATTGTAGAGGTTTGATGGAATTGGCTGGAAGACCTGCCGAGAGAGTCAAGTCTGGACAGAACAAGAGCTTGAACAAAGAGTTGTGTTGCATGTTCCGAAAGAAAGGGCCTGGTAATCATATCAATAAGAACCATAGTATATTTCAAAATCTTCTGCCATATAATAATAGTTTTTTTTTTTTGACTGCAGTTTCTCATCATTTGTAATACAACCGATATGTGTCACGCATACATCAACCTATACTTTGGCTATTGTACAACAGCACTGGCCATGCCTCATCCAGATTCTAGAGCCGTAACTATCTGTTTCACAAAGCTATTTTGCAGCCATGGTAGCGATTTCAGAAGTCCCGAGAGTGCTAAATAGTTAATTGCAGTCCAGTGAATTGGTGGTGTCACCATTTTCAAAACGGTTGTTCCATTAACACCTTTGCCTTCACTTGATCTAATTTCCTCTCTCCTCATTGGTCCAGGCCGTCGCTGTTATTCATTCCGGCTGATATCTGATGATCAGTCTTAGTGTTTCCGTCGTGTTTGTATTTTCTTTTTCTTCTCTCTCTTTACAGTCTATTGCTCTGTCTTTTCCAACTCTCTGGCTCAATTTGCTGGTTCATCTCTTTATCTCAGCTGCACTCTCTTCTCCTCCTCCTCCTCCTGCTCTTCTCCTCTCTTGCAGTGTTTATTTAAGCACTTTCACGGTCACTGCACTGTGCTCCCTCTCACAGGACAGAGCCGTCCTTTCTCTCGTTCTGTCTCAGAAATACACTCTTCTCATGCATTTGCACACCGTCCCTTTGTTCCTCTTATTTACCTCCCCTCAAATATCTTGAAATCCTCTTTGACTAAATGTACATCCACTCCCGTTGTCGTTAATGCAGTTTTCCCATTCTTTTATCCCCCCAACACCTTTAATGTGGGTTGCACTCTCTGTCTTTTTCTTTTTCTCGCTCTCATCTCATTGGAAAAAAGAGCTCTGAAATTCTGTCATGCTTCACAGACATCGCTGGCTCTCCTTTCCTCACTTTTGAGATCTAAGGCTGAATGTGAGCCAAATATAACTAGAAAACAAATCTACCACTTACACTTTCGCTGCCTCACGGTTGTTTAAATGAAAAGAGGACTTTTCTAGACGGCAGATGATTCAATTCAGTTTTTACCTGCCATAATTACAAAATGAATAGTGCTTTACTTAATGAATGAACCATTATTAAGTAAAACCCCAAAATGGCACAGATAGCTTGATTCACAATTGTAAATCACTTTGTTTGACTATGCTTGAAAATCAGATTTCGAATGAATTTAAACAAATTTAAAATATGCACGTGTCTTATAAACCAACACATATGTGAAAAAAGGTCAACATTTCACAATTAATGATTTTAAATATCCATGCTGTGTGCATATATATATATATATATATATATATATATATATATATATGCACACACACACACACACACACACCTGACGAGCGTCCCGAGTCCTCATCAGCGTTGCCCTGGAAATTCACGTGGAACACCTGCTCACAGCTCATCACGGGCTGATCGGCCACACCAGCACCTAGTCAACCTGGCTGCATTGAAACAGCGGACTCACAGAGGAAGGCAGAGAAGCCTCTCCATGAGACAGCAACCTAATCCCCTATTCTCTTTGTCCTTCCAGACAGCAGTGTGTGACCGATCTGCACCACCACTAGCACCGCACAGATTCACCCGCATCTGGACACAACCAAGAGCACCGCCACAAGCAAGACCGCCATCACCGCCCACGTATTTTTGCACTTCTTAATAAAATCCACCCTCCGGGGCCTTCACCTAAGCTTTGCCTGTCGCGTGTTCTTTCCACCCTGCCACACTGTGCATCTACAAACATCAAACAATAAAAGACAATTATAGATAGATAGACAAGATTGTAAACAAGATTGTGCCCAAAGAACATCAATATTTGCTCTATTCACTGACCCTGTAGGCCATGCATCCCATATGTGTGAATCACAAACATTGCACCAATAATTACTCGTTATCATCGCTAAAATATTGAAATGCACAAAGATTTATACATAATATTCAAATACATAAAAGACACTGTCCTATTTTAATGGAGATGCAGGGGAATCCAGCAATCACCATACTGTCTCCCAGCATGCCTTTCTACACACTCTGCCCTTAAAATAGTAAGTCAACAACAACAGCAGTGAGGTCAAGTCCCATGCTCTCTCTCTTTCTCTCTCTCTCTCTCTCATTCCCTCCATTTCCCAAAGGACCTTCTTAGCGTTACGAGAGTTCTGGTCTGATGACTCGTCCTCAACCTGTCCACCTTCTCTCATCTCATCTCTAATGTGTTGTCTTCCCTGTTGATCCCACAGGTGCACATATACATGCACATAGACACATAGTTCCCAGGTATGATTCATAAATATAGACTTTGTCTCAGATGTCTCTCCTAATAAACAGAAACAAATAGGACAATTGATCCTTTATAAACCCTATAAAGCCTACTTATATTTTAAACTCACATTTCTGAGGCTTCTAAATGATCAAATATAGTCTGATTAATAGTTTATACATTTTTAAGAAAAATTATTTTTAGTATAATTGTAAAAATGTCAATTTTCAGGTCACGTATGTCCCCTTTTGCTGTGAAATCTTGACTGATTCGTAGAAAATCAAGAATAACTTGTGTATTTTAGTAATATTTCAAGATGAACACTTAATGAACTAAAGCTTAGTCCATCAAGTTCCTTTGCTTATTTGAATTTACTTATCCATATTTTTTTTTACAGAATCACATTGCATTTTATGTTTTGTTATCCACAAAAACTACAGAGCTTTGATCATAAGCATCTATATATAATCTTACTAAGACATATTATTGGCAGATTTAAAATGACGAATGATATTTCTATGCATTTCATACAAGAAATCTGCTATACTGTTATAAAAATCTCATTGATTTACATTACAAACACAAAATTTCATCTTTTTGGTCATATTATTATCAAAAACTGCACCACATTGCATATTTTTTGCTCAGTTTTGGCCTCTGAATGAGGTGTTTTATTTTTTTCCTCTGCGAGTGTAAGCTCCTTTTTCTCACTATATCATACTATATGAGCCATAAAAGCCTTATGAATCAAATTTGATTCTCAACAAAAAAACATCTGCAAACTTTTGTCTGCAGGTTCGATAAAACCTTCCAATAATACGTTTTTCTGACTATAGTAATAAGCTCCACTGCTAGTGTTGTTTACATTAAAACATGATCATAAAATGGTAAAAATAAATAGATATTATTCTTACAAGGCTTGGAATGAAGGAATAGGTCAGATATAATTCTCTTGGAAGAGCTGGATGAGATGTCTAAGAGACACATTTGTAATTTATTCAGTTGCTATTTATCTTTACAACAGGCAGGCTTCACACGTACCTGCACACAAACACACACCTTCAGTTCCTTTTGTGGAGCTGAGAACGTGTTCAAAATGTGGATAAATTGAGGGAATACATGTATGTGGAGATACAGGAAGACTAATGAAAGCATTTCTTCAGTCTCTCTCGCTCTTTCCTTTCATGCCAGTGTTGTTTCCTCTGCCCTGTGTTTGTCCTCCAAATTGAATTATTCCTTTGACGTGGCGATAAGGGACGGCTTTAGTCCATTATGCAGAGACCATCTGCGTTTCTGAAATATGTTTTGCAAAGGCACACACTCGTACCTGAGGGGGATCTTACGAATACACTCACACACACATACACACAAATACAGAGTGGATTCTCTCTTCTTTCTCTCACTAGCTCAGCTTCACCAAATGTTAGTCAAAGTATTCCCAGATCCATTTCAAGGCTTTTTTTAAAAAAAAAGACAGGAACCTGCAAACAGCCAGAGGGTTTGGTTACATTTCCAACCAACAGTTGAGTGCATCGCAAAAAAACACCATAACATCTCAAAACGCATCCAAAAAGCAGCATCTAGCCAATGTCTACCTCCCTCCTGGTGGACATTACCTCTGAAAGCTGCACAGATGGTTCTCTGTGGCTCCTCTGTGTCTTCATTATCCGCACAATTACTAAGGGAGGACGCCCACAATTACAACCAACAGTCAGAGCCCGCGCCGCAGCGCTCAGTATTTATTACTGCTACACCTGCACCAGTGTGGCCCAGGTGTTCCCTCTGTCACAACACTGCAAATGTCATTTTCATATTTTAGTCTCTGGGTTTATCGATAAAATATGAAAATCTGTGTCAGACCTTTACATTCCAGCATTGTTGATTTTGTACAAAGTATTGGAGCCATAATGTGGAGATTCGATGTACCGTTACTCGACAGAGAGACATAACCTTCACTCTAGTGGGAGGAAGTTCTGCTTTCTGCCGATTTATTATAATTATTGATATTACAAATGTGTGCTAGTAAGGCAGCTAATTAGAATTTATCATCTAAAAGCTCATAATTTTTTTGAAGGTAGTGCACCTGTTCCTCTTTAAAAAAAAAAGAAAAGAAAAGAAAAGAAAAGAAAAACTGAATAATATTCGCAAAGGCAGTAAGTTTTGTGGAAGACTGCTTAAACGTGAAAAAAATAGTTAGAAAGTTAATAAAACCCTTTTTTTAAAGAAATTAATATTTAAATTGATCAAAAGTGACAGTAAATACATTTAAAATGTTACAAAGATTTCTATTTGTTCTATTCTGTTCTTTTCAACTTTCTATCCAACCAATTTCTATCTATTATAGATATTTAAACACACACACACACCAAATAAGCATATTAGAATGATTTCTGAGGGATCATGTGACCCTAAACACTGGAGTAATAGTTGTTGTTTAAAATTTTAATAATATTTAATATAAAATTGTATAATATATATATATATAGAGAGAGAGAGAGAGAGAGAGAGAGAGAGAGAGAGAGAGAGAGAGAGAGACCAGGGTTCCTCAAATCTTTCCCTGGAGGTTCAATCTGCTGCAGAGTTTAGCTCTAACCCTAATCAAACACACCTGAGCATGCTAATCAGAGTCTTCAAGATAATTAGAAAATCACAGGTAGGTGAGTTAAACTCAGCAGGAATGGTCCAGATTTGAGGATCCCTAATATAGACTATATATCAAGCTCATGATTGTGAATTGTGTGTGCTCAAATCACGTTTTACATAAACTGGATTTCATATCATCTAGAGGGCTATATTAGGAAAATACAAAGAAAAAAAATGGCAGAAAGGAAGACAAACTAATTAACTTCAAATTAACATCACCAACAACACAGTTGTTAACACCTGAATCCATAAAACAGTCTTAAATAGTGTCCTGTCCCTTTAAGAGTTATTACCAGCAGCCGTTTAGCTAATGACTCTGAGCAGTTGTGTCACTAATGAGATTCCAGTGAGTCAGACCTGAGTAGATCATTCAGTTGTTCAGCAGACAGATCTTGAGGTCTCGAGCGCTCATTTGGAGGAACAACAAGTCCATGGAGTGCTTCTTCAGCAGGAGTACTCATGACTACAATATGCTAATGCAGTCACATACTCACAGCACACACATACACAAGCACACATATTCACAATTACCAACTGGGGAGAGAATTCAGTAACCTACATTGTGGAAAATTGTTTTAACACCTATTTTACTACAGGAATGGAAAAACATGGGCACTAAATCTGAGCTGAAAGGTCTAGGTTTTTTAGTCAATATGTATTCATAACCGTATATTCGAACTGTATATCTGCTGACACTATTAACAAGCTACAAACATTACAATATTTTTGTGTTTAATTGTTCATTTGTCCATCTATTTCCACCAGTTTGATGAATTCAGGCCAGTCAGTGAGCCTGTTGCAGGAATGAGAGACAAGAATGATCTAACCAAACCTCATCTGACTTTTCGCCACTGCTCCCTTTTTATTTTTGTCCTGTAGACTATTTTCCTATCCGAATTTTGAGATAAAGCACTATCTCACTTGCCTCCTCAGAGAAAGCGCCCCTGGAACAGGGACAGAAACAGAAAAAAGTGAGAGCAGAATAAAACAGAAGAGAGTAGCTATCTCTTCACTCTAGAAAGTTGGTGTCAAACTTTTCGCTATGGAAACGACAAAATCTATATTCATGCAACTTGAAAAATGACACAAAAACACCTAAACAAGCTTGCACATGTTTACTTAGCCATCTACTGTAAATGGGGACTATATTGTTTATACGCTTAAAAAAGCAATGACCTGCAACTGTTACCTTAAAGAGCTAATTCTTCCCGATTTAAGATGTAGTTTTGTTTATATAAATTAATGTATTAAGGTTGATTCCACATTATTAGACATTATTTTTGACTGGAATAAAACCGGTTAAATTAGATGTTACCATATTTAGCTTTTTTTTTTTTTTTTTTGAAAAAACATTTTTTACTTTTATTTGTTTTTCCAAATGATGAGGTCCTCAGATTTCCCCAAAGGAAGTGAAACTTCTGCCCTGTTAAAACCAATTTCTCTGTACTTTTTTCTTGTTTTGCTATAAAACATTGAATCAAGATCAATTTAGTTGAGAATGTGAGAACAACTCCACTAAATTTTGTTCCGTAAGAAAATACATCTCTCTGATGTCTTAATATCTCATGCAATCAAGCATCTTGCTTTAGGTTTGTTTATATATTTTTACTCAATAACAAGGCACAAATACTGAAAAAAATTACTTTTTTGTATTGCAATGAAGGGACAAATTTAAGCCTAAAGCAAAGTAAAATAACACGCATGCCTCACCACCACAAACTGCACCTTTCTTTTTGGTCAAAACATGTCTTTATCCTCTCAAGTCTTGTAAACAAATTCATTTAGCAAAAAAAGGTTTGCAGTTACACTCCTGCGATGCAATAGCCTTTGCCACTAATTAAAAAAAACATAACGTCTGCTTATTAGGCAAATGAACCAGAGGCTAAATTTAGTGGACTGAGCTGAAAAGAGAAAATTATAAACCAAACACACTAATTTCACTTGAATATTTAAATAGGCCATGAAGAAGATGAAAAAGATTTTTAAAACCTTATTTCATTACTCTGAAATATTAATGAGTTGTTTAATTAATAACTATTCAAAGAACGACAGTGAAAAAAGTATCCAAGTTTCTGAAAAAAAGAAATGTTGAAGTGCAGCATCTTAACTGACCTCAGAAAACAGCTTTAACAGCAAGTCCAGACATTTATATTTTTGCATATAAGGTTGGGTGTGTGTGTGTGTGTGTTTGAGTAGGTGTGTGTGTGTGTGTTTGAGTAGGTGTGTGTGTGTTTGAGTAGGTGTGTGAGTGGGTGGATTATTGAGTGTTGGAAGTACGCCTGCAAGCGTTTTGTCTTCATTTACATACTTCACATCAACTTGCGGCTGCATTTGCATATTCGAAAACAAATGGGATTTCCAATCAAGTGCTTGATATCAGGCCAATCAGAACAAAACGGAAAGTGAATATTTGAGCGAATGCAACAGTTGCTGATACGAGCACGCTGAATTTAAAACTCCACACCAGAGTTAGAATTAAATAACTATTTTTGGCACTGCCAAGAAAGAAATATTCCAAGGTCATGGCGAATGTGACCCGAACAAATGTTCTCCTAACATGATTTAAATACTTCTGTAGCCGGAAGGTGCCATCTGCCAGTTTCTGCCTCTCCTTGTGGATCATTGGAAGGGTTTTGGAGCCCTAGCCTGAGCTTCAGTGGCAGGGAACACGTTGGGACGACTTCTCTGCAGGCAGCAGATCAAAGCCAAGTAACGAGATTCCAAGAGCCGCATGTGGAGAGATGCTGGATTAGCAGGATTAAGTGGGAATGCACCACTGCTTGGGGAACCGCTTCCTTTAGGACTTGAATGGGGAAGCCTGAACTCACCGGGGCCAGCCGAGAGCCAGAGAAACCAGGGCCACGGCCACCTTCTCTGTGAACTTCATCTCGAAACGTCACGGTTTGGCAGGGGACAATATAAGTCTTGCTTTATCTCAGCTCTCTGGTGCTTATGTTTGGTTTATTTTTTTCCTCCTTCTGGGGAAAAGAGGATTGTATTGCTTTTCTTTCTTTGTTGCAATTCTGGTCTGTCTCCACTTTTGTTCTTCTTGTTCCAGAGATGGCCGCTAAGCCATTCGAGCCATCGCGGGGTTTTTAAAGTTGGCTGAGACGGAAGAGAGATATGTACAAACACACTCACGTACATAAAAACGGCACTTTATTTTTTCCATTCCACCGAGTCATAATTGCCCGAGGAATAGAGTAGCAAGTCTACGAGGGTGTTTAGAAATGATAATGGCTAGATAATGGTGATATTTCTGCGAGGCAACAAATGCTTTGAGAGAAAAGGCTAGAAGCTTTATCTGGACACATTTAAGTGTTGTTTCACAAAGATTGGCATCACTGGGAGCTATTTGGACTGGAAGTTCACTCCTAGTTCTGCAGGAACAAGAGTTGGCTTTTCATCTGCTACAAAAGCGAACAGAGTACCTACATAAACTACTGCTGTTGCTCTATAAAGTGTTATTGATTGTTTTTGAATTGAAACCTGCTAACCTCTTGCTCAGCAAAAAGAATTTGATAACACTTTACACTAAGAATAAATTCATTAGCACTAGTTAATGCGTTAGATTTCATGTAGTAAATATGAACAAAAAGTTTACTATTATATTAATCTAGGTAAATGTTAATTTATTAAAACAACATCAATTACATTTACAATTAAAAATAGGAGAACAAATATATGGTAACACTATTAACGCTAGTAAATGCATTAGATTTCATGAACTAAAATTGAACAGAAGAATCGTGTACAGCAGTTAGTAATTTAATAAATGTGTCATGTTAATTTGTAAATATACTGTACTACATTAAAATATATATTAAAAGTAGAAAAGAATTTACTTAAAATGTTAAGTATAATTCCCACATCAATTACACTTATTAATTTGACATGTTCAAACGTGGAAAAAACAGAAGCTACAATATTAGCAGATATGTAAAAAGAATTATATGGATTTATATTATTAAAAAACTGTAATTTTCTGCATTTACTGAAACAGTTAACAGAATTAATAAAGTTAATAGAATAAATAAAAACTGTAAACTATTATCCAATGTTAAAAATGCAAATTAAATATAACCTATTTTGTAAAAGTATTGTTCATTGTTAGTTCATAATATCTAATGCATTAACCAAAGTTAACAAATCAAGCGTTTTGAACAAATTGAGAATATGTTCCTTAAATCCAGGGATAAAACACTTTCTCCACACTTTTAGTATCATTAGTGCTGCCTTCTTTGAAGGAACAAGTCTATACTTAAACACTGGCTCTACTTGACAGCTTTATAAATATAACAGTTGCAGTCACTATGAGTGTCATATCAGACAACCATTAGTTTCCCATATATTTCCCTATGGGCCTTTCCTACAATGCAACAGTCAAAACATATAAGAAATGTGGTACCTCAAGGCTACCTCTGGTCAGGGCACATGCAGGCTGCATATAAGTAGATTTGTTCTGCCCATTAATCTTGACAACATGCCTTTATAGGTCCATGGCACCCTGCTGGGCTGGGCTGTGTTTTGTTTTGCTCACTGTTAGCGATATTAGTGTGACATTGGGCCCCATTCCACCTTCTCCAGCTTATGAATTAAGGAGAAAACTCCCTTTAGAGAGTTCCACCATCACTCACATAGACAGTGGTACACGGCTGTTAATACTCTACTCACTGTGGTTCAGCCCTAGCAGTGCGACCTGGCTAGTCCTGTGGGACTGCATATGTGATTAATGTAGCATTCTAGGCTGGGAGTTTTCATTTTCCCCTATCAAGGGAACCAGTCTCTGGGGGTCTAGCTGGTGCGGGTGAAAGTGTGTTCTCTACTGTTATTCTCAGATGTCCCATACGTAAGACACCCACAAGGAGTAACAGCACCCTCAGTGTATAACCCCAGTGTGGTTGCCATAGAACGTTGAAACCAGGGTTGGGAAGCTACTCATAATTTAAAGCCACTCCTAATAAAAACTGCTTGTATTTGCGTATTTGTATTAGTTTTTTTCTCTTAATTTCTTGCCAACTGAGTAATATTTATCTATTCAATTTTACCAGATTAATTTACACTAAATACCACCAAAATACTAGAAAACAAGTCATAATAATACTGATGTATTGCAAGTAAGTGAATCAGTTAATTCGAACAGTATAAAGAACCGGTTCAGGCATTCTTTTACATTTTAGTTCTTTGAGTCGCTGACTTGAGAATCCTTTGGACTGATTCAGTTTATTTCGTTAACGAATCAAAACGTTCATGATGCTTATGAGTGGGGAGAGTGGGGACAGTTGCAACATGGCTTATTTCTTAATAAGGGGAAGTTGTGGCCTAATGGTTAGAGAGTCGGACTCGTAATCCAAAGGTTGCGGGTTCGAGTCTCGGGTCGGCAGGGATTGTAGGTGGGGGGAGTGAATGTCTAGTGCTCTCTCCACCCTCAATACAACGACTGAGGTGCCCTTGAGCAAGGCACCGAACCCCCAACTGCTCCCCGGGCGCCGCAGCATAAATGCTGCCCACTGCTCCGGGTGTGTGTTCACGGTGTGTGTGTGTTCACTGCTGTGTGTGTGCACGCTGGATGGGTTAAATGCAGAGCACGAATTCCGAGTATGGGTCACCATACTTGGCAGTATGTCACTTCACTTCACACTTCACTTCTATAATCAGGAATGAGCTACAGTAATGATATTCATACTGCACATGCTAAATCAGCCCCCCATCCTTCCTGGATGAAATTAGGCACATGTGACCTTTCCTTTTACCAAAAATAATTTTCATGGTAAAAAAATATATTTTTTTAATCATCAGATTTTTTTGTCATACTAAGTTGTTTGCGTGAAGCATTGTAAGAACATATGATTTATATCTGTGTTTCTTAGCTTCTAATAGGCATAGCTAGCATGTGTCAAAGATATTGTGTCAAGCTATTATACCAAGTTTTATCACGGCTATCAAGGGTGGGGACAGTTGCAACATATTTTTGCAACCATCCCAACATGCTGTCCCTTACCACAACATTGATACACTTGGTTAACTGCTAGTTGGTCAAACTAGTTCTTAAGACAGTTACTAAGTTCATGCAACTGGCCTTAGTTCAGTAACCTTTCACAGATGTTAACAGAAGTAGGCTATTATTAAGTTTTAGTGTCTTGATTCTGATTAAATTAACTCCCTGTTGGGGGTCAGTTGCAACATTGGACTTTGTCTATTCAAGTATAAATTGTGTGTATATAATCATATGTGCATGTGTTAAAGCAATGTGGGTGAGTAGCTGACTGATGTTGCTTTATTGTATTAACATTTTGGCTTTCTAATGCAAACAGTCTCTGAAAAACTAAAGGAAATGCAAAAAGTGGTGCAACCGTCCACACTCTCCCCAAACGCAATCCAGAACTGTTTTAATATTTAACACAATTCACAAAGCGGACATTGCCAATACTGACGAACAGCCCAAAGTAAATATATATAATTTAGCAAAAATACTGTGCTATAATGCTTTGTGTATTAAAATAACAAACCACAGACATCTGCGCAGATAATTACATAATTTCAACGAACTGTCCAAACAAACAGATTCACTAAAATGAACTTGCTTCCCACTATGTTGTATCAGGGAATGAATGTCAATTTTAGTCGAACAAATCCAGATATGTGCTTGGCCACAGTTAGGACTACAGTGTACCGTTTAATGCCGCTGCATAGCCAGTTTCAAATCCACCTGCCGTTAAAGGGATAGTTCACCCAAAATTGAAAATAAAGTGGGGGAACTATGACGTCACTTTATATGCTGATCGGCTCTTAGTATGAAACTGATTCCTGGACAAAAAGACAATAGGATTTTTCCATAGGCTTTTGGATTATCGCCAAAAATATCAATCATGAAACGTACACGTTTTGTCCATCAAGATAATTTTCACAAAAAAAAAAAATGTATATAACTTTGACGAATTTTGAAGCCTAAATAAAAGCGCCAGAACTGAAAAGCTAAATTTAGGCTATAAACGAACTACAGCACCACGGTCACTCGCCTTCAGCGTCACCACCACCACCACGCTCCCGACAACTTTTCAAACTTATTTTTAACAGTGTTCAGTGAAACGTATTTACTCTGCATATGAATTTTAATCCACGCTATATGAACCTTTTCATATAAACTGGAATAAATACAAATTGTATTTTATTTGTATTTGTAATAATAATTATGATAAAAATAAAAATAAATGTTTTTAGAGCAGCAAATAAGTATATTAGAATGATTTCTGAAGGATCATGTGACACTGAAGACTGGAGTAATGATGTTGAACATTTAGCTTTGATCACAGGAATAAATTACATTTTCAAATTATATTCAAATAAAGCAGTTATTTTAACCCTTTAAGACCGGCTGTGTCGGCGACGACACATTAAACCAAGCTGTATTCATGTTACCGTAACTCTTCAACCGTTTGCACCATCACAATAATTCAAATTGCTCCTGACAGCAAACCTCATGCGCATTTCGGCAATATATGGCTTATTACGGTAATTTCTTGCGCTCCGTCGACAAATGACGGCTGATTTCCGGGAGAGCGGGGGAGGGAGAATTTGAATGGAGAGATAGGGAGCGCGGCGTTTTGGATTGCATAAAATAATAAACGAAACAAACAAAAACATGGTGAAAGAGGAGTAAACAGCACAAGAGTCGATTGGGATGATTTTTGATGAGACTTTGGGAGCAGTCTGAGTGAGACTTTTTCACATGTAGTGTGTGCATCGCTATAATGAGTCCGTGCGTGTAAATGTATGGGTGTATGCATGTGCACGCATTTACATGCATGTATAAATGTATGCGTGTATGAACAAAAAAGCCTCCTGAATGAAAACTGTGCAACCCAGTGTCCC
This sequence comes from Barbus barbus, assembly GCF_936440315.1. NCBI lineage: Eukaryota > Metazoa > Chordata > Actinopteri > Cypriniformes > Cyprinidae > Barbus > Barbus barbus. Next base: position 23,339,551 of record NC_136755.1, on the reverse strand, counting down.
AAAAATACTTGTATATATGTAATACAGTTGAATTTTGAAGTAAGAAGTGTTGGATTATTTCGATCACGATTTTTCTCTTTTTTATAAATAAAAAACAGAAAATTTATTACGTTTATTTTTTATTTTTGTGTATTTAAATTCAGTTTACAAACTCACCACACAACATTAATGGTCAAAGACTGCACTTTCTTGAAAGCCATATCTTTTCTGAAAAAAATGACACCTTGCACTTGAAAATAGCACATTCTGTTAGAATTTTACAGTCAAATAAACAAACTATGTAAAAATGACCTATTTTACCCTTAGGTTTTAAAGGGTTAAATAGTAAACATATTTCACAATATTACTGCTATAATATTACTGTTTTAAATATAAATCTTTAAAACAGTTGAGTAAATTTGTTTCAGTATTCTTTTAATGAATACAAAGATCAAAAGATTAGCATTTATCTGAAAAAAGTTTTTTTAAGCTTGGAGTCAGTATAATTATTTATATTATTTCTCTTTTTGTTTTTTTGTTTTTTTTTTTGGGGGGGGGGGGGTATTATAGAAATTAATACTTTTATTTAGCAAGGATGATTTAAATAGATCAAGAGTGATGATTAAAAAACAATTATGTTATAAAAAGATTTCTTTTTCAGATAAATGCTGTTCTTCTGAACTTTTCATTCATCATAGAAACCTGAAAAAATTCTACGCTACTGTTTTCAACATAATAATAATAATTATAATTTTTAATAATAACTTTTTGTGTGCAAAAAACCCCAAAAAACATAATTTATTCAACAATTCTTACCGTCTTCCACCATTTTGAAGAGTTCCCCAGAACGTAATCAATGTAATCGTTCAGTAGAAAGCGTGTGCATGCTGAACATAAACAGCGCTGATTACATTGATTATTATTGTTTCAAAAATAGTCTCGTTGCTTCGTAAAATTACGGTTGATCCCCTTATGTCACATGGACTATTTTACAGATGTCCTTGCTGTCTATGGAGGGTCAGAGAGCTCTCAGATTCCATCAAAAATATCTTAATTTGTGTTCCGAAGGCCTTATGGGTTTGGAACGACATGAGGGTGAGTAATTAATGACTGAATTTTCATTTTAGTTTGAACTAACCCTTTAGGTCGAGCGATCTAGTCGTCCAAATGCTGTTGTGCATGCGCACTACGACCTTTTGTGATACTCCACCTTCAGAGGGCAGCGTTATAGAGATAGTTCACCCAAAAATGAAAATAGTCACCCTCATATTGTTCCAAACCTGTATGAATTTCTTTCTTATGTTGAACAAAAAAAGAAGATATTTTAAAGAATGTTGGTAACTAAAAAGTTACTGGTAGCTGCTCTCACTTCCATGCTGTAAGTAGGCTATTTTCATTGTTATTTTATGATACCAAGTACATTAATTAATGTTAAAGCAATATAATCTTATTGTAAAGTGGTGCTTAAGTCTTTTTACTCTTATAAGGCAAAGTCCACTGGTTATCAAATCCAAACCCACTAAACACGAAATATGCAGGAATAAAGCAAAGTGTGTGTTTGTATCTGTGTGTGATGGTGCACAAAAGTATGGAACAAAATCACTTTGGCACAGAAGAGGTCAATTCCAATACAATTTTGAAATTCGGGGCGGCAATTGGCTTGGAAATTGAAGCAAAAGACAGTCCAATTTACGGACCATTTCAATTCCATCCCCGTCTCCAGCTGGAAGGCTATTTTGAAACCAGAACTGCCACAGAATGCAACTTGCTTGTGAGACTTGAGTATGTTTATCACGTAAAGGATCTACCACACACACACAAACACTAACCCTCCTCAGTGGTGTCTCAGCAGAGCAGGCCCTATTATCGGCGCTCTAAAGCTTGGTCATAAGTGCTGGTGATTGTTCACACTGAGACAGAGAGCGCACAGGAAGTGTGTCATTTACTTCTCTCTCTGTGACATGATCGCAGCAAAACTTCCCAATGACAGGGATGGGAATCATATCTTAACTATATTATACCCTCTAAATTTTAATGCCAAAGTGTTGAATAAAACAATTGTTTTTTTTTTTGTTCAGTATTTACCATATTTATCAAAAGCACCATGGCTGCGTTTATTTTTAACTACATGTTGTCAAATGAACATTAATTGCACTAATTTAAGTATCACAAGTACAACAAAACACAGTAATTGTTCTTATTTTATTTTTAGCATATTACGTTACCAAACGTAATGATAGTGTTGAATGAGCTAATTCAGAATACAACTGTTTAACTACAACTCATTGGTGAATCTAGTTCATGAATCAAACTAAAGTGTTGACACATTATGTTTGTTTTATATGTCAGTACGGTGACAAGAAATGAATAAAAATGTTTGTCTAAAATCGAGATAAATTTTCTGTAAATACTTGCCTTAAAATGAGTACAGTATAAAACATATATACTGTATTTTTCAAATGTTTTACAAGAAAACACTAATTTTGACTTTCTGTCATTTTGTTCAAAGACATACTTGCTGTTTCTTTCTTATTCTTTGTGAAATTTAATAGCAGTTTCTGTTTAAGAGATACTATTTAAGTCGTTCTGCTTTATAAAAAAAATTCTGATTTTTTTTTTATTCACTTTAACATTTCTTTGTAATTATTTTTTACATTTCCTAAAAAATTCTGATTGAAAATAGTTTTTACACCATTTTATTCCCAGTGATGTACTTGTTCACTTTGTTTTTTGTTTGTAATTTTTACTTAATTAAGTGCATTTTACTTAATTTCATTTGTGCAAAAGGGCAAACATTTTAATAAATTACTTTTCTTTCTTTTTTCAGTGTAGATTTTTCACGGTCTCTAATATTTAGAAGCTCATAACTGATGTGGCACTGTATTTATTTATTATGGAACTGAATGTTAGATTTTTTATTTTTTTTTAATAAATAAAAAAACAGCTCTCGATTCTCAACCCTATATACAAGCAGATTTGTATTGAGATAAACATAAACTGAATTTCCTTAGATGAGAGCAGAAGAGAAGCTATTTATCCAAAACTGATGTTTTTCACTCCCTTGAAAGCTCCTCTTTCTTCCAATTGTCAAATTTGACAAATTTGATTGGAGTAACCTTTACAGAGTGACTTAAGATCAGATAAGAGCTTTCCGGGGCTCAGCGCTGACAGATCTTGAGGACCATTGCAATTTGTTTGATAATCTCTTTCTCGTTGTTTTTTCCATTGTTAAATCTCATCTGTTTGTGTCCTATTACTCACCTTCATTTGGTATTCTATGCTCTTCACCTTTTCCTTAATGCAGCCCCTTCTCTCTATCCCTCGTTTTCATATTACCGTCTCTCTAGTCTTATTTTATCCCTTTATTCCTGGCTCTCTTCCCCCTCTCTCTCCGTAATAACAGGCCTATGGTAAATGCTGCTCCCTTATGCCCTCCCTTGTTCTCTCCCTCTCCCACCAGCCAAATTACCAGTTGGTTACTATAGAGACGTGTTTATAGATGCGCTTTCCTCTTTTTATGATTCCCGATCTCCCTTTTTTCTCTCTCCACCTCCCCTCCTGCTTTTCTCTGCCAGCATTTCCTGCCCTGCAAAGCGTCTATTCTTTCCCTTTTTCCTCCGTGTTCTCTTTCGGCTTTCCATTTTTGGGTCTTATTATCCTTTTTTTCCATCTCCATTCTATTTTTTGCTCTCGCGCTTCATCTTATCATTATTCGGACCGTGTTTTTCATAAGTTGTCATCATCGCTCGAATCTCCCCCATAGTTCCCGGAGAGACCGATCGGCTTCTGTGACACATTTTGATTTGTTGTGCAGCTCTCACAGTCTTTCACTGCAGAGAAGCCCTCGGTCCCATCTCAATTAAACAGCTGCGTCAAATGACTAATAATCTAAGATGTTTACCTCACAAGCTGACTTTCTGTACTGACACAGGTCTCTTGAAAAAAAAAAAGTGGACTGTGTATTTGCTAAAGATGTTAGAGGGAGATTACAAATTGGACTGTATATCACTTATCAAATTACGCTGAGGGGACCTTTTCCCTAATCAAGTTAAAAGAAGGAAATAAAAATGCTAAATACCAAATATTGCATCCATCAGTCAAATTTGATCTAGAATGCGCATTTCAAATGCAGCTTAATATGTTTAGAGCAAAAGGTCAAAACAATTTAAAACAGCAAAACATATAAGTGTCTTGGGAGACAAGTAGGCCTACAGTCTGCTGTAAATTCAGTCAGAATTTATTCACCCTCATGTCGTTCCAAACCTTTATAAAAAATGATATTTTGAGGAATTTGACATTTATGTCCTTTTCCTTACAATATAAGTGGACTGTGATTGTCACAACACATCTTTACGCAGCGTATTTAAATATACAGTAGGTGACCATAAATGGCATCTGAGGTCTGTGGAAGATGGTAAGATTTTATGTGAATAATGGCTTAAATCTTAGAAAGAAAAAACTCAAATAAATCACATTGCATTTAAGCAATGCAAAGATGAGTAAATTGTTTTGTTTTTTGTTTTAATTTGAACTAGCTCGTTAAAGATTCATAACTCAAATACATTAGGTTGTGAATAAATGCATTATAATGATTTTTTTTAGCAAAAGTTAGTTTTGTAAGTAGCAAAAGTTAGAAGCAAAATTATTTTTGGTGGGAACCATTTGAATAAAATAAAATAAAATAAACTAATAGGGTATAACTAAGCGTATAAGAAAAAAAAAAAAAAAGAGCTCTTTCCCAGCTTATTACATTTGTGTTGTTCCCAGACATAAATGACCAGCTTTTTAAAAAATGCTTATAAATTTCTCATTATGCATTATTATTATTACCACCACCAAATATAGGGATCAATCTTTTTGTCAGCTCGTTTTCTCTCAATTAGCACAGGTGTTGTATTTCTTTTTGGGGCTGATTGATTGTAGGCCTCATTGTTCTGAGCTTTGATCTCAACATTGCCAAAATTATTCACAAATAATGTTTTGGTTTTTTTCCACTCAAGAACTGAGGTGCATAAACTCAGATCAATGACACCTGTGATCAATCCGTCCCCAAAAAATAAAAATTTAAAGAAAAGAAAATACGAAACCTGTGCTAATTAAAATAAATCAAGTTGATAAAAAGACTGAATACAAGATATGATGATAATATACCATAATAACAGATTTATAAGCAATTTTTAAAAAGCCAGCCATTTTTGCCTAGGAACACAAAATTAGGTAAAGGAATTTCAGCACAGCACAAGGATAAATACTCTGTTTGCTGATTGTAGTTAACTAGATAGGAACAGAGTATAATTGCCTTTGATTGTTGTAAAAGAAGGACATGTTAGCCAGTAAGGTTATTAGTTCAAGTGCTGTTAGAAACGACGTACCTTAGCAACAGTCTATACCATTGGACCTGATGAACTATAGTTTTGCCTCATTACGCAAGGAAGTTTAATTTGTGCTAATGGCAGTGTAATTTAGTTCCTAGGCACTTTTTGTAAGTGCATTACAATTAGGTCTTATGACTCAAGCAAAGAAAGTCGATGATGAATTTGTACAAATCAGACCAGAAATATTCAAGGACAAAGCAGGGAACAAGTAAATGACCGCACCAGGCTTAACATCCTCTAAGATTATTATTTTTTACATGGGAAAATCAATTCAGCCAAGCTAATGCACACTGAGCACGACTTATTCAGACCAGCAAGGGTTGCACTGCACAAATGACTTGTCATTAAAGACCATTCAGGCTAAAAGACAGATTGATTTAAGCACCATGACGCACTCTATTGCTGAAATGTGTTCTGATGGTTGTAATTGGCGTTATTTACTTCGTGAAGCAGGGGATCTAAAATTCAAGTAAAATTGTTTTTGCATGCTATGCAGTCAGGTTACTTTTTGAATGCATGCCGTAAAACCAAACAATTAAAAAAGTATAATTTATATAATAATATAATCATTCTATATAATTAATTCTATTTTTTTCTGACAAATGCAGTTGAAAATGTTCCCCTTTTACATATTAGGAGAAATGGAGATAGCGCTTCTACTCTGGAGGAGAGAAAAGTAACAGAACAAGTCATTTCTGTGCAGCTGAACTGCAAACGTAAACGTTATTTTCAAACAGGTTTCTGCTCATGTCAGCCATTGATCGAACAAACCAATAGTCCCGCAATGTTGTATCAACTAGTTTTGGGAACTGGGAATCGGTTCTGTATAAAGGCCTGTTCACAATAAAATGATTACTATTAAGATAACTATTTTATCATCCACCACGGACGATTTTGTCTGCTACATTAAATGCTGGAGCCCTTTAGAGTCTGAATGACTGTCAATGTTTTTAATGTTCATCAGATAGCTTCCTTCTGCTGACAAGCTTTATGGAGATGCTGATTTCATTTTCCAGCAGGACTTGGCCATCAGTGACCATGGTGTTACTGTGTTTGATTGGCCAGCAAACTCGCCTGACCTGAACCCCATAGAGAATCTATGGGGTATTGTCAAGAGGAAGATGAGAGACACCAGACCCAACAATGCAGATGACCTGAAGGCCGCTATCAAAGCAACCTGGGCTTCCATACCACCTCAGCAGTGCCACAAAATGATCACCTCCATGCCACGCCGAATTGAGGCAGTAATTAAAGCAAAAGGAACCCCTACCAAGTATTGAGTACATATACAGTAAATTAACATACTTTCCAGAAGGTCAACAATTCACTAAAAATATTTTTTTATTGGTTTTATGAAGTATTCTAATTTGTTGAGAATTGGTGGGTTTTTATTAAATGTGAGCCTAAATCATCACAATTAAAAGAACCAAAGACTTAAACTACTTCAGTTTGTGTGCACTGAATTTATTTAATACACGGGTTTCACAATTTGAGTTGAATTACTGAAATAAATGAACTTTTCCATGACATTCTAATTTATTGAGATGCACCTGTAGGACTAAAATAATACAGCCAGAATAAATTATTTTCATAACATTCTTTTCATTCTTGCACATGCATTCGTTCACAAATATGGACAGAATATCACACTAAAACACTCTGAAAGTGTTTCTGCCAATACTATTCTACTAATTGCATGAACAATTAAGTCCGATTCTCAGGTAAATGATTCATATGAGCCTTTTTGTGTTCGTAAATCATATAGCCAGACCAGTGAATATGAGCAAAAGACGGTTATGAGTGAGTTCTTTCAGTGAATCAGAAACATACAGCAGGTTTTTATCAGTGAATCAAAACATATACGTAGGTAAACCAGTAAAGTCTGATTTCTGAGTAAAAGACTCTCATGAACCGGTTCTTTTGAGTGAATCACAAACACTTGTGAATCAGTTAGAGCAGCTAATCAGAGTCACTTAATGAACCACAGTAAGTCATTAATTTTAGCATATATTAATAAAGGGATGAATGAAATGTTAGCATAATTTGTCATTTTACATTTGTTATTAAATAATCCCTGCTTTTGCCAACAGAATTGCATTTTCTGTATCCCAAACTGATCTTACTTTATAAAGTATTGTTTAATGGAACTGTTAAGTAACCAAAATCATTAAGAGGATCGTTAAACTTGTTATAATTCCCACCCCAAGTAACAACACTGGTGTCTTTCACTCAAAGCCTGTTTGACGGCCTTGTTGCCGTCTTGCATCAATTTCGCAGCCCACTTTTTCATTGTCTTTTTCATGCAGCAGAGGGAGGAAAAACTATTTGGACGCAGAGCAAAACACATTCACACACCTTCTGTCATCCTTCTGTTCCTCTCATGGGGTGTCGTTCTCCATGCCTTGTTACCCGGGTGTGCAGAGCCAGGGACGAGAACGCTCATGTGATGTCATAAACACGGGGAAAGAGATGATGGGATGCAGAAGCGTGACACTGAAGATGTAAATCTAGTTACCTCCTCCTGCTTTCCAGTGCCGGTTAACTGTTAAGTGCATCGTATACAGACGAGGCTTTCTGTAAAAGCTTCACCTGAGACCAGAATTCATTCAAGCACACTGCGGATGTACAGTTTGTATCTCATGTCTATGTGGCCTTCATTCAAGGTTAACATAACAGTAATTTCAGTCAAATGCTCTTCTAAAAAGCCTTGGTGATCCATGAGTGCTTACCAGGTATGAATTCATTAAACATCCTTACATGTAACACGAAATAAGAGCTAATGTAGCACCTCAGACATAAAAACTTGAACAAATACAGATTTCCTTGAGTGGTTCGGTCAGATTAAGTTCAATATATGTTTAGGGGATTTTGAAGGCTATATTATTATATATTACCTGCAGATTTCAGTGTTGCACACATTAAACATTTCCTTTTGCACAGATGACTCATTGCAGACCCTGTCATTGAGATAAGCATCGGGGGCAAACAACAGCGCTCCACCGCTGTGGCAGAGATGTGATTTAAAACCTGAACTTGAAATAGAACAGAAAATAAAACCAATGGTGTTAGTGTGAGAAAGTTTCCATTTGTAACATCTGAGACTTATGTAATACTACTGAAAAACAAACTTCTCTCCTACTTTGTGTTAACTCAGCTTGCTAAATGGATGTCAGTTGCAACAACGGATAGAAATGGTCTGTTTATTATAAGCGTGAGCTGCAGTCATGTTATCTGCCACATTAAATGCTAGAGCTCTTTAAAGTCTTATGGGCTGACAATGTTTTTATCTTTCATCAGATATAAACAATCATTCTGAAAGTGATTCCAACAATATATTTTCCTCTGTGTTGTTATAGTTATAGCTGTGGGGTAGACTTTCCTGTTCTCATTGAATTAGAATAATTACTAAAATTATTGTTTTAGCTATATATTACGAAAGCTTGTTTCTGCCACAGGATAAAAAATAAAGTTAATAATTGCAACTTTTTCTCTCACAATTTAGACTTTTTTCTTTCAATTCAATTGAGTTTACATCTCTTTCTTTCTTGAAAGATATCCACCTTTTTCTTGCCGTAAAAATAGGCGCAGCCATTTTTAAATTCTACACTGAAAACCCTAATAAGTTTACTGAACTAAATTGATTGAGTAAACTCGTTGGCTCAATTCAATTGAGTAATGGAGTCTCCCAAAACTTGCATATTAAAGTTTATTTAACTTGGCGGTTTTGTAGACTATACTTAAATTGTTCAGTTCACCAAATTTGGTGCTTATTTAATGTACTTACACGATTACGTTCACTTAACTTGGTATTAATTTTAAGTGTACTTATACATTTAAGTTAACTCAACATGGAAATGTAACAAACTGTTGAATGATGTTCTTATTTTTTACTGCAAGCTCTGTGCACACCGAATTTAAATAAAACAAATGAACAGCATATTTAATCTTTGACTTTTTATTGACAAAATGTCACAATATTAAAGTACAGTAAACACTATACTGTAATGGATATGGGTCATAGCTACACTGTAAAGGTTGTAACAAAATCAACTAGTGCAGTACATCAATTGTACAACTCTACACATATATACTTCACTCAAGTATCACAATTATGTTAATGTAAACATAGCTATTACTTTTGACTGTTTCAGCTTTGTGCAAACATGGCGAACTAAAAACATACTCAGTGTCTTTCACCAAAATTTCACAGTATTACAATACAAACTATACTGTAGTTGAAATTTACTGGGTCACAACCACACTGTAAAAGTGGTAACAACAGTAAAAATGTCCAACATAAGTGCACTTACATCAATTGCACAACTGCACTTAATAATTACACTTTTTACTCCTCACAATTGTTAATGTACTAAACATGTATGCTAAGTATAATAATTACTTTCTTACTACATTTCAATGTTTAAGCTTTGTGCAAAGACTGCAAACTAAAACATACTGAACATGTTCAGTGCCTTTGGCCCAAATGTCACAATATCACAGTCCAAACTATACTGTAATGAAAATATTACTGGGTCACAACCACACTACAGAGGTGTAACAATAGTAACAAGTAACTACTGTAACGAGTTACCCAAAGTAACTACTGCACATCAGTTGTAGAACTCTGCATTTAACAATTTAAACATACTTTTTATTCTTCATAAATGGATAATGGAGATAACTGGATAATTAGATTAATGGATAACTTTGTTTAAAACCCCAAACAAAGAGTGGTGTTAAAGTATCTGTGACGTTTCTTAAGCAAATAGCTGGTTTGCCAGAGACTGCACTCTAGGCTTGAGAGCATTCTGTCCCATTGACATTAGTACACGCTGGATGAAATCAAACGTGTTGGCGAGTGATTTTGGGTAATTCAGGTATAGTGCGTAAATCAGACCAAAGAGAAGGAGGTCCTGCATTTTGTCCATCACCACTTGGCCTTCAAGAATTATTCCAATCGAAGAAGTCAAATGCAAGGAGTTGGGGGGCTGAAGATCAGTGTCCTCGAATAAGATCCCCACTGGCACATCAAGGATAGTGTTGCGATTATCAGTCACCTAGTGAAAAAACAGGTATAAACATAGTATTGTGATCAGGAATCAAAGGTTTATCATCAATGCATGTTTATCAGAATGTGCATTAAGTTTCAAATCACTAACCCTAATCCAACATTATACTGACATGTATACACTTGAATTTATGCAAATGTAGATGCTTCCTGCAAAGAATTTGGTATACACTTTTTAAAGTATGCATTATAAATGATATTTAATAAAAAAAAAAGTTGGCCACATTTGTATATTAAAGGAATACTTCACCCAAAATTAAAATATACTCACTCAGGCCTTTCAATAAAGTAAAATATCCAGCTTCCGGTGGACCATATTCAATTTACAATAAAAGTGCAAGTAATGTGATGTATGATGTAGGATGTACCTTAAGTGTTTTGAACTACGAGAGGTGTTACTGTTACAGTTTCACTTTATATAGTTTTAAATATGGATATTTTCTTACACAAACACATTGATTCATTTCACAACGCATTTATTAACCCCCTGAAGCCATGTGGAGCGGTTTTATGATGGATGGATGGAATTTTTTGAGCTTCAAAATCTCATCCCCCATTCACTCCCATTATAAAGCTTGGAACAGCCAGGATATATTTTATTATAACTCTGATTGGGTGGCTTGAGGGTCAGTAAACCATGGTGTAATCATTTGTGGGTGAACTATTCCTTTTAAGAACATATGTACTTACTAAACATGACTTGAAAAAAGAAGAGTGTCATCATCTCCAAGCATGATAGGCAGTCCTCGAAGAACAAGGGTTTGGACCTCAGTTGGCTGTGCTGACTTTAGAGGAAAACATGAAATTCTATTAATGCCAGAAAAACTCACTATCAATCTATTTTAGGCATTGTAATGAGAATATATGATTTAAATTAAATATTGGATTATCTATTATACATAACAGATTACTGATATGAAAATAAGAAATAAATTACATGTTGACAAAATTTAAAACGTTGTCGTTTCAATAAAATTTTAAAATCACAAAATCATTAAGAAAATGTCGTTAACTAATGGCAAGGTTGGAAAATTTGAACGGGGGAACAACGTTAATTTATCTCAGAAGTGGCTGCCAAGTTCTTTCCCACAGAAATACACGTTTACACTACAATTAAGTGTATAACTAATATGGTTCAGTATTACAAATCAAATAAACAACAATCTGATATCTCAGTTATCATACCATCACAGATCCATATCGTTACTTGATGGCTACGCTGGCAAAGTTTGACCGGGAAATATTGTAATTATGGCTGCGTTGTCCTTTATTATAGAAACATACCACAAGGATTTAAACAAGCATATTTCACTTAAAATAACTATATCTATATAATTTTACTTACCGAACATAGAAGAAAACTTCGTCTTGAAACGTGGTGTCAAAAAGTGCAAAAGGACCAATTTTGAAATCCACCAATCATTGCATTAGTTCTCTTGTTGCTAGGCAGAACTCATTGCATGGCCAATCACAAGGAAGAATAGCGTAAGCATGATATGTGAGCGTCAGAACGTAAGCGCGGGCGCTTATGTAGACAACATCAGAAGAAGAAGAAGAAGAAAGCACTTCTGCTAATACTAGTTGTATTGTGATTCCGTAGTTTTGCGTTTACTGTGTAGATTTTACAGGCTAGTTTACTATAGGGACCACAGAAAGACTGTTTAGTGTAGTAATTTTGGATACATTGTGTAGTTGTTTGGAGTTTTCAGTGTGACCATTAAATATACTGTTTTTACTGTTTTTCAAGAACTTCTTTCTCCTTATATATGCACACACACAAACACACAATTGAAATATCAAAATGCAGTTTATTTAGATTTTTTTCCCCCCATTGAAAATGATACGGTTTAGTAATGCTATGTAAATAATTGTCAATTTGTCACTTTTTCAAAACTGATTGAACAAATGGAAAACATTCTGAATAGGGGTGTCAAACAATTAATTGCATCCAAAATAAATAGTTAAATTTTATATATATTTTATATATCAGTGTCACAAAAACACTTGTATATATACTGAAGTTCATTTGTCAACTTTTTTCCTAAATAAAAATAAATAGTCTAAATGTATTCCCATTATGGTCAATAATTGTAATTGAAGCCATTTGTTTTCTGATAAAAAATAGAAAAGACCTTGCACTTAAAGGATACACACGGTATTAGAATTGTACAGTCAAGAAAACTACATTTGTGAAAATGACAATGACCTATTAATCGTGATTTTGAGCTCACAATACTTGAAATCTTAAGTTTATGCATTTTGAAGGTAAATAAGTTAAATTAACTCATATTTTTAAGCAACAGGTTCAAAATGCAAAATTTTAAGTAATGTTTAGTCAACATTACTTGATTGTTTAAGTAAAGACAATATTAGGGTTTACAGTGTATGGGTCTAGCTTCCGGTCTCATTCGTGTCCAGCTATTTTTAGCTGTTCAAAACAGTTCGTTTTGCTGCTTGATATTGATAATTTGTGTGTCTTACGATATTATTTTAATGTAACGGCGTGGTGATGGCGCAGTGGATAAGACACATGCCTTTGGTGTGAGAGACCTGGGTTCGAATCCACTGTGAGACACCAATGTGTCCCTGAGCAAGACACTTAACCCCTAGTTGCTCCAGAGGCGTGCGACCTCTGACATATATAGCAATTGTAAGTCGCTTTGGATAAAAGCGTCAGATAAATGTAATGTATTATCTTAACACACTGGTTTGTAGTGCACACAGTTTTACCGTTTACTGCATGTTGTTATTCTTCTCGTTATTTATCTATAACGGCTAATGAACCGGAAGTCTCACCCATAGTCTTACTTCCGTGTTGAAGAAAAAGGTGGAAAAACTCAAGAGTTATTAACAAAAAAGCAATTGCGAGATGTAAGAATTGCGATCTGTTCGGAACTGTGAGAAAGTAAATTCTTAGTTTATCATTCCATTCTGAGTTTACATCTCGCCATTCTGATTTTATATCTTACAATTCTGATGGTGCCTTCACGTGCTATCATAATTATCATAAATACGAGTTTCCTAGTTGGAAATTGGACATATAAGGCTTCTCTATGGCTGTTCATGTCCAATTTCAGACTAGGAAACTTGTATTTACGATAATTTTGATAGCATGTAAAGGCAGCATGAGTATACTTCTCGCAATTCTGATTTTATACCTTGCAATTCTGAGTTTACATCTTGCAGTTCTGACTTTTCCTTATAAATGCTTAGAATTCTGGGAAAAATTATGAGGTAAAAAAATCACAGTTCAACTTTTTATGGAATCAGATTTCCATACGTTGTCATACTTGGTGTGAATAGACTAATACCAGAATCAAATTATTTATGACGTTCTTTTTGTGACACATTTGTCTGCCGATGTGGACAGAACATCATCCTAAAACTCTGAAAGTGAAAGTGTTCCTTCAGTTAAGTCTGATTTTTGAACGAATAGCTCTTATGAGATTTAACTTAAATTAAACTTGAACTTGTTCTTTAAATAGATCAGAAAATAAAACAAATAGTGTTAGTTGAGAAAATTTCCATTTGTAACATCTGAGGCTTATGTAATACTACTGAAAAACAACTTTTGTTGTACTTTGTGTGAACTCAGCTTGCTGAAGACTGTTCCGAGAAGGATGTCAGTTAACACCTTTCCTTTGTGTTGTACACAGAAAAGAGGACAGTGTGTTCTATTTTGAGTGCCATGAAAATCTCATTAAAGTCCTCATGAAGTGACAGGAGAGCATTTTATTTCAAATTTTGTCATGACATGGTGTTATGACAAATTTGTCGAAGTGCTTTATTAAGTCAGATATTGCAAAATTTGCCAGCAAGCTCAAACTTTTTCTGTCACGGTTATGGAAATTTCAAGGGTATGGGTAATTTGAGTCACAGTTATACCTGGGATTTGTGTCAATTAATGAAGTATTTTGGTGAGTTCAGGTGTATTGGTCCTGACGTCCTGCCGTTGTCTCTCAATAATTGAAACCTATAATAGTTTGCACTAACTTGGCACCAGGAAAGTCCATTGCTACAATACCAAACCTCTTCCTCTGACCGACATAGCCTGTCAGATATTCATATAGGTGGGGGTTTATTAGACGGGCCAGGGCATTGGGATGTGCCAGGATACTGGCACCACTGCTGTAGGTAAGAACATTCGGTTTTTGTTACCAAACGCAGCCGCCTCCAGATGAGTGGAGACACTTCTCCATTTCTTCTCCACTTCCTCCGGCTGCAGAGAGGACACCTGGGGCAAGAAAAAGTTTTTATCAGTATAATTTCAAAAATTTGGGGAGGGAGCAAAAACTCGCTCTGATGGATTTTGATGACAGTTGACAGATGAAGATTACACTCTGGAAACTAAATATAAAGAGTCTCCTAAGGATCAGTAAGTCTGTTTTCCAGAAGCCTTTGAAATTACTCAAACGTTTAATTTAATATTTTGTCTCCCACCCCATTGCTTGTTTTCCTGGGTTTGGATACTTTTATGTTTCCGGCAGTTAATTTTACAAACTAAAGATTATTTTTTTTTGGTTATATGAACATGAAAACACTAAACATTAAAACTGTCTTGAAAGCATGGAAGCTACCTTTTGTGGCAAATACAAATATTGAAATAATAAATTTCTATATTTTTATTTAAATTATAAACATTATTGTGTTAAATAGTTTGGGTTTAGGAATATTTTATGGTTTTGAAATGAATATTTTATGCTCACTTAGGCTGCATTTATTTCATTAAAAATACAGTAAAACAGTAATATTATGAAATATTATTACAATTTAAAATAAATGGTTTCTATTTGAATATGCCTTAAAATATAATTTATTCCTATGATGAAAAAGCTACATTTTCAGCCCCCATTACTCCAGTCTTCAGTGTCAAATGATCCTTCAGAAATCATTCTATATGCGGATGTGCTACTTTAAAATTTTGTTTTTAAATTTATTAATATATTAACATTTAAAAATCTAAAAATATTATATTGCTTATTATATATAAATATTATTATATTGATATAATTATGAATGATAGATAATTAATTATTAATGAATGGTAATGTATTTATTTGCAATTTGATGTGTGAAGAAAATAATGAAAAATCACTTGTAGTCAGTATCACTTGTGAATAGAATATTTTATGTCATTTCCAATCAAGCTGTAATTTCATCAAATTATGCAAAAACGTGTAAAAATATAAAATGATCTAAAATGCACAAAGCAATTGTCAGCAATTTTATTCCAAAAGTGTTTAAAATGCATTTCCATTATCATCGTTTATTGAATTTCAAAGGTTGAAATAACATTAGTTGGATCAGTAAAAGTGTGAAAGTGTTTTTTAAGAGAGTTTATATTCTCTGCAAGCTGAAAAGTCCCTCCTCCATTCACAAATCCCCATCAGAGTGTCCTTACCTTCCAGTCATCTGCTATGTCCAGTGAGTTGTAGCGTATTACCAGGTCAGGGCCGGTAAAGTCTTGCAGTACGATTAGCTTTCCTCGTGTCGCTCCCATGCTGGGCATCTCACGATTGTGCAACAGCAGGTCCCAGTACGCGTACTCATTAATATAGCGCACCACTGCATTGTAAATATCCTGCGTGTCGCTCAACTCCTCTTTGAGCCTCATCAACACCGTTTCCGAAGGATACTCCCTTAGGAAAGCCACCACGTCCATTAACACATCCCCAAAGTGAGCATACTGATACGAGATGCCGTGGTGGATGGTCAGGTTGCCTTTGGCGTGGCGAACACGGATATCCAGAAAGCGGATTCCAGCACGGAGCTGGAGGGTGAGGGACCAGGAGTTGCATTTGGCCAGTGTGCCGCCTTACAGGGCCATGGTGTTGTGTGTCCCGGGCATCGTCACATCTGATAGGGAGTAGACATCAGGGATGGTGGCCATCCAGGAAGGGTTCAGGGTCTCAGGCGTGGAGGTATCATCATAGTCAGGGGTCTGGTTGGCCCTGTGTCCCGGGACGGTTGCGCTATGAGGTCAAACAGAAGTCAGGTCATCATCAGACAAAAAAATAGGTCCTTATCTGTCTTGCTAAAAAGATACAAGATTACTGTGAAAACGCTCGCGCTTATCTATAATGGATGGATATAATGAAATTAGATAATTGGTTCATTTGCTCACGATAATACCAGGTAGACAAAGAGACACAGATCCATTTGGCCAGTCTGAGATAAAAGCACTTGTTAAAGTAATGGATAATAGATGGAGGACTTTTATTTTCAGTGAAATGGATTTTGCTTTACTATAAATGGAATAAGAACTGTAATTTGTTATATAAGATACTATGAAAGAGGTTTTGGAATTATGGGTATTAAGAATCTCACCCCAGCAAAACGCCCATCACCATTAGTTGCAAAATATGTCCTCTGGTACCTTCCATAACGAGCCTTTTCAATGGCCACTGACCCTTTACTATAAAGATAATCATTAGAATAATTCAATTAGAATTTCACTTACACTTGATATGTTTTTTTTTTTTTTTAATGGAATGACATCATGCTACACAAAAACCAGACATTTGGTAATTATTTAATGGGGTCCAAAAGTCTGCTTGTGTTTGCAGTCTTTTGTATTGTAATCATTTTTCTTCAATACAGATTATATTATCCAGAAAATATACTTGAATTAAAAAAAAAAAAAAAGATGAACGTTTGTGTGAATTCCAGAATTTCCAGTATTTGGTTTGTCACCCTTTTGCTTCAAACTGCATGAACAAAATCTGATGATAATTTTCTTCAGCATGATTTCAGATGTTCCAAAGAACATTTTGTGCTTCAGTTGGAGCAAATATATCTGACCGCCTACAAAAATGTTCAAATAATCAATGTTGCAAACTTTATTTTATTAGTTATTTAGTGCAGAGTCTGAAATATTTCTACACTATAGAAATTCACATTTTACAAGGAAACACTATTTCATTCTTCAAAAATGTACATGAATTCAACATGTTACTTGCTGTTTCTTAGTTATTGTGAAATGCACTAGCAATTTTTGAGTGAAAGTTGTTTTCACTGTAATTCATTTGATGTAATTTATACATTTGAATGGTTTTTCAGGTTAAACTGAAAAGCATTCTATTTTTTCAGACTTCACTGTACATTTATGCTGGACTTGTTGCACTGCAAATAGCAAAACTAAAACCCTTCTAACATAGTTTGTGTTGGTAAATACAACTTTATATGCAAATTCATCTCAATCCCAACTGGAGAAGTCCTCTCTTACTGTGTAAATTAGGTTTGCCGGTGAACCAGAAGAGGTCTGAGATGCCAATGCACAAAGAACCAACTAGTCAGGTTGGCAGAAAAGCCTGCTGCTGTTTTTGTACTTTTTTCAGTGAGTATACTGTTCTGGCTTGAGCTTGTTGGAGGCACCAATACAAACTGACCCTTTTGTTTGAGGTGTCATTGTGCCTATACAGTAAAAAGCTGACTCAATAACAGTGGACAAAATGTTCAAGCGAACTCAGATGCCCTGCATACCAGATGTAGTTATAGTATATAATATTTCAGTACAAAATATTCAGTACACTACTTTAAGGTTCCCTTAAAGTTTATTTATATGTTTATTAATGAGCAAACAAAGAAAAAGTAAGGCAGAAATATAAAAGTTCTATATGGAATAAAATAGCTCAAATAAAATAATACCCTTCAGCTGTATACTGTATATATGTATTTTAAAGATACATTATCTACCAGAATAAACATCTAATGTGAATAAACACAAGCCCTAAACATAATACAATAAACATGGTCAAAGTTACCTTTTTTCCAGGGTTTGTGGGGAAATATAAGTTTACATTTTCTGTGAGCTATCTACAGTTCTGTTTTTTTCCCAGGGGTGAAGCAAAAAAAAAAAAAAGTTCACTTACTTCCAGAGCAAACATCTTTGTTGTTGAGTACAGTATAGCATTAAACCTTGGAAAGTGAGTTTAACTCTGTTAAAAGCATTAGCATATTGCATTTGTCATTTGAATGTAAAAGTGTCATTTGTTTTCCACAGAGTTGCTATCTTTAATCTTGCCATGTATCATGGATCGTTTGTGTGTCCAACCAGCGAATGCCCCTAAAGAGACGTGATGATGGAAGTTACTGTTGGTGGATAAATTATATTTCAGTGCTTTTGCATTGGCTCACAAAACCTTTGCAAAGTTTCTTGTAAGAATGCAAAACTTGGTGAGTGAACGCAAAATCATTGAAATATAATCCTTGTCTGTTTCTGTTTATCCATAAATGTGGATTGTGGTAGTATTAAAATAAAATAAAAAATCCTGATCTCTAATGACAACACTTTTAATCACTTTTAATAACAATATATGTTTTCCCTTATTTGAGCTCATCAAAATAATTTAACCAGTTTCAAATTCATTTTTAAGTAAGTGTATTACAATCCGATTTTTTTTTTTTTTACAGTGAACAAGTAAATAAACAAATAAAGCAAAACTGAAAAATGAACAGTTACATGTATTTAACAGACACTTTTTATCCAAAGCAAGTGATTTGTTTAATATAAACTGGCATCAACATTGGAGGGAAAAACATGCAATCTTGTGTAAACACATTTCTTGCATAATAAGGTTCTAATTAGCTTCATTTTAATTTTGATGTGCATGTAAACACTCTCAAATAAAGAAAAAACACTCCAACAAATCAACTCTCATTTCTTTCACAGTCCTATTTGTGTTTAGCTACATTATTTCCACAAAAATCACTATCGCACTTCACAATAGAAAAAAAAAAGTTTAAAAGCTAAAATGCAATTAACTGTGAAACACTGAAATAATGCCCAGCATGACGCCATCTATGCATCTCTCTTGTGCTTCTTCTATTCCCATTACGCTTTTAAAATCAGCTGGTAACTTCAACCCCCACGCTACCTGGGCCATATCTTCTAAAAAATAAATAATAAACATATATAATTACACTGAAAATGTGCCTTGTTTCTCCTTTAATCCTAATGTATTCTCTGTAATTGTGCTTCTATTAGCTTTGCTTGTATGCAGTGGCATACATAAATATGTTATTGTTTTGAGGCCATCAAGCATTCAACAAAGCAAATCTTAATACGCTGATTTTGACTTCACCTGAGTAAACAATATTTAACACAGTCTATGCCAATCTGTGTTGGATGTGCAAAGTGGTGTTTTGATATTTCAACAAATATCATCTCTACAACGTCTATTGTCCCACCTGTTGCACACAAAATCCCTCATCACATTAGTCAATTAGGATTTCTTTTCAAATCCAAACTGGACTCTGACACCAATTATGAAGACATAATACAATCCACAAAAGCTGTGAGTTTTGGTGCTTTTCTAAATGAACAGACTTGAGCTTTCCCCATTTATGTTTCCCGTTAGTGTCTGTGGTGACAGGATGTGTATTGTGATGCTTTATGTCCTTTGTTTCTTTTTGTCTCTGTCTGTTTTGTAATTACAGGGAAACAGTCATTTTATATTGGTTGATGATTCTGATCTGTCTTTCTTTGGTGGAGTAATTACAAGTTTAAAGTGTAGCTGTGTCTTTCAGTGTCTTTGGTCCCCACGTCCAATCCTTCAAACAACCTTTATTAAAACTTGATTTTACCACTCTATCCATCGCTCTCGTTGCTTAACCATATGTGGCACAAAGCAAGCAGAGATGAGCGTTCATTTCCAATTCATTCTCTAGGAAAACTGAGCGGTGGGATTGTAAGATTGACAGCAGTTAAAGAGACAAAAATGTTATAAATACCAGTCACCCGTCATTGAGAGGTGAAGTCAGTGACATCTGTCAAAATCTGCTGATACTGCTGGAGTTTCTAGTGAATTCAGAGCATAAGTCACATCATTACTGTATATGTTTCATTCAGATTTTAAATGTGTATTGCACACTTTCATTAAAAATTTTGATATATTTACATTGTATGTATGCTTTGGCCATTTGGAAATAGGATGTCTTTATTGACTGTGTACTGTTTTGATGCATTACATTCATGCATCTGGCAGATGCTCACTGCATTCAAGATATACCTTAAATTTATGCATTCCTTGCGAATCAAACCCATGATCTTGCCATTGCTAGGGGCGTGCTCAACTGTTTGAAGTACAAAAATGTGGCTAAATATTTTAGTCACACACTTTTCATAGACTCCTAAATGATTGTGGATTTTAGATTTTACTTTTCCTATGTCTATATAGTTTTTATTTATATTAAAGTTTTAGTTTTTAGTAAACTTTAAATGAAAATGACAATTTTTATGAACTTTTTTTTTCAGTGTTTCATGCTCAAAAAATTGCTAAATGTTTTTTGTTTGTTTGTTTTTTGTTTGTTTTTTAAATTTAACTATAACTATGAGTAAACAATGAGTTGCATTTGTCGAATATACATTATGAAAAACAAGCATGTTTAAATTTGGGTCCTGATCTTAAAATACTTACATAGCACCTGAGTTCGGTCAGGTGTGATGCAGTCAGGTTCCTGTATATCAGCTCCAGGAGCAATAACGCTAACAACACCAAGGTCATGGGTTAAACGTATTCTGATAAAAATGCACCTGCAATGAACAGTAAGTCACTTTAGATAACAAAATCCTGCAAAATGAAAAATGATATGCAAATGCACATAGCAGAAAGATTATGGGTATGGTCTGTGCTAATCAGCCAAACCTCAACCATTTGGTTTACATTTATGCATTTAGCAGATGCATTTATTCAAAGCATAGAGAAGCATATGCAATTTGTCACAAAGCCAGCAATATTTGCAATATACAGTGCCGCATTTATTCGACCGCTGGATTAGGAAACAAGCTAGAGCAGAGGAATTTTGATTTAGTGTTGTGAGTCGTAATACTAAAATTAAGTTGTTATTTTTTTTTTCTTTGTGCACAAAAAATATTCTCATAGCTTCATAAAATTATGGTTGAACCACTGATGTTACATGGACTATTTTAACAATGTCCTAACTACCTTTCTGGGCCTTGAACGTGGTAGTTGTGTCGCTGTCTATGGAGGGTCAGAAAGCTCTCGGATTTCATCAAAAATATCTTAATTTGTGTTCTGAAGATGAACGATGGTCTCATGCGTTTGGAACGACAGGAGCATTCCAGGAGTAATTGGAACGACAGGAGTAATTGACAGAATTTTCATTTTTGGGTGAACTATTCCTTTAAGTGCTAGCGGAAAATGTGTCTTCAGTTGCTTTTTGAAAATTGTTATGGTTTCTGCAGTTTGGGTGGATAGGTTCTAGAAAGCCTTCTGAAGGAACAACAAGGCACTGCTTGTTCAGTAACCACAGCTGGCTGAAGGGAGAATATAATTTTTTTAGATTTGAGCATCCCAACCAGCAATATCAACATTGCAACCAGTGGTGTGAGTTTAGGGCGGAACCATCTATTTGATGACCAATGGCAGGGGAGGGTTTGGGAAACCAAGCCATTTTACTTCCAATTACATCTTGAAATTTCGCATTTTACCTTTAAAAAAGGTCCAAGACTCCAAGAGTCTTCATTGGTATCCATGACCCCTATCATGGTGCATCATGTGAACATCTGTGCTGGTTTGCTCCACCCTTCCATTCAGCCTTGAGCGATGCATCTGCAACAGTGAGAATCCCCCATCGCATCGTTATCTCGCACTCAGCATCTCTGTGATTTACTCACCTGCTTCGATGTACGCCACACAATCTACAGGAACGAACGGGGGGTGGATGGGTGGGGGGTGAGAGGAGAGAGGAGAGGAGATGTTGGAAAATATAAGAAGCTGACAGCAGCAGCAGAGCTTTTCAAATGGAATTGTTTATGGAGATGGAGTATGTGAAAGACAGAGAGAGGGAGAGAAAGAGCGAGAGAGATAGGAGATGATAATGACCAGATGTCATATTGAAATCTAATACACTTAATGCGTTGAAGCTCCATGCTGAGCTGTGCTTGTAGCTCACACTGTGGAATTAGAGAGCTGACATGCATTTACAAGTGATGTGAGACATCTACATCGTAATGATACATAAGATGTGCAGGTATAAAATAGAGTAGGAATACATCAGGATGCATTCCACTGGCTTGTAAGTTATTAAAAACCTTTGCGGTTTGACTGCCCGGTGTCAAGAGATATTTATAAAATCATAAGCGTGTTATTATTTTACAGTTCCAACTGTATATTATTTATTATTTAAACAAAGCAGTTTGGTAAAATCAATCAAAAGCATACGCCACTCATAATGTTTGCAAGATGAAACTCCCAAAAGAAATGTCAGTACTGAACATCAAAATATTAAGTGTATGAGCTCAAAAAAAAACAACAGCAGTGAAGAAAGGGCTTGCACAATGAATCATAAAAAATATAAAAACTTTATTTAGAAGCTAAACAGAAGACAAAGAGATACACTGCACATGTATAATATAAGCACATGTACATACAGTATAATTAATGATAATTATTTATGAACCATAATAAAGTTTGTCAAGATTCAAGATTTTTATTTGTCACATACAATTATACAGAGTATAACCAGCAGTGAAATGTCATTACAATATGCAATATAATTTGGAATCAGTAAGATTTTTTGAAAGAAATTAATACTTTTATTCAGCAAGGATGCAATAAATTGACTAAAAATAATGGTACAGACATATACAAAGTTCAAAAGAACAGCATTTATTTGAAATTGAAATCTTTTGAAACATTATATTTGTCAAGGTATCCTGAAAAAAAAAGCATTATGGAAAAAATGCATTACGGAACACCTGTTTGCAACAATAAATGATAAATAAAAATGTTACCTGAACACAAAATATTGCACTTAGAACTAGAGAAAAGGCTGCTGTAAATTCAGCTTTGCCATCACGGGAATAAATTATATTTTAATTGTAATATTTCACAGTATTACTGTTTGACTGTGATTTTTTAATAAAATAAATACAGCCGTGGTGACCAGTGATACTTTTGAATGGCAGTATACAGTATGTGTAATATTTATTAGCATTACATATTAATTAGTGTATATTATTATCATTTTTATGTATTTTGTCATCTAAAGCAACTAAAAGGTGCATTTTATCAGAATGTGTTCCCTGAGAATTAAAGGGAATTACTTAGCATTTTACTGAATATAAACATACTTAGGATGG
Organism: Barbus barbus; assembly: GCF_936440315.1. Taxonomy (NCBI): domain Eukaryota; kingdom Metazoa; phylum Chordata; class Actinopteri; order Cypriniformes; family Cyprinidae; genus Barbus; species Barbus barbus. Next base: position 23,316,024 of record NC_136755.1, on the reverse strand, counting down.
CACAAAGGTGTGTAAATGACCATTCAAAATAAATGTTTCCCTAAATAGTTAATTTAATGTCCATATTCATTATCAGAAGTAAAACTCGTGCAGTAGGGCGATGCCTCCATTCAGGTAGAGAAAAAAAAGCAAGCTGAAATTGAAGTTAAGCCTGGAAGACTTTCTGAAGTATGACTTTGCCCTCTCTGTCAATGATTACACTCACAATAGCCGGAGATCTCCTCCACTGAACCCTCGCCTCGTTCTTAAAGCCACTCCATGTCTCTGTTATCTCTCGGCTTAGCTAACTCATCCGTGTAAGCATGTAGCCCATCAGACACCACCCACCTCCCCCCTCGACACAAGCACAGAGACGCACACCTCCCACCCAACCTGAGGTGGTCTCTGAGGAGACCCCGTCTGGCTGGTTCTCAGAGAGACATCAGTGCCAGTGACCTCAGAGAGACAGCAGGATGGCAGGCAGACCCAGTGAAGTTGAGTCTGCATGCCTCAGCGCCCACCCTCTCTGCTTTTCCTCTCAGAGTCACTGCCTGACTGTGTCTGGGTGGATGTAGTCCATGCTTCATGGTTTCAGTGACACTGGCCATATTTCAGTGTCGGACCCTCATAACCAATTATGGCTCTCAATCTCGAGTGCTAAATGACCCTCGTAATGTCACCGGAGATAGAGCCCGAGTCATCTCTCAATTTCTGCTGCCCTCGCTGACTGAGAGAAAGGAGTAATATCACAGGATTCAGGGAGTCTCGATGCAGCAGGAAACCTGGTGACCTTTCCACATTCCTGACAAGAGGACTTTGCTGCCCTTTTGTGAAAATGCTAATTCCAAACGTTTGCCTTATAAAAGCAGGTCCCTCTGGGACAGGCCCAGCATGTCAAACAGAGGCAGGAGCAAAGCCCCAGTGGCAAGTGAGGTCGACTGTCTGATTGGTCCTCAGCGTGAAGCGTTTTGTCACTGTGTTTGTGTACCTCTGGCCTTATTTACATGTTTGCTTCTAGAGTGATATTTACAGCAATGTTTGAGTTTGACATTTTAGTTAGAAACAGTTTGCTATAATCACATGCAAAATGGTTTGATTCAAAGGATGAAAATTTGGGAATAAAGAACAAAAAGGTATAATGAGTGAAATTCAGTAGTCGTAATATTGCTATTCATCTTCAAAACAGGTCAGTGAAAAGGTCAAAAATTGTTTTTAATATGTGCTTACTGCAAACTACACAACTAATATAATCAAAATGCTCAAAAGTGGAATTAAAATTAGATTACTATGAAAATATTTATTAAATAATTTTAATTATTATTTAGCAGTGGCACAACTTAAAAATGGCATGTCAACCTAACAGATTCCAAAACAGGATTGGTTCTGGCATATGTTGTAACTTGCAATGCCATTTTAGTGCTAAAAATTGTGTTAAAAAATTGCCTGTTCATTAATAAATGCTGTTCATCAAAAATAACAAAATAATGAAGAAAAAAAAAAAAAAAAAAAAAAAAAACATGTTTCCACAAAAATATTAATATTTCAACAAAAAAAATGTTTTTTGAGCAGCAAAAAGAAATTGGTGAGCATGAGACATGTTTTAAAAACATTTAAAAATCTTACCCACCCCTCACTTTTGAAGCCTTAGAGGAGAGCAATAATGACTTAATTATCAGATATCAGTTCATTATACAAAGCTATCGTACAACTTCAGAAGACATGGAATATAGTCATATAATGTACTCATATGGTGCTTTTAATTGTGTTGTTGTTGTTATTTTTTTTAAACTCTTACTTGATAGTCTTGGTCACAATGAACCATAATTGTTTGATACAAATCTGCATTAAAAAATCTCCTTTTTTGTTCCTCTGAAAGAATAATAGCATTTCGGTTTAAAACAACATGACGACGGGTAAATACAGACAAAATTAAATTTTCTAGAACTATTAAATTAACAGTGCATAGATATGGACCTCAGTGTTTCTTTGTTTTTTTTTAAATAGTTTCTGATCAAACATTTGCATTTTTATCCGGTAATGAATTCTGTTTATGTTTGCCCCGAGGGCACCATTAGGGTTGCTGGATCTTTTTGCTATGCACCATCATCAGCATTAAAAAAGGACAGAAGCCGGTTTAAAACAAAGGAGAGACATTACTGTCACTGTTTATTCATCGCCAATGCCAGGGCTGATGCGATAGATGTGATACACAACGCAATTATTGTAATGGAGGACTGAGCACCGTCTCTCGTTGCACAAGGACCTCTTCGCAGGCCAATCAATAGCATGTTACGAGTCGGCTCACTGGAAAACATCGTCCTCCTCTGTGTCATCGAGCGCTCCTTGTAGTAATAAGCAGCTGTTGTGAGGGTTTTGATATCACTGCATAACCCACTCAGTTAAATTAAACAGATTTTGTTTTCTCAGTCTGTCACTATGAAAACGTTGAGTGTTGAGGTATCCATTTTAATTTGCGATCGAACCGCTTCGTATTTGCCAAGTGCACGAGCAAACCTCTCCACTCTTCACCTCTCTGCTGCTTTTTCTCCATCTCTCTATCTCTCAGATAAAGCAGAGTTAAGCAGTCTCAACAGTAGCACTTTCCCTGTGTCACACCACACTCAAAAACTCATTAAACCCAAACAAACTCCAAATTCTAGACGGAATTGTACTGGGTTTCTTTGTCGGGCCAGTTTCTCTCACATTACTTCTTTGCTAAGCAGAACTGTTTATCCCTGGCTGTTTATGTTATTAAGGTCCGAGCCCTTATGTCTTAACTTTGCATTTTCATTTGGCTCCAGAGCCGCCGTAGCAGAATCACTGTGGTAGATTTGGATAACCCTCATTCCAATTAGCCATTGATTTCCCATAAGGCTAGAGTGACACTCCTACAGATCAGAGATCTGCTAATAAGCAGCGTAAGCAATTGAGGAAGTGCAATGAAGGCAATGATAAAGCCACACAATCTCAGCACAAGAAGCATTAAAGCTGGTGATGTGAAGGTATTAAAAAAGCCTGGGAATTGACAGTTTGCGAATTCAGGATGGATACAGAATGTGTCTTACTAATTACAGAGAGACAGATCTCAAGCCTCAATCCAATATGATCAATATGATGGATCACAACAACATTTGGTCTTGAATGCTGCTTATGCTGGTGGCGGTTTCTAGACTTTCATCAGTACTTGGGCACAGGCCCCCCCATCAAAAAAAGCTTGTACCTTGAAACTATTTTTTAAATATTTTTTTGGATATAAATGGAAATTTATCACCTTCATAGAGTTGTTCATGTAATAAAAAAGCTGCTTCCTCAATGATAAATGACAGAAGACTTCTGCATGTTTTGTTTCCTACAATGGACTGAAGTTAAATATCGATCTCAGCCGGTGCTTTTTGTTTTCTGTCTTAAAAAACATCCCAATATTTCTATGTGAGAATTTGCTGCAATTGATTCAGTCTGTGAGTGAACTGTCCTAACGAATCAAACTGAGTTGTGAACAATATCAGGCCTTTTTGAAAATCTGTTTGACATATAAGACTCATTTGAGAATCTGGCATTGCTAGTTCTGATACCAAACAGCTGACAGAAAACACACGACTTGATTGCTAAAATGAGAAAATTATTTTCATGTTGGTATACAATAGTCACAGCGGCATTTCACTGCATGGGGCTTGTGCCCGTAAAAAGGGTCTATCGACTCCCTTGGTCTATCGAAATCATGTGTCAAGGAGAAATACCCCGGCTCATCTTCTTTAAATTTACCAGCTAGGTCCCTTTGTCAGGATTGTAGACTGTTTTGTGTGTGTTTTGCTCCCCATGTGTTCCCTATGATCCAGTTTCTCCCTCACGTTGATTGTTTATTTGATTCCAGGTGTGTATCGTCTTCCTCACTGATTGGTCTTTAAAAACCCCAGTCCTTTCAGTTAGTGTTTGTCGGTCCTCGAATGTCTTCCTTGCTTGTGCTCCCTGTCAACCATTTGGATATTAAAGACTTCCGTGTTTATGAACTCCTCGTCTCCGTGTTCCTTGAGAATCGTGACACCCTTAGTATGTGAAAAATATTTTAACCACCCTTGTATCACATGGCACATCACTGAATGAAGCTATGCATTACAAAATGTGTAATTCTGGATGAATCCCTCATGAGGTAGCACAAATTCACTACATTGCAACTTTCCTGCTGCACTAACAAGTGTGTAAATGTCAGTAATTCACCCAGGAAAACACACAAGCTCTTCTATGTGACTAATCTGATATTTAGTCTAATGTCAAAACATTACACAAACCTAATTGTTGCTTTTCTCACCACCAGAAGCATCATGCCCATTCAAACGCGCCCCCTCAGATTTATGAGCCAAGTGGATTCTGAATGCAACTTCCAAAAATACAGTTACAAAAGCATGTTACTTTTCTCAAATGTTGTGGTGGCAATCACCTTTTTACTTGTCTAAATCTGATCAGCCCCATCTGCGCTCTCTCCACAGATCATTTGCTTTAAACTGAAAAATCTGTCATCATCTGCCCACATTCATGTTGCTCCAAACTTGCATGCCTTTCTCTCGTAGAGGATATCAAAATGTCAAAACTGTTCTTTTCCATTCAAAGAAAATGCATGATGCTCACTGACTGTCAAATATGATACGTTATAATATTTTTCTGTGAGGCACAGTGAGGTTTTTGACAAATATATGTGTATATGTAATATATATATATGTGTGTGTGTGTGTGTGTGTGTACGCACACACACACACACACAGATATACACACATACACATTTTTATTTATATATATTTCTAATACATATTGTACTGTTGCAACTGAAAGCTTAAATTGTTAAAAAAGTATATGCAATTGATATAAAACATTGCTATGACAATTTGAGAACTTGTCTTCACTTCATTTCCAGCGATATCATCGACCTGATTTCAAAGACACTATTTAAACTGAACTGAGCTGGATGATGACATCACGGAATGCAATAATGAAATGCCTTTAACTGAAAATCTTTTTTTTTTTAATCTTTTAATTTTACATTATTGACACACTATTTTCCTTTTTTGATATTGTGCAGTTGCTTTGACACAATTTACATTGTTAAAAGCGCTAAATAAATAAAGGTGACTTGACTTAAACAGCCACTCATTTCCAATCTTTTTGAGCAAGATACTTAACTAGCACACAACTTGACTTAGCAAGTAGCTAAACTTGAAACACAGAAATATGTACACATAAATATTGAGTCAAACATTATACTTGCCATTGGATTTCATAACAATACTGTTTAGCATTAAATAATAGATGGATTCTTTTTTTGCTGAGATTGTCACAATGCATTGTGGGATTGCCTTATCCACAAAGAATATATATGCATTCTTGCCTCGGCCAAAATATGGTATCTCAAAAGCATGTCTAATGCTCAAAAATTGTGTTTAGGTAAGCAGTACACACTGGGTTTTGAAAAACAGCCTAAAGTCACAATCTGATTCTAAAGTCTCAACTATACTCCCGTGAGAGACATGGCTCGGGAAGCTGGACAATCTCAACAGGTGGGCTGTAGCCTTATACTTTTCTGATGCAATAGTGAAACCGTTTTAAGAATGAAGCCATGAGATATTACACCATAAAATCTGTGTGGTTCCACAATGGCAGAATTGGATCAGCCACACAGCCTGAAACTGATGTTTGTTTCTGCACTAGAATCGGGTTAAAAAAAATGGACTTATGCGTAGGATCTCACTACTCTGACATGCTTCCTTAGGCCTGGATGGTTGGATAGCTCCTGCTGCCTTCTAAAACACAGCTGTCTACCAGGCTGAAAGAGAGATATAAATGGAGGTGGACATCATGGCTCCGTTCCAAAATCTAGTGAGCTGCCAACATAGACTAAGTATTGCACTTTTGGTCAAATTTTAAGCCAGCCTGACATGAATCCTTCATGAAGACAATAGAAATCCACCCATGATGGTGGGTAAAATAAGATAATTTTTTATTTTGAATATAACTGAAGCAATAACAAAAACAAATCCGAGAGAATAATTGGTAACACTTTAGAATAGGGAGCACTTATTCACTATTAACTATGGCTTTTCCCTCAAATTCCTAATTTGCTGCTTATTACTAGTTAGTAAGGTAGTTGTTAAGGTTAAGTATTGGGTAGGATTAGGGATGTAGAATAAGGTCATGTAGAATAAGGCATTAATATGTGCTTAATTACTACTAATGACTAATATTCTAGTAATATGCATGCTAATAAGCAACTAGTTAAGAGACCCTAAAATAAAGTGTTACCGTAAATGCTTACCTAAACTAAATAAATGCCGCTGTAAGGAGGACGCAGAGGCAGAACTAGAATCCATTCGCAGAAGTTTATTAGAGGGATTAGCAACAGACAGAAACGTTAATTCAGGCAGAGGGTCAAAACCAGAGTAGCAGTTGAATCCGTTTACCAGTACAGGGGCAATCCAGAAGACGAGAGTCAGGAGAGTCAGAGATCCTATAGTTAGTAGGAAGCTCAAGCTGGTAAGTGACCTCATTTATACGTTTGAGAATCTTAAAAGGGCCAACATACCTAGGGCTGAGCTTCCTGCTGGGCAGCCGCAACTTGATGTCCCTCGTGGAGAGCCAGACTCGTTGTCCTGGTTGGTAAGGAGGGTGTGGACGCCGGCGCCTGTTAGCCTGGATCTCCGGTGTTCATACAGCTCGCTGTAGGCGGACGTGAGCGCTGTCCCACACACTCTCACTATGCCGTATCCACTCGTCCACAGCAGGGACCGAAGAGGGTTCACCAGACCATGGGGACATGGGGGGTTGAAACCCCAGAACGCACTGAAAGGGGGTTAAACCTGTAGAAGAGTGGGTGATGGAGTTTTGGGCATATTCCGCCCAAGGTAGGAATTCTGACCATCGGTGTTGTTCGTGGCTGCAGTAAGTACGTAGATACCTTTAGGGGAATTAGCCGGCAGGACTTTGAAAATCTATGATTACCAATATGGTGGTGAAACCATCGGAGGGGGGTAGGTCAGTGACGAAGTCAATGGAGAGGTGAGACCAGGGACGTTGTGGTATGGGAAGTGGGTGGAGGAGACCAGATGGTAATTCCTTGGGTGTTTTTGATTGTGCACAGACTTGACAAGCTTTGACGTGCGTGGTGATATCCTTGGTCATTGATGGCCACCAAAAGGAGTTTTGTACGAGGTAGAGAGTACGAGAGATCCCAGGATGACCCGTGTTGATAGAAGTGTGGACCCATTGCAAGATACGTGGCCGCAAGTCGAGAGGGACGCATTTGTTGATTGTTTGGGGGGCAGTTATTTGGAGTAGGTTCGTTCTGCTGATCTTGTTGTAGCTCTTCCATGATATCCCAGGCTAAAGGAGCTAGGACCACATAGGAAGGGAGTTCTTGCTGCCTGGCCGATAAGTGACTGTGAATTGGAATCGGGTGAAGAATAAGGCCCATCGAGCTTGGCGTGGATTGAGTCGTTTGGCATTCTTGATGTATTCCAGATTCTTATGATCGGTGATAATTTGAAATGGGTGAATAGTGCACTCAAGCCAATGTCTCCACTCTTCGATGGCTGCTTTCATGGATAGAAGTTCTTTATTGCCCACATCATAATTTCGCTCTGCTGCCGTTGGTTTCTTAGAGAAGAATGCACAGGGATACAGCTTGCCTGGTTGACCATGGCGTTGTGATAAAACGGCTCCGATACCACAGTCCGAGGCATCGACTTCTATGAAGGGTAAGCTGGGATCAGGATGTTTCAAGATGGGGGTGGTTGTGAATCTTTCCTTTAGTGACAAGAAGGCCTTTGTGGAATCATCTGTCCATTGTAGTTTTTTTGGGTTATTCTTGAGAAGGGTGGTTAAAGGAGCTGCGACTTGGCTATAATTGCGAATGAAGCGCCGATAGAAGTTGGCAAAACCAAGGAATCGTTGGAGTTCCTTGATAGTGTTAGGTTGGGGCCATTCAGTGACTCTCTATTAACTCTTTGTCTTGGGACTTGTCTCATCAGGTTATCTATCTTTATGGTGAGGGTTACAAAGTCTGGGAACGATAGATCCTCCCCCTTGCAAGCTAGTTCGGTCTGGAGTTCATGGGTGAGGCCTTGTTGGAAAATAGCTTTGAGGGATACATCATTAAATCCACTTTGAGCAGCAAGAGTGCGGATTTCAATAGCATAATCAGCAGCAGTGCAGGTCCCTTGTGTTGTTTGCAGAATTTGTGTTGTTACGCTTTTGCCTCCAGCGGGATATTCAAAAACCTCCCTAAGTTGCTGGATGAAGTAATCTACGGAGGTTCTCAAACGTAGGTCATTATCCCAAACTGCAGCTGCCCAATCGATCGCTTTACCAGTCAGCAAGGTCATGAGATAAGCACATTTTTCCATCTCAGACGTAAACTTCTCCCCTTGGTGATTTAGATCAATTTCTACTTGGCGAAGAAATCCTCTACAATGTTCAGCAGATCCATTAAACTTGTCAGGAAGAGGAAAGCTTACCGGCTTCGGCGTCGGGGAGGGAAATGATCGGATGTAGTGAGTTAGGTGTTCATTGACCGACTGAAGATTAGCGAGTTGTTCCTGGTAGCCCTTTAACAGTTCGCTTTGGTAAGCAAACGCCGTCTGCAAATCTGAAGCTTCTGCTAGATTCATCGTAGGGGAAGTATTCTGTAAGGAGGACGCAGAGGCAGAACTAGAATCCATTCGCAGAAGTTTATTCAGGCAGAGGGTCAAAACCAGAGTAGCAGTTGAATCCGTTTACCAGTACAGGGGCAATCCAGAAGACAAGAATCAGGAGGCAGGCAGAAGGATCAAACACAAACATCAGCCCGATCAGGCAAACAGAGCAAAGGGGCAAATCCAGGAAATCAGAAGTCAAGGTAATCAGGCAGAGTAATACACAAGTAAGCAGTCAGAGATAATGCAATGGAGAAACGCTCGGTAAGGCAGGTAAACTGGCAATACTTTGCAGTTTGTAATGTGCTCAGGATCTGGCTTATAAAGTCATCAAACAGGAAATGAAAGCAGAAGAAGCAGAGGGAGCGGCATGCAGTCAGTACTCTGGTGAGGGCTCCCTCTGCTGGCTTGGTGTTACAGCCACCTTGTTAAGCATAAGAGACTTCTTTCAAAAACATAAAAAAAACCTTAATTATTCTAAACTTTTTACCGGTAGTGTAAGTATAAGTGATTATATAGGGTTTTATGATCTCCCTACCTGATGATAAGAGAGATACACTTCTTTCAGGCTTTTAACTAGCTACACACACATACGCACACATAACTGACCCCGCTAGACCTCATGCAGAATTTCAGGCAATTATTCAGACAGCTAATTAGGTCATTTGCCTCCTTTAGGCCCCGACAGTGCAGAGGTATGAGACGCTACAGACTGACCCACTGACCCTCCTGGCCCAAAGCTCAACAACAGAATCCATGATTGGTCCAGTGCTTACCTCAGCAGTGGATGTGCCAGCCACAGAAAAGTCCTGAGGTGGTCGCCAGTCTCTAGAGTCCACTATAAATACCGGGAAGCTTCTGGAACTGTGCAGTGAGATTTAATACTCATGTTGTGCAGTTAAACATTTGATTTGGTATGTGCTAGATAAATCAATCAGTAATTTTCCATACCTGTCAGGAGCTAATGAAATTAATATTTACCTTAATTTTTTATATTTATTATTATATTATATTATAATATTTTTTCTATATGCAAAATTTAGGAAACCTATACACTTAGTGCACAAAACACAATAACGTTAACAATAACTGGATTTTTTTTTTTTCTGTACTGCAACATAAACAGAGACAGCAATGCCAAGGTCATAGTTTTGACTCCCAGGCAATGCAAGAACCAATGTAAATACATACCTTGAATGCAGTGTAACTCGCTTTGGCTGCTGCCGAATGCATAAATGTAAATGTCATGTAAATCATAGACAGAAAAAAAATGTATTCAGCATAGAAAAACAACTTACCAAATGTGATAACATCAACAATAGCAACAGTGCAAATAAACCTGGCAAACATTGAAAATATGCAACCTTATTAATAATTCATGTCCCACTGCATGCTGGGAGCACCAGCACTGTAAAGCGTAGTAGATTTTACTTGATTTATATATTTGAAGTTTATTCAAATCTGTGCATCTTGAAATAAATATTTGAGAACTCATATATACAGTATATATGGGGGGGTTAAACCCTAAAATACTTATTAGCAGTTCATGTTTTAACTTACTGGCAAGTAAAACAGTAAAACAGATTGTGGATGTCACTTCATATTGGCTTCAAACCACAAAAGGCCCAAACGGCTGCCATACCTCTTCAATAATGAGGTGTTAGACAAGTATACAGGATAAAAGAGGCTGGTGACCCTGCACCAGCATTCACATACAATACAAGCACACACACACACACACACACACACACACACACACACACTGATTGAGTCAGTAGGGGGCAACCTGCCATGCCCATCTCCATCAGCACCTATTGAATTCTCCTACTCCTTTCAGGAAGCCCGGATATGTTGCCCTTCGCACAATGTGTTGGCGTAACTGAATGCAGTTCTTGAAAACACACCCAAATGACCACACACACACCAAGTGAAATGGGGTTTCTAGTTCACCCATACTCAGACACTAATATCATCTCTCAGACTTACAAAAAGAAAGAAAAAGTATTGTCTAAGGGAACACGTCTTCCACATAAAGTGAACCCTAGATTGCCCATGTGACATTTCATCTATTCTCCCTCAGGGTTCTGTTGATCCGTTTTGTTACCTCTGCCTCTTACGCAGGAGTCTCTCTCTCCCGCCCTTCTGCCTTCATCTATCCATACCAGGGAAAAAAGGTCAACCGCACCATTACTTTATCCTGAACCTTTGGCATAACATTTATACTGAAGGCAAAAAATATCCACCAAAGTGAAATATGAAGGGAGGGCAAACAATAAGAGAGCACTATTGGTTAAGGCCAACTGAAGCTTTGAAGCTGGAGCTAAAGAGTTCAAAAGCTCACCGTGCTGTCTGGCAATTGCTTTGAAATATTGAATATAATTGTAAATCAGGTTTTACATTTTACTGAAAATAAAACACTAAAAAGGGTTATAAAGTTATATTTTGTCAGTACAACATCTGATCGGTGTTCAGTAAGGGTGGTCTGCTGGCCTGGGCCCAGTGTAAGAGAGCTGGCACTGAAAAATGTACATTCACTGATCTTGTGCATTCATTTTATCCCTTGCGAACATAAATGTTTGGGCTTTATGTGATATAAAGACTTTATTTGCAAAAACAGATAACTAATAGTTTTTTTATTTTTTTTATTTTCAAAAATCATGTTTTTTATTATGTTATGTTTTTATTGTTAGTTAGCTGTATTTTTTGAGTTATTTTTACTTAATCAAAATAACCCAACTGCAGTTTGATTGAGATTAATTGGAATGCACAATGAAAAAAATATGATTTTTGAAAATTGTTAAAAGCGGAATTAATTGTTTTTGCAAATAAACTCATATATGCTAATTCTGCAGATTTTGCAATAAACAATAAAAATTGCAGAATAGAATGCACAAAAAACTTGTTCTGTATATGTTTTTCAGCAAAAGTGTTTGGATTTATGCAGTTACTAATTTGTTCTTTTTCTTCTTGTAAAGAAAACATGAAACAAAACAGAAAACAGCACTGAAAATAGTAAATGAAAACAGTAATGAAAAATATAAATAGTTCCAGCAAACATAAAAAAGCATTAATAAAGAAGCCATAATAGCGTTGAGCCACACTGAATAGTACAATACTTTTTTCATTATTATTATGACAGTTTTACATACTTTGTTAAAAGATCGGTTCAGATTTTATAGAATGATTAAAATGTCCCAAAATCAGCCAAATATAATCAAATACACTCTTAAAAATAAAGCTGTTTTTGCAGTGATGCTATAGAAGAAGAATTTTTGGTTCCCCCAAACAACTTTTCTTTGAAAATAACCATTTTTTTTTTCTTAATGTGATAAAAAAAAAAAAAAAAAAATAATAATATGAATAATTTTTTTTCCGCTATCAAGACCTTTAGTGCAAAGCAAAAGTTGGATGTTAAATATTCTTCATTAAACCATCAATGCCAACAAAGAAGCTTTATTTTTAAGAGTGTACATACTATTTTTTTTGTATGTATTTTTAAAATCATATTACTTTTATTTCTACAGCAATCATTTTGAGGGCCCAAGGACACATACAAAACAGAGAGAAGTTAACTTTAGTTAAGGTTTTCATATTGTGCTGCTTTGAGCTTTAAACTCTGGAAATTTTCAAAAATCAAGGAAAAATCACTTGAACATAAGTGATTCGGTCAAGTTGGCAGATCTACTTTTGGTCTGAAATCAACGGAGGGCATTTTCCTTCTAGTATTCACATCTTCCTGAGCAGACAAATCAACGTTAGTGCATTGTAGTACAATAGCGTGACCTGATCAATCAGCACAAGTCATCAGTCACCCTCAAACACATCGCAGACTAAACGCTGAACCAAGTTCAGCAAAGTCATTCCAGGCTGGTGTCTGAGACGAGGCCAGACTCAAATGTCTTTAAATCCTTTAGGACTACTCTGCTTATCTCATCAAAGCAGGCAAAAGGAGCAAACTCAGTGTAAGAGATAATGAAAAAGGTAAGGAGAAAGACAAAGACATACCAGGAACAACAAAACAAGGGATGACCACCCATGGATTCATTGGGAGTCTTACTTAATTACTTCCTTAATCGATCTCACTCGTTGCTGCTTGGTCAGTAGAGACGGCTGATACGTGGCCATTTATTGACCTGCATGTTGATTGTGCATTTGCTTTGCTATACACAATGAAACCTTATGGCTTAAAAGAGAAGCTGCGGAAAAGACATGGCCCCATGTAAACTCCATAATACAGCGAATTTGAAGAGTTGCTTACCTGAGGGTCTGAAAATAATATGAAATACAGCAAAATACAGATATCTATCTATCTATCTATCTATCTATCTATCTATCTATCTATCTATCTATCTATCTATCTATCTATCTATCTATCTATCTATCTATCTATCTATCTATCTATCTATCTATCTATCTATCTATCTATCTATGGCCACTTGCCCTGAGCTTTACCAGCCTTGCCAACATTTTCACTGGCCTCACCCCAAAATAAAAAATATAGCCATGTATTTTTATATATGCTGTTAAAAATCTTTTTTTTTTTTATTTCATGAAACATTTATATATAAGTTCTTTACTTATCTTGTTTTTTTTTTTTTGTTGTTGTTGTTGTTTTCTTGACAAAAAGAAAATATGCAGCGAGGTAAAAAAAAAAAAAATATATATATATACAGCTCTAATGCAACTTTTTCTGGAAACTGATAGCATACAATGCAAAACATTACTGAAAGGTTTGTAGTTTCTTATAATATCTATAATATTTCAAGACCAGTAATTGTTTTGTAAATTTAACAAAAATAAATCTTTCAAACAACAATGTAAAATACGTCACAGAAAACCAATCATTAAGTTTGTAAGGCATAACATTTGACATTTTCAGGGCAACACAGCACTGGTCTCAAAATCTCTGTGGGCAATTCTTAATGTCGGCATGAAACAGAAGTTGTGATAATTTCTTCCCTATTGTGATGTATATCCAAGTGAAACGGCTCCTCAAATGAGAAAGAAAATGTCAGATGGGACTTGATTTTATCAATCGGGAACTGATTGGATCATTGTTGTTTGCTAATTGCTGTGATTTAATTTCATGATGACTTTAATGTTGATCTCTTCCAAAACACATAGGCATACCATCTCTAACATTATCTAAACAGTTTTTGGATCATAGTCAACTCATGACCATACTCAACTAAAATGCTGTCAAGTCAAAATAAGAAAAAGGTGTTTCAAAGCTATTTTAATAGGTGCAACTTGTTTTCTGGAAAAACATCGGCACACAAGTTTAACTGTGGTAAATTTAGTATTGTTAATAGTATTATACAACCTTCATACAGATGCAGTCCTCATTAAAAGTATTTAAAAAGTCTTAATTTTAAATATGTTGGTATTCATGTGTCAACATTGCCCTTCAGCCTCTCTGAAAGCAGTAAAAACACACTTTACAACTCTTTACAGCCTTGGATACATCAATTCAAACACCTTTATATCTCTCTGCTCTCTCCAAAATCTTCAATGTCAAGTCTTTGAAAGAGCATTTATTCTTGGCCTTACCATATATGCACCGAGACTTGAAAAAAACCGTTGAAAAATTATATGCCATTGCACTGCATCATCATCCGCTTTGAGTCAGCTTTTCACAAAACTGCCTCAGTCATCTCATACTGAATAATCTGAGCAACCTGCCAAAGACTGAATTTCATTTTGGTTTCTTTTCTTATTCTTCTTTATCTTATTTGCTTTTACAGACGTGGTCTATTCCTTCGCCTCTCCTTTTACTCACCTTTGTCATCCATCTTTGTTAATGTCTCGCTACATATTTATTTTTCACCGTCTCCTTTCTTCATCCTTCGCTCGAGGCTCTAAATCAGTCTTTAAGTCGTGACACGGCACAATATTGTTAGCGATTTGCCTGGCAGATGCCTTTATCCAAGGCTTCTGTTTCCACAATCACATTAGCCATTAGTACAGCTGGGGAGGCACTGGAGCGAATCAGGTTAAGTAGCTGCTCAAGGGTACAAACAGTAGAGGCCCACCTGGAGTTCAGGCCTGCCTGACTCACTTAAAAGTACACATACTCACACACTTGTGCATTTACATACTTAGATATGCACACTCATGCACGCAGATGTTTGCTAATTCATATCAGACTGCCTGGGTGAGAAAGTAGTTAAAAAAATGGTCAGTAAATGAGATAAAGAGTGGACTGAATGGAACGTAGCTGCCGAGGTGGCACTGTCAGTTCAGTTTAATACACTTATGTAACCCTGAACACGATATAGTGAAGAAGAGAAAGAAAAACCCCTTTGTCTGTAGCACTTCAGCTGCACTGAATAGCTATCTTAGTTTCTTCTAAAAATCATCCTTCAAAGGCCAACACAAAGTTCAGTACCATGGAGAATAGAGGAAACTTCAGGACCACGGACAGCTCTCTAAACTAGCTCAGAGCAGATGAACTGGATGAATCCTGTATTAAGACACACTTGCTGTCTTGTTGCCTGTTTATGATGCACAATTCACAGATTGAGAATTCAACGTACAGTTTTTCCAAAAACTTGGAAATGCATTAGATAAAAGTGAAATTTTGGACAACATCCACATATATCCTTCTTAAAAAGATAGTTTACTCAAAAACGAACCTTTTTCATTAAAACGAGGGCATTTTAATTCATTTGGCATAAATGCATTAAAGTAACTGACACTGAAGACCAGTGATAATTATTTATTTTTGATTACACCTATATTTTGATTACAACAATTTGATTACACCTATATTTTGATTACAACAATAAAACAATTGTTCACCAAAAAATTTAAATTTGCTTAAAATGCTAAACCCTCAGGCCATTTAAGATTGTAGTTTGTTTCTTCATTGGAACAAATTTGGAGAAATTTAGCATTACATTACTTGGTCACCAGTGGATCCTCAGCTGTAAATGGGTGCCGTCAGAATGAGAGTCCAAACAAATGAAACTAGCAAAGAACTTGCTTCTAGCTAAAATCTCTGTTAACTATCTTGTCTTGACTTTCTTTTTTTCTTTTTTGACTGGAGGAAGCATCATTATGCTTGTATTTTGCCCAGAATTTTACCCAGAAACAACAGTTAACATTTAATGATGGATTTGTTTCATACAAACACACATCTTTTCGCTTCACAAGATATTAATTGATGGGCATGAGTTTTGCTGACTAGTTATGGGTTATTGTGACGTTTTCATCAGCTGCTTGGATTCTAATTCTGATGGAACCCATTCACTGCAGAGGATCCGTCGGTGAGCAAGTGATTTAAACCTTTTAAAGTTTCCCTGATTGATTGACAGAACAATGGACCAATCAGAACAGAGCTTGTTCTGAGCTTGTTCTGAACTCATCCAGTTTTCTGTTTTTCTTTATTTAATCAAATGTTTTCATAATTTTTTTTTTGCCCTTTATCAAAAAGTCAACATGAAATCAGAACCTACTTAGAGTATGTCCTAACTTTTGGTGGCCACTGTGCCTTAATAAGCAATTAATATTCCAAATAGATTTTTTTTTCTTTTTTGAAAATATTTCTTTTCATTCTTTACAGAATTCTTTTCATTTTTAACCTACTGTCTAGAACATGTAAGCAAAAAGGTGATGTTCTTTGCATTATGCATACAAACATAAATAGCTCTTAATAGGCTTGTAACCAGCAAACAAGACAATAAACTGCTATTTAAGCAACATCTCTTGCACTGACTAAAACTCATTTTGCTTTTTTCGCATTCGAGTCTGTTGCATATACAAACTTAAGATTGTAACAATAAATAAATCATTGCTATAATAAGACGACGCAAATAAAATTTGTGACCAAGATTGAAATGTTCAGATAAATGGTGTGACAGCAGATGGAGAGAATATGGGAGGAAGAATGAATTAGTTGACATAGAAAACGAGATGGATGAGGGACGGGTAACAGAGGGGAAGGAGAACAGAGAGCAGAACGCACCCGTCTCTGTGTGATCTCGCATGCCCCGTGAATAAAAACCTTGGGAAAAGCAATTAAACACCAAACAAGGATACATGACTGCAGCTAGTCACATTGACGATAATGGATTATCTGGATAATCAATGTGCCCATAGCAGGGCTACTCATGAATTAATCACAACCAACACGTGAAAGCAAACAGAAACAGCCTAGTTTTACTAATGTCTCCTGCTGCCTAGCAACGTCTCAGCCACAATGTGCACATTAGCACATCACCATCACTCAAAACCCCAGCCAAATGTATCTGATTACAGAAGACACATAAAAGACATGTAAACATGCACGACAAACATAATGCTGAGGCATATAAAAGGACAGCTTACTTCTTATCAATAGATACAAAACCATTTGAAGGGTCAGACTTAGAACAGACATTCCTAAAACACACGTGTTTGAGAAAAACTTTGATTTTGGGACAAGATGATAAAGTGAGAGAGTCTTGAGATACAAATATATGGCTACGGCGAGTGAAACAGTTTAATACTGGATGAGAAATAGACTCTGGAGGGAGGAAAAATAATGTGATTGACAACAGAGGCAATTGACATGGCATAGTATGCACAGACAAGTGCAAGGACGGTAGATACAGCGAGTTAAAGAAGTGATAGTTCTCCCTCTCTCTCATCCCATTTACTGCTGTCACCACGGCAACATGCCTGGAGGGGACACAAGAGAGGCAGCATCCCTGACAAAAACAACAGAGAACGGGAGCAGGGATTGAAAGAGGGAGATCACAAAGAAAGAAAGAAAGAAAGAAAGGGGAAGAGTGATGCTGGGAATGACAATAGGCCAACATACGAGACGAGAGAAAGAGGATAGTCCAATTAGTCATACATCACTGGTTCATTTTCAAATGTATAAACCTAGAGGTTTTAAGACACTCCATAGAGTGCAGAGAAATTAAATTTTTGTATGATGGCAATAACTTTTGGTAAAGTATAAATCTATAATATATTAAAGTAGGCCTACACAATGTATACACATGAGCATTTATGTATGTCTTTGCTACCTAGTCAATAAAAGACTTTAGACTACCATACAAAAGTTTGGAATAGTTAAGTTTTTTTTATTTTTTAAGTTTTTTGTTAGTCACTTATGCTCACCTAAGCTGCATATATTTGATAAAACATACAGAAATATTATTGTAATTTAAAATAACTGTTTTCTATTTGATTACATTTTAAAATGTAATTTATTCTTGTGAAATCCTTCGATTATGCTGATTTTCTGCTCAGTTATTTTTGTTTATTATTGGTGCTCAATTATTAATAATGGCTCTTATTAACTTCTGTGTTAAAAACAGTTTTGCTGCTTAATATTTTTGTATATTTTATTTGAAATAGAAATCTGTTGTAGCATTATAAATGCCTTTACAATCACTTTTGATGAATTTATGTGTTCTTGTTGAATTAAAGTATTAATTTCGTTTTTTTTTTTTTAGTTTTTTTTTTATTATTCAACATTGATAATGATAAGAAATGCTTCTTGGGCAGCAAAATTAAAATGATTTCTGAAGGATCATGTGACACTGAAGACTGGAGTAATGATGCTAAAAATGGAGCTTTGCAGTAACAGGAATTCGTTATATTTTAAAATATATTTAAATGGAAAACAGATATTTTAAATGTTAATAATATTTCACAATGTAGTTGTTTTTACTGCATTTTTGATTCAATAAATGCAGCCTAAGTGAGCATAAAAGAGTTCATTATTCCATAAAAACATAATTATTCCAATTGTTTGACCAGTAGCGTGGGTGCATCCCAGTTTGCATACTTATGCATATTTATGTCAAAATATATATTATAGCCTAAATAGCATGACGTTACACTGAAAATTCAAACAATAAGAAGTATACTTCAAATACTTAAAAGATGCACTGCTATTTACCTGAAAAAAAATAAAAATAGTGTGGAATGTTGGACACTTCATAAACTTAACGGTCGCATTTAGCGGAGGAGGACAGGCTCCAATGCTGGATAGCAAACTACCAGTCTAAATGTCATACACTAGAGTACATAAGAGTACAGTAGAGTACATACAGTAGTACACACTTCAATATGGCAAACAAGCATTTTTGTTTGAAGGTACCTCATAAAGAAAACAGAAGGGCTTTTCACATATTTGTTTTCTTGTTTCACATTGCATATTGTCCATACTTAACCCAGGGTTAACAATTTATCCTGGGTATTCATAATCTGATGCTTCACACTGTATATTTTATTTGTGGTATCAACAACCATGATTGGATAAATAGTGTGCAAAGTACAGTGTGATTTCCAAGTCACTGTACTGTGACATTGGGCCAGTTGCATAAACTGTTTAGACTAGTTTTAAAAAGTTAGTCATCTATTTTTTTTTTCTTCTTCAAAAGTGGTCATAACTTTTTAAATTCAGTTACGAAAAGGTAGATTGGTCTTATTTGTATTGGAAAAGTAAGACTGATTAACCCTTGGCAACTGCTAGTTGGTCAAACAAAAGTTTATGCAACTGGCCCGATATGTCTGATCCAACAACAAATTCAAACGATATTTAGAAAGAACCAAGAAAATATTTAATGAATACAATACCCCTTTTTCAGTAGAAACTGAATCAAATTTATATACAATATAATTTTTTTCTTGCAGTCACCTCAACAGATAAGTTCTGGAAATCTTACATGATATTATAGGCAATAAAGGTATAATCTGTCTTTAAAAACCAGCCAGGGGTGTGTTTCCCAAAAGCAACTTGGTCACAAGTTCCGTCGCTACCAATAGAGCTCAATGGGACTTGCAACCGTATAGCTAACGATGGTTTTGGGAAACACACCCCAGGTTAAGGTATCTTTCATCTAAAATTTCAAGCAAAAATTGGATCTGAACCATGCCTTTGTGTAAAATCATACAAATAATGACTTGATTACACTTCCTATGATCAATACAGCAGCCACAGAACATGTGTCCACCAATATAATAAGATTGGAGGAAACTGATCTATTCAGAGACTTTGAATAATCTGTATCAAGGGAAGCCCCAAAAATTGTAGCTGATGAGACTAATTTTCAATGATGAATTTTAACTTCTTACTCTCAGGCTGATGCTTTAGCATCCCACCCTTTTGTGCCAATCTCAGTTGACTTTTGAATAAGTTCACCCTTTGGGTCCTTTGGAATTGTGTTTATTTTAAATGAAGTTGTTTTTGTATATGTTTTACCATATGGTTGTGTTGGTTAACTTATGTATTGTCTGCTATGAGTCCAAGAAACACTTCCTTAACTGGGACAATATTGCATAACCAAAGAAATTACATGTCATTTTGATATTTTCTTGCGGGGAAAAAACAACAACAAGATTTTGGTGGTGTAACTGTCCAGAGATTACAAATAGGAAGGAAAAAAGCAGCGATCCAGTTTTCTTTTAAAATATGAATAATATTTGAAAATGTGTGATGTAACCAAATCAAGTATTTGTAGAAAATGGTAAATGCTGCATTAAACTATAATGGATACAAATACTACATTTCTAAGAAATTGGCACACTTTATTTATTTATTTCAAAGATGCATCATTTGTCATTGACCCACATATCAAATCCACACTCTGACTAGAAATGTAGTGGAGGAGAAAAGCTCAAAAAGGGCAACATCAATCCACAACATTAAAATCAGCTCTACCAAACAGTTAAACAATCCAGAATTATTTAGGTTTATTAAAAATACATATCTTATTAAGTGAGTGGGCGGTGGGGGCGTGGCCACTACTCAGGCAACCGCAGCCTGTCAATCATATACTGTGGCGGGAGCAGAAAACGAGTGTCAGTGAGGACGCCTATGATTGCGTTACTTTTCCTATTACTGTTTGACATCCTGTGTGCGTTTGGATGAAACGCATAGAAGATCTCACAGAAGTTCAGTGACCGCAATATATGGCAGTGTAAGTTGACAAAACCGTCTTTTACACTGAGTCGTTTTTTTCTTCTTTTCTCTCCAGTCGACGCCAGTCACCTGCCCAAAGAGACACCTGCCGCTGTCGACGCAGGCTACTCTCTCCTTTTGTAATCTCAACCATTTTTCTTCTCTTGAGGAGGATTTAGTCTCAGAAAGGAATTATTCAGTAACTTGTTTCAGTAAATTCCAACAGACCTGCCCAGGATGCCTTGGATGAGCGTCTGTTTCTCTGCCATGGAGTTGCATTCGGGAAAGCGCGAAGCTCTGTGACTGAATTAACTAGCCGTACTGCGGCACGACTTCGCCAAATAAACGCTTTGCGACTGTCAGTCCACTTGCTGAGTCGGAGAAATGTTGTAAAAACCGCTGGTTTTGCGTGGGACTGGGGGACTGAGAGTCGAAGAAGGCGAAGAGACCACAGCAGGTGCACGTGAACGCAGGAATATTATAATGGCTCTCGCGGCGGTTTCCCTCTACCTCCTCGCGCTCGCCTGGACGAACTTGCGCCCGGTTCACGGGAACAACCGTCACGCCGTTTACTGGAACAGCTCAAACATCCAGTAAGTGGGTTCATAAGTTTTCTACAGCGGGTCTGAGGAGATTTAGCTCTCGTGCGACGGCTAACGCGTAGAGGACGAGGGAGAAAAGACCGGTGAATCTCGCGAATAACATGTCCGGGTCATATTTCACCAGAAAATCACAAGAAAAATAGTAGTATTAAAAAGTAATAGTAATTGTTTTTTTTTGTTGTTTTTTTTTTACTTAAAGCTGTTTTAGCACAATAAAGATTTAGTGTAAAATGACATTATTTAAAGGCAATTAAGCACATTATCGTCCCATATTCTAACGAAATTTGTCTGTTTTCACACTATTCTTTTTTCAAAATGAAATGTATATTTTGAATCAAACAAATGGTTAATTTATGTTCATTTTGGGGTGATGCATAACCCGAACACGCTCTTGACAGGTTGCATGAGATTCACCTGAGAGTTTTGATTTAAGTGACAATTGTCTGGTCACGTGCTGCACATTTCGACCGCTGAGGAAGAAGTTGATGAAGTGACTCCTGATTGAGACATGTTTGCTTCAGCCTCCAGATTGATTGTTTTCTTTCTGTCACAGGACTTGATTGTGTCCTGACAGGTGATAATTCACATTACCTGACAGCCAAGACTGGATAGCTAAATAATCAGTGAGAAAAATCAGTGTGCTTTTCTTCACTTTTTTTATATCTCTCTATAGATCTTTTTTCTTCTCCTCCTCTGCTGCCCTGTTCTCTTGTCTAGAAGTGCTTCTATACTGTAGCTTTCTTCAGTTTAATTTATTTTGTCTGTAATTACATGAACTGTAGTGGTGATGAATGAGAAGTCTTGTGCCTTTAGTGTTATTATCTTAAGATTAATCACATTTATCTCTCCTCTGATTAAAATGGAGGGCGAGCAGCCCCCCCTTGTCTATTTGTATTCATCTCATCCACTTATCTCCTGGCTATATTCTGCTTATCCGTTCTCCTCTCGTTTTCTGTATCACTTTCAGTGGTTCTTTTTGCTGTATTTCCCCTCTTTCATCGTGCTATTGATATGCATCACTATATGTGATGGAAATTGTATGGAAATCTTACTCCTATTCAAACTGAGGGTCAGAGTATGTGGCATGAATGTCAGCGAGCATTGCACTCAAAACGTGGCTTTAGCATTACTCAAAAGCCTCTGGAGCAAGCCATGGGCCCAACAAGCACCAGCTGCAGCAGCAATTAAATTTGTAAGAGTTTGTGTGTGTGTGTGTTTGTGTGTAGAAAAGATGAGAAGAGAGCCTCATTAATACCCAGGTCCTCATTATCTTAACCACAGCATCTTCAAAGTGCACAGCAGTCACACGTTTCCCTGCGTGTCACATTCTGTTGATACTGTTATCTATTACCTTTAATTATCCTTTGTGTTTGAACGCAAGTTTTGGTTAGATGTCTACAGATGTCTGCTTCTCTGCATTTATACAGCAAGATAAAAAGTAGGCTGTATGGAGTAATTAGTTTTGTTACATCGGTGATAATTATGTATGGTTCATGAAATATGAAGTGGAGAAGAGTGAAAGGTTTGTGCATGTATGTCAGGTATGAAAGAAAATAGCTAAATGTACTTTTGAGATGTCTGAATTTTTTTTTTAACTTTAAATGCTTATTAGAGATGTGACTCGCTTGCGACAAAATCACAGGGAAAGAGTGTACGAGGCTTGAGTCATTTGGGTTGCAAGGTCTTGTTAAAACGAGAACAAGCCTATAATAAACCTAAATGAATCCAAATGCTTTATTTTGGAAATAAGACCAAAACATTGACATGTACCTGCCCACTTTAACAACTCCACTTTAACAACTAGATTGCTTTATGAGGCAAGGCCAAAGACACTTATACATGTACTTTTAAAGATACACTTTATTTCAGACTCAAAGGTCCATATCAAAAGACATACAATCATATACATTAAAAAGAAAAAACAGTAACTGAAGTGCATGGTGGATAAGTGGATGTGGCAAAATTGCAAGAACATGCTTTGTGAAAAAGATAATAACGAAACAAAGCACCTCTGTATAAAATAAACTAAACAAAGCACCTCTGTAGATGGTGATTTGGTTAAAATTGCTGAACGAAAGTATTTGGAAATTTCAGGAGTGAGCTGTGGTACTTATTGTGGATCAATATTTTAATTTAGGGGATTCACTCCTGTTTTAAAATGCAGTTGTCACACCTGAAACTTCACTGTGTGTACGTGGCCTTTGAGTCTTGGTAGGTGCACATTTTATTTTTATTTTTTTAAATGGTAATATTTATGAGAACTAGTGGTGTTTTTTGCTGTTATTGTTGTGTATGAATGTTTCTAAGAGTTGTGCTTGTTCAGAACTCAGTGTCAGGGCGTTTGTACCTGCATGCCTCTGTTAGTATTGAGTCTATTTCTACTCCCACACTGGGAAAATATCTGTAAAATAATGCGTAAACTGACCCAGATTGCAGGTAGCCGAGGAGCTCTCTGAGGCCTTACGGCATGAATACTGATCCCAGATCAGTCCTGAGAGGCTTAAAGCTTCAGGCCACACACTACTCAGAAGCGCATGTAGGCAAGGTACAAACTGGAGCAACAATCTCCCAACCAACCGGTTCCCATGAGCCCCTCAAGGGCATGAGAGTGTTTATGGCCCAGTGGGTTGTCACAGTTCTAGGTGAGACCCTCCTTTTGCTCTATCCGGCAGCCAAACGCTTGGTCCAGCTGAGGTAGACAAGTTAGCGGTAGAGCACTTTATGTGGGCTAACGTAACTGGGCTCATTCTCACGCTGCATCCCCGATGTTCACATCGCCGAGACAGATAAAAGCACAGGCTGATAAAAACGCTTTCATGGATGCTGCGAGAAAATCTTGCTCACGGAGTCTGTTTGAAATTTCACTGTAAAGTCAAGTGAATAGAGGATCATCAATCATGTGAGATGATGTGTTTGGGGAATATGCCAAATCTGAAGAAGCCAGAAAGAACGCGACTCCTGACAAAAATTCACATGGAGTGCTTGAGATATGTATAAACAACCAAAACGAACATGTATGTGGTGTTGTATGGGGTGTTGATTCGGATGGCGAGGATGAGTCAGTAGCACACGGCTGGGCTTTGATTACATCTGCACGGCCCCATTAGGAGGCAACGCTCTCAGCTTCTGCTGGCACTAGCACTGCAACCCAAGCTCATTACAGCTGTCCCAGCTAATGGAACACACTCACACACACAGTCATTTAGTTGCGTTCTGTCCAACGCACACGCAAAATCCCTCGCAAACAAGTATGCATACTAATGTACTTTATGCGGATCAACCAACTTGTAAGCAGAATGAGAAGAACGTTCATGCACACATATGACAGGAAAAATCCTTTTTACACACACACACACATCATTGCTGCTCCCAGATTCTCTGCTAATTAGCAAAGTTTGATGTGGAACATGTGCAGCTGAGCAAGGTGGCTGTAGGGTACATTTCCTGTGGCGCCGTGGCCTCTTACACCCCGCACCAGGTTGGTGTCACGGCCCAGCATAAGAGCAGGGCCCTTTAATTGGTCAGCCTCTGTCAACATGATGATAACAAAAGAGAGCCCTGCTCTCAGAGCTCTAGGCCACAGTGAAAGGCTTATGTAAGGGGAGATTTACCTTAGAAGAAAGACAAAATTAAATGTAAATGTACTGTGTAAGAATGAACATGCAGTCTAAACAAAATTGCAACCTTTAAGAGCTTGTTCAAATGAATTTGAAACTTGCTTGTAGTGAATTTATACTCTCCTGTGGTGTGTTGCTAAATTCATTTTTTTTCCTGTAATTTTTTACCCCTGTAGTAGCTGTGAGACTTGATGACTTGATTCAGCCAAACCAGCTATTGTCCTGATTTACTAAAGGTCCAAGTAGAGAAAAGCTAAGTCAAATTATTTTCGAACCCAAAATCTGAAATTTTATCCATTTGTCCTGAAAATTTGAACACTTAAGTCACACTTAAAAATGTATGAATATCTTTTATATGTAGCACACTTTTTAAAATGGTTCACATTAATGTTAAAATGAAGACTAAAATATTTAGTTACTTTCTGGTTGTGAAAACTTGTTTATAGTGATAAACTACACCTGTGTGACCTTGAGAAACTTCACACAATATAAATCACTTTGACATCAGTTGCTTTAAAGGGGCTAAGAATTGACAGGTTTGAATATATTTGTAGATGCACTTGTTTGCAGATGCCACTCGGTTTGATATTTCTAATTGAGTGATATTCGTTGATGCATTTTTAGGTATGACCAAAGTGTCACTATGACTTATACATTACTGCCAGATTTAAACCCTAAAATACTATACTGCAGTCCGTAAGTTTTGCCTCTTTGCCATCTCTGTTTGAAACCTGCAATTGAAGTTATTTGTGCAATTATCATCTTTACATGGTTTGTGCTTCGGCACGACTCCTCTGCATTTGTTTTGAGGAGCTACCAATGGTGATTAAATCTAATGATTGCTTAGCTTATATCACATTAAACCATGCAAATTATTATAACAATTTGAGAACAAAGAATAAATGTTAACAACATCAGCATATAGCATGACTGATTGTCATTTGTACCTTTCTGGATTACAATCTGCCATCAAAATGATATGTTTAATCATTCCAGCAGCTGTGAGAAAAGGCAATAAATGATCCACCACCTCTCACATGCGATATAGCCTGCTAGCCGGGACTCCTCCTTTATGTTTACAGACGTGATATAATGAAGCAAGACAAATGACGGCAAGCTTGTATTTCCTTGCATTTTTCTTTGATCTATATTTTAGCTTGGTATTCTATATTCTAACCTCTACTCCTCTGAATAACCTTGTAACTTTATTACAACACTTCTCATGTTACTGCCTATACTTAAGATGAATGGCTTTGTTGTATTTCGGATTTGTAAGTTGCTTTGGATAAAAGTGTCTGCTAAATCAGTGGTTTTGCTCATTTTGTATGTCTCCCTTCTCTGACAGGCCAAGTTCTGATGAGGCAGCTCTCTGCTAACAAGCTGATTATTTAAATAAGTTGTGTAAATATAGGAAATACAAAATGTGGTGCTAGGTGTACCCATAACTGTTGAGCACCATCGTGCTAAATGAATGTGCTAATTAATTTTTTTTTTTATTCATTTGAAAATGATTGACGCAAACCTACTGAGGTAGTTAACTTGGAAGTGTTAAATAACTCCCACTCTATTGGCAGTTGATGTATTTGAGCGACCACAGTGTTCTCATGTTTTTCTGTAATGGTGGTATGATTCCAGACATGAAGCTTTGATTTATTTTCTTTTTTTAAAGCATAAAATCAAATTATAGAGGTGACACTGCGATAATGCTACCATTATGGATTGTTTTTTTTTCTATTAGACCAGACTAAATGTATTCTTCTTTTCTACTAGATGAAACAGGACTAGGGGGTGGGAAAGACTAGGAAACTTCTCATATTTAGTGCACAATCTTCTGTGCTACAGAGCAAATTATCATCTTGACAAATGGCTTTCCTGGGAAATGGAGGCATTGGGTGGAGTGATCAATGACCAGCCGAGCAGGAGGCTTTCTCCTGCAGCTCATTACAGTCACATATCCTATTAATGAAGAAAAAAACAGACAAAACACACAGAAAAACAAGGTCGCATGCAGAGTACAGTTGCTGACAACTAAAAATGTCCGCTCTGGTAAGCAATGCATATGAGCACTTGTGTTATTCTGACTGTATCTTTGCTTAGTACGTTTCCTGAATAATTTCAATGCTTTAACATTTTTCTAAGATGTCAATTTGGTTGAATGCTTTCCAGGTCAAGAATACATTCAGTATAGTTCAGGGAAAAGTACAAAAGTGATTTTAGGGATGTGTATTTTGGTCATTTTGACTGCTTCAGTTCCGGACAGACAAATCAGCTGCAGTGGGACGTTGGGCAAAAGAGCAAGCTCTGCCTGAGCTATTTTTATATTGTTGGTCAATGTAGATTTGTGTCAAATGCATGCTTAGTTCTAACACCAGGGGTATTGCATATTGAAGACACTGTGTTGAGTTAAAATGGTTCAATTTTAAAAGCATGTCTCAAGACCCCTGGATGACTTCTATTTCATCAGTTTTACTTCATTAACTATTTAGCTGTTGTCACATGTCTCTCACCATGTAGAGTGTCAATGTACTGTTGCTGGCCAAAAAAAAAAAAAGCATGTATTTATATTCTTATGCCCTCGAATGTCTTACTTGGATGTAAAAAAAAAAATGTAATGAATTCAAGCCCTGGCTCCCCAAGTCAGTCCTCATGCCAAGGGACTTAATTTGTGCAGGTAGAAAAAATCTATTTCAGTCTTTGAACATTTTTTTTTGGCCCAAGAACAAGAGGCAGTTATTGATGGAATGGAACAAGGAATAAAAATATTACTGGAGCAAGGAATTATTCAAAAGGTGTTAAAAGAAAGTGAGACTGGCAAATTAATTAACACAGAGAAATTAGGAGCAACAATGAAGATTAGAAAATTAATTGGAAATGGGGGCTATAGAAGGGGACGTTTAGAAGTATTTTCCCCTGGAAAAGAAGGTTAAATTGAGGATGGTTATTGAACCACATGGTTTTAGTCATGTGGATTGATGCACTGAGGCAAGTGAACATGTGCTGTGTTAGTCTGTCGCCATTATTCAGCGGCTACGCTCTCAAGAAAAGAAAGACAAGTGGATTTGCCAGCTGATTACATGCAAGTCTGTCCATCTGGCTTGGCATGATGGCAA
The DNA here is from genome assembly GCF_936440315.1 of Barbus barbus. NCBI lineage: Eukaryota > Metazoa > Chordata > Actinopteri > Cypriniformes > Cyprinidae > Barbus > Barbus barbus. The sequence continues at coordinate 23,288,142 of NC_136755.1, read as the reverse complement.
AGACTCTGTGATTCTGCATATCAAATGCACCTTATTCCAGCATTCAGTATTCAGTCATTCATTGCCAGTCAATTACTACGGATACAAAGGAAGTAGGAAATGCTATTTTTAATATGATTTGTACATGTGTATGTGTACAAATGAGGTTGTCTCTTGCTTACTATCAAAATTCCTAAAAAGCCCAATTAATCGCAGTGCTAATCAATGTGTGATGTACTTGAGTAAAGCTTTAATGAGCTGGAAGCACGATAACCTGTTTTCCCGTTGCACTCAACAAGGCTGGATCATTCCTGTAGAAATGACACATCTGTGCTTAACATCCCCTTGGTCCTGTGCCTGCTGCATGCATAAAGAGAAAGACTGCCTCTGCTGTCTGAAAGAGCGTATGCAGAGCACTTCGGTGGATGTATCTGTCCGACCTGTTCCTTCTCTTTATTTTCGGCATGGAGGATGACAGTCCGTAAGGACCTGGGTGAATTCTCTGCCACGGTGTGACTCATGCCTACAGCCTTTTCCAAGTTAAACCAATGGCTTGCTGTTTAATTTCTTGGCATTCCCTTGGGAAAGTCAGATTGAAGAAAGGGAAGGTGATCGATCCGGACTGAATGCAGGAACGGCCTCTAGCCTCCAAATAAATATATAACCATTAAATACGAGGCCTTTGGTGCCTGAAGAACGGTCGATTTCAGGCCTTGTGATAATCAATGCGCAAATTCATTTTTGCTTGAATGTGACACAGTGTGAGAAATACCAATTAGAATTGTGAGCGGAGTGGGAAGGGGGTAGGAATTGATTTGAATTTGAGAAGAGAGGGTGTAAAGCTTGGCTCTCTCAAACCTTCTACCCTGAGGTCACCCCTTTCAGACACCTAAGGAACAGAAAGTGAGAATGCATGAGAGATGGAACGCTGGAAATTATGGTCAAATGGAAGTCATCGGAGGAGTGGATGCATTGAAAGTGTAAGGTTTTTACATTTATTATGAGTGTTTGCCAAGTCAAGCATCACTATTACTATTATTTGATTTGAACAAATCTCTAAAACTAAGTATTACTGTAAATTCAGCGTGTAACTCAGCCTTCGCTGTTTGTGCTATAACCGTGAATTATATTTCATTCTCAAACAATGCAGCTTGAGAAGTGTTAAGTGATCTGACTATTTTTGCCTGCCAGACAATAAAATGTGTTAAAACCTGGCTACATTATAGCAATGCCTCAACCACTGAGAGTTTGGCTTTGTGGTTTTTGTACAGGCAAGCACCACTCATGTTTTCTTAAATGTGAAAAACTAGTTTAGTTTGTTATATTCTTTTTCCAGTTGCTTATTTGTGAAAAATAATCCTTGTTTTTTTTCTTTTTTCAAAAAAAGATGCACTGTAAAACATTTCTACCTGTTTCAGCTTAAAAACTTAAAGGTGGGGTATGCATTTTTTCAAAAACGCTTTAGAAAACTGACATGACAGCATTGGATAGAGAAATTAGTTAATTTCCTTCCAAACGGGTGCAAAGTTATTATTATTATTATTATTATTATTTACTCTTGCAGTTACATGATGTGTTTCTGGTCTCAAATTGTAGCTTTTTATTTCGTACAGTTTATAAATGTGTGAATTTCTGTCATGATGGTTCTTTTCCATAACACTGAATGTGGAAACAATGGTAATAAACTAAAGAGTTGGTTATTATTATTAAGTCTTTTTCCGGCTCAGCATAGGTTACGTGTATGGGGCTGTCACGTGATGAATGAACAACTCAAAAAACCCGAAGACTCGAAACAGGTGTACTAATTCCAGTACAGAACCTATAGGATGTTGCGCATGCGCGACTGAACGAATCACTCCCCGAGACGACTCGTTCAAAATGAATGAATCGTTCAAGAACGACCCATCACTAGTGCACATGACGAACATTAGCCGAGCCGAGCTACAACAGAAAGATAGAGATGGTGGATAAAAAATAAAAAAGGAAAACGTCTGTGGAACAAAAGAAGGCTTATGTCTACACCGGACGCGACAGTTGTCTTGTCGTGCCGTGCTGCCACAGCTACAGGCTGTCTACACTGAACGTGACAAAGTGACCATTGAAAATCATTTAAAATTTGTCAATTGTCATAAATGGAATGCGGCAGCAGTTTACTGTCGGGGATTTGTCGTGTTGCGGCGCCGCATCCAGTGTAGACAGCATCACTGATTATAATGAGTTCTATAGTATTTTGTTGCACCACTCGCATCTAGTGTAGACACAGTGTTAAGATAAGGCAAGAAGTAGGACCCATGTAAATATCGGATCAGCTTTCCAGCGCTGGAGAGAACTCAAGGAGCAGGAAGGCCTGTGATCAGATGCCAAGGTTGTTTTTTCTCAATAGGTGAGTAACATTGGTTTTGCTTTATTACACAGAACTTATCATTATCTCGGTTGCGTACATATGTGTGGGGCAGAGCTATCAAAATAGGGGCGAGACTCTTTTGGGGTAGGGGTGTGTTTATTTTGGTGATTTCAAATATCAACATTGGCTTCCAGAAATCACTTACCCCACCTTTAACTTAATTTGCTGCCTTAAATATAATCGACTTGGTTGTACAAGTTATTTCAACTTAAATTACATTAAAGTGACTAACCCATCCCTATGCCCAAATCCCTTCGAAAGGTTTACCCTCTGGAGTGAGAGCTTTGAAGGGTTGAAGGGTGTAGGGGACCAAACAACCATTTCTTGAAGTGCCCTTCTGCGTCATCATCCCGTGCCCACAAGGAGGCACCGTCATCATGGAAAGAATCAGCGCAAAGGATCATGGGGGCCCGAAGTGTCCATCAGTTGTACCCTTCGAAATCCTTCATTCCGAAGGGCCCTTTGAAGTGGCCAGTTTTGAGCACTTCGGTTTGGAATGACCCTTCAATATGACGGCCATGATTGTTTTCACTCTGAAGTGCCCTTCGGGGGGCGATATATCCCATTTGGAACGCACTGTAAAAAAAGTTGAATTTCAAGTTGAAATTTGAAGTTTAATAAGTCTTATAAAAGTTGAAATTGCTCAGCTTATTTTGATACGTTTAAGTGTTGAGTTGTCATGACATTGATTTTATAATTTTTTACCATGTGCTGAAGTTAAGTGGATTTTGCATCATGGCAACTTTGTTAAACATCGCGACACTCGCGTCTTCCAGAAGTCCTGTATAATTCAACCAATCCAACGATGACTTCTAAACTCCTAAAGTGTTTCCAATTTTGTGTGCCGTATGCATCAGACGTTCAGCCAACGGTCCGTGGGCATAACATCGGAGGCTGAGACTGATCTTCAATGGATATGTGTAACACTTAAATGGACTGTTTGCATTGGCCTCACAGCACTTCAAGTGCTTCTGTCGGGTAGTTGTACAAGTCCATTTAATATAATCACTGTTGCTTTCCACTTCATGTTGCTATTAACACACAGGAAAGCCAAGTGGAGTTTGTTTAGGCTCAAATATATGAGCTCATAGCCAGTATTTTGTAGTCTGCAATATTTTGCTGTATTTATGCTGAGGTCCACCAATGTGGTCCACCAAAACCTGTATACCGCTTTACAAACACTGTGTTATTGTTCTTAGTCATACTTAATTTTATGTGAACAAAATCTAATCTATGAGGGATAGAAATGCATCATGTTGTAGTGTTGTGTAGCTGAGTGTTGATCTTTCAGACAAATGACTGAAAATGCGTTAACAACAACAAAGTCAATACTGATGGTGAAAATTTAGTTTTTGACTATTTGTTTCACATTCACTTCCATTTTAAGGCAAGAAAACTAAGTGTTTAAGACTAAGTTTTATCCATCGTTTACAGATGCGTCATTTACCTGGCTATGGGATAATTAGCTCAATTATACATTTACAGTAATACATCTAAAAGTGTTAAAGACTCAGAATTAGCTAGACAAGCTTCATTTTCTGCCCTGTGTTGATGTCCTATTCAAACAAAAATTTGTGGTAACATATATCAAAGTGCTTCTATTCATAAATTAATTTGTTTTTAATTTACATCACAGCTGTGTACAAGCTTTTTTGCTAGTCAGAACTTGCTGGTATTGGCTGGAGGGACACTCTAATTTTAAAGAGCATTTTATTAGCCATACATTTGGATACAGGGGTGCAGAATGAGTCATCAGTATTTCTGGTCCTAAAGAGAAGAACTGCTTATTATAGAAACATATTTACTAAAATATATGTAAATGACCTCAAAGCAAACAGAAATGGACTAAAAGAAACAATTTTATTTCTCTTTCAGATTTCACTCCGGGGTCTATTTCAATACCGTCAAAGTGTTTTTAAGGATTGTTTTGAACCATATCTTTTGTTTCACCTCAGATATGTCATGTGAAAGAGAAAAACATGTTCCAGTGGACTCTGTTTGTTGTATGAAAGGTACCCGTGTGTGTGACATCACTCCCTTGAGTACTCCTGATTGCCTCCTTGGAGAGTCACTATCAGCACTCTGACCTAATCACTGAACATGTCACAAGGTCAGGTGATCTGTATGCAGTTACCATGGTGACCACAAAATAACAAAAGAGCCACACATGCCTTGCACTTGTCTTGTTAGTCATCTAACAACTGTAAAGGCACTGTATTCCACTACTCAGCTATAAGTGCAGTGGAATGCTTGAAAAGTCTGACACGGAAGTGCCATGGGACGTTAATGGTGGAAGAATAGCAACGCAACGTCTCTCTAGAACAAGGCGAGCGAGAGTGCACACGAGTGCACATTTGACTTCAATCGCCATCACAAGCCATTAGTATTCCATCAGCTCCAAGGTTATGGAGTGTTCACTTAACCGAAGCGCCAAATCCTGTAGAGATGGGTTTCCCACTCCTGACAGGTAAAGCCAATTCCACACTCAATGATTTGAATGCAAATGTTGTAGTGGAGAGCCACCCCAACTTCAAGTCCCATTGCATTGTTGTACAGTATGTCTGTGACACTGAAGAGGTACCTATTATTTTCACTGGCTAGATAAATTGCTTTTGTTCTCAAGATGCAAATGTTCATACATTGTAATGTGATGGAAGTCACCGGTACGTCGAGTCTAATCGATTAGGTTCACTTGAGGAAAACACAATATAATATTTTAATACATATTCTGTATGTATATTAATTTTCTTATATTCCGTGTTTGTGTAAGCATGGAAGTAGCAGATTCTCGTTTTCACAATATAAATTATGCACATTTGTTAGGGATGGACAATATAGCAGTTCCATATGAGTCAAGAGACTTTTTTTATTTCATATTTTTTAATATATTGAGTATTTAATTGTGCATGCTCATTTCAGTTGTATTAAAAGGTTTTTGTTTCATTTGTAGATTACCGTTGCTTTGATCTAATATGTTTTTAAAGTTAATATTTTAATCTTTTAATTTTTAGTGTAATCTTTTAATCTGAAAAAGAATATCTGTTTAATCTGTACATTATAATGTTGTGATGCTGAAATTCACTTGTAGCATTTAAAATAATTTATTTTAGTTTTTCATGAAATTAACCTGAAAATAATTGACATTGGTATAAAAACAGAATTTTAATATCAGTGCATCACTAATTATGTATTTTTCTTTGAAAGCTGTGCTTTAACATTTGATAAGATGAGGCGGGATTGTGAAATGTTTTTAGGAAATCTGAAATAAAATGCACATTTAGAACTACATATTTACATTTTTTCTTTATTTTACATCACCAGTAAAATCATTCCAAATATATTGTCACTATTCAATCAGGACTGTGGGAGGCGTCAACTTTTAGGGCATATCAGTAATATAGGGCTTTCATTTGCTTGAGTCTCTTTTTGCATTGTCAGAGCTTGACTTCAACGACTATACCACTGGGTGCCATGTCTGAGATTTTCTTTCTCCTGAAGTCTAAAACGTTTGATTTGAATAAAGAGACAACCACCTCTGATTCTCCCTTGAGCGCATAAAATGAGGCACTTCAGACAATTCATCAAGAAAGGCTATTTTGAATCTGGACGTAATAATTAGTTATTCTGTTATAATTGATCATTTGCCTATTGATGCAGTGATTATAAGATCTCAGACCCTTTGGCTGCCATCAGCACAGTAATGAGAACATCAGAGGGAAATTGAAATCTCTCTCCAGTGTTTTGCACATTCACTCATGCAAAAATGTAATTCGACTTCCCTTCAGTGGCAGTCGAGGGTAACCAGAAGTTAAATGCAACTACTTCAAACGTCCAGGAAAGTTAAAATCAGTGGAAACTTTCCAAGTGAAGGGAATCCATTTCATTATGGCGCGAGGTGCGACGTAGTTCGACTCCAGACGCTCAGATTAAGTGGTGTGGACGGGACGTCATTACATAGGAAATTACATACAACGTTACTACTGAAGGGCAACAGAGTAGGAATTCTCAGAGACAAGTTGGTGGAACTAATGCCTACTTAATTTCTTAGGTCTAAGGAGCCTTCATCAGCGCTCACTCCATCGCTCTTATCACCCTACATTTGTTCGGTGATTGAAAAACAAGACTGCAATTATCCTCAATGTGTCATCTTTGAGCGAGTGAAACGGGAAACGAAATCTTCATCTCCATTGATTAAGCTCAAGCTGCCTTGAGTCTCTCAGTGTCGCCCCATTTCACGGCTAAACTTGGACCAGAAACCACAAACGGGAATCGATACTAACCCCCTCCCCTCCCTACATCGACATGGGTAGCTCGGGATTGTTGCGGCCGATCCTCCGTGCACGTTTCAGCCTCATCATTTACTCTTGTCTCGTGTAGGCCTGCATCAGAAATCCATTTGGCCGCCTTGATGTGTAAATTTCTTTATGGTTAATACATGAGCTTAGGCATCATCTGGCTATCCTTTACAAACATTCATAAGTTTAAATCTCTGCTATTTCCATTGATGCCGCCTTTGCCATACGTGTCTAACCAATCATTTAGCTTATATGCCTTGCGGCATGCATGCAGCGCATCTCAAAAATTTGGTCGTTTGTGCATTAAAGAGCATCGTTCATGGGTTTATCCCAATATTTTTCAGGGGGGAGCAAAACCTGTTTGTGTTTACAATGCGCAGAGCAATTTGGTTGGGAATAATGCCGTGCGCGCTTGAGTAAATTTGTGTACATTGCAAGTGAGTCTGCCTAATGATGATACTGCGGAGGACTGCGGCGTGTGTGTGTGTGTTAACTAGGAAACTCTCAGAGTCCAGATCTCAGATCCCAACCACACTGTGTGTGGGTGTTCTGAATATCAATGTCCTGCTGTGCTCTTTTCTCGTCCACCCCTGAAAGCGAGCGAGAGGGAACGTGTGCGTGTCCGTTGATGTTTGTGTATTCTCACACATAGGTAGCATATGCAGTCTCTTTGTTTATTAAGCATACATGGGTTTATTGTTTATTTTGTTGCTTATTGTGGGTTTTTGAGGCGCAGACCATGTAGGTACCTCGGGCAGGATGTGTGTTGGTGTGCGAGTAGGTGGATGCATCACCGAGTCGAGTGTTTACAGTAGCCTGTGTGGGTGAGGTAGTTTGTACGCAATGTCAGGAAGTCATTTAGCTCTTGGTCTTTGTAGTCGTCCGCTGCCCACAGATAAATATGTGTGAGTGTTTCCCGTTAGAATACACACTTGATACTGGACACCTAATGAGCAATTCTGTGTGGGTATGAGAGACAGGAAGTGGTTTATGCAGCCTTTTAGAATAGTACTGCTGAAGCCCTGCATCAATGGAAAGTCCCAGAGGAAAGGGCATGGATGTGGAAGGTGTGTTTTATGAGTGTTTGTGTGTTGGGAATTGGCTTTTATGGCCCATACAAAAGGCTATGTTTGGAATGAAATATTAGCATACTGCTTGCTGCATGCCACTCACATGCAAGGTGGTTGCAATGTGACAAGTGTGGCTTGCTACTGTTTGAAATGTTTGATCATTGTCCTTCTGTGTACTATTTCTGGAAAATATGTAACGGTAAACATTTTAGACTGTAGTTTGCTACAGTGTTGCGTGTTGCATCCACATTCCATGTCTAATTCAGGAAATACATTTTTTTGTTAATTAATACAGATATTTAGCATTTAATTAGCAAGTAGATTTTAAAATGTACAGTTGCTGTTGCTACCACTTAATTTGTCATACTGGAAATGGACAGTCCAGTTGAGTGCATTGCATTGTGGGATGCACTATCCCACATAGTTTGCTTAGATTTTGCACTGCAAGTTTTAGCAAATAGGTAATCTGGTTTTTCCAGGCATGCAGAATGGCATACTGCTTCCTGCGTGCTATCTTTTTCAGTCTACTTTTCTTACAATATGTAAAAGCGTACAGTATGCAAGGATAAACATTTCATACATTGCTACATTGTCATATAACCTTACGGTTTTACATGTTAAATTCAGCTGATATCTTCTCTAAATTAAATATAATTATTTAGCATTTTTTAAATTTGAGATTTTATTATATTTATGGAATCAGCTTTTTGCGGTCAAGGCTAGTAAACATGGTCCATTCACAACTGCCATGCATCATTCTGTGAGCAAATAGCATCTTTCTTCATTGACAACCATTTAAAAGTAGCAGCTTAAGTCAGAATTTTGTAATTAACATATATTGTGAATTTTTAAATTGAAATGAGAATGGGAATGCTAACAGATGGCTCTCTCTAGGTGTTGCAGACATCTCAGTATGCAATGCAGAGTGCCCAGGTTGAATATTGAACATTTTGGGGAACGTACTAATTCATCAGGGTATTACTTACAGATGCTTACAGATCATTTACATACCATGCACCGTATGCATATTGCATAGTGCCTGCTTTCAAAACTAGTAGGTAGTGTGCCGTTCCAAACCCAGTGCATTTAAATGTAATTCAGAAATGCAGGGGTGCAGGGTTATGATGCATAGATTTGCTTTTACAGCTACTTAGAAATTCAAACCAACTTCCTTAGAGAGGGTGAGTGAGAGAGACAGGATAACATATAAATAAAAGTAGGGGAAGAAAGAGAAATTGAGAGAAAGAATACAAAAGGGAGCTATAAACACATTTTTTTAAATAATGAGAGGCAGGAGGTGGTAGGATTTCCGATAAGAGGGATAGAGGGGAGATACAAAGATTGATGGAGAGACAGACAGAGCGGGGAGGGAAAGAGACAACGCAGGCACTGAGAATATTAATGTTGTGCCAGACAGTTGAGATTCTTCATAGGCCACGAGCATTTCTCCCTCAAGACATCCACAACACACACACTGAGAGGTACTCAGACAACAAGGGCCACCTATCCTCATGCATTCAGATACAGACCTGCCAGATTCACATTATAGAATAAATCACGAGCACACACACACACACACACATTTAACGATAAAGTGTACTCTGCCTAATGCACAATTATGGAATATTTTAGTTGCATCGCCACTGCAGTAGTCTTCAATCTGAATTCATCAGCATCTAAAACTCTGGGTGCCCTTCACTGATTGTGGATCATTGTAATCAAGCCTTGATGGTTGTCTATAGCCTGTTATGCTTCCATCGCGCAAACCTGCTCAAACGCAATTTTTGTTATGACATACGCACACCTCCATTCTTACAGGTGCTTTCCAAGTTAACGCTATGTCAGGATTGTGAAATCTCTGACAAGACCTGTCACAGGGCACATTCAGCTTACAGACAGAATAAATAAGACAAGCAGGAGAAATAGGAGACGAGGGAGAGAGAAAGAGGAGGGTAAGTAAAAGGAGATTTTTAGATGTTTATGATTGTAAGAAGAGAAAGAATGTGTCCCGATTTTCATATATAGCTGTGTGAATGGACAATGACAGCTAAGGTTATATCCATAGAGGAGAGAGGGAATAAAGCAAATATAGAATAATGGAACAGGAGGGGAATGTGGATATCTCATCATGGGGAATACTAAACACAAAAAAAAGACTGTTGGAAAGAATACTGAGGAGATCTCAACAATAAAACGTCAATATTATCTCAAGCTATGAATCATCAGTAGGCCTACGTGGATTGTTTTCCTGAAATTCAACATTGGGGCATTCTAGAAAATGCATTTTACAGTTTTGTTATCGTTTTTTCCTCAAAAATCCTAGTTGGTTTTATTACAAAGACTTACTGACTTGGCTCACACAGGGTATAACAACTGAACAAAATATTGTTTTTGTACTTTTTTAGGGAAAAAAAAGATGCTATATTATAACCAAACATTGAATTAAATCTCTTTATCAACTTGTTTTCTTTCAATTAGCACAGGGTTTGTATTTATTTTCAAGCTCGAGAGGCTATCCCAGATGAATGATTGGCGATTTCTGTGAACGTGGCTCCTAATCGGTGTCGTACAGTGAGAGAGGTTCAAAGACGGCCGTTGTCATGGTCTTGTGACCAAAGTGTCAGGAATTCATCATGATCATTGCACAGTGTGCTTGCTGCTACGACCCACGTTTACTGACCACTGTGACCAGCCAATAAAAATGACACAAAATCAACACGACATGGTGCTAAAACATAAAACTGCTTACCTCAAGCTCTTATCCCTTCCTCTTTCGCTGCTTCCACTTTTTTTTCAAAACACATCAAAACTACAACTGCCAAAGTGTGATTCATCATGCTCTTTTTGTTTACCGCTAGCACATGCTGATGGTGTTTTATTCTTTTATAGTAACCAAATCATTGATGCCTGCAATCAGTCAGTTCAAAAAGAAATACAAAACCTGTGCTATTTGAAAGAAAACAAGTTGACAAAAAGATTGAATCCATGATATGGTGGTGATGTAGCATAATGACAGATTTACAAGCAATTTTTAAAAGTCAGTTTTTGACCGGGAACACCAAATTAGGTAAAGGATTTTCAGCACAGCCCAATGGTTAAGATGATTTATAAATGATGGTTTTGTAAGAATAAAATGCTCTATGTGTTTAAGAATCTATGCGTTACTAAATTGCATTGTGCCATCTCATAAATTTCAATTTATGTTGGGAAATAATTATGCCTTCAGACACATAATGGGGTTGATGGTTTTATTTGGCATTACAAGCCTTGTGCTCAAGGTTGTAAAACTACAAGGTGCTTGTTAGGGAATTTAATTCTGATATTTCCACACGTATACTTTTTTATATATTATCAATTCTAAGTAATGTTAATGGGTTGACATTTTAAATCCCTATTGAGAAACATGACAAAACATCATGTTAAAAGAACACTAATTTGTTCTTTAGAGTGATTGATTGTGCTCTTGAAAGGATAATGTTGTCATTATGGCAGTTTTTATTTTTAATTAATGTTTTATTACTTTAAATGGGAATCGTTTCTCCTTTATATGGTACTAATTCTTTTAGCTGACAGCAATAGCTTATGTTTAAAGAAGAATTCAATTCAGCATTTTTAACTAGTTAAAAGGCCTCTGACTTGGTTGCTGATAGCTACAATATTAGCAATTGTCCTTCATGTCAATTTTGAGCCAACAGTCTAGCGATAAAAAAAAAAAAAAGCTACAAGATTAAATTTAAGGGCATTAAAACTTTAGACAGCTAAAGAAAAATACTGGATATCCACAAAATGCTTTTCTCTCTAAGTGATTTGTTTGCTCCTCTGTATTTCATTCTCAAGCAGAAGGAGAACAATTGGAATTTGCAGTGAATGTGCCATCACACTATCCTGTTTGTGAATGGAGAAATTTTGTGTTGCCCTCTGTCAACTAATCTCAGTTCTTCTGAAAACATTTTACCATATTTAAATTAGTTCCACAACATTCTGGACGTTTTCTCCCAGGCAATCCAAAGTTTCTTTTTGTCAACTCTACATGATTTTTGCATTTGTGCTGAAATCACTACATTACTGCCCAAAGCTCTTAACTATCCAAAGGTGCAGCTATTATCCATTTAAAATGTGATAACCTGAGGCATTATGCTTTAATTGACTGATTTTATTAACTAATTGGCTCCCGTTTGGCTGTAATTTGTGTAGGTAAATTCCAAATTACTTCTGAATGACTGGAGTTTGCAGAAATCCCTGTTTAGAGTGTCAGAATTGCATTATTTTCCACTGATTTTTAGCATGTGGATAATGACAGTGCAATACGAGCGATGGAGAGATATTAGCATTCCCATTGCACAGATTGCCTGCGTAGTCTCACTTTTTAAACCCAACATGAAATGAACTGTTGTCAGCAGCCCCACCCTCTCCCCTCATTAGACATCTCATCAGCAGTCAGTCGTCTCATGGATAATTTATGAGTGCGGCATCTTGGTTAATTTCGCAGGCAGCGCAGGTTTGCTCTTTAGCTCTCGCGCCACACAGGGGAGGTTAGCATTAGCTCATTGTCTGCTCTGATTTTACAGCGCAGAGCAACAGTGCCATTTAGAAAATAAAGTCAATCCCAACAGATACCGACGAGGGTTAGTCTCGGGTGCTTGATGGCTCCAAGATGCACGTTTCTAAACAACCTTTAGCAGGATTCGGTAAGCCGCCGGGTTACTAAATGATTTATCCAGCTTTCCATTGACCCACAGGGTAACCCTGTTAACAATCACACCTTTAATCATTGCACTCCTGTTGAGAGTGTCTGGATAGACTGGTGATTGGCTGAGTGGATCAGCGTCGGGGAAAGGAGACTTGATACCAACAAACCACAATTCTCCGCTCACCCACACAGCGCCGCTACCAAAGATGGTTTTCTGTGACAGTCAGGTGAGCAGTGCTGAAATGGTTTTACAGGTAACAAAAACGCACTAATCCTTGCATTTAAGGTTTTAGTTCAATAAGAAATGACTACTTTGTCATCTTTTATTCACCCTCAGGTTGTTTCAAACCTGACTTTCTTTATTCAGTGAAACACATAACTGATCATCTCCTCCGCTTTAATAATAATGAATAAACATCCGAAGGTATGTTAAAAGAAAAACTTGTAACTTTATTATTATAAAAACTTCTTTGAGTGTAATTTAAGCATTTGTATACAAGTCAGTTAATTTTAAACTTCCATATTATAGTAATGTAGTATAACTGAGTATAATATTTTCCATGTATGTTTTACAGCATTAGTAGAGATTTTTTTTTTTCACTTGAGAAAGTTTGGCATGTACTGTACCTCATGTATATCCAGAATAACCGATAATGAATTGAATTGAATCTAATTGAATCAGTAATTGATTCGAATGTTAATATCCACTACATAAGAAAACTTGTACTTTTACAAGTTAATTTCAGATGTACTGGAGAAATAATTAATATTTTTAAAATATGTCATGTAAACATTTTCGTCTGGCTAAAAATGTGCCTGTTTGGAATGACATGAGAGTAATTAAATGATTACAATTAAAATTTTTGGGTGAATTATTGGGTAAATTATAAAATATTGTTCCTCACATAATGTAATACAGTATGCAAAGTAAGAATGACTCATAAGAATAACTTATGAGTAAGAATTTTTAGGTTGATTATTTAAAGCTGGGTTTCCCAAATGAGGATTCACGAGTTGATGAAAAACTAGTAATTCATTAAATTGAATGTAAAATTAAACTAAAGAAATGGGGCTGCACATTTAATTAAAATACAACTAAAGTCACAGTATAATTTATGAATATACTTTAAGTAAATATTCAGTCGGATTTTGATGAAGGTGAAACCTAGAACTACTTAGTTGGCCTTTTTGCCCTCTTTATTGACTATAGCTAGGTTTCCATCCAAACATAAAGTGAGTTTTTTTTTTCAAATTTCACAAAGACAGAAAAAAAACTAATGAATGAATCGGTGTGTTTCCATCAGGTTGTTTGAGCGGATGGTGGTAGTATTGATAACCTACTAACCAACAGTTATAGAGAAACCGGAAAGACACCATCAGTGGAAACTGATGGGCTGATTAGTCACGTGGGTTTAATATTTGCTATGTCAGAATTTATTCTGCAAATGCCCTTCCATCCCCTATTATTTATATTAACTCTTTTTTGCACATGTCAAAAACCACTTCAAAATGCGCATAAAAACAAGGTGATGGAAAAATACTGTGGACAGTAGAGTGAGGACAGGACAGGAAAACAGGAAAAGTCCAAGTCGCACTCAGACCTGTGCTGCCAATGTATGTGAGCATGTGCGCTAACCTCTAGGCCACAGCTCAAGTCTAAACCCACTTTTACATAAGGCTTCTGCACCTGCAGCGGAGCACAGAGGTGAAGAATTACAACCCATAGCTTGAGTATTTCATCAACCGGCAAGCTCATTCATCTCCCCCTGCAGATAGCATATTGCAAGCAGATTGTAAGGGGTGCATGTACTTCGCAATATACTAATGCATGAGTAGGTGTAAATCCAGCAGGACCTCTGCAGTTCTTTCTCCTTGCACCTCTTCCTTACCTAGATCTGGCACGTGTGGTCCTGACCTATGAAGTGGGGTGATTAGCATTAGCTATCATTGGTATTCATTTCCAGCTCTTAATTCCCCAGTCTTACTCAACCTCCCACTCCCCACTCGACAGAGGACCGCAGGTTAAACGCAAGGAGGAACGCTCCATCACGACTAGATTTGATCCAATTAAGTATAGATTTAATCAGGCTTTGTGTTTCAGGAGGTGAATGCTCAATGTGATCTGCACGGTAACCGCAGACTCCTCCGCATGGTCTTTCCGGCTCAGTTTGCCACTGGGACTGGCTGAGATTACGGGTTGGTGTGTGGTTCTATCACTGTTTGCTTCTACGGTTGTTTTTTTATTAGTTTTTGACAATTTTTTTGACAAATGTACTTAAAAAAACAACCAATAAAAGTACAATTATTTATAATAGAATCTATATGCAGTATGGGGATGTAATGGTACAAGTATTCATACCAAAAACTTTCGGTACGGGTCTTTCGGTTTCGGTACACATTGAATAAATACAGCATTGCTTTAACCACTGCATGAGTGGAACTTCATTGGAAACTTCCAGTTTTATATATTGTTACTTTTGATAAGAAACAAAATCTCATTTTACAAATTATGACTTTTTTCAGGAAATTCAAATAATAAATGCCGTTTTGGCTCTCTTTGATGTGGCACAACAGCTCGATTTATTAACGCCTCAGTTCAAACAGCAGCCAAGAGCGTGAGCTTGACCTCTTTACTACTAGTTTTAACACAAAATAAACATGAATGAATGCATCATTTAATCCCTCAATCAGTGTTTCAGCCACGGAAAGACGTCAATAAAACATCTTGTAATCAAAATTTAGATTTCATTTAACTCAGGCAAGTTATCAGTGTCCAGAGTTCGTTAGTTTGCTAAGTCGAGAGAAGAGCATTTCGCTAAATATTAGACTATATACTCATTATATTTTACTTTACCTGATAGTGATGTCTTAATTATTTAATGTACATTTAAATAAATTTGTTATGAAACAAGTTATGACAGCCACTGTGTAAGAGAATATATTTGAACAACAAATAGAAATTTTGAAATGTAGAAGTTAGCCTAATTTAAAATCTGCATTTTTGTTGTTGAGGGTTGATTATTATATTTTAAAATAAATAGTAGTTAAATTTAAGTGGTTAATTGTAACTTTATAGTAATGTAAACGGGATCCCTATAGTTTAGAGCTTAAGCTGAGGTAGATTTTATCCCTAGGACAAATTTAATTATAATTGAATTCATTTAACGAAAGCGCAATTTGTTCAGTAAACCAATTTAATAAAAATAGCAATTTTATGTTTAGTTTTACCGAAAACCATACTGAACCACATGAAACCATACTGAATAAGTCATGTTTGTGTACCGTTACACCCCTAATACAGTATGATAAATTTGATGCATTTATCAAACATGGTCCAGTTTATCTCAGTCAGGCCAGTCCTAATATACTTTGATTGGATTGAATCAAAATGTTTTACTTTTTTGTCAAGAAATGTTGTTAGCACATTATTGGTTTCTGTAGTTTTATCTTCTTGATAGATATTTTCTGTCTTTTCTTCGTTACTGTTAAGGAAATCAAAACACCAAACAAATACTCTGAGACTTTAGGCATTTTTCAGATGTAATTAATGAGGTTGTTGGATAGAGCTGAGCTTGTGAGGAGGATGTAGAAGCATCGTGAGTTGTATGATTGAAATGTGAATGGCAGGAGCAGCCAGGAAATGACCTGTAATTTTATTTTTTTAGTTCTGAGTGGAAATTTGCCTAATTCACTTAGCAAGCAATATCTAATCTCCCACTTTGGCTATTCCAGCAAAAAAGAAAAAGAAAAGTCTGTGCTAACCCTTTAATTTTGTAGAGCGCAAGGAGCATGGGAATGATAAAGCGTGTTATCGCCTGACTCTCTTCGCCTGAGTTAGCACATCTAAACACAGCGGGTGATTATGCAAAAAGAGAGAGACGAGCATGATTTCTATGTTGACACAAACACTCGATTATTTAAATAATGAAACGATTGAATTATCGGCCAAACTGGCAGCGAGAAGACAAAGGAGCGGCTCATCTTTCATTACAGGCGGCGAATACAAGCCTTTGTAATTGAGCACAGAAAGAAGAGACACGTTGTGTGTGAGGTATTGCTAACGGTTGTGGCGAGTTACGGAGGGCCTGTGAGCTCCTCAAAGGAGAAACTGCATTGCTGTTTGAAATATGGCTCCCTGGTGGCACATCTTTCCCTTGCTTTCTGTCTCTACTAAAAGTGCAGCGTCAACTTTATGGTTTCTGGACGGGGTGTCTCATTAATGAATGTTGAGTGATTTAAATGGATATTTCCCCCTAAAATAAAAGTTGTTTGCATTTACTCACTCTCTAACTGTATAATTTCCTTCTGTCGACCATAAAATTCATAGGGTTTGTATGGGTTTAAAACAATGTGAGGGTGAGTAAATGATTTCTGGGTGAACTGTTCCTTTAAATGGCTGAATGTTGAGATCATATTTCGGCACGTCCTCAATTCTGTGAGATCATCAATCATGACAGGCCAATGTAACCACACTGGGCTTAATTAGATTATCTGCGATATGAGTGTAAGCAGTTTAGAGAGTTCTTCTTTTAGTGCCATCTGTATTTATGGATGTAGTATGGACTTTAGGTAGTCTTGTGGTGATTAAACCAGACCAGAAAACAATGGAAAAATGACATGATTTGTAGAGCGATATGTAATGATCTTGCAACTTGTATAGAATTTGAGGAAACTCTTTTAAAATGGCAATAATTTGGTGAACCCTTCAGCTCTTGTTCATTGTGTGTCTGTATATACTTAATTGGGTCTGTGCCCTTCTGTCGGAAAGCAAGCATTAATTTTACTCTAAATTCAGAGTCAGTTCCCTTCCGTGTATTTTAAGTTAAGGGCTCAGTCTTTTAAAAGTGCTCAGTTCTCGTGGTCCCTCAGGTCCTCTCTCTTGAAGAAAATGACACAAAGCACATTCAGAGTGCTTAATTTTTGCCCTCAAGTGAAACAATTATTGGAGAAATTTTCAATTTCTTTCTTAATTTTTTTTGCATACAGTATACTACCAAAATGAATGCTTTCATTCAGCAAGGATGCCTTAAATTTAACATAAGTGACTTCTCCATTGTAATAAAAGATATCTATTTCAAATTATTTAAATAGGTTATTTTGAACTTGCTATTTATCAAACAATATTGATAAATAGATAAATAAAATAAGCAACATGACTGTTTTCAACATTGATAATAATAAGAAATATTTATTGAGCAGCAATTCTTTTAAAGCCTTGGTGAGCATAAGAGACTTCTTTAAAAAATGTAATTCTTCCAAGCGTTAGACTGATATGTTGAGATACACACACACACACACACACACACACACGTATGTATATATATATATATATATATATATATATATATATATATATATATATATATATATATATATATATATATATATGCACACTAAATTTATATTTTATTGCTAATTATAGTTTTTGTAGGTAACTTCAATTGATGGAAGAGCCACTTGTGTTGTGATTGATTTCATTGCAGTCTTCTGAGGTTGTTGGAAGGAGGACAGACCAACAAATGCTTAGAGAAGGGCAAACTTCAACACCAAACCGCTAATGATACAGGAATATTAATGCTGCTGCTTAATGTTTTGATTTCTTATAGAGCGATTTGACTCCGCGTCCTCTACCCTTGGGTTGGCACCATTGACTTCCACCGTGCCACCCCAGAGTCATGGTCTATAATTGTATTCAAGATGGGAGGGAAGCACAAACAGCCTTCCCTCCTGTTGTGTTCAGGTGTGAGCAGCGGAGGGAAAGGTCACTGGTAAAAAGTTCTCCCCTAGGATTCGCGTCTCTTCAGGGATGAGCTCGGCTCACCTCCTGCCCTGGCCTGATAGCTCAGACTCGCTTTTTTTTTGTTTTTTGAAGTGCTCAGTTGGGTGTCTGGTGCAGCGTTCGCATGCGGCTCTGCTTGAGCTGCCAAGCCCTGCCCCCCGCACATACATAAACACACTCTCATGCTCGTTAAGCATCTCCTTTCCTGCATTTGCATATGGAACAAACAGGAAATTGTGTTCATTTGTATGCAAATGCTTTTGTCCCCAAGGCAGCGCTTTTGAATTAAAAGTTTTACCATCCCATTAATTCCAAATTACAGTCAGGCACAGACACGGACGGCCATCTTTTCTATGACAGCGAGGATAAGTACCGAAGGAGGGTCCTTATCCCAAAACAGCCGCGTCTGGCTGGGGCACGTTAGTGTGCCATCTGCTCATGACGTCATGATTTGGCCCCATCCAGTGGTCCCCAGATTGATTGGTTGTGCTCTGTCCTGGTCTTCATGCGAACTATCCGGAGAGGAGTATGTGCTGATCTGGCGTGATTGATATTCCTCTATATTCTCGAGGACACGTGAGCTGAGACCTTGCTGGAGATTTGATGGACAGGTTGTTAAATAGACAAAGAGTGGTGAAGGCCAAAGCTCAATATCTTGGGTGCGTTGGGGGTGCATTGACATTATTGATTCATTAACATATATGTAGAGCATGCATGAGCTCTTTATTTTTATATCTGCACCAGTACAGGCACATGAGAAAACTGTGCTCCTGCGTAAATATGAACAGAAAAAACTGTATAATGTCAGTGTATTTTTTATTTTTATTTATTTATAAATTTTTGGGTGAGATTTGCTCTATAATGTAGGCTACTGTAGACTAGCCAGATCGACTTTCCTTGACAAACAGAAGAATAGGAAAATTAAATCCCGGTTGAATTGAGCTGCATTTATTTATCTCCCTGAAAGTCAATGGGCTGTGAGAGCATAAATAAGAATAAAAAGATTAAGAGGATTAGTTAATTAATTGATTGGATTAGACATTTGCTGTTTGCCACAGCACAGGTCATGTGCAGAATGCTCTGTTTACTTGCATTTCTAAACTTTTCTTCTTTAGTCTGTGGAGTTGCAGTGCCTTTCAGCTGGAATTGAGAGGTAAAAATTATCCAAACAGCCTTATTACATAATTCATTTATTCTGTATATGGGTCGTAAGCTTCCTTGAATAAAAGCTTCTTAACTGCAGAAACATAAATAGGCTGGGACTTTTGTAGTATTTAACTAGCTTAAAAAGAGTTAAACTGCTAAGAAACTAATCCAATCCATAATCTATACTCATTACATTGGAGAGATGTCAAAAAAGAGGAAGCATAAAAAGGTGCAACACCAAGTTGAAGAGGATAGGGAAGATGGTACCTAGAGTACACCTGGCAACCTTCAGTAAGCATGGCATCTGTCCTAGAAATCCAGGTAGTGTAGTAATGAGGGTTGATGGGGACACAGTGATGGAAGTGAAGGCAGTAACAACACAGCATGCTAGCTGCCACCACTGACACTTTCACAAGTGTGAAGACAGACAGCAAGATGACCACATGCCTGACCACACTCAGACACTAATCAGAAAAGAAAAACTTTCTGATTTGACAAGATCTCATAATGAGAGAGAGAGAGACTTGTCCTCTATCATGAAAATTCTTTGAGGGTTTCCAAGGAACAGTTCACCCATATGTGAAAATTCAGTCATCATTTGCTCGCCTTCATGCCATTCCACACCCGTTGGCTTTATTTTTCCAGGGACACAAAATAATGTTTTTTCTTCCCAAGAAGAAAGTCATACAGCTTTCATACAGACAGACATATATGTCATGTTGATCTCAGTATTTTGGCTAACATTGAATGTACCATTAAGAAACAATCGACATGTATGCTTGAACTATTGTAGTTAAAAATTAACCCTGTAAAGCCTACTTTATCACATTTGATTTGCAGATTTTTAAAGCCACTGAATTATAAACAAGATCAAAATTGAAAAATCTTTTGTACACACGTTGTGTCATCTGATTGATGGTTTATACTTTTTTATTAAGTAAAATGCCTTTTAGTATCATTCTAAAAACTTCCTTTGGTCCCAAAACCATAACGGTAAAAATCGCTAACCTGCTTTTAAATTACAAGTGCGAAATGTTCCTTTTTAGCTGGGGTTAAAAGTAGTCTTAGAACAACAATAACACACTGTAAAAAAAAAAAAAAGACGGTCAAATGATTGGCAGCTACGGCTTCCAAACAAAAACTGTAAAATTACAGTAAAATACCTTAATTGAAATAAAGTGCTAAAACAATAATTTTACAGAAATTTTCATTATAGGTTTTACGGGGGGGGGGTAAGATTTTTCCTTGTTTCAATTACGATATTTCACTTCAATTTTACAGTTTTTGTTTGGCAGCTGAAGCTGCCAGTAATTTGACCATTTTTATGTTTTTATTTTTTTACAGTGCAGGGTTAAGCGCAGTGTGAAAGCCCTATAGAGTGACAACAGATATTTATATGTATTTTAGTAGTCTTCTGTACTGTTAGAAAGAACTTTACTTTCGTACTTTTTGGCCACATAAATATCAGCAACTGCACCAAATATATATATATATATGTTAGTCTAAAGTTTCAATAAACTGTTCCATAAAAAAAAAACTGATTTGTCTGATTGTTTTGTATTTCAGACTTTTCAGAATTAAGAATGTTTAGACACCAATAAAAGAAGGAAAACGTCGGGAAAGAGAGGTGAAGGGTTAGTGTTTGAGAGTGGGAACGTTTTGATGATTGACTCTTCCAGACTCATTTATGATTGTGGAAGAGATGGAGAGCTAAAAGACTCAATTGAACAGACGAGACATTTGCAAAGCTAATCGTAACACTTGAAATGCTCCGCTCTGCCTTCCAGTGTGACTTTATCCTAACCTTATGCTTGATGCTTTTTGATTAATGTTTTAAAAGCCTCCCTTCCCACAAGAAAGCCGTTTGAGAGCTCTCTCATAACAAACGGAAGAACATTGCATCTAGCATAACAAATGCACTATATTATGCATTGTAATTTGCCTCACCGCCTTTGCACAATAAAACTGAATCCACCTACAGAAAATACTCTGTAGATGGGACTTTGCACTTAAAACTTGATAATGACTGGTTTTATTAAAATGTATCATTATCTCCAAACCAAGCAGCTCACTGAAAGCATCATAAAGCAATAGGTGAGATGCTAAAATAAGTCTGGAAGGCCATTTTCTTGGTTTACTTCCATAATTGGTTTATTCACTGCCTGATTTGTTAGGTAAGTTATTTTGGTGTTCCGATTTTTTTTTTTTTTCTTCTTTTTTTTGCTGTGTTAAGTCATATATAGGCAAAAAATGTAGAGAATGAAGGACAATTACCGTTTTGCGGATGAAGGCTGAAAGTCTCCGATAGTGACACAGTCAAGCAGGGAGAACGAAAGGTGAGATCGTGGCTGTGAAAGTACAAGACGCATTATCTGGCATGCTATAATAACCTCCCTCCCTCATATCCCTCTCTTTCTCTTCAACTCCTTCCAAACAGTGGCAGCTATTAGTGCTGAATGGAGCGGAATTGAATTAGCGCTGCCCACCATTTCTCTAAAAGCGCCAGGGCCCAGGGGCACCATTGCCATGCTAATAAAGCCCAGGCTCTTACTGTGTGAGGAAAAGTGGCCGGAATTGCTGATGGGAGGACGTCAGGTGGGGGCGGGGGGCTTTCTTCATGACTCAAAGGCAGAGAGCAGACGGAGCTCGCTTGAATAAGAGCGCTCACCCCTGCGATCCCATCGGCGTTCCGCGGGCCTGAGTGACACTGCAACAATAACTCACGGCGCAGCGTCCGCGATGCTTCGGGCCGCCTAGAATAATTTTAGCTGCCTGCGGCGCTTTTGGAATAGTGGGGCGCCGCAGTTTAACTGTAATTACATTCATTTTCCCTATTCTAGCTCCCGCAAAATGCCAAGACTGCACTCAAAGTAAGGAAATGTGCACCGAGGGGATCCAAACTATTTGCTGAACGTATCATCATCCATATTCACTATTATAACTTTGTTACAAGTTCACATGGAAGAAGTTGACTCCTATGTGTAGGACGGCAAGGTCATGGGTTCAATTCCCTTACAAAATGTTTCTCCCAAATGCACAGGAAGTCATTTTGCATGAAAGCTGCTGTCGAATGCTTAATTGTAGCTGGGGTTCTCACAGTATGAATATTACAGTAGTTGATACTAGGGATGTGCAAAACTACTCCACTAAATGATTGCAAATAATAGACGTTTAGCCTACATCACTTTTTTTTGCACGTTTGTTTTGCTTCATATTTTTACAAAAGCTGTGTACACTGCAAGTTGTCATAGGAAATTTTCATGCTCTTTCGATCGTGTTTCAATCCATCTCCATTATCATGAAACCCACGACATACAACAAAAACAGCTCCAATCACTGCGTCCTCCATTCTCCAGTTGTTGATGTTTGTAAATGCCACGAATAAAGATGTCGCTGATGGCCGCTTCAGAGTTCCTGTTGCCTGTGCGAATGCAACCTGGAAAATGACCTGAGGGAGAAATTAAGTTCCTAGAACTACACTGTGCGAAAGTACTTATACAGACTGATATTTTTTATTAAATTTTTTTACTGTCTTATGGAGGGGTATCAAGTATAACTTGGTATCAAGTTATGCTACTTGATACCAAAATCTGTGAAAAATGCACAAGGTTCTATGACTCTTGATACCACTGAAAAAACTCACTTGGAACTTAAGTACCGGTTCTTTTGACATCCTTAATAAGAACAGTAGTTGACTTTCCTTAGAGTGTACAGAGTTAAGTAGATGGATAGGTAGGATAGATGGATTTTATCCAAAGTGACTTACCATAGACTTATTACAGTCCTTTTGGAGCTTCCTGGGGTGTTCAAGAGCAAAATGGTCAAGGGTTGCTGGGGATTCAGACTGTCAGCCTTCTGATTAGCACCTTCCGTTGCTTGCAAGTTGAAACTTGAGGGGAAATTAAGAAATCCTAAAGTCATTAGGTCTCATTCACTAATAAGTGTATCATTCTCAGATAAATTGATGCATTTGCAAAAAATTTGTCTAATGTTGATGAGTCTTGATTTATATTATGTGTATGCATGTGTGTATTTATTAAAAAATATAACTGAATGTGTATATAAGACCTTTAGACCTTTTTGCATACGTGGTTTGAGTTGCCTTGAAATTTTATCCAGAATTTTGAACAAAATATTTCAGCTACAGTGTAAAAATTTGTGCACACAGATTATGCTTCCAAGTATGTGCATTCACATGGTTAGTGAATGAGACCTAATGTGTGCCATTGGTCCATGATGATATTTGTATTAAGCAGGCAATTTCTTTTCCATGCTAGTTTGAGATAATCTGTATTTCAAGGCAGACTATTGACTGCTTATTAGAGAAACCCCAGAGAGCGTTGATCAACCAAAACAACAACATTACTGAAAGAATTATGGCAGAATTAAGAATCAAGCCAGCTGTGAAATGTACCCATCGCCGTGCTATTCGCTGTTCAAAGAATCATGGCCATAGCGGTAGAGGAAGGAGGAGGTTAGAAGCAAGAATTGTAATGCATGTCCATGCAGAGAACAAGGCAAGCCGAGGAGTAGTATAAAAGACAGCCTTGCTTAATTCCTGTATGAATAAACCGACAACATGCTGAGCAGCTCGCTGTGCATCTAGGAAAGAAAAACCTGTGGACTGAAGCGCTTCCTCTAATTACACACTCTGGTAGAGCATAGCATAGCACATTTGAGAGGCATGGACTGGTAATAGTTCACACACTCTCTGCATCTATCACTTCAATCTAACACAGTGTGACCAAAAGTTGTAGGATCCAGTAGAACCAATTAACCCTGTTAACATTGATATTCAAGATAACAGGACAATGTTGGCAGCTAACACCAACCTATATAATATATCCCTTATTATGTTCTAAACCCATTTGATTTACTTTCTTGTTCAAAATAGTCAATATACATGTACTTAAATTCTGACCTATTGACTTCAAATGACTTTGAATGTAGTCTGCAAATTGTATGGACCACTTTTATGATACTTATCTGATGCTTTTAGCTCCTTTTATAGCTTGAAATATCCGGTCCTCTTTCAGTGCAAGTGCATGGAAAAGCGTGCTCAGCACGTTTCATCATGATATCTTTTGTTTTCCAATGAGGAAAGTCAGACAGGTTTTTTTTGGCATTTTCTTTTATTTTGATAGGACAGATCAGAGCTGACAGGAGGTGAAGTGGGAGAGAGAGAGAGGACGGATTCATATTGGCAGTAGTTACTAGTCTCTTGAACATTGCAAACTATTTCTGAACTCTAAGCAGCAACTTCCAAGAAGGCAACATAAACTAACGTCAACTGGATATCCTTTCCTCTGCATTTCTGACATTGATCTGACTACAGGGGACACAGGGTTTTCCCTGTTGGCATAATCATTGCATGCAATTGGCAACCCCTATCTCTGCCAAAAATGTTGTCACCTATAGCATTTTGTATCTCACCCTCATTGACTGACACAACACAAAGGTCTGCCAACCTACTGGAGCGCTGCCTCCTTGTCTTTTTAGAGGCACTAAAGTAAGCATAGAGCCATTTGTGCTGAGGATGGCAGGGGAGCCGGCAACGTTTTATCTTCCTGCTTGCAGTTGCCCTACATCTATACAAGACACAAGAGGAAGCATAAAGTCTTAACGTTAACAACAAAAATGAATTTCTAAGATTAATTTGAGACTCGTGTTTGCGCTAGCATGGTTAACAGTGGTTAAACTGCACCAGAGGCCCTTGAGACTAGTAAGATAGCTAGAGTTCGCTGGCTTGTCGAGGGTAAGAACATTGCCAGAGTGGCTTTATTGTGCATTTCAGTGCTGCTCTGTGAACTAGCTTGATGTATTACGTAGCACTCAAACCGCCCATCTGCTCGCCACCTTTGTTTTGTGATGTTTTGCTTATTTTAGCAGTCTGCTAAAGTTAATTGTCTTAATTGTCCATGGCAAGCTTTGTTTTTGTTTAATTTGTCTTTGGCAGAGTGTGCAATAAATTCACTCGTTTGTTTACAGGACACAGTGGGCATTCGGTGAGATTTTATGTCTTTGGCGTAACTACGTTGATATTTCCCTGAGCCTCACACCCTGATTGTTTGTTTTTGTGGCTTGGTTGTAAAGGAAAAAACAGGCACTGACACTGATAGTTTAATGAAATACGCCTCGTTGTCAGTAGTTATTTTCAGAAATTAAGTTAAGTCATCATGTTGATGTTGATATAGTTGGAACCATATGGATCATCCATATTGATGGGGATCTCTCTTGGCTGGAAGTGGATACCCTCATCATTAACATGCACGAAAACCTGCTTTTTTCCGTGCTCAGTCACACGTTCCCAGACTGAAGCTCCGCTAACCTGTTCGCTGCTAGCTGTTTTCACACTGCGAACAAATGTCGTGTGATTTTACCGGTAATCTGCCCCCTCCTGAGAGAGGTACGGAGGTGTGCTGTAATGACAGGCCTGTTTCACCAGCCACCTGTCATGACCTACCTCGCAGCAGGGCTCAACGCAGCCATTCATCTCCCCACGCTAATTGTCATACACTTATTCATCGGATTAGCTGCGTAATTATTCCTCATAATTACCACTTATTGTTCTCACTCGTTGTTTCCTTGCTCAATTTGTTTGTTTGCGTTCACGGCTTGCCGACGAAAAGAAAGAAATTCATTGTCATGCCGAATGAAACAATTTGGATTTAAATGAAATAGATTTAATTTAGAGTGTAGGGGGTGATCTTAAACTAAAGAGGCGGAAAATTGAAACAACGGGTGAACGAAGACAGATAGAGTACAAAGGAATAACAAACACCCAAGTGCTGTGAATCTGAATCTTAGTCTACATGTATCATTTTAAAGAATTCAAAAAGATCCCTGGAGCATCTATAAAAAATAATAGACTTGTGGCGTCCCCAAATATTTTGTATAGTAGTTAAGATAATGACAAAATCAGTATGCTTTATTCAGTTAGCAAGACTTTTGTGAATGGGATATTTTATTGATGCATTATGTTTTTCACAGGATGTTGTCAGCCATATGATTTTACTATTAGTAGTAGTAGTATTTGTATTTTTTTGTACACTCTTAAAAATAAAGGTGCTTCACGATGCCATAGAAGAACCTTTTTGCCTAAATGGTTCCATAAAGAACCTTCAACATCTGAAGAACCTTTCTGTTTCACAAAAGCTTCTTTGTGGCGAAAGAAGGTTCTTCAGATTATAAAAAGGTAAGGAAGAGATGGTTCTTTAAAGAACCTTTGACTGGATGGTTCTTTGTGGAACCAAAAATGGTTCTTCTATGGCATCACTTGAAGAACCTTTTGAAGCACCTTTATTTTTAAGAATGTAGTAGAGGTGAATTGCTGAATATGAAATGTGTCCTTTTTCTGTGCAACCCTGTGCTAGATCTTCTGTTTTCATTGCTTTCTCCTCACCATCTTGAAGCCAAAAGAAAAAATATACGGTTATGTTAATTGCACCATGCAGCAGATGCAGCATATTTTGATCTTTTGACCTATTTTACTTTATTATTATTTTTTATGCATTTAATCTATTTTATGTCTTTAAAAAAACCTGGGATTTGATCACAGGTTACCATTAGATAAAACTATGCGTTCTTTTCTTTTCTTTTATCAAGAAGGGCGCAAACTCCAAGTTTGTTTGGAGCATTCAAGCCTAAATTATTGCAAAAGCTTCTCTCAGAACCCTGAAACAAATTAAGTGTGAGAAAATTTTATGTGTGGGAAGTGAAGCCAAACCAGTGCAGGAATAGTGTAGTGCAGTTATGATGCTGAGAGGGGGAAAAAAACTCGGCAGAAGCATGGGTTTGAACTATATGCTGAGAAAGTATCCCCACAGGGCTCTTCTTGGAAGAATTATATTTGGTGCTCTTTGGGTCTACTGCGTATCTTTACATCAAGATAAAACCAAGATTGTATTAGGCTGCACTCTGTTCACACTGCTTCATATTCAAATCTATTCATATTCTGTTCATTCTATTCATATCAAAGATGTGTTCTTAGCTTTACCTTAATGATCATTGATATTAAGTGGTTGTGCTTTGAAATGAAAACAAATGTACTAAAATCCGCTGCAGAAAATAGAGAGGGAAAGAAGGAGCCGCCTGAGCAGAGTCTCTTGATAAAGTATATTACAATGACCCATTTCTGTCTGTTTGCTAACTCAGTGATGCAACGATGATCGTGGCTAAGAAAAGTCTACGGTTTGTTCTTTTATTTCTTGTCAATCCTTTCACAGGTCACGTCTGTCATCATCTCATGCAGCTCTTCATCACTTTAAAGCTTTAGCTAAAAGGTCAAATTAAGCTGAAAAATATTTTCAATCTTATTCAGACCGGATTAGTTTTATAGAACATAGGGTAATGCAATAATTATCAGAGCTTTTCTGGTCAGATTGACCATGTTAGTGATTTTCAAGACGTTTTGTCCTTCTATAAAATGACCTGAAGAGAAAATAGTAGTCATATCTGAATTGACTCCAGAAAATGGAAAGATGAGAGAACGCGTTTCAGGTTTGGACTTAAAAGGCATAGTACACCCGAAAATGTAATTTTCCTTATGTCATTCCAAAACATCAGGACACAAAAGACAATTGTCAACAAAAGACAAAAATGTCTCAATCATTGTTGTCTATAAAATGGAAGTCAGTGTGGTCCAGTGTTGTTCAGTAAACAGTTAAAACTTTTTCCAAAATATCTTTACCCCCGGTTTCACAGACCAGGCTTAAGCCTAATCCTAGACTAAAATGTAAATCTGAGCTGTCTCAACTGAAAGAAACTTGCACTAACTGATCTTAAAACATGTAAGTGCCTTTGTTTTGTCTTAAGATGCAGTAATGCTTTTTTCTAAGGCATGTTAATAAAAATTACTTAAATGCTTTACTTGAATATCAGAGACTGAATCAGACAAATTTAAGATGCATCAGAACATTGAAACCTGAGGAGCTGAAATTCATAGAGGCCCCAAGGAAACAGGACAATGTCATAAATTAGATTCTGGCACCACTAGTCTGATGCAAGCAAACTAACCAACTTTTTCACAGAACAGCTTACAACCTTGAGACAAAAGAACACTTATTGATAATTCCAATTCAGGAAGGAGACCGTCAAATTTGTTGCAAATAATCAAGACTGATGGTCAAAGAGATGGCCATCACGTGTTCCACGATTGAATTCACAAGCTTCCTTAGACTGACTTCTCCCCCACATAGAAGACAGACCAAACCAAAATTCCTTTGTCTAAAGAACATGCCTTCGTTCTCCATAGAACTATACAAAGACTTTCTTTTTAATATGCACATAAAATCATCCTAAAAGGACATTTCTATGCAGAACCCCATTTTATGTTTGTAACCCACATATTTGACTATCATGTTTTAATCAAATATTATGTATGTCTTTTTAATCATTATTGAATAGCTAAAGGATTCAGATGCGTGTTTCACAGACTTTTTCATGAACTGTTCCCATCTGGTGGAATGACCTGCCCAACTCAATCCGAGTAGCCGAATCCTTACCCATCTTCAAGAAACGGCTAAAAACTCATCTGTTCCATCTTTACTTGACCCTCTAACTCTAGCACTCTCTATTCTAATTTTATTTTATCTATATGTCTTTTTATTTAAAAAAAATATATATATTAATAATAATAATAATTATCTGTACTGCGTTAGGCTAACCAAGACTTGTATGACTAATGACTAAATAAATAAATAACATGCAGATTTATGATGGAAGGAACACCTCTAGCTAAGATATAGCCTATCTAATTGGTCAAGACACCTGAGGGGATGTGTCCAGAAGCCGAGTTTAAAAACTCAGGACACCATCAAACTCTCTCTTAGTCACCCTTCGCTCTTCTTCTTAAAAATGCTCTCTTGGTCCTCTCCCGTCTCCTCTTCTTCTCTTTTGCCACAGCGTTTTGACGCTGCTCTTTGAGCATGCTCTGGCCCACGTGCCAGCTGCTACCGCAATGGGAAGAAAACCACCTAGTCTCATTACATCCTTTTATTCTTTTTCTTTAATTTCTTTTTTTCCGTTGTGAGTTTCGTGTACTCAGTTAAGTTTTGCCGCCACGCCTCGTCTCCGAGTTCAACTGGAGTCTGTGACCACCTCAAAACTTCTACCAGCCACAACTCCATTGGCTTGCCAAGATGTCACTTCACGACTACTGAACTCAACCAATCAGACACTTCGGGAAAACCTTTTCCTGCAACGATGACAAAAGGGATTCTTAGTAAAGCAAGCAAGTAACACCCTCCTGGTTCTAACTGAATCAGGTGCAGTTAATATAAATTTTAGCCCCATTGAGAAACTCAAAGTGAGGGTTAATTAAGTGATTGATGGTTGTTCAGGTCTATGCAATTGAACATATTGCTGGGGATTTCACATTTCCATTCTCTTAAACTCATCCTTTCCTCACTTTCTCTCCTTCTGCAACATGTGAATGTGTGAATGCTTGTGTTCATGTGTTAGATTAGTTTATGTCTTAGGTTTATATAAATAAAATCTGATTTATATTGAAAAGAGAAGTATCTTGTGTTTTGTGCTCACAAGTTAATGTCTTAATCTGCCGATCTTGTTACTGTGCTATTAAATAGTGTTTTCACTATATTTTGGATTTTAATATCCAGTACAGAGTTTGTTATATGGCTCGTTCAGTGAATCGCCGTAACAGTGATTCTGTTCAAATCCCTATAAAATCATAAATGATTCCCTTTGAGCTAAATTAAACTATTTCTGTAAATAACATATTAATATTACGGGGGGGGGGGGTTATTACGTTACATATACTTGGATGTGAAGTGTTTTTTTTTTTTTTTTTTTTTTTATTGAAAAGATGGTCCATGGTGTATGACTTTGAACCTCAGTTGATTTAAAAAATATTTAAAAATAGGGTTTGATATGAAATATCACAAAAACATTCATTGTGA
Source organism: Barbus barbus (assembly GCF_936440315.1). Taxonomy (NCBI): domain Eukaryota; kingdom Metazoa; phylum Chordata; class Actinopteri; order Cypriniformes; family Cyprinidae; genus Barbus; species Barbus barbus. The sequence continues at coordinate 23,257,860 of NC_136755.1, read as the reverse complement.
AGGGGAAAGTGATTCAGAGCACTTTTCCAGAAAATAAAAAGAGACTAAAAACTATGGATATGTTTGTAAGTGTATACTAGAAAAAACTGGCAAAGCACATAAACCAATTGTTCGTCATTTAAATCAATCTCCCTAGATACTGTATATGAAGTATTGATTTGATATTTCCTGCATAGCTAATTGCCACAGCTAAATACATTTTGTATGCAGTAGTTTTGATTTTCTACATGCATTGCTTATCCGGTATGAATTGACATTAAGCATATGTCAGCAGTAACTATTGCTTTACAGACATGTGTCCTGAAAACTAATCCCATCCAAATAGGGCTTTTGGCTGAATGATTCTTAGTGCTTGCTTCCCAGTATCCAGGGAGCAGAGAGGGAAACGTTGTAACTGGACTATTCAATTTGTGTGTAACATTTTTGACAGAAAGCGGAGAAATCTTCCCAGCAACCCATGCAGATGGTGAGTGAGCTCCCCATGTTTGCGGTCAGAGATCCCACGGGCCCCCATGCGCGCACACACACTTCAGTGGCCCACTGATGGTAGATGCTTTCCTGAGCCAGGATTACTGTGCAGGGTGTCTGAGGGCTTCAAACTCCCCCTGAAAATCAATACAGAACTCAACTGTGTCCAGCCAGCTGGAACTGGCTCCCATTTCCTATCCGGATTCAATACACTGCTCGGGCTCTACGGGCTTTGCACTGTGGAAATGAACAAACTCCATTAATGTCTTATTAGTATGCAACAATGTGTACTTGATTCACAGCCGCGTTTAAAACTGCGCCTTAAGAGTTGTATTTGTAGTCATTTTATGAGCACAATTTGTTTCTTGACAGGAATGAATGTTGACTAGTTGATTATATATGTTGACAGGAGTTGACTATGTGCACTAGATACTATGCACTTTTCTATGATATACTATAGTATAGTACACAATCATTTAGCAGAAATATTTATAAGAAATTGGGGTATGTCTATAAATGTCCGATTCATTTTTAAATCTCTTTCAGTTTTTCATATTCAAACCTACAAGTACTTTGTGCTGTCTCTTCTTCTCCTGATATAGTGTCTAGAACGATCGATTTGCTTCACTTATGTAAACAAAGACGCTCTGGCATGTATAATTAATGTGCTAGATTTGAATGGCGGAGCGGAAGATATAATGTGGTCGACTGTTGTCTGCTCCTCACATAAAGCTATCATATGGCTGTAGAAATAGTATAGTGCTTGTCGTATTTTTATGATATTTCTTGTGTTTTTTGGAGCTTGACAATCAGCTCCTATACACTACTGTACTGTGCCATACTATGCTGTGCTCTACCTATTTTTTTTAAGTGCTCTCACACCTTTCTTTCTCCTTTGCCTGTGTCTGTGGTTGTGGTTGGCTGCCCTCTCTCCATTTCTCAGGCTCTGTATTGACTGGGAGAGTGTTGGGTTGTGCTAAAACAGCGCTGATGTATTAGCAGGCATTAGCCTTCTGAACCGCCGTTAATCTTACTGTAATAAACTTACACTGCAGCATTGACAAGGTGGATTTCCCTATCTCTCCACCTCTCTCTCTCTCACACACACACACACACATGAATGCATTTTCAGTTTAGTTCACAACTAATTCTCAGTTTAGTTCATATGTTGTCATGTCTGTTTGGTTCAATAAAAAAAAATGTTGTCCCCATTAAGGGTGCATTAATTGAGAACATCTATCTATCGTTCTATCATTCTATTTATGTATTATTCTGTCATATTATTGTTCTATCCTTCTATCATTATCTTGTTCAATCTATCCTATCTATTTGTCGTTTTCTCTATCTATCTATCTATCTATCTATCTATCTATCTATCTATCTATCTATCTATCTATCTATCTATCTATCTATCTATCTATCTATCGTTCTATCGTTCTATCGTTCTATTGTTCTATCATTCTATTTATTTATTATTCTGTCATATTATTGTTCTATCCTTCTATCATTATCTTGTTCAATCTATCCTATCTATTTGTCGTTGTCGTTTTCTTTATCTATCTATCTATCTATCTATCTATCTATCTATCTATCTATCTATCTATCTATCTATCTATCTATCTATCTATCTATCTATCTATCTATCTATCTATCTATCTATCTATCTATCTATCGTTCTATCGTTCTATCGTTCTATTTATTGATCGCTTTGTCATTATTATTCTTTCCTTCTGTCATTCTCTCATTCTGTCTATCCTATCATTCATTCTCTCTCTATTTGTTGTTTTCTTATTCTATATCTATCTATCTTTCTATCTATCCATTGTTCTATCTATCAATTGTTCAGTCATTCTGGCTGTCTATCTTTTGTTCTGTTGTATTATTGTTCTTTCCTTTATCGTTCTCTCATCCTATCTATCCTTCTGTATATCCCTCTATGAATCCATCATTCTATTTGTCATTCTCTCATTCTATCTATCTATTGTTCTATCAGTCCATCTATTGATGGTTCTGTCTATCGTTCTATCTGTCATATTATCATTGTCCCTCTGTTGTTCTATCTATCCGTCTATCAATCATTGTCTGTTTTTGCTGTTCTTTCATTCATTATTTCTGTCTATCTATTGTTCTTTCTATCGATCATTCTGTCCTTCTTTGTTGCTCTCTCATTCTATGTATCATTTTGTCTGTCCCATTTGTCGTTCTCTAGTTCTATCTATTTGCTTTCTGTCATTCTATAAATTGTTCTATCTTGTCTGTCTATACGTTGTTGTATTGTTCTGTCTATCATACTTTCTATCATTTCATCTCTCTCTTCCTCACTCTATATTTATCTTGCTCAGTGTCTATAGTGTTTGTATGGGTATCTAGTATCTCTGTCAATGAGGGGTGTGTGTGTTTGTGTGCAGTTGTAATGACCTGTGTGTTGTTTATGGCATATTTCACTCGTACAGCTGTAAGAATCAGCAGCACTGTAAATAGAGCTCTAATTAGAATGGAACGCTATTGATCATAAATTACATCCACTCTGCTCTAGCTCTCGCTCACAAATACAGCGTTTAATATCTCAGCTCTTGCTTGTTCTGTCTCTCTCTCTCTCTCTCTCTCTCTCCCGCTCGTCTCCTTCCTACAGTCTTTGTGGTTTATGTCAGTCATGTTCAGTGGAGCGATTCTGAGGAACAAGCCCTCCTACCAGCCCCAGAGCAGCAGGGTCAATGTGCATCTGGAGAAGAGGTGTCTTCAGGGAAGAGTGTGTGCGAGGGAGAATATTAGTATTACACCAAAGAATAACATTGAATTTGTTAGTAGAGAAATTGGAAGGGATAAGGCAGATATTTTACAAATCATGGCTCATTACAGAGGGAAAAGGTTGGAGATGCCTTAGGAGCAACCCTTTGAAGTTGAGCTTACTATCGATGGGAATTAGACATTTGACCAAATGGCATACAAGCTGGTCTTCATTGCAGCTTATTGTGGCCAGGAACAGGCCACTTAGACATGAACAGACATGTAAAGTGACCAACTACAGATGGTTTTGTTTTTATGTGCCATTTGTCCCATTTTGGAGTAATCCAAGATGTACAGTATGACAATAATAAACAGGAATTTGAAAATATGAATTCTCTGCTGTTGTATGGAAAACAAAAAATGTACTTTGTGACATGAAAATATGGGTTATCACAATATTTTGGTTCTTTGTGTTTAGTACTGACTCAACACAGTATATATGGAAAGTGGTTTGTGCAATTATATTGTAGCTTTGTTCTGAGTTTTTGTTTTTTATTTGAATAGAAATAATGTCCATTGACATAATTGCTGGTATGTTATGTCTATATTTAAGTCATGTTTTTCCCAAAATATTCAGGTGAAAAATAAATAAATATAAAAACAGCAGATTGTGTCATGAGAATATTGCCACAGTGTAGTGAAGAAAATATTATTGTTGTTAATGTATTTAATTTTTATCTCCCCACTGTATTTTTATATTTGCTTTGTTGAACAAAAGCTACACCTGCATGCTGTATTCTTTTTGGTTTTCACATTTCTGGTTTTTACCCCAGCTGGAGGCATCTATTCATTACAGGGTGTTTTTTGATGGAGTTTACTTTCCACTTGTATATAGCACACTTGCGGTGCGGCACAAAATCATTTCAGGGTCTTGTCCACAGCATGTTAGCGACGTGACATGGTTGTCTGGTGTTGGAAGGGCCAGAGAGAATGAAAGCATGAGAGCAGATGAGGAGAGAAGGAACAAAAATGTCTTTATTTGGCTCTAGAATAGTGGAGGAGAACGCAGAGGAGGTCAGGCCCACTGAGCGGGGAGGGTTCCATCGCACCTGCAAGCTACAATAACAGCCGGCGCGGAGCATGCAGGCCGCTGATTGAGTTTGATCGGAGAGAAATCGGTAGAGAAAAAAGCAAAAGATCGGGGAGGGCTATGGAGTGAAGTGAAGGAGGAAAAAGAGAGAACTGGCAAACCAAAGGGTTCAAAGGAAGCGGAAAACAGAAGCGCAACTTTGACATCATCTTGCTTTTGTATGTGGGGTTTTAATTAAATATTCAGAGAGAGCAGCGGCACAAACCCTGCCTGCTTTCACATCAATCATATCTTGCCTGTGTCACCTCCAGATTCTCACATAGACGGTGGCTGCAAAACCTCACAGCTGCTCAATTTGCACACTTGTTCTGAAAACCTCAAACGCAGTGGTCTCTAAAGCCACGGGGTTGCTCATGTAAATTAGCTAATCTTTTGTTCATTTTCGGCAGACCCGGAGCACGCAGATGTGCGCTTCCTCCATCGCCACCTCCGGTTCAATCTCTTTATCTTCTGATTGCTTTTTGTAAAGTTTATCTGGGCTCATTTTTGGAGCCTTCAGCATGGATGCCACTGTCCACCATATCAGCCCATGGGCATGTTTTAATGTGTAAATTTCTGTTAAAAAAAAAATTCCCCCTACCTTTTCTAGTTAATTCTGGCCTTGGACTTAAAAGCTGCTAAAAGCCCCACTTGATTTAGTTCCTCCTTGTTTCATAAGTTAAAAATAGGCATGATTTTTGAAAATTTCCCAAATGGATTATGGAGACAGATAAGACGAGAGCGCTCTAAGACAATCCGCAGAGGGGATTTGGTAGAAAAGAGAAGTTTATTATAAACTTTTAATAATATTTAGACTTGGCACTTGACTCTTGCCGTGCATGAACATACTGTATCAAAAACACATCCACACTGTTTCATGTAGACCAAAATGCACTTTCATGAAACTCTCGCTTCCTGCTGTTCGTTCACAATCTTTTTCAAAAACAGTCTGAAAATAACACTTACTAAAGCTAGTTTTTACTTGTTGAATGTTAACCATTTTTACTACTAAATTTAATTAAATAGATGCAGCAGCTAGCAGCAATACAAGGTTCCAGCATAATGTAAGCTTTAAATCCCAGTGCAAAAAACTAAAGCTCAGTGACTTTTACCTCAGTGGAGAATTTACCCATCATAAATGTAACTAGTAAATGCATTTTTAAATATCATAACTGCAGAACTCCATTTAGAGACATATTTCCAACATAATGAACACATGAGTAAAAAAATGTTTTATAACAGGTGGTGAGAGTCTGGCTAATGCATGCTGCCTTGAATGACAATGACATGCACTGTTTGCTGGGTAAATCTCACGAAACTGGTCAAGAAAATGTCATGGTCATATTTGAGGGTTATATTAAAAGCCCTGCCCCTCCACCCCGCCATAAACAAGAAATTATATATTGCATAAATGGTCTTCAATTAGTCTAATTAGATTGTAGAACAATACAATTGCTCATTTTTAATTAATCATGTATTAAAGTGCAACATATCATAATGTATTTTATTTTAACACATTGCAATAATAACTTTTTTCATGAAAACAAAATTTGAATGGCCCTAAAAATGGGCTTCAAGCTATTTTTGTGTCAGAAAAAGTTGTTGACGGTGTTTTCTAAGATTCACTGGGAAAAGCAGCTAAGCAATGTCATTGTCACTGATACAAAAATGTTTTAATGAAATGGTGCAAAATAGACAGCATTAAATATTTATGACCAGTTCATTAGCATTTGACAGGAACTGTATGACAAAAAGTTAGTTTGACATTGACATTTTTTGTAATATATGGATGCGTAGTTATGTATGAGCTCTTTGTGATTTATACAATATGATTTAATACAGTTCATGCCTTCCAATAAAATGATGTAGAAAAGCAACAATTGATTCAAGGTGAGAGGACAGCAGGAAGATCTTAGCAGAAATCCAGAAAAGCAGCTGGAAAGGATTGGTGGAGGGAGGAAATGGCACGGAATACAAGTCAGCATGGATGAAGAGAAAGAATGAAATGAGGAGCGGAACACGAGGTGAAAGACACGGGCGATATACGGGCTGGTGGGGAGAAAAAGGGAAACGCATGGAGGGCGAACCAATCATATAAGAGAGAGGGAGAGGGTGTGTTGTCAAGGGAAGGAGAAAGAGAGCAAGGGGTGAAAAGGAGAGGGAGAAGAGGAGGAGGCTGTTGTTTTAAGATCAATACGGATGAATGCGTTCCCTCTCTCTGGGGAGGAGGCCTGCTGCCTTTCTCTGTCTGTCATTCCACTAGTCTGTGCAGAGCGAGAGAGGGGGACGGATGACTGAAGGCACGGGCCTTTGCTTTCAGAATTATTTCGACGTGTGGTTTTCTGGGAATGCTGGAGCGAATTTGGCAACTGTTGTTCCCATTTCTGTTGGGAATATGCAGTTTACTACTTTGGCATGCAGTCGCTGACTAATTGCAAGAGTTCTACTATATACAAACTATACGAAAGTTAAATGTGTGAAGTGTGAGATTAAAGTTGACAGCGCTGTGAAGAACTCATGCATAAAGGTTTTTATAATGAGCTAAAACTGGCAAAACAACAGCACCTTAATGTGTGCCCTTTGTGTATAGGGTTCGAACGTGAGCTTGATGAATGACTAAAGAAACGACTCATTCAGAAATTGGCAAGGTACTGGCATCAGAACTCTAAACACATTATCATATCGCCCACATTTACACATCAACACTTATTCGGTATTCCACCACTTGGCTGACCCTGATAAACAACAATAAGAGCTATGCCAGTACGTGGAGTTTAGCCAGTCATAACAGGATTCATTTACATGTAGAAGTAAAAAGAGAGTTGGAGAGACAGATTTATGATTAAATGGAATAGAATGTGGAAAATGGTCATGAAAAAGTCTAAAACCACGCATTAAGGGAACCACAACATGTAGTACATAAAAAAAAAGTAATATTTTTCAGTATTTAATATAAGTATATATTAAATAATTATATATATATATATATATATATATATATATATATATATATATATATAATATTCAATATAAATATATACAATATTTAATATATTTATATAGTATAAATATCTAATATATTAATATTTAATTATATATAGACAAGTCTTGTTTTTATCAGATCGTTCCTTTTTTTTATTGCATTTATTTGCAAATTTTTTACTTTTTAATCAAGATAAAATCTGAATGGTCCTAAAAATGTTTCATGGGTGAAATATAACCCTTAAAAGAAAAAGGGGGAACACATTAAGGGTAAGCCAATAATATCTTCCATTGGATAGAGTGTGGAAAATGGCATAGTGCTTTTTTGTCACTCGACAGTGCCTGTCTTGGCTCACTTTTCATTGTATGAAAAGAAAGCTGTATGAATATCTGCCTAACATCATCTTTTGTGCTCTACAGAAGAAAGTCGTGTGGGTTAGGATAGACAGAGATTTCATTTGAGGTGAACTATTCCTTTAAAACCAAAATTGTTCTCTGTGTCAGAAAGCAGAAGCTCAGAGGGCATGCTGTGTGTGTGCGTTTTATTATCTGGTGTTGGTCATCATCAGACGTCCACCAGGCTCATGGAGAATCACCCTTCAGTGTCTCACAGTCACCTTCACTCTCTCTCTCTCTATCTTCTCTTTCACCCTCTGCCCTCTCACCCACTCTTCCCATCTCATTACACCTTATACTCTTTTCCTATATTTCTCTTGTCTCTCTCTCTTCTGATGCTCTTTTTTCAACTTTACCTGCTGTCGTAAATTTCAGCTGGGCTCCAAAATTGGCTTTTTTCCACCTTGGCCTATATAGAGTTGAAAAATAATCCCATAAATATAAAAATATTTGTATTTTTCCTTCATTACAATGAATATATACACACATACATATACATATACATATATATATTACGGTGGCCGAGAGAGCTCAACGCGCTGGAAATAGACAAAAACACCTGCAAATTAAACAACCTGCAACCATGAATGAGTTTCTTACACCTCTCTACTGGAATTTTGGACTGCTCCAGGTCATTCAGATTTGAAGGATGCCTTCTCCCAACTGCTGTTTTGAGATCTCTCCACAGGTGTTCTATGGGATTCAGATCTGGACTCATTGCTGGCCATTTCAGAACTCTCCAGCGCTTTGTTTGTAACATTTCAGAGTGCTTTTTGAAGTGTGATTCGGGTCATTGTCCTGCTGGAAGACCCATGACCTCTGGTAGAGACGTAGCTTTCTGACGCTGGCCACTACATTGCGCCCCAAAATTCTTTGGTAATCATCAGATTTCATGATACCGTTCACAGTCAAGGCATCCAGTGCCAGAAGCAGCAAAGCAACCCCAAAACATCTTTGAACCTCCACCATGTTTGACAGTGGGGACTGTGTTCTTTTCTTTGAAGGCCTCATTTCTTTTTCTGTAAACAGTGCTATGATGTCCTTTACCAAAAAGCTCTACTTTTGTCTCTTCTGTCCACAGTACGTTCTTCCAGAAGGATTGTGGCTTTTGTCACATAACTTTTTATGCCTTTTGTGCCAGCAGTGGTGTCCTCCTGGGTCTCCTACCATAGCGTCCCTTTTCATTCAGATGGCGACGGATAGTGCAAGCTGACACTGTTGTACCCTGTGTCTGCAGATCAGCTTGAATTTGTTTGGAAGTTAATCGGGGTTCTTTATCCACCATTCAAACAATCCTTCGTTATAATTTTTCATTAATTTTGCTCTTCCATCAACGTCCAGGGAGGTTAGCTACAGTGACATGGGCCGTAAACCTCTTGATGATATTGTGCACAGTGGACACAGGATTAAGATCTCTGGAGATGGACTTGTAGCCTTGAGATTGTCCATGTTTTTCCACAATTTTTTCTCTCAAATCCACAGACAACTCTTTACACTTCTTTCTTTTCTCCATGCTCAGTGTGACACAACACAAAGGTTGAGTCAACTTTTCTCCCTTTTAACTGGTTGCAAGTGTGATTACTAAATTGCCCACACCTGTTACTTGCCACAGGTGTGTCTAAATACAAATTAGAGGAGCATCACATGCTTGAAAAGCAATTATTTCTTTCAGTTTTCACAAGGTGCCAATAATTTTGTCCAGTCCATTTTTGAGTTCTTCTGTTTTTTTGTGTTGTTGCAGTGCAAATAAAAACAATAAGCACGTGAACACCAAAACATTAGCAATTAGAACAATTTTCTGAGAAAAGTGTTGCATCGTCTGACAGAATTGCAAGTGTGCCGATATTTTTGGCCATGACTGTATATGTATATATACACGAAGTGATTTAGCAGACTAAATTAAATATATAATGAGACTATATGAGACTCACGGATGTAGCATTAAGCTTCGTAAACACGCTAACCGAGCAAGCTACAGAGACAATAACGATAAGGACATTCTCCAATCAGAAACCGTGGGTGGACAGAACAATCCGTGCCGCGGTTAACACACGCACCGCCGCTTACAATGAGGCTCTTCTGTCTGGGAATACGAGCGAGTACAAAGCATCGTGCTATGCTCTCCGACGCGCAGTAAGAGCCGCCAAACACAGATACAGAGAGAGAATTGAGTCTCATTTCCAGCTCAACGACTCTCGACGGATGTGGCAGGGACTGAGGACCATCTGTGACTTCGGAAACAAATCCTCCGCGGAGGTGAGAGCAGATCCGTTGCTGGCCGACGAGTTAAACATCTTCTACGGCCGCTTCGATGGCAACGGCGGCGGCGCGTTTCTGCCGACCAGCGCGTCTGGAAGCAACAGGCAGAGCAGCGATGATCCTGTAATCACCGTGTCGGAGGATGAGGTTCGGAGGGCGCTAAAGAAAGTGAACGTCAGGAAAGCAGCCGGACCTGATGGGATAACCGGCCGTGTTCTGAGGTCCTGCGCCGATCAGCTCGCTGGTTTGCTCACTTCTATCTTTAATGAGTCCCTTGCTACCGCCGTGGTTCCCACCTCATTCAAAAAATCCATCATTATCCCTGTGCCAAAGAACAATAAACCCTCTTGCCTGAATGACTATCGCCCAGTTGCCCTCACATCTATAGTCATGAAGGTTTTTAAGAGACTTGTAAAGAGCCACATTTGCTCCTCCATCCCTGATACTCTGGACCCTCTTCAGTTTGCCTATCGCCCAAACAGATCCACGGACGATGCCATTTCTCACGTTCTCCACTCTTCCCTCACACACTTGGATAGCAACAATGGAAATTATGTAAGGCTGCTATTCATTGACTATAGCTCAGCTTTCAACACTATAGTCCCCATCAAGCTGGCATCTAAACTCACAGACCTCGGCCTAAACTCCTCACTCTGTGACTGGATTCAAGACTTCCTCACCGGCAGACCTCAAGTGGTGAAAGTTGGCCAGTTCACCTCAAACTCCATCACTCTGAACATAGGAGCCCCACAGGGCTGTGTCCTGAGTCCCCTGCTCTACTCTCTCTACACGCATGACTGCGTGTCCTCTCACAGCTCCACATCCATTGTCAAATTCGCTGATGATACTGTGGTTCTGGGCCTCATCTCCAACAACGATGAGACCGCATACTTGGACGAGGTAGAGAGACTCACATCATGGTGCCAGGACAACTGTCTCTCTCTGAATGTGAGCAAAACTAAAGAGCTGATCATGGACTTCAGGAAGAGACAGCAGCAGCCCTACACTCCTCTTATGATCAGTGGGACCCCTGTGGAGAGGGTGAGCAGCTTCAAGTACCTCGGTGTAAACATCTCCGAGAACCTGACTTGGACTACACACATCCAAACACAGGTTAAGAAAGCCAGGCAAAGACTGTACCATCTGCGACAGCTGAGGAAATTCAGGGTCTCACCAGCAATCCTGAAAACTTTCTATTCAGGGACCATAGAAAGTGTATTGACTCAGTGCATCTCAGTGTGGTATGGAAACAGCTCCAATCAGGACTGCAAAGCACTACAGAGAGTTGTGCGCTTAGCTGAGCGCATCTCAGGGTCTGCTCTCCCCTCTCTGCAGGACATCTACCTCAAACGCTGCAAAATTAGAGCTGTCAAAATAATCAAGGACTCAAATCACCCTGGTAACCAGCTATTCACTTTGCTTCCATCTGGTAAGCGCTTCCGTAGCCTGATGGCAAAAACTGAGAGACTTAGGAGGAGCTTCTTCCCCCAGGCCATCAGGCTCCTAAACTCTAACTCTGTGTCATAACATCACTTGACTCCATGTAAATATCACCATATCAATAAGCTATTCATAATTTTTCTCTACCTCATATTGCTGCTATTATATACCCTGTACAACTTTTTTGCACATTATTTTGCACATTCCTCTTAGTACTATTTAAGTCAACAACATACTGACCTGCACATTTATATTTATATTTTTTATCTATCTTTTTATTTTATTATTTTATTTTTTTATTTTTTTATACTTTTCTTCTCTTAATATTTGTATACTTTATAATTGCACTGTCCTTGGAGCGGACCTGACCTACATTTCACTGCTGGTTATACTCTGTATAATTGTGTATGTGACAAATAAAACTCTTGAATCTTGAATCTCTTGAATCTTGACTCTAAAATATGGCATAAAATGAAGCAAATTAAAATGTGGCTAATAAATGGAATAAAATGTTTAATGTAACATGAAAAAGGATGTGAATTACTGCCTGAAATATGCCTTAAAAGAAAAACCTCATAAAATATGAATTGAAATTCACTATGAAATAAAACAAAGCACACAGTATAAAGCAATTCAGTATTACAAAAAAAATTATTGAATACATAATGAAATGTTGCATTCAGTAAATACAAGCCTAATGATAAAAAGAGTCTGGAAATACAACATATGTGTTTTGAAATGAGAAACGACATAAAATATTCCATGTAAAACAATATATAAATTAAAGGCAAATGATAGATAGATAGATAGATAGATAGATAGATAGATAGATAGATAGATAGATAGATAGATAGATAGATAGTTAAAATATTTTTAATTAATTTTGGTTGCATGAAAGTGTTTATTTTGAACCCTTTGTTTAGCTTTATCCTGCTCTTTCTTGTTCTCTCTCTCTTTCTGTTTTCCTCCCCATGAGTTTGTAATTTTTCATCTGTCTCTCTCACCCTAATCTTTGTCCTCTCTCCTGTCTCTGATTCCATTCATCATCTCTGCTGTGGCCTCCCGGTGAAGGTTACTGGCACAGGATGGAAAGATGAAGAAAACAAGAGGGCGGAAAGGTGACCGCACGGAGTGACAGAGAGGCCTGGGATCTCTCCTCTCTCTCCACCTCCTCCTCCTCTATCTTCATCCCTCCAGCTGCACATGCACACCTCTCTGCATCCTTCTTTTAGCCATATCCCTGTCATTCTTTCTGTCTCTCTCTCTCTCTCTCTCGCGTGTCCTCTGGAGCGTTATGATGCACCTGAAGGGAAGGGTGACAGCTGTCAAACACTGAGCCAGCAATGACCCATGAATTAGGTGCTGATAGAGAGTGTGGGTTTCTTTCAAGTGTCACATGTAAAGGAATAGTTTACCAAAAAAAGTAGAAGATTCAGTGATTATTTACTCACATGTAGTTCCAAACCTGTATGTTGTTGTTCTTTCTGTGAATCACTATAGGATCATTTTTTAAGAATAACAATGACAAGACACCAAAGTGAGACTCATGCTCTAAAATATAAGTCTTTGTGTGAGAAACAGACAGACCAAAATTGTGAGTAATCAACTAAATACCACTGTAATTGAGTCAATGAGTCGAACTCCAGAACTGGATCAGTGAGTGAATCGTTCTTTTGAGCTGGTTCTTTTCACTGAACCCGTTGACCTCGCTGGAATAATTTCTTCAACTTAAGTCTTTTTAACATGACTTCAAAGGGGCATACAGGAATATAGTATTGTCATATTGGGTACATTTATGGTTCTTAGTTAGTGTTTCTAATAGTTTAGAAATTATGATACCTATGAATTGTTGTTATATTGAAAAATCCTGCATGAAGGTTGTTCAAATTATCAAATTTTTGAAAGTTTGGGAATAACATGAGGGTGAGTTAATAATGGTTGAATTTTCATTTTAAGATGAACTATTGCTTTAAATACAATAATAAAGAAACGTTCTAGTAATATTCTTGCAGTCGATGGAGCTCAAATACAGATACCGGCACCCAGGACAAAGCAATTAAATAAAGTGCTGGTTTACATTACTCTCAATTTGTTTCAGAAAAGAGGGGCACTCACCTTAATAAATTATGTGATGCCTGCTTTTCTGTTGAGGTAATACACAGTAATGAGGCTTGGAGTGCAAGAAAAAATTGATGAAATTGATGATTGAATTCACAGTTGATGAAAACAATAACAAACATACACCCTCTGTGACATGTATTATGGTACATTAGGGAATGGAAAGCATATTTCAGTTTTAGTGCACTATTCCACTGCTTGGAAGAAGAGGTACTCATAAGGCCTATCGACAAATCTCAAGTTTTTGTGACTATTCATATCAATCGCTTTACATCTGGAATGCCAGTTTGGGACATAAATGAATAGAAGCACTTGAAAATCGGTTTCCAAAAACTGTAGCGACTTTGAGTCAATGTTCTGTCCTCACAATCACTCAGTCATGAAGCTCTGTAAAAACCTGGCGTTAGCGCGTCTGCTGGCGCAGATGATGTCTGCTCGCCTGGGCAGCTGCTCCCATTCACTCAGCTCATCACAAACAACCCCAGACATTAAACCACTGCTCTCCTCATCTAAATTAGCAAACAATCATTTCCAATCGTTTCTGCACACCTGGAAAATGCAAATTGCCATCACCTCGCTTCATGGATTCAGTCCTTTTTTTTTAATCCTCAGACTGACTTGGAAGTGAGAACTAGGTTTGAACAAGGTCGGCCAAAACCGAGTACAGTTCAGCATGGACTCCAGATCGCCACCATATCCATCCAAATCACACCTTTTCTGATTATACCAAAGTGTTTTTGAATGATTTAACCTCAAATTGTCCTTTAAAGGGGAGACCGGGGTAAGTTGCCCCCCTTTTTTCCAGTGAATGTTTCTCAGGACAGATATACTGTATAACATAGCTTATATTTTTGGTTACAAAAATAAGATAAGTATAGAAGCCTATTTTTGTCTCGGTGTTAAAAATAAGTAGTTGCCATTAAAAAGTGTTGCAATTTTCAGGTATAAATTAATGCTGTATTATGACATATATAAAATATATTTATAGGGCCCTATGAAATCTTTTTTATTTTTTCTAAAATTCAGCTTTATTTTTTCCAAATTAAATTAGTAATTTCTCTGTTTTAATGGTTCAATTAAATTGTATTCATCACATGGCCTGCCTAATTAATAGAAATCATGAAACATACAATATTAAACAGCAATTTATTAAAAGTTGAGATTAAAAAATATATATATTAATTTTATATTATAATTTAATTTTACCAAATTCAGTTTTTTTTTTAACAACTGTTTATTGAGTTTTATTTTGTGGAACAGTAGTACAAAACAAAAATCAGCTGTTCAAATTTAAAACCCATCCCACCCCTTTGTAGACTTAAAAAATAAATAAATAAAATAACATAAATAATAATAATAAACACATATCAGAAGGAAGGATTAGTTTGCGCAAAGGGTGAACAGGCAGTTGAGAGTTCCAAGGCACCCCATAGGGCCAATCTAATGTGCAAATACATAAAAAAAAAAAGGAGGTGCCTGGCAGATTATATTGAGTTTTAAGATTCTGGAAGGATTTTAAAGCACTGTTATCATATCTCCCAGAGTGTTTACTTTATTATGAGTCCATTGTGGAGAATGAAATGGAGTACTGCCTGACAAAAGTTTATTATTGTGGAAAATAGGCGAATACCTATTCCATTTTGTAACTAGTTGTGAACGTCTTTCAACATCCCTCCATGTGGAGAGGAGATGGGTTACAATGGGACCAAACCGAGATTTACACTGCCTAAGCGGAACTACCGAAAAAAAAAGATGCTTCAATTTATACGGATAAACAATAGATTCTTCAATTGCTCTCCAAGACACAGAAGCGTCAGGATCAAACCAAACTGCTAAAGGGCGGAGGGAAAAGGCTTGAGCATACAGTCTAAAATAAGGGAAAGAAAGACCTCCATGTAATTGACATCGTTGTAAGGTAGTCAGTTTAATACGAGGACGTTTCCCATCCCATATATATAGCGTGAAACACATGCATCTAGTTTATTCCAGTAGCCAACCGGTGGAGCGAGAGGAATTATGGAAGAAAATAAATTAATACGTGGGAAAACATTCATTTTAATCACCGATATACGGGCCTGAAAAGTAGTAGGAAGACGAGACCAATTTTCCAAATCTGAGGATACTATATCATTATAGTTTTTTGAGACGATTTCCTGCAGGGAAGGAAAAACATCTATCCCCAAGTACTTAAAGATTTGAACCAATGGAATGGATATAGAAAGAGACATGGGATCAATTTTAGAATTGAGGGGAAGTAAACATGACTTACTCCAATTAATTTTAAACCCTGAGAGAGATCTAAAATGGTCAAATAAATTCAGCACATGAGGAATAGAATGTGACGGCTTCTCCAAAAACAATAAGATATCATCAGCAAACAAAGAAATATGATGATGAGTATTACGTATATTTATGGGAGAAATAGTTTCAGATTGTCGGGTCGCTTGAACTAAGGGTTCCAAGGATAGGGTAAATAACAGAGGAGACAGCGGGCAACCCTGACGAGTACCCCGATGTATAAAGAATGGGTTCGAGCGAACAGCACCTGTGAGAACAGTGGCTGCTGGATTGGCATACAGAACTTTTATCATATTTATGAAACTCGATCCTAGACCCAGATGCTGTAGAACCACCCATAAATAGTTCCATTCTAGCTGGTCGAAAGCTTTCATCGCATCTAGAGATAATACTGCGCAAGGGGAGGACAAACTATTATTTGAATTAATAATATGATATAACTTGCGTAAGTTATCCGAAGCTGAGCGAGATTTAATGAATCCTGTTTGGTCATGATGAACTAGCCTATTCATAAATTTCTCTAGACGACGAGATAGTACTTTAGCATATAATTTAACATTAGTCCCTATCAAAGAAAGTGGCCGGTAACTAGAACAGGAAGTCGGATCTTTATCTTTTTTTAACAAGAGAGATATAACAGCTATATTAATAGATGGGTGAAATGAGCCTTGAGTAACTGAAAAATTTATATCTAACATGAGGGGGCCTAAATCCGACCAAAAAGTAGTATACAATTCGATTGGAATGCCATCTATACCTGGGGATTTCCCCTTGTTCATAGATCGAATTGCTGACTCCAGATCCTGAAGAGAGATCGGTTCAGCCAGGTATTCCGAATCTGAATCTGACAGCCTAGGTAAATCAAGGTTGGACAGAAAAGATGCAAAAGAGTCAGGGTCACCATCAGCAGAAGAAGTATAGAGGTTAGAGTAAAAAGAGTGAAAGGCAATTTGAATGTCTTTTGGGTCTGTCATAGATTGGGAGTTCACTGCTGAAATATTAGCAAACTTTTCATTGTTGAGTAATCTTAGGGCTAAAAGGTGGTTTGGTCTACTCCCTTGAAAATAATCATTCTGCCTGGATCTTTGGATCAGGAATTCCGCCCTGGATCTCAGTAATGAATTGAGTTTGGACCTAATCGCCATGATTTTACTGAGTGTATTGTCTGAGAAACAATGCTGATTATCTCTAGTCAGATTCTGGAGCTGTGATTACAGTTTTTTTGAAGGAAAGAGGTATATGAAATTGAGTTATTCCTTATAAACCCTTTAACTGCATTCCAAAGTGTTCGAGAATCACCCACTGAACCATGGTTAATTTCAATAAACTCAGCAAATTTATTTCTGAATTGACTGCAAAAATTTTCATCCTGTAACAATTTAGGGTTAAATCGCCATCTAGTGGCACGAGATGGCCGAGGGATTTATGAGTAGCAGAAAAAGTGAAAGACTTAGCAGAAGCGTTTAATAAACGCCAACTGTCCACCAACGAGGATGAGGTTACACATTGCCGAAGTTTGTCAGAACACAAAGCTTGAGAGCGTGATTCCTTTGGTCCAGATCTATCTAGGATATGTGACATCACATTACAGAATTCGTATCTGCACCCAATACAATTTCAAAATCTGAAAACTTCAAGAGATAGGTTGACAAAACAGAGAAAAAAGTAGGGTCAGGAGTACAAGGGGCATAAACTGAGAGAAATACAATATTCCTATTCTCCACTATTGTTTTTATATGTGTTATTCTCCCATTTGTATCACAACCTTTCTCTAAAATAGTAATATTTAAAGTCCTCCGCACCAATATTAGGACACCCTTGGTTTTAGTATCCAAAGATACCACTTCATAAAACTTATTATTACACCTGCGTATATCCACCTCTTTCAGATGGGATTCTTGAACTAACACTATATCAATCTTTCTTCTCCGCAAAAAATCCAAAAAAACTGTACGTTTGTGAGGGTCATTTAGCCCATTAATATTACAACTCAGAATATTAAGGTCAGTCATAGGTATCAAACATAATTACTGCATAATAAGACAAAATACAAGTTTGAAAATAAAACCAGTTGAGTCTACCATTAAACCACCCCCCACCCTCCCTGTTGGCATTCAAAAAAACATAAACACATTCCCATGAACTATGGCAGATCAAACCAAGAACAAACCTTGATCTGCCAGCACCCCTTAATATGGTCCGTGGCGTCAACAAACCCTGCACATTACTGTAGCAGCAATATTTGGCCCCATAGTCACATATTGACTAGGTAGTATTTCTATTAAAAAAAAAAAAAAAGATAGCCACGTCGGTAGCGATCTTTTCAAAAAAGCACATAAGGTCGCCCTTCTCAGAACCTTCAGGCAATCCAACCAGACGCAGATTGCTGCGCCTATTGCGAACCTGAAGGTCGACAACCTTTTGCTCAAGTGCGGCAACGCGTCTATCGTGATCTGCAACATTTTTTTGTTCTCTCATCTCCCCTGTAAGACGATCCAGTTTAGAGCATAGCGACTGAACAACTGACATGTGAGAAGCGAATTCGTTCCGCATCACCGTCAACTCAGTTCTTAGAATGTCCTCAAAGTGTGTAACAGTGTTCACCATCTTGTCCATCATATCGCTTGAGTTCGGTGACTTGGATTTCTTCTTAATCGGAGAAGCCGACGGAGACAACTTCTGATGTTTGCGTTTGCTGATGACTGCATGCCATCAGGTAAAGCACAACCAATGAATAAAACTTAAAACAAAACTAAAAAAAATCTGCAAAAAGAGGCCAAACGTACGGAGCTCTACTCAAGTGCGACTAGGTTTATGAGCACGTCACGTGACTCCTACCAAATTCTGTTTTCCATTAATTTTCTGTGTTCCATTTTAATGGTTTCATTAAATATTAATAATCAAAAGAATCTCTAATTAATTGATTTTAGAAAAAAATATATTTTATTATTATTTCTTTCTTTCCAGAAATTCTGTGTCGTGTATTTCCATTTTTCTGCTAAATAAATTCTTGTGAATAATTTTCAGGTAAATATTCCTTTAAAATTAATGTTTTGCTAAAAAAAAATTATTATTAGAAGTAGTGCTATCATTACATTAAGTAATATTTCTGTCACACATTCTTTAATTTAAACCGAACTTTTATTTTGACGGGTTGTTGTGAAGACCCTGCGGTTTCTTTGATATACTGTATATATGTAAACTAAAAAAGTTGCTGCATAAATGACAAATTACACACACACAAATACAATATGTTAGAGTTATGAGAGAAATTGAAATATGGGCATTTATTGTTTGCATTTTGAGGTAAAAATGGGCTTCATTTCCACCAATATTTTTTTTTTTTTTTTCCTTGGAAAATATGCACACATTGACTTTTTGTGACAGCATGCTCTGATTACTTTTTCTGCACTTGGTTTTGTTTTAAAATGCATGTCAATCAAATTATTCTTCTAAAACGAGCATTTTTATCAGGCTGCTATATGTATGTGTCATGGCTGGCTGAAGAGATGAGGAAACAGTATGCAAGTGAAACAGAGTTTATTGTACAGATGAAGTGAGACACCGACAGGATTGAGGAATGGAGTGACACAGTACTGGATGGGCACACGGTGAAGTGGAGTGGTGGTGAAGACAGGAACCGACAGTGACAGCAAACCTCCAGACACGGGATGAGGACACGACAACACCAACACGAACTCCGATCCACAACACCAAACAGATCCACCGACGACGACGACGACGACGAGATGAAGACGTGGAGACGGAAACACTGTAGCAGGGAGACATCCAGGAACGATCTGACAGCGGAGAGGAGAAAGAGGTGAGTATTTAAGGCCACGGGAAATGAGCAACAGCTGGCGCGATTGACGAGGCACAGCTGAGGGAAGTGAGCGGATGATGGCTCGGCCACGCCCCCACACGTACAGCACGCACACACACATGACAAACCACGGGACAAAGAGAGACCGCGGATGGGTGAACCGTGACAGTACCCCTCCCCTAAGAACGCCTCCTGGCGTTCCCAGGTTCTCCTACCTGTCGATTATAGTCATCGATCAGAGAGTGATCCAGTATGTCTCTCGCAGGTACCCAACTTCTCTCCTCCGGACCGTAACCCTCCCAGTCCACCAAGTATTGAAATCCGCGTCCCCTCCGCCTAGAGTCCAGTATGCGATTGACCGAATAAGTGGGTTCCCCGTCTACGAGTCGCGGCGGGGGGGGAACCGGGGCTGGCGGGTTAATCGGGGAATGAAATACGGGTTTAATTTTGGAAACATGAAAGACGGGGTGAATCCTCCTGTACACTGGAGGGAGGTTAAGGCGGACTGCCACCGGACTAATGATTTTGGTGACAGTGAACGGGCCAATGAATTTGGGAGCAAGTTTATTAGAAACGGAGCGGAGTGGAATGTTCCTAGTAGAAAGCCACACTTTTTGACCAACGACGTAAACGGGAGGCTTAGACCGGTGGCGATCGGCTTTGGCCTTGGTGCGCGCCCCCACTTGGAGTAGAGTCTCACGGGCTCTAGTCCAAGTGCGGTGACACCTCTGGACGAAGGCGTGAGCAGAGGGGACCGCGACTTCGGATTCCATACTGGGAAAAATGGGTGGCTGGTAACCTAAACTACATTCAAACGGAGATAGGCCCGTGGATGACACTGGTAATGCATTGTGGGCGTACTCCACCATAGAGAGTTGCTGGCTCCAAGAGGAAGGATTCTTGGAGACCAAACATCGCAACACTCTCTCCAAATCTTGGTTGGCTCTCTCCGTTTGGCCATTGCTCTGGGGATGAAACCCGGAGGACAGACTAACAGTCGCTCCCAGTAATCTACAAAACTCTTGCCAAAATTTGGACACAAACTGGGGACCCCTGTCGGAAACCACGTCCATCGGGAGGCCATGTAAGCGAAAGACATGGTCTACGACAGTTACCGCTGTCTCCTTGGCTGACGGTAATTTGGGCAAGGGAATGAAATGAGCTGCCTTCGAGAATCGGTCCACCACGGTCAAAACAACCGTGTTGCCCTGAGAGGGCGGGAGGGCGGTGACAAAATCTAGTGCGATGTGGGACCAGGGTCTCGAAGGCACCGGCAGCGGTTGGAGTAACCCATCTGGGGGTCGATTGGAAGTCTTACCAGTGGCACAAACCGAGCAAGCCAAAACAAAACTGTGAATGTCACGAGCCATGCGCGGCCACCAGAATCGTTGCTTGACCAGAAAGCCGGTGCGATTTACTCCTGGATGACAAGCCACGTTGGAACAATGCCCCCACTGGATAACGTCAGACCTTAATTCCTCCGGCACAAATAATCGATTCGGTGGGCAAGCGGGCGGAGGCATTACCCCTTCTAGGGCCGTCTTGACCCTCGATTCGACCTCCCATGTGAGTGAGGAGACGAAAAGCGTCTCGGGTAAAATGCACTCGGGAGTGGACGGGCGTTCGGAACTGTCAAAAATACGAGATAAGGAATCGGGTTTGATGTTTTTGGAACCCGGGCGGTACGAGAGAGAAAAATCAAAACGACCGAAAAAAAGTGCCCACCGAGCCTGCCTGGAGTTCAATCTTTTGGCAGTTCTGATATACTCAAGATTCTTATGGTCGGTCCAGACGATAAAGGGTACCCCTGACCCTTCCAACCAGTGACGCCATTCTTCCAACGCTAGCTTGACGGCCAACAACTCCCTGTTACCAATGTCGTAATTGCGTTCGGCTGGCGATAAGCGATGGGATAAAAACGCGCAAGGATGCATCCTGTCGTCCGCGGAAGAGCGCTGGGAGAGAACTGCACCTACCCCCACCTCTGACGCATCGACCTCCACCACAAACTGACGTGAGGACTCAGGGGCTATGAGGATGGGAGCCGAAACAAAGCGGCCTTTGAGTTTGGTAAACGCAGCCTCAGCTGTGTTAGACCACCTGAACGTAGTTCTGGGGGAGGTCAAGGCGGTCAGAGGCGCGGCTAGTTGGCTGAAATTGCGAATGAAACGCCGGTAGAAATTAGCGAAACCCAGAAACCTCTGTAGGGCCTTACGGGAATCTGGGCTTGGCCACTCCACCACAGCCTTGACCTTGTCAGGATCCATGCGCACTCCCTCGGACGACACAATGTACCCCAAAAATGGAACAGACTGTGTATGAAACGCGCATTTCTCCGCCTTGACAAAAAGCCCATTCTCTAGCAACCTCTGAAGCACTCGTCGGACGTGCTGCACATGTTCCTGGAGAGATGAAGAAAAAATCAATATGTCATCCAGGTAAACATATATGAACTGATCGACCATATCTCGCAGCACGTCGTTGACGAGTGCCTGGAAGACTGCTGGGGAGTTGGACAGCCCGAAGGGCATGACCAAGTATTCAAAGTGCCCCCTAGGGGTGTTAAAGGCAGTCTTCCACTCATCCCCCTTCCTGATGCGGACCAAATGATAAGCATTACGTAAGTCCAATTTCGTGAAGATGGCCGCTCCCTGCAACCTCTCGAAGGCTGAAGACATCAATGGCAACGGATAGGTATTCTTTACCGTGATGTTGTTCAGCCCTCGGTAATCAATGCAAGGCCGCAGGGATCCGTCCTTCTTCCCCACAAAAAAGAACCCCGCCCCCGCTGGAGAGGAGGAAGGGCGAATGAACCCAGAAGCTAGAGAATCAGAAATATATTTCTCCATAGCCTCCCTTTCTGGGACAGAAAGCGAATATAATTTGCCCTTAGGCGGAGACATACCTGGTAGTAAATCTATTGCACAGTCGTAAGGACGATGCGGAGGAAGAGAAGCTGCTCGAGACTTACTGAACACCTCTCTCAGGTCCTGGTACTCTGCGGGCACGTTAGACAGATCCACAGCCTCCTCCTGAAACATAGAAGCAGAGACTAACGGACAAGCAGACACAAGACATGACTTATGACAACGGTCGCTCCAGGCAGTGATAGTTCTATGATGCCAGTCAATCTTGGGGTTATGGGACATGAGCCAGGGGTGGCCGAGCACTACGGGTGTCAGGGGAGAGTCCATGATAAAGAAGGGGATGGTTTCAGAATGGTTGCCAGAGGTGACGAGTGTGACGGGTTCCGTGATCAATGAAATGGTGGGTAGTTCTTGGCCATTGAGGGCATGCACGGCGATCTTGTGAGTGAGGGGTCTTGTGGGAATGTGAAGTCTCTTGGCAAGTGCAAAGTCTAGAAAATTACCCTCAGCTCCTGAGTCCAGTAAGGCCTGACAGTGGTGAGTGTGTGTGTGCCATCTCAGTCTCACCGGAAGGAGAGTAGATGATGTGGATGAGGTCTTCCTGGCAGAGATCCCACCCGACAGTAGCCTCATACTTACTGTCGGGCTTAGTCTTTTACTGGGCATCTATCCCGACGGTGTCCTGCTCCTCCACAATACAGGCAAAGCCCCAGGGATCTCCGCCTTTCCTTCTCCTCCCGGGAGAGCCGAGCCCGCCCTACCTGCATGGGCTCGGGATCGTAGTTGGTGCTGACCGCGTCCCTGTCGTTGGTATGGCGACTCTCAAACCCACCAGGGACTCGATTGGCCGGAACGCGTAGCTCCGCTCTAGTGAGCCGTGCGTCCACCCGGATGGCCAAGTCAATAAGCTTGTCGAGTGTGGTGGGGAGGTCCATGACGTAGATCTCCTTGTGGATGCGGTCAGCCAGCCCATGCAGGAACATGTCCCACTGCGCCTCCTCATTCCAGCGACACTCCGCCGCCAGGGTGCGGAATTCGATGGAGTAGTCAGAGACTGACCTCGCACCCTGACGGAGATCCGCGAGTATTCTGGCCGCCTCTCTTCCGGCGGCTGCGCGGTCGAATACCCGTTTCATCTCCTCTGAGAGCGCTTAGAACGAGGCACAGCATGGGTCTTGATTCTCCCACACCGCCGTTCCCCAAAGTGCCGCTCTCCCAGTGAGCAGGGTGAGAACGAACGCCACCTTGCCTTGTTCGTTCTGGAAGGTTCGGGGCTGGAGCGCAAAATGCATAGAGCATCTAGTAAGGAAGGGTCTGCAAAAATTTGGCTCACCGGCGTATGACTCGGGGACAGGCAAGCGGGGTTCCACCTGGGAGAGGGGTCCCGATGGCGTGGGTGGGGTTGGCGGCGTGGGTGGCGCGGTGGGAGCTCGTAGCTGTTGAAACTGTTGGGTGAGCTCGGACACCTGTGTCACTAGAGCCTGAATAACACAACTCGTGTTATTCAGGCTCGCCTCCTGGCTGTTCATCCTGTCGATGCTCTGGGCGATGAAATCCTCCAGAGTTGTAACTGGGACACTCGCTGCTTCCATAGCTTGGTCAGATCGTTCTGTCATGGCTGGCTGAAGAGATGAGGAAACAGTATGCAAGTGAAACAGAGTTTATTGTACAGATGAAGTGAGACACCGACAGGATTGAGGAATGGAGTGACACAGTACTGGATGGGCACACGGTGAAGTGGAGTGGTGGTGAAGACAGGAACCGACAGTGACAGCAAACCTCCAGACACGGGATGAGGACACGACAACACCAACACGAACTCCGATCCACAACACCAAACAGATCCACCGACGACGACGACGACGACGACGACGACGACGACGAGATGAAGACGTGGAGACGGAAACACTGTAGCAGGGAGACATCCAGGAACGATCTGACAGCGGAGAGGAGAAAGAGGTGAGTATTTAAGGCCACGGGAAATGAGCAACAGCTGGCGCGATTGACGAGGCACAGCTGAGGGAAGTGAGCGGATGATGGCTCGGCCACGCCCCCACACGTACAGCACGCACACACACATGACAAACCACGGGACAAAGAGAGACCGCGGATGGGTGAACCGTGACAGTATGTTCAGTTATTTCACTTTAATTGTAAAGGACCTACACATTGCCATTAGAGTAAAATTACTGAACCTAAACATAGGAGCCTGATAAAAATGCTAATTTCAGATGAAAATTTTAGACAGCACTTTTGCATCTGAACTCTTCATTTGTATATTTGTTGTGATTTGTCAACGTTGATGTCAGATTAAAAAAAACATTTAAGCCAGTATTTTTATATTCTATCTGGTTGGAAATTGCTTTATTTATTCGCCAAAGTCAATTTCCATTCACGTTTCGTGCTCATCGAGTGTGACTTTTGGACCATAAACAGTTTGAAACATGAAGTGTCATTAGGCTGATCTTGACCAATTAAGTCTGTAAGCAAGAAAGCAGCATGGCACTGGAGAGAAATTACATGCTGTCCAGCTCGCAGCATTTAGTGTGTTACATTTCACTGCGTTTCAGTTTTAATGTTTCAATTTACAAGCTCAGAGCTCTCCTTCCCTCCCTCACATGCATTAAAATGGATGGGTGTTATCTAACTTAAGACGCGTAACCTCAAACAGGGGGTGACTCTGCATGCATCAGTGCACAGACAGTCTCCTTTAGACTTCATACACCCTCCTGCATACAGGAGTAGATCTCTCACTCCTTCCATCTTCTTTCTTTCGCCCTCTCTGCAATATAATTGCTCCATACACCTGCAGTGAAGATCTCACCATGCTGGTAGGATCTCTCTTGGTGAAGGTCATGGCCATTACATGGCACACACGTTCATTATTAACATTCACCTCCTCACCCTCACTTTCACGGTCTTCATCATTTTTGTGTTTTCTGTCCTCATCGCTTCACTCTTCTGCAGAGTCTTAGTCTCTTTTGTTGTTTTTGCTAATTTAAAACCACCCTCACTTTCCCTCTTTCTGCCATGTCTCCATGTCCAACAGACCACTGATGTGCCGATGCGGCATTTCTACAAGCAAAGTGGTTGTTGTAAAGCTGCTTCCTGACAAGAGAGATGCAGCTTTTATTTACAAGAAGTGTGTTCACCTCAAAAACGTCTCTCTGACAGGCTTTTGGTTTATATTGAATCGTGGGCGAAAGCACTGATGTCTGAGTGAATGAGTTCTCGGTTCTCAGTCCGACCGTTTCCACCTGTATGACCAAGCTGCTTTGTGGACCAATTCTGAACATCATTGAACGCTGACCCCTTGACAGAAGCATTGCCTTCTCTTATGTGACACTTTCCCTGGTTACAGTTCAATACTTCAATACGCTTATTGAGGAAGGATGCCTTGAATTAATACTATTATAAGAAATACGGTTTAGTAACATTTTACTTAAAGCCTTTATGTATAGTGCATTATTAAGGTAGTATTCGTAATGTACATTGTGATGCTGTTCTTTTCATAAATTATTGCTACCAAAGTTAAAATGCATTATAATATTTGAAGGTTTGTCTTGTGTTTCAATAATGCATTATGCTCTCTAAAGGTATGCCAATGAATAGATAAGTATTATAAATGTATTATAACAATTATCATGAGATTATACAATGCACTATAAGGCATAATTAATGCATTTTATGTAAAGGCATTAAGTGTTACCAAACTTTCTATTCTGCAATGAATAGTGGGGGGAAAAAAGTCGTTTCCACAAAAAAACTAAAAAAAATACTATAATAAAATAAATACCTTGAGACAACTATGAGACTTCTTTAAAAAAATAAAAATAAATCTTGCTGATTCAAAACATTTTTACATGTATTGTTATCAGTGCCGATCCTACACTTTTGTCTCGAGCGAGACACTGTATTGTGATATGTTTGATATTGATATTGTGATATGTTTGATATTGTGCAGTTGCTTTGACACAATTTACATTGTTAAAAGCGCTATATAAATAAAGGTGACTTGACTTGACTTGACTTGACTGTATGACATACACACTTACGTAGAAAGGGCGACACAGCGCACCGCATTAAAACAAATGAACATTCATGTTTTCATAACCGCTGGCCAAATTCAAAATCAAAACTAAAATGAAATCGTGTTTTGGGGGCCCTACGCAGCTTGCGTACTTTGCGTATAGGGAGGATCAGCTCTGATTGTTATTATTATTATTATTTTTTTTTATATATTATTAAACTTTTTATTTTCTTTTTTTTTTTTCTTTCTTTTCCTTTTTTTATTGTTTCATCAAATTCAAAGTTCTTTAGAAAGAAATTTTGTAATATCTGGAAATATACATGTTTGCATTATATGTTTAATAAAAATTCATCTTTTATGAAATTCCCTTTCCTGTTCCTGCAGCTCTGCTGTGTTTAAACCGTATTCATGTCTAAATAGGACCATTATCTTTCACTTTCCTTCTTTTTCTCTCTTTTTCTTCACCTTTCCTTCCATGTTGTCCATATCTGGACACACAGTTTTTTTATTTTATTTTTTATACCTCTGACTTCCTCATTTCCATCCATCCCTGGGCTTATCCCTGAATCCCTTCATCTTCCCCCTTCTGTCTTTTCTCAGTTGCTATTTCCCTGTGTTCCTGTATCTCTCTTTGTCACTTTCTCTCTCTCACCCTGTCCCTCCGCTGTGTCCCTTATTCCCCGGTGTAATGAGATGGCTGTGTTGGTCCGGGTCACCGCCTCTCTCTCTATCTCTCTCTTTGGGAAACAGTATAGCAGAGTTAGAAAAGGGAGATTAGGCACATCAAACCATAGTAGCCTCAGTGCACACTGGGCAGTCTGGGTATTTTTAGATGACTATTTCACATTCTGCAGGTCCCACAGATTGAGTGTCGACTGCAGGCTCACACACACACATAAAGTGAGAGAACGGGAAAGGTTAACCTGCATGCCAACTCGCAGAAATATACAAACGCTCAAGAAAAAAAAACTGCTTCCTGTGGCTGGAACGAACATCTATGTATATCAGTGCAGCCAAAGGCAAGCACAACACACCTTTCACAGAAGGAGTCTTTCTTTAACTTGGTCTCATTAGCTCTGTTCCAAATCCTAGTGAGTTACCTTGCTGTATGCTATCTAGTACATAGGCAGCTGTCTTTTAGGGAAGCATCCAACTAAAATGAAATCTCATCTGCAGAATTTTCTCTGATTTATTTGTTTAGTTTTTTCTTGGGAAAATGGGATTTTATCATGTTAGAATGTTAATTGAAGCCAGTTGCACTTCATTCTTATCAGCAGACGAAGGTATAGCATAATTATACTAAATATTCCATTGCGTAAACGATGGCTGTTCTATTTCTGCTGAGTTCTGCATTTAGATTCCATAAGGGCATGCTCATAAGTGACTGAATTGGAACGCTCTACATAGGCAGCAAGTCAGCACACAAATAGCGCTCCTCACATAAAGCACAATGGAGACTCGACTCATTATTTGTTCCATTTGCTTGATATTGGTTAAACGCTGCTTTGCAGTAGCTGTAGCTAACAACATGATACTCTTATAAACATAAATGTGGAGTGAAAATCCATTTTTTGTCGTAGTTTTGATATTTAATTCATTAATTTATTAGTAATAGTAGTAGTAGTAGTATTTACGTTCACTTTTCACATTTTGGGATTGTTTCATCTGTCAAGAATGGACATGGACATGATGCTGCCTTACATTCTGGCCAAAACAAAAGTGGCATCAGGGCCCCATCAGCCACAAGGGCATCAGCCACAATGCTTTCTGCACCTTCCTTGTGAAAAATTCTCTAGGTTATAATTGTGCACAATCAGCGACCAATGTATGAGACACTGGTTCATGTTGTACATACAGGACAAAACAGTGAGTGCGTTATGGTCAGTCAAAACAGCAACAGGTTAGTGGAACCAATGTAAACTATAATATATTCTAAACCCTGAAGAACATATAATTTTTTTTCTTTGCATTCTATAAATATTTCTGCATTTTTGCCTTTTGACAGTACAGTAGAGACAAAGTGATAGTAACCAAATGATGAAAGGAATTGAACCCGAAACCCAAAAGCCATAGTTTAACTATTTTGGGATGTCAGAAGCAGTTGAGCACCACTGTCTTAGATGGTGCCATTTAATAGGCATTTGGAACAGCCTTTACGTTGTGAGCACTATGATGTTGTCTAGGTAGGCAGCTCATTATGTTTTTGAACAAGACTATTTTTTGACAGGTGGGACTGTCGGTAAGTAGAGTAATTAACAATGATTAGATGAGCTAACGATGCTTTCACACATTATGTGTGTGTGTTTGTGTGTGTGTGTGTGTGTTTAGCACATGTGAGGAGGATAATCATTTGTTCTTTTGTGCAAAAGTGAAAAGGGGGAAGAAACAGCTGTGGCAGGCAAAACAAAGAAACTCACAGAAAGTGTATTTATGCAGCGCATCTAAAAATCTACAACATGCTTCTTATAATTTCTTTGTGTATTTATAGTTTATACTGTGGCATTAAGTAACAAAAACATCTAATGTACCTGTATTTCTTAAAGGGATAGTTCACCCAAAAATGAACATTGTCATCACATACTCACACTCATGTGGTTCCAAACTTGTATGACTTGACTTCTTGGAATGCAAATATGGTTTCCCTTGTCTGCTGTCTTTGATCTTCCACAAAAGAACAAAAGTCATACAGGTTTGGAACCACATGAGGGTGAGTAAATGATAACACAATGCTTATTTTTGAGTTGAACTATTTCTTTAAATTCAAGCAGATGATGTTATACTTACGCAGACACCCAAAGCAAGATCCCGACAGGGGAGCTGAGCAGACAGATGAGTTTTTTTTTTTTTTTTATGAAGACACCAAGCCCAGCACAACACTAACTCAACAACCCACTAACACCTTGATTTATGTCTTCCTGCCTGATACAGTGCTTCAGAAGTAGCCATACAAACACAAAGCACCCGGATTACATGTGTTTCTGTGTGGAGTGTTACCCTTGTGATTATAACCCTGTGGCTCACGGTTCTTCCCTCAAACAGGCAGAAACCGCTCGTGAGCTTCTTGAGGGTCTCTAGCAAGGCTTTTGCTACTGGAGTTACTTGCTGATTAGCCCTTGGGCAGAGACTGAACTCGAATTGCTGTGGGGTTTCTATTGGCTCCTGAACTAATAACCCATTTGTTGGATCCTGGGGTGTGTGTGTATATATAAATGTCTATACACACAGGTGCACGGGTGCTTTCTCAAATTGTAATTGTCATCCAAATACATCCCAAACGCCCAGCGTGCACAGAGGCTGCTGTTTGATGTGAATGTATGCGCTCAGGGGCCGGCAGTCATTTGCCACGAGCAAACAAACATATTGCGCATTGCAGCAGCTGCTTGTATATAATGGTCCATGTGAGCGGCGAGGTTTACTTTCAGTAGTCGCTGAATTTATGGGCCATTTATGGTTTAGTAGCTTGATTCATTGCGAAATCCTAGCACTAATGCTCCTGGCAAGTAACGCTCCAGCCCCTGAGGTTCCCCTTACGGTGTGGGTGGATGACAGCACACCAGACAAGGATTCACTGTCGTCTCCCACTCACACACATTGACACAGGAAAGCAGTATGTTACATTAATCATCGCAAATGTGATTCGAAGGGATTCCGCCAGTCTTCTGTTTGCTTTTGTTTCTTCAGTTTTGTTCTCGCAGAAATGTGGCTTGCATGTCAAATGCAAATTCTTGCAGAAGGGTTTTATTCTAAAATCTTGTCACTTTTTTGAATGTAGAAAGGAAACTAAATAGAATAATAGTGATTGTGAGGGTTTGAAATATAAAATAAAGTCACATTGTGTAAGATATATATACATGTAGGTAAAATTTAAAGAAAAGTTGGTGCAGTTGTGAAAAAGTCAAAACAACATAAATGTTGCAGTTGTGAGATATAAAATCAGAATTTTTAGATATGAAGTCATTTTTTAGAACCAATCACAACTATGATTACCGGTAAATTAAATGTAAAAGAAATAAAATTGCAATTGTGAGGTAAAAATATTATGTATATACACTACTTTTTAGCAAATTAATATTTTAATTCACTAAGCAAACATTAAATTGATCAAAATGACAGTGATGAATACAGTTACAAAAAAAATCTATTTCAAATAAATTCTGTTCTTGTTAGCTTTCTATTCATGAAAGAATCCCGAAAAAATGAATCACTTTTTTCATAAAAATATTAAGCAGCACAACCATTTATAAATGTTTTAGAATTGTAATAGTATTTCACAATGTTCCTGTTTTAACAATATGTTTGATCAAATAAATGCAGCCTTGATGAGCATAAGAGACTTCTTTCAAAAACATCAAGAAAATGACTTCAAACTATTGAATTGTAGTGTATAAATTATTCATTTTAATTAATAAGTAATTGTATATACAGTCACATTGTGTGATATAAAGTTGAAACTATGCATTGGAATGTCATAATTTTGGGAAATAAAATTGCATTTCTGAGAGATACTGTTGCAATTACAAGAAATAATGTTAGAAATAAATTTCTAAACTTAATCTTTTAAATCTAAAGCACACATACTAACCGCATTTGTCTCTCCGTGGTATTTTCTAACACACACTTGAAACCTAGTTATGCCACAGCTTCGTTAACAAACAGAGAGAGCCAATGAATCCTCAGGGATATGTAAAACAAAGCATCCCTGGATGGCGTCCCAATACGGCCAAAGAAATCTGCAGTAATAGGACAGGATTCGCATTTAACTCCTAACATTGCAATCAAGCTACGAAGCACTCACTTGATTTCACAGGGTCTTCAGAAGCCTTGCATCTCGAGCCGTCCTAGTTACAAACTAGCCAAAAACACCCCGTAATTTCAAAGTTGCAGGTGTCTAGCTTTCAAACCCTGGCTAATTTAGAGCGCCATTACCAGTTTAGCAGGAAACTAAGAGGAACAGTTTCACCCTCTGACATTTCTTACCTCTGAAGAGCCATTAAGACAAATAGTCTCTCCCCCTCTCCGCTCACTTGATGAAGGACCCTGACCTTCTGATGGGGGCCTTATTTGATGTGAACCTGATAGCACTATCTTTCCAGCAGACAGATCCCACCTCTATTCCCAGAATGCCTCTGGGAGACTTGATGTAACGGGAGTTATATAAGTTAGATGTACATTCTCTCCAGAGCTGAGAGAGAGGGAGGTGACGACAGACAGAGAGAGAGAGAGTCGGAGATGGTTGTAAATTTTTAATTTATTTGGTGCAGCGGCAGCCGCTGTGTCCTGCCCTCATACACTCGCGCTCCAGCTCCATCTGACTTGCACCACAGCACCATCAGACCCGTGTGTGTGCGTGTACGCATGCGCCTTTTGTTATTGTGTACAAAGTGTAAATAATTACACAAGCTTTCTGGTTGGTTGCTCTAGCTCAGGGGTGTTTGAACGGTTATTTTAAAAGGTTGGTTATTTTTATGAGACAATCAAATATTCATGGGGGATAGAGGCCTTACAGTGATGCACCCATTTGTGGAAGAGCGGGTTTGTGTGTGTGTGTGCATGAACAAAGACATTTACCACGGATAAGCACATTAGATATGTGTGAATTACTTTGCATTAGTTTAAATCATGTTAATCTGTAGTTTTAAACACTTTTTAAAAGGTCAAGTGTGTAATTTCTGTGCCGCTAGCATCATTAAGCTGAATTTTTAAACAGGTTTTTGGGTTTTTCCCACTTATTGACTTAAAGAGGTGCAGATATAGGAAATATTTTTAGGGGGGAATAGAGTCAGATCACAACGAAGGTCAGATTCAAATCTTCTTCTCCCGTGTGACCACCAAGGCCTAATATTTCATGAGGACATTAAATGTCACTATGAAATGAGTATGAAATTCAACGATTCATTTACTGTGGAATCTCACAAAAATGAATCCAGGTCACAATATCAGAAGAAAAAAATAAGAGATTGTCTTTTGTAATTTTCCTCTTTTCCCTGTTTAATTCATCCATTTATTTGTTTATTCATTTATTTATATGGAAATTATTTTTCTTTTTGGGTAAAATATGACTAACAATTTCCTATGTGACTTTGACATTCACTATGGATGCACAATATATTGATATGATAATGGTTATTAGCTAATATTAGAGGTTTTGTTTTTTATTTATTGTCTATATTGGAAATATCTGTCAATTTTGGCCATTTAAATATGCTTGCTAATTTTCCCTGCATCGAATGCTTATGTAGTCTTTAAATCTGCAGAAATTATAATTATTTATATATATATTGTGACGAGTCGGCTGCCTCCCCCCTGTCCATCATCACCACCCCGTCCCGTGTTCGCCGCCCTTCACCAGGCTCCCGACGGGAGTGTGAGAGAGGAGGGGCGCTGAACACGCAGGGCTGGCGGCGTGTGATGAGGCGCACCTGACGTGAATAGAGCCTCATCACCGCCGCCGTTTAAACGCCGAGCGCGCCTCTCCTCGGGAGACCGGTCTCTTCCCCGTGCATGCACGCTGGTGTCCTCGCGGGTCCAGGAAGGGTGCGTCGAGCAGGACTGCCGCACCCGTTAGGCGGCTGACGGGCCAGGATTTTTTTATATATATATAATTTTTTGGGGTTTGTTTGTTAGAACTAATAAACATTTATTAAAGTTCTTTTTAAATCAGTATACATTAAATTATTTCATTTACAAGTACGTGATTGATTGCCCCATCAACTTTGGTCAGAAATCTTGGAGTAATCTTTGATGACCAGCTGACCTTCAAAGAGCACATTGCAAAGACTGCTCGATCCTGCAGGTTTGCACTACACAACATCAGAAAGATCAGGCTCTTTCTGACAGAACATGCTGCACAACTTCTTGTCCAGGGCCTTGTCGTTTCCAGGCTGGACTACTGCAATGCTCTTCTGGCTAGACTGCCATCAAACACAATCAAACCTCTACAAATGATTCAGAATGCAGTGGCACGACTGGTCTTCAACGAGCCCAAAAGAGCCCATGTTACACCTCTCTTCATCTTCTTGCACTGGCTACCAGTGGCAGCTCGCATCAAGTTCAAGACACTGATACTTGCATACAAAACGACCACAGGCTCAGCACCCTCCTACTTCCACTCACTATTACGAATCTACATCCCCTCCAGAAGTCTGTGATCTGCTAGTGAGCGACGCCTTGTGGTACCATCACAGAGAGGCTCAAAATCACTCTCCAGAACATTCTCGTACACCTTTCCTGGCGGGTGGAATAATCTTCCCACCCCTATCCGGAATGCTGGATCCCTGTCAATCTTCAAGCAACAACTGAAAACTCATCTCTTTCGGCACTACTTGACCTCATCCTAAACTCAAAAAAAATAAAAAAAGCTTTAATCTTTCCCTCTGTCTTTCTCTCCTTCCCTTGCTTGCTTTTACTTTTTTGAACAATGACTGAGACTTGGTGTTACGAGCACTTCCTCTGTCTGATTGCCTCTTCAAGATGAATTACTTCTTGTATTCCCCAATTGTAAGTCGCTTTGGATAAAAGCGTCTGCCAAATGTCTAAATGGAAATGGAAACAGAGTGGGATTTACAAGCCTGTTTCTCTCTCACTGATTGGACTGTTTTTGAAGCTGCTGCCACCGATCTGGACAAGCTCACAGAGACTGTAATATCTTACATCAGTTTCTGTGAGGATATGTGCATTCCTACCAAGACTCATCTAACTTACAACTACGACAAACCATGGTTCACTGCAAAACTCAGACAGCTCCGTCAGGCCAAAGAAGATGCTTACAGAAAGGATAAAGTCTTGTATAAACAGGCCAAATATACTCTGGAAAAGGAGATCAGAGTGGCAAAGAGGAATTATTCTGGCAAGCTAAGGAACAAATTCTCTTCCAGTGATTCTGCTTCAGGGTGGAAAGGTATGAAAGATATCATCAGTTACAAGACACCATCTCCCAGCACTTTGGAGAATCAAAAACTGGCAGACGGTCTGAATGAGTTCTACTGCAGGCTTGAAATAAAACCCACACCCGCCCTCAACACCTCTCAGGTCTTCAGAAAGAACAAAAGAAAGAAAGCACCAGGCCCAGACGGTGTGTCACCAGCCTGCCTAAAAACCTGTGCTGTCCAGCTGGTCACCATCTTCACACAGATCTTCAACAGATCACTGGAGCTGTGTGAAGTCCCCTCATGCTTCAAACGCTCCACCATCATCCTGTCCCAAAGAAACCCAAAATTACTGGACTTAATGACTACAGACCTGTGGCTCTAATGTCTGTGGCCATAAAATCATTTGAAAGACTGGTTTTGCCTTATCTGAAGGCCTCCACTGGACCCACTGCAGTTTGCCTACAGAGCAAACAGGTCTATGGATGATGCAGTCAACATGGGACTGCGCTTCATCCTGCAGCATCTGGACAGACCAGGGACTTATGTGAGGATCCTGTTCGTAGACTTCAGCTCCGCTTTTAACACCATCATCCCGGACACCCTTCAGAATAAACTGACACAGCTCTCCGTCCCCACTTACGTCTGTCAGTGGATCACCAGCTTCTTGACAGACAGCTAGTGAGGCTGGGAAAATTCTCATCCAGCACCCGCACCATCAGCACTGGAGCTCCTCAGGGCTGCGTTCTCTCCCCACTGCTCTTCTCCCTCTACACCAATGACTGCACATCTAAAGACCCCTCTGTCAAGCTCCTTAAGTTTGCCGACGACACCACACTGATCGGCCTCATCCAGGACGGTGACGAGTCTGCTTACAGACAGGAGGTTAAGGAGCTGGCTGTCTGGTGCAGTCTTAACAACCTGGAGCTTAACATGCTCAAAACTGTGGAGTTGATCGTGGACTTCAGAAGAAACCCCCCTGCTCTCCCCCCACTCACCATCATGAACAGCACTGTGACTGCAGTGGAGTCATTCAGATTCCTGGGCACCACAATTTCTCAGGACCTGAAGTGGGACAATCACATTGAGTCCATTGTGAAAAAGGCCCAGCATAGGTTGTACTTCCTTCCCCAGCTGAGGAAGTTCAGCCTGCCACAGGACTTGCTGAAACTGTTCTACTCCGCCATCATTGAATCCGTCCTCTGCACGTCAATAACTGTCTGGTTCAACTCAGCTACCAAATCTGACCTCAGAAGACTACGGAGGGTAGTCCGGACTGCTGAGCGAATCACTGGTACAACCCTCCCCACTCTCCAAGAACTGTACTTATCCAGAGTGAGCAAAAGGGCTGGCAAAATCACTCTGGACCCCTCACATCCAGCACACTCCCTCTTTGAACTGTTACCATCTGGTCAACGCTACAGAGCTCTGAGAACCAGAATGACCAGACACAGAAACAGTTTCTTCCCTCAGGCAATCCATCTCATGAACGCTTGACACTAAACGTGGAACACACAACTCTATTATACATTATTTATTCACCACACATACTTATTTTTTCATTTCAAATTGTCCCATATCAGACCTGCACACACATAATTGTCTATATTATATATTGTGTTTTTGCTATTTTGTACATTGACTATTTGTATATTATTATTTTATTATCTGTGTCCTGTCCTGTTGCAGTCTTTCTGTTGCACTATGGAGCTTCTGTCACTATAACAAATTCCTTGTATGTGTAAACCTACCTGGCCAATAAACCTCATTCAGATTCTGATTCTGATATCGGCAAGGCAAAAGGCAATTTTTTGTCAAATCGGCCGATGCCGATGTTTACATTTCAAGCATTTATCGGCTGATTCTGATAACGTTCTGATATAAAGTTTCAAAATAGTATATAATTTTAGCACACAATCAGTCATATCAGCAGTTATTAAAATAACATTTTAATATTAGTGCATCCCTAGCAATCACATTGTTCAGGGTGCAGAGGTTAGAATCATCATATTGCCTTGTCTTTAACATCTGAATCAGGCAGTCTCTCTATCCCCTCCTCTCTCACTATAGAAGAGGAGAGGAGAGTGAGAGCTAACACTGCCGTGTGTCAGACTTCCTGAAGAGAGTGGTGGCTCCCCATCGCATTGTTCACTTCAAAGACAGCGCTGCTCACTCTATGCTCTTTGAACAGACACAAGTGGGTCTACTGTAATTTGTCTGCCAAATAAAGCTCTTGGAGAGCGACTCGTGTATGTGCGCTACTGTAAGAGCTCAGCTGGGTATGAGACGTCTCTCAAGCATGAATAATTTACAAACTTATAAATGTTTGATACAATTGATTAGCATGTAATTGTTCTCATAATGACATCTCTAGTCTACAAGAATTGGTATTATATTGATTTATGTGTGCATAAGATGTTTGTTACTTGTTTATACAGTATGTGCTTATACAAGACTTATTTTCCCATGCTTCATACAAATCCACCCTTCAGCATAAGATGCTTTACGTCCTTTTTCAAGATAAATACAAGATACAAAATCAGCTGGATATGAAGTGAAACGCATCCTATTGAAAAGCCATCTCTGAGCACACAGATCTTTTCAGTCTCACAAAGAGGAAAAAAAGTGAAGAGGTTGAGGGTGGGAGATGTGTATTTCCATGGCCTCTATGAAAAGCTTTGCATCCATTTCTTTAGAACGAAACGTGTCGAGATGAGAAACCCAAGCTATCGTCCACACAGACAAACATGAAAAGGTCATATACTCAAACACTTTCAGTCTGTTGAGTCTGGGTGGTATTATCGGGAAACTCTACTTATTCACTTATTTATGTGGCCAATGTGAGCACTAGTATGAGCCTCTATTTCAGTTCTCTAAAGCCCTGTCTTCTGAATTATGTGTGAATACAGTCTAGATAGAGTGTCAACAGACAATCTTTAACCTGCTGAATGAACCTGCATTGTTAATGCAGAATAAAAGAACGTCCTTGATATTCCAATCATCTGACAATGTTCTGAGAAAAATCATTGGGTTCATTTGAAAGAAAGGGCCAATCGTAATGACAGTGACTTTATCGTGAGGTCACAGTATTGTTGGTTGTCCTCACAAATAGGATGCGTTGCTGTAGATATTTGATTTATTGTTTTTATTTTAGCATATGTCAAGATGTTTTTTCCATTTGAACAACAAATGCTTCCAAAACTTAACATTCCGGAGGGCAAAACATGTTTATGCCATTTATACATTTGCAGCAGTGCATAATGATATTGTTTCATAAACCAAATATGAATCAAACTCAAGTTATATGCTTCTAGGCATCTTCTAGGTATTGTTATACTGGTAAAGACAGAACAAGGAAATTTCTAATACAGATAAAAGAAAGTTTTTTTAAGTAATAATAGTAATAATAATCATGATTATGTTTACTATTATTTAAAACATTTATGAAAAATAGTTTTACCAATATTTCATTTGTGACCTTTTTTTTACTAATACTCTTTATTTGTTTACTATTATCACTATTATATTATTCACTATTATAAGTTGTTTTTTAATGTAAATGGAAACAAATTAATTAATTAATTTATTTATTTTTTTGGCTTTATTTATCTATTAAGCTTGAAGTGCAATGGAATTCTCACTTGAAAGTTAAAGGCTATAAAAATAAGTAATTTAGCAAAGAACATATTAAATAAACATTGTTTTCTGTTGAATTCATGGCTGATTTATGGCATTATAGGCACTGTTCTTTAGAGATGCTGCCATATATTGGTAGACCTGATATTAAAGAACTGATTTCATTGAAAACAGTTGAAAGTATCGGTACAAATATTTGTTGAACCAATTATCAGTGTCTAATTGCTTGCAATTGCTTTTAATTTCTCAATTAATTACTTTTAATTTCTCATTGGTAGTCACAAATTGTTGTTGTTTTTTTCTACCATTGGTAGTAACTGCATTGCATCACTACTCATTTGCATATAGTTAAGCACAGTTCAGATCAACCACACTGAATTGACAATACTGTTATCACTCAAATCACCAGCCCTCATTGAAAATGAATGACTTAGGGCCACTTTGTTGCTACAGATCATTGTAAGTGTGAATGCCGACATTTATAAACACATTTAGGTGCGGTTAAAAGCAAATTTGAACAGAGTGTTTGGCTTTATACCCAAATTCGTTTTAGCGGAAAGAGGCGGTTCTCAAGTTTCAACCATTATCACTGAAGATGTAAGTCTTTTTTTTGGGATTCTTTAGATTATGTACGGTAGATACTTGAGAATCTCCCTCTCTCTCTCTCTCTCTCTCTGTATCTCACTGTCTCTCTATCCACCCATGTGAATCATTCGCGGATTGCCCCCGGGAGTGAATTTTCTGTGTTACAGCTTTAACCTTTTACAGGGAATCCATCACAGTAATAGCCAGCCAAGACTGCGTCAGATACCATTTTTGCAATGTTTAAAGCTCAGGAGCAAACTGTGCACAGAGCTGCAGTTGTGTGATAAAAACATATAATGATGTGTGGAGCCTGGCGTGGGCTAAACGAAATAGTTTGGGATGGATATCTGAGCGTTATCAACTTTTATAGAGCTGTTAAAAGGCTGTTAGATGTGGTGAATGCAGTTTTAAGGGTTGGCAAGGTGCTAATCATTCTGCTGTATGAAGCATGTATGTACTGTAATTGGTAGTTGTATAGCATGTAATAGTACAGGTATGTGGTACTTGTTTGTCAGGCAAGTGAACCGCAGTGTAATTTAACAGGCAGACAGCAGGGTATTAAAAATCAACAATAAGGTGCCAGGTTTGAACGATATTTCTTTTTACAATTCTTCCCAATAGTTTTCTGTTATTATGGGATTAACTTTGTGCCAATTAAAATGAATGTAATTTTTGAAGAAACGTATGAAAATATAAACTGAAATGGAATAAAATGTCTTTGAAACTGGAAAAATAAATAATTGCATGCAAAATTTTTGAATTTGTTTTCTCTTCTTTCATTCGTTGATCTGTACTTACAAATACGCTTCCAGAGTTTTAATTTACGCTTCTAAAGTTTTCGTTTACGATTCTGAAGTTTTCGTTCGCCATTCTGGCACAAATCTCTTGTGGGGGCGGGGCTAGCAGCGGTTTGTTCTCATTGGCTACTGAGTTTTTGATTGACAGCTTCTTGACCTGGAAGTGAAGACGTCAGTGTTGCGCCCCCAGTGTGGATGCGACGGCTTCCTATTTCATTTTAGTGATATAACATTAGGAGTTTTTTTTCTAATTCAGTCTGTATTTATCTATTGCTTCTACTCTGTCAACATAAGCTTTTAGGAGCGCGAGAGAAACAGAAGATCATGGAGGTTTAATTGTTAAAGTACTGTATATAATACTGGAAATATTGTATAATGTCTAATGTTCTCGTAGGATATTGGTTTATTGCTCATGATTCTTTTGCATTGTAGGGTCTAATTAGGTTGAGCTGTTACATTTGAAAGATACTATCATATATATTGTGGCGGGAGGAGCCAACGACAGACACAGTGGGCGTGGCGTCAAGCCTCTGAGAGGTTTTTATTAAACAAAATATTTTAAATAAAGTGTCCAAAGGGGGAAAAGTGTCCAAAATAAACAGGGATCTGGTGTCCTCGTCGTGCTGCGGGGCTAGTGAAGGAGGGCAGTGTTCAGAAGGGAGTGGTCCAGGGAAGGGGCGGAGTCCGGTGGCCGCACGCGCTCCCCTCTCGGGGCCAGGAGCGAGTGGCGGCGGCGTCTCTTGCGCGGCTTCGTCCATCTCCGGAAATCCCGGCGCTTCTGGGGGATTCGGCGGCCCGGCATCCTGGCCCGTCAGCCGCCTAACGGGTGCGGCAGTCCTCCTCGACGCTCCCTTCCTGGACCCACGAGGACACCAGCGTGCATGCACGGGGAAGAGACCGGTCTCCCGAGGAGAGGCGCGCTCGGCGTTTAAACGGCGGCGGTGATGAGGCTCTATTCACGTCAGGTGCGCCTCATCACACGCCGCCAGCCCTAGGTGTTCAGCGCCCCTCCTCTCTCACACACCCACTCCCGTCGGGAGCCTGGTGAAGGGCGGCGAATACGGGACGGGGTGGTGATGATGGACAGGGGGGAGGCAGCCGACTCGTCACATTATGTGTGATATATTCAGACGTCAAGAAAGTCTCACTCCAGCCAGGCTATCGAGCTCATTTCATTACATATTCCACACAAAAGAATGTTCTTGCTGCCAATTGTTTTTATCATGCTGATAATTTTTGTTTAGTTATTTTATTAAGTTAACATTATCATCTAACATTTAAAATTGGAAATACATTTTTAATCAATCATCAACTCTTTCAAGTGTGACTTTTATAAACCTGTTGAATGAATGTAAATATGAAATATGAAATAATTAAAATAAATGTACATTCTTTATTGTCACTATAGCATATACACAAGTATCAAAGTGAAAGTCTTGAATGCAATTATGTTGTGACAGGAAAGACCAGAATCCACGAAACACTAACTGCATAGTATAATGCACTGTATTCTCATAATTTACATTACTACACAAAATGCACATAATATACAGAATGTTTAATTAATTATATGTTTTAAACACTGCAATGATCCTATAACAGTTCCTGTTACAGTATAAGTTACAAAACAGTGAATGAGTATGTTATGTTATGTAATGGAGTGCAATATCAGTCTTTATGGGGATAGTCCATCCAAAAAAATTAAAATTCTCTAATTATTTACTCACATTTATGCCATTCCAGATGTTTATGACTTTCTTTCATGACATAAACACAAAGATTTTAAGAAAATAATCCATCTCTAAGAATGCAAATGACACAAGTGGATTGTAACCCATGCACGTATGACAGTTGAACGGAAGCGATTGTTAATAGTCAAAAGTTTAAATGATTAGTTTTTTTCTTATCTGTTGTTTTACTTAAAAAAATATTGTTTTAACCACTAAGGTCAGATGGATTACTGTCACAGTCACTGTGTGTGGTTTTTAAAGCATCTTTAGGACTCACAGAGATGGATTATTTGCCTAAAAATCTTAATTTGTGTTTACCTGTCCAGTAGAAAGAAAGTAATATATATTTGGGACAGCATGAGGGTGAGTAAAAGATGGGATAAGTTTTATTTTTGGGTGAACTATCCCCTTAACAATTATATGCTGTTGGTATTCTACTTCAAGATCAGCATAGACTAATAAGAATAAAGTTCAACTTCTTGTGTACTTGTGAACTGTGTTTATTTTAATCTAGACCTCCAAAGAAATTGAAATATTTGCATAATATTAGGTGTCTGAAGATCCCAGTTATTCAAAGGTGATGTGTCTGAACAAAATAAGATTCTTGTCTGATGAGGGCAATGGATCTCTGGTACTACCACTGCATCCTCTGGGTCAGCATCAGAAGTCTGTTTATGGAAAAGTTGCTCCGCTCCCTGGAAATTGAGAAAGATGTATTATAGTCTAACAATACCAGCTGCTTTGAACTTGACACATTTCAAACTTAAAATATTTCAAAAAAATAAATACTCCATATAATTATTTAATTTGATATGTATTAGTAATTTTAACTTAGTAATAAATACATCAAAATTATGCACCATTTTTCCAGTTTCAAAGACATTTTATTCCGTTTAAGTTTATATTTTCATACGTTTCTTGAAAAATTACATTCATTTTAATTGGCACAAAGTTAATCCCATGTGTTATTCGACTTATGTCATTGTACTGTATCTTAAAAAAAAAAAACGACTTAAAATAATATGACCAGGAATGTTTCAATGAAAACAATGAAAAGTTAAAAAAAGGATAAAAGATGGAAAAAAAAATAAAAAGACCTACCATTAAAAAAAGGGGGGAAAAAGTCATGCCACTTGAAAATATCTGTTACGTGTCTCAGTGAATAAAGTGTGTAAATTGAAGATTTTCTTTAGTGGTTAGTGTGAGGACTTTGGCCCTGAAGCATTTTATGCTGACGGCTGTTTATTGTATACTGAGACGATTATTAGCTGGATATGTTGCTTCTATCAATCACTTTTATTCCTCATCTACCGCCTCTCTCTATCTCTCCCTCCCTCACGCTTTGCCTTCTAACTAACAAGGTTTTCCTTCCCACTGACATGAGAATGATGATGAGACAGCAGAATGGGAAAGTGAGAAAAGAGAGGAAGAGGGAAAGCCATTACTCCGTTTTCACACTTCAATACATGTGCACATCCCTGGAGAGCGCTCCATCTCTCTCTCTCTCTCTCTCTCTCTCTCTCTCTCTCTCTCTCTCTCTCGCTCTCATCTGTGGGTGTCATGGGGCAGACATATAGTTGCGTAAAAC
The DNA here is from genome assembly GCF_936440315.1 of Barbus barbus. NCBI lineage: Eukaryota > Metazoa > Chordata > Actinopteri > Cypriniformes > Cyprinidae > Barbus > Barbus barbus. The sequence goes on along the minus strand of NC_136755.1, from coordinate 23,215,122 downwards.
TTAATATATAGAGCATGTACACTGAAGAATGATACTGTAATGTGTTGTACTTCTTCAGGAACACATGCACATGAGGTTATTTTTATTGCAGGAACTGCACACACATATGTAAATGGATAGTTCACCCAAAAATTAAAAATGTAATTTGCTCACCTTCATGTTGTTCCAAACCTATTTGGAACACATCTTTTTCTTCCATGCAACAAAAGAAGAAGATGCAACAATTTTAAAGAATTGTTCTGGTCGCTCTTTCATGTAATTACAGGGAACTGAAGATTTCAAGCTTCAAAATGGATGGGAAAGTAACATAAAAGTGGACTTGTACAATTCTTCTAAAGTTTCATGATAGCTTTGTGTGAGGAACAGGCAAATTTAAGTTGTTCTATTGAAATCTTGACATCTTCCTTGGCTTTCCTGTAAATGTTCATGTGAGTTTTTGAAAGAAGTGGTGACTCAAATTTATTCTTTTCAATGAATCGGCTGATCCAGTTCTGGAGTTCTCGCTCATCCGGTCACTGCTGTTAACAACGCACTAGACTGACTCATATGAACCTTTTTTATGATAGTTTTATGGTGCTTTTTTGTCATTTTTAATGCTTCAGTTGTCATAGAGAATAATCGTGTTTTAAGAAAAATGACCAGTATACAGATTTTGCAGACATCGCATAGGCTTTTGTTTTTATACGGTATTTTTATATGGTTTTGATGTCACGGTTCGATATGGTTTCAGTACAGCAGGAGGAAAAAAACTAAACAATATATATTTTTTATTATTATTAAACTTGCTGAACAAACTGCTCTTTCTTTAAATACATTTAATTATAATTACAATTTTCTAAGGTATAAAAATCTACCTCAGCTTCTGCCCTAAACTAGGGAGACCTTTTACATTACTATAAGGTTACAATTAACAACAGAGCCCAAACTTAAATTCAATTACTATTTTTTTTTAACTATAAAAATTAACACTCAAATAAAAAAAAAAAATGTATGCATGTATGTTTTTAAAGTAACTTCTAAATTAAGCTATTTCTATTTGTAGTTGAAATATAATAATTCACAGAGTGGCTGTCATAACTTGTTTTATAAAATATTTATTTAAACATAAATGAAAAAATTAAGACATCACTAACAGGTTAAGTAAAATATAATGAGTAGTCTAATATTTCGCAAAAATGCTCTTCTGTAGACTTAATTTCTCTAGCAAATAACAAGCTGTAGACACTACTGATGACTTGCCTGAGGTAAATGAAATGCGATGACATTTTGTTTTAATGACGTCTTTCCGTGGTTGAAATGCTAATTGAGCAATTACGTGAGGGTTAAGATGTTAATTCATGTTTATTTCACATTAAAACTAGTAATAAAGTGGAAGGGATGATCGCGCTGCCGTCAGAACTGAAGGTGTTTGTATACAGCAATCTGTCGTGCCATGTCAAAGAGAGACAAATCGGCTTTTATTGTCTGAATTTCAAGAAAAAATTTAACGATTTGTTCGGTACACGTGCATATCGAACCAAAAAAAACAAATAAGTCTCCAAAAAAGTACTTTTAATTAAAATCACTGGACTATAAAAAGCGGTTACACTTTATTTTAAGGTGTCCATAATACATAATTACCTAGTTAAGTACTTAGTAGTAGCCATTGTACTTACATGAAACAAAATGTACTTACCATGTAACTAAGTTATGGAACAGTTTGTAAATATGTGGATGTAATAGGGAGCTGTTACACATATGTAACAGGCCGAGTCTGTACACAGCTACTTATGTAACCAAAAGATTGTTACATATGTGTTGCAGACTTTATAAAACGCAATTATAAATGTAAGTGCACAGACATAAGCAACTTAAAATAAAAAGTGTACTTCATGTGTATCAATACTGTACACCTTATCCAGCTGCACCTTAGTTTGATTTAACCCACCAGTACACCGTTTAAATACATATAATACATTTCTAATTACATTAAAATTACAGAATATTACACAGACATAAGCTACTTAAAATAAAGTGTATCAGGATTGTACTTAAGTGTAAAAGTAGCTGTGTAACAGACTGATACATATGTGTAACAGTAGCTGCCTATTACATCTACATAATTACAAACTGTAATTACATGCTGTTCCATAATTTAGTTACATGGTAAGTACTATTTATTTTGTGTAAGTACAATGGTTATTACTTAATTAGGTAATTACTATGTATTATGACACCTTAAAATAAAGTGTTACCCAAAAAGCTTAACAAGATGTTTCGGTGTCTATCCAAACACCTATCAGCTGTAAAAACAGGAAGTAACTCTGGCAAATATATCCACAAAAGTCACATGATCAACAGACATATAGAGGTCATATGACTACTAGATTAAATGTGTAACATATACCAGAGTAGATGTTGTTACAGCTCATGATGGTGCCCCTCCTACTCTCTAAAAGCGCTTTGATCTCTCCTTGCAGCGTCGTGGCACCGTTTCCAGCACAGCATTACTGATATAGATGTCCTAAGAAATCACACTTATTTCTGTAACAGCTCTAGACTTGGCAAAATGACGAGTCAAGTGAATGACCCAACATTTTTAGCCAATCAGAAACACTCTGTGCCTTTTATGTTTTTGAGTTTGATGACATGTCATTAGAGGGCAGAAATTTGGAGAGAAGTGTAATTCAGTGGAAGCTAGCAAAATAGCCTTAACTTAGGTCAAACCAAGCTCTTATTACCAGTCAAAAGTGTAGACACAGCTGCTCATTCATTTTTAATCTATATTATGGCAATTTTTCACATTTTATCACAGCTATGAAATAACAAATGAAGGTTTGGAATTATGTAATGTTCAACAAATCAAAAGTCTTTTTTTAAATTTGAGTGTCTTTGTCTAGACATCCAATCAACCAACCAACCCTATGAGATGCATCCTGGGACATTATTTTAGTATCTTTACTAAGCGATTTTCCTCATGGGAGCTATTGGCTGGTGCTCACACTGACATTTTAGTCTTAATTACCCTTTTGGGGACATTTGGTACCTGCAGTGTAGATAAAACACACACACTCACACACACGCACCCCTCTCAACATCATCATCTTCAGGAGTGTCAAGTACATCAGCGTCCCAATTCTGCGCCTCTCTGTACCCATCTCATCCTTTGTTTTCCTGCACTCTCATTTCATCTTTCCTCACTCTTTCATCTTCTCTCTTTATCTTTCTCTTTTCCACTCCTTGCCTGCTCTCTCTCCCTAAATATAGCAGCTTTGAAGCATCCCTCCCCAAAACACGCTGCATGACAAAAATCTTTCATTCAGTCTGCAAGAGAGAGAGAAAGCCCTAATCAAGGATGTGATTGCCATCTGTTGTGTATTGATAAAAGGCTAAGAAAGACACTGATTAAAAAAGAGGGGGAAAAGCTGTATGAAAAAAGAAAGCAGATACGGTGAGTAAAAGAGGAGGAGCGGAGCTATAAAGAGGGCACGTGAATAATGCGCATTTTAGAAAGCAAAAAAAACAGCTCGCATGTGTAGTAGTACAGAAAGTGTGAAAAAAAACAAAAAAGAGAGAGAGAGAAAGGAAGTGTGAAGAAAGACACAGAAACCGAGGAGAAAGGGGTTAGCGGAAGAGGAACGGAGAAGGAGTGGGTGACATTTCTGATCCTCGTTTTGTAATTGAATAATAATCTCCTGCGGGACCTGACCTAGAAGCGTGCAAGTGTGTGTATTAGCACGTTTTTTTCTGTGTGAGCTTGTGCGAGACAAAGAGAGTCAAATGAGAGGGGCCTCCATGAAATTAAACACTGCCCCCTGTTGTTTGATCAGTGCCTCGCATGCATTAAGCATGAAAAATGATCCGGTTTAATGTGCTGTGGCAAAGCATTGAAATATAACTGCTTTTCCGTTCAAGCAGGACTTATACATTTTTAAAAGGTCAATGAGATAAATCTTCCCTATTCTTCCATTGTCCATAAGACAATCCAAAGAATATGACACTGGTGCCACTCAAATAGCAAAAACACTGTAAACGTATTATAATATTTTGTGTTTTTCTCTTTTCGCCTTCCTTCCTCTCTCTTTCTTTCAGCTTGCGGAGAGAGGGCTACACCGTACAGGTCAGCGTTAATGACTACCTGGACATCTACTGTCCACACTACAACCAGAGTCAGCGGGGGACGCTAGAGCGTGGCGTGGCTGAGCAGTACGTTCTCTACATGGTCAGTTACCGAGGCTATCGCACCTGCGACCCGCAGATGGGCTTCAAACGCTGGGAGTGCAACAGGCCGCACGCCCCCCACGCGCCAATTAAGTTCTCTGAGAAATTCCAGCGTTACAGCGCCTTCTCACTAGGCTATGAATTCAACGTTGGTCATGAGTACTACTATATATGTGAGTATTAAACGTAATAACATAATAAATCACACATTGAAGAATTATATTTTTGCTAGCAATCTTCGGCAGATGCTTCATGCCTTAAATGTCTTGGGGGAAGTCGTGGCCTAATGGTTAGAGAGTCGGACTTGTAATCCAAAGGTTGCGGGTTCGAGTCTCGGGCCGACAGGGATTGTAGGTGGGGGGAGTGAATGTCCAGCGTTCTCTCCACCCTCAATACCACTAAGGTGCCCTTGAGCAGGGCACCGAACCCCCAACTGCTCCCCGGGCGCCGCAGCATAAATGGCTGCCCACTTCACTGTTCACGGTGTGTGTGTGTTCACTGCTGTGTGTCTGCACGTTGGATGGGTTAAATGCAGAGCACGAATTCCGTGTATGGGTCACCATACTTGGCAGTATGTCACTTCACTTCACTAAACAGCAGCATCTGGAAGGTGAAGCTAGCCAACTATGAGTAAATTAATCAGTCACATGACTCAAAGTCTCATTTTTATTTTTGACACACATTGGGGAATTTATTCAGTAATTGTGTTTCAGTTAAAGTTTGAGGATTGTTTTTGACCTAAATAAAAGTTTATACTCAAGCAAGTCTGTACATTCTGTGTGCACATTCTGCAAATAGAAGAAAAGTGGAGAGAATCTTAATGTTTCCATTCACAATTTTTATCCAGCATCCCAATATTTGCATAAGAGTATGTGGATGAAAAGCTGGTGGCACGCTACCACAGAAAATACTTCAGACTTGCTCCTCAGTTTGTAAAAACAAGCTAACAATGGAAGTATCTAGGGCAAACGTTGCACAATTACAAATGGATTTCTGTCAACAAACTCAGGTGCAAGTCAAAATTATTTCTGTGGTTACTGACAGCATGCCACAGATGCTGTCCATAGAGCTTAACTTGTATTTAAAATAATAATCCTTTAAAGTGTTCTTTAGCCGGCAAGTTCTAGGTTGCAGTAAGCTTACTTTATCTAAACTCCACTGACAGAAAAGGTTATTACACTGGGAAAGGCATACTGCTGAGCAGATGGAGGTTTAGTGCTTTATTCAAGGGGACATTGTTAGCAGAAGTGCCTTGGCAGGATCCTCCCTTTCATGATTGTAGCACCGAGCCAATCATGGTCCTTCCTGTCGTGGAGTTTTTTGAGTTTGGAATAAAAGAAGTGAGAACTTTCTGCGTGAGCATCATTATGTGCAGGGTTACAGATAAGTCATACAGATGCGGTTAACAAAAGAAACTTGTGAAGAAAACAATTTGCGACCCCAGTGATCGTCTTTAAAAGGCTTTATTGTTACAAAGCGGTGGTTTGAAGCAAGGCGGCGAGTTATTTCAAGCACAACCATGTTTCATTCATTTTACCAAATCACAACTGAGAATAAAAGAAAGCTCCTGAGGACAGGCTCTAATGCATCTCTCCTAGCAGTCCATTTGCAATCAAAACTGCCTTGTTGGTGAAAAAGGGACGGCTTCGTCATTCAGAAGAGCTTGTTATCGGGATACGGACGATATGGGCAGACGCCGATCATCAGTCTTTCTGGCATTTGGGTCAATTGCTACCAATTAGAGCGCACCCGTTTTGATTGAAAACTTTTTTAATGCAGGCTATAAACCAAGTGTTAATAGAGCATTGCTAATGATGATTTTCTGATGCATGTCCCACCTAATGCTAATAGTCGCCTTCATTAGTGCGGTCTGTAGGCAGGTTATTAGCGATAGCATGACAACTATTTGGTATTGAAAAATGGTATCGCACTCAAACATTTCTATGAGAACATGACCCATATGTTTATCAACCTGAAAACAAGAAACGTTATCTTTGTCTGAGCTCTGGGGAGTTCGTTTGGGGCCAATTCAGCAATCACAGATGGTATCTGAAGCTTGTGGAAATGGATAATTTAATAAACGTACACCGTATCTGTTTAGATCAATGTTATTTATTTAGTTTTTATCTCAGCAGAAGGAGCTTTGCCTTGGATACCTTAAAGGGACTATATCATGTGCTTTGCTCTTTTGAAATAAAGCGTTGAGACACTTTAAACCAGGTAGCTACTCGTTTCTTGTGCAAAGTTAGTTATTCTGTGCTCATTTACGTAAGGAAGATTTAAAGGTACAGTAGCAAAAACAACTTTTAATTCTAATGGTCAGAGTAGGGACGGAAATGGTAACAAAATATTTCTGTCATCATTTACCCTCAATTTGTCATCATTTTGTCATCATTTACACTGAAGTTGTGCCTAACATTTTGTGGTAGCCATTGACTTCTATAGTAGGGGAAAATGCTATTGAAGTCAATGGCTACCAGCAAGTGTTTGGTTAACAACATTCTTTAAAATATCTTCTTTTGGGTTCAACAGAAGAAAGAGACTCGTACAGGTTGGAACAATTTGAGGTACCGGTAGTAGATAATAGTTAGTGTTACATCCAGATCCAAAAGTTGATCTCAGTGCATGTTATTGTCCAGTAGGTGGCAGTAGGTTAATGTTTGTGCTTTCATGTGTTGTTGCAGCTACACCAATCCATCACCACGGACACAGCTGTTTAAGACTGCGGATTTTTGTCTGCTGTTCTACAGGTGAGCAACATCACACACACACATAGAAACAAAAAGCATGCAAACCACAAGTGAAGGTCATGATGATGGGTTTAATGTGTGTTTGTGTGTGAGCAAACTATGTTCAGAGCGTAATGCTTGAACACGTTCTGTGGCCGCTTTGATCACAGCCATGTGTGGAGAGCTCTTATCCCCTGCTGCTCTCTCTTTCAATTTGTCTTGTCACTCTTTGCTCTCTTTTAGTTTGATATCATAACTCATTCATCTCTTCAACACAAGTTTATTTATATTAATCACTGATAATTCTCTGTGTGTTTGTAAATGCTTTGTGTTTACATGCTGTACATTATTATCATTTCAAGTTTGAATGAGTGATGTGTATAAATAAGGGATAGCAAGAAAATGTAAATTAAATAAAAAAATGTAAACTCAATATTAAGGCAGTAAATATATGCATTTTGCAACAAACAAAAGCATGCTATGCCATAGCAGCTTTTTATTTTGGAGTATTATAAAAACACTATACATGAAAAAATGCAAATAATGCATATTAGTAGCATATTGGCTATTTATTAATACTTATAAAGCACATATTCTGCATGACCATATTCTACAACCCAATACCAAAACTTACTAAGCAGTAATTAGGAGTTTATTGAGGCAAAATTCGCAGTTAATAGTTAGTTAATTAAAATTTGACCTTAAAATAAAGTATAACCTGAACAGTTTCTTCATCAAAAGAGATTTGGAGAAATTTAGCATTACATCACTTGCTCACAAATGGATCCTTTGTAGTGAATGGGTGCCGTCAGAATGCGAGTCCAAACATCTGATAAAAACATCACAATAATTCACAAGTAATCCACATGATTCCAGTCAAGCAACTGATGTCTGGTGAAGTCTGCTTGTTTGAAATAAACAAATCCATCATTAAGGCTTTTTAATATTAAACAATTGCTTCTGACTGTAATTCATAATAACCCTTCCTCCAGTGGAAAAATGTCCATCCCCTGTTGCCCTCAAACCATCAAAGCCCACTGGCATATTTGTTTAGAACTGATTTAGGACTGTTTTTCACATGTAAAACGTGCTTGATTTGTACATATTTTTCTCCTGATTCAGATTAAATGACTTCCACTGGAGAGAGCAATAGTACGAATAGAGGACTCCTTTGAATTTGTTGATGAATTTGTTTATAACAAACGCAGCTTTTCGTTTTACAAGGCTAATTGATGGACTGGAGTTGTGTGGATTACTTGTGGATTATTGTGATGTTTTTATCATCCGTTTAATCTCTCATTTTGACGGCACCCATTCACTGCTGAGGATCGATTGGTGAACAAGTGATGTAATGCTACATTTATCCAAATATGTTCTGATAAAGAAACAAACTCATGTATATCTTGGATGGCCTGAGGTTGAGTAAATGTTAAGCAAACTTTCATTTTGGGGTGAAAAATACCTTAAGTGTCCAAATAGTCTTTGGGGCCACTGTCACTCAGATCTTGTTTTCTCTGCTCCAGTCTCTAATGCAGATGACGACTCAAACCAGAGTCCACCTGACTACACTGTCAGACCCAAACTGCATGACATTGGTAAGTAAACACACACAAACACGTGAAGCCTGCACACACATTGGCTTTATAAAAGTATGTAACACAAATGTTCATTTGCTCTCAGATATTTGGCTGTTTCCCATTTTAATCTGCCTAGTGAGCATCTGAAATTCCTCATAAAAGCCAGGATGACCATTAGGCCAGATAACGTCCTGTGACTAGGGGATGGCCAGTAACAAACAAATGAATGCACTTATTCATTTGCTCAATTTTTGCTTCCTCATGCTCACTCAAATATTATTTTTATTCTGAGAAATCGAGCCGTAAATGTGCAGTGAGACGCATTACGAATGCATCTGAAATGTACGTCCAGCAAATATCCAGAAACCCAAGTTCACATCAGGTTCACTGGAAGGGTCATCGGGACACACTGCGGGATGCACAGCGTGGCTCAACGCCAACATGCCCTTGCTAAAACACATAACAAAACAAATAGCTGGCATTTTACACCGTCCTAGGCATCCAAAAGCACTCCAGTAGTAGGTATGTCTTTGTGTGTGTGTGTGTGTGTGTGTGTGAGCTTGTAATGCACAGGCCATTCAAATTGAAACTGATTCTTGTATCCATTTATGAAACACATAAACCACATGAACAAATGACCCTCTGTTTGTACGCAGACCCTCCTACTGTACTTCTAAAGCTGTCAACATCCTGTTAGCTTTCTCAAACCGTATATAATAAAAAAACACATTGCTGACAGGTCAACCACCCTATTATAAGAAAAAAATGGCATGTGTAGCAGTCTTGAGAGTAAGTTTTACTTTGTTTTCTGTCAACAGCTCCATAATACCATCATTTGTGCTGACGCTGCATTAAAACATTCATTCTGCTTAAGTCTGCGTAGCATACATTATATAGTGCGTTCCAGTCAGGGATTATCCTTGATGAAACAGATATGATAAAATAGGGTTACGGATGTCAAAAAGCAATGGCTAATCACTATTCTGAAAAGACTTCCAAAGTTTAACACAGCCTTAGAGACCCAGGAGACCTGATGTTTCTTATTTCAGCTTGCCAAGTCACAGGGAAAGAAGTTCTGTGCTAGTTTCAGCCAAAAAGCTGTTTATTTGGCTAAAAGGCTACTGTAAACATATCTATAAATGATTAGCCAGTGGTTGGGTGACCATACTGCTTCTTTTTCCTAGACATGTCCTGATTGGGAAATTGCAGCAAATTTATGGGAATTGGCTTTGGTTGTTTTTTTTGTTTTGTTTTTTTTATTGAAATGCGCTATACAATCATCATACAATATATTTGGACATGTTTGCATTGCGTTGATCATTCTCTGTAGATCCCACCTTCTTGCACACCTCCATTGGTCAAGTATGTAAAAAGACTGCACATCTATTTTTCAAACGACTTTTCAGTCATTACTTTCAGCAAGTATGAAAACAATAGCAAAACAAAGGCAAAACCCAGACATTTAAAACAATTTAGAAATACTGGCCAGGATAGTCCAAGAAACAAAAGAAGATGCCCTAGTGAGTGGAATCAGACCATGGATATTGCATATTGTTTTGTGGTCATGGAAGTTTAAATATATTTCAGTAGCCAGTTTTCCTAATTTTTGTGCAAATCTTGTGATATTGCATACAAAAATGCTGGATGGACACCAATATGCATTTTTTCATAGTTTTTTTTTTATTTATTTTATGTATTTTATATAGTGACAGCTCTCTCAAATGCATAGAACATGCTGTTTTATTTTATTTAGCAATATTGCAGTTTTTTGCGTGAAATTCTTACACTTAAATAAATACTGTTGTTTTTACAAAATAAAACTGGCAGCTGTGGTTGCCAGAATTATTCAGTAAACCTTTTAAAAAAAAATTAGATTAGTCAATCCATCAGCCATTTTCTGCTGAATTAACAACCAGTCCTATCCCGATAAAAGGTGTAAAATGCCTTTTAGAAAATTACAGTGCAGCTTGTATTAACAGCTAGAACATTTTTGTTTACTTTTGCACTTTAAACAATTCTGGTGCAGTGTTGGATCAGCACATGTTGTCCAACGCTAAATCTGTGTCCTTAAGCAAAACTAGTTGAGACCCACTAGGGTATAAGACTATATTTGTTTGACAGGAAAGTTGTTCCAGGCCCACCAAAAGATGTTGATCCAGAAATACATCCTACATTGTCACACAGAGAGCAGAACCAGTCCAGTTGGATTTTTACCTGCGAGCATTAACAATAACAAATTGCAAACATTTCCATGATGTGTTGACACAGCTCTGCCGATACGTCCATTGAGCCGTGTGTCTATGTTCACTCACGTCTGCTATCACAGCAGACTGTTTAACCTCTAACTGCTCGAGCGTCCTTTATCAACATCCAACATGGCTGCTGCAGATAAGAAATGTCACACATTCTTTGTTTGTTTCTGTCTGATATCCTTCCCAGTTCTCTCTACAATTATATCTCCTGTTTTAATAGATAAGATTTCTCTCTCGCTATCTCTCCTCCTCGCTGCTGCTTTTTTTCCCTCCTTTCTCTGTCTCTCTCTTTCTAAGTGATTATATTCATCATTAATAACCCTTGTAGAATGTTATAGAGCTTTGGGGCCAGTAATAATACAGAAAATGAATGGATGAGTTTTATCTTCCTTATATTTGGAGAAGGCTGTGGGGAAACCATTACAGTTGCTGTAGGTAATGACATTACTCAAAGAGGGATCATTATTTCCCCTGCTCCCTTTTGTCGTTTGCTGATGTTTAGTTGGTGAAAATTTAGCATCTACAGTATGTCAACGTCTAACTGTAAGGTACAACTTTTTTTCCTTGCTGTTGCTTAGTGGTAAATGCATGTTTTCTTGACACTGACCCATGGTGCTCATGTGAGGTATGCAGGTTTGATTCCAGCCTAGAGTGATGTTCCCATCACATTCTCATTCCCTCACTCTTTTTTTCAATAACTTCCAACCTTTCTCTTGAATAACATGCTGATATGATTAGCCTAACATGATGGAAATAGCTGCAGTTAATGTATTAACATTTATATATATTTTTTATATTTTACTCTGAGGCAACTTACATAGTTTTATAGACTCTTTACCAGTATAATAAAGGTTTTAGATGCTCACTAACTTCTTTCCTTCTTTCTTCCTTTCTTTCTTTGATCTCTCCTTCTCTCTCTCAGATGAGTTTAACCCTGAGATCCCTAAACTGGAGAAGAGCGTCAGCGGCAGCAGTCCGTCTGGAGACCGACTGTTAATCACTGTGGCGACGCTTCTCCTCGCTGCTCTCCTCGTGTCCTAGCAACCGTCTCTCCCTCTCTCTGACATTTCTGAGCCAGCAGTCCCGAGCGCTCCGAGAAAAAGATCGCCTTTCGTTCAACCTGTGCGGGAGATTATCCAATCAGAACAGATTAACCACTAGTCGAGCCCTAAACGTGGGAGCTAATTGTAGATCTACTGCACCCAAATAGTGGCCTTTGTCTCCACAATTTTGGACCTTACGAATAAGGATGACATGCATCGATTTAAGAATTTGCCTTTGTGATGGAACGTCCACTCTTCTCAAACAAACAAAAATAAGTGAATCTGGTTAGACAGTGAGGTCTCTACCTCTAGCTGCATCTGCTCTCATCTTCAATGAACCTATCCAGACTGGGGCAGCTCTTGAGGTGGATATTTTGGGATTGACATGAGCTCAAATGGAGATGAAGAGCATCAGAGTGGCCAGTGCTTTGACCGCTGGATCTCAGCTGAGGGACTCGAGGAGTATTGGAGACCTTTGATCCTGTCTTAACATTCTGTCACAACCCATACCTATGTGACTGCGATATGTGTCAGTCATTGATAGTGCTGCAGCAGAGATCAATAAAACTCATTTACCAGTCACTAAGTTCAGGTGTTAGGCTTATGAATCGATCACAGAAAGGCACGGCTGCTGTTTCTGCTAGTTGCCAGGCTGGAGTCTCGTCTATGAGCTGTAATGCGAACGCTTTCCATCTAGTTTCCTAGTTCCATTGCTGAACTTGGAAATTAGAGGCACATTATCAGTCAGAGACCATCACTTTTGTACATTGTGTGACCGAAAAAGTTTGGTCATCAAGCAGCGCACATAACGAAAGAGAATCGGACCGAATGAACGGTAGATGATAGATAGATATGTATTTGCTATAGTACGTACATGTCATCATGGGAAGGGACTGGATTGCCACTGATTAGCATAGTGGCCATTTTTGTAAGAGTGTTCGAGTCGTAAACTGCAATTCGCTGTTTTATATCAAAGAATTGTGATGCAGAATTAGTTTTTACCGTACGATACATATTTAACTGCTCTTTGAGTATGTTACTTTATATTCTTAATTTATTGAGTTGTTTATTGATCATTTGATCCTTTTTTGAAACTTTGTGAGTTTTTGTCTGCTTTCTTGAGGGATCTTTCCTCATCTTTGCTAATGCCAAATTATTTTGTTTGTTTTTCTTCGTTTCATGGCCTTTATTTCTGTTCATGTGCCAGCAAATTGAGTCACAACTCATACAGTAGTAACAAAAAAAATCCTCTCAGTTGAAATAGGTGCATTATCTTTAAAAGGAGAGCTGTTATTATAGGACAGTGTGAGATTGTTGTAGTCTATATTGGTGGGCGGGGCTGGGAGGGTGTTTAGGGAGGGGTTTCTCGGAAGGGGCGGGGCTTCAGTGCAGTAATGGAATGAATAAGCATTCCTCAGACGGCTGCAGACAATGTCAAGAGTGAATGTCTATGTAAATGTGTCTGCGTATGTGTCTTATGAGTGTGCACTTTACAGGGGATCGTATGAAAGCGTGCGTGTTTTGGCATTTTCATATGCATTTAGATACACATTTGTAGGATTTAAATACTCAAGCTTGCGTGAGAGTTTCGGCTGGTGAGAATGGGGCGGGTGAGAACAAAAGCATTTATCATTGTTGGAAACAACAGTACCAATCGTGTTTACCTTAGAATGATTACAAACATGTAAACGAATCATGAATGACAATTACCAGAATGAAACTTAATAAACCATTCTTATTTTAAAAGTCTGTTTACTGTTTTTCTTATTGTCTGCAGGCTGCCTGCAGAGAATTTCAGAATCCTAATCGGCATGACATGATTCTGACACGATGTTTTGTGTAACTGAGTATGCACTGACTAACTCATCCAAATATTTAGTTTGTGCTCTTAGAGTTTTGTTTCATTAGTGTTTGTAGCCACTCCTTTTTTACCGGTACACTGGTTGTCAATCCACATTTCCTACTTGAGTGACAACTTGGATTGAATCTGACCTGTAGTGACGGCTATAAAATATTCAAATAATATAAAATTGTATATACTGAGATATAAAATAAGGTAGCATACTGTAAATATATATTTTTCTATTTCTAATTCTCTTCTAAAAGAGGAAAATGTAACGCTGCTTGTTCAAAGTAATTATTTAGCATATTATTGGTAGTATGGCAATTATGTAAGATGTTTCTTGCGCAAGCTTTGACTTTAATTAGAATTTAGTCCTCACAACTGAGTCTGTTTCTAGAAGGTACATCTGTCTCGTTTTTTATCTCTCCATCTGTGTTCTGCACTTTGTCTCTGTCTGTTATTTAATCTGCTCTGTTTCACACCCAAACGTACTCATTCACATTCAGCTAGACCAAACCCTCGTCTGTCTCCTCAGGTAAAAGGTTCCTGATGAGAATCTGACCTCAGAAGCGCCTGCACCTACGAATGCTACTTCTCTTACGACACACAAATCAAAACATTCAAGGTGCCCATCATTAGGGAACACACACATAGTCACAAACACAACATAAAACACTCCACTGACAGTTCTGGGAAGATGCGATTGTTCTTCTCAATTTCGGCCCTTCCATCTAAGGAGAGAATGCCTCGGAGCAAAACGTGTTTGTGCACATCTGTCTTTTATTCTCTTTTTTTCGTTATGTCGCTCTCTGTCTCTTCTGTTAAGTGTTGTTCAGTTCCAAGGACACTCCATGTACAAGCGAAGATAATCAAGACCCTCGAGATTCAAGGGTGATCAAGGGTAAGCAAGATTAAATCTCACATCAAACATGTCCGTTTTGATCCAACTCGGCTGCACATAGTAATTGTGCAATTAACCATTCGAACTAAAAACATGATTGCACATTTCTTAGAAGCCATTATTGGTGGTGTATTTGTGTAGATGATCCAATTTGTCCATCACGCTAATAATTGTAATGTTGATGAGATGCCTGTTCTGAGGCCTGTAAGCAAGACCAGACAGAATCTGTGTAATAGCATTACTTGGCGCTGATGTTGAGGGAAAATCATGGTGAAATGCATTAAGCGAGGAGTACTACATTATTGTTGATAGATAAAGTAACTTAAGTAATATACTAACACACAAGGGTGTTGAATGTTGGGTATTTGCAATCAGTGTGGATCTGCCTTTAAGCAACTTGTGTAAAGGAGCTCACAGCTGACTTCCTTCAGGCGACCCATATGCTGCTCCTTGACCTCCCAGATTGTGGTGGCATCTCGTCATTGTGAGTGCTTTGTCTTGCAGAGTTAGCAGGAATTCATTAAATAGTAAGAATAAAACGTCAAAATATATGAAAGCATAAGTTACAGAGGGAATGATTTTCACTGACTAAGCACTTGAAATATTCTTTACCATATAACCATAATATTTATAATTAAATATTTTTAATATAAACTTTTTTGTTGAATTTTATAATTTCTAGGCATATAATTACATATAATGTGTATATATATATATATATATATATATATATATATATTCATATTTAATATTCAGATTTAGTAAAATTTCATAAATATACATTTGTAATGTTTTAATTTCAATTTCATTTGTAAATTATAAATAAAATGTAGAATGCAGGTACAATGATAAAACAGTTTAATACATTACCATTTACACCATCGATCGATTCTACTGTAAAGAGTGTGTAAAGTGTTAAAGGAATAGTGAAATTCTGACATTATTTGCCAGTACTCGTCCTCTGCATATACTGTAATTGTTTTTGTGGAGCACAAAATGAATTTTTGCAGCATATCCTGACCAGTTTCCATCTAATGACTGTGAATATGGAAATGTGAAACTCTAAAATGCACCCTTATAAAAATATTCCAAACAACTCTTTCAAAGTCATGTGATAGCTATTTGTGAGGAATAGATCAGAATTTAAGTCGAAATCCATCTACTGAAGCTGTCAAATCAAATGTCAGGTGCACATGGAAATATGAGAGAAGTGAGGCATTGAGGCAACACACCTTTTTTCATGTTTAGAAAAGAACTGTGTGAAAATTCTACTAAATTCTCATTTTGTGGTCCACTGAAAAAAACAACAACAGCATATGGGTTTGGAACAATATGAGGGTGAGTCAATAATGACAGAATTGTCATTTTTTGACTCATTCAATTTGGTTTACCGTTAACTTTCAATAGTGCGTTTCAATGCCCTTCAAAACTTCACTCCTGAAACTAAAAGTCTGGTTGTGCAATCAGCAGCCGTGAATGAGCTGATGATCTCAGTCTTTGGCCTGGCATCGGTCCCGGGCACGGAGAGCTTCATTAGCCTGTGGTGCACCACCAGAGGGTGTCAGGTTCATCTGTGACCTCCAACTCCCAATTATCTTGTACCATTAACAACAATAATACTAATTATGTCTGACATTAAATGGTACAATGTCACCATTGTATTGCTTGCTGCAGACTGTAGCAGTTGGACAGATGGTGCAACTACCAATGGCCACTAACAGGGATCCTGTTGTTCATTTAGATATGGAGCAAGGTCCAGTTTGGAGCAGCAGTCCTAATTACACCAAGATGGCTGCCAGATTTTGCCCATATGGATTTTGGCAATGCTTTGTTTGTTAGTTCATGTTAAATGCTAATGACATGGTACCACAATGATTGTTGGCAATATTGGCACTATTGTGTAGTGAGCTAAGATAAAACCATAATGCTAGATTTGCTTTGCCAACTATTTTGAATAAGACAAGGTTTAGGGAACAAAGAGATTAACTTTATTGTTGTTCGCTTATGAGTTGTTTTTAAAGGCAACCTGTTAGTTGTTTTTGCAGAGCTTAATGCTAACTTGCTAATTCCCTCCATTATTGTCCTATTGTTGTATTCAGAAAGAGCTAAGCCTGGCTCAGAGTCTTAGCTAAACATTTGTGTGGCCTGATTTTTGGTAGCGAGGGGTTACGACAAGATTCAAAGTGTTCGTATTGCATGCTAATTGACTAGTATCCTCATGAAGATGTCTTGTGGAATTTGACTTCATCGAAACAACCTACTAAATGGATTTAGAGTAAACACATTTTCTGAAAATCCAAGACTATTTAGTCTTAAGCAGTTCTCTGTGAGAATATAAATCACTTATCGAAGCTGTAAGGTGTAAATCTGGTTGAATGTGGCTGCTGGCATGTTCCTGAGGTGAAGATAAACCTCATTCTGTCTCTCCTAGATCACTCCGTCTGAAAGTGTCAGTATTAAATTCCTTCTGGCTGACACTTGGCTCCAAACTGCAGCTCAGGATCAGGTGTTCCAGCGCTCCTCCCTGCCCCGCTCATTATAAGCTTAAAGATGACAGCCCTCCCAGATCAATGCCTGAGAGCGCCACTTGAGGAACACAATATGAATCACTTCCAGAATTACAGTATGTGGTCTGATTTGTGGTCTGGTAGAAGTTTTGATCACACTGTAAATCAAATCATCCTTAAAGCAACAGGTCACCCAAAAAGTTTCAGCGGAGGTAAAGATTTTTTTAATTGACCCTAATTTTATTTTAAAGTTATCATACCTTCAGGACACTTGGATTTTATTTATTTTTTTAATAATCAATCATCATTTTATCAATATTATAAATATACTACTTTTTATACAGTATATAAATTGAACAAATATAAATGTTTTATTTGTATTTTGTAAATTGTATTAATATACAAAAAATGTTTAACATTAGTTAATGGACAAAAATGAATGAACAATAGTATATTTACCAATTAACATAAATATAGAATAATAAATGCTCTAAAATTGTAAATTGTTCATTCATGATACCTGTTACAATAAATACTGTTACCTTACTGAAATTGCTACCCATGATTCTTGATAAAAAAAAATTTAAAAAGATGGTTGCTGAACCTAAAATAAAGAATGTGTGAAACTTAGGGTGTATTCACATCTGTTTTGTTTGGTTCGATTGAATCAAACTCAAGTTCGTTTCCCCCCTTGATGCGGATCTTTTGGGCAGGTGTGAATACAGCAATCGCAGGTGCGCATCAAACAACCGTACCGAGACCCAGCTGAAGAGGTGATCTCGGTCCGCTTCCAAACGAACTCTGGTACGGTTAAATGGATAAACCAATGAATGGATGACCTTAAGCACACGTGTGGTTTTGTTTACAGTTTCTGGTTCACTTGCAAAAAGGGCAGTGTGAAAGCGAACCGCACCAAACAAAAAAAATCAACATTGTATTTGGTCCGGACCAAAGCAAGTGAACTAGCGGACTTTGCTGGTGTGAATACATCCTTAATGTACATTCATGTACTACTGAATGATTGTTTAGTGTTCTCATATCACTGCTGAACTGTTAGTTTGATTGAAAGAAGACAAAGTCATAAATTGGAAGTGGGACGTTTTGTTTAGCAGTCACTTTGGGTTCATTCGACATTTTCAGCATCATTAGTGCAGAGATAAACCATCTGTGTGTGTGTGTGTGTGTGTGTGTGTGTGTGGTCGGGTGATTCCCCAGTCTAGCTACACCGTCTGGACTCGTCACAGATACAGATGCAGCCCAGAAGCTTGCCAGATCTCATGATCTGTCTCTCTATTTCTCTTTTTCTCTCTATCTCTTTCCCTCCCTCTGCTACATCCTGATCTGTTTGTCTTCTTTTTCTCATCAACTCTAAATCTTTTTTATCACTCTCCTGCTGTTACTTTCATTCTCTCTCTCTCGTTTACTCAGAAATTCACAGAAATGTATTCAGGTCATCAAATTACACTCAGATGTTTCCTTGTAAAAACAATCCGTTTTCTTTTTTTCTTAATTTTTTTTTTACGGGGAAGTGTGTTGATGGGTGATTTGAGGAATGAGCCTTAGTTGCAACAATTATGTGGAACGAGTCTTGTAAGTTGTTTTTGGCTTTTAAAGAAAATGTCTATGATGGGATTAGAATGTGAATTGTGTCAAAGCAAAGTTATTGTGCTCTTTATGAGCTACCAGCCCTTAAATCTGGAAATCTGGAAACACAAGTCAAGTCAAATGTATTTGTATAGCACTTTTCATTATACAAATCGTTTCAAAGCAGCTTTATGTCATGTCTATAGTGTCTAAATGCTTTAACATAGAGCTGTTTTACAGTAGGTTTTGGTGATATGTATATATAACGATGGCATAGATGATCCCATTAATTCAGATCTAGCTACTGTATATTGTATTTATTTTGTTTAGCAAATATACCAGTGCTGCAGTATCTCAGACAGACATCTGATTGTTTAATGTAATTATAGTCATTTTCACCAGATGTGGTTTTAAATTAGAGAAAAAAGAAATATGATTGGATGCATTAATTAATACTGTATTCCCAAAATCCGATGTGAGTTTAACATTTTCCAGTTTAATAAGCAATCATTTGAGCAACAACCCGATCATAAATTGCTTATATAAAAGTCTTGCTATTTGTTCAAATATTTTTAAAAGCTTGCTCTTAGGGTTAGGATTGTTTTTTTGTTTTTTTTTTAGATTAACTAAAGTATTAAGTTTTTTTAAAAATGAGCAGCATGTTGAAGATGTGTGCTATTACTTGGCCAGGAAATCTGACTTAATCTGACACTGATTTGCTTCTGCCAGACGATAAAAGAGACGAAAAACCCTCAAAGTCTCACACTGAAGGAGGATCGTATCAGAATACATGTCTTAGCCTGTATGTAACACCATTCAACAGCCATAGCTCTAGCAAAGGCCATTATAGTCTTGTACTTCTACTCTATGCAGCAAAATAGTTTTCTGCTGCTAATGCCACCATAGAAATGCTCTATTCACAGTCAGCTCTGATTCATTTATTTCTAGAGTGAAAAGATTTTTGACTAGATTTCGTTTCTGGTGCAATTTACCATTTAAAGCCATCAGATAGGCTACAGTAAATGTGTGATAGAATAGATATATTATACATACAAATATTGATGTTTAAAGCTGTTCTTGAGAGTGTCGGTCATGAAATTCCTCCCACATTCTCCTGTGGAATAATTCATGCAGAGGAATTCTTTTTTAGGCTTATATTATTGGAAAAAATCTATTTCACAAGTTTCCAGCTTGCAGAGTGGAAATGGAACTTTTCCATAGGTTAATGTATGAGTTTCTGTACGATAATCTATTGATCAAAAACTAAAATGTTTTAATACATGTAATATTGAGCTGCTATGTCATTGCACATTATATGTTTCCAGTGTGTTTAATGATTAAATTCAGGTCAGTCATTTTGCCCACAGGGGGAGCCATATCATACACCGTCTCCCACTCAAAAGCCCTCGGCAACGGCTGTTATATAAACCACTGTCCAAATGCTCATCAACAATGTGTATTACGCAAGAAGCTTAAGAGTACAAACCAACTCAACACGCATTAGATGCATGTGATATAATTTCCATGTATTTATTTGCCGTAGATAGTGGATGACCGCATGACTCACGGCAAAAATCTTTTTTACATTTATGTAAGTTGGTTGACATATATCTCATACTTGGTAAGCATTCATAGACATGAAATGCCAGACATACAGTGGCATCCAAAGGTCTGAGACCTTATTGAAAATCAGGGATACAAAATCTTATTTAATCCTAGAAATAAAGAGTTTTAAGGACTGAAAAAAAATGAAAACAAAGAAACAGCTTGCTGTCAATAAAGCAAAATTGGGACAACTACTGTTACCCTTGGTCTAAGTTATTGGTCTTAGATATTTTGATCCCACTGTATATTGTATTTATGTGTCGCTTAGTATTTTTAAAGTGAGCAAGCAAGATTTTTAATATGAATTTTTGAATAGGTATTATTTGAAACCAGTGGACACTGAATATTACATACTGTTCCTATATGTGTAGTGAACATTTGTTCTAGAGATGAAATCTGATTTATATTCATCTATTTTTGCATCTTCACCTTCCCCCACAACTCAGAGGTGAGAGATGCAGATCCATGAATATTTTAAGTGAAGAAGAACCTTATTCTTTGTTTGTTGTTGATGTCATATTTCAGATGGCTTGTGGGAAGCTTTCTTTCAATCACGATTATGTGACCAGAGTGAAACTGAGAAAGGGATTAAAATGTCTTCTATACTGGAAGTTGAAATATCCCCTATTCAATAGCATGAACTACTTGGCA
Source organism: Barbus barbus (assembly GCF_936440315.1). NCBI lineage: Eukaryota > Metazoa > Chordata > Actinopteri > Cypriniformes > Cyprinidae > Barbus > Barbus barbus. The sequence goes on along the minus strand of NC_136755.1, from coordinate 23,194,230 downwards.
ATTCTTGTAAAGTAAGTTAACAAAAGAAAAGAAATGCCAAACCAGAGCCGACTGGCAGGATGGAAACACAAAGGCTTATCATGAAAGTGTCACAGTGCAGTTAGAACTCAATCGTTTCAGGCCAGCAGGTTTGGGCCTGTGTTGCAAGATCAGTCAGACAGGGTGTTGGATAATAAAGACATATAACAAAACGTCTAAAAGGACTGATAACATTGAGCATGTCAGTATGAGATAATCTTACTGGAACTTTCTCTGGAGAATAATGTCTGCGCATTTAATAGTACTTACTTAGTGGGGTTCAAAAGCCTACATTAAAAATCTGGGATTTTTTACATTTTAAATTGTGAGTGTGTATTAGGATTTTGAAGATTTTTTTAAACAAAGAAAAATGTGACAATACGAAATTAGCACTCTTTTGCAGACACTTTTTTTCTTGAATGCAGGACAACATGATAATCAGGTTTTGCAGATGTTTATCAGTGGTCTCAGACATTTGGATGCTGTGCGTATGTATTTATTTCTTGGACTGTTCGTGCACATCGTTCTCATAAACTAAACAGAGGTGATCCAAACTTTATCTGAGGTGGAACTTGCTTGGTTCTGACTAATTTACTTCTCAGTTACTTGGCCACACCACAAACTACTTCAATTCAAGTCGCAAAGTCCAAAACTGCTGCTGGCCACTATGAGGTGGAGTCGCTGCTGGCGCACAGACGGGTCGAAACACATCCCGCAATTAGAGTCTTTGTTTCTGAAAAGCAGCACGGCAGGAGGTGGGGAAAGTGTCAGCGTGCATGAGCAGGAGCAGTGTGAAACGCTCCTGGTTCCTCAAGGGTTTTTTAGCAAGCGCTAATTTGGGGCCCAGCCAGGCCTCTGTGATTCGCATGGCCCAGCAAGCTGACAAGCATGAGAAACAAAAGAAATGAACTTCTATGATGAGAGACTGAGCTAAATTTACTGCAAGAAATGACAGCGAGTGCAGAGAGGAAACAGTCTACCTTTTTACAACTTAGTATTAAACTTTGATATGTTTGTGCTATGAACATAAATTATACCTTTGTGATCAAAATAACTGATTTTGTCCATAGTTTTGCAGAAAATGTGGTGTACTTTGGGTGTGTGTCACATTTTTCATTATTTTCTTATGGCTTATTTTTCTTAAAAGGTTAGTTTACCCAGAAAAGGAACACACGTAATGTCCACACACTGAAATGACTGCTCCATAAAAATATATATTTTATCGCAAAGTTTCGACCTTCGGGTCTTTGTCAGGCACAGATAACAAACATTGTCAATTCAGTATGTGGACATTACATTTGTTCCTTTGCTATAGTTTGAATTTTTTGTCCTGCACCTGAGCTCTATTTGGGTTTGTGGGATGTGCGCAACTTTCTTACACTTTAGTTTACCCAGAAACCCACACAATTCTGTCATTAGTTACTATCACTGTAAAAAGTGATGCTGACTTAACTTAAGAAATTGAGGAAACCCGTTGCCTTAATATTATTATGTAAATAATAATAAAAAAGTGACAATTGACAATTCACTTAACTTATACTTTTTATTATTAATTACCTAATAATTTTAAGGCAACGGGTTTCCTCAATTAAGTCAACTTATCACTTTTTACAGTGATAAGAAGCCTATTTATGAAATATTGTGTGTCATCAAGCAGCGCGCAGACTCAACCAGAGTAAAACAAGCAAAGTTTCACAAAAGTATATTTCATTGTGTTTGGGGAAAATATCTGCACTCCTTGAATGCCGAAAAAATTAAAAAAAAAGTTTAATCTTAAAATAATTTGTTACTCCGCTGACTTAACATTTTTAGTTTAGTCAACTAAAATATTCCAGTTGTCCCTTAAATTAACATAGAGAATCTTAAAATTTCAAGTTGACTAAACGAAATATTTTAAGTCAGCGGGGGTAACAAATTCTTTTAAGTTGAAACAATTTTTTGTTGTCTTCATGTCACTCCAAACTCTCTAAAACTCTTGTTCATCTTCGAAACAAAAAAATAAAAATGTTTTTAATGAAATCTGAGAATTTTTGTCTACAAAAACTACATGTAAACTACAAAAATGCAAATTTGGTAGACGTCATTCGCTTCAATGTAAAGGTATGCGCGAGTTTCTATACAAAGTGACATAGCCAACTTCTGGCCAGGCATGAATAATACAGTTTTAGTGTTTTTTGCTGTCCTTGTGAACATGAATCGTTTTGACAATGTTGCCATCTATATGCAAAACTTTTTTAAAATATGCAAAGGAAAAACATTTCCATAGTGCATCATTGTGGTGTCTTGAAAAGAGAGACTTTATATGATGAACAGATTTATTTTAGACTGTTATTCATTTATATGTGATGATTGGCATGCATACATATAGAGCACATAATATATGTGACGCACATTTGAGCTTGTGTGTACCCTACTTAAACTGATTGATTCATATGGTTTCATTTTACAGCATCTTGATAGCCTTTAAAGTTTTGATTACTTGGAATGTTTAAGGAGGGACAGAACCATCTCAGGTTTCAATAAAAACAGTTGTAAATTTAGATTTTCGCCAGAAAATGTAAAAAAATTATTTTTTGCAGTTCTGTTTACAAAAGCTTCAAATAGGATCGGGTTTGCTTGAGCCTAAAATACACAATATACAAGTTTTTCAACAAAAAATGGCTGTGGTTACTATACTATACATTATGCAGGCCATAATTTTTGCACTATACATTTTCATTTGGCCATAAATTAGAGAGAAGCTCTACACCAGTCTGCTAAACGCCTCCATTTCCTCTACAAGCATATATTTGTGAAGAATAAGATGCTACGATATTATATCTGGGCTTTTGCAAAGCCTTGTTTCACGAAAAACTGTAGAGTAACATCTCTTGCGTAATCACAGAAACTAATCCATCAAAAGGACGTTCTTGCACTGCACTGCCTCTTGTAAACTTTGATCTTTTTTTAGTGCTTGTCATCGCTCTCTTAATCTGACGGTCCTTCTCAGTAAATGTTAATATCCATTTTGTTTGCTTAGTGCTTAGAATCCCTTTTACCCTTTCTGTCTCATTTCATCTTGTCATTCTTCGTCATTCTCTATCCCTTAAACGTCTGTTAATCCTCGTTCTTCTGTTAATCCTTTTCATCCCTTTGTTTTTCCAAATGTTACCATCCTTCAGTCTTGTTCTTTTTTAGTCATCCCTTCTTCTCTCTCCATCCCTCTTCTCTTCTGCTTTCACCCTTCTCTCCTTCTCTCTCCATCTTTTACCCTATATTTAGTCGTGATCCCCTATTTTTTTTTTCCGCATCTGTACTGCGCTCAACAGCTGGGGCTGAATTTACACAACGATCCACACCCACACGCTCACACACACCGCTATAAACACACAAACATGTACACACCCTAGTAAACACACACACACACAAGCCTCTGGAAACCCACATACCCCTGTAAACATGTTGTGTCCACATTTTGCTCTCTAAGCACACATGCTAACCAGTGTTGGAGAGCTACTTCAAAACTGCAGCTTGTCAACCTAAAATATAGTTATAATTTAAAGTAGTTACACTGACATTTAGAAAAACCAGTAATAATATCCACCTTATTTTGCAACGTGGAAGTATGCAATACAGTTCATTAGGCACTAGAGGTAAATTAGTTGAATAACAACAAAGTGCAGTAAACAGTCAAATCTTTGTGCTGCAAACCATTGTGTTTTTGTTGTGATAAGAAATGAACATAATATGACAATAAATATCAGTTTGCAATATCTAGCAGCATAATGGTCTGTTTTTGTACAGCTAAAATAAATGCTAGAGAATGAAAAGACTCTCACATTCTTCCACACAGTCTTCTACTGTCACACTAGAAGACTCTCACATTTAAGGTACAAATGGCTGTGCCCGCTCTTAAATAAGGTGGATAAACTACTAATAAGAAAGTTGCTCATTGCAAAAAGAAAAAAACGTTTTAGCAATTAGCAGTTTTTTTTGTTCTACACTGTTACTTAAAGGGATAGTTTACCTGAAAAAAAATTATTTGGTGAAATTTACTCTCCCTTAGACCATCCAAGATGTAGGTGACATTTGTTCTTCAGTTGAACAGTAAAGAGGATTTTCAGCTGAAACTGTGGTCCTTGGTGATTCATAAAATGCAAGTCAGTGCCTACTAGCACTTGAGAGTCAACCAAAGCATATACAGGCAAGAATAAATGAATACTCGTGATTTCTGATGATGTATTGAGGTCTTATGAAGCGAAACATTTGGTCTGTGCAAGAAACTGAACAACATTATCACTTCTAATCCATAGTTTCTTCAGTGTTTTCTGTAACTGGAGTGCTGAATGTGGCAAAAACCAGCACCATAGGATAATGTACGCTAGTATATTGGCTCATTTTGAGTTGGAGTGACTGTCAGGCACGTTGAAAAGTGAGTTTGATTGAGTAACTTGTAGATCTGTGCTGCTTGAGTTCCGAACTGTTTCAGACAGTTCAGTCTAATTTTGAGTTCACCAAAAAGAACCGGTTCAAAAGAGTGTTTTGTTCGTAAACCTGACATCACTCTAGACTGTTTACCTGACCATTTATCAGTTTTTGAATATAAATTGCTAATTTTGCGATGTGTTTTAGTTGGTCACATGGATTTGCTATGCTAACCAGCTGAAATCTGCTCGGTTTGAGAACTACTTCTATGTGAGCTGTGCTTCATCCATTGCTGTATTAATTTCAATATAAATTTCACTAATGCACCTTTATACTACTTATGAATAAAGTTAAAGGGATAGTCCACCCAAAAATCTAAATTGTCATAATTTACTCAACCTCGTGTTGTTGTAAATCTGTATGATTTACCAACATTCTGGTTATCAAGAAAGTCATACAAGTTTGGAAAGACATGAGGGTAAGTAAATGACAATAGAATATTAATTTTGGGGTTGACTATGCCTTTAAGTTGGTAGCGTTGTTGCTTTAGGTTAGTTACTCCCCAGCACTCATTCTAGCACACACACAAAGAGCCACAGGCAGTGTAATCCTTATCCTTGAGGCCTGGAGATGTTCAGCAGAATTTCCTGCTAACTATATCAAGCCGGCACCCCTGGAGCTTTTAGGTAAAGCAGTGGTTTAATTGATTACAATAAGACAGTCATTAGTTTGTATCCCGGAGAGAAGCCCTGCCGTGTGTGCACTGGACAATGACATCACAGCCTATTCTGTGGAAGAAACTCAAATGAATTCATCCCGATTTAGCACTCTCATTACTGCTCCAAATGAAGGGAGGGAAAATGACTGTAACTTTGAAGAGGCAAACAAAACCAGTTGCTTGTGTGTGTGAGGGAAATTGTTTCTTCTGACTTTCTGCTGTGTGAAGGACATCCTTTGATGGCTGTGGTGGTGAGAAAAACCAGATGTAGACAAAATAGCTGATGAAATTAGTCCTGAGGGACATTTCTTGTGCACATGGTGAGCAAATGGTCCTGGCAAGTTGAGGTACAGTCTGGGGTTGGTGGTGTTCAGGTGAGCAATTCTCAGGTGTTTGGTTGAGAGACTGTTGCTGGTTGTCTGGCAGTCAGTAAATATTCCTTACTGGAACATTAGGGCTCCTTTTATGCTGAACTGCTTTTATAGTTGTCATGGTTCAAATCACCTCAACCTGCTTGTTATGTATGATTGTTTACCGTTGTCACTGGTGACAGTAGCTTGTGTACTGATAACTCCTTTTCAAATGGTGCTGGCTGGATGATATGACTAATGACATTTGGAATCAAAGCACACATTGTAATGAAAACGTTAAGATTTTCACATTAAAAATATGTAAAAAGCATTATTTTTATGCTGCTCCTGTTGCTCAGATGACTCAGTGTTTGAGTTTCCCTCTATTGCTTCCAATGCCGCTGACTGAACGGAGTCACATGGCATGTTTGTAAAGGGAAAGTCAGGTTTGCCAATTTGGGCTGCTGCTGGCGAGTTGTGGTGTAGTTTTGAATAGCAATCGGGTTTGTTTTGTTTCGCGGACTTGACAACCCGGGGGAAAGTATTGACAGGATTAAAAAACTAAATAACCGACATGGGAAAATTACATTTGTTAGAGGTTCTGAATTTTGGTTCCGATTATTTTTCAAATAATTGAGCCCTAGTGTAGGGCATATTTGACATGAAAGCAATTTTTGGCTATAATGGACAAACTAATAAAGAGATGTGAGCTCTGGAGGTTTTAATGTTATCTTTTTCAAAGTCAAAACTTTTTTATTTCCAGGTTTTCAGTGTGGTTAGACATTTTAGACTCCACTGTATGAAGTGTAAAAATGTATACAATCTTTGTCAACTCTCAACAAATATGTTCAAATGCCACATTTTGTGTAACGTTTTTTTGTTTCATTTTATCACAGCGGCATGGTTTCTGTGGGTCTTCAAAGTCTTTGTTTGCCATTCCACAAATTAAGGCCTTAAAAAGTCTTAAATCAGAGTAGAAATTCTTGAATTCATAAAGTCATTAAATGTGGCATGCACAGCTAAAAATATTTATAATAATTATATCTTTGTCAGTATTTTTGGCCTTTTTCCAGTACAAATGCATCCTTAAATCAAAATACATTTACTTGAGATGCAAAACAGATACATGTATGTTTTTTTTTTTTTTTTTCAGAATTGAGAATTGAGTTTATGTTTGAAGAACAAATATCTGTTTATATTTAACATTTTTAATCATAAATTCACTTCATTTGAAAAACATATATCAGAATACAAGACACATGACGTGTCACATTTGCATCTCGATTTATTAATTTGTTTCCCCACTGGAAAACAAGACAAAAATACTGAGGGAGAACTTTTTTGCAGTGTGATCAGATGGTACAGTACACGTTATTTCCATATTCTACTTGAGCTTTTTTCCAATTTAATTAAAAGTAATAGAGATACATGTAGGTTGGAAGTTGTATTTTTAAACCTTAAGGTGCTGCTAATGCAACTCGTATTCTCCTGAGAAATTTACATTTAGAGAATATAGTGTTGCTTTTCATTTATTTTCTACATTTTCTTTAATTGGTCTTAAAAAGGTATTTAAAATAGTCTTAAATCCACCTAGTAAAACTCGCAGAAACCAATGTCCCTAACTGCCTTTATAGATCAGAACTTAACTGACCCCGAGTCGATTTGGGTTACCTGGAACATCCCCAATAATATGGGGAACATCCAGCACAAATCAAATGTAAAATCGTGTACTTAAGAGTAATCTAGCGGTTATTCCAGGAGGAATACTAAAAATGTATCGGCAAAAAGCTTTCAGGATTATTGACTAAGCTAACACAGACAGATTGACATCCCAGCATAGGATCAACTCAAAAACGCCAGCATTGTTCAAATGTTGTATAAGGTCCTTTGTGTCACACTAGACTAAAAACACAGAAACCAATGCTGTCAGGATACAAATAATGATTTTAAAAGCTGACTGTTTCACAAACCGCTCAATTATTATTTCAACAAATTATCCTAAAAGGTCAGATAGGGATAAACCGTTTACCCAATATAAACTGTACTGTGGCCACTAACAGCAAACCATCTGCCCTCTGAAGAGCAGTTCTCAACTTTACAACATGCACTACGTCATAATCTCAACAAAGCTAATCCACTTTAGAAATATGCATATTGTAAAGGTTTAATATTCGCTAAAGGCCTCATTTAATCCATGAACTCTCATTTACGGATCAACCCAGAAGGACACATAATGGTTTGAAGCACAGCAAAGTGCCATCAAATATGGAAAGTAGAGTTATATATGACCTCAGTTATGAAACAGAGGTCTGTGTGCCATTGACTATGGAATATATAGGTAAACCAATAGCTGCAGGCCGTTCCATTTGTCAATAAAGACAAACTGATCAGAGTAATGCTTTTGAGAACAAATGGATGGTTTTACACATAATCCAGAATGACAGACAGAAAAAGGGAAAGCACAGCACAGGACTATTAAAGAGGAATGTTTGACACTGATTGAATAAGAAGCTGAGAGCTTATACATTCATATGCGCATATATTCTCATAATGTAAACATCTCCTGAAATTACCTTATGTCTCATTGCCCGGTGGTCACTTCAGTTCATTTTGTAGGTAATTCATATAATCAAATTTTAAATTGCAATAAATACTTCTATTAAAAAAATAAGTTATATTTTGTTTTTATCGAAAAAAATAAGTGAAGAAATTACAATTTGAAATGTAATCAGTGTTATCTGGATATTTTAAGAAAAATATTGGATGGCGTACTTTAGCAGCTTTTGTCAGCTAAAACAAACTACTTATGTAGGGTTGTGACCAAAAAAGAATGTCAGTGATTTGTAAAATTATCCCCTCCAGGGCAAGTCAAATGAAAGTACTTTACGTCAAAAAAAAATGGAAAATTATCTGCCATAAATTCCATTCAGATTGAAAAGCAAACATTCTTTGCGGATCATGTATCAGCATTTCACAAATATGTTTTGGCTATGTTTTCTTTTCTTTCTTTTTTTTAGGTAACGTGATGAGTTTTAGTAACATCTCAATACAGTGTAAGTGTAATGAGTTGTTTACATTTAATTTAAACCTTTAGTTGCAGATAACCCAACTAGCTCTGTAGGTCTAGCTTTTGTGCTTTGCTGCAGTTCAGATCTGTCAGGGCTTTTTTGACTTTGTTTATTAATTGACAAGATGGCGGCGCGAACACATCGCGAGGCTCAGCGTCTTACCAGATTTTGGAAAATAGTGTTAATTTACCTGGTTATTTCACTCGTGTTCGCGCGATCCAGTTATGCGAACTACAGCTATAGTAAACAATCACTTTTGGACATCAACAAACAGTGTTCCAACATAGTTTTAGATCATCCTTTCGACTTCAGCGAACTCCCGCCGGAGCTACTGAGATCACCGCGGACAAGCGGATCACTCGTACCGACCGGAAGTGCTCGGCGTCGGCGTCGAGACCGTAAACAAAGACGGGGAAAGCGTGGAGGGCTGCGTGCTAAGCTAAGGCTAAACCCACATCGACCAGCTCTGCCCAGCATCTTCCTTGCCAATGTACGGTCTCTGATGAACAAGATGGACGAACTAAAGATCTGGACCCTCACACAGAAATGGCTTATGGACTGTAATGTTATGTTCTTCACTGAAACATGGCTCTGCAACGATGTCCCAAACAGCGTGGTGCATATGGATGGACGTGCTCTCTTCAGGGCTGACAGAGTAGCAGCAACCTCTGGTAAAAACAAGGGTGGTGGAGTATGCATTTATGTAAATAAATCATGGTGCAAAGACTCTGTCATTGTTGATACCTACTGCTCTGCTGAGCTGGAGTTCCTGATTATCAAGTGCAGGCCATTCTATCTACCACGTGAGTTTACTTGCATTGTTGCTGCTGCAGTTTATGTACCTCCGGACGCTAATGCTAACGTGGCTATGAAAGAACTCTGTGCTGCTATTAGCAAACTACAAACCCTGCACCCGGATGGAGCCTTTATTGTTGCTGGGGACTTCAATCACTGCACTCTTAGATCTGTTCTCCCTAAATTTAATCAAAATGTCTCCTGCACTACAAGAGGACATAAAACATTGGACCACGTTTATACTAATGTGAGTGATGCCTACAAAGTCACACCCCTCCCCCACCTGGGTCAGTCTGATCACCTCTCTTTGTTCCTGCTCCCCAAGTATACCCCGGTCATCAAACGTGTGAAACCTACAACAAGGACTGTTAAAATCTGGCTGGAAGGTGCTGACTCCACTCTTCAACATCAATTCCAGCTCACAGAATGGAGTGAGTTTGCTGCCCAGGCCACCACAAACTCTCAGATTAACATTGACACTTACACCAACTCTGTCATGGAGCACATCAACAGCTGTGTGAGCAGAGTGACTACACACAAAAAAATAAAAATCTTCCCCAATCAGAAGCCCTGGATGAACAGAGAGGTTCGCCTCCTGCTCAAAGCAAGAGATGCAGCCTTCAGGTCTGGAGACCAGGAGGCTTACAGCTCAGCCAGAGCCAACCTGAGGAAGGGTATCTGCCAGGCCAAACTCACACACAAACAGAAGATTGAAGAACACTTCAATTCTTCAGACCCCCGGCGTATGTGGCAAGGCATACAATCTATCACGGATTACAAACCACCTAACTCTGTGCCCCCCTCCAGCTCTGCCTCCCTCCCAAACGAGCTCAACCACTTTTATGCTCGTTTTGATCAAAATAATAAGGAGATCTCACTCAAAGCTGAGCATCAACCCAGTGAACTGCCTCTCACTCTCTCCACATCAGACGTTTACTCCACTTTGCGTAAGGTGAATGCACGGAAGGCAGCTGGCCCTGACGGAATACCTGGTCGTGTGCTTAAAGCCTGTGCGGAGCAGCTAGCTGAGGTCTTCACGGACATTTTCAATCTGTCCCTGGCCCAAACAACTGTCCCCACTATCTTCAAAACCTCCACCATCGTACCAGTACCGAAACATTCCACTGCCTCGGTCCCTAACGACTTCCGTCCTGTTGCACTCACCCCCATCATTGCCAAGTGTTTTGAGAAACTGGTTGCATCCCACCTAAAATCCTGTCTCCCTGCTACACTGGACCCATTCCAATTTGCCTATCGCCACAATAGGTCAACAGAGGACGCCATCTCAACAGCGCTTCACTCTGCCCTCACCCACCTGGACAGTCAAAACACACATGTGAGAATGCTGTTCATGGACTTCAGTTCTGCATTTAATACAGTAATCCCCTCCAAGCTGATCTCCAAGCTCAGCCAGCTTGGAATCAGCACACCCATCTGTAATTGGATTCTAGATTTTCTGACTAACAGACCTCAGTCCGTCAAGTTAGATAACCTCTCCTCCTCCATCATCACCCTGAACACCGGCGTGCCACAGGGCTGCGTACTGAGCCCTCTCCTGTACTCCCTCTTCACCCATGACTGTGTTCCTGTTTATGGCTCCAACACCATAATCAAATTTGCAGATGACACCACGGTGGTAGGTCTGATCAAGGATGACGATGAATCAGCCTACAGGGATGAGGTGCAGCACCTGGCTGTATGGTGTGCCACCAATAATCTACAGCTAAACACCCAGAAGACAAAGGAGATCATTGTGGACTTCAGGCGGACTAGGAGTCATGCACACACACCCATCTACATCAACGGAGCTGAAGTGGAGCGTGTGTCGAGTTTCAAGTTCCTTGGCATCCACATCTCTGATGACCTCACCTGGTCCCATAACACCTCTACTCTGGTCAAAAAGGCACAGCAGCGCCTTTACTTCTTAAGGAGCCTTAAGAAAGTTCACCTGAATCCCAGGATCCTTGTGGAATTCTACCGCTGTACCATTGAGAGCATACTCACGAACTGCATCTCAGTATGGTACAGCAATTGCTCCGCATCTGACCGCAAAGCACTCCAGCGGGTGGTGAAAACTGCTCAACGGATCACCGGCACCCAGTTAACTTCCATTGAGAACATTTATTATAAGCGCTGTCTGGGCAGGGCAAGAAACATCATCAAGGATGCCTCTCACCCTAACCATGGACTTTTCACCCTCCTTCCATCCGGCAGGCGTTACAGGTGCCTACGCTCTCGCACCAGTAGGCTCAGGAAGAGCTTCTTCCCCGAGGCTGTGACACTTCTGAACGCCACACCACCAATCTAACCTGCACCTGCTTATTACTGCACTGGTCACAGTACTTTAAACACATGCATTTGCACTACTCATATTTTGCACAGACTGCACATCGTTCAAGTCATTACACTATAAACTGTTTAAAGTTGTTACTGTACAAGCACAGTAAACTATTTCTATAAAATATTGCACTACTGCTATTTTGCATAGAATACATTGTTCTATCAATACTTTGCACACTCATCCAGCTGTATTTATTTATTACCACTGTTCTCACGTTCCTGCTGTTCATAATGTGTATATATAATCTGTAATCTATATAATCTACACTGCTCTGTTCATAATGTACATACAATCCCTACATTGCATTCCTATTTTATATTCTGTATATACTCTGCTCAATACTGTATATAGCAATTCCACTGTATATTCTGTAAATCATATCTTCACTTACTCTGCACTTATATGTATATAAAACACTATATTCTTGCACTTCTGGTTAGATGCTAACTGCATTTCATTAGCTCTGTACTTGTACTCTGCATAAATGACAATAAAGTTGAATCTAATCTAGTTGAATCTAATCTAATTGTAATCATCTTTGGTCTGGATTAAAATCACTAGTCTTAAACTAGACTTAATCTGTGCTCTGAGATTTTAGGCACAGTGCTGCCTTTTTGTCTGTGTTACCTTAAATCTGCAGTGTCTACCTGAATTTTTATTATATATATATATATATATATATATTTTTATTTTTTTTTTACTTTTGAGATGTTATATAATTGTTCCATGCCACATCAGAGACGAAATGTTAATACTATTATTAATTAGGGCATATACAGCATGTGTATTTTTATTAATTTATATATTATTATTATTATTATTATTAATATTATTATTTAAAGATGACAGATTTCTGTATTGTGTATCTTTTATAGGACAGTCCAGTGCTAAAATGAATTTTTTATTTTATTTTATTTTTAATAAACCAAGCAAACTTTCAACTGAACTCAAAATTAAACAAACAAAAAAAACACTAGCACTACCAATCGACTGTGCCATATTTAAAAAAGGTCCACACTTCACAAACTATTGCAGAAATCTGTCATCTTTTGAACAAACTAACAAACAAATAAATAAATGCTCTAATTAATTATATTATCGAAATAGTCTCAGAACAGACCAAAAAAAAAAAGAAATCTGTGATTTTTGCCACTGTTGTACATATTAGTTTGACTGTAGTAATTGTGCTTAATTTTGTGAAACTTAATTTTCAATTACATTTAAAGCATTGAATCATATAAAATCCACTTGGCTCTTTCCCCTGTGATAAGATACTGCACCAAAATGCCTGAAATACACTGCGGTCTTGTGTAAAACCATTAGCCAAGACCCTGATCCAGACCAAAGCCACATTTATGTGGTCTTGAGAGATGGACCAAGAACACAAGAACAAGACTCCTAATTCCTGGCAAACACTGAGAGTGCTGATAGAAGTCCAAACTGCTGACTCTCCCTGCCATTTGTTTATTGTAAGTGTAAAAAAGTCTCTTAAATGGCAAATAAACACTTACGAGATATTTACCATTAGATTCTAATGACTGAAAGTGTAAATGTTCACAAACCAAGTTCATTTGAGGTATCTGGACCAAAGAGGTATTAGTAAACAGTGTGGCCTCACTGTATAACAAAAGGCTTTTTTTATGGATTATCATTATGCCATTGTCCGAACATATAGGCATAAACAGAGTCAAGGATTTAGATTGAGGACGTATAAGGTTATCCAAAGAGGATCATCACAGTCTGTTTATGTTTTCTTCTGGTTGCCTTTTTGTTCCCTGCCACATGAGTTAGTCCCTATCGACTATTGCAGTCAGTGTTCAGTCTAATGTAAATGTTGGCTGAGGTCACTGGCATTATTTTTGGTTCGAGTCGCTGTTCTAAAATTTCTAAAATTTACATGATAATCCATAAATTTTATTTCAGTTTTAATAATATTAGTCATTTAAATTATTTATTTAATTTCAGTATTTTAACCAATATTTGTTATTTTCATTTTTTTATCAAATATTGATATTTTATTTCAGTTTAATTTCAATTAAACAGTTTTTAAGGTGTTCTAGGTGGTTTTTAGTAATCGTTTTGATGCTCATTAAAAGAATGATTCATAAGAGTCATTTGCTGATGAATCCGACTACACTAATCGTGCTGTGTGTTGGTATTCAAGATTCATCACATTCAGACTGCAAACTCACAATTAGGATTTATTTTGCCGTGGCGCTAAAGACGGCCTAGCATGCACAGATATATGTATATATGTATATATATATATATATATATATATATATATATATATATATATATATATATTTTTTTTTTTTTTTTTTTTTTTTTTTTTTTTTTTTACAGTTTGTTTTAATGCATTTTTGTTGTTGTTAAACAGTATATAATTCTGTTATGCTTTTTTGGGGGGGGGGGGGGGTTTACCTGAAAAGAGAGAGATATGGCAAGTAAGGACTGGAATTTCAGCATCCATTTACAAAACTTAACAAATCCCTCCAGAATCTCTCCAGACACAGATTCCCAGCTACTCATTTTCTTTTGTATATGATATCCTGATCCTTTAAATTCAGGGTCATTACCAGGAGATTTTGCAAAGGCCTGCAGATGTCTTCAGTTAGCCTCTTTAATTTAACACAATATGTGATCACTTGAGTTTTTCAAACACAGGCCATACCTTGTCACCCACCTTTCTCGTCTACCTGAGGCAATGATTACGGATAATGGCATCGGCTCTTTGGCAATCTCATTCCCTGCCATTTATGCTCAAAGTTCTTCCTGTGGGGATGGAAATATGGTGCTTTAAAAATAGGAGATTAGTTTGGAGCGATGCGATTAGCAGACCTCGTTTGGCTCTCTCTGCCATAAGTGATTGTCTTTCCCCAGATCATTAACCCTGGCACTATTCGACAGTGTAATGAGCAACAGGAGGAGCTCTATAATACACACTGGTTATGAAACACTCATATTGTGAGAGAATAAGATGGCATCATTTTTCATAGACGCACATGCGCACCCCCCCACACACGCACCTATTACGAAACACTAAGCACTGAGATTCAGCAAAGGGAACAAAGCATTAATTCCCATGAATCAGTGCCATAAATATGCTCTAAAATAGATATGAAATGATAAAACGAGCAATGATGTTATAAAAGCAGATTTGCAGAAAAATTATAATCATGTACAATTTGATTATATTTATGGGTCTCTTCGTCTACTGTATGGGCTTTTAGAAAATAAATGCTTTTAACCATTTTTCTGGCTGTCATAACTGTTATTTCCACCATATCTCAAATGATTTATTGTTTATTCACATTAGAAAATGGTATTAAAGCGTTCTGCTTTTAAAGTCCTTTGCTCCTCCGAAGACGTGGTTGCATATAAAGTCTATTGTGAGCTTGAACTCTGTGTTGTGATAAAGCTACCAGTTTAACAGTGTAGAAGGTCTCAGTGCTTGATGCTATGACTGGCAGACAAAATTTGTCTCACATTAAAGCATGGTGAAAACCATTTAAACCAGGACTCCTTTGTCCTGTTAATTTCATAGCAAGCATTTTCCTATGTATCCTAAAAATGCTCAGTTAATTATTACAATTTTCAAAGAATTGCAACTTAGAAATCACAAAATATTTTAAAATAAAATCACACTTTATGATTAAAAAGTAATTAAAAAAGTGGCAAAAATGAATGAAGGTGTTACGTGTATGTTCCTGTTTTGCCTTATTTGGTTTTGTTCCGGTTCTCATTAGTTTATCTTCATTCATTCTTACAAATGATAAATAACCTCAAACAATGATGTATTAATCACATTCTGTGTTGAAATTGCCATTTAAAAATAAACTTACTGACTTAGTCTTGTTTAATTTCATAACTAGCCATTTATGTATCCTAAAAACATTTAATTATCTATTTATTTGAATAAAATTACAACCTGGAAATGACAAAATGCTTACATATAAAATATGATATGAATAATAAAAAATACATATGTAAAAATTATATAATTTTAACACACGTATTTTTTTATTATTCATATAATATTTATTCATATTCATATTATTATTATTATATATAATATGTTTTTGTTAAAGGTGCCAAAATAAATTATGGCATGATTAAAAAGTTTCAAATTATGTATTGTGTTTAATTACATACTTTGATGGAAATGGCATTTAACAATACAATTTCTGACTACATATACATATACTGTGTGTGTGTATTATATTAAATATTATCTTTAAAAATATTTTAAAAAGAGAAAGTATTAAAATAATAATAAAAGGAATAATTATTATAAAGGAATTTTTCAATCTTAAAATATTTTATAGCACCATTAGCATCTGGATTTTCTTGATCTCAAAGATCTACCGAGACAGTTTCTAGAAAAACTCGAGGTATAGTGAAAGTCAAGGCTAGCATCCAGCTCTTAAACCTTTCTCAAGTCCAAAGGCCCTCTGGATGGATATTTAGCTGTTAGCTCATCACACCAGATGTTTAACCAACACTGGATGAGGATTAGCATCCAGCCTAGCACTTGAATTAATGATTTTATGAGGGTGGATCTGACGCTGATTGTTTATATCCTCTCTAGGGTGTTCTATGGAAAGTCTCGGGAGGAACAGGAAACACAGGAAATAGTTACTGAGTTTAATCACAATTTGCAGCGCTGATGCAATTGCATTTTGGGAATGAGTCTGGTAAATGCTGATGATCTGTCTACGTCAAACACTTGAGTTTTTTTTTTAGGATAAGTATAAAGAGTTGGATCAACAGATTCAGTCATTTTTCAACATCCCTGCGGGACTGAGATCTTTTGTCAAGGACACAGTGGTGTTTCTCAACATCCCAGAAGGAGGATGTTAGCACACTGAGACTGAACCATGGCATTATGGGAAGCTGTCCATTTTCTACTCAGGCCCCATAACAGTTATAAGCCTGGAGTGACAAAATCAACATTTCTCAGCTTAGACTTGAAAACAATTCCAAATTTTTAGTGTTCAGCAGATGCTTAATATTAAAACAATTGCATTTTAAATGTTTGATGTAAATCGCATGAACATTTGTCTTTTGAAAAAGACCTTTACAGTAATTATGCAGATATCTGCTGTCTAAGTTACACAAGATATGAATGGTGTGAAAGACCTCGAATGTCTCAAACAGTGCTAAGATTTTCCAAGATAACCAAAGTCTGCAACCAAAAGTCAGATTTCAACATGAACTTTGAAAAGACCAAATGATCTGAATGCCCACTTTAATATTATAGCATTATGTTCTTACTGTATGATAACAATTGTCTCATTTGTGTCTATTTTTAATTTTAGGAATACATGTTTTAAACATAGGAATTTTAGGAGAAAAATCTGAGACCATCATGTTTTTGTTTGCACTTTCAAAAAACATGTTTAATATGGACATGGATGAACTAGGATGGATGAATGGACATCAGGATCAATGAATGAAGGATGGATGAATGGATGGACATCAGGATCAATGAATTAAGGATGGATGGATGGATGGATGGATGGTTGCATGGATGTATGGCAGAGTTCATTTTGTTGACAAATAATTTTTCATAATTTTCATCAACAACATTTTTTCACAGATGAAAACGAGACTGTAACGAAACTTGATTTGACTGACGAAAATGTATTGACATTTTCATCAATTAAATAAAAACAAGACAAAAATGTTATGGAGGGACTCCTGTGTGGTAGGGAGGTCAGATGTGCACATTTGAGTTGTACTGATCTATCCGATGGGACATAAGCTAGCATACACTTGCTATGCTCATAAAACATTCAAAAACGTCATTGTCTGGGAGTAAGAGAAGAGCAGACATATGGATAGATATGAACAATGCAAAAGAGAACTCAGTTTGGTCTGGTTTTCTGAGTGCACACAACCGAATCACGCACACAGAAAAGTGCCTCTTAGCACAAGAGTACTGAATTCAGTTCTCTTTTGCATCTTATCACACATGAATGGAGAAATGCACACAAAATTATGTCAAGTTGTCTATTTTGACTTAAAATAAATGGCATTTTCGCCAAAAGACTAAAGGTCCTTGCACACTGAGTCCGAAATTTTCATATTTCTTATTCTTTGTCCTAAAAATTTGTCACGCACAGAAACCTTGCACACTGAGTCCGATGCGTATTAATTAATCCGTTGCAAAAAAATTCGCAAAACAGTACTAAATGGAGTCTTCAAGCATTGAAGATGATTTTGTTGTCCTCTCGCTTCTTAAAATGAGAAAAAGAAAAGAAATATTGGGTCCTTCCAATCCTGAGATATAGAGAGGAAGCAGGGCCCCGGGGAGGAGCAGCGGGATTATCACGGGTGATTCAAAGTTTACTTCAGGATGTCAGAGGCTCAGTTTGATGCTTTGCTAGTGATACTAGAGCCACATATTAAAAAGAAGACCACCAATTTCTGTGAACACAGTGTGCAAGGATCTTTATGATGCTTTGTGCTGCGAGACGAAGTGGATGAACTTGACAATTGCCATTCTGTATTTTGGCGTTCAGTTGTACGGTGGATCTGAATTGTCAAAACACCTCTCAAACTGGTTGCTACGCAAGCGAAAAACGCAGAAAATCAAACCCGATCCAAATTTTTTTTATGACAGACGAAAGTTTCGGAGGCAGGGTGTAAACATGATTGACACTACGTGAGGTCATATTTGTTTTTCAATGTACGAAAATTTCAAACGAAAATTTGGGACTTAGTGTGCAATTGTCTTGAGACTAAAACGAAATCAAAGTTTGCTGTCAAAATGAACACTGATGTACAGATGGACGGACAGATGTCAGGATCAATGAAGGAAGAATGGATGGATGGATGGATGGATGGATGTACGGATGGATGGATGGATGGATGGATGGATGGATGGATGAATGGACATACGGATGGATGAATGGATGGATGTACGGATGAATGTACGGGTGAATGTATGGATGTATGGGTGGAAGTACGGATGGATGTATGGGTGGTTGTATGGATGGATGTACGGATGGACATATGGGTAAATGTATGGATGTATGGGTGGATGTACGGATGGATGTATGGGTGGTTGTATGGATGGATGTACGGATGGATGTACGGGTGGATGTATGGATGAACGGATGGATGTAAGGGTGGATGCACGGGTGGATGTATGGATGTACGGATGGATGTAAGGGTGGATGTTTGAACGGATGGATGTATGGATGGATGGATGTACGGGTGGATGTATGTATGGATGGATTTACAGCTGGATATACGGGTGAATGTATGTATGGATTGAAGTACGACTGGATGTGCGGGTGGATGTATGTATGGATGGATGTACGGCTGGATGGACGTACGGATGTACGGGTGGATGGATGGATGTACGGGTGGATGTATGGATGGATGGATGTACGGGTGGATGGATAGATGGATGGACGAATGTCAGGATCAACGAATCAAGGAATGATGGAATGATGTATGGATAATGAATGGTTGAATGTCAGGATCAATGAAGGAAGGGTGGATGGATAAATATTTTACTAGTTCTGAGGAACATGTTACAAAAATAAGAGGGGGAAAGATTAATTTAGCTAAAACTGCTATTATTAGTTATATAAACACAGTAAAGTCATTATCAACCAAACACAAGGGTTAAATGACACAACTGAGAACTTCATTAAGTCTCCTGAGCTTTGAAAGAGGTTTCTTCAATGGGACGCTTATGACAGTCGGCATTAACAGGAATTATCTAGAGGTTCCAGCACAAAAGAAACTTTTAGTTTCAATGGTGCAAAGGAACTGAATAAATGTCACATCTGACAACCCTCCAGGAAGGACATAATAGCAGTAGAGAGTCTAGCACAGGAACACTGATTCACTCTCACACACACACGCACATATGAAATAAGAGAAAGAGAGCAGGGGAAGTGGCTCTCTGTGAGGCCTGTACTCTGTAGCCTTTTGTTCTTATTGTGCTGTTTCTGGGCCTAAGATGGTTAGGCTGCTCTGGGTTGTATTGTTCACACTGGACCCCCTTTATTCTGCTACATTCATAGAGACTCTATTCACAGAGGAAACAAAGAAAGAGAGAGAGGATGTGAGACACTGTTAAATGTATAATATATATAACTGGACTGTTAATGGATAAATAAAATAAATACTAAATAGTATAATAAGTAATAAAACATTGATATTTGTATAGAAATGAAAAAATCCAGATCTCTTTTTCTCTATCAGTCTTCCTGTGTGTCTCTCTCTCTCCAGCTGTTTGTCCTTTTGCCACCCATGTGACCCGCCTACTGCTTTCACTGAAAGAACCAAAGCACCAAACAAACCCATCATCCAACCTCACAACTTCTCTTCCGCTGTGACCGTTCAGCCCTCTTCTGACAAAGTATTGTTCATATTTTAGCTGCTGACACACACAATGTGCTAATTTAGCCTGCCAAATGTCCAGGACGTAAACGTAAATAGACAAAATAGCAGTTGTGTCCCAAATGATGTACTAATGCACTATGCACTAATACATTTTAGACGGGTAATGTCATCTCTAATAAAAAACTAATGTTTATTTTTAATTACAGGATGTAATCGTTGTTTTTCAGTTGAGGGATTTAGCATCTTCTTTATGACTGCTGAGTGCAACAAAAGTGTCTTCCAGGTATAATAACTTATGCATTCCACAATAATAATTTATGCAAATCAGCATATTAGAATGATTTTTGGAGGATCATTTGACACTGAAGAGGTGGTGTATGTCATGGTGTATGGAGTATAGATTAATGTGGAAAAAAGTAATTGAAAGCAGTTTAGCATAAGGCAGCAACATAGATTGAACATAGAAAACGTGAAAAAAATGAACGGGTATGAATACTTTCGCAAGGCACTGTATGTATATATATATATATATATATATATATATATATATACATGCATATATTCAAATAGTACACAGTTGATTTGAATTGTAATTTCTATTATTTCACAGTATTTACTATTTTCATAGTATTTTTTATTGTATTTTGTTCAAAGAAATGCACCATTAGTGAGAAAAAAACGATAAAATAAAAAAACAGTAAGAGAAGCTTTTTTTTGACGGAGCTTTGCATTGTGATAATTAGCAATATTAAAAATGAGCTCTTTTATTTCAAATGTGCAAGGATTTTTATATAAAGACCTTCGTGATGATTAATTGCTGAGCAGATATTTCAACATATTCTACCCTTTTTTCTATTTAAAATAATAAGCTACTTACATTTACACTTAGTCAATTTATCCAAAGCAACTTACAAAAGAGGACAATAGAAGCAATTAAAACCAACAAAAGAGCAACAACATGCAACTGCTATTACTTATTAGTTACTTTTAATTGCCTATTGATGAAATAAAATGGAATGTTCTCCGTTCAGTTTAAGATCTTGGTAGATTAGTATGGGACATTTACCAGTGGTTTTCAATTGATTGCTCTTGCATAAAACCTCTCCCTGTGTCTTAGTTAAAGTAGTTAGATTTTATTCATTGTATGTGTGCACTTCTTTTGTGATTACACACAGAGAACAGGCCATGGCCTCAGTAGTTTGGTAGTACTCAACATTTCATCAGAAATACCCTCAAGGCAGAGCACACAACATGATATTCATGCAAGAGAAACGTGAAACACATTACCTTATAATCATATTCTAGCAATTAGTCATTTTACTTCCAGATTTATGTTACGCTCTAATTTAGAAGGTTTTTTTTTTTATTCATCAGAGATGACCAAGAGAAGTCAAAAGCCAAAGACCTTCCAAAGTCAAAAGAAATAGGAGATTTTTAATGAGTATTTTGGCACCACTGAGTAACTGCTCTCCATGTCGACCTCTTCAGATGACACTTGCACTGCATGCAGATTATTTATTTGTGCCAGTAACCATGACACTGGAGCAAACATGTCTCTGTGTGGTGCGAGGGAGCACTGGCAGGCCAACTACATCCCGAAAAGAGACACTACGTATGTATGTTTGGATGTGTGTTGAATACACAGAGTTTAGCTCTGCCACTTCCTCTGGGTTTGGCCCTCGAGCTCCATTCTCTCAACTGCTCATCCATCCATACAGCACAACTCAAGTGTGTGTGTGTGTGTGTGTGTGTACACACTTGGACGTTCTGAGAGCTAAGACGAGGTTTTAGTCTGTGCATGGCCACAAATTTTAAAACCATGTTAAAACTCCTGGCTAAGGCATAATTTAATACAAAGCATTGCAAAAAACCCAAGATCTGCGGCACAGCATTAAAACAGAAGCATGTGCGCAGGCAGAAGTTATTTTTATTTGGTTATTTGAATTTATTATAAAAATGATGAATTTGACCAGATAGTGGAGAAAAGGTATCGAACTCACCAACATATTTGAATTATAATCTCGAAGCGAGATTTTTTTTAGAAAACGAAAATGAGTGCTGCCTGTTTAAAACTCACCGCAGTGCTACAGTGTTACATCTTGTTGCCAGGGTTTTGCTCTGTGGTCATTAGAGAGTTCTGAATGGTTGCGAAGGCATTGCTTGGTTGTTGCTAGTCTACTGTCTTTGATTGCTTGATGGCCCAGTTTTAAAGAACTCACCTCCAGACATTGTAATATTGCACCTTGGCAATTTGACAGGAAAATATGCATACAGTGACAAAACACAAGTCTGAATACGTTAGTGCAAGTACAGTAATCATGATATCACAAGACCCTGGCCCCTTTCTCACAACCTAAATATGTATTAGTATTTATCCAAAGACAAAATGCTTAGACCACATTCACACAACAGCAGAATATGGTTTTCAGTCCTTCATACGGTTGCATTCACACACTGTCTGTTTTAAGGGTTTTCACGTGTGGTTTCGGCAACTTACAGAGATGCAATTATGAGCCGTGTGTCATTTGAAGGTTTTAGATCCAGTCAGTGTTCTCCACCAGAGCTGCTTCTTTCAGTTTTGTGTTCTATGCTCTTCTCAAATGCTCCGCTCTTAAATAAAGATTTGATGAATGAACTCGTGGCTTGATTGGACTCTTGTTGAGTCAAACAATGATAAGACTTTTTATGAACATGGATATTTTGGATATTGCTGTTGCTATGGTTACTGGTAAGGAATATGGGCTTGACCGTTGTTGCGCATTCATACAGACAGTATTCGAGATGCTATTATTAATTGCTGTGTGAATGGGCCTTCACACCTGTAAATATGTGTAAAAAAAATGCGGTTGTCAATCCCAAGAACTGACAGTGTTATCGTAGCCTAACAGACTGGGCCACACTGTACTACTCACTTGCGTATTTCTTTCCATAACATGTCAACAGGAAATGGGTTAGCTCACTCTGAGTGACTTTAAGTTGTACCTCCATCCTGCCAGTTTGCAGTGCACGCACTATAGTTATGGATCATGTGGGAACAGTGATGTTTCTGTCTGATAGCACTTCCTGTGTCCAAGCATGGCATTCACACCATAGTACAAAAATGTGTGTGAACTGGTGACCAAAACACAGGTTATAAAAGTGCCATTTGCATGTAACATTGTGACTGAAATAATAGTTTTTAGCTATGTGCATGTATACACACTGTTCCTCAAAACATGACGTTCTAACAAAAACACATACCCTTGTGGTCGTGTTTGTGAATGGACTGCAGAACTCTTAGAGAGATCCATATTTCAGGATAGTAATTAAGGAAAGTTTGGAACTTTTAATGAATCTGGATACAGAGTGGAAGTGGAAGACAAAACTAATTAGAATGTAAAGTGTGTGATGGAAAAAGGAAATAAGAGGGGTTTGGATGTGCAGATGAGTGGGGTAAAGGTTGGAGGAAACCCCTGTGAGACTGGGGGAGAGGAGGACGAAGGAAAAAAGGGGAAAACTGTATGGAGGAGAAAAACAGTGATTGAGAACCACACATCCCAACCACACACTGACAGACTGTAATTTGGAACTCCCCAGAATAGCCGGTAAACGAGAGGGGAGGAGACACTCTATAACATAAACTCCTCATCAGCACGCAAGTCACACACACGCACGCGCAAGATCACGGGTCACGGGAAAAACACAGAAATTGACTCTGATAAGACAAACAGGACATAGACAGGTCACTATCTAATGACATTCTGACAAACCTGCATTTTAAATGTATGATTTCTTGTAGCTTCAGATGTAGAGATTAAATAATGTTTCTGTTTTGACATTGTGTTCGTAATAAAGGAAGACTTTCATTGTTTTAGCACGTACAACTTTTCCTTAAGGACATGTTCCTGTCAATCAGTCAGATTTTAAACATAGGGTTATGCTATTTTGGACAAATCTTTATTTATGTGTTTTTCTATTATCTTTATAAATTATGCTTAATGTATTTACACTTATATTGATATTTTATTTATATGTATAATACGTATTTTAATAATTTATTAACTAATGTTATAAAACGTTAATATGATTAACTTTTTTATATAAATATATAATTAATTTATGAACAGTATATCAGGGTTCCCACGCTTCTTGAAAGTACTTGAAAGTACCTGAATATCAGACACATGGATTCAAGGCCTGGAAAGTAGGCCTACTTGAAAACAAATATAGGTCCTTGAAAGTGCTTGAAATAAATTTGTTTAGTAGAATGGTGCCATTTCAAAAATTGTCCTATATGTGCTGTCAAAAACAAAACGAAACAGCGCTAATTATTGGGGTGGAGATGGGGTAGCGCAAGAAAAATCTTATCATGCGAGCTGATGCGCGCATTGCGCAGCCCTGCATGAACCTTATAGAGAAGCAGTGCATTTGCGACTGAAACTACTGCGTGTGACTATGAAAAAATATTTAGGAGCACCAGTGCGACTGACCCGATCAGCATATTTGTGTTTGCGCTGAGGGGAGCTTCAAAGGTTTCTAACGTAGCCTACTTACAACGTGTTTTTGCAGCGGTGAGTAATGTATAACAGATATATTTGTTGATTCCTTGAACACAATGTTAATCAGAATCCACTCACTGCTCAAAACAAAGTGTACAGGGTGTAAATAAGAGATTCATTGTGCAGTGTAGAGAGCTGCGTTGATTATAATGGAACTTTGTGAGATCGCTATGAACAATGGAGAGTGACAGCTTTTAATGATTAAGGGAGTTTGCAAATGTGATATTGGTTTAATGCAACAAGTTAGTATTAAGTGACTTGCATTGTCTGAACACCATTGCCTGATTTTGCTCTATTTCGTCAAAGTCACAGCCGAGCCGCTGCGCATCTCCATTCAAACACAGTGTTGCTTCGTTTCTGTATGAATTGGCATTTTTTTGTTAACAACTGTCCACTGAGTTTCATTTTGTGGAACAGCAGCACAAAACAAAAATCAGCCGTACAAATCCAAAACCCACCGCCCGGCAGACCCCCCAAAAATAAATAAACAAAACAACATAAATAACAACAATAAACAATCAACATTAATAGATAAACAAATAACAACCAAACAATTTCCACAAAGATTTTAGAAAAGAAGACAACATCAGAAGCTGAATGCCACAAACCCACAGCCTTCACGCCAGATCCATGCATACGAGAAATGAATTGGCATTTTTAAACGAATCGGATTCAAGTATCCATTCATAAAGACAGTCACTTGCTTCGTTCCTGAATGATTCAGCCGTTCGCACTAATCAATTGAATGAATGATTCAGTGATAAAATCAGTGACTTGCTGCCACCTACTGGCAGTTTTCCTTTCATTTTAAAGTATCCTTTCTGTTATTTAAATAATTTAATATTTCTATTCAGAATGTTATATTTAATACATTAACCTCAACATGAAGTTATGAATTTAATTGCACTCATGCGTCCTCTGAGCCTCATTAAACGTCTGAAAATACACCTACAATCCACTTTTGTGTTCTTCTGTGCCACCTCTGTAGTACAAATAATTATTTTAATACTGATTTAATTTGATTGGTAGCTTATTCTTATTTGACTTGTTTTTATTTTGTTGTTTTAATTAGAAATAAAAAAAAGCTTATAAATATAATTTTTTTGAATTTGAAAGATGATTTACCAATACAAAGGTAAAAACAAAATTCCCTGTAAATCACTTTAACAAGTCAAATATCATCTCGTAATGGGTATTTGATCAGAATTTTTTATTAGAAGGTGCTCCTAAATTTTTGACTGTGCTCCTAAATTGTTTTTAAATTAGGAGTACTCCTAAAAACCACAAGTACTCCTAAAAAGAAAAGTAAGCGTAAAGCCCCGTTTAACCACTTTTTATTAATTTAGTAATCTTTTACAAGAATTACAGCAAAAGCCAGTTTGATGCAAGAATATATCTTTTTATCAATATTTGAGAAATTCTAAATTCCTTTGAACACGACTGCTCAAAATGGTATAAATTTATGAAACCTACACATTCAAAAACTGTAAGAGGTCTTTAATGATGCTACATATGCTTGGGTGTGAATTTGACAGGTGCTTTATATTAAATAAATGGTGCTTTAAAAAGTCCTTGAATCTGGTGTTCATGAAAGAGTGGGAACCCTGGTATATATACTGTGTTTGTGTGTGTGTCTGTGTATATATATATATATATATATATATATATATATTATATTGATGGTGTGTGTGTGTGTGTGTGTGTGTGTGTGTGTGCAAATTATAAACCCTAATTTATTATATATAATTGTAGATATTATTTATCAAAATGATTGACATAAATGAAGTAATACATACTTTAGAAAGTTTATAATGATTTTCTTATAACACAAATAAAGAACACAAATATTATGTTGTGGTGCTATATTTTATTGACATTGTTCTAGAGCTGAAGCAGATTATTTAAATATGGAAAATATTGATCCAGAAAATATTTCTGCTACTAAAATATATTTTCTACCCACTGTTAATGTACTGAAGATGTACAGTATAAGTGACATTTGAATTAAAAAATAAACTATTTAGACTTGAGAGGCCATATAAAACTCATGTTGTGTTAGCGGGTGTTTGAAATAAACCCTGGATTGATCTATATTTCATGTCATGGGTAATATCGCAGTCCTGAAGCAACAGGACTGGTTCAGTGCTTTTGAAGAAGACCAGTTTCTGGGCATCCTCCACTAAGAGAACACAGTTTATGTGAACAGACATGTTTCTTTGACTTAATTATTGTTTTTCCCGACATACACACAGTTATGTATATGCACGACACAAAATAAATGTTTTATTCAGCTTTTTGGCAGCATTAGTAGCTTCTACTTTCTCAAATGAGATGTAGTCAGTAATGCAGCTCAGGTTGTTTTGTATGTCATCATCTAGATATGAGTTTCTAGGAAAATCCCAGGAAGAGCATAAAGCTACTGATGTTCTACCTGGAATTCTGCTGTCAAGAATATCAAGATTTTCTTAGGCATGTTTGTGAGTTCTCAGATGTGTTCAGGAATGTGGTCTGGGACATGTTGCCTGTCAGTCAACACTTATACAACCTTACAGCTGTAGTGCGTACAGTACATAACCACCTTCGCCATTAAACACTGACCTCTACTACTGGAGCGCTACAAAAACATGTACTTCTGACATCTATTCCTAAAATTAAATGGCAAGCCTTGCTGAAAGTCATAGAGTTGTATTTATTTATTTATTTATTGTCTTTTTTCTGATTAATGATTTCATACGTTTTTTTCTTTAAAATTTAGATATTTTTATAGCTTAGCTCAGCATGAATTATTCCTTTAGAAATGTGAAGCATAAATATATATATAACCTTTATTTAACTAGGAAAGTCACATTGAGGTTAAAACCTCTTTTACAAGTGAGACCTAAAATATACCTAAATACCTAAATATTCATTTAAACGGAATTCATATATCCTCAAAAAATATTTGAAAACAAAAAAACAGTTTCATATTGTTTATTTTTGTATATTACAATCCTCTGCGCCTCACTTCTCAAAAATACTATCCAATTTCAATTCCATCTAGTTATTGCAACACGTGCGCAAACCCTTTCGTGTTTGCTTTCATGCTTGATTTATGATATTTGACCTGAGCTAAAATAATCTTTGATGTGACATGTTACATTATTCTTTGCATGCATGGAATACAATGAATTCACTGTTAAAAGAACCTCCTCAACAGCTCGGGTGTGAATTTATACTTTGCACCAGTCTGGCAGTAATTTCTCACCTAAATTCACTCCTTTTGGACTGAAACTTGTTCCATCTGGTTGCATTTCACTTTCTAAGCAATCTTAATCTCTTTCTACTCGCAGTGCCACTTTTCATATCCAGAGTCCAGTATGATGATGTAGAATGTAGATTAAAGCCGGCATGGCGCAAAAACATCATGCTTATAGGTAAGGAAGGTGATGATTTTATAAATTCATTGCTCTGTTAAGTTGTGTTTTCACAGCACTCACCGTGTTTGGTTCACATCATAACCAAAGGCATGGCAATGAGCCTCAGTTTTGTCTAAGAGATCCGACCTCCGTCTCTCATGGAGGTGGATTTTAGAAGATCAGCTTGTGTGCCAGTTCAAAACAGTGGGAACCGGGTCCAGAGCAGAACAGTCTTTTTGTATTAGGTTACTGAATTACACACTCAAAAAATAAATTTCCATATCCAGATGGCGTTCAGGTCCAACCAGCTAACTTCTCCTGACACTTTAGAAATACTTGAAGATTGCAGTCAGGATTCATTCGCATGACCTCTCTGCCTATGTGAAAAGGAAAACAGATGCTTAATTCAAGTCTAAATCTCGTTCAGACCTATACGTGCATGTAAAACCACCGCTGGACTCTCTGGTTCCTCTGTAATGTTTGAATCGCATTCAAGAAAACCACTGACACACACTGTGATCTCTGCTGTTTCCACTACTAAGCCTGAGCACGCAAACAAACAGACTTTTTTAATAGAGTTCTACTTTTCCGAAAATCCCATGCAAATTCCAGAGAGCCGGAGAATGACCGATGTGAAAATAATGGGATAACTAACAAATGTATAGCAGCAAATTATCCGAGATGGCTGTTATTTGCGAGGGGATTCCTGAAAACCATGCAGTCTAATTGCATTTGAATTTCCTCTCACAGCATCATGTGTTCCCAAAATGTATGACAACTGCGGTAGACTATCTATGGACTGCTTGGCTTTCTGCACGAAATAAAGCTCATAGCTCTAATTTAGACTCGGACGTTACTATGGGGACAAAAGGGAAGGCTGTTTACTTTTGCTTATCCCTATGATTGGCTGGATTACATCAACAAGCTTTTCCTGATTTTACTTGGAATTTAAATAGGTTAGTCTAAAGATCATGTCTAAATATTTTGTCTTTGAGAAAATATACAAAAATACAATATTAAGTTAACTTTAACCCAAGGTAAATTAAAAGAAATTATTTTACATCAATAATGATTATTTTCATGGCATTGCAATGCATAAAATATATAAATGCTAAATTCTTTCATGAAACTCTAGATTGTGCAGGCTGATAGGTTCTTAATGTTACTAATGATATTCACAGCATTAAATGACTTGGTACAAGCTGATTGATTGGTTCACATTTCATGTGCAGTCAATGAGCTTACTGCTTTTCATTTAAATGGCTGTTTAGCAGCTACTTTAGTATTTTGCAGCACGCTTTCAGAGTTCCTCTGAAACCCTCCACCTTTCCCAGCTCCACCTGTATAACTCTGCTATGGGTTATTTTATACGCTATTTGTGCAGCAGCAGTATGTCTTAAATACTCACAGTATTGTATCGCCGTATGCATTGGCAGTAGCAAGTTCCTGTACTTTGCAGCAGCAGCAATAATCTACAACTACCAACAGCAGGAGCAACTCAGCAGCATAGCAAATCTATTCCACCAAGACCAAATACATTAACATTTTCATGTACATTACCATGCTGAAATCATCTGAAAGTTGTCATAATAGAAATACATTAATACTGTACTGCATTATAATAGGTGAGGCTTAAAATGCAATGTTGCAATATGTGAGGTTGAATTAAATAGATTTTAAGAACCCACAAGACCTCATCTTTTAATATCTATAATTTTCTCGGTGCACCTAAATCTTAAACAAATGTGCTCATAGATAGTTTCTTATTTTGTTAAACAGCCCCCAAAAGCCAGAGCAACAAGTTTAACACATACTCTGTTTATTTGAATGCTCTTTTGGACTGACTGATTCTGTGAAATGAAGCTTTGTGGGTGTCCGCTGGGCAAATGCCTTTGGCCTTTTCGGAAAATCAGGCTATGAAGAAAATGGGTCAAGTAGAAAGGAGGGGTCAGCTGTTTGCAATATGAACTAGTGCTTGATTAACTACCCTGGGGTCATTCTCATGAGGAACTGAGGCCCTAAACTGCTACAGTCTCAACATGAATGATGGGTTCATGCACAGATTAGATTATACAAGTCACTGACGTGATGCTGTATATTTGATCATTTTTAAAATTGAAGGTAATTCCACTTTTAACCATTTCAAATCATCTTAAATGTTATATGAAATATTCTATTTATTTATTTATTAAAGAAAACATATTGTGTTCTAATGAGTGCTTTTTCCTGTTCAATAAAGTGGATTTATGTGTTAATAAACAATATTTGAGTATAAAATGTGCAGATTTACAAATACAGCAAGAAGTGGGGATGGGTACAGGCTACAGGCTTTTTTCGTTTTTTATTTCATTCAGTGTTATTTCACAAAAGTTAACTTGTGTACTTTTAATAACTTTTATCAGTTAAAAATCTCTTTCCTATTTAAGAAATTGTTTGTTTTTCTTTGTTTTATACAGTAATATTGCTTTAACATTTAATTTGATCCAGTTTTTCCAAATCCCCTTGTTGACTCTTTCCTTTCCAGCATCTCTCTTGACCTCTGTTGGCTCAAGATATCTCCTGACAACCTGAACAAGCCAAACAAGAAAATCGGTGTGACTGCTGTGGGTCTGAATGAGCGCAGCAGCCTGGGTTTGATATGATTCGTGTTGAAGTGTTTTCCAGCATGTGTTCGGGGCCTAAAGGCCTCCAGTTCTCTGAACACCAGCCCAACCTGTCAAGACCAGCTCCACACTTTCATCTGATGCCACTGTGCTCTGCCTTCACAAACGGGTAAGACAAAGACTGACAGAGATACAATGTGTTTTTCTACATCTCAGAATGTTTTCTACTTACATGAGTGACAGCAAGATTACAGCATTTCATCTCTTTGCCATTGTCTGTTTTGTCAATATTTTGACAGAGGTTGTTTTGTTCTTTTGTTATAGCTCAGGTTTCAACTCCCCAGCTCAGAAAACCACATTATCTCCTTCATCATTGTGCTTCTTACTGCTGTACATAAAGTAGAGGTTACAAGCAGGATAAACACTACTAAAACACACTGATGGGGTTGTTTTAGTATAGGCGGTATTTAGTAGCATATTTTGATAGTATTTGTATAATATTTGCAAATAAACATATAAGGAAAATGCGCACTAAAGCTGCATTTTATCAAAAATAGTAAAACTGTGAAATATTATTTATTTAAATAATATTGCAGTTAAAATACATATTTTACATTTTATAATATTTTAAATTGTTATTTATTCCTGTGATGTCAAAACTGTATTGTCAGTGTCACATGATCCTTCAGAAATCATTCTGATTTGCTGTTTAAGAAATATTTCTTATTATTATTATTAAAACAGTGCTGCTTAATATTTTTGAGGAAACGGTGATAAATGTTTTAGAATTATTTGATGAATAGAAAGTTTTAAAAAAAACAACGTTTATTTGAAATAGATTTTATTCAATTCTATGAAAAAAAAAAATGAAGAAAAAAAATCTTACTGACCCCAAACTTTTGAATGGTATAGTATATTCTTTATAACTTTTGGGAAAAAAATATGTCTTTTTGTAATCTCATGCTTCAATAAAAAAAGTACCTAAATAAAAGTAATTATAATTAATGAATTTAAAAATAAATGAAATAATTCTTATGTGGCCAGACTTTTAATACATAAATTGGCCCCAAAAGTATCTGGACACTTATAAATATGTGGCTGTCACTGTATTAAATAACATAATTAGTTTGTACTAATTAGAGAATTAGTTTGTACCCTGCAATAAATATTGGCAACATTATGTCTGTTTTTTAAAAATCATACATTTCTGTCAGGACTACTATCATCAGTGATTGGCGGTATGGTTCTGTTCTGGGCAAAAACTCCCTGCCCATCCATGGAGCCTGTCATGTATTAGCAGGGAGAGCAGCAATAATAATCCCCCAAAGGGTTAACAGAACAGAGCCAAGCAGATAATGTACATATGCCCCCAGTTTCACAGACAAGGCTTGAGCCTAGTCCTAGACTAAAATGTAAGTCTGAGCTGTTTCAACTGAAAGAAATTTGCACTGACTGATCTTAAAATATATCAGTGCCTTTGTTTTTTCTCAAGATGCACACCAGTAATGTTTTTTCTAAGCACGTTTATAAAAATTGCTTAAATGTCCTAATTGAACTATGATTTAATCCTGGTTTAGTCTAAGCCCAGTCTGTGAAACCGGGCCTTAGTGTAACACATTACTCGAGATTAGGGAGTCTGATTCAACAGGAATGTTAGAAGCTAAGTCCTGACTGTGGCAAAAGGAGGAGTTGGGGATGGAGGAGGGTAATTTGCTCCTGAGCAAGCAAGCTGCTGAATAATATTGAATAGCGCTTATGTAGGGATGCCGTGATAGGTGTCGTATTCCTATAGGTCGATGTGATCAGCTGAGAGTCAGCTGATGCAAGCTTGACTCACGTGACCTGCCAGAACTGACGCTATGCTTGATTTCAGGAGCTCAGTTTGTGATGTTTAGATTGTCTGTTGGTCAAACTGCTTCTCACTGTACAAATTCTTAGGTCACCAAACTTGAACTTTGGTATGCAGCAGAAGATAAAAAACCTGTGCTTGCATTTGTTTGAGTGACAAAAGTGTGACCGCACCTTAATGTGTCAACCAGAAGGTGTGCAATTACTTCTGTCATAGTTGTGACTTTTATGACTAAAAGGTTCATTTTCCTTCTTCCTTTTTTGTGAATATTTTGCTCGAAAATTGTGCTTGTGCTATATTTGAATTAAATTCCACTTGGTTTGACATTGTATTCTTTGATGCAGTGGCACTCAGACATTTTCAAGTGTAGCTTAAGTGTCCAAATACTATTTGAGGCCGCTGTACTATTCATAATGTTCTCCAGCTTTGAATGATTGAGTGTTCAAATTACGTATGAATAATGAATTATGTAACATGTTCTTCATTCTTGTCTCTCTTTCTTTGATGCGTTTCCTCACTCTCACCTCTGGTTTGTGTTTGCACAAGGATTTTCATTCCCCAAACTATTATTCTTAGTCTATGTTCGTAATTCTTTTTTAAACAACAGTGGTCTGCACGCTACGGCAAGAGAGATTTATTGTTCTCAGGACTGTTGATTCAAAGGATTAAACCTGCTGACATGTTGATACCTGTTGGAAATATGCCCCAAAGACCCTCTATTGACTGTTATGCTGAAGCAGGATTAAGGTGTTTTATGCAGAATTGTCATTTAATGCTACTGCTTGTCATTTAATAACGATCCAAATCCTTTTGCATAGACTGTAAAAGCGCTGTCAAGTGATTGCTAAGGCACCTTAAAGTGCTTTTTTTATGCAATTCATGTTGGTTTTATACTATTTCAACTAAAGTTTTGAATTGACATAATATTTGTATTCATATTTTAAGATATTTTAGATGTGGTATTTATATTCACGTTTTTGACATTATAGAGAGGATTTAAGGAACATCTGCCAGAAGTTCAGATTGTAAATCAATGACAAGGCAAGGTTGTTGTATCATAATGATGAACAGGGAAAAAAATAATAAAAATGTGCTATAGAAATAAAGTTTGTGTTTTATTGAGTATTGTAGTTGCGCTATTTCATGCCTTTACTATTATACTAATAGTGCAAAAATACAAAAGTAAGTATGCCAGACTGTTTGACTGGTAGTGTTAGTGCAGTACATTAAAGTCTCATTTCAGCACATCATAGAAAAGAGAAGATTGGCCTGATTTTGCCTTCAGTTTTCTGATAGCAGTTGATGGTCGTGGTTTTGTGGTTCAGTGCCTCGTGCTCCTCTTTGCCTTGTCTGTGTCCTCCGCTATGAGGTCAGTCCTGTGGAAATGCCTCAAAAAAAGTCATAGCGAATCCGGAAAACATCAAACGCTGCCCCTTAACAAAGTATTTGCAATCAATCGGCTTCCTGGGTTTCCACTCAGCCCCGTCCAGCCCATAAAATGCATTTAGCCAGGTCATCTTTTTTTCGAGGATTCTCTGTAATATCAATAAAGTCTGATGTGGTTCGAAAATGGTATGTGGTTAATGGCTTGTGGAAATGGAGAGAGCATCATCTCAGTTCAATGACGAGCTGGCAGACTCGCGCTAATGTTATTTTTGCCTTTATAATGGGCAGCATTTTTGCTGGGTCCATGATTCAAAGAACATCTGCCAGAAGTTCAGACTGTAAGCTTAGACCTAGTCTAAACTGTAAGTGAGTGATAAGATGTGACATGACAAAACTAGAGTGTGCCGTTTTGATGAACACACTCGTAGATGTAACCATAAAACATGTGTATGAATCAGTGACAAAGTTGTTGAATCAGCATGATTTATATTCATGTTGGTTTTATACAGTTTGTAAAAAAAGAAGATTGTAAAAAAAAAAGAAGAAAAAAACTGCATTTTAGTGTTAAAATATTAAAAATTAAAAATAACTATTGAAATGTTATATAGAATTACTATTATTCTGTGCTTCTGTGCTTTTTAAAAAATTATAATAATAGTAATAAAATTCCAAACCTCTTTTTTTAAATAATTTCAGTTTTTAAATTAGAGCTAATATTAATATTACATAGAAATATTTTACATCAAGTTATTTATTGTTATTATTGTTTTATTATTATTATTATTATTATTACCAGCTGAGGTGTGTTCAAATTTTATATATATATATATATATATATATATATATATATATATATGACCATTGTACTGGAAATTTCAATGATAATTATGCAATAAAATTATCTTGACAAAACAGAATTTAGTGTACCACAATCTGACCTTAAACCTGTGGGGTATAGACTTTATAGTTCGAGGTATTTTCTGAATGAAGACCAGTTATGTTCCCATCCATTTCTGATTTAATATGGTCTTTGGCTAATCAGTAGAAATGGCAGAGCTGGAATAAATTATAAAGAGAAAAAACAGATTGGAAATAGACAGAGCCAAAAAAAAAGAGAGATTGAAAAATGAAAGAGGCATGGAGTAAGAGAAAAATGGCTATGGTGAGAGAGAGATTTGACCGTGCTGACACTCTGGAGACGCTGAGCTTGGAAACTGTGCAAGACTGTGGTCTCGTCTGAGAGGATAAACTCACACACGTATTCTTGTGTTTGCTGAAATAGGATGAGGACATACTTGGTCCGTGTGTGTGTGTGCGTATCCATTGTGTTCGCTTTTGTTTGCACATCAGAAATTCAATTTTCCAGTAAGAATGAATGTTTCCATCTCTTTATCCAGTTCAAATGTTTTTCAGATTTGCTTTGCTCAGAGATAATTCACATGGAAGCTTGTTTCCACCATGGGATATAAAAAAAATTATAATAAAAAAGGTAATAGTGACTAAATTTCACATTTCTGTTTTCTCTGGCAATTCTGGGTTTATATTTCACTTTTTTCTCGCAATTCTGTGTTTAAATCTCGCAATTCTGACTTTTTTCCTCGCTATTATGAGTTTATTTCCCACAATTATGGCTTTGTTTCTCACAAATCTGAGAATTTTTCAGAAAAGCAATATTAAGAGTTACAATTTAGGGTTATAAACTCAAAATTGCAAGGTAATATCCCACAATTCAGATTTTTTTTTTCTCAGAGTTTATTCATATATTCTAAATGTATATCTCAGATAAGTTACAAGTTTATATCTTGCAAGTTGTTTTTCTTGAAGGGTTTTTATCTCACATTCTGACTTTTCTCTTGCATATTTGCAAAGTATATTTGGTATTTTTAGAATTGCGATATATTATTCCATAATGGAAACAAAAAGTCAGATTTACAAAATGTAAACTCAGAGTTTAGAGAAAAAAGGCAGAATTGTGAGATGTAAACTCAGAATTGCGAAGAAAAAAAGTCTGAATTCATCTTTTTGGTCTTCTCAGAATTACACATTCTGTATTCTTTCTTTTTCCTCGTAATCGTGAGTTTTCTATCTTACAATTTAGACTTTTTCTTAGATTTGCAAGGTACTATTTTGTATACTGACTTTTAATTGCAAGACAAAAAGTCAGAATAAAAAGTTTAAATGACCTTTTTTTCCATCTCATAGCAGAAAGAGGCTTCGTACATCCTTGTTGTTATGCTATCAATTTTAAATAAATACAATGTTGATGCAACATGATTCCAGTGCTGCTTACTTTCATGTCAGATCGCTGCATTGTTGTGTTGCTGTATTAATACATCTGTGTTTGAGTGTGTGTGACAGCTGAGAGTGTTTAGCAGCAGTCATTAAAACTAAGTGTTCTAAGGTGTATGAGTGAGCCCTCGAACTCCCACTGAGACCCCCGAGTCTGTTCAGCTTGACTACAACTGACCCTAAAGGTGTCCCAAAGGCCTGATCTGGAATCAGATGTCTCACCTTCATTCCTGACTGCAGTTATCATGTCACAAGGCCAAACTTGCTCTGGTCCTGCTTCCAGGCAGAATTCCTCCCTGTAGGCGGGCGATATTTCTAGTTCTTTCAGCACGGTCCGATGCCTTATGTTTCGCTGATTTCTGGATAGAACTATGTACTAATAAGAAAACGTCATTCTTTATTATATTTAAAGTGTGGTGGTTTTGTTTTCAGAGAGAAAATCACAAACGAGTTCACTTTTGCAATGAGACTGAAATGAAAGCAAATGTTTTGCTAAAGTCTCCTGCTTCTCTGATATTTCTCATGAGATGAAGGCTTCAGTATTCTCATGAGTTTCCACTCGAGTTCCAGAAAAGATCTCAAACTGTGCTCAGATTTGCTAAGACACAAAAGTCTGTAATCAAACATCAGAGATCTCAAGGATTTCTCATCAAATTCTTCTATGGCCAAATGATCTAAACAAATGTCTCATTCCTCCAAAGGCATTTAAGGAGAAACATCTGACACAAAGTTTGAGCTTCTGAGCTATTGAATTAAAAAAAAAAAAAAAAAAATTTAAAACATTCGTGCTGCTTATTATTGATACTTTTTTTCAGAATCCTTTTTTGACCAGTTTCATGTGGAAGCCTGTTTTCACCACACACACACACACAAAAAAAAACACACAAAAATCAAATAATAATAATAATAAAGGTGATTGCAACATTTATTCTGAGTGTTGGAATTCTGAAAGTCAAGGTCTAAATTGTAAGATAATATGTCACAACCTTTTTTATTATTTATTATGTGGCAAAAGCAGAATTGCAGGACAAACTCATAATTGTGAGATGTAAATTTGGAATTGCAAAACAAAAGTCTGAATTGTGAGATAAAAGATTGCAATTACCTTCTTTATTTATTTATTTTTTTATTCTGTGGTGGAAACAGGCTTTCATAATTGCATGCATCCTTGCTGAATATAAGTATTAATATTAGAGTGAATTTATTTATTTATTCAATCATTCATTCATTCTGTCTTGCAAACACTGCAAATTCTTTCAGGAAGTGCAGATCTACTGATGTTAGGAGAAACGTCTGAGACAGTGCTGATAATGAAATGAAGTCCGTACGTACTAATTGTGAGCAATAAATCTTCCTCTGGGTTATGTTGTTTTCAGGCACACTAGATGATTGTTCTGTACTGTACAGGTGTGGATGAAGTGGCTGGATTTTCCTGTTCTGTGTAATACTCATAGGTACTGCATGTATGGAGTGCAGGTGGTGAACGGTTGTGCGTGCAGAAGCAGGCCTGTGTGTTTGCCGTGCGGTTGGCCGTCTGCTGACTGACTCTGTGGGCAGTATTTTAAATGCAGAGGTCCGTTGGGCTTTCTACAAAAACGCGGAGCAGGAAAGCCAAAATGGTGGAGTAGCGGGAAAGTTCCCTCCGACGCAGCAGTATTTGAGTGTGTGCTTGCATATGTGTAGGCCTGGATTATTTTGAGGAACATACTACTTTGTATGCAGTAAAGAAATCAGTGCTGTTGAGGACGACTGATGTTAATGTGTGAAGTTATAATACACAGTCCCATAACCCAGAATCAGATTTATCATTCAACAACTGAAAAGGCTTTCTTAATGACAAATTTATTTTAAAGTCAAGCCCAGTATAGACTTTTAACACACTCAAGTACTTGTGTTAGCGCCGATAGCCTTGTGGGCAACGCGTCACCATAGAGCATCATTGCGATTTTGGCGACCCAAGGTCGAGTCCTGGTTCGCAATCCTTTCCTAATCCTGTCTTCTCTCTCTCTCTCACACACACTTCATTTCCTGTCAATATATGCAAACTGTCCTATCCTATCCTACATGTTACTAAGGAGTACTTTTAGAATAGGAGAATTTATTGTCGAGTGAAACGCAGTTGACAATATTTTAATGAGGAGAAGACCAACAGTAGACCGCATCAATGAAACATGGTTTATGTTATTATGTAATGTTTTATGCAAAAGGAACTGAATGTGTATGTGGACCAAGTGAGTGTGTGTGTGTGTGTGTGTACATTCATACACGCACACATTATAATTGTATCATATTTTATTGTGTATGAATATGCATACTAAACTGTTTAAAATATTTCAATATTATATTAATATTAATTTGTAAATAAAACAGATTGGAGTACATTTTACAAGAATTTCAGTCTTTCTGCTACACAATTTCATGTTCAATTTCAATGTGTTACTTGCTGTTTCTTTGTAATTATTTATTAAATTAACTAGCAATTTTGTTTTACAAATTTTAGAGTGAAAATGCACCAAATTATATTTCTTAAATAAACAGTAATATCAACTTAATTAATAATATCAATATCAATTACTTAATCAGTAATATCAACTTCAGCTCAACTTAATTATATATGTATACACACACACAGACACACACACACACTATTTTTTTCGCCTTATAATTTCTTTAGGAATCTTGTAGTCTTATTTTGTCATTGACAGCTTTAATGTTTTTGTCTTATGCAAGGATGACTGAATCATAAGTACTCTAATATGCTGAACTGTCTTGGCAATTTTAAAAATGTGTTTTTGTACATCTGTGAGGTGGAAGGTGGTTTACTCAATAAAAGGTTGATGATATTCTATGCACCATGGAAACAACAGGCAGTGGGCTCTGCTGGCATGGAGAGCAGTTAGCCTGAAACTGTATCTTCACAGATTCCTTCTCTCTGTTCTCTCCAACACTTTCCATTCCCCAGTAACTGGAAATTCTATTCCACTGTATTGTGTGTGGGTGGTATGGACTCATAAATTCACTTATATCCACACATACTGTACCTTTGGATGAGGGATGCAGGGAGACTTTCCTTTCCAAACCAGTGACATCCTAATTCAGCAAAAGGGTTGTGGATGGAGTGGAAATGTGCAGCATCACAGCTCTTCTGTGCACAATGCTAATTAGAAACCGACTGTGTCATTTCCTGAATGCACACAGTCAAACCACACACTTAATCATATTCACTAGCTATTCAGACAAGTCATCCAACATCGCGATACCGAAGAGCTTTACACATGGGACAAAAAATGAATCATTGCGGCGGATGTATATAACACACACCAGCATTTTACATTACAGTTGCCTTGATATGTGGGAGTATTATGATGCAGTTAATGAACAGCATTCACAGAAATGCTTCAATAGAGAAAGAGAGGAGGGAAAGATGTAGTGGTTAGCATCTGGCCTGCAGATATGTTTAGGGCTTGTGGTCTCTGAGAATCTGCCTCCATCTTTGAGAAACAGCCACACACACACACACACACACACAATCCCTTTCTCCACCGTTCCCCAGTATTCTGAAGCTACCAGTTCAGGCAGTAAACCTGAAACCTCAAGAAAAATGTTGCACACAGACCATGTATTCAGCAGGTTTAGATGGTTGATTTGAGTCTATACTACATGCAAATTTGAAGGTGAAATCTTAACTGTTTGCGTTAGCTAGTAGACATATCTAGACTTGAGTTCCTCCAGGCCAGAGATAAAGATGGAGAGATGGGATCTGTGCATCGGGTCTCACTCTGATAATTAAGGTGTAACTGTGTATGGCTTATGAAACTTCATATGTTTTGCAGTGCTGTGAGGCACACTGAGCTGAAAGATGCCTTGAAATTACATCAAATAGTATTTTTTTGTTAGCTACCCAACCCTAACTAAATTTTCCATGGTAACCATAAAAATACTATAGGTGGTACAGATATTGTTACCACTGTAAATAAAGAGGTAACTGACTGTTAGCCACAACTGTCATCAGAAGAAGCAGTTTTGTCAATCAACTGCCAATCAATTTTGAAGCACTTTTTTGGAATTGTTTTACATACGAAACTGGCAAGGAAACAATATACATAGACATGCAAACAGTGCAAAGGGCAGATTTAAAATAATAATAATTAATTATATAAATATATATATATATATATATATATATATATATATATATATATATGTATGTGATGAACCCAAATATCCTTTTTTTAGTATTTTATAGTATTTGTTAATATTTTGAATTAGCTTTTTTGTTTTCATTTTGTATGTGCTTTTGTCATTTTAATTAGTTTTTGCTTTTTAGTCATTTTAATACTTATTTCAGTACTTAATTTGTTTCGGTTTTGTTTTGTTTTCACATTTTTGTTTGTTTGTTTATTTGTTACAAATTTGCTCTTTTTTCCATTTTTTGTATTTTGTTTTAGTACTTAAACATATTTATTTCAATACTTCATTTGTTTTGTTTTTGTTTTAAATTTTACAAATTGTATTTTTTATTTCAGTTTTGTTTTAATATTTGTGTGTCGAGTGTGTCTGATTTCAACAACTAATTCAGGAGCGAGTTTCCCAAATCTTTTTGGCTGACTCATTAATTAAAAAGAATTGGATATCACAGCTCGATCATACTGTGTTTGTTTTCTGCGCTCTAACAGCATGATCTCATGCAACCGATTACAGACACACATAAAGTTTCACCAACTTTTTGTCAGATATTTTAATTTTTTGTTGCAAGTAGACTGGATTTTTCTGATCATGGTTTCATTTGTTTTTTTGTCTCAGGTAGCCCTGAAATATTTAAAATTGTATTATCTGCAAAGGTAATTGACAAATATATGGGATTAACGTTTGAAATGCAGAAGGTGACTGTATAAACATTCAGGATGAATGGCAAACTCTCTTCCACAGTGGTGTGACAGGTGCTGCTGAAATACAGAAAAAAGAAGGTGTTGAATTGTCTTAGCAACCTTCAAAAGCTCTTCTTTAAAACAATGACCCCAATTCTCCTCAACACAGAACAGATCAGAGGAAAGTGTGCACAGAGCACCTGTATGGTAATGTTGTGCGGGTGTTTTACTGATGGTCTTGTACCACAGCAGATTGCAATGGTGTGTGGGAGTCTGTGAATGACCATTGAGAGGATTTTATTGATCTCTCTCTGAAGCTTTTCTTGAGGTGGAGGGATGAAACAATAGGGATGGATGTCGGGCTTGTGCCTCTTGTTTTTTGGTTGAAGTGGGATTGTAAAGTTAAAGTTAAAAGAAAATAAAAATCTAGACCAGAGAAGGGCAGAAGTTTGACATGTGGCATGGTTGGAGGAGAGGTGGAGTTTCTAAATCGATTCTCTTCCCTCTTTAAACGCTCTGTGAAAGGGACGGTCATTTTAGGGAAGACCTTTAAAATGGATTTTCTTCCTCTTTACAAAGAGTGAAAGGGTATGAGTGAAAGGGTATGAAGGGGCAGATGGAAAGCAGGAAGCTGTAAAATTGATCTCCAACTTTTAAGTGATGTGTTGAAGGTGGAAAATAGAATGTGCCATTCTTTATAAGGTCATTTCAATGGGTGTCGTTGTGAAAAACGGCGGATCGGAGTTTGTAATGATCCTGATGGGATTCATTCTCCAGTGTAGATGGACTTAATGCTTTAGGTTTAGAAATGTAAGGAAGTGTTGAATTTTGGGGGGATGGGCCTGAC
This sequence comes from Barbus barbus, assembly GCF_936440315.1. NCBI lineage: Eukaryota > Metazoa > Chordata > Actinopteri > Cypriniformes > Cyprinidae > Barbus > Barbus barbus. The sequence continues at coordinate 23,152,394 of NC_136755.1, read as the reverse complement.
AATTTTGTGTTATTTTTTAAAATCTGTATCATTGCTGACAGCTAGAGAAGAAGAAAAAGACAGATAGAGGAGAGATGAGAGAAACAGACCTAGAGGTTAAAGCTATTGTAACATGGGTCTGGACTGTCAAGGAAGAAAAGAAGCAATAAAACTCTCTTTCCTCTCTTTCTTTTTTTTAACCCACTATGGTACGGTGCAGCCATATTGCAACATACTATTTCCCTTTGCTTTCTAGGATTTCAGAAGAGACTATAACAAATTGTTGGAATTAAAATGGCATTTGCTGAAGAAATCAATAATATGCTATTTTTAACCCACATTAGATTTTCTCATCAAATTGCACTTTTCTAATACAATACTACTTTTGTTATATGTTGTTATTCTAGTTAACTGAGCTATCTTATGTAAAATCTCTTTGTAATTGAACCTTTTAACTATATTGAACTATATATCTACTATGGTAAAATTGCGATATGATAATATTTACTTTTCTTTAAAAATCTGTTATTTGTGGTGTTTGAGCTATTTGATGTAAAATCTCATTGTAATCTCACTTTTGCTCTATATTTATTAGGTTAATTACATGTTGTTCACAGATTTTCTTTTCTAACTTTTTTCTTTTTTTTTTTTTACATAAAATTGAGAAAATTAATGTTGTCATATCTTCATACCACAAAGAATTGTAATTATGCATTGCTCGTGGTCATTTCTAAACATAATTGTATATTTTAAAAATGTAATAGTATGCATTAATAATACAGTTTTGTTTTCTTTCTTAGGAAACGTGAACATATGTATTCCATGGAAGAGACAAGAAAAATTGCAAACAAAGAGGATCAGGTACACTTTTGAAAACCATATCTTTATAGAAGTTCTGAGTTTTCGCTTGTGGTACAAAATTTCCACATAATATTTATTTTTCTTAAAAAATCTGTTATTATTCTAATTTGAGCTATTTTATGTAAAATCACATTGTAAAACTATTCCATTTGTTAGAACATAATATGTACCGTTTTTATTAATCAAAAGAAAAGTAGACACAGGTAATTGCAGAAGTGTGCCGCAGCAGGGGCTCTGAGGAGCAGTAATATGCAAAAGTTTCCTTTTAAGTAATAAGAGAGATGGGAAAGTGTAGAGTGTGCCGCTGGAGATGCTGGTGCAATTAACTTTCCCTTTTTCCGGTCCAAAGTAAAAATTAGCATATACAAGAGGGAGGCTGTAAAACTGATTTTTACATTCTGTCTTGAAGTGTTCACCTTCTTTTAGTTAATGAAGAAATGCTCAAACTAAAATAATAAATCAAAAAATATGAAATTACATGATCTATCTATCTATCTATCTATCTATCTATCTATCTATCTATCTATCTATCTATCTATCTATCATCCCTTGCCATGGTGCTGAACACTTATTAAATTTTCTGCAAATCTACACTTTTTGAAAGATTTTATTAATGGGAATTTCAGTTGTCAGAAGCCCCTCTGTGTCCATCTAGCCATTTCTATCTTGTTATGTTTTATCGGAGGTTAACGCTGTGTGATATTAGAAAGAAGGAAGAGGAAAGGACAGTATTATTCATTTTGTGATCAGCAGAAGTGTGGCAGATGGGGGGGTTGACCGGTTGTGTGATGGATTGAGGCAGTAAAATTTATTCTCTCATTCTCTTGAGTAGTAAGGAGCAGTGAATGCAGAAGTGTGCCAGTATGGATGGGAAATGAATGGACGCAGAGGTGGAAGGGAGGGGTGATGTCCATTAAAGTGCTTTTTATTAGCACACACTAGAACCCAGCAGAGCAACAGCCATCAGTTTATCACGACATAATGGAGGCTGGACCACACACACACTGTAAAACAACAACTGGACTGACTCAAGTGTATATTTACCCGCTTTATTTGACCTGGTTGGCAATGTGAGTCAAGTGACTTTGTTGAGGAATTCTCCTGTGTGTCTTCTCCTAAACAGAAAGGTTCTTCAAACTTTGCTCCACCTTAGGATCAACAAAGAGCCCAGAGAATTAGGTTCCTGAGTAGCCGCTATTGTTCTATTTTTTTTTTTTTTTTTAAGGTATCTGCTGTTTCATCCTTGTTCTGTCTATCTATCTATCTATCTATGCACTTGTCTGTCTGTCTGTCTGTCTGTCTTTCTATCTGCCGATCCACCCTACTGTCCATCCATCCATATGTTCATCCATTCATCCATCGATTCATCTATGCATCCTTACATTCATTCATTCATCCATCCATCCATCCATGCATCCATCTGTCCATCCATGCATCCATCCGTCCATCCACCATGCATCCATCCATTCATTCGTGCATCCATTCATCCATTCATCCGTGCATCCATCCATCCGTCCATTCATTCATGCATCCATCCATACATCTATCCATTCATCCATCCATCATCCATCCATGCATCCATCTATTCGTCCATCCATGCATCCATGCAACCATCCATCCATGCGTGTATGCATCCATCCACCTATCCAGGTTGTATATTATAGAAGTATTCATACTACATGAGGCCTATACAAGCACCAAATTTCATGTTTTTTTTTTTGGTTTTGTTTTTTTCAGTTTTAAATATGGTAACATATGGTTTTCAATATGGTACCATAAGTACAGTTTGGTTGTCATCACAACAGAAACATGCGTCATGATTTCATCATGACATCATTCTTACAATTTTTGAGGGAAGTGCTGTCAAATGCGATTTGTCTTACATCTAATTACAGTACAGATCCTGTGTCAGTGGTGGAAGTTTGTGGTTCTGTCCCCAAACTACCTCGAATTGCTCTAAATGACTCAAGTTATTGCTTACAAACAGCTTGTTTGTACATCCATGGAGAAATGAAATCCCTTTTAGAGCTTAAAACACCCAAAGCTGTCTCAGAGTATTGCTTCTGTCCGATAACATAAGTCTGAGAAACAATAAAACTGTCACAAGAACCCGTTACAGTGACACTTTATCAGAGATAGTTTGAGATATAACTAGAAAAAAAATGTGTGTGTGTGTGTGTACACACTTTTTTGATGAACAGAACGTTCAGATGAACAGCACTTGAATTCAATTTAATCCATCCTTTCTGAATAGCATTAGTTTCTTACTTTATATTACTATTAATTCATTAATCATTTGAAACAAAATGTCACATATATTTCATATAGTAGTTTGAACAGGGAATTTTTTTTACAATCACAATATATGAAATGCATGTCAGTAAAGGTTTGTACTTCATAATGATGGAGCTCATGCTGCCCTGAAAATAGTGACAGTTTCTTGCCTCTGTGTGAGGATGAAGGTTCTGACAGGTTTAGACAGCCCTGCGTGGTTGTACAGAGAGTGTGGATGGTGTGTTTGGGTTAATGAGGACACCGAGTTTAGGCATATGTGGAGCGTACAGTGAGGAACATACCCACTTATCTCTGACATCTGGCCCCTGATGCTGCGAGACATGTAAGACCGTGTGTGTGTGTGTGTGTGTGTGTGTGCGCACATGCTGCAGCGGGGCTCAGGAGCTGCTATAATTTTAGACAGGCTGCTGGTATTGGGAAGCTAGCTTGCTGTGTATCTGTCCGGGTGGTCCGGCCTCTGTTTAATTTGTCTGTGAAACACAACGAGCGTGGGTACTTTATGTGTCCACAAAGACCACTGCATAATACGCCGCTTCCTCTGTGTTTTTCTTTAATGCTGTTATCAGCAAGATCCCTGAAGTATTGACTCTTTTTTTCCAGAAGCAACAGAAATTAGCTGTGGTTGTGTGATATTTTTTATGAATTACATTTGACCAAACTTACATTCACAGTTCAATGTAAAAAAAATAATAAAATGGCACTATGTAAGAGACTAATTGCACATGGGTTTAGTTAAAAGCCATGAGCTCTTGTGGTCACATTTTGTGGGTTGAATCAATGCGTTTAGATGACTTCTCTTCTTGAGAATGTCATCCTGTGCACTGCAGGCTATTGGGTTGCTGTTTTTTTTAGATTGAAGAAAAAAATACTTGGTTGCATTAATGCAACAAATAGAAGGTAAAACCATGAACATTCGTGGATTGGAGAATTTTAACTAATGTGTTTTAGCAGACATGCCATCATCAGGGTTATCTATCTGTCTGTCTGTCAGTCAGTCCGTCCGTCTGTCCATCTATCCGTCTGTCCATCTATCAATCTGTCTGTTTGTCTATATATCTATCGCTGTCTGTCTATCTGTCTGTCCGTCCATCCGTCCATCCGTCCGTCCATCCATCCATCCATCCATCTATCCATCTGTCTGTCTGTCTGTCTATCTACATCATTCTATTATTCTGTCTTTCTATCAGTGTTGTTATTGGTAACTAAAAATATTTAAAAAATGTAAGCAATTAGGATGGATGGATAGATAGATAGATATTAAAACGTATAAAACATAATTAAAACTTAGATATAAAAGCTTAGATATGTACTTAAATACAGTATAATTAAAAATATTAATAAATGCTATTATGTAAATAATAAAATTACAGTAATCTATATGTACATTTAAAAGGATGAAATTTGGTTGGATTTATGTATTTTGATACAATTTTACTTATTTGCTTGTTGAAATATTATATTATTATACATTAGAATATTTTAGAAATATTGCAATATTATTATGTATTACAACATAATACAAATACTACAGCAGTCAATCATGGCAGCTTATAAGAGCATAAGTCATTTGTTTCCTTAGGGAGAAGAGGATGTTGGGAAATGTTAAAGTCCATGACTAAAAGAGATACAACCTGGGTGTCTTTTGCATGAAATAAAAGCATACAAAATCAGAATAAAGCAATGGTCTTTTGAGAAATGATAAAACGGTCTAGCAAATAGCAACTCTTCTGGCCAGAGCTAAACATGGATGAGACATCTGAAAGTACCTGGCATGGATTATCAGTATTGCAAGAAACAAAAGAATAGCCAAAGAAAAGATTGCGAAATGCTGTGCACTGGCACAAAACAGGGCTCGAGTTCTCTTTAACAGAATGACAATTCTGCCATTTTTTGTTCACTTTCATGTCACTGCAAACCAGAGTGGCTTTTGTGTTCAACAGAAGAACGAAAATCAAAAGAAACAAGAAGTAAATTATAACAGAATTTTTATTTTTGGGTGAACTGTCTCTTTAAGACATGTAAAGTATATTTGTTTTGGAGGATTACAGCTACAGATCATGCCACAGAAGGTCAACTATGGGTAAGGTTTAAATTAGCCTCATTAGTATCCATTCCTGGATTTAAAGCTACACTGTCCAACCAATGCTCATGCCTCCGGATATCTGGCCACCTCGGCTTAAGACTCTTATCACATATGTGACCCTGGACCACAAAACCAGTCTCGCTGGGGTATATTTGTAGTAATAGCCAAAAATACATTGTATGGGTCAAAATTATATTTTTTTCTATAATGCCAAAATCATTAGAATATTAAGTAAAGATCATGTTCCATGAAGATATTTTGTAAATTTCTTACTGTAAATATATCAAAACTTAATTTTTGATTAGTAATATGCATTGCTAAGAACTTCATTTGGACAACTTTAAAGGCGATTTTCTCAATATTTTTATTTTATTGCACCCTCAGATTCCAGATTTTCAAATAGCTGTATCTCGGCCAAATATTGTCCTATCCCAACAAACCATACACCATAACTTATTTATTCAGCTTTCAGATGATGTATAAATCTCAATTTCGAAAAATTGACACTTAAGACTGGTTTTGTGGTCCAAGGTCACATATGTCAGACAAAAGACAATGCCAGCAGAAGCTGTCTAGGCACTCACAATGTTTAACTTAATGTGGGCGAAACTGTCTGTTTGTATTTTTATTTAGCTGTTCTGAAAAAAGGTCAAGCTTCAGTGGTCTCTTCAGCTTTTTGTGGGGGAGAGAAAAAGGTGCTTACATTAATGCCAAAAAAAAAGAATGTAGACTTTGTCTCAGATTTTGTTTAAGGAAAGTTTTATACAGGTATTTCTGTGCAAGCAACTTTGTCAGCTTGGAAAAAGATATAGTACATTGTGACAACTTATAAAAGTTCTCCATTCACAGATTAAACTTTGCCGAGGGCTAAAGGTCACTGCTGACATTCATTCTCCTCTGAATACCTTTTATAGTTCAGGAATCTGTTTCTTGGGAACAAAACCTTGGGATCAAGTATAAGGTTTTATAACATTTCTCCCTAGACTATATTTCCTTTCTTTATATGTCAGAATATTACAGATTTATATGTACACACAGGGTGTATATGGAGTGTATATCTATTCACATCATCTTTATGTAACAATGTAAAAATGCAAGACTCTGATGTCATCCATGCTATAAAAAAAAAATTGTGGTACGACTGCCACAGCATTGTTTCAGCAGTCTATCCCCTCTGTCTTTGATAAATGTGAGCAGTGTGTATAAAAAAGAAGTAAGATGAAGAAAAGAAAAGGAAAATCAGTTCCCTGTAACATTTTCAGAAACGTTCAACTGTATGATGCCAAGACCAGGACAAGTCCCAAGAAATAAACACGTTACAGCAAGCTTACAGAGGCTCCTTTCCAAAACCTAGTGAAATGCTTATAGAGCCAGCATCCTAACCTCATAAATGACCGGTTTGAAATGCCTTTCAGGACAAAGAGCAGGACAAATGTCTCACAAAAAGCACTCCTCTTGCAAAGTACACAGAAACTATTGTTTTTTTTTTTTTAAATCTGCCTTTATAATATTTATATATATTAATATATTGATGTATTTATCTATCAAGTTATTTAATTATAGAAAGTATTGAGCCTTAAAATACATTCTGCATGCTGCTCACTAGGCTTTAGAGCAAATACCTTTGCTGTACACCATAAATCAAAGCCCAGGCCCTAACATATTCCCATAAACAAACTCTCAATAATTATTGGGTTGACATTAGGAATCTGATTCATTTGCTTTATGTTGTGCAATAGTGAATGCTCATGACGAAGTTGCTGTCTGATGAATATATGTTATTGCTTCCTTACCTGTCCTGTCTGGCTTACCTGTTAGGACATACAGCTGTTGCAGATGTCACATACCTTACTTTCAGGACCAAACCAGATTGGTGGTTCGACAATCCAACGAGATCCTAATGGATATGTGTCATGTAGGTGTTTCCGAGCAGTGAGGAAAGCAAGCAATGTGTTTATGCAATACGCAAATGAGTCTATGATACTGGAAATGTTCATTATATTGTGCCATTTTGGTAGTAAATTAAAACAAATAGAACTTATGTCAAAATTAAATTTAAGATTGCATGCAAAACAAAAATATTGTGAATATGAACAATGACAATTTGTTTCTTGGTTTAAGTATTTGTTTTACCTTTTTTTTATAAATTATACAGATCTACAACACTGTCAAATCAAGTCCGATTAGAGGCAAAGTTTTATAAAACTAAAGAGGATGCTTGAAAAGGAGCTGACACCATAAAACATGATTTAAGAGTAAACATTAAAAAGTAAAGAAAGAAGGAGCAGTGAAAGAAACACCGACACATGACTGAAGGGGTTTACACACGTTTATTGGTTAGGTTATGTAAGAGCAATATGTAAAAATTGTACATTTTAACTATACCTTTGACATATTGACACAGCATTACAAACTGAACCTGAAAAAATCTAAAGGTCCCCTGTTAAAAAAACTTATCAGTATCGAAATTAAAAGATTAAAGATTGTCTGAGTTTAATAAAGTTACCACCAATTATTTTTTTTATATATATTTCTATTTGTTGGTGGGTTGAGTAGATGTTGGGTTTGTCTCATTATTAAAAGGAGAGATAGAGGAGACTTGAGCCCCACGATTTGCTCCATGAGAGGTTCTTGAATTATGCATTAGCATTCAGCAGAAATAACTGCTGTTTTGACAAGAGTGCTAAAATGCCTGCTGGCTCTCCTTGAATCTGTCAACAGATAGTGTGTATTGTGCAATACACAGTCAAGAGTGTGTATGTTTTATAGTGAGCAAGTAGGACTAGATTGAAGATGCGAGATGCACAAGACATTTACTAGAATAAAAATGATTTCCTAAATAAGCATGGACAGCAAACAGCAGGGGGGTGTTTTACATTACATTATCTATGAATCCGAATATGCATACTTATAGCTATAGTATGCAAAAAGCAGCATGTCTTGGTTATTTGAATAGCCTACAGTGTTTTTAACACCAAGATGACCTGTATGTATGTAAAAATGTACTTCCATGTTTAAGAAGAAATTCTTCATCAAATTCAGTACATATTCTGAAAGTAGCTATATGCTAATGACTTCATCTGATTTTATATTAGTAGCATGACTTTTCTCTGTGGGAGGTTAATCAATTGTGTGTATTAAGATGATTCATCAAATAGCATATCAATTGTATAAACTACAGAAAACATATGAAGATAGACTTAATTGGATTGACCAGACTAGTCTAACTTGCATTTCAAGTCTGTGTGAAAGTGGCAATGGCTTGTTCTTTATAAAAATAAAAATAAAACTTTGTTGATTGGAAAAGATGAAAGCATTTATACCCAAAGTGTTAAAGGGGGCCTTTTAGGAAACCTTTAACACTTCAGTTCGCTCGCATAATCCAATCACAACGCGATGTCCTTTGACTGGCCGGGAGGGAATCGATACAAAACGTTTATTTTCAATCATATGATGTTGCATAACCATGTCGGATTTCTAAGAATAGTTCCTATTCGCAGTTTATTCGGAAAATATGATAACAATCAATTCCCCAACCCCAGTATGAGCTGCAATACATCTGTAGAGGGCGACCGACTGCTTCTCCGTTGTGGGGAAGGACGCCTGTGCGCTGATTGGCTGTTGGAGCGTTGGGGCGTGGCTTGCGCGGAGGTCTTTCAACAAAACCAAAATTCGACGCGAAGAAAGTTTCATTCAGTACTGACCACAAAGATAACAGACACGGACTTCTTGATTTATTATCAATCTTTGTAGCGCTTAGTACTAACAGCATATTACCTACTCAAAACAGCTTAGAGTTACACGGCTGTACGGAAACAGGGCTATACCTATAGCTGGTTAATTTCTTCATTTGGATTGAATCACAGAGACTCTATAATGGATCTGATGTGGCTTTTATTCATCGCTGCGAGTATCTGCGCTTTGCTTGCCTCTGCTGAGAGACACACTGTTTTCTGGAATGGAACCAACCCTAAGTAAGTCAATTATTTATTATATTTTGCCATTCTTTTCTTTTCCTTTAAATGTAATATTGTGATAATAATAGAATTTACTTTAGGCTGAAAGGGTGCTAGTTATTAATTTTTTTTTTGGCAAACTCTAGCATCATATAGCTTTTTTCATGGTTGAAGTAAATTATTACAACTTTTTTTTTCTTTGTGTGAATGTTTCTTTGCATCTTATACGGGTGTTATTTTATGGTCGGAGTTGGAGACTGCTTGTTTACATTGGGGCTGTGTTGTGATGTTACATCTTTACCTGTAACAGATTGCATAATTCACCCTTATTGCGTCATAATCTGTCTACTACCCATCACTGAATGTTTGTTTGCCTGTATTTGTACATGTGATGCTCAAATCTGCCTCTTAAGAAGAAGTGATGCTTTCTGGGTGTGTGCTGAGCATGCTCGTTCTCCTATCTTAACAGGAATAGTAGTAGTTATGGTTAAGAGCATATTAATATGCAAAAAAAATAAATGTAACTTGAATGCAATGTAAGTCGCTTAGTCTGCTAAATGCATAAATGTAAATGTAATATAATGTAAGCTCAACAGCGGTCCTGTCATATGGTGCTGTTAATTCATGTTGGGAAAATCCAAAGGGTTGAACAGAAAAATACTAGGAAATTGACAGGTCCGGTTTGCTCTTTTGACGTGTAGCCTGCGAGTCAGTGAGGTGTTGAAATAGGTGTTGAATGTTGAGTGACTTTTCCGACTGAAACGCGCAGAGCAGAAAACTCAAATTGCCGAAACGAGGCAGACGCGAACGAATCAATTCTGGATCTTTATAATGATTCGGTTGAACCGACTCACCGAGCGCTTGCGCTTGACTGAAAGGAAGAACTTTGTTTCAGGGATGCTATGTAAGGTGGTACAATTATTTTTTCGAGCATGTGGGAAATGTTATATAGCAAAACACAAACTGTAGCGCATGTAGCTAACTAAAAACAGGAGTAGCCTATTTAACTACAAAACAAAGTAGCAGGCTAATTTTTGTGTGTGGACTTCTGAGAATAGTTTTGAGTGACAATAAAATAAATAGGCCTGCTTTAATAAAATATTGAAAAAAACACACACAAAAAAACATTTGAACCGGTTCACTGAAATGAACTGATTTGTTCAAATGAATCAAATGTCAAAGCTAAACCTGGCAAATACAAGGTAGGATCATACTTAGTTACAGCAGTGATTTTTTTCATCTCAGAACAATTGGTGTTAAAATTTACAAGACCCCAAAGGCAGTGAGACTGAATTAGCAGAGAACCAATGACAACAAAATGAAAACTGATTAAACAGAGGAGAGCATACACACACACACACACACACACACACACACACACACACATTTAACCCATCGACTCTTCTTAAAACAATAAGTGTTTGCTCCAGCAGATGTAATGATTACGTTAAAGACCAAACAACAGCAATCATTTTATCTCCTGTGTAATCCACATACTTGCTATTTTTATTCCTTTTATTCCTTATTGCTTTCTCTCTCTCTCTCTCTCTCTGTGACCTAATCCTGTTTTCATAGAAATACTAGAGGGGCTGGGGAGACGCTTTTTTCCTGAACTTCTTTCTTTCTGCATTTTCCTGCATTTCTTTCTTTCTTTCTTTGCACAATACTTTTTGCACTTCTTTCTTTCTGTATTTTTTCATTTATTTCTGCATTTTCCTGCACTTCTTTCTTTCTTTCTTTGCACAATACTTTTTGCATTTCTTTCTTTCTTTCTGCAGTTCTGTCTGCATTTCTTTCTTTTAATTAATTTCACAAATTATATATAGTCCATGAAGTGTAATAATGAGGTTCCATTTATGCATTGATTTCTCTGATACACATGGTCGACTGTGTGTGTGTGTGTGTGTGTGCGTGTGTGTGTATGGGTGTGTGTAAGTGTGTATAAGTCTTGGGGGAAGGTTGACTTCAGGGTCGACAGACCATTGCAGCTGAGCTTGTTTTTTTCAGCATGAGAGGTGATTCTGAGTCAGGTCGTGTAAGTGTGCATGTTTGAATTTGTTGGTGCGTGTTCTTGATGTGCTTGCAGCTGCTTGCTGAAACACATGTGTTGTAGTGTTACTCACAGTCAATAGTTGATCAACTGGAAGGTGTGAGCTGATTAAGGAGTGTCCTAGTGAGCAGTTGTAATCCAACCCCTATTTATGATTTACTGACTCACTCATATATTTATTAACCAAACTTCCTCTATTAAATTCTCTATTCCCTCCCATGGAGGGTGTTTTTCTCCATGTTTAAACATTTGGAAGTACCACTAGTAATAGTTCGCCTAAAATGAAAAAGTAAATTATTTATTCACCCTCATGTTGCGAAATAAAGCAGTGCACCATTAAAATATCATAAAAGAGCTCCAAACAACTATATTCCAAGATTTCTGAACTCATATGATAGTTTTGTGTGAGGAACAGACTGAGACTATTATTCACTGAAAATGTTGACATCCACCCTAGCTTTCTTTTCATGAAAGTTCATGAGACACAAAGTCCGATTCATGAACGAATTATTCAGTTTAATCCAGTTTAGAAAACTGGTCTGACCGATTTGTTCATAAATCTCATACTTATCAACTCTATGATCTGGTTTGTCACTCGAGCCACTGCATGAAAGTCAGGAAATTTGGAATATAGCACATATGGATCAGTTTTATTATCTTTTATTAATGCTTTTCGAAAGCCAACATTTATTGTAATTATACAGCAAAGAGTAGCTTGCCCACTGTTTACTATTTCTCCTTTTATGTTCCACATAAGGGGGAAAAAAATTGTTTTGGTTTTGGAACAACATGATAGTGAGCAAATGATGACTGAACTTGGGTGAACTAATCTTTTAATATCACTTATGGATTCTAAACCTTTTCTGTAATTGTTGCTGTTTTTATTTTATCAGCACTCAAAGACTTATAGAGATTTCTTCTCTTTCTGTATCTTTCTTCTCTTTCTTTGGCCTCTCTCTCCTACCTGTCCTTCCCAAACCTCCTCCCTTTCCTCTGGCTGTGTGCCCCGTACCGCATGGTTAACTGGCACGAAGTTCAACCTCTCCTCTGCTCCTTTTTCTTTAACTCTTTCCCTCGATCGTTTCGCTCTGCCCCTATCCCATCAGTACCCCAAAACTCTCCGACCTCCTCACATTTTTATTTCTTCTCCGCTTGTCCGCGATCACCCCATTGTGTTACTGTTTCAACCTGCAAAAAGGCCTTTTACATGGTTTAATTCAGCCAGAAATGGGGCTTTCTTTGTTTTCTACCCAAAGTGTCACATTCACTGGTGATTTTATTTTCTTCCATGGAACAGGGCTTTTTTTTTGCTTGTGAGGTTTTGCCAGCTAAGTGCTTTTTTGTTATACGTTCCAGCCAAATTAGCACGCTCCCACAGCAGATCAGCAGTGGAACAAAACCAGGGGCTAGTGTGACCAATTGCAGGCCAGAGTTCACAGCCGAAATGAAGTGGCATTCATGCGGTGTGTCTGTCACTGTGCGTGTCTGTAAATGTGTGCGGAGAGGAGAAGTGGAGATAGAAACTGGTGATAAAGTGCCATTTTGCTTTTGTCTACATGTCACTTAGCATTAAACTCATCAGATCTGTGTGTGTGCATGTTCACTGACAGTGAGAGAGTGAGTGATGAAGTGCCATTCACTCTCTGTAGTCTGTCGCTCTCTCTGGTGGTCTTCAAATAGGGAGGCTGCCACTTGAGCCCACCTCTCTCCTGATCTCCCGTCTGGCTTCTCCCTCATTCCCTCTACCTTTTATCTCAGCCATACACACCAGCGCTTTTCATCCTTTTATTCAGTTCCTGTCCTTATTTCCTTTCCCTCTGTGAAAGAAGAAAGAAAAAGAGGTGTTGAATTTTTTTCCTTGCTTTTCTTTATCGGGTTTGGCAGCCATTACCACCAGAGCCTGTCTCGCTCCCCTTTTCTCCTCCCTTTCACCCTCTCCATGCCTATTCCGTCCATTCCCCTGAATTCTGGCGATATCTGCATAATTCAAATGGCCGTCATTCACAAAGCTCTACAGATTCCCGCCCATTGAGAGTTGTTTTTCGGCTGGTATAGTACACATTTCCATTTAAAGGGTTAGTTCACCCAAAAATGAAAATTGGCCTCATGTTGTTCTGAATTCATAAGACTTCAATTCATCTTTGAAACAGAAATGAAGATCAAGCAAGTGCCATGTTTGATGAACTCTATGTATGTTCGTCAACCAATGTTTATGTGTGAATAAAAGCCTAAATTAAATCTGTTCATCACATAAAGCACTCAAAATAAACAGCTTGATTAATTATGTTTACTTTTTATGAACTTTTTGAAGCCTAAAAATGCAATTTGACTTCCTAAATGGAAGGACAGAAATCTCTCGTATTCCATTAAAAATGTCTTCATTTGTGTTTCGAAGATGAACGGAAGTCATATGGATTTGGAACGACTATCTCTTTAAGATTTTTTAAGATATATAAACCCATTCCACAGAATTGACTTCTTCATTGCCTCCATCCCTTTTCCAGATTGTAATCAGCTCTTAATCTTTCGTCTTGTGAATTGAATTTGGCTCTTTTTTGCTGATTGCTGACCCAAGATAATCTTCTCCAGCAGTCCTTATTCATTTAAGCTCCTACATTGGCCAGAAGTAATTTCTTTATATAATGTGTGAAATGTGTGATATTTGTCAAATGCTGAGAGATTTACCCAGAGGTGGGTGGTAACGAGTTACATTTACTTGAGTACATTTTTTTGGGTAACTAATACTTTTAGAGTATATTTAAAAATGGGTACTTTTACTCTTACTCAAGTACATTTTTAGTGAAAAAACAGTACTTTTACTTCGTTACTGTGGGCGACGCTCCTCTTGTTACTTTATCTTAATGCAATACAAGTTAAAAATGCTTCAATCTATTCCAAACGCGCCATCTACTTTTCTCTGGGCAATGAGCGATGCCCATATATTCTGTTCAGAGGCTTGATCAAACCATTTGGCAAACCAGTGAAATGGTTCACAAATCAGTTTGAATGATTAGTTCAGTTCCCTGCCGCACGCGCTGAGTCGTCTGAAGCGGTTCTCACTCAGAGTTGTAACAGAAAGTTTAAGAACATCAAGAGCGTTGAAGACGTGGCTTTGGATCTACAGTCAATTGAAAGCAAATCTTCAGAGGCTATTGTTTGCTATAGCTATGAAGATCTTTATTAGATGAACACCGCGTGTGCTGTCTACAATTCCACAGGTATAGATAGGCTACATTCGATTACAGTACACGATACAACTATGACATCGTCAGTCTGTTGTACATGTACCTTATGCATTAAAAACAATGTATAATTTATATATTAAATAAGCTGTCACAGAGTATGAAATGAACTCCCGCCAAACCCGTGTTAGCTCTGCGCAGCGGTGCGCAACCTGTTCCAGGAGGAATGCCTTTTTGCCTAGACACAATTAATATTGATATTTTCACAATAATTATACTTACAGAAATATACATTTGTTTACATTTTGCAGAACAGGTGGAAGAAGATCGGTCAATGTGCATTTGTTTCGTTATGTTCAAATGTTCTGTAGCTGTTATGTAAGATTTCACTCTTCTCCGTGTCAGGTTATATAGGGATACATATATAATACATAATTAATATACTTTAAAATATAATTTAATTTAGTGATGCAAATCAGAATTTTTTTATCAGCTGTTACTACAGTTTTCAGAGTCATTTGCTCCTTCAGAAATCATTCTAATATATTGATCTATTACCAGTGTTGTTGAAAAAACAGCATATGCTAGTTAGGTGTCACGTTCCCTCTCGGGACACAAGGAGTGAGGAGACGTAGGAGTTCCAAATAGCACATTTATTGGAGAGACACACACAAGGAGACGAGGAGCTTGGGGAGAGACGAACATCAATGACGTTTAAGACCGGACACAGGGGCTAGGAAACACAGGGATTATAAACACTGGGAAATATTCAAGGAAGAACAGAAACAGGTGTGGGGCAATCACATGCAGGGCTGGGGACACATTAACTACTAATTAAAGGGACGAGGATGGCCAAATAGGGACACGAGAGGAAGGGAAACACAAGACAAGGACTGACATTACGCCCCCCTCCGGAAGGCGTGTCCTCACGCCTAACACCATCCAATGGGGAGGGGGGGGTGGGCGCTCTGGAGGCCTCCAGGGCGGTGCCCGTTCCAGGGGCCATGGCGGGTCAGGGGACTCGGGAGGCCATGGCGGGTCAGGAGACTCGGGAGGCCAGGGCGGATCTGGAGACTCGGGAGGCCAGGGCAGATCTGGAGACTCGGGAGGCCAGGGCGGATCTGGAGACTCGGGAGGCCAGGGCGGATCTGGAGACTCGGGAGGCCAGGGCGGGTCAGGGGACTCGGGAGGCCACGGCCTATTTTTTTTCGGGCCTGAGGGGTTCTGTGGCCTTGGCCCTTGGCCCGGCCACACAGGCTGTGACCCTCTTACCCCCCCCCAAAATTTTCTTGGGGAAGCTCCCCCCTGGGAGCCACAGAGGAGCGGACTCTGTCGGGCGCTCTTGCAGCGCGGACTCTGTCGGGCGCTCTTGCAGCGCGGGGATGGACGGAACCTGCGTGGAGCCGGCACGGGAGGGCACGTGCGTGGAGCCGGCACTTGGGGGCGCTCGGGAAGCGCGGACACTTGGGGGCGCTCTTGCAGCGCGGGGCTGGACGGGACCAGCGGGAACTCAGGAGGGCTGGACGGGACCAGCGGGAACTCAGGAGGGCTGGACGGGACCAGCGGGAACTCAGGAGGGCTGGACGGGACCAGCGGGAACTCAGGAGGGCTGGACGGGACCAGCGGGAACTCAGGAGGGCTGGACGGGACCAGCGGGAACTCAGGAGGGCACGTGCGTGGAGCCGGCACGTGGGGGCGCTCGGGAAGCGCGGACACTTGGGGGCGCTCTTGCAGCGCGGGGCTGGACGGAACCAGCGGGAACTCAGGAGGGCTGGACGGAACCAGCGGGAACTCAGGAGGGCTGGACGGAACCAGCGGGAACTCAGGAGGGCTGGACGGAACCAGCGGGAACTCAGGAGGGCTGGACGGAACCAGCGGGAACTCAGGAGGGCTGGACGGAACCAGCGGGAACTCAGGAGGGCTGGACGGAACCAGCGGGAACTCAGGAGGGCTGGACGGAACCAGCGGGAACCCAGGAGGGCTGGACGGAACCAGCGGGAACTCAGGAGGGCTGGACGGAACCAGCGGGAACTCAGGAGGGCTGGACGGAACCAGCGGGAACTCAGGAGGGCTGGACGGAACCAGCGGAGACGAAGGTGGGCTGGACGGGACCAGCGGGAACTCAGGACGGCTGGGCGGAACCAGCGGGACTTCAGGACGGCTGGGCGGAACCAGCGGGACTTCAGGACGGCTGGGCGGAACCAGCGGGACTTCAGGACGGCTGGGCGGAACCAGCGGGACTTCAGGACGGCTGGGCGGAACCAGCGGGACTTCAGGACGGCTGGGCGGAACCAGCAGGAACTCAGGAGTCCACCTGCGAGGAGCAGGCACTGGAGGGCGCTCTGGAAGCGCGAGTTCGCGGGGGCGCTCTGGAAGCGCGAGCGGCGGCGGGCTCGGGAGAGCCGCGGACGACGGCGGGCTAGCTTCGACTCGGGCCCGGAAGTCTCCCAGACACCGGTATATTCCTACCCTCCAGGTCAATCCTGTGGTGTCTGGGAGGTCCATGGGGTAGTTGTAACAGGCTCCGAGCCGGAACAGATGGAGGATGGCCGCGTCGTGCAGATCCGAACTCTGCGCGAGCCCGCAGAACTCCTCTGCGTACTCCACGAAGGGAAGCTCGCGGAGTATCAGGGCGCGGAGGCGGGCGGCGAACTCCATCGCCATGGAGGGAGCGGGAAAAAAGGAGCAAACAAAAAACTTTCAAAAACGGAAAACAAAAACGGGGGAAAAGGAGCGCCGCTTACTTTGTAGGTCCGGTCTTCTGTCACGTTCCCTCTCGGGACACAAGGAGCGAGGAGACGTAGGAGTTCCAAATAGCACATTTATTGGAGAGACACACACAAGGAGACGAGGAGCTTGGGGAGAGACGAACATCAATGACGTTTAAGACCGGACACAGGGGCTAGGAAACACAGGGATTATAAACACTGGGAAATATTCAAGGAAGAACAGAAACAGGTGTGGGGCAATCACATGCAGGGCTGGGGACACATTAACTACTAATTAAAGGGACGAGGATGGCCAAATAGGGACACGAGAGGAAGGGAAACACAAGACAAGGACTGACATTAGGTATGTTTTGATGCTGGTTTGGGCTGGTTTATGCTGGTCCTTTGCTGGTTTATGCTGGTCCAAACCAGCATCCCATGATTCAAAACATACCTTACCAGCATATGCTGTTTTTTTTTTCAACAGGGAACAGTCTTGCTGCTTAATATTTTTTGGAACCTGTGACATTTTGTTCTGGATTCTTTTATGAATAGAAAGCTAAAAAGAACAGCATTGATAATAAATCAACATATTGGAATGATTTCTGAAGGACTATGTGACACTGAAGACTGGCGTAAAGGCTGATAAAAATTCTGCAATAGACTATAGATATTCAGTAGGCTATATGATCCAAAGTGACTAGTAACTAACTACTTGAGTAGTTTTTTTATCCAATACTTTTTTTTACTCTTACTCAAGTAACTATTCAGACTATCACTTTTACTTTTACTTGAGTAAATATTTCTACAAGTACTTTTACTTTTACTTGAGCACAGTTTTTGGGTACTCTACCTCTGGATTTACCATATTGCGATTTCCAGACATGAGTGAGAAAGTGAACTCTGGCCAAAGGTTGAGGAGACGGCCTTTTCCCTCGTCAAGCTTGAGTTTCCTGGCCAAGTGTTTTCCCGGGAAAATGGCACATCCTGCGTGTACAATAAACAATACCTTTCTCACACACTTGCGCACGCAAACGGCCCACTTCTTACACAAGTCTCAGATACACACACTTCCTCGTATGCACGCATACTCTGTAAATTATTATTCACACGAGTTAAAGGGCTTGAGAAAGTTATCGTTTTGTCTACGGCTCACTATAGGGGGATAAACGCGTGTCTATGCGCCTGTCTCGCATTTGTCACCCGTTGCTTTCTCACGCACTTTGTTTCAAAGATGATTTGTTCATTACATCTTCAATAATCCAGTTATCTTTCTGTTTTATCATATCGCTGCTGTCACAGTCTTCAACTACCTCAGAATTTCCAGAATTGTTCCTTCATTCCTTCCCCCCCCCTTTCACCTAATTTTTAACATCTTTGACGTTTAATCATTTCCTCTCATATTTAAGAATACAGATCAATCTTTTAACAGATATTTAACAGCGCTTTACAATCACACGCTAAGTATTTGTCAGGGATGTGCTGTTAAGTTTGTGTGAGTGTATTTATTGTCTTAGGATCTTGTTGTCACAGTCTCAACCCCATGTGGTTTTGTCTCCACACGTTGTTTGTACTGTTCTTAAATGGACTGGTTTTTAAGATGAAGGTCTATTCCCACGACAAATTGCACGCATTTTATTACGGGACGTGCGAGAGGCCACTCCCCCTGCATGATGGCTAATTCCTAAAAAATGCAAGGAACTACTGAAGCCATTATCATAGCGATATTAGTCACCTTGTGTACTTCTCATTTCCCTTCACACCGAGTGCTCCCATGTTTCTTATTTATGTAACTGATTTACCTTTGAGAGGACATCAGAGCTGAGCAGAGCCGGTTGGTACAGTTGACTGGTCGGGTCTGTAATTAGTTTGACAGATTGGACAAATAAAGAATTAGATGGCTAATTCCTAAATCAGCTTTTAAGACGCTGTACGAATTAAGAGTTTAAAAATGTAGTTCTTGATATTATACACAGCTTAGATTGTCTCGGTTTAAAAAAATTTAAGGGACACAAACATTGCATTTCTGAGGAGATCTTTATCACACACTACCATTTCTTCACAAAAGAGAAACGAGTTCAGTCATTTGAGAAAGCAAATCTGACAACTTGATCAATGGTGCTGAGAGACAAAAGATTGAGTGATTTGAAGGGAAAGAAAAAGATTGATGGGGATAAGATGTATGTAAACAAGATAGATTGAAAAACCCCGGTGTGGAATATTGTCACGAATGGGGGAACCAGTCAGATTTGGTTGCCATGGCAATCGCAAGGGCCAGAGTTAGTGTCCACAAGCATAGGTCACTAACCAACATGCCTCGGATTCCAGCGAGCTGCTCTCTGATTGGTTGAGAATGCATGGGGCAGGGCTACTGGGAGAATGAATGGGGGATCAAACAGGCTTATTGAGTGCTGAGAGACGAACCGAGAGAGTGGACAGAGATGGATGGATTGAAGAAAAGATGAAAGAGCGGGTCTGGTCTGAGTCAGGGCAAGGACAAGCGCAAGAGCGGCCCATTCTGGTTTATCAAAGGAGTCCTCGCTTTTTTCCATTCTTCGCATTCTTTATATCTCTTACACCTGCACAGTACAAAAGTTTTTGTGTGTGTGTGTGTGTGTGTGTGTGTGTGTGTGTGTGAAAATATAGGCAAAATCTTCCTTTCCAAACTGAACCACCTCACCAGTTCCTTTCCCCTTTTCCTTCTATCGCTCTCTTTCTGTCTCCTGCCAGCCTTTGTTGCATTTCCAACCGAACCACTCCACTGTAACGCTCCAACTGTGTTTCAGAACAATAAAAGAGCTTGCTATGGGCCCCTCATCTCTCTCTCTTTCTGCTTGTATTAAACTGAATGAGGCCCCTGGCCCCTCAGCAACCTAGGCCGGGTAATCCCGGAGCACAGAGCACCCAATGATCCTGCCACACTGCATTCCGAACCAGTCACCCGGAACAACGCCACCTGCATTAGCGCTGAATTAAAATGACAGGGGTTAATGACATAGTCGTTTTAACCAGCGAATGCAGGTGTGCGGGCGAGAGTGAAGGATGGATATTTGAACAGATCCGGGGTCAGAATTTCATTAATAATCATTTAGACTGTAGTATCAGGTGGTGAAAGCTACAAAAGATCACGGATCGAATGACAGGGATGTTGGCGGACCTATTGTTGGAGCAAGTGCGTGTGTGTGTGTGTGTGTGTGTGTTTGTGTGTGGGTGGGCGTTTAAATACCTTGGACCTTCCCTTTTAAACAGGTGAATGTGGGAAGAATGTTAACTTTTTCTAGAGTATTAACCAACTTCCCTGCATCTGTGTGTAAGTGTGTGTGTCTGCGCTGCTGTTTTTCCTCACCCTCTCACCCCCCGCTGATCATCCCCCTTTCTCTGAGCTCCGACATTCCAGCAAGTGATAGAGTGTTGAAATGAGAGAGAGAGGAGAGACCAATTGATAGACAGACTTAGAGGGGCTAAAAAAGAACAACAAAAACAAAACTTTGAAGTAAAGATTAAGAGACCTGAGATTAACCCAGTCACCCATTTGGCATTAAGTCAATTCTTCCTACTGAGCGTTCCAATGATATTTACTGGAAGAGTTCAGCGTGAAAAAACTTCAGCTATTCAGATTTTACAGTAAGCGCGGACGTGACTCACAAGCACCCATATTCTTCATCTGCCAGGTTTCAAAGTTCATAAATCAAGCACAGAGTTCATTCATTCTCATTTTTCTTTACTCAAATTAAAAAATAGGATGGAACTGGGGTGTAATTTTGTTTTATGTTTATTTAAAAAAAATAAAAAATAAAAAAAAAATAATAATATATATATATATATATATATATATATATATATATATATATTGCATGATTACTTATTTCTTCTTTTTTTTACTTTATTATTTTGTTTGTTATTAGCCTACTACTTGTTTATTCCATTTTCAGTATTATCTCTTATTTTATCAATTATGACAATATAGTAATACTACTAAAATTACAATACTAAAAAATATAATAATAATAAAGCATAGATGATAATAATAAAGCATAGTCATCTGCAAGATTAAAACTAAGACGAAGAGAACATTTTTAATATTTCAGCTGTCCCTTTGTTAAACCTTAACACCATTATGGAGCCTCGTCTGAAGCCTGGAACCAAAAATCAGAGGACAAAACACAAAGCATAAATGATTTAGGTTCATCTATGGATGCTCAAGATGAAGTTTGGCCCAGAATGTGTGATGAATGATGCAAGAATGAGCAAATGGCATACTGTATGAATATAGGCATTGATAAAATAACTGAAGCGTTTGAAAGGACACTGGCACAGGGAGCACCCGCTGACCCCTGTATTGAGACGGGGTACATCCCCCACTGCTTTCTCCCACCCTCCCCACTGACTCCCAGCCCCCGGGGGCTGAGGGGGGAGCAGCATAATTGCCCCCCTCTGGGACCACTTTAATTCCAGTCTTTGTGTTTTAATTGCCCCCCATCCCGACCCCCTTTTGATAAACACATTGGGGCCATACCACAAACAGATTTTAATCAGGGCTTTAACAGGGTGTGTGTGTGCTGGTGCGCCAGATGACTGCTCCCAAGCGTCTGGTGACAGCAGTTAAAGAATGTGAGACATTTAATTATTATTGGTGGTGAGGTATATTTGCTTCATTCATCAAACAAAGATGAATCAGTGTGTGACTCCCGTTCACGGCCTCCAGAGAATTGAAGTGTGTGACTGGGAGTGCTAAGTTTGGCTTTATGTGTAGCTCTATGTGTGTGTTTGGATCAGCAGTTAGTAAAAGCAGCAGGCCAATTAAAAGGGCTGTGTGTGTATATGTGTGTGTAAGACTAGAAGAGGTCTGGAGCCAGATCGTCTGTCCTAAGACCAAGGGGTCCCCCCCATCAACAAACAAGAAAAAGAGAGAGCAAGACAGACTTTGGAGACTTTGATCATCGAACAGACGTGTGGATGTTGTCACACACCGACAGAAACACCCACTCTGGGAGATAACTCTACTGCTGTTTCCAGCAGACAGGGAGGAAAGCTGAAATTTTCCAGAAGTTAGGAGGATCCCAGTTAGTGTCTATGACGCTCATTTAGGCCCTTGAGAGGTTTGTGTTCCAATAGTTCAGTGTCAACTGATACTTTACTTCATTAGCAAGAGTATTACACTTTCTAAAGAAAATCTGAGTGGTGATTGCTTGAGCAAGACCCGCTACCATAAAGCTAGGGTGCTCTGGGTGGTTGCCAGGGTGTTGCTATGTTGTTGCTAGGTTCTTCTAGACGGCTACAAGGGCACAAAAGAAAAATATTTTAAAAGCACAAACCTGATCACCATCCAAAAAGTTGCACCCGGAGAGCCCAAAAAGTTTTTATAGCCTGATATTGAACTCGTAATAAAAAAAGTCTGAACCTGAGCCGAGCTCAGAAGCGAACATATGGAAGCTAAAGTGGCATCCGATGATGGATGGATGAATAAATAAGCGAGGGCATTCTTTCTACCTCTGGCGTTCTTCTATCAGTGGGCAGCACATAAACAGAGATAGCATACTGCCAGAAGAGCTACAGGAGCAGAACCAAGAATGAAGCAAATGCTGGAGAGAGGGAGGGCGTGGAGAGGAGCAGACAGGCAGACTGTCTCCGTCGCCTCCCTCCGTGTGTCAAATGAAAAGGAGAAGTGTGGAGTAGACAGGGTGTGTATGACTCCGTCAACCGGAGTGCGTGTGTTTATCTGTAATAAGTAAGGGAGTGTTGACGAAACGCAGATTTATTTCTCCATTTGTGTTTGTGAGTGTGAGCATGTTTCTGCAGATAGTCAATAGTCATCAACTGGTCATGCAACCTGACAGATTGCTAATGTCTTTGCATAAATAAGACTCTGCTCTCACGAGGCAAGCGAGATCAATACGTTGCGCACATTCACACCAACACGTCCCTGTTCCTGTCGACTCTGACCTATGCCCTGATTTCGGACAGCATGTGGTTCGATCAGTAAACCGATGTTCATAAAAATCTATATTCATGGATCTGTCTGGGCTCTTCTACAAAGAAATCAACATACTCATCTGTCTTTCCATTGTTCACATTTTATTGTCTTTTCTTCCCTGCCGCCGTCCCTTTGTTATTTGCCGTCTGGTCGTCTTTGAGATGGTTTTGTAGATCAATGCGAGTGCAATTGAAAATGTGATTGCATCAGGCTTGGCATTCAAGTCAGACATTCCGTGAAAGTTCTCTAAATTAAGAATTTTTGTCACTGATGGGACAGACATCGTTGAAGGTTTTCTCGTTTTCTGCAGATCTCTAATGCTAGATGGTCTTGTCTCAACTAATTGAGACAAGACCATCTTTTTTATGGGTTATTTTGCGTTATCTATATTTTTATACAAAGCATTTACGAATTCACTCATTCTTTCAGGTTCAGATGGGACAACTATGCGGTTGAGGTACGCCTGAACGACTACCTGGACATCGTTTGCCCTCACTACCCACTGGGCGAAGTGCCATCACAGGATGCTGAGCGCTATGTGCTGTACATGGTGGAACGCGAAGACTATGACTCCTGCCGCCCACAATCCTACGAACAGATGCGCTGGGAATGCGGCCACCCTTTCGCCCCACACGCACCCGAGAAGTTCTCCGAGAAGTTCCAGCGCTTCACACCATTCACTCTGGGGAAAGAGTTCCGACAGGGCGAGAGCTACTACTACATCTGTGAGTACAGGCCTTACAAAAGTCAGCTTGCACTTAAGCTATGAATGTAACATTTATGGTGGATCGTTTTGAAGAATGGTTAGGGGTGGAAATGCTTTTGAACATCCAAAAGCCTGTTATAGATTTATTGCCCCACAAACCATGCGCTGAATGCTAAGTCTGTGAATCATATTTGATCCCTCCTTTAGCACCACAGTAATGAATACATTTCAATTCATGTTGTGAACTGCTAAACTGGCAGCAAAACCGCTACGTGTCTTTCTGGCATCCCCATAGGCTATCCTTGGGGAGTCGGAAACACAAGGAGCGCAATTCAGCCAGCATGTGGACTGGAATATGGAGGTCTAGAATTAGCAATGGCGAAATTCGACAACCCAATTTAGACCCTTCTAGGAAAGCATACTGCTAAAAAAGCTAATTGTGCAAACATTGTGCAGTTGAAGGTGGAGTGTTTCATGGCTAAAAATGCATTAGGTCTGTTTTGACAGTGTGGAAAGATCAATGTCAGTGAGTAAATACAGCAGAACTAAATCCAATTTTCGCTGTTGCAATTTAAATCAGTGGATTTGCAACTCTGACACACTATGAACTCTAGTGGTAGTGAGTGCCTTAAGAATTCGAGTATAGTTGCACCACTGTAATAAAAAAGATCAGACACAGGTCACAGGTCCAGATGGCAGCTGAAGAGAATTGGATTAGCCACTACACGTCTAACACTATTAACCTCCTTTCTAATTAACCTGTCTGCTACTCATTTACTCATTTACCTCTCTCCGTTATCCTTTTATCTCCCTCAATCCTGATGGTCTTCTTTTATTTGCCTCACAGCCAACCCACTACACCACCATGGAAAGGAGTGTCTGAGACTCAGAGTGGACGTAGTTGCCAATGATGGTAAGTATCGCCGCCCTGGTGGTGTGTAGATGAATTGGCAGATCTTAAAACTGCACATTTCAGTTTATCTGTGTATTCACTGGTGTTTGTTTCCATTCAGGTTCTCAAGAAGCCAGGGTCAGCACAGGAGGCGGAGCCAAGGTGGGCACAGGGGGAGGAGCTCACACACCATCTAATCGGTTACCAGCAGGTACGGTCACACCAATTGAGTTTTTACTGTATTTTTTGATTAAATAAATGCAGCCTTGGTCGGCATAAGAGACCACTTTCAAAAAGATAAAAAAAAAAAAAAAGATTCCAAACTTTTGAATAGCAGCGTGTTAATGTATACACACTTTATAAAATTATTAAACTATATGTAATTTCAAAGAACAACATTCATTTAAAATATAAATGTTTGCAACATTATAAATATATAAAATATATATTTCAGTCAAATGAAAAACTAAACACTGTTAGTATGCATGATAAATGCATACAGTATGGTCTCTGGCCTTATATTGGTCATCCACAACTACAACTACTAAAAAACTAATTATTTATTGTTTCCCTGTTACAGATGATCCTGTTGTGGCTCTTCCTGAAGTACAGAAAAGCATGCGGACAAACTCCGCCATTTCAATAGCATCCTGGACTGTTCTCTCAACTCTACTCCCCATTTTATTATTGCTGGTCTTACAGTGAGATGAACATTGGACTAAATTACACAAAAGACTATTATGACGGCGGCCTGTGTTGATGGAAGCACACAGGGGTAGCTCTTTACATCCCAGTGCTGGCCATTGGGAGACGCGTACAGGAAGTGGAGCTCTCTCACACCGCTGGTGCCGGTGGAGAAGCGTAACTGGAATGAAGAGGGCTTTGAACTTTGGACACTTCTAAAGAAACAAAACGAGACGTCAGTATTTTTCTGGAAATAATGTTCATGCAAAGGGAATTTTTTTTCCCTTTTCCATTTTTTGTTCCTCGTATAAACGCCAGACTAAAAAAACCTGGATAAGAACAAACTGAAACAGTAATGCAGATTTTGAATTAGCACGTATTTCGAATATGGACAACCCCTTTATTCGAGTGTCATAATGAGGGGACGCAAGCCAAGAATGAGCCAAAGACCACAAAGCTTCTCATGAAGGAGCAGAGCGATCAAACCTTTTATTGTTTTCTCATGTTTTGTTGATCCAGAGAAATAATTGCGTTTCGTATTAATTTATGTAGCATCAGCTCAGTGGGTTTTACTCTCACAATTTTCTCATGATTTTACAAGACTGTGTGCTGTACCAGGAAATGCAGCACAGAACACACACAAACCCCTTTTCCACTGAAATGGTGCTGGTTCCTGTGACGTCTGAGGAAATTAATAGTGTATGTTAGATTGAGCACCAGCACCCTGTCAGCGGAAAAAGGAGGCATCCGATACTGTTTACCAAACCCACTGACACACTTCCATTCACAAATGCTGTGTTGTTTTTGTACATTCATTGTTTAAAGAGTTAGTAAATTATTAGTTGTGCTGCAGAACAAATTACTGTATATAGTGAGCAAAAATGTTTACTGTGTGATAGAGAGAGAGAGGGAATGAGATGTGAGAGAGGAGAAACTCGTGGATTCATGTGTATGTAGATGAAAGACAGGAAGAAATGCTGGCAAAAAAGGAAATGTTGATATGAAACACACACTGCCACTCAAATGTGTGTGTGTGTATTAACAGAGGAGATGTGATGGTCTGTCCCAGGACGGTGGGTCAGATCAGCACCCTCAGCATTTAAACTCCCAAGCACAATCAATGACACACACACACACACACATCACTTACTTTACTTGGGTTGTTTTCTGTGTTAAAACCCTTATGTTGGCTTCCAGTTGTCCATTTGTGATATGTAATTCAACTGATTTGTATCGGTAATTGGACAATACTAAATAATACTTAATAATAGTTTTAATAACCCAAAGTATAGGGGTTATGGGGGTATATGGGGTTGCCCATGTCCAATAAAAAAACAATATGAAATAAAAAAAAATAAAAAAAAGCAAAACACAAATTAATGCTAGAAAATTAGACATTTAAAATAGTTAAATTGCAACACAGTATATAATGCAATTTAATAATAGAAAATGATTTATTTATAACATTTACTTTTACCTATTTAATTAAAAATCTCAAAATAAGCCACTGTTATTGACTGATGAATCTCAAAATGGCCAAATATCTGCTGATTAATTGACCTGCCTGATATATCAGTCTGTTATTTTTGTTTTTAATCTACATATACTATATACTACCAGAAACTGTTTGTGTGGCAAAACTGGACCGGGGTTACAATTTGAGAGGGACACATGTTTATAACACTAATCCGCTAAAGCACTATGAACAAAACAGCGCATACACTGACTCTGACATGATGTAGCTGTTTAAGCTCAATTCCAGGCAGTTGTTCGTACGACTGACGTTAGATCACTCCCATTCATTTTTTTACTATTGTTTTCCTTTTTTCATTCTCATATTCTTATTTTGTACATTTATTGTGTAAAATGTATATTATGTATATAAAGAGGATTATATAAAAAGAGACCTTTGATAAAAACCAAAAACAAAACAGTTAATGTGAAGATTCTTATGTGAAAATAAATGATATTTTTGGAAAATGCGATTGTCGCCAACCTTGTGTTTTTACAGAGATGTGTGATGTCATTTCCTGTGACATTCACACAGTTGTCCTGCTTGCATTTATTTAGTGCATACAAAACAAAGTTGTATTGATATTCCTTCCTTTTGCTTACTGTGTTTCTTACTATAATGTATATTTTGATTATATCATCATGGACCAGAACTATATGAGCTCATTTAGGACAAAGGAATGATAGTTCCCAAGCCGAGCGAAAGCACATATTGTCCAGTTCGTGTGTCAATAGGATGAAGTATTTAGTCTCTCAGGGTTTATGTTTCACCGGTGACAGGAAAAGATCACAATGGTCGGAGGTCAGAGGCATCAGTTTGACCATGTGTGTGTGTTTCAGGAGGATAACGCACAGGTGTGACTCTTCCCTTTGTATTCTGCCTAAACTTGGGCTTTTGCCAGATGGCTCAGTAAACATACGCACACCTCTTCTGTTATTGTCTTCCATTTTAGAAGATCTCATTCGTTTCATTCCTGTCTTTAAAAAAAAAAAAAATTGTGTTGACTGTATGCTTCAAGCTCAAACCAGTATTATTTTAGTATCACTGAGATACTATATATATATATATATATATATATATACACTGAACAAAATTATAAACGCAACTCTTTTGTTTTTGCCCCCATTTTTGTCATGAGCTGAACTCAAATATCTAAGACTTTTTCTATGTACACAAAAGGCCTATTTCTCTCAAATATTGTTCACAAATCTGTCTAAATCTGTGTTAGTGAGCACTTCTCCTTTGCCGAGATAATCCACCTCACAGGTGTGGTATATCAAGATGCTGATTAGACAGCATGATTATTGCACAGGTGTGCCTTAGGCTGGCCACAATAAAAAGGCCACTCTAAAATGTTTCTCATACATTCTTGTTTCATTACATGTAAAGTAAAACATTTAAAAAGTTTTTGTTTTAATTTTGATGATTAGCTCATGAAAGTCAAAATCCAGTATCTCAAAATATTAGAATATTTCCAAAAAAAAAAAAAAAAGGATATGCAAAGCAGAAAAGTTCAAATGTTTATTTTTGCACCCGATACTTGGTCGGGGCTTGTTTAGCACAAACTCCAGCATCATTGAGGTGTGGCATGGAAGCGATCAGCCTGTGGCACTATTGAGCCTTCAGCTCATCTGTATTGTTGGATCGACTGTTTCTCATCTTTATCTTGAAAATACCTCATAGATTTCATATGGGTTCAGGTCAGGCATGTTGGCTGGCCAATCAAGCACAGTAATATCATGGTCAGCAAAGCACTTGGAAGTGGTTTTGGTACTGTGGGCAGGTGCTAAAGTCATGCTGGGAAAGGAAATCAGCATCTCCATAAAGCTTGTGAGCAGATGGAAGCATTTAGTGCTCCAAAATTTCCTGGTAGATGGCTGCTTTGACTTTGGACTTGATTAAAAACACTATGACCAACACCAGCAGACGTCATGGCACCCCAAATCATCACTGACTTTGCAAACTTCACACTGGACTTCAAGCAGCTTGGATTCTGTGCCTCTCCAGTCTTCCTCCAGACTCCACACCTTCACTCTTAAAAATAAAGTTGCTTCACGATGCCATAGAAGAACATTTTTGTCTAAATTGTTCCATAAAGAATCTTTAACATCTGAAGAACCTTCAGGTTATTTGTGGTGAAAGAAGGTTCTTCCAGATTATAAAAAGGTAAGGAAGAAATTAAAGAACCTTTGACTGAATGGTTCTTTGTGGAACCAAAAATGGTTCTTCTATGGCAACGCTTGAAGAACATTTTGAAGCACCTTTATTTTTAAGAGTGTTGATTTCCAAATGAAATGCAAAATTTACTTTTATCTGAAAGTAAAGTCACTGAGCAACAGTCCAGTTCTTTTTCTCCACAGCCCAGGTAAGATGCTTCAGACATTGTTTCTGTTTCAGAAGTGGCTTGGTAGCCCTTTTCCTGAAGACGTCTGAGCGTGGAGACTCTTGATGCACTGACTCCAGCTTCAGTCCACTCCTTGTGAAGCTCTCCCACGTGTTTGAATCTGCTTTGCTTGACAATATTTTCAAGCTTGCGGTCATCCCTATTGCTTGTACATCTTTTCCTACCCAATTTTTTCCTGCCAGTCAACTTTGCAATAATATGCTTTGATACAGCACTCTGTGAACAGCCACACCTTTCAGTAATGACCTTCTGTGACTTACCCTCTTTGTGGAGGGTGTCAGTGATCGTCTTCTGGACCACTGCCAAGTCAGCAGTCTTCCCCATTATTGTGGTTTCAAAGAACAAGAGATACCCTGAATTTATGCTGTCGGGATGGTCATTTAATGAAACTCAAATATAAATATTTGAATATTTTGAGATACTGGATTTTTGACTTTCATGAGCTGTAAGCTTTAATCATCAAAATTAAAACAAAAAAAACAACTTTTGAAATGTTTTACTTGAGATACTATATAAATATACAGTGGTGTGAAAAAGTGTTCCCCCCCCCCCCCCCCCCCATTAAAACAGACCTGTGGTTTATCACACCTGAGTTCAGTTTCTCTAGCCACACCCAGGCCTGATTACTGCCACACCTGTTCGCAATCAAGAAATCACTTAAATAGGACCTGCCTGACAAAGTGAAATAGATCAAAAGATCCTCAAACGCTACACATCATGTTGAGATCCAAAGAAATTCAGGAACAAATGAGAAAGAAAGTAATCAAGATCTATCAGTCAGGAAAAGGTTATAAAGCCATTTCTAAAGCTTTGGGACTCCAGCAAACCACAGTGAGAGCCATTATCTACAAATGGTGAAAACATGGAACAGTGGTGAACCTTCCCAGGAGTGGGAATTATCTTTTGCTGCACATCAGAAATATATTCTTTGGTTTTTCTCTTTGTGATGGATGATTAAGGAAATGTGGGCTTTGTTTTCCCTCCTATTTATATTTCTGTGAAACAGGAAGCCATTGCTGGATAATTTCATGTTCATAATCACCCTGGAGTGCTCAAAATTGTGAATATGAATAGGAATATACTTCAGAGATATTTTACTAATAAGAATTTGTGCCAATAATTGTGGTCAACGTGTATTTGAGAAAAACATGTATTTCATAATGATATTTTCCCCCATTTTAAATTCTTATTATCCAATGAAACATTAGATTTTTGTGAACTTTTTAAATAAAAGATCAAAAGGATTAACAATGCAGATTAATTTTCACAGCCTTCTTTGATCATATTTACCAAAGGTGCTGATATTTTTGGCCATAACTGTATATAGATTTATAGATATTAAACACAGGAATGTGAAATTTCCAGCACTACTTGTGATGAGCAGATATTTTGGATTTTTGAAACGCGTCGGTAATAAAATATTAGTAGTGCTGGAATTTTTCCTCACATTACTGTACTTTTATTGTTAGAAAATTTGCAAATATCACAGAAAATGAATAGGATAAAAAGATAAAATGGTTTCTCTCAACACATTCTGAAAGTTAAGCACCTCTTTTTTGTGGACCAATAGTCGAAAAAAGGAAAAAATAACTTTTTTCAGGTTGTATTTTATACCCTCCTCATGTACAGTACATGACCTTTTCTTTCACACCTTCTTTCGTTTATTTACCTATCATTGTCTCCATCTCTTTCTGTATGGCAGCATCTAATTTCCTCGCTTTCTCTTCGTTTCTTTCAGCCTCAGTTCTTCATTTACCTTCCCTAAATCTCTCTCTTTTTTTTCTCTCTGTCCGTCTCTCTGTGTCTGTCTCCTACATACTATTGTTCCTCCCTTCCTCCTGCTCATCTCCAGAGGCCTTTCTTTTCTTTTATTTTCTTTTTTCTTCTTTTTTATGGCTGTGACCGTAAAAGCAGCTGTCACACTGCAGACTGGTTTCGCAGCTCACACCCTGACCGTGTGTTTTCAGAACTTTGACCCTCCGACTGTAAATCAGCCCCTCTCTTAACCGTTTGACCTCCTCTCAAGAGTTTAGGGAGTTTAAAGGGAATAAGTGGCACTTCACTAGAGGACTTTTGCTTTAAATGGTCATTATTGCTAAAGAGAAACCACAAAGAGTCAGTCAAATGAGCGACAAAAGAACAACAACAGGAGCCGTATGAAAAATTATGTCTGAATACAAAGAGCTCAGTATGATACGGAAAAAAAGTACATATTTTTAGGTTCAGGTAGCAGAAAAGTTTGTAAAAATGAATAAATAAAAAGGTTGGAAAACTTTGTATTTTTTTTATATTTTTGTCCTGAAAAATTCTAAATAATAACTAATATAATTTGTTAATTTTAATTTATAACTAATTTCTAATTTTAAGTTGTATTACTGCAAATGCAATTTTCACTTTACAAACAGAACATATGAGTCAAAATAGTTTTCTGTGCTAACGGGCAGAATGTAATTACACAATTTTTTAATTAAAAAAATGAACTGCACTTAAATTGACTCTTTAACTGCAGTGTCAAAGAGACTAAAAAAAACACGAGGGTAAGATCTCTCCCTCCTTCCTCCATATTATTCATCTCACATCTGGAAAAAATGTTGGCCCTCTCTTATCAGCTTTTTAATGTGTCCTGAAGATTGAGAATGTTACTTCGGCATTTTTCTATTTTCAAGATAATGCATTTAGTTGGTCCTGCACATCTGTTTCTGTGCTTATGATAAATACGTATGTAAAGCTTTTGTCCTTGAGCTACAAATACACATTGTGAGAGGGTCTGCATTTACACACACACATACACACACACGACTTTGATCAAGAAATATGCTTATAATGTTTTATACTTGCGCAAGTTGGGGCAAATACTGTGGGTTTGTATCCCATTTCTGTTACTCATCTGATAAAATGTGCTGTAAAAGACTAAGCGCATTCATTAGATGAAAACACACTTCATTTATAACTATTTAAATGGCTATACAATCACAACAGGAAGCTTGGGTGAAAGCCACATAATGTAACATGAAGTATATTGAAATCAATACAGGGTGTTCATGTACGTGTTTTGTCTAATATCACATTTGCTTATTCTTGTCATCGGTGGAGGAAGCAGGTTGGAGAACAGCAGCTACTTGTCTGGACACAGCATGGGCATCACGTGGAGAGAAATATGACACAAGTCTTCCTCAGACAGCATATGTCTCATACTGTTATCCAACAGGAACAGGGCTCTTCATAAAGGTATGTATTTATATGTATAGGTATGTATTTATATAGCCAAAAAGACATTGTATGGGTCAAAATTATTGATTTTTCTTTTATGCCAAAAAATCATTAGGACATTAAGTAAAGATCATGTTCCATCAAGATATTTAGTAAATTTCCTACTGTAAATATATCAAAACTTAATTTTTGATTAGTAATATGCATTGCTAAGAACTTCACTTGGACAACTTTAAAGGCTATTTTCTCAATATTTCGATTTTTTTGCACCCTCAGATTCCAGATTTTCATATAGTTGTATGTCGGCCAAATATTGTCCTATCCCAACAAACCATACATCAATGGAAAGCTTATTTATTCAGCTTGTATAAATCTCAATTTTGACTCTTATGACTGGTTTTGTGGTCCAGGGTCACATATATCCATCCATATATGATACATATATGTCTTTTTAAGCATATAACAAATCCATTTATGATAAAATGTTATTAAAAATGAATAATGTTAAGAATTATTTTTACAAAAAGAAAAGACTTTACCACCATTTCTGAATCATGTTTGTTGCATGAAATTCCATTTGAATAATGAATTGAAATCAGATTAAAACTTTGTGCAACAAGAATTATTTTAGTTCCTCAGTGTTAAAACCTAGCAACTAAATGTCACTTAACCTTGATTTTAGATCAAGTCGAGATATCTTGAGAAATTGGGAAATCAGCTTTTTGACCACATTTGGCCTTAAAAGCAGACGGCTCAGTGAACCCTGAGTAAACATGGTACACTTCCAGCAAGATGTGGTTCCTAAAACAAAGAAAATAACGTTATGATGGCTTCATGTGTAATCTGTTTTTGTGAGCACTGAGCAAAACCTGGATTTCTTAGGTTTTTTTTCATTGGGGATTGAGAGCAAGCAAATATAATGATAGATTTAAAAAAAATGGATAGGTTATCCTAATGGGTTATCCTATTTCCAAGACACAAAGCCAAACCCAGAGACGTACTTTACCAGTCCAACAATATCAGAAATATGAATACATAAACCCCGTAATTATTATCAAGCCATTTAAACAACAAAGACTGTCATGCAGCTTCTCAGGATGGAGTCGGGGGCCGCTGGATCTAGATTTTAGCTCTGCTTGATGGATTGCGCTTAAATTCTTGTTCAGACAATGAAAATGTGATTGAATTTCAAGCTATGCTTGCCATAAATTTCAGAAGAAATCAACCACGATACAACTTTCAAAAGCACAGCCTAAATTACTGAGCCACTTTTCTTACAGAGCTGCCGATTTCAGACATCTGTTCAACCGTTCATTATGCAATTTTGAAAAAAATAAAATAAAGATTTAGATTACGAGGTGAAAATAAGTCTCACAGAGTCACTCAAGCCAAAACCATAAACACTACCAAGATTTTGATCAGGTAGTTTAATAAGCTACTGGGTCAAACATGTAACACAAACTCTTGCGGTGAACACTAACTGAATTTATCCATTTTATAGGATGGATTATCTTCTACATACTATTAGATGGTCTCTACTGCTTTCTGTCCTAATAAAGGCATATTTGGATATTGAAAAGTTGTCTGTTGTCAACGTGTCTGGGTCACGGGGAAGAAAGCAGTAAGTGTTCCATGGTCTTGGATTCTTTGACAAACACACCTTGCTAGCACATGTTACTGAAACAGTGAGCTATTAGCTTAAACAATAAGGTTTACATTCACTGACGTACATACCTTCAGAGGAGCTAAAGATTTCGGGCATTACTCTACACTTCCACTCATTTATTCGTATTTATTTTAACAAGGCTCTAGAGAAAGTTTGGCAGCTGGCACTCCAGATAGGATTTCTTTTTGTTCATATGTTGGTGTGCTTGAAGTTTTACTGAATATCATTTCAAGTCGACATAGAATCAATATTGATGCTATTTACATTATTGATACACATTCCTAGTTTTATTGTGTATGATTCATCAGTGCATGTTATTCTAAAGGGAAAAGAATGTTTGTCTTTGTAATCTTTGTAATCAAAATGTAATAACTCACAAATTTCCTTTTTGCCTGACACAACTTTGGCTCTATTGGAAAATGTTAACTGATAGCCAAATAGCTATTTAGACATTGTTTTATTTTTCATAGCCATTTTCCTCTAAAATACGTATATATAAAATACTTATACTCCCAAATACTTAAATACTATTTACTTCAAGAAAATACAAATATACTAAATTTACTATATTATTTTCGAAACATAATGCATGTATAGAGAGAGTTTAGAGAATATAATTTATTTATTAATATATTTTATTTACTTTAAAACTCCTTTATGAATGTATATTTATTAATTATACTTTTTTTTAAATCTTTTATTAAATTAAACACCATTTTATGATCAAATACAATATTGTTCAAACTTTTCTCTTCTTAAGTGTCCAGATCCGTTTTTGGGTCACTGTTGGTTTGAGTTTGAACCATGTATTCAATCTAAATGAGGCACATACAGTTCATTCTCCCAACAATAACAGACCAGAAGAAGTATCACATTGCAT
Organism: Barbus barbus; assembly: GCF_936440315.1. Lineage (NCBI taxonomy): Eukaryota > Metazoa > Chordata > Actinopteri > Cypriniformes > Cyprinidae > Barbus > Barbus barbus. The sequence continues at coordinate 23,117,351 of NC_136755.1, read as the reverse complement.
AACAGACAAATGTGAAGTATGGGGCATAAAGGTCTCTTGACGTACAACAGCAGCATGACCTGTCTTATATTTCGCAAAATGTGGCGTCTCTAACCCCTAAAGGCAGTTGAAACAGGTCAGCTGAGACAAATGTGCTTGTTTTTAAAGCCATGTTGTATAAAATACTGCTTTCAGTGATAATCAGTCTTTGGAAACCAACAATAAAAATAACTACCATTAATTCTGTTTATAGCATCTAATTTTAGAACTTTATACAATTTCTTTTTTAAAGAAACAGTTCACACTAAAATGATATACTCACCCGCATGTCTTTCTGTATTTTTATTCCTCAATGGAACAGAAAAGGGAATGCATGTTTGTTTTTCACTTGTTTGCTTTAAACATGCCCTGGCTAACAATGCCTTCATTTCAGAGAGATTTATTGATCAGGACCAGAAAATTACCGTGGAGCAGAAAACAAAGCCTGCAATTTTCTCTCTTTTTTCTCGATAATGGGTCATTGAATGATCATTGAATCTTTCTTAAGTCCAGCACAGAAAGTCCTATTCAAAACTCTGCGATAGAAATCATTTGGTTAGTTTCTCAGCTGTTTAAGCTGCATCTCAAAGCATAAACGTGGTGATAATCATTCTGTGGTTTCAGGAGAAAATGCTGATGCTGTTCTCTCATTTGCTACTATGGATTTGTGAAAAACAGGCCTTAACTAACAACAGCTTGTAAGAGGCTGCAGGGGGTGACATCAGAGATTTGAACAGGAGCCAATCAGCAGTCAGGCGGAGCCTAGTTCTACAAGAAAACTGCAAACTTATGAAAAACCTACTTTTTTCTCATTTGTTCTGCAAACAGGTATAGGCCTGTTCACAGCGGCATTGAAGGGGCCTTAAAAAAGAAGGTTACAAGAGCCTACTTTAAGCTGGAAGAAAACGAATGAGCTTTGCTTGCCAAAAAACACCAGATTAATTCAGCACTATATACAGCGCCCGTGTGCACTTAGTGGGTTTGGGATTAGTGTTTTAAGAGCCAACACATGGATGTGGATCATATTTCAGAATTTATGTGCACAGAAGTTCTTTTTTTGAGATCAGAATCTGAGTCCAGCAGAGCAAAAATTAAACACAACTGAGAATGAATCACTCTGTATTTTGTATCAAACATTAATTTTGATCATGTGGAATGTCTGCGGAAACCAAAAAATGGTGAACAATGAAATGGTGAACACACATGATGGCTTTTAACACTGCGCTTAACCCTGGGCAAAGGTAGGCCAACGTGTCACGCTTGTCAATTTTTTTTACCTGGGGTTATTTAAGCAGCTCTTTTCCGACGTTAACCCCGCATTGCGGTTCCAAACTCGCACAGTGTGAACCGATGTGGTCATTGTTACGCCTCGATGCTTAGATACCGACAGCCAATCGCTTGTCTCATATTCATGCTTTACCCCTCTGGCACTGGGAGTAACTTTTTTTTTTTTCAGTAAAATCAATGTAATATATTTTTGGATGTAATTTTATTACAAATATATTACTGAACATATATTTTTTGTTCAATAATATGTTTTTATGTAGTATTTTGAGAGAATTTCATGGTGCTAAATAATGTTTGTGCAATAATTATCTTTTTTTTTTCCCCATTGAAAATAATACAAAATAATGTTATGTTAATATGCTAATATTGAAAATGTGTTTTTTGTTTTCTTTTTTCTAATTTTTCAATTACTTTTCAATTATGGCAGTATTTCATGTTAAAACAGAGTCAATGCCTTTAAAATCCAATTTTTGAAGCCAGATTAGTGCCATCTGTTTTTTTTATACCTTGATAGTTGTTTTTAGACAAATGCCAGTTTTCATGAATTTTACTACAAACCTGCACATAAAGACATTTTATTACACATATCAAAGTAAAAATAAATGTAATAAAAATAAACAGGAATGCTTTATCAGAGATTAATCAATCTGAATTTCAACCTCTTGAGTCAATTTTTCCATATTTTTATATTGAGTGTGTGTCTGTTTTGTACTGATGTTTTAGTGTAACCGCTTCCTTGGTGTCTGCTTTTATTGCATTGTGTCTGAATTATGGATTTTATTTCACGTATTTGCAGAAACGTGCTTTGTGTCACACTAGTTCATGTATGTCTGTGGGGGGAGGGGGGTCTGTTTTGCACTCTTGATATTTTGGAGTGTCAACCCTTCATTGCTGTGCACATTTTTTCTGCGTAATTAATTATTTGTATATTGTACAAACAAAAATGATTTGCATTTTTGTGTATTTCCCATTAATTTCCAGTGGCGGTCATTTTTGACTGAGAACAACACAAGTGTGACTGCTTTTTAAGACCATTTAGCTTTTTCGAATCAAGTCCACTTTTCTTTTTGTGGTTAGACATAAAAGTGATTGAGTTTCGTACCATTCCAATGAAGTAGAGATTTTTTTACATTTAAAAAAAAAAAAATTTTCCAGTCTGAAAAGACCGAACAAAAGAGGGTTAAACAGCCACGGGAACACCGCACACTGAGGGGAAACATCAAATGGTAACAGAAAACACATGAATTGATATTAAGAGATTATTGTATTCATACCTTTGTAATCCTAAAACTCTATTCAGGAAAAATTTAACACGTTCGGTAAATAATAGCTACTAGTACGAGGATGCTAGAATCATTGTGGAAAAAGTTTGCGTGCTGCGTTCTTCCAATCGGTGACACTGACACCGAAAATATGCAAATAAGAACAATAACCTGGGAAATGCAGTGTGACATGTCAGATTATGAATAAACAGCATTCATTTTTAATCCAGGCATATTATGAGCAGTGTGAAACAAAGCAAAATAACCCTGGATTTCGTTTACCTGGGCTTCAAAATGACCCAGGGTTAACTATCTCAAGTGTGAAAAGCCCTATATAGGCCACTTCTTTTATTAGGACCCTATAAGATTCACATTAAATGGTTGTACTCACAACACTTACAGTACTCCCAATTACAAAAAAAAATGCTCATAACCGTAATTTAAGGTAAAAAGGACAACAGTGTGAGATCCTTAACACAGCTCCATTATTTCTAGGGCTGGGTATCGAGTTCGATACTTTTTAGGCACCGACCGAATTGCCTCGATACCACCGAGTATCGAAAAACGTCTTGCCGTTCGGTACCAAATTTCGATACCTAAGGGGTTAATCTCATCAACGTCAATGAGCCAATAATCCTGCAGCACCAGGTGTGTTTGACTAGAAACGGCGATGCGCAGATAGATCAGTGTTTGACATCCGCGAGAGCGATTCGAAAGCGCACTGAGCAGTCTGCTCTTTAAATCGCGCGGTTTGTTTATTATAACGTTACACAGACTGAAGCGTGCGTGACGCTCGCGGTGATTTAAGCGTCTGCCGCCTAACTAAATGAGGACATAAACACATGAACAACATCTCCAGACCTGCTCTGAAAGTCACTTCATGAGCATTTTACCGTTTGATTCAACTAACTCATATCATATACACACAGAACTGTAAAGGTATTCCAGGCAACCCGTCAAAATAAAAGTTCGGTTTTACTTGGAAGACACTGTGGCAGAAATATATTAATATTGTTCAGCAGACAGTTCATACTGCTACTACTAGGCTACTATTAAAATTATTAAAACTTTTTTTTTTTTTTTGTAATGATCACACAACAGCTATTCCATGTTTTAATTTTAATAGTAACCCCCCTTTGTTTGCCAAAATAAATCAACTTTGATTTTCAATAATTTAAAGATAAATTAAATTAATGTTTTATGTCTTCATTTGATAACCAGATACAGAACACAGAATTTCTGAGGAAAAATAAAACATTTCATTAGGCGATTTTAAGAATAAATTTTAATAAACTAAGTTGTTTTTATGCATTCAAATAATTAGACATACTACACCAGAATTTAATAACACCCACTTATGAAAGTGGATGAAGATTTAAAATTTCTTGAAGTCAATAACAACCTAGAAATGATGATTCTGTCTGAGCTATGTGTTTTAAAATGAACACGCACTAATGTAAACGTAGCCTAACACATGTGTAAACTGAAAACTATTTGAACTTTATTAACTTTATTATTTCCTTTGTGCATTGGCTCAGGAGATGAGGCTTTGAGTCTGTATAAATATCAACAAGCTAAAAAAAATAGTTTTTTCAGATAATGTAATCTTATTAAAACTGATTTCATAAAACTGGTATCGAAAAAAGTATCGTTTAGGAACCGGTATCGAACTCAAGGTATCGGTATCGATATCGAATTTTTTTGAATGATACCCAGCCCTAATTATTTCATATTTTAAATCAAAATCTAAATCATTTGATTTACTTAAACGCTACCCTTGTGCAAGCGCAAATCTACACAGTGGGTTCATTGACTCAGAATTCTGACTCGCTAAAAACAACTGGTTCAAAAAGATGTATTCATTCCCTGGCCAATGCAAATACACACACTCTGGAGGTTTCACAGAAATAGCTCTGCTCTCCATTGACAATACATCCATGTGCCTGGAATGTTCAAAATAAGCCAGATCACAGGTGTGCAGGTGTTTACATTTCAAACTATTATTTACATCTTGTTGAAAAAAAGACTTGAACAAAGTTTTGAGCTGCAGTTTGAGTGCATATTGTAGTACAGACGTCACAAAGTAAACAAACAATGAGACTATGTTTGCATTTGTATATAAAAACAGAAGCTAAGATGTAATTCTCACATCTTCAGTCCCTTCTTCTTTAAATCCTCTTTGGCTTCTTTTATTTGTGCTTGCAACTCTTTGGCCGCGTCCTCACAGTCATTAAATGTGGCCACACGGCAGCCGACAGTTGCCAGTGAATAACACCCAAACGCCACCAGCAGATATACAGGCATGGGCCACGCCAGCTCTCTATACTGGGGAGGCAACTGCAAATCAAGGAGGTCAAAGGTAAAGAGTCCCCATGCCACGCCAATCAGCGACGCACCAAAAAGCCACTCCAGAAGCTTGGTCATTGTGATGAAGACTGTGGGACGGTGGAGGGCTAAATTATAAATGAACAATCGACCTGTGAAGATAAATGTGTTTCTGTTAGACAGTTCTATTTCACATGTTATGCTTTATTGTAGCTAGCACACACTGTAAAGCTTAATTAATTTTAAAGTGGCTATTTAAGTTTGGCCATACATGAAACACGGTATGAAATAATATATAACGTTATATATTAATATATAAAGAGTTCAGATCGAAAAGCCTCTAAGTGCCGTTTGAAATTTTCTTCTAAAATGAGCACTTTTCTCCTATGTGTAGGTTCATAATTTTACTTTAATGCCATTACAGTGAAATAACTGAACGTAAAGGCACTTAGAGGCTTTTGCATCTGAACTCTTCATATTTATACGACATTATCAAGAAACCATTTTATGAAATGCATTCAATTAAAGGTGATAATCACAATGTCTACCGCTAGTGTTTGAGACAGGCGAAATCGGATGATAAAGAAATCATAAATATTACAGAAAAATAATTTTACATACACCACTGTTGTTTCAAATTCGCATTGATCCTCACTCATATTGAACAGCTAGCACGAATGCTAACGATAACACGTTGTTTACAATTAAATCTGACAACCAACGCTAAACATAGAGAAGATTTTAGCTTAGTAACAACGAACAGCTCCTAAACATTAAATACGCGGACTGAAAATATTGAAATAAACTCTCATACCCGCTGTTCAACGCCAGCTCACCACTTCCGGAATAATAACGCAGGCTGATGACGTTAAGCCGAAAAGCATTATGGAACATGTAGTGTACTTCAAATACTATTAATCTATTCTTAACCCTATTTCAGTATTTTTTAAAACTGTCAGTTTGTCTCTTAAAAAGAAAGTAAACAAGATGTATTTTTTATTTATTGTATTTTATTTATGTAGCCTATATGTAATAAAGAATTTACAATAATATATTTAGAGATTGAGTTTATTTATTATTTTTGTATTTTTTTAATTAATTAAGCTTTTCCTTATAATTTCTTTAAATATAGCCTATACATAGTATTAGGTTTATAAAACCCGTGTTTCAGTGGTTTGTCTGTAATGCTGGCAGGGAATGAATCAGTCTGAAGCTGTTTGTGTGTCTTGTGGATGCCGCGGGTGACATCCGCCCATTCAGCGCCCAGAACAGACGCGAGTCCGTGACCCATCACACCTCCTCACCAGCCAAAAAAGGTATAAACATCGTTCACAGGCAGCACTGAGGCTCCTGAAAAACATCACCCTCACAGCAAACGCGAGGTTATTCTTAGTGATGTTTACACTTGTCAGCGACTGTCTCTTTCAATACTGCAAGTAGTTGTAAAGAAGAAATGTAGCAAAACAAAGCATCTGTTTTGTTCAGCACTACCTTTTATTACTAAATATTTAAAAATTGCAAAAGACATCTAGTTTTATCAAGAGATCTGTTTCTAGTTCTAATATACTCATCTATCTATCTATCTATCTATCTATCTATCTATCTATCTGTCTGTCTGTCTGTCTGTCTGTCTGTGTCTGTCTGTCTTTTGTTCTATCGTTCTTTTGCTCTATTTATCTATCTATCTATCTACCTATCTATCTATCTATCTATCTATCTATCTATCTATCTATCTATCTATCTATCTATCTATCTATCTATCTATCTATCCGTCTATCTATCCATCTATCCATCTATCTATCTATCTATCTATCTATCTATCTATCTATCTATCTATCTATCTATCTATCTATCTATCTATCTATCGTTCTATCTATCGTTCTATCGTTCTATGTCTGTCGGGACAGTAATGACTGTGATTCTTTTCGTAATGGTTGTGAGTCTTTGCTGCCTGGGCGTTTGCGTAGGAGTACGTGTTCAGTGAGCAGAACATGCACCAAGCGCAGTGGGAAAAAAGCAAGTTGGCCGTTCACAGTGTTTGAGACTGCCAGTCCCCGGCTTTCCAGCTCAGGAAACCTGTGATCCAGCAGAGAGCAGTTGGCAGAACAGGCTGCACTGAGTCTGAGGGGGTGATGGAGCGAGCAAGGGTGTGAGGAGAACAACTTAAAGAATGAGATGAGAAGATGAAGGTCGGGCTCAGGGCAGGGACATGACACTTAAAAACATTCTGCAGTAGCATCAGGCTGTAAAACTTTTTTTGTTTCCAATTGGGAACTTTGTTTTCTTAATGTGGATGCTTCTTTGCTGAAATCACAGAGAGAAAGTGGAGAAATGTGACCACCGGCAGCTGAATAAGAGGAGGGGCTGCTGGGTTTGGAGCTCTACAGGTGCAGACTGGTCAGCCGTTGACCTTAATGGTGCATTAAATCCAGATGCTTAAATAGCTTACATGCTTAAACCCTGGTCCCCTGCCACCACCCAGAGAGAAGAGATCTGTTCTCTGAGTGTGTGTGTGTGTCTGTGTGTGTTTGGCTAGGTTTATTTAGTTACACTTTAAGTTCAAAATTATCCCCATGCATGCACTAAATTGGACAACAAAAAATAAAGTATATAGCTAATACATAAATATGGGGCATTTTTTAAATGTTTTGAAAGAAAACACTTATGTTCACCAAGGCAGCATATATTTGATTAAAAATACAGTGTAACTATAATAATATTGTAAAATATTATTACAACTTTAGATAACTGTTTGCAAAACAGAATTTTCAGCATCATTACTCATCTTTAGTGTCACATGATCCTTCAGAAATCCTTCTAATGTGATGATTTGGTACTCAAGAATTTCCTTAATATTTAATTTAATATTTTGTGTTTCAAGATTCTTTGGTGAATAGAAAGTTCAAAAGAACAGCAGAAAATGTACCTTCATTCAGGGTTCAAGAAAGCACAGTAGAGAGTCCATGGCTCCAATGCAAGCCTCTATAGGATGGGGCAGACAAAATATGATTTAAAGGGAACAATTGCAGATAAGTGTGTTTATGAGTGAGAGAGAGAAAGAGAGGGAGGGAGACAATAGCGCCTGGCTAAAAAAAACAGGAACCCTCTGTTTCCTGTGCCTGAGATCTCAGCCTCAGTCTACTCTCTTTTTCACACAAACACACGATCAGAGTGAGAGACTGACCATCTGAGTTCGTGCAGTGACATTATATTTTGTTATACAGATTGCATGAAGGAATTGCATTATCTGTTAAAAGGCATCATATTAGTGGTACTTTCTGAAGCAGGTGTATTGCTCATAGGATTATGGATTTGAACACACCCAAACCCTAAGTGTCTATGTGATTTATTTTTCTTTGCAGTAACGTGCCCCGATGAATCATTCACAAGAAGAATAGGAACGTGCATTAAGAAAGTAACAAATGCCGATTTTGGTTTGTGCTGTATTATTGTGCAGCTAGTTGCAGAGAGGCGTGCTTTTGTCAACAATTGTGCTTTATATTTTTACCTGCCGCATTATAAAATGAGTGGGAAAAAAAATCCCATAGACTAACAAAGACTCAAGAAATCACCCATAACACCCCAGCAACTGCATAGCAACTTACTGAAACACCCTCACAACACCATAAATTTTCTTTCAAAATGTGAAAATCTAAATTTTGACTCTTATTACATTTGGCCGCTGTTACGTTTTTAAATATTTTAACCGATCTAACATATGTACACAGATGTGATTTTGATGGAATGTATCTACGCTATTCAGACTCAACTGGCAGGATCTGCCATCATTTTCCAGTATCTGTGTATGTTGGAGGAATGGTCCCATTATTCTTGTCTTCAGTCTGAAAACCGTTTCTCAGTTAGCCTCAGTCCTGGCCAAATCCTGACACGGACAGTCAAGATGTCTTAGCGGTGTGTTTTTGGTCTGAGCTTTGATCGCTTATGCAGTGGGTTTTTAGGCATTTTGTTGATAGTTTTTCATACCAGTCAAACGCTTCATTAATGAAGACAACTGAGCAAGGGACAGCTGGACTCATAAATATTCACAGTATGGGGGAAATATAAACAGCATAAATTCTAACCTGACGTTCAATGCCTAAATACAAAGTCAGAAGGTGTATGCGAGTCTAAGCAAGGGATTTGTGCCCTTCCTGTCAAAGTCCACCTGTTTCTGCTTCTGCCGTGGAAAAAGACCAGAGAGACAAAAAGGATGGAAAGAAAGACATATGGAAACAGGAATGTGCTTTTCTCAATCCCCATGTCAGCAGTTCTATGGTCTATTTTAGAAACCCTCCATGCATCTGTTTCTGCACAATTACAGTGTTTCGACATCATAAGCAAAATATCTCATATGAAGTATTCATATTGGGAAATTATATATATGTAGAAAATTATATATATATGCATAAGCATTACATTGATCAAAAGTTACAGTGAAGTCTGTTATTTTTTTCTTTTATTAAATAAATGCTTTCTTTCAACTCTATATTCTTAAAAAATCCTATCACAGTTTTCATAAAAATATTAAACATTGTTCTTAACAGTGACAATAATAAGAAATGTTTCTTGAGCACCAATTCAGCATATTAGAATCATTTCTGATCAATTATATGAGACTGAAGACTGGAATAATGATGCTGAAAATTCAGCTTTACCCCCACAGGAATAAAGAGCATTTTTCAGAAAAAAAATTGCTTCTTTTTTATTTTGTTATAAAAAAATATTCACAACATTACTGTTTTTACTTTTGATTTTTCATCAAATAAATGTACCATGGAGGAGCATTAGATGCTTCTTTATAAACATTAAAAAGAAAACTATATATATTTTAAATAAATATAAAAAAGACAAAAATTAAATTAAAATGAATATAAATACATTTTAAAAAGACAAAAAGTACCCCACAATAAGGACTAATATATATATATATATATATATATATATATATATATATATATATATATATATATATATATATATATATATTTTTTTTTTTTTTTTTTTTTTTGTTGTTTATCAAGAAAAATTTAATAACAAATTGCCATAATGAATCAAGGACCAAGAAATGTTCCCAGAAGATGTTGGATTTTTTTAAAAACAGGAAATATTACTTCCAGTTCTTGGCAGAACCCTTTTATACTTAATGATTGGCTCATCATCAACATCTGTAAAGAAATAATTAATCTGTCTCGGCAAAATTTTTGTGTCCTGCTCTTTAAAAACATCCCTTTATGAAGGCTTGATTTTATCTAGCTGTGTTCAATTTCTAAAAGTATAACAGTCTTGAGAAAAACTGCATGTTTATAGAACAACTGGTGCTGGTAAAGAAAAAAAAAAACTGTACAGATTTTTTTTAATTAAAAATAGCTGCAGTTCTTGTAATGCTTCAGTTTATGTTTTGAACTGAGAAGACTATTGCTAAAATATAAACATATGTAAATGTTTGGTTCAAATGTTGTGAATAAGATTCCTTACAGTGCATTGTTTCATATTCAGATAAATACTGCATTCAGAGACTTTTATTGTTCTTATTGTTTGTTTTTGGTGAATCTGGGGTCAATCACTGTGTTAGCAACAGTATAATGGCATACTACTGACATTGTGTATGAAGAACAGTCATGGCCAAAAATATCGGCACCCTTGGTAAATATGATCAAAGAAGGCTATGAAAATTAATCTGCATTGTTAATCCTTTTGATCTTTTATTTAAAAAAAATACAAAAATCTAACCTTTCATTGGATAATAAGAATTTAAAATGGGGGGAAATATCATTATGAAATAAATGTTTTTCTCTAATACACATTGGCCACAATTAACGGCACGCTTTTATTCAATACTTGTTGAAACCTCCATTTGCCAGTTTAACAGCTCTACATTTTCTCCTATAATGCCTGATGAGGTTAGAGAACACCTGACAAGAGATCAGAGACCATTCCTTCATCCAGAATCACTCCAGATCCTTCAGATTCACAGCTCCATGACGGTGGTACTTCTCTTCAGTTCACCTCACTCATGTTCTACAGGATTCAGGTCAGAGGACTGGAATGGCCATAGCAGAAGCTTGGTTTTGTGCTCAGTGACCCATTTCTGTGTTGTTTTTGAGGTTTGTGTTTGGATTATTGTACGGTTGGAAGATCCAAACATGGCCCATTATAAGATTTCTAACAGAGTCAGTCACTTAATGATTTCTGTTGGTATTTGATAGAATCCATGATGCCATGTGTCTAAACAAGATGTTCAGGACCTCCAGCAGAAATATAGGCCCACAACAGCTTTTTTTTTGCTGCTAAAAAGCTAATTATTTTAGTGTCATCTGACCATAGAAGCCAGTCCCATTTGAAGTTCCAGTCGTGTCTGATAACTGAATATACTGGAGTTTGTTTTTGGATGAGTTATAGCAGAATTTTTCTTGAAACCCTCCCAAACAACATGTGGTGATGTAGGTGCTGTTTGACTATTTTTTTTAAAGGTTTTCTGACCCCGAGACTCAACTATTTTCTTCAATTCTCCAGATGTGGTCCTTGGAGAGTCTTTAGCCACTCAAACTCTCCTTCTCACCGTGCATTAGGATGTTATAGACACACGTCCTCTTCCAGGCAGTTTCGTAACATATTCTGTTGATTGGAAATTCTTAATTATTGCCCTGATGGTGGAAATGGGAATTCCAACTTCCAACCGTCTTTTTTTAAAGTCACTTCACTCATTTGTGAAGCTCAATTATCTTTTGCTGCACATCAGAAATATATTCTTTGGTTTTTCTCATTGTAATGGATGATTAAGGGAATTTGGGCTTTGTTTTCCCTCCTATTTACATTTCTGTGAAACAGGAAGCCATGGCTGGATAATTTCATGTTCATAATCACCCTGGAGTGCTCAAAATTGTGAATATGAATGGGAATATACTTCAGAGATATTTTACTCATAAGAATTTGTAAGGGTGCCAATAATTGTGTCCAACATGTATTAGAGAAAAACATTTATTTCATAATGATACCCCCCCCCCCCCCCCCCCCCCCATTTAAAATTCTTATTATCTTACGAAAGGTTAGATTTTTGTGAAATTTTTAAAATAAAAGAGCAAAAGGATTAACAATGCAGATTAATTTTCACAGCCGCCTTTGGTCATATTTACCAAGGGTGCCGATATTTTTGGCCATGACTGTATGCATGCCATACGTACAGTGCGTCTTTATATAACTCTCCGATGACATATTAAACTTGACAGTGCTTACTAGCTGCAGTGCTCTAACCTCTGTTGGAAATTACATTGACATTGAAACTTTAAACCTGACTCGTATCCAGAAACTGTAGGTTTGGTATTGAGATACAGTTTAGCAGCCTACTAAAAATCAATCACTTTGCACACTGTGTACTCTGGTGTAAACTATTGTCACTGCATAAGTGCTACATGAGCTTAAGTCATTCTGCTGTAGTGTAAAAGGGGTGTACTTGAACCAGTCAGAAGACAGCATGAAACTCTTTTGTGTATGAAAGCACTGAAGACCCCTAGAAACACTTTGAAGTAACAAATGTTTCAAATCTGCATCATTCTGAGCTTACAAATACATCTATGAAAGCATATGTTTGCATATTTGATCTCTGTTGGAGTCCCAGAGTGTTACTTGAGCATGTAAAATGCCCCAGAGAGCTGTATTATATTGTTATTGAATATAACTCGATATGACAGCATGTCTATCGAGAGCTCTTTTCTTCTGGTCATTTCACGCAGAACGAACAAAACTGCAGCCTTCCTATATGACATACATTGGGACGGGAAATGCTCGGGGCTTTTAGAAGGAACATCTCATTCTCAGATGCTACAGGCCAATCATCTGATTACATTACTTAGCGGCTGTGTGTGTGCTTCATGCCAGGTCTCTGTTCCCTCTCAAAACTCATGCCATGTCTGTGTGGTCCAGGGTTATGAAGCCTGCTCTTATAAAACAATAAACAAAACACTGTCATATTTATTTTAGCAAGGACAATTCTGGCCCATCCTCTTGTTTTGACTGGCATGAGCTCTCGGCATCCCAGAAAGTGACATTAAAATGGAAAAGATGAGTTGGGAAAATATGCTCAACAGAAGTGAAATGGAATGAAAAGAAAAATCTTTGACCATAAACTATTCAGGAAAATATGCTAGTCTGAAATGTCAATGTGTTGGGGCATTTTGCCATAAAAAAAAACAACAATTATTATTTAATATTTTCAGTATTTATTTTATTTATACTTTAAATATGTGTGTATGTATATAAAAATATAATTAATATTAAAATTTTATCTAAAAAATATATGAACATATTTAATTATAACAATTAATACAATTCTTTATTATTATTATTATTATTAAATGTATTTTTAAATTTTTATATTTTATAAGTATATGAAAACTGAAATGTAATATAAAAACTACATATATATAAATATTTATTATAACAATACAATTGTTTATTATTATTATTATTATTATATAAATTATATATATACATATATATATGAAAAGATTATGAATATTAAAATGTAACATAAATATATATATATAAATATTTTATTATAACAGTTAGTACAATTGTTTATTATTATTATTATTAAATTAAATTGTCATAATATTTATTTTACAAATTTCATCATTTTTATAAATATATAAGTGTAATACATATATATATATATATATATATATATATATATATATATATATATATATATATAAATATATATACTGTGTGTGTGTGTGTGTGTGCGTGTGTATACTGTATCTGTATATATATATATATATATATATATATATATATATATATATACACACACACATATATATGTCTGCTAAATGACTAAATAAATAAATAAATAAATATATGTGATATTCTAAAATTTTCTAAATATTTAAATTAATATATTATTTAATATTATCATATTTTGATATTTGGCCTGCAAATTAAGTCAAGTCATTTAAAGGTCTATAACTCTTTAGCAGGCTTTACATTTTTGCAGCCGATAGTTGAGCACATTAGGTCGTATCCCTCATAAACTACATTTACAGTTAGCTTGCCCCCGTAACCAAACCCAAAGTGACAGCTTGCATAAACATACAGTGTACCAAAAACCCGTTTAGCCTGGCCTGCCGTTCATGCCCTTTTAAAAACAGCTATTGACATCATAGTTAATTGGCACATGCTGGGCGGACGGTTATTTCTAGCGTCAGTTTGTGCACGGGACTGCAACAAAAATCGGTTTTAATGAGCTAATGTAGGACGGACCGTTGTGACCTCCATAGGAATTTACCAATGCTTTACTTTGAGACCGGAAGACAACTGGCACAAAGAACACCTTTTTAAAAATCCGTCTTGAGACAGACTTGCTCTCACGATGGGATCTGATTGGTTGACAGTGGGTTCAGTGTTTGTTTTGATTTTGTGACCCAGTGTTGAACTGAAAAAACGTTTAATAAATGAAGCCATACTGCGTCTTTAGCAGTCTCTGTAAACAGTACTGAGTGTGAGTTTGAACTAGCCGTTCTTCCCTTCAGGATAAAAGCGTCTGTGTGTCTTCTGTAAGGTATGAAGGATGGAAAAAGGTCAGCGCAGTTGAAGTAGACATTCTCTGTCATGCTAAAATGTGTTTATAGAAATAAATAATGATTGATGGTTTATTGTTCAAGCTGTCTCAAAAAAGTTCAAGGAGTAGTTTGCCAAAAAAATGGAACCTTCCTGTCATTCCCAACTTTTTCTGTTGTAAACAAAAGAGGGGTTTTTTATTATTATTTTCTAAAGGATATATTTTAGTTTTGTTGGGTTTATTTCCTTAGTTGACCTGTAGATGTCTGACCCTAGAACTTTATTGACTTTCTATGCTTCTCTTCCTCCGTCCTTCTTGCATCTGTCAACCTTTAACCCTACAGGAGTATCAAGGAGGAGAAACGAAGCATGTGTTGACCGTGAAACAGATACCATCACTATTTTCTCTCTCTCTCTCTCTTATTTTCTCTCCTATATAAAGGTCAACTGTTCTGACCACTCCAACTTCATCTTATCCTTGTCTCCGTCTGCTTTCTATCTCTCTCCTGATGTTTATCTGTCTCACTCTCTGTCATTTCATCCTTCTCCCCTGGACCAGTCTCCCCCGTGTGACAGTGTACCCTGCCCTCACTGTTTACTTGTTTATCTCTTTTTGTCTTTCTGCCCCTGCTTCATTCTGTCTCTTAGTGACCATTCATTATAGTGATGTATGCACAGCTGTTCTTGAAGGCGAGCGCTAGAAAACATGTGTTTTCCTTACAAACCCCATGTTGACAATGTCTCGCCTCGCCATTTTGCTTTTCATGGGATCTGGAATTTTTACAGCCACGGTGTGTTTGACAAGTGGTCAGAATAATGCTAAAATTCATGGTAAGATAAGTAGAAAATGTTTATTAAAAACAAGCACACATTTAAACTATCACATTCCCATAAAAGCAGTTCTTATATTCTTATGCAGTTTTAAACAGATGAACACCACTGAACGATTCCTGTTATTTTACACCATGGGAACAGTGTTAACCTGCTCGCAGTGAGTTATGGGCTCACATTAGACGTCTGTCTGAGGTTACACCTTTCCTCCATCAGCAACTAAAATCTGCCATGTTTAACACTCTATGAAACGACTGTCCAACAGAAACATAATATACAGGTAAATAGCAATACAAATAAGGACATACATTATATGATTTTTTTAGACTGATATATCTGCCTCAACAGGTCTCTCTCAATGTGTTGTTGTGAATAGGTTAACATTCAGTTCTTTAACTCAGTGTTGTATAACTCATGAAGGTTTATTAGGGAACCAAGCTAAAAATAAAACAGATGCACAGCTGAAATATAACTTCAAAACTTGATGCTTCCAGATGTGATCCAAGACATTTGGAACAAAATGGAAATACTGAACAGATGCTGGTCATGTTCCATAGGGATGCATTATACTGTATATACTTGAGATGATGTAAAACTTGATTTTTCCAGAGTGTACCTTAGACGGCCAATCAAATGGGTGGTTGGCATAACTGAAAGCATGAATTACATATTCCCTTTAAATCTGGTTTTGTTTACAGAGAATGTTTGCCAATGTCACTAGTGAATTTAATCAGCATTCCAGTGCTTGACTGTGCTTCTGAAGATCATAGCAATGAACCCTGATGCATTGTTGTGATGTTCACATTAAAGGAATAGTTCATCTAAAATGTTGCATTACATCACTTGCTCACCAGTGGATCCTCTGCAGTGAATGGGTGCCGTCAGAATGAGAGTCCAAACAGCTGATAAACAAATAACAATAATCCACACAACTCCAGTCCATGCAATTAATGTCGAAAACTGCATGTTTGCAATAAACAAACCCATTTTTCAGCCTCAGACCATTGTTTCTAACTAAAATACTCTAAAGTCCTCTATCCGTAATATCACTTTATTCGGTGAATCAGGAGAGAAATATGCACAGATCATGCGCCATTTAAAAGTTAAAATTTAAAAGTTATTATGGATTTTGGATTCTGGCAAGAAGAAATGGTTTAATGATGGATTTGTTTCTTACAAACACACAAGATGTTAATTGATGGACTGGAGTGGTGTGGATTATTTATGGGTTATTGTGAAGTTTTATCAGCTATTTGGACTCATTCTCATTCTTCTCTCATTTGGCGCCCATTCACTGCAGAGGATCCTTTGGTGAGGAAGATGCTAAATTTCTCCCAAACTGTTCTGGTTAACTATCAAACTCATCTATATCTGGATGGCCTGATGTAAAACTTATTTTAAAAATCCCTTCATAATTGCAATGCAGTTTATAGCCTTTTTCCACTTGATGAATATAAAATTATTAATTATTGCATATTTTAGACAAAGAAAAAGACAAAAAATCTTACCCAGGCCAGGAGACTTCAAATCAATGACTAATGCTTCATATGTGAAAAAGTGAAAACACCCTGCAGCATGTTTTTAACATTCATACTGTATCCAGACATGCATAACTCATTTTCAGATGTCTGAAATGACTTATTCAGAGGAGAGAACACCTGGAAAGCGCGACACTCCAGTACTGGACTTCATTCATATTATATGATCTAACATTGATGATAAACCATGGGTCACTTACAATGCAGAACCAAACAGGTGCTCTTTGAAAATGAGTTTCATATGATGTGCTGTCTGGCTAATTCACAAGCAATTAATTGCTCAGCTGTTATTCTAATATTAGCATACAATGAAATGGTTTTGCACAGGATAGAGCGAGGCGGATTACATTTGCACATAGTCAGGCTAAACGCAAAATGTGGTGCAAGTTTCTATCGAGGTCAGCCACACTTAGTCTTGCTCAGACCGCAGAAAACCTGCCTAGGCAATGATCCTCAAAAGCTTCTATTTATCTGTGAGGATTTACTAATAGCAGGACAGATGGGATGGCCGTGAGGGGAGGGTGAAGAGTTGAAATAGTTAAACGTGGCCGATCCCTCCACTGCAGCGCTGCTGTCCAGCACACGAGAGGATCCATATGGAGACAGAAGAGTATTAGTGTAACGTTCATGTATACAGAGGGGGAAGGGAGTCAGGCGACAGCTTTACTTCTCAAATCTTCTTAAGTAATGAAACGGAGTGATTTTGATCACCCTGCTTTGCGTTTCATGTGGGGCAAGGATCTTTCTGAACTTTTCTAATGCATTCCGTCCAATAGTTATTGTGCCAAAATGGCTTATGTTGGTTGCTAGCAGCTTTAAAAGATGAAAACATCCAGATTTCCTGTTAAAAGGAATGTGGTGAGGAAAAGTGTGCTTCTGGAAAGGTTTTCAGTTGGGGCAAGTTGTCACACTTTTTTACTAGAATGACTATTTCGAAATAGGTTTATTTTTGAAAGTCAAGTTTCTATACTGAGAACAACCTTGGCTACAAAATTAATTGAACATTTTCAGCATCGTATTATATATTATTATTTTAACACTCATTCCCCCGGTTTCACAGACCAGGTTTAAGCCTAATCCTAGACTAAAATGTAAATCTGAGCTGTTTCAACTGAAAGAAACTTGCACTGACTGATCTTAAAATATATCAGTGCCTTTGTTTCGTCTCAAGATGCACACCAGCAATGTTTTTAAGTGCATTCATAAAAATGAATTAAATGTCCTAATTGAACTATGGCCTAATCCTGGCTTAGTCTAAGCACTGTCTGTGAAACCGGGCCTTTGAGATTTTGTGACAACATGCCCCAGTATTTTAAACTAAGGTAGTTTTGAACTAGGTGTTAGAAAACAACATAAAAACAGCTTTGAGATAAAAAAAAACATTTGATATTTAGAATCTCCTTTTTTTGTTTTGTTTTTTTTTTTTGTTTTTTGTTGTTTTGTTTTGTTTTGTTTTGTTTTTTGTTTTGTTTTTTTTTTGTTTTGTTTTGAGAAGCAAAATGTTTGATAAGACTATTTTGTACGTAGCAGCAGTATAGTTTTTATAGTTTTAAATGCAGCCAAGGCTAGTTGTCACAATTTTACTACTATATTTTTTAAGTCAGTTTTCTGTACGGACAAAAGCTACAGAAACTTCATTATAGTTTCCAAAGACAAAATATATTGTTTCTTTCATTCATTGAGATTTTGTGACAACATGACCCAATAGTTTTAATAGAGTTTTGAACTAGTTGTTTTAAAACAACATATAAAACCATTTCGTAATAAAAACACATTTGACTTCAACCTTTATATACTGACATTTATGTTTTCCCAGTGTGACAACAAGCCCTGGTTTCCCTATTTGCTTGAAGAAACAACTAAATGTATCCAGCAGTTTAGATCATTTCTGTTTTTTTCCACAATTACATTTTTGAGAAGTGAAAAGTTCGACAGCTCTTTGATACAAAGCATTTTTAGATATGTCTGCAAACTCCATGAAACTCAATCGTACAATTAGTCAATAGTCATTGCGGTGAATAAAATCAAAATATGAGCGTGCAGTGGTCTGTCGAGAGTCTTTACCCTACAATAACGGAGTATTACCACCGTCTAGCCCTCCCTTCTAGTCTAGTCAGCTAGAGGCTTGACGCAGATGGCAGCAACCAGGGTAGACTTACAACAGCTGGTATAGGTCTAAGCTCGTAACAAAATGGATCAACGGGCACAGCCATACAACAAGCCACTGAGCCTACGGACGGACGCTTTACAGATATTTTAGTCTGTGGGGCTTCGGGAAATGACTGGTCTTATTAAACGAAAATCACAGAAGGTTAAGCAGCTGCAAAGCTTCTGAGGTATTTAAAAATTTCCCCCCTGACTATTTCCCCCTGACTGTGCATAAGACTTCCTGGTACGGATTAGAGGCTGCAGCTACATGTGGTGTTGTGGCTACATACCTTCAGTCAGTCAAAACCCAATCTGCTGCTTAGTTTTCCTTCTTCCCGGGCTGAGAATCGCCAAAAGCCAAATGGATGATGGAGAGGGGGAGGAAAAAGAGAGAAAGAAAGAGATCAATATGAAGATAAAGCGTGCAAAACTTTGTTGGAGATGAACTGTGGAAAACGGGAGAGAGTGATGGAGGAGACGGGATGGATCTGTCATTTAGATGAAAGCGGAGATGAAAGACAGAGAAAATCAACCTATGACACACAATCTTTAAGAAATATCACCCTTGGCTCTTATTGGGCCATCACACTCCCTAGAGTAATGATTTCAATGAGGGCGAGAAGGTGTGTGTATGAGAGAGAGAGAGAGAGAGAGAGAGAAAGGCGATGTAGTCTTGGATTTCTGTCACCAGAAACTTAAGCCAGAAGAGAAATCTGTGCTTTTAAAACTTAACATTTCTGAAAGAAATTTCATGAGAGGGAAACATTGGCCAACCCCTCGTTTGGCTCATCAGCTCTCAAAGGGTCTGTCTAAGCTGAAACATACCTAACCACTCGACTTTCTGGTTTCTAACCAATATGGCAGCAATTAAAGACATATGTGGATTCTCATATAAGAAGTTTTTTAAAGGAGCATATACAGGCATGCATATCTGCATTGTATCAAAGCTTATTTGGTTTCTTTGAATTCTAACCAATATAACATTGAAAGTAAAATAGGGTGGACATATTGTATGTTTAACAGAAATTCATCATTTAGAAATGATTTAAACTACTTTTTTAAACGTATTTTTAATGAACAAAAATAAAAAAAAAAAGGTATAAAAAATAAATGCTTAACCAATTAAAAATTAGCCACAGTGACATCACTGTCATACCTGTCCATCAGAACCTAACACGACAGTAGAAGGTAAGGTGCATCCTAATTTGCATATTTATGCACTATTCTGTAATATAGTGCAAGTAGTGCATTCATACTGAAAATACTGAAAAAGTGCACTTGAATAAAGTGTAGAATGTTGTGGGGGCTAAAGAATCTCATAAAATCTCATAGAATCTCATCTTCTTAACCATTTTTACTTACTTTACTTGCATTTCACTGCTGGTTATACTCTGTATAATTGTGTATGTGACGAATAAAAATCTTGTACTAAGACCAAGTACAACCAGTACAACCAGTACTAAGCGATCATGCAGCTGTTATTATGGTTGCCACCTCACGAGATTTGAATTTTTATTTTATTTTTTTTGCACAAATGGACTAATTCCAAATCTTTTGTGGTTAATAAAACATGTAAAACTGTGGAAACATAAGTATATAGGCTACTTGTATGGGGGGGTCTTCTACAATGGCACATTTTCTCTTCATATGCTTGAAAAAAATTAAAATAAAAGTGCCATGAACCAATGCATATGGAAGGCCCACTAGATCTTGTTTTCATGTGTGACCTGAATTCCTTTGATAGCCAAATGTTTAACTAAATGGAGGCATTTGCAGTAGTTCCAAGTCTAATCCACCTTGCAAGGGGACTGGCGCTCACATGTGTTTGAATAAACTGCTGCCCCCTACTGATAGAAAACAGTAATACATCGTTTGTTCTGAGTATAATTTGTGAATGATATTAAGACTAAATAATTATTTATTAGAATTATTTATTACCAGCAGGCAAAAGCCACCATTCTCCCCAACAAGATTCGAACTACACACTAAAGCCATTCCGGGCAAGCACAGCTTTAGGCTGGATTGAAATCAAGCGCATGAGTCAAACTCTTCAAAAATATTCTCTACAAGCTTCAGTATGAATTTGCATAAGGTGACTTATAATGGTGGGGTTAGTGCACACACATACACTTTCAATCGCATAAATACTGAGCAAAGCAGTGCACTTTGCATACTTTTCTATTGCATTGACGATTTTCATTCTTAAGAGGAAGCTTCACTTAATTCATTTAGCTTTAAATATTTTCCAATTGTTCAATAGCATATGAGAATTCAAAACAACAATTTGTGTAAGCTATAAGGTAAGTGTGCCCTAATAAATTACTCAGACAAAGTCCTTTTATATATCCACTGCAGTCTAGAAGCCACATATTTCAACAAATCAAAATTCTTCTTAACCATCTAAGGCAAAAACAGCAGCGAGAAGCATTTGGTCTGGCATTAGACGTATGTTGAATAAATATCTTTGTAAATGCTCCAGTTGACAGCTGAGAGAGTTTGACAGGTCTGTCCTGAAAGCACATGGCTAGAGGTTAAAAGAGCAGATGTTTACGATTGTATTGTGGGTTACAAAATGAAGCCTTGTGTAACAGTCTGGAATTTCTGCTCTGTTTGGAGATTAATAAACAAACAACACTTTAATACAAGGTATATCACTACAATATCTGCAGTGTGGGAGGAATCTAGTATAAAAAAAACTTTGAGGCACATTTCCTACATTGGAACAGAGAGGTCGCTGATTATAAGTTGGGAAACATATATTTTTGCATATATATAGCGTTTGTATGTATATATAGGTGAATATGCATTTTAAATAGTTTTCTTGGCTATATAGGTGGCATCAGAAAATTAATAATTCATCAGTAATTCAGCAAGCAGTGCAGCAATAAAGGCCTCTCAAAACTAAAAGAAAAATAAGCAGAAATTGATATTGGGTGCAATTAAAAACAACTGTCTCTAAAATTGAATTATAAAAATGATAATCAGTCAGAGTTCAGTTCAGTTTCGTAACACGTGATTGAATAGTGACACGTCTTACAGGGGTTTGATTTGCATTACGATTGGCTACCAGCTCCTGTAGCTGCAGAGCTCCTCCACCAATGAAACAGAAAGCGGGACACACAGGGGCGGAGCAGTCCACAGGCCCCTCCCATAGTTGGCGGAGAGAGTGGGCATCGTAAAACGTGACACGCCCCTTCTCAAAGTCGAGACACACTCCTAATCTCGGAGGCAGTGGATAGGTGACGCCAGTTGGCGATGAAGGCCCGTTGCCATTAGTGAAGCCAGACTCTCGGTAATTGGCGTTGCTGTGATGGGAGTTGGCGGAGGAGGGCAGGTAGATCTTGCCCATGCCCATTGTGAGGAAAGAGAAAGGGGGAGGAGAATCTGACGAATCCTCCGCTCCACTGTCATGGCCGCTGTCTGGATCATATCTATCAGAGAGACAAAATGGTTTCAATATGGTTAAAGCTAGCATGAAAAATTATTTTGAAGACAATGGTGTCATCATCCCTCTGAATTCAGTTTCAGTTTTGTTTTCATCCAGAAGTGTCAGTGCACTCAATTCGAAGAATCTTTGATATCCATGGAACTTTTACATCAACAAAAGGTGGAAAAGGTTACATTTAAAAAGAACTAATGTTCTTTTCTGTCCTTTTTCTTTGTTCATTTTTTAGATTTTGTTCTTACCTTGGACTAGCCATATCTTGAGGCAGATGAAACCACTCCTGAAGTTTGGACTCCAGGCCCACTCCAACCTGTAGAACAGAGCCAAGGACAAGAAATGAGGGAAAAAGTGATATAAAAAGAAAGGTTACAGGGAAGACAGTTAATATATTTTTCTTCTTTACAGAACTCGCCTTAACCAGATATGAGCCGGGCTCCACTGAGCATGCCCAATAGTGTCGGCCCTGCGTTATGGCCACGTCACCCACAAGCAGATCAGCTGTCAGGTGACAGGAAGTGAGGGCCCGATCAGCAGCCTGTAACAGGGAAAGACCGGGCACACTGCGAGCACACCTCTGCTCCTTACTCACCACTAGTCTGTCTGAGTGCAGACCCCAACGAGAGTCCAGGTAAAAATTCAACACTGTCGGGGAGGCGGGAGGAAGACAACAGCGAGGGAATATGGGAGAAATTTTGAGGGGGATAGAAGAAGAGGGGAAGAGGGACACAGTATTAAGGCACCAAAAGGAGGGACGTAAGAGTGGGTGGAAAGGGAGTATAGAAGTATAGAATATGCAAAAGGAGGACAAGGCATAAAAACAGCAATCAGGAAAACAGTAAACAAGGACAGAAGACAAAGAAATGCACTCTGGGAATAGCAGGGTAAAATCAAGATTGCAAAAAGCAGGAAGATTTGCGTTCCAGCAGACAGGCAGAGAAGAAAAGGTGTATTTCCTCATTAGTATTTCAGAGTTCACATTTATTTAATCTTAAAAATCTGATTTGTGTCTTTGTATCCCTTGTTTTCGTTTGTTGTGAACATCTGCCTTCTGGTTGGATGTTGCAAATCTTATTTTATTATTATTTGTAACATGGGCCTCCATTTAATGTGATTAATAAACATTATGGAGCATTAAAGTTTTCTTATGGCCACATTTACAAAGCGGATGGGTCAACATTCACGTTTCACTACATTGAGGGTTTTGTGTGGAAAATAAACATACTGGTGGTTTAAAGAATACATGGCTCAAATAATCAAATGATGAGGGAATTATAAACAAGTAAAAAGATATAATAACAGAAAGATTTTTAAGGGCTTTAAAAAGCAAACAGGAAAGGTGGCTGTTTAGCGCTGTTGTCACTAAAGCTGGAAAACATGGAAAAACCAAAGGTTGTAGAGAAGGAGATGGGAATGGATAAAAAAAGAAAAAAGATAAAGAGAAAAGAAGATAAATGAGCAGATGAGTATCATTTGGGAATGAATTTTGTTTGTGTTGAAAAATCCTCAGAAGGTGTTTCTTACCTGGAGCTGGTGGTGTGTGTAAATATACTTCCTCACTGTATTCGCCGAAGCCGGCCTTGTTGCAGCCTCTCACCCTCAGCACATACACACTGTCCATCTCCAGCCTGTCAATCACCGCACAGGTCCCGGTCACCTCCTCCAATCTCTGCCAGCCCCAACGAGCAGTAGCCAATCCCCCGCGAATCCCCCCTCTTGCCCCGCCCCCTGGCACCACCCCCCGCCGCCGGAATTCCACAGAGTAATGCCAGGCAGGAGTGGAGTCTTGAGGCAGCCGCCAGCACAAGAAGAGCTGGTCGTAGGCGAGGGTTCGCTGGGTGTCAATCACAGGAGCGAGTGGGGCTGATGGGATAGGTCATTTTAGTTGGGGTTAGATTGCATGACAATGCAATCAGATTACTTTTTGAAAGTAAAATAACATCCAGTTTTCACCAAAATATCTTATATTTAAGATAAGTAACTTTTTAATGTATTTATTTACTGACAAATATGACA
The DNA here is from genome assembly GCF_936440315.1 of Barbus barbus. Lineage (NCBI taxonomy): Eukaryota > Metazoa > Chordata > Actinopteri > Cypriniformes > Cyprinidae > Barbus > Barbus barbus. The sequence continues at coordinate 23,092,929 of NC_136755.1, read as the reverse complement.
CTTTTCCCAGTAACTTTCTGTGAGCTTTTCATGAAATTCTGTGCATTAGTGAATAATATGTCTGTCATAACACATTATTATTATATTAGCAGGGATTCTGCAGAGTTTGTAAAATCATATTTAAGACCTTTAAAGACCTGCACCAGGCAAGTACACCATGAATCCATTTTCCAAACCATGTTTTTGGCTTATCCTGAATCACTACGGTACACCTATAATATGTGTTTATATTCAGACTATTTTAGACTGGTTCAGGTAAGTACTGCTGCAGAGTAGCCCAGTACCTGCATGATTTGTTATAGACATAAACAGAGAGAAGTAGCTCCGGCTACAGTGTTCTTCCACAAGACGCATGCAGTTCTGTTTATTAACCGCTAGAGTGGCAAAAGTTACAGACTGCAGCTTTAAGACATGTTTTCTTCAATATATACCTTTGTACTGAAAGTAGTTTATGTACTAACATAACAATGCATGAGAATTAGAAGTTGACTGATGTTGGATTTTGCTGTTATGATAATAATGTATTTAAATAAAAGCTGTTACAGAATCAGACTACAGTGATCGTGCTATTGGTTCTTTCTGTGAATAAAGATGTAAAGTGTGGCCAATGTAGTCCGATTTCCGAACTAATAACCAGTATTGGGAGTAACGCGTTACAAAAGTAATGCATTTCAGTAACGGATTACTTTTTTTGCTGTAACGCAGTAGTGTAAGGCATTACTAATCAATTTTCAGTAATATTTTACTCGGTACATGTTCAGTAACGCTTGCGTTAAAACACACTTTTAGCCCCCAATTTATTTTAATTTTTTTACTTTAATTTAAAGTCGGGCTCCGACTTTTTTATGTCCCTAGGGCTGGGCTTCGGGCCAATATTCACGTCATAGTTCAGACGCGGGCCAGTCCTCGGGCCTGTTTTAGGCTTCTCCTTATCGTTATATTTTAGACATCCATCAATTACTGATGGAAAAAAATTGCCGCGCTGGTGGAAAAAACAGTCCATGCTGCCGCGACTGTGAAGAGCGGCTCGACGGTGTTTAGTGTCCCGCAGCAGCAGCGAGCCGTCAGCACAGCTGAAGAGTTCTGCTTCAAATACACACAATAAAGCAAAAGCCCCAGCAAAAGTAATTACCATGAATGTGTCCGCGGGAAATAGTAAGGATTCGCCATCTCCTCGTTAGACGCGCCTTTAGAGAGAAGTGCATCTTCACGGATAACAATTTATTAAATAGTTTTTATTTTCGTTTTTATTTATTTCTTAAGTAGTAATTTAAAGCTTTCTATAGATATATTTATCATGTCTGTGAGGCATGTATTCGCTGTCTTTCGGTTCATTTTTGTGAAGCCTCCTGTTCAAGATAAAAGCACAACGTTTAAAAGCGTAAAAGCATTACTCTTACATTTATGAGCAAAAATTATGGTGTAAGTTGTTTCCATTGAAAAATAATTGCAACTGATTGCGCTGGTGCCTCCATGTCCTGCGCTTTAGCTTCCACTCTCCGCACAAACTACTGGATGCAGCGCACATTTATCTAGGTTTAACGTTTAAACATTGTTAGGCAAGTCATGACGATTTGAGAAGGCTAAATTGATCAAACATAAGCTATGATCAGCCTGCCGGTCTGCCGCTGGCCGCTTGGTCGTTACTTTAAGAAAGAAAAAACTTATTTAATTAACAAAAAATGCTCCAAACGTTTTTTCTAAATGAATTTAATAAAAATCCGGAACGAAATATAAACACTTTGCCATTGGGGCAGGGCTCTAGTAGCTACATTTTGTCATTTTAGAATGTTAAGTTCTACTTCTGTAGATATTTTGGTGAAAGTAACTCAAAAGTAATACAGGAGTCATGTAACGCATTACAATTGTGAGACAGTAATATTTTAAGGTAAGGGATTACATTTAAATAACAATAACAAGTAATTTGTAATGTATTACAGTTTGGAAGTAACTTGCACAATACTGCTAATGAGTCTGCATTTTTTGGTGAATCAAAACAAACAGTGTGACCAGTGTAGTTTAAGTGATTCCAAATTAATGACTCTTAAGAACAGGTTTGTTTTAGTTAATCAAATTCATACAATGAGTCAATCAAACTGCTTCCAGAATGAAAAATGTGTGCAATTTGGGTTTTTTGGTGAATCAAATACATTCACCTTACTGTGTAATTGTGTAATTAAGGATTGCCAGTGTGAAATAAATCAGTGTAGTGCTGATCTAACAACTCATTATGGATACACATCAAAGATAGACAATATGAGTTTGTCAGCAGTATTTTATAAAATGTTGGTGATCATTTATTCCCTTTCCTACCCTGAATGAAGTTCAGGTCTGTGAGGAGTTTGAGCTCTCTGGAAACATCAAGCTGGAAGTGTCGGAACGAAGGATCAGCAGAGAGAGAGAAACGCTGCATAGATTCAATAGACTGGGCCAATCTGCCAAAAAGAGAGATAACAGTCCAGTGTTTTTGGATTTTGGGAACAGACATCAGTATTATCAGCAGATAGTAGGGGGGCTAAGCCATCCCACCTGTTGTGTGTTATTCTGGCTGCGTGCACAAAGCTCGATGGGTCATTTTCTTTGAGCAGCTCTTGAGCGAAAGCCATCAAGCCGGCGTGCTCCAGCAGGCTCCGTTTTTCGGCCACCTGATTGGCCAAAGCCTCTGCCCTTCTCTGCCGTGAGCTTTCCAGAGCCTGGGCCAGCATTGTCTGCCGCTCGGTCAGCAACGCCATTATTTCCTTCACGCAGTGAGCGAGCTGCTCTTTGGCCGATACGCTGTTCACCTGCATTCATGCACGCAGACAATCGCTCAGCACATCAAACACCTGCTTTCCTTTTGTGACAGAGAAGGAAATGATGGCTGTACCTCAGTTTGAGTGATGGCATTCTCCAATTGTGTGATCTGAGTCAACACCGTTTCCTGATTGGACAGGATGTAGTTCAGCTCCTTGGTGATCTTGTCCTAGGGTTTAAAAAACAACACACAAGATTTTTTATTTAAATCTGGTGCCTTTATTGAGAAAATTAATAATAGTGTTGTTTTGCCTTCTTCATAAATAGTTTGGCATCAATTATACAAGTAGAAATGTCAAAAAATGAAGTGAATATGTGATATAATGCATTTGTATTTTTAGAATATATTTATTTTTAGCACTAAAAAATAGAGATTTGCCCATTTGTGATCAGATTTTGTAAAGCTTTCAAACGTCACTATGAATGCAAAATATAATCTTATTGGATTATTTAGTGACCTCTCAAATCCTTTGGGTCATCTGAATATTATCATCCTAAAGAAAAAATGTATTAAAAAAAACTACAGACGAATCACCCACAATGGTGTGTGTTTACTGCTGATTTCCTGGCTTTCAAAAGTTCATAAACTATGGATCTAAGCCATGCGATGAATAGACTTAAACATCACAGCTAAACAAACTGAACACCATTGTGCAAAATGTTTGTGATGGATAAACTTATCTGATTACATGACTTTGCCAATTTTTGTAGTTTTTTTTTTTTTTTAGATGCTTCTATCTCCATATGATTACAGTAACTGCTTAAGGTAATGCACTGGCACTGCCATTAGGTGGCACTGTTGTTGCTTTTAAAAAAATATTTTATTTGCCCATACTTTGCTTTTAATTTTTTTTAAATAAATTTCTCTACAAGAGAAAAACTTGGCAGTGTTTTAATTTATACCTGTTACTTCATTAAAATCTAGATTAATTGAAAACACACCTTAAGAGTCTGGTAGGCTTGGGTGACGGGTGCAATCTTGTGACCCGCATGGATACGACGCAGTTTACAGAGTGAACAAAGAAGCATATGACATGATTTACAGTAAAACTGCAGCCTCTCCTGGTCATGTTCTGTGCATGTCAACACCTAGAGAGACGGAAAGAAACTTTACAATACACTATGGATAAAATAAAGCTGCATCTGCATACTCATTTTGTGAAAATTCAGTTTCACTTAGAAATACAGCATATTATGGAAGTAAAAGGGGTTGTGAATGCAGTTTTGTGTTAAATGATTTATTAGACCCTGGATGGACACCCATAGTGTGAAAGGTAATCGGGTAGTCGTCTCACCTTTGGCCTGAAGTTGAGGGTGGGCTGAACATGTTCATGCTGGGCGCGTGGAGTGCCCCAGGGGTGGTAGAGTTTGAAGCACTCATTACAGAAGCTGGCTCTGCAGTCAGCACAGCCTTTAGTGGCCTCCAGGGCCTGTGGTGGTTTACAGAACTGACACATCACAGCCACACTGCCCAAGCTCACTGTGTGCCTGTACCTAGAGAAAGCAAGAGAAACCGAGAGATCCTGCAGTGAAGTGTTTGTTCATTTGTCTATGTGCTTTTATTCATGTAGATATAGTAACACACAGGGAAAATTGTGTATACAATATTCTACTTAAGATCAATATGACATTAATCAAATAAGTAAACAAGAATAAATGCTGAAAATATATTATATTATATTATATTGTATTATATTATATTATAATGTATTTAAGATTCTGTTTCACTAAAATACACTAATCAAATAAGTAAATAAGTAGTATAAATGCTGAAATTGTATTATATTATATATTTACGATTCTATTTGATATTAGATGTAGATCAATAATTAAATAATTAATTATGAATGCTCAAATTATATTTGTTGTTAATATTAAATATGTTGTTATACTATACCATTACAAATATTAAAAATTGAGCATTTAATATTTTATTTAAGCTTATTAGGCCACTAATGAAACAAGTACATAAGTATTAATGCTGGAAATACATTATATTATATTATAAAAAGTAATATAATATTATATAATATACTATTAAATTAAATTGTGTATTTAATTTTAAGATTACTAATCAAGCAAGCAAATAATTATAAATCTCAAAATATTGTATTATATTATTATAATATTAAATTGTGTATTTAAGGTTCTATTTAAGATTTTTAGGTCACTAATAAAATAAGCAAACAAGTATAAATGTTCAAATGATACATATTTTATTACAAAAATATAATATAATATTTTTCGTTTAAGTTTCTATTCAAGATCACTAGGTCACTAATCAAACAATTTATTAAGTATAAACACTGAAAATATATTCTATTATTACATTTTAAATATATAATATAAAATAAAATATAACTTCAGTGTATCTGATTGTATTTATTACCTTTCTACAATTCTCTCCAGTGTAAGGTTCCTCATGCACTCAGCCAGTCCTCTCTCACCTAGTTCTACATCTCGTCCACAGGGGACGCAAGGAAAAAGCATGAGAGGTGGAGGGCCTTCCTTTCGCCTGCGGCCTGGGTACGTCCCAGAACCTAAACACACACACACAGTGAGATAAACTAAATACATATCAACCTGTTTATATGACATTGAAGATGATGCATACTCTTTCTTGTCTCTACACACCTGAGCGCAACAGGCGGTCCACGCGGTCAGACTTAGGCATGGGTCTGCGCATCTGCCGTGGGGACCGTGTGTTGGGGGTAGAAGCGGGTGAGTTGGGCTCCGGGGGGAACTCAGGTTGGGGATACCCACTCTGAACCAGCACCTCGGAGGCACACATTAGACACACGCTGTGCAGGCAGGGAAGTACAACAGGCTGCTTCACAATGTCCTTGCACACAGGACACTGCAATTCCTGCTCCATACTCTTCATATTGGACTGAAAAAAATGAATGGAGGAGGAAAAGAAAGGGGATGAGTTAGAGAAAGATAATAGAAGATCTTACAAGTATTGACTACAGTGAAACACCATTATATAAAAAAAAAAACATTTAATGTGCTACAACTATAAAAAGACTTTATTACAGTTTTTCTCGATTGCTTAAACACATTTCTTGAAACTATGCCTCGTATTCTCAAAACAATAAACACGAATCCATAACTTCTAACTCAATTCTTTTTAAATGTAGTACATATACTGTACTACTATTTAAAAGTAAGATTTTTTTATGTTTCTGAAAGTCATCTCATTCTCATCAAGGCTGCATTTGATAAAAAATAGAGCTGAATTTTCAGCATTATTACTCCCATCTTCAGTGTCATCCTTCAGAAATCATTCTAATATGCTGATTTGGTGCTCAGGTAACATTTCTTATTATTATCAATAATTAAAAACAGTTGTGCTGCTTAATATTTTTGTGGAAACCATGATATATATTATATATGATATATATATATTAATAAGTTCAAAGGAACAGCTTTTATCAATATACTTTTTTAAACAATATATTCCTGTCAGTTCTTATGAATATAATGTGTCCTTGCTAAAAAAGTATTAATTTTTGTATTCATTAAAAAATGTGCCATGGTCTTAACATTATAAGTTCAATGCACTACCAGTTGAAATACAGAAAAATAAAAAATTAAATAATAAATAAATAGCCAAAATAAATTACAAATAGTAAGCAGTAGCCCCTTCAGTGATAAATGTAGGTCCTAAATTTAGGTCCTTAAGTCATATTTGGGACAGAATTTTTGTGCTCTATTTAGAATTATATCTCTGTTGTGCACTGATTTTAAGAAAGAGGAAAGTGGTGGATAAAATGAGTGAAGAGACTAGATTTCCATGCTGCCTGGTTGCTCAGAGAGACATGCACACCTTTATAAATAGCTATCTCTGGTGCACTGCAACTGGCCTGCAATGCTCTTTAAGATAGCGACCTGATGTTGATGATTTAAGCAGACAGCTAGGTGACATTGGAAGCTCCGGAAAGGCCACATCAGCTAAAGCATGACCTTGTCCATCAGACTAGCACTGTATAGACATATTTGTGGTGACTGTTTGAAGACTGAGCAACAGCACAACAAACAAATCTGACACCTGTTTTTCTCAAACATGCAGGAACATAATTTGCATCTCCATAAAAACATACAGACAAACAAAACTTGTTAAAATGAGTTTAGTTCGCCTAATTTGACCTCTAGAAAGCACTGTGAAAAAAAGAAATCCTAGTTAACTGAATCTAACAACCATTTCCCAGTGCAAATACAATAGTCTAGTTATAATTATTAGTACGCTAGTTTATTAGTTAACCACCGGCCCGTCCAATAAAATGGTAATGTGTTCTTAAAATCTAACCGCATATCTTTGTATTATACACGTTTTACCCATTAAATCATACTTTAAAAATCGAAAAACATGCTTTAGGAAGGCCTACAGCAGCATAATGGGCTTCTTTATCATCACGCGGTCATTCAGCAATGTCACCTGGCCTTATAGGTCACTCCATCTCACAATACTAAAGATTTAACGTGATTTTAGCCCAAAATAAACGCGACTGAGATTTGACCTACAGACTGTAAACCGGTTAGCACGGTGCACCGGTTTGTGCTGTATTCGGCAGCGCCCTTACCTTCACCTGAAATCTGGGCGCCATTACGGGATGCTGCTGTCTTTACTTATGACAGCACTGCTGTCGCAAACCAGTGCGACTTACCGAGATAGACTACACACCTTTAATTGCCATGCATGAAAAGCCTGCATGCGGTTTCCAGCCAGCTAAAAATATTACATCGATAAAACACCGCATGCTGTAGAAGCATCACTGCCACATGCACGATGCGGATTAAATACATTGTCTATTATTCTTGTAAAACATACCGTTTATGTTTCGTTTCGTTGCAGTAGATCATCATATGTCAATGGGCTGTAATGTAGGTTAGTAGGATGTCGCAACATCCGCACGCAGCTGGAGATGCTTTCAAACCGACGCTCTCAGTCTCAAACCCGCATCCCGTTTCCGTGGCAACGAGCACGTCCGCTTCAGCAGCAGCAAGCTGCAGGTTACTGCCTCAGCATAGCCGAGCCACAGCTGAGCTGCTGAATTTAACTGTGTTTTAGTCGAACTGACTGACAGTCTAATCCAATCAGTGTCAAACAAAAACATTGTAAAAAAAAAAAAAAAAACCGTGCAGATGTTACCTGAAGACTATAGTTTCTTTTGTCGAAAGGCAGTGATGCTTCATGGAGCTTCGAAATGTTTCGGAATCTCTCGAATCAGTGATTGGGAGCTTCTATCGAACTCCTCAAATCGCGAGGTTTGGAATCTTGGTTTAGAAAATTCCGATGGTTCGCCGCCAGATGGCTTTGATCTGGTGAACCCATGAACGAGTGTCCAATGTTACCATGTAGGTCTATGCGTGTATAGTAATAAAGGAGAGTGATCTTTGCTTCTAATTGTTGCATTTAATAGATTACACTTTCATTAAACTATTTGCAATTGGTTTGTAAAAGGTGTCATTATGTTTGGGCTGAGTTTTCGTTTTACTTTAAGCGATTTGGCCAGCAGATGCCGCCAGCATGTGGTGTTTCGAGCGCTTCGAAATACTGAATCGGTTCAATTGATTCAGAGTTTCGAAAAGCTTCGTTTCTCCTGTCAGTATCAGAAGGTTACCTCTGGCCAGAGATTAAGAAACACAAAACAAATCAAATAAAAACATTTAGTTTCATTTAACTGTATAATATTTTAAATGATTCATCAGTATTCTGTATGAAACTGTGATACAGAACAGCATTTATTTGAAATGTAAATGTAAATCTTTTGTAACATTATAAACGTCTTTGCTGTTACTTTAATGCGTTTTTTAATTTGTTTTAATTATTCCAAAGTTTTGGATAGTAGTGTATCACAGTTTCCACAAATAATAATAATAATAATAATAATAATAAAGCAAAAACAGTTTTCAACATATTAACAAGAAATGTTCCATAAGCACCAGATCAGCCTATTAGAATGATTTCTGAAGGACCATGTGGCACTGAAAACTGGAGTAATGATGCTGAAAATTTTTCTTAGCTAGGAATAAATTATATTTAAAATATAGCCTATTGAAAAAGAAAACAATTATTTTTAATTGTAATAGTATTTTTTATAATATTACTGTTTTTACTGTATTTTTGATCAATTCAAATAAATAGAGCCTTGCTGAATATAAGAGACTTCTTTCAAAAACATTTTTAAACAATCTTTATTATTCCGAACTTTTGACTGCTAGTGAATGTGTATTGTACAATTTCTGGTGTTTCATCTATTTACTTTGCCCATTGAGTCATGAAATCTAGCTATACAGAACACACAAAGTCCGCTTAACTCATACACTTAGGTATGCTGAGCTGTAATCAATGTATTGCTCAACTTCCCCTGATAAGACCTTCTCTTGCCCATGGGCTCGGTCATATAAAGTCTTGAGAATGATAACCCGCATTTCTCAAATTCTTCACTCAGACACCCAAACGGTAAGCTCTTCATTCTGATGTTTAGCCTGTTGAATGCACTGTCAAGATCAGTTGTGTTAATATTAGATTCATACTAGCTTTCTACAGTGAGCAGCCATGCCATCCGAACTAGAGACCGCCATGGAGTCCCTCATCATGGTATTCCACCGCTACGCTGGAAAAGAGGGCAAGAGCGGCACCCTGACCCGCCGTGAAGTCCGAACCCTGATGGAGAATGAGCTCTCCGCGTTTCTCAAGGTGAGCAAATTGTCATTCTCTCTCAAATACTATAATTTTGCTCTCCTCTCTTTCATTGTTCAAGACCAAATCTCTTGTTTATCAAACACATTTGACCCTCTTTCCCCACAGTCTCAGAAGGATCCGACTACCATAGACAGAATTATGAAGGATTTGGATGCCAATGGAGATGGGGAGGTGAACTTTGAAGAGTTTGTGTCTTTGGTTGTGGGTTTGTCCATCGCTTGTGAGGCATGCTATAGAATGCAGTTAAAGAAGACACAGAGCTGGAAATGAAGAGGAAAATAATCCATGCAGACAAACTGTAAAGTTGATCCCGTTGTCTATTAAAATATCCGATTGTTTTTTACTTTTCTTTTGAATTTGTGTTTGTGTGTGTACGTTAGCATTGGATGAAAACCATAAAATTACTTTTGCTGGTAAAGTACAGTGGGTGTGTATGACAGGTCGTAACGCTCTTTGAGCTTTAAACCATCTGTGTTACAAGCAAATATGTTTTTATTTCAAATAAATCTTTAAAATATTCAAACATCTTCGTGTGCAAAACTTTATATTTAAAATGTCTATCAGTTATGCCAAGTATGATTCATATCCTGCAGTTTTTGTACTCTCTCTCTTTACCTCATTGTCACAATACTTTTACTAGGGTGTGTTCCAAGTTGTTAATGGTTACAATGTAATCCCAAGGCTGCTCGACTGGAAAGAGAGTTATGGAAATTAGAACTCAATAAGCATTAGTCAGGGTAGCACCATATTTATTTATTTTTTGGCAAAAATGAAAACGAGGTTGTAAGGGACAGAAGTACAGTGAATTTAATGGAATGTACTGTTTAAAAACATACCAAATGTTCATCTAATGAAATGTTTGTTTTTGGGGTTTTTTGTAAACAAAGAGTTTTGAAAGAGTTGTGAAAATGACACAATAACACATAATGCACACACAATGAAAGTGATGCATGCATACATTTTACTTTATATCCAGTCCATTTTTCCAAGTAGGGCTCGCTGCAGTCCACAAGATCGAGGGGGCGTGGTTGGATCCACATCTTAAGGGGTGGAGATTGGTAGGTTTAGGGGTGGAGATGGGGTGGGTTTAGGGATCAGGGGGTGGAGATGTGTAGGTTTAGGTATATGTAAGGTGGGAAGAGTTGGATCTGGATTCAACCACACCCCCTGGATCTTCTGGGCTGCAGCAAGACGCTCCATTTTTCTGCAAAGTTCAGATATTTTTGGAGTCATAATTTTATATAAGACGAATAAAAATGTTCACATTTATTTAGTTACAGTACATGTTGTCATTAGTCACTACCTACATTTCACTGCTGGTTATACCCTGTATAATTGTGTATGTGACAAATAAAAATCTTGAATCTTGAATCTAGTCACAGCAAGTAAAGCTCCAGAAACTATTTCTTGCTTATGTTTAAAGAAACCTGTAATTTTGTAGCTTCCTTGTGGTCATGTAATTTTCTGTATTACAATTCAGTTTAGTATTTTAGTATCCATAATATATAAAATTGCATAGTATGTAGGCTACTATTACAACTATTAATACTAGTTCTACTACTATAATATCAATAAAGATAAATAAAAAGAAACTAAAATTAAGCCTTCACTGTCACAAGACAGATATGCATGATCAGATATTTTGACCACAGCACATTGCCAAATCCTCACAGTCTTGCTTACTTACATAGGGCTTTGCCACAGCTGCTAATTTTCAGACAGTTGCCACCTTGTTTGCACTTGTAAAAATACAAATAGCAAACCACCCGTCAGCAAAACCAAATAATCCCAACTGCAAATAATGTTTCGTATGTTTCCTTGAATGCCACAAGAGGGCAGAAAAGACCCGTACAAGATCCATACAACAAGATATTGACATCCACTCTGCAGACATGAAAAATAAAATAAAATAAAAATAAATAAATAAAATAAAATAAAAATAAAATAAAACAGTCCACCCTTGGACTGTTGTGCCATACCATTCGAACTGTGGTAACAAATAGCTACACTATGGCTCTAACTTTATAATTAGAGTTGATGAATGTTATATTTTGCACAATTTCGCGTTTTCCAAAGGTATGTTGCTGTCAGAATCTCTGTAATTTAAGACGCTTTATTATTATTTCAGACAACACATTGCCATCTAAATGGTCAAAATAAAACAATCGTTCTTACTAATGACTGACTGAGCATAAGTATAGAGGAAACTAGGACTAGTAGTTTCAATTTACTCCTCTGATTTGACCTTCTATCCAAAGTCATATGTAGTTATTACATAAAATTATAACATACATGAAGAAAAAATCTGAAAATGGTAAATGTAAATAAATAAATAAAATAATTAATTTACAAAATATTTTGGTCAAAAATATGACCGCTTGCCCCGACATATGAAAAATATTCTTGCACTGAAAACAGTTCAACCTTTCAATTAATCTGAAAATAATAATAAATCTGCAAATGAAGTCAAATATTAATCTGAGAGTTGGCATTTGTCATTGTATGTCAGTGTGGTTTTATTGAGTTCAATTGTTTACACAACAGCTTTAATTTAAAAAAAAATAAAAAATACGTAATATAGGCTAAATAGTATTGTTGGAGATAAATTCACAAAAATAATGAACTAGGTGTCTGAAACCAACGTAAATAAATAAATAAATACTATTAGTGACAACTTGCCCCGGTCCCTTTTTATATTGCATTCTATTCTGGTATCTGATTATACTTTTTATAATTAGCTATGGTAAAATTGTATCGCTCTTGTAGCTTCTACGAAACTAACTTTCAGTTGTGCCTCGTAAACGTATAGCTACAGGATATCCTCTTACATCATTCACCAAAACAAACTGACAAGCTCCACAGAGGCTCTCTGGCCCCATCTAAAGACACTGGACAGTCTGTGAGGGAAAGTGAAAGAAGTATTGTGATGGTTGGGCGGGTCAAGCGTATTTCTGGCTTGGTTTTTTGAAGGCCTACGGGAGGAGAGAGGGGTTAAAAAAAAAAAAAAAAAAAAAAAACGAGTTAAAGATGGCGGAAGTTGAAGGAGATGAGACTGCTCGGCCCGCAGCAGCGCCCCGCGTTAACGGATCGGGGATGGTCGGTTCTGGTAGTCAGACCCCGACCATGGTGACCTCGGGTCCCCGCGTGGTTCGGATCGTAAAGTCGGAATCGGGGTACGGATTCAACGTCCGCGGTCAAGTGAGTGAAGGCGGCCAGCTGCGGAGCATTAACGGGGAGCTGTACGCTCCTCTCCAGCATGTCAGCGCCGTGTTACCCGGGGGTGCAGCGGAACGGGCCGGTATAGTGAAAGGAGACCGAATACTAGAGGTGTAAGTCTTTCATTTTCCACTTTATTACACATTTTAGCCTAGAAATCAGCATTGCTCTGCTGTCAGTGTGTTTGACACAGCTCACTGTTGGCTTGCCGTTATTTTAACATGTTAGCATAGGGATCTGTGGACTTGTTTAAGCTTAATGCCAGCACATCCCTGCCAATACAATAAACCGATCGTTATTATGTAAGACTTGGGCAGTGTGGCTCAATTGAAGCTTATGTGTCATACATCCAGAAGAGTCTCGCACCCTGTGACCTGTTGATACATGACAGTTGCATGATCACATGCTGTCATATTGATCTCTTATCATTGATTGAGCTGATAAATGCATTTCCTGACACCTTAGCATCCTAAATTTCGCTTGATTCCAATGTCGGTTGGCCTGGGAAGTGCATATGATTGATCATTTAAAAAAGTAAGCAGTCTATACAAGTGTTCAGTTCATATGTGTTTTTAAATGGCCAATACCTGTATTTGGAGCCGGATAGCCGATATAATGCACATATAATAGCAATGAGATTACATCAAATTGATAAATGTAAAAAACACATTTTACATGATATTTAGTGATAAATATCCCAATATTTTGGCCGCTCCGTTTTACAGTTTTTAATAGAGCGAACGTGTGTCAGTTCCAACAAGATTTAACATGAATACACAATTTCTGTTTTCTGGTACTTTTACTGAATGTTGTGTAAAAATGGATTAATTTCATCATACACTAATGTAAAAGTTTGGGGTCAGTAGGATTGTTTTGTTTTTCAAAGAAGTAAAATACCACTTGCTTACAAAAAAAAAACCAAAAAAAACCTATAGACTACTAATCCTAAACTATTGTATATATACACAGAATATATATATATATATATATATATATATATATATATATTACACGCATACAACCTTAATTCCATAATTAAGTATTATATATTAGTATTATATGTATATATCAACCACAAATAATAGCCTGTTTGGTTAAATTTCACCAAAGAATATATGAAAATACATATCTGTAAATTGCAGAATAACTGATCTTATTAACAGGCCAATGCTAATAATATAAATTTTTAAATATCAGCTGATTAATTGGCCTTTTACTATATAATAATATTTGTGTAGTGGTGTAATTCGCATTATTTACAGCATTGAGCAACTATGTGAACCCTGAGAACAGTTTTAAGAAAGTATCTTCCTTCAGTGAAGGTTTTGCAGACGCTCTACATTGCATATTAATACATAAGCTGCATTATGCATGTATAGAGCCACGCCGCTGGCCATAACTAGTCATTGGAGGTGTCACAGGTAATGTGATCAGCATTATAAATATGAGACGTATTGGGGTCACTGTTTTATCTTATGGGAAAATCAGAAGTTGAATAAGGCTTCAAAAGGGCCGCAGAATGTGCTGTTGTGCTGTAGTCTTTATTATGTCAGTCCCAGTCAATAAACTCAAATGTTAGTGGTGTGCTTTTGCCAGCTTCACTCAAACCACTTTCCCCACACAGTCTTTATCACCTGAAATCGATGTGCAGTACGGTCATCTAAATTGTGTGTATTACTTAAACTCAAGGCATGTGTATGTAAACAGTGAAATCGTTTGTGTGCTGCACACTGTTGTCAGGAGATTACAAGTGTAGGCTATTTCTATTATTATTCTTTTTTCTATATAAAAATGATGCTAAACTATTTTATAGCTCTTTTATCGCTCATTGTTCTCTTTAAAACATTACTTTTATTCACATTGAGCATGATCTGATTCAATGTTGCTAATTATATCCCATGTTGACATATTACATTCATTGAGAATGTTATGAAAACATTTACCCCTCCTTGACAGGAAGGAAATGCAAAGGGTTCTTAGGGACATTAAGATTGTTACTTACTGAGCCTCGGTCAAGTTTACCTTAAAGAGATAGTTCACCCAAAAATGAAAATTACTCACCCTCATGTCTTTTGAAACCTGTAAGACCTTTGTCCATCTTCGGAACACAAATGAAGATATATTTGATGACACGATCAAGGCTTAGAAACCTAGCAAGGACACTGTTAAAATAATCCATGTGACATCAGTGGTTCAACCATAATTTTACGAAGCTACGAGAATACTTTTTGTGCGCAAAGAAAACAAAAATAATGACTTTATTCAACAATTCATCTTCTCCGCGTCAACCATTTTGGAGAGTATCACATACGTAAACAATGTATGCAGTCTATGTAAGCGTATACGTTGTTTACGCTTTGATCTGAATGTAAACGTATCCTCGTAAGGAGGGAGTAAATTATGACAATTTAAATTTTTGGTGGACGGTCTCTTTAAATATTGCATCTAGACCATTTTAAAGAATATGACTAGCGATTTGGGATAATAATTGCAAACTAGAGTTTTAAGATTTTATTTATTTAATTTTGTAATGTTTTACCATGATCTTTATTCTGTCTGGAAATGTTCCTACATGTAAAAGGTTTCATCAGCCCTAGGCTGATTTCCTGAGGAACTCCTCTGAGGAAGAAGGAGTGGGTTCACAAACCCGAGTTTATTTATGAGCGTTGAGCTGTTTTTCCATTTAGTTTTTGGTGAGTGTCTCTCCAGTCCTCAGGTCAATAATATGAACATGAATATGTTTGAAAAGGAAAAGAAAATGAATGTGGTATGTTTATAATAGCCTATATAAAGTTTTCACTTTAACAGTTAGCAGTACTTCCGGTCTGAAATAAGGAAGTTTACAGTAGGGAATCATTGCAGTCACTAGCTAGTCATGTGAATGTCATATCACAGTTTGTTCCTGTTCCAAACTCATTATTCAGCATGTTCAAGTTTTCAAGCATGCGATTTTATATGGAATCATCGGATTAAAGTATGACACCTTGGCATAAGAGAACCTATCTTAAGAGAACCTAAGTGTTCAGTTTTATGTTTTTTATTAGTAAAATAATAATATAATTATTAATATAATCAAATCAAATCCCGTTTAATATAATCAAATCACTTATGGATTTGTTTTTGAGGTAGTGTAGAAGGCTGGCATGTCAGCTCTGTCTGCCCCCATTGTGGCCTGTCATGAAATATATGGTCTCCCTCCATCTGTCACCTGGTTTATGAATTAGTTATGGTGGTAATAAGTGATGGGCAGGTGGCATGTGCTTTCTCTGTCATTGTTGGTTGGCTCATGTGCATATGCAATTTTAATTCATTACTAAATGGAGATCCCAATGACCCTTAACCTTTATCAACTGAAAAATTCATAACTCATAAAAATCATAACTAGAGAAGTTTTAAAAAAGACATCAGCAGTTCCCTACATGAAATGTGATCCTTTGCTTAGTAGACTACTCTGTTTCATTTCCGCAAATTGTATAGTGGCTTATTATTACACCAATTGAAAGAGAGCAACCTTTGTTTTAATAAAGAATAAACGATGCATACACCGTTTACGTAACGCTGGGGTCTTCGGGAAGCTGAACAAGGTTATCTTTCCCTCACAACCAAAAACACACTTCTTTAGAGACATTCTTCCCGAGCAAGTCCCGTGCAGTGCAGCCGAATGAAGCGCGTTGATGGGCGAGCTCTTGCTCTTGCTCTCACTCTGGTCGATGCGTGCACGGGCGCATTCTTCCGGGAGAAATGCCCATATAAGGAGTTCCACCCTCGTTTATGTCATCAAGAGCCACGATCGAAAAAAACTCTCCGAAACTTGTACGAACCCGGAAGTAAGATTTTTGGCACAGAAATACTGTTATACGTCCAAATTGTTTTTTTTTTTTAACTTTGTCCATGCTTAACATGAGAATCCAACTCTTTAACAGTGTAAACAACTCTGAATGCATGGAACAACATTGTACACCCCCTGTAAGTTGTAATAATATTTCACAATTTTATTGTTTTGACTAACACAAATGCAGCCCTGGAGAGTGTAGAGAGACTTCTTTCAAAAGCATTAAAAAATGTAACTGACTGCATCTTAATATTTCACCCCGTAACATGACACTTTTTTTTGCATCTCTCCTGCAGTAACGGGTTGAGTGTGGAGGGGGCGACGCACAAGCAGGTGGTGGATCTGATCAGGGCTGGAGAGAGGGAGCTGGTGTTGACCGTACTCTCTGTGCCGGCACAGGAAGCGGACGGACTTGAAGGTGGCGAGGAAAGCGCAATGCAGCCCAATTATGACTACAGCGACAAGCAGGCCGTCCCCATTTCAGTCCCCACATACAAACATGTGGAACAACACTCAGAGAAGTTTGTGGTGAGTCGTGTAGAAAGAAAGTGTTTTACTTTTTGGCTGTCGTTTAGTGCTGATAATCTTTGTGGTCTTGCTCCTCCTGTCTTAGGTGTTTAACGTGTACATGTCGGGCAGACAGCTGTGCTCGAAGCGTTACCGGGAGTTCGCAATTCTTCATCAGAACCTGAAGAGAGAGTTTTCCAACTACAATTTCCCAAAGCTGCCAGGGAAATGGCCCTTTTCTCTGTCTGAACAGCAGCTGGATGCTCGCAGGAGGGGTTTGGAAGAATACCTGGAGAGAGGTGAGACAGAGGACAGAGAGTGGAGGAAATAAAATATGTTAAATTAACCTCCAACCTTTTATTCTTATATATTACTTTTTCATTACAATAATGAATAATATACAAGGTCTTGTTTGCAATGTGTCCTGGTTCCATTCACCCTCTTATTGGCACCAATAATTTAATTTCACTTCCACCAACTTTCCACTCTTAATTTTATGTCTGTTTAATAAAATGGCATTTAATTTAATGCACTTTATTAAATGCATAAAATATTCAAATGTGTGTGTATGTGTATATATAATTATATTTATATTGTCCTAATTTTTTCACCCCCCCCCAAATACAATATATTAAAAACCGATTAACCGATTAATAGTTTTAATAAAACAGATAATAATTTATAGTTATTTTTATAAATAAAGTTTAAAAGTTAGTTTTACAATAAAGTTTAAATCTCTCAAACGGAAATATTAATGCACATTAATTTCTCTTTTATTAAAGTTAGTTACCAAGGCAACATTATTAAATTTAATTAAAGCATTAATAAATATATATACATATATATACGCTGTTTATGTGTGTATATATGTATATATATACTGTGTGTGTGTGTGTGTATATATATATAATATATATTTTTTCATCAAATATTTATATATTTTATTTTTTATTTCAGTTTTATTTTGATTACCAAAAATGTATATACGTATACGTATTAATATATGTACATATTAACATATTAATAGTTATAAAACAGTCTTCATTGTGTAATTTATTTCCTTTTGGTGGGGGTGTGACCTGGACATTTTAATTTATTTTATTTTATTTTTTTGTCACTTTCCTGATTTTACACGGTGATTCATTTTGATTATACATTAATTGTTTTTTATTACAAATGATTTATATTGCTTTGAGGATGTTTTTGTTTTGTAATCTTTCCACTAAGCCACAAGTGGTTTTGCACGCTTGTTTGCAGAGACACTGTGATAGATACACGAGCTATGAAATGCACTTCTCTATATAAATATATATCCTGTCTTTCTCTCTGTCTGTCGACATGTCTTAGTTTGCTCAGTGCGGGTCATAGGTGAGAGTGACATTATGCAAGAATTCCTGTCTGAATCAAATGAGGTAAGTACAGTATGTATGTGCAAACACAAATAGTTTTACTCAACACCATTTCATCGCGTGTCTTGTGTTAAAGAACCAAACTGGCATAAATGATGTCGAGCTACGAATAGCGCTGCCTGATAAAACCACAGCCTCGGTGAGAGTCAGAAAGAATAGCACCACTGACCAGGTCTACCAGGTAAAACATCATACACCACAGTCTGACTATTCAAATATCATCTCAATGACTTCAACAGAAGCTCATCAGAGCCATAAACAAGTATAATTTTTCCCTCTTTTTCAGGCTCTTGTCATGAAGGTTGGGGTGGACAGCATCATGGCCAGTTACTTTGCTCTCTTTGAAGTTATTAACCACTCGTTTGGTGAGCAATCGCTCCATTTTCCTTCAAGCATTTATGTTTTGAAACAGTTTCGGACTCTTAGGTTAAACTTTTAGGTTTTCACTGTGGAAATCGGTTGACCTTGTTATGAATTCAAAAGTAATTGTATTTATGATTCTTATTAAGAGCAATTAAACTGCCACTTTGTGATACCTTCTTAATCATATTAACAAACCTGTATGTTTTGACCCAGCTGGCAAGCTCAGATAAGGTTACCCCAGCACATAAAGGACACTGGGTCTTGTTAATGAAACATGAACAGAACAAATTTCAGTGTAAATCATTTGCAAAACCCTTTTTATGTAGACTTACAGAACGCTTTCAAAGAAAAAGTTACAAAACTATCACTGGGGTGGTACCTTTTAAAAAGGTACTAATATGTCATTTTAAAGTAGTTCTATCATGACAACTCTCGGAAGATCTTAGCATGGTAATGGATAAGACAGTGTTAATGTATTTGGTCTTGGCAGAATAGATCTGCTATGCTGCTGAATTGCTCCTGCTGTTGGTTATTGCTGTGGTTATAGATTATTGCTGCTGCTGCAAAGCAAGTACTGGAACTTGCTACTGCCAATGCATACAGCGATATGGTGCTTTAAGACATACTGTTGCTGAACAAATAGTGTACATATAATAACCTGTAGCAGATCTATACAGGTGGAGCTGGGGAAGGTGGAGGTGCATTTAAATGTATAAGAGCAAGCTTATTGGATGTGGATGCAGCATGAGCCAAGTAGTTTAACACTGTGAATATCATCAATTTGCATTAACGACCCATCTGCCTTCGCCATCTAGTTGCATAACAGAACTTGACTATGTACCTTTGAGCCACGAATATTTACCTTTTAGGGGTAAGGTACAAAGATGTATAACTTATAGCTTTTGAACCTTAGGGTACCGCCCAGTGACTGATTTGTTTACCGTTTTCTGAAAGTGAAGAATCTTTATTTCCTGTAAATAATGCATATGGGGTTATGCAACATATGATGGCTAAATAGTTCTAAATATCAAATATAGTGTAGAAACGCATAACTTGTGTGGGGCTTTCAGGTTTCAAAAATGAAGAAAATGTACCAGAAACGTATGATTAAAGTGGTTCATGTAAATTTTGCACTATTCCTAGTTAAAGTATTATTATTGTTATTGTATTTTAAAATATAATTAATTCTTGTGATTCTAATCCTAACCCTAAACGTATAGTACGTACATGTTGTTTATTAATATTACTCAGTACTTAAATGTACAATTACACACTGTAACAAGGACACCTTAAAATAAAGTGTAACCCAAGATTTTGTTCATCATACAAAGCTGATATCTAATGAATTAGATTTACCATAAATCACTAAACTGTTTGTATGCATAGTTTCCTGAAAATCTCTCTCTTTTTCGGTGTTGTCAGTGCGCAAATTGGCTCCTAATGAGTTTCCGCACAAGCTCTATGTTCAGAACTACACATCTGCTGTGCCTGGGACGTGTCTCACAATGCGGAAGTGGCTCTTCAGCACACAGGAAGAGGAACTGCTGCGGGACAACCCTCTCGCCCTGCACTACTGCTTTCATCAGGTCAGCCAGTGCTTTATTGTCAGTCCTTTCCTGCAAAATTCCTATTGTCTCCAGTCTTTCAAAACTGTCTTTATGACGGACACTTGTAGACTAAAACAATAAGTACAAACACATTACAATAAATGCAGACCATAAACAGCACAAATGGACTTTGTACCACATATTTGTATAGCTGAAGTCATATAACATCCCTCTAAAACAAATTCATGGTTTTCACTCAAACAGCTCTTCAGCTTAACCTCATATAATCATATCAGTCAGAGCTGTTCATCTTTTACATTCTGTGTTTTTTTTTTCAGGCACAGGATGATGTGAAGAAGGGATTCATTAAAGCAGAGGATAAAGCGTACCAGCTGCAAAAACTAGCAGAACAGAGAAAGATGACCACGGTCTCTCATACTTTATCCATCATAAAATGCTGCATAGAAATGCTATTTATCTTTTTGTTGACACCTGTCAGTAACATGTCCAGGCCCCACGTCACCTCAAAATCAAATAAAAATGATAATAAAAATAAAATCACAAATTAAAAGCAAAAATTTAGCAGGCAATTTATTTTCATTTCATTTTCAGTATATGTCCCTCAAAAATTCAAATGACTCTATAAAAAATATTTCTTATTAGTGTAATGTAAGAATATATATATAATATGGCACAAATGGCATATTTATACTCTATTTCAGTTTTTATTGATATTTTGAATTGTGTTTTCAATTGTTAGTTTTTTTTTGGGGGGGGGGGGGGGGGGTCTGTTTAATATTTAGTAATTTTATGTTTATTGACATTTTTATTAGGATATAAATATATAAGTTTTTTTTTGTTTTTTGTTTTTTTACTAATAGTAACTAATTTTAGGACTTCAACAACTTTTGTTTCAAAAGGTGCCAAGGCAGCATTTTTATGTTTATTTATAGTTTTTACATCTAATATTTTATTTCAATTAACAATTTTTTATATATCTTTAGTTTTAGTTAAAAACACTGGGCACAATACAAACATGTTAATTGTTCTAAAATAGTCTTCATAGTGTATCTTCTTTTTCTTTCTTTTGATTTTTTTTTTGGGGGGGGTGAATGTGACTTGGACATTTGACCTTTTTGTCACAAAGCAAAAGCATTTAATAACACATTTCGTGTTAACATAAAATAAACATTTGTGTGTTTGTACTTTGTTTTCAGTATCTGAGTCTTTTGCGCTCATGTGAGGGATATAACGAGGTGACGTTCCCTCACTGTGCATGTGACTCACGGAGGAAAGGCCATGTGATCACAGCCATCAGCATGAAGCATTTCAAACTGCATGCCTGCACAGAGGACGGCACTCTTGAGGTGGGCAAATGATACCGACATTATTTTTAGGCCGAGAATGATTCATTTGCCTATATATATAAGCATATCACCGAATTCTGTGAGATGATGTTTTGCCCATAGTAATACTTTATCTGTGACTCACAGAATCAGGTGATCGTCTTCGAATGGTCAGAGATGCAGAGATGGGACACAGATGAAGAGGGAATGGCCTTCTGCTTTGAATATGTGCGCGGAGAAAAGAAACCTCGCTGGGTCAAAATATTCACTCCTTATGTAAGTCACCCAAAAAAGAAAATTAGAGCTTCATCATTTACCTGTTGAATTATGTTTCGTAAAACATTTTGAGCAGAAATAGTCCCTGAAGTGTGTGTGCTTGTGTTCCCCTCTCCAGTTTAACTACATGCACGAGTGCTTTGAGAGGATTTTCTGTGAGCTCAAATGGCGGAAAGAGGTATTAATAACTTACATTTCTGTTAGTTTCTTTACCTTTCTTGTCATTTGTTATTAATGAGTTTCTTTTTGATATGTTAAAGGTTGAAGATGAGGCCTCAGACAAAGGCAATAAGAACTGTAGTAATAATGGTAAGAAGAAAACCTTTTGCCCTCATTTTATCACACACACATGTTAATGGGACTCATGTGATGACCATACTCACACTGAAACCTGAAATACTGGTTCATTCTTACCACACTTACTTTATAAGTATCAAGTACAGAGTCACATGTCATGCGTGTGATGCTCATTTGAAGCGTCAGTGCATAAAATGAACCTTGCACCTTCTCGAAAGATCAAATAATGGAAATTTATTCCTTTATTATGTAAAACAAAATGCAGGAAACGGATTGATTCAGCACTGTAGGCTAGCACAGATTGGAAATACTCCAGCAAATGTGCTTTTTATCACTGAAAACTGTTTAATTCAGTGAGCGAGTAATAAATTGGTATATTTTAATTGTGCTTGTGCAATAGAAGTGAATATGTGAAATTATACAATAAATGTTAATGGTTTTCTGTACTACATTTATAATAATATACATTTATTTTAATTAAATAATTTGATAATATATTAATTAAATTTTATATTAATTTAAATGGAAAGATAATTATATCTTTAATTATTTAATTATATCTTTAAATATAAAGATAATTATAAATTATTTATTTAAAATGATAATGGATAATATATATAACAAATATTTTTAAATATAAAGATTATTTAATACGTTTTATATATGAAACAATATCTTTTTTAAACAAATATAAAATATTCTTAAATATGAAGTATAATATATATATATATATATATATATATATATATATATATAAATAATAATTTTTACATTTAAAATTTATATATTATTGTAAAAAAATTAGCATACATATTTTAGGTGATACAACATTCCCTTATACTAATCTATGGGAGATAAAGTGAGTAGTATTCACCATCATGTCAACCCACTGAGGCCTCTGAAAATGACGGATGTCTTCTGTCATTGGAGTGTAAATGTGATTTTAAACTTTGTGGACCTATAAAACAGAAAGCAGAATTGATAAGAATTCTATTAATTGTTCAGTAAAGCTAATGAAACGATTGTGTATTGCAGATTACCTCTCGCCGCTGGAGCAGCAGAAGGGATGGTGCCACCTAGGGGGCGAGATTGCCACTTCCTAAAACTCCTCTCTAGAGCCCCTGTGAAATTGCATTGGATCATCACACTAGAGCAGACCATACTGACCATCTTACCACGGCAACACCCTAGCGACGCCATGCCAACCACGTTTCCCACGGAGACAAAAGTGTGCCTTTCAGATGCATAGTGTTCCATATGACAACTACGGCAACGCAAAATGCCATAACCGTGGCAAAGCAGACGCATAACTATCACTGCGGGGATGTTTTGCACCATTGGGTTCTGCTCTCATTTCATCAATAGATACTTTGAACTCGCATAAGTACATGTAAAATACCACATAGTACGAGACCTAAAGATCTTCCACGCCATCGGTTTAGGAGACACGCTCTTCTGTAAGTCTACTTTAGAGCACTGTTATCACGGCAGCGAAGTAACGAATGACCACTTTGTGATTTGAACAGCAGCCACTATCGCAACTGTTCAAAAAAATCTATATATGTGGGAGGAGTAAGTCATGCCTTAACAAAAATTAATTTGTGTAGCAAGGTCACCATAATACGGGATCTTTCTAAAATGATATTGTGATGGCATTATTGCTTGATTTTCCCAGTATTTCTGACTAAAATGAGTTCATTTTCATCTTATTTCCCATTAAATGAGGATTTAACAAGTGTGTGGGAGCAGTGAGAAGTGTGTGTGTGTGGAGAGACAGGACAGGAGTGTTTATGGACAGGTGTAGTTTGCATAAGCGACCTGTAGGGGGCCCCAGCATCAAACACACAAGCAGCTGGTTTTAGTGTTATTTATTGTTTAAGACTGTACAGGCTTCCCTTGCTCAGTCATAGAGAGACAACAGCACCACACACCGTACCTGCTGACAGGATCTGAAGTGGAAAAACAAGGGATGTTTCTTTTCTTATTTGGTTTGAGGAAAAAGAACTGAGGCAGCAGGCAACTGCTTTCAAATTAATTTCCAAATTCCCCAACAAATAACAGCCATTTTTGTTTTTCAAAGTGGTCTATGTTTGCTATTTTTCTGTTTCTCTTTCTTCTTTAACACACAAGTAGAGAACCAGAGCTTAAAAATATAGTGTAGCCAAAAAGATATACCATAAAAGACCTTAGTGGGCCCCCCTTGTCACAGGAACAGGCACATTTTGACCATTTTCTTAAAGGAATAGCTCACCCGAAAATTTACTCACTCAGTTTGTTTCTTCTTCGCGTTTCACTTCACAAGATGAAAATTGATGAACTGGAGTTGTGTGGATTATTGGGATGGTTTTATCAGCTGTTTGGATGCTCATTCTGACGGCACCCATTCACTGCAGAGGATCCACTGGTGAGCAAGTGATGCAAGGCTTAATTTCTCCCAAACTCATTTATATTTTGGATGGCCTGAGGGTAAATTTTAATTTTGGGGTGAACTGTTCCTTTAACAGACATGCATGTCTAATGCTAGTCAAAAGCTTTGCACTCCAGCACAATTCAGTGATAAATCAGCTTATCCTCATCCAAATGCTTAAGCCACCTTGGCTACGATGCCCTGATCAATAAGTGAGTTTGTTATGTGTGTGTGTTTTACATCAGATTGCTCTCTGGTTAGAGTAAAGGCTCCTATTATAGCAGCACAGTAGCATCTATGGTCTAAGCATATTTACAAAAACTTAATTTGTGTCTTCAGTCCTGATTATTTCTGTATTTGATTAGTTCAGCCAGTTTATCAATTTGAATGAAGAAAAAAAATCTAAGACCTGTATTGTTATGCTTGTGTAATTTGTCTTTACGTCAGGAGTGCAGGTGCTACACTTTTTGTATTGTTCGGAAATGTCAAAAGTGTTCCACCTCGTAATGTTCACCAGCGCTATAAAATATTAATTGTTTGGTCAGTGTTTCTTAGTTTGTGTCAATGTGCCAGGGGAAAAAAAGAATATGAATGTACCAGAATGTATTTATAATAACATGGATGATTATTAGTGTTTTTTTTACATTAACTTAAACTGCAACCATTTAAGATTATCATAACACTTCAGTTTAAAACGTAAGACACTAACCAGCTTTTAACCTCCCAGCATTGAGTGTTTTCTTAACTTTAGGCCCACCTCAAAAGTATTATTAATGTTTTGAGTGTTTTCCCCAAAACTGGTGTTGGGACGATTACTGACAAGTTTAACAGCTATATGTTTTTGTTCTGCACTTCATCTGTACATTTTACGGCTTATGTGTAGTACTGATAGAGTCTTTGTAGCTTTTCTGACTGAAAACATTATTTTTCTGCTAAATCAAGGGGATTGAATCAAGGCCTTTGCTGTGGTGGGTTTAGGAAGGGGCTTTGTATGGAAAAAGATATAATGCATACGTGAAGGAGATAAACAGGCGTGCATTATTTCATGTAGCCTAGATAATGGCATAAATTAACAATAATATCGGGATACAATAGTTTTATATCTGAAATGTTTGAAGATTAAACTAACCAGAGTTATAAAACATTAAAAAAACTTTGAAGCATCATGTAGGTTGAAACATTGTAACATACTATTTTAAATAAAATGACCTATTGAAAAATAAAGAAGTTAATGTGTTATTCATTGTTTGATTTCTCTGCCGGCCTTTTTTGAAAGATACAGAGGGGCAAATAAGTATTTGATGCACTGCCGATTTTTCAGGTTTTCCCACTTACAAAGAATGGAGAGATCTGTAAATTTCATCGTAGGTACACCTCAACTGTGAGAGAGAGAATATTTTTTTTAAATCCAGAAAATCACATTGTATGATTTTTGGATAATTAATTTCCATTTTATTGCATGAAATAAGTATTTGATCACCTACCGACCAGCAAGAATTCTGGCTCCCGCAGACCTGTTAGTTTGTCTTTAAGAAGCCCTGCTATCCTCCACTCATTACCTGTATTAATTGCACCTGTTTGAACTCGTTACCTGTATAAAAGACACCCGTTCACACACTCAGTCAATCAGACTCCAATCTCTCCACTATGGGCAAGACCAAAGAGCTGTCTAAAGACACTAGGGACAAAATTGTAGACCTTCACAAGGCTGGGATGGGCTACAGGACAATAGGCAAACAGCTTGATGAGAAGGCAACAACTGTTGGTGCAATTATTAGAAAATAGAAAAAATTCAAGATGACCGTCAATCTCCCTCGGACTGGGGCTCCATGCAAGATCTTGTCTCGTGGAGTATCAATGATCCTGAGAAAGGTGAGGGATCAGCCTAGAACTACACGGGAGGACCTGGTCAATGACCTAAAGAGAGCTGGGACAACTGTCTCAACGGTTACCATTAGTAACACTACACCGTCATGGATTAAAATCCTGCAGCGCACGCAAGGTCCCCCTGCTCAAGTCAGCACATGTCCAGGCCCGTCTGAAGTTTGCCAAAGACCATCTGGATGATCCAGAGGAGGCATGGGAGAAGGTCATGTGGTCAGATGAGACCAAAATAGAACTTTTTGGTATAAACTCCACTCGCCATGTTTAGAGGAAGAAGGAGGATGAGTACAATCCCAAGAACACCATCCCAACCGTGAAGCATGGGGGTGGAAACATCATGCTTTGGGGGTGCTTTTCTGCAAAGGGGACAGGACGACTGCACCGTATTGAGGAGAGGATGGATGGGGCCATGTATCGTGAGATTTTGGGCAACAACCTCATTCCCTCAGTAAGAGCATTGAAGATGGGTCGTGGCTGGGTCTTCCAGCATGACAATGACCCCAAACACACAGCAAGGGCAACTAAGGAGTGGCTCCGTAAGAAGCATTTCAAGGTCCTGGAGTGGCCTAGCCAGTCTCCAGAATCAGAGTGATCTTCATTGCCAGGTATTTTTGCACATATGAGGAATTTGTTTTAGTGACAGTAGCTCCACAGTGCGACAGACTGACCGCAACAGGACAGGACTAAAATAATAAAAAATAAAAATTACAAATAAAAATTAAATAATGTACAAATATACAAAAATGGACAATGTGCCAAATACCACAAACACAATATACAAAATAGACAATTCGGTATGTTGGGTGCAAATTTGAAATGTAATAAGTATGTATGTAAAATCAAAAAAGTATGATAGTGTTGTGTGTTTCATGTTTATTGTTAAGAGTTCAAATGTTCATGAGATGGATTGCCTGAGGGAAGAAACTGTTTCTGTGTCTGTCCGTTCTGGTGCTCAGAGCTTTGTAGTGTCGACCAGACGGCAACAGTTCAAAGAGGGAGTGTGCTGGATGTGAGGGGTCCAGAGTGATTTTGCCAGCCCTTTTGCTCACTCTGGATGAGTACAGTTCTTGGAGAGTGGGGAGGGTTGTACCAATGATTCTCTCAGCAGTCCGGACTACCCTCCGTAGACTTCTGAGGTCAGATTTGGTAGCTGAGCTGAACCAGACAGTTATTGAAGTGCAGAGGATGGATTCAATGATGGCAGAGTAGAACTGTTTCAGCAGCTCCTGTGGCAGGTTGAACTTCCTCAGCTGGCGAAGGAAGTACAACCTCTGCTGGGCCTTTTTCACAATAGAGTCAATGTGAATGCCCCACTTCAGGTCCTGAGAAATAGTGGTGCCCAGGAACCTGAATGACTCCACTGCAGTCACCGTGCTGTTCATGATGGTGAGTGGGGGGAGTGCAGGGGGGTTTCTCCTGAAGTCCACGATCATCTCCACAGTTTTGAGCGTGTTCAGCTCCAGGTTGTTAAGACTGTACCAGACAGCCAGCTCCTTAACCCCCTGTCTGTAAGCAGACTCGTCACTGTCCTGGATGAGGCCAATCAGTGTGGTGTCATCTGCAAACTTCAGGAGCTTGACAGACGGGTCTTTAGAAGTGCAGTCGTTGGTGTAGAGGGAGAAGAGCAGTGGGGGAGATAACACAGCCCTGAGGAGCTCCAGTGCTGATGGTGCGGGTGCTGGATGTGTATTTTCCCAGCCTCACAAGCTGTAGCCTGTCTGTCAGGAAGCTGTTGATCCACTGACAGACGGAGGTGGGCACGGAAAGCTGAGTTAGTTTGGGCAAGAGGAGGTCTGGAATGATAGTGTTAAAGGCCGAGCTGAAGTCCACAAACAGGATCCTCACATAAGTCCCTGGTCTGTCCAGGTGTTGCAGTGTGTAATGCAGTCCCATGTTGACTGCATCATCCACAGACCTGTTTGCTCTGTAGGCAAGCTGCAGGAGGTCCAGTAAGGGTCCAGTAATGTCCTTCAGATAAGCCAAAACCAGTTTTTCAAATGACTTCATGACCACAGATGTTAGCCACAGAGCTATAGTCGTTAAGTCCTGTTATCTTGGGTTTCTTTGGAACGGGGATGATGGTGGAGCGTTTGAAGCAGTAGGGGACTTCACACAGCTCCAGTGATCTGTGTGAAGATGGGGGCCAGCTGATCAGCACAGGATTTCAGACAGGCTGGTGTCACCGTCTGGGCCTGGTGCCTTCCTTCTCTTGTTCTTTTTGAAGACCTGGCGCACGTCATCTTCTCTTATCTGCAGTTTAGGTGTGGGGGAGAGGGGGGTTGCAGGAGGTGTGAATGGTGTTTTTTCAAACCTACAATAGAACTCATTAAGATCGTCTGCCAGCTGTTGATTCAGACCTGAACCCAATAGAAAATCTATGGAGGGAGCTGAAACTCTGTGTTGCCCAGCGACAGCCCCAAAACCTGAAAGATCTGGAGAAGACCTGTATGAGGGAGTGGGCCAAAATCCCTGCTGCAGTGTGTGCAAACCTGGTCAAGAACTACAGGAAACATCTGACCTCTGTAATTGTAAACAAAGGTTTCTGTGCCAAATATTAATTTCTATTTTTATATTCTTTCAAATACTTATTTCATGCAATAAAATGGAACCTAATTATTCAAAAATCATACAATGTGATTTTCTGGATTTAGTTTTTTATATTCTGTCTCTCACAGTTGAGGTGTACCTACGTGAAAATTACAGATCTCTCCATTCTTTGTAAGTGGGAAAACTTGAAAAATCGGCAGTGTATCAAATACTTATTTGCCCCACTTTAACTGATTTCACTCTCAGGTGACATTTCTAGTGCACCCTAGCCTGTTAGTAACCAATTACATTAATGCATTTAAATTAAGACGACTTTGATGGAATGGCTTTTTAATTAGAGATAGAAGTGGCATTAATTTTTAACGATCATTATTACATAAGTCTGCTCCTGGGTATTGATTACATTGTTTTTCAAGGTAGGTATATAATTATGTAGGCAATTATATGTGATCATGTAAAATTATCTCATTTTTTAACGTTGTAGGTTTTGTAAACAATCTGACCGCGACACTATTAACCAATCAAAAAAAATGGAGGTTGTTCTCTGCCAATAGCGTTAGTCTGGGACGGGACTACTCGTTGGTTCGACCAATAGAAAATAAGAAGCATATTGGGAATTCGGTTTAGAAACATCATTCCTTTGTAGTTTGGTTCTGATAATGGTGCACAAATCTCTCACAGCTGTTACTTGTGGTTGCTGTTTACCGTTATCATCTCAACAACACTTGGCAGACTTAAAAACAGGAAAAGACACTGCACTATCTCAAGGTATGTCATATCTGTTAATGCAAAATACGTTTGTTAAAGTCAAATGACCTGAAAAAGTAGTTATGTAGGCTATGCTTCAAAACAACATAGCACCTTTAAGAATTATTTCAAATAAACAATGAAACAATAAAAGAAAACTGAATTTCATAAAGAAATAATCTCATCGCTGTGATCCTGCTGTAAAATTGCCTCTAGAATTAAATACCAACTTATACCCTTGTCTCTCATGTGCATCCACTTGGGAAATAATTTGCCTCAAGCCAGCTAAATATTTGAATGAAATTTCATTTATTTATTATTACAAGGACTCCAGGGATTAAACAAGAGAATTATCCACACTTAAAGCATATGCCTGCCTGAATGTCAATATGAGCAGAGAGTTCAACAGGCAGATATGTTTCAGTAGACCAATTAGTATATCACACAAAAACCAGCTTTCAGCAGATAAAAGACCAGGCTCAGCTAGTGCATGATATTACATTTGTGCTGTTAACTGGATATACTCATCTAGACTCATAACCCGATCTCATGAAAGTGCGTATAAACAGTACGCCAAATAAAAACAATCATTAAATATATTAGAAAGACATGAGGTTGAGAATAATTTAGTTCCTTTATGGAAATATTCTCCTGGTGAAGAGAAACTGTCAAGTAAGCAGAATGGTGTTATTGAAAGTAAATAATTAAAACGCAAATAAAAACCATAAAAAATAATTACTAGAAATAAATGTTAAACTAAAACAGTATATTGAAAATATTATTTTATTTCAGCTAGTTGACAAGGAAACATTTTCCATTGAGTTGAACTTGATGTAGCCTACACAGAATGTCAATGATAATAATATAAATAAAAAAAATCAGTTTTTATTTTTCTGCCACAGAATAAAAACAAGGTAATTGAAACTTTTCTTCTCAGAAGTGTAAGTTTGCGGTTCTCGTATAGTTTGTCTGAATTGAATTTCTAGTACAAACATGCATACTTGTATGGTATTAATGGTCAAGCTCTTCATCCAAGTTAGTATATACTTTGAGTCTTCATAAACAAAATGATTCATGAGCTGGATTTTGTATTGAATAAAACACACAGCATGAGCAGTGTAGCCTGACTCAGTTTTGAGTTAGTTCTTTGATTGAATGAATCAGTCTGACTCATACTGAATTTAATCCAACAGAGCGGTTTCTGAATCATCTGATTCACTTATTTCTGACTGATTGTCCATATGACAATGATTGAAATAGCTGATCTTCAGCATTGCATGACATTTTACACTATAACCCATGGTGTGCACATAAACATAGGTACTTAAGTTACTTTAGTACGCTCTCTATTTACATACATAATTACATCGTCATAAAAGCAGTGTAAAGTTAAAAGGGAATGTAAAGTTAAATCGAGAATGTAATAAATTGCCGTTGCAGGATCGAAGGATGAAGCTGTCCATGGGGTTAGAGGGAATCAATACAGCTCTAAACTGCAACGATCTACAGAGGTCAAACTGGATGAAGTGTTGGTCCGCTATACCTCAGATCTCAGCTATCTGAAGAGTGCGCTTGTCTTTGCCTGTAAGTGCTTGATGCTTGAACGATTAGTGTCTGAAGGAGGGATACTGTGTTGAGAGAGCGCAGTGGTCTCATAGAGCCACTTGTGGTCACTCCGCTGGACTGAAGGTGTTTTAGTAAGCCAAATCAGTGCTAACAAATGCTCCCATGAGACAGTCATCAATCCTGGAAGCATTCTCACTGCCTCTTTATTCTATTACTGACCTGCATCTTTATATCTTGTTTTATTTTTCCCTAAACAGCCCCATCCCTTTCTCTCAATCACTCTCTCTTCCTCTCCCTTGTCATTATTATCGACCGTGCCCATCTTACCCCGTTAATTAAAAGCCATTGATCGTCGGCTGCATGCCAGCAATGTTGTGGACGGCGTCACAGGAGGAGTGTTTGTGTGTCAGTGTCTTTAAGATGGACAATGAATGACACTGAAAAAAGAACAGACAATTAACAAATTTAGAGAGTAAATATTCATGCATATTCAATATTGCTGCCTTTCGTGAGAGCAGATTGCTTGCTATCAACATGCTTCCACCCTGTTACCCTCTTACCTGATAAGGACAAATTTATGCATTTAAGGCTCATTAAGGATTTAATTTCACACTTTGTCGCATTTTGAGCCCTCGTTCCCACTCGCAGTACACATAGTTATATAGCTATAAATCATATAGATCTTTACTGTTACATTCAACTCTTTATTTTTCATACACAATGAGAAGCCAATCTATCAATCTAATAACCACAGTGTCGTCATTCATGCTCAAATCCAGAATAGTTTTACCTTCACACAAGACTAGCTCTGTCCTTCTCCGCCTCATGCACACAATCATCATCTCTGGCATATCTCTGCAAAAACATGTGTGCCATCACCGTTATTTGCCACTCACACCCACTCTTGTTCCCCTATATCCTCTTTTTCTCCATTTGAGTGAGCACGGTAAATCTGGACAAGTCAGTGTGCCAGCACAGCACATTCACAGAGAGAGGCGAGTGAATTACTCTGGCAGACGAGCCATGGCTGCTGCAGTAATGGCAGATACACACAATCTTTATTCATTGATGCACTGACTGAGAGCCATAGTGCATGTTGGGATAGGAAATTGAGCTATATAGAATTTCTTAAATGCTCAACTCTGTGGGGATGTATCATCATAATTTTGGCAAAATTGCAATAGACATTTACTTTTCCAAAATGGCATTTTTGGCCCAGCACTCTGAAAATGGTGTCAAATCATCAGCATTTTGGTTAGAAACTGTATTATAACAAAACAGAAATTTGTGAATGAAAGTTTATGTAGTTTAACAGCTCAAATCATAATCGTAGAAACTTAATTTACTCCCGTCAGTCGCAAAATATTCTGTCACATAAGTTTTGACAACAACCTTTACATGAATTAATTTACAGATTCATCCACACTTTGATAAATGTTTATTTAATTTAGAAATACATTTTATCAAAGAAATGTTATATCAAATTTGAGCCCATTTACTTCCTTAATACATCCTTCCATATAACATCTAGCCATTTTTCTCTTTAAAATATCCTGTTTTAGTAATTTGGCAGACGCTTTTATCCAAAGCCTGAAGTCTGAGTTTTAGCCTGAAATTCATCACAATATAGAAGTAAAAAGCATTGTTAATGTATTTGTCATCTTAAATTGGCCTTGATCTTATAATTACATCAGAATCTAATGATCTCATTGAATTTATAACATTTTGTTTGTCGTGTTTTGGCAGTTCAGGCAGTTTTGAGGGCAGTGTACGCGATTGCTTTCCCTCGTAAATCCACCCAGGGGCTGAGACGCTGCCCTCTCTCCCCACCATTAACTTTCCACCCTCCCTCGCTCCATCCCTGCATCCCTCCTTCATGAACGAGCGATCAATTAAAACCCTGTCCAGCCGGGACCACACGTCAGCATTTCCCCATCTCTGTCTGTTTAGAGATCTAGATTTCTTATTTGTCTGCTCTAGCAGCTCACGTAACCCACGATACGATATACAGTACACACTGCGATGCGTCAAGTTGCGTGAGAAATACTCAGAATTGCATATCTGGACTACAAAACCTTGGACCCAGTCTTAAGTCGCTGGGGCATATTTGTAGCAATAGTCAAAAATACATTGTATTGCACCCTCTGATTCCAGATTTTCAAATAGTTGTATCTCGGCCAAAAATTGTCCTATCCTAACAAACATACATCAATGGAAAGCTTATTTATTCAGCTCGAAAGATTTACCCTTATGACTGGTTTGTAGTCCAGGGTCACATATTACATCATTACTGAAAGATTAAAAAAAAAAAAAAGTAAAGCCGTGACGTATTGTCAAGTATGGTGACCCATACTCGAAATTGGTGCTCTGCGTTTAACCCATCCAAGTGCACACACACAGCAGTGAGTAGTGAACAAATGCACACACACACACACACCCGGAGCAGTGGGCAGCCATGCCCGGGGAGCAGTTGGGGGTTCGGTGCCTTGCTCAAGGGCACCTCAGTCGTGGTATTGAGGGTGGAGAGAGCGCTGTACATTCACTCCCCCCACCTACAATCCCTGCCGGCCGGGGACTCGAACCCGCAACCTTTCGATTACGAGTCCGACTCTCTAACCATTAGGCCAAGACTTCCCCACGACATATTAAGTATGTATTTTCAATCTCTGACATGAGCTTTGCAATTTATCGCTTGTTTAGACAACCTTTTAAATGGAGGAAATAATATGAAATTAAGAATTACATTTATTTAAAAATAACAGGCGCTAGTCGTCTCTCATTCTGCATCAGCAATGTCACACATTTCCCACTCTTATTTTCAGCTCTATCCTTTTCCTTATTTAAGCTACAGCCAGCCATGAAATGACGAAGCACAGACTACATATTAGAAAAGAATACTTTATTCAAAGATGGGAAATGGTTTGTGTCTGCATCTGACAGAGAGAGAGAGAGAGAGAGAGAGAGAAATTTGAAAGTAATTTGCTTGGTCCCCCATTAAGACGAGATGGCTGGCATTTCATAAGAGCACAGCGAGCAGCAGCAATCTTTTGGCAGCGTGTACCTTTTTGGATGAACTTTAATTAATAGCATAACAACCACTAATTGCTGTAATGACAGTAGCAATAAAGTAGTACTTGCCATATGTGCTCTCACCAGAAATGTTTCGCAAAAAAAAAAAATCTAGTTTATCATTAAAATTCACCTGAAAGATGTACCAGCTTAAAGGCAGATTTGAAACACTATACAGTCCATTCAATGCAAAACCACAATATGCTTCAGTCAGAAGTCAGTCTGAAGACCTTAACTGTTCATCTGCAACTCTATTTCTATTTTTCTGTGAATTTCCAGGCCCAGTAAGTCACATAGCAAGAATTAAATTCAGCAACACAATAGCTGTGTTTTCTATGAAACTCAACAATAGCCACTCAACCTTCAAAGAAACAGCCCAGGTTATTTACAACTTGTTCAGAAGAGTCATTTCTGCACTAGCATCAACAAACCCAATTGCAAAAACAGGTTTCCCTGAACACGTACCTGAGCTTCCACTGCTTTCCGATGAACAGGAGTGATCGTAATGATCAATATGGCGGATAGATTCCTGCCTCATAGCCAGTCAAGGTTTTAGTAGCATCTCCTGTTTGATTACTCATGAATATGGACCTGTGAATCTGAACAATACATATTTTGCATGATTTTAGCTGAAGAAGTACAATTTATGATACCAGACATTATAACACTGACCAACAGTTTAGGAGATTTTGATTGTTCCCCATTTAGTATAGAGCTGTACATGACTAGAAATAGCTGATACCAATATGGCCACAAAGTGCACTGATATTAAATAATTTCCTGAGCCCCTCAAATAGCAAGAGTGGTTTAATTATATGGATTTGGGGTTGACAACTTGTTTGCCCAAACAATGGCAGATTGGGGCAATGTTCAGGAAACTTGTTTGGAAAAAAATGTATTTTTCAAATTACACTCAATAATTTTTAAATGGCAAGAATTATTGACAAGCCAACTGAAATGGTAATATTTTGCTTAATGTTCACTGGTTGTGCAGTGCCCTACAAAAGTTTGAAAACATCCTAAGGTGCCATTCACATGGAATTCATTCATGAGATGCAGGGTAGTAGAAAAAGGACCGCTAGAACCGTTCGTGCGAAAGACGGTGCAAAAGATGTGAGACGTAAACACAGCAGTGAAACATCCTTCTAGTCCATGTTTACATAGAAAACCATGGACAAGCCGAACAATGGATGCGAAAACAGCCCCCAGTTGGCTTTGAACAATGTCAGCACAAATAATTTCTTAGAATGAAAGCATTAAAGTAACTTGCAATTATTACTGAAGATCAGTAAAAGTGATTTTCTTTTGGATTACATAATGCAAATAAATACTCATCAGAATTAGATTGTGATGCTTTTTTACTGGATTTAACTGGCCTAGGTTTCTTTTTTGAAGATTATTGGGTCAGCACACTTTTAGAGATTTAAGGATTGATTAACAGACCAATCACAAAATAGGTTACAACAGCTCACGTATGTTCTGGATACGTTAATATTTTATTTACTAAAAGGATTGTGTTGTCTCTTATCAATGCAAAATCATCACAAAATGGTGATATCATGCTGATATTGTGCAAAAGCCCACTTTACCCAAGGCGTTTACAAACATTTGTAGGACACTATATGTGTAAGTGGGAAAAACCGAGCAAGAAAGAGAGATCTACCTCAAATACCCATTTTTTTAAGTGACAATAGAGAATCAGCACACAGTTGCTGTGGTTGTGGTTCTGCTCCTACTTAGATATTCATAGGATGATCTCTGAACACCTCACACTGTCTGTCATTTCACAGAGATGATGGGAGAGAGGAAAGGAGATTCTGCCCATTCTCCAGTATGTCTCATGTTTTTCTCTCCTCATCTGTTTTGTGACGGATGCACTCACTGTTTGGCTTTTTTGGGGCATGATGCGCTATTTCTTTCAAGCTGCGAAGCCATTCTTCCTCTTGCCAGTAAATGTTGCTGAGTCTCACTTACCCCCCGATCGCCTTCTCCGTCTGTTTCTGTCCATCCCTTTCTAATTCCCCTATCACTCTTTCATTTTCTTATCCACTTGTCTGAACCACTTCTTCAGCCCATCCTTCTCTCGTTTTGCGCTGACTGTGTCTCTTTCTCTAATACACTCTGTCTCATTTTGTCTTTCATTACCCTTGTTCTGCTCTTGCCTCGTCGTCTTGTGAGACCCTAATCTCTCCATCGGTCTACATCTCTGTCCACGTCAGAGAGGTATTCCATCTTTCACTTCTTCTGTATCTCTCCATTATCTGAACCACTCAAATCCTCTAGCAGTTGTCCAACTCTCCGATCTGTCCTTGAAACAATTGCCTTTTTCATTTTTTTAAGATGAGATTTTTTGATCTGGGTTCATATGAGCCATTCACCTCACGTCTGCCACTATTATCAATATTTCTCTCTGTCTCTTCTGCTCTTCCCTCCATCTCTCCTCGCCTTCCCATAGATGAACGTTACCAAAATAGATTTTGACATCTTAGAGAAGTTTTGCACTGTGCTAGATGTAAGATGTACAATGTCACACAAGTTTGAGTAACACTTTACTGGCCGATCCTCAGAGGTTCATGTTGGGTTATGAGGCGTTCAACACAGTTAGAAGGTCAATAATCAGTGTTTCACTTTTTATGTTTAGGTTTTCATTCATTCCATAGCCAAACATTTTACCATATAGCGAACCAACCCCTTCGTCATTTACAGACACCTTGCATTATTCCAAACACAGTCTTGGAAAAAAAAGCTAAGTCACTGTTTTAGGGAGATAAATATTCCCCATTTACAGTCAAACCTAAGTTTCCTGAATGCATGTTCTTTTCCAACAAAGCAATCAGATGAAATCCTTGGAAACTGCCTCCACAAAATTAGGTGCTGACATAAGAATGGAGATGGTGCAGATGATGTTGAAAACACTGAATGCCACCAGACAAAGTCGGTCGATTACGGCTGCAGCAAACTTCCACTGTTCAGCCACGCTGTCGTTCTCATCCTGTCCGCGGAACCTATCAGCAACGTATCGCACCTCTTCTAAAATTGCCTGAAGCTGTGGGTCTCCTCCGCCACTGGTCCCCGAGCAAGAACATCCTCCACCGCCACCGGACACTGTGCTCGGACAACCCATGGCCTCCAGATTGGGAGTGGGAGGCGGCGGAGGGCTGCAGAACTGTGAGGGCAGGTGAGGTGGCGGACTGGAGCCTACCACTGGAGGCGAAACCACCGCAGGACGCGGGCCGCCCGACATGCTGTTTCTTTGAACAGATTCGGCGAGCAGTGATGGAGGCGAAGCTTCGTCGAGACTGGAGAACCCGATGTAGAGCAGGTTGCCATTGTTGTTGGCACTGTTGGTCTGGTTGTGAAGATGGTGGGTGTGGCTGGCGGCCGTGGCGGCTTGAAGGAGGCTTTGGGGATGAAGCGGGTGTAGCGTAGAGGACATGTGGTGGTGGTGGTGGTGGAGGTCTGCAGAGGTGGAGCCAGGTGCGTTTGGGAGGCTGCCGCTCTGGGAACCCGAAGAGCAACGTCTTAAGTGAGGGGCACAAGGAGGGCGCTCAGGGTCTTCACTCTCACCAGGACGCTTCATACGCAAAAACCAGGCCACCCACTGGAGTAGGACTAGCTGAACCTAAGAGAAGGCAGATGAACAGGGAGAAAGGTGTTTCTCCTGTAGTGTAGAAATACTTTACAAATTTATTTTTTTTGTTTGTTTGTTTTTATTTTGTATATTGTCTCAAATTTTGAACATTGAGTGATAAAATGTACTATATACTGTACATATTAAATTAGTCAATTTAAATACTTTTTAATTTGTGCAGAAAAAGACTAAATTAATAAAAAATAATATTGTGCCTTTCTATTCTGACAGAAAGTCTTTATTTATAAATGGAAAAAAATAATCCACATATTTTATATAAAATAGTACATTGGACTTATTTATACTGTAAATCCTTACT
Organism: Barbus barbus; assembly: GCF_936440315.1. Lineage (NCBI taxonomy): Eukaryota > Metazoa > Chordata > Actinopteri > Cypriniformes > Cyprinidae > Barbus > Barbus barbus. The sequence continues at coordinate 23,054,464 of NC_136755.1, read as the reverse complement.
CCAAGCTACTCTTTTATAATCAATACTTATTCAAAAAAGTATGATAAATAAAAGTAATCTGTCTTGAAATATATGGGTTTCTCACTGCTACTCATTCCAGTGCTGCTAGTTGTGAATACTGTAAAGACGATTTATTCAAAACTTAATTAATAAAGCTGGGTAATTGGAGACATTTGGAGATACCATACTTTTCCTTCAAGTTAAGAATATTATCTTTGTATAATGTGTCTACAATTCTATGGTACCAACTTTTAAAACTGAATCAAATTTTACCCATATCCTGCTTTCTCAGTAAACAACATTAGCTTTGAATACTAAAAGTAAAATCCAATAAGCAAGCTGATTATTTTATGTATTTATGTAAGAGGAAACATGTATTTCACAGCAGTGCGTCAAGCCATTTTGACTATACTACATGCTCTAAATGTACAGTCTAAACAAAAGGTTATACAGCACTGCCTGAACAACAAATAAAGCAAAATAATCCATGCAAACCTTTTTAAGATAGCATCTGCTGAGTCAAGAGGGGAAAAGTTTTGGAAGGAAAGGAGTTGTAAAACAGCAACATATGACAGCAAGGACTATGACGCCGAGAGAGATAAAGATGTGACAAGCTAGAATTATTCAGTCCTGGCCAAGGAGAGGCATAAAGCATGGCAAAATGCACGACTAGTGGGGTTGGCAATGCTTTCATCCGCAGAAAAACTTCAGTTTAAGCAACTAGGTCATTTTTTGGCATCTTCACACGTATTGGTGTATTAAAAGATCACTCAATGCAAGCCAATGCATGTTTGGCTATCATAAACAAAAGCAGTGCAACTAGTGTATTATCAGAAACTTTGCAGAATATATATAATGAAAAAACAGGCATTACCAAGACACTCTAGACAGTTGAGGTGTGAATTGCATTGGGTGTGAATGTTGCTAAAAGCTGATCCCAGGATAGGATTCTAGGACGTTGTGCTCAGGCAAGCATGTCACTATTATTATTGCTCATACTTTGAGTTAGAGACTAAATAAACTTCTAACCTTCAGTATTAATCCTCAAATTGTGCAGCTGAGATGTGCTACTACTTTTACGAGCAGTGAGGCACACAATTTTTGTCTGGCAGCTAAAACATTCCATAGACTTGCATATAAGGAAGACAGAAGTCATGTCTAAGGGCCAGAAAATCATTGAGATTTGAGCCTTTTTGCGGCCACCCTAACACATACACTACCATTGAAATAATACCTTTACTTAGCAAATATGCTTTCAATTCATCAAAAGTGACAGTAAATACATGAATGTTACAAAAGATTACTATTTCAAATAAATGCTGTTCATCTTTCTACTCAAGGAATCCTTAAAAAAATGCATCATTGTTTTCACAAAAATATAAAGCAGCACAACTGTTTTCAACATTGAAACATTTTCAATGTAAGAAATGTTTCTTAAGCACCAAATCAGCATATTAAAATGATTTCTGAGGCATCATGTGACACTGAAAACTGGAGGCTGCTGAAAATTCTACTTTTTGAAATCACAGGAACAAAAAATAGCTACATTTTGAATTATATTCAGATAGAAAACAATTGTTTTAAATTGTAATATGCAATGTATACAGCCCTGGTGGGCATAAAAGGGATCTTTCAAAAATATTTTAAAAACCTTACCAACCCCAAACATTTGAACAGTAGCGTATAATGTCATTTTTTTTAAGAAGCATGTAAAATTCCAGTTGTGACGCAGAATTGATGTTAGTCTCATTGAGTAAATACACCTGTCAGCTTTCTCTTGTTGTTGCATTTGGCTTTGTGAGTGAATGGTGTTCGATCAGCAGGACTGAGGCACATCAGCTGAGCTGCTAATTGGCTTGCAGAACGCTCAAATACGCTCATTCATCAGTGCCGACAGATCGCAGATCTATATCCATCTGCATCCTATTTACTCATTTAGTCCCCTTCTGTTGGCTTTGTCTCTATTATCATTGAATAAGTAAATTACTGCTTTCAATGCAACTGACATGAGGAACGTTGCTGCTTGCATTTGCGGATCAGGGCATTGATTGTGTATGTGTTTGTGTGTGAATAGACATACCCATTTGGGCATGTTCCCTCCGTTGGGGTCATGATGATGATATTGGAGCACAACCACCGTCGCAATAACTGACATTCCAACAATGATCATTATACTGGCAAAATACTGTCCTGAGAGAGAAACAAAGAGATAAAGGCATGCATAAACCTTTCATTTATTACTCTCTTAGCAGAATAGCCTTTTATCATCCAGTCATGCTAGTGAAAACCAGGGCAAATGTAACAAAAAAGGGGCATTGATTATAAAATAGTGACGCAGGGAAGAAAGGCAGAATGAGGAACAGATGAGTGAACCATAAAAACTCAATCATAAAGGAGAGGGGGAAGCAGACAGGAGAGACAAAGCGCTGTGGGTGAACACTCTTCCAGCAAAGGCATTTCTGCAGATTACATCTTTGCGGCTTCTGAGGGCCTATAAACCAGAGGTGGGAAAAGAGAATGTGGGGCGGATCGTTTTTTTTCTTTCTGGAGGATCATCTCTAGGTCGGTTTCATTTTTATTTTTCTCCTGCTTCTTCTCTCTCCTGACCTGCTCATCATTTCCAGTTAGTGGTCTTTTACGATTCATGTTGCAAATTACCATGAGAAGCCAAGCGTATGTTTGCCAAGACCAGGGCTTTTGGCTGTGATACAGAATGGTGATCAATTTATTCTTCATATTCTTCATCAGCACACGTAAAATATACATTCTTATGCACCAAATTTTGCATATAATTAACAATAAGATCAAAGGCTTGAATGAAGACTCTAATATAGTCAAAGAGCCCTGTGTTGTCATTCGCAAAAGAACTAAGAGGGATAGATGCTGAAATACTGAAACATAATTTCTGAAACATACTATAGGAATAGTTCACCCAAAAATGTCAAATTTGCACACCCTCAGGTCATCCAAGATGTAAATAAGTATGTTACTTAATGAGAAAAGAATTGGAGAAATTTAGCATTACATCACTTGTTTACTAAATTGATCCTCTGCAGTGAATGGGTGCCGTCAGAATGAGAGTTCCAACAGCTGATAAAAACATCACAATATTCCACAAGTATTCCACACCACTCCAGTCCATCAATTAACATCTTGTGAAGTGAAAAGCTGTGTGTGTGTGTAAGAAACAAATCCATCATTAAGACATTTTAACTTTAAACCACCACTTCTGGTTAAAAAGTCCATGGTCGCTAATAACATTTCCTTCAGTAAAAAAGTTAATCCCCTGTTGTCCTCATACATCAAAATCCATATGGTTGACATATGTTTATAACTGTTTTGGTCTATGTTTGCTGGTAAATGGTGCTTGCGCATATTTCTCTCCAGATTCGGATGAGACAAATTTTCTCTGGAGAATATTACAGATAGAGGACTTGTATTTTAGCTGGAAGCCAAACGTCTTCGTGATGGATTTGTTTCTTACAAACGATCAACTTTTCACTTCACAAGATGGTATCTGATGGACTGAAGTCATTTGGATTACTTATGGGTTATTGTGATGTTTTTATCAGCTGTTTGGACTCTCATTCTGACGGCACCCATTCACTGCAGAGGATGCATTGGTGAGAAAATGAAGTAATCTCCAAATCTGTTCTGTTGAAGAAACAAAATCTTGGACATCTTTGATGGCCTTGGATGTACATTTTTGCAGCAAATTTGGATATAAAACTCCTTTAAAATGTTCAAATATCCACAAACACAGACATGCATGCTTTACCTATTAGCGGGATGGAGTCTGAGGTTGCTGGCATGATTTCTGCCACCAATAACATGAAGACTGTTAATGACAGTAGCACAGTAATACCTGTGAATAGGTATAAAACAAAAAGAAATGGACTGCATGAAACATACATGTAATTGCATAATGAATTATACACATATAACAAGATATTAAATGTTGACTGCTCCAGGTCGATGAATTGGTCAGTATTTGGAAATTTTTTCAAAACTGTAATTAAACTGTATGAAATTAAGGTTTATTAAATCTGAGCTAATGTTTGTGTCTCTTATTACTATAAATCATATTCTACATGTATAATACATGTCTACAAATGGTAGTATATATATCGTAAATAATAATTCTTTAATATGTGTACATGTATTTATGTTTCTATTCATTGCCATTAAATCTCCAGCTGGCAGTGTAGATATTAGCATCTGCCATTGAAAAACCAATAGCAGTCGACCACTAAAATAAATGCATAGTTATACAGCATCTCTAGTTATGTGCGACATTGGCGCTACATAAGATGCCCAAACACAGCTTCTTATTGGATGTAACTCATCTTGACAGAATTTGATTGGATCTGATTGGACGGCAGTGCAGGACTTGATGGAGTGATACATAAAGTGAATTACATCAAGCCATTTCTCTTTCTCAATTACTCTTTAGTTCAGTTCAAGTCATCTCCCTCCCTCTCCGGCTGCTATCCATCTCTCCCTCCTCTCTCCCCCCACACACACAATCCATCCATCTCTATCTGCTGTTTAAATCTACTTCCGCTCTCTCACTCGGCCTCCTTCCTCTTGCATATGTTTTTTTGCTTAGATTTATTAGTGCTATCTTGGCATAATGAACACTCAATAAAATTATTGTCACAAATACTCCAACAAATGAGACTAACTGAATTCATCAACTGAATTCATAAAAAAAAAAACACTCTTGGCTTTCAATCAGGGCTACCATTCAAATCTAAAATTAATTAATTTTGTTATATGCTGATTAATTGAACACGATTATTGGACCTTTCACTATTTACAGCCTGTGCATTAGTGGTGGGGATTTTTCAGTGGCAACAAGTGATTTATGAGTGAGTCACTGAATTATTCAATCAAATGATGTGAAACACTGAGTGATTCATAAAACAAGTTAGCGTCTTAATAAGCGAGTCACTGAATCATCTACTTATCCAATTCATTCAAAAACACTGATTCATTTAGGAATAAAATTAGCACTATTAAAGAAAAAAACAAAAAAAAGTGCAAAATAAAAACAATTAAATAAAATAAAAAACAGGTAAAACACCTGTAAGAAAAACTACACATGTACATCCACCCAAAAATTCAAATTGTCAATATTTACTACCCCTTATGTCATTCCAAACCTGTATGACTTTATTTTTTCTGCAAAACACAAGATATTTCTTATAATATAAAGCGCCAAATATACTTTTTTGTTTTTGTACGTATACGCTAGTGTACGTGTCGAACATGTAGACTTTCAAAGTATACTCCATTTTGGTAGATTATCCCTTTAAAATAGGCTTTTTAGAAAAACATAATTTATGTTTGAACTATGAGGTCTATCCTAAGCTAGTTTCTGATACTACATCTATCAAAGATGTTTCAATAATGCAGGCCGTGTTCCTGGAAAGTGCAATGCTCTCTCTTTCACTCTCACACACATTGACTCATCACTGCTTTAATTACATCAATAGATTAATTGCCCATATGAGTGAACAGCAAAGCACTTCTTGAATTGAGGAAACTGCCTCTTTTCCATTCTCTTTGGTTGCACTAAGCTTCTGTCTTCTCGCTCTCCTCTACTTATATACTGTGAGTTCATGCCTCTTTACATTTCCTGACAGACATATCTGAAATTCTTTCCATTCAATCTCTGGTGACTGCTTTTGCTCCTCTTTGAACTGTCTGCTTTTTTTGATGGCAAAGGTCTCTTGACAGAGAGTGGAAAAAATGTGGATAAAAGCCCTTGATGTAAACCAAGAGTTCATTCGACATGACACAATCAGGCGCTATCTATGAAATGAGCACCCACAAAGTCATGTTTAATTAGAAAACATGGACAATCTAACTCCAAAAAATTTAAATTTGATGCCATCTCATCCTGCTTCCATAAGCTCAATATTTTTCAATATATGTCAATATATTTCTCTTTCCCTGTCTGTCTTTCATAATACCTAGTGAAATCTTCTCTCCGGAGTCAGCAGGCAGTAGAAAGATAAGCAAGGTCATTGATGAAAGGAGAACGCAGGGAATGAGAAGGTTTAAGGCGTAGTAGAGCGTCCGCCTGCGGATGGTCACCACAAATGTCACATCTGGGTAGGGTTCCTTACAGCAGTCATAGTACAGCTCGTTTCTTGTGCCTGGTACACCTGATTAGACACAGAATGTGAGTAAAATAATGAGTATATAATGAAGGAAGGATAAAAAAACGGTGTACTTGTTTTTTCTGTGGATTGGTCTCATGTTCAAAGAGATGCTGCTGTCCTCAAGAGCAGCCGAAGCTGCTCTTCCACCTTTGATCTACCAGAGAAAAACAACATCCTAATCAGCAGATGCCAGCCAGAAGCAAGTTCTTCTCTGCGACTGAGCATCATCCTTTTGTTTGAACATCATTAGAGATCTCCAAAGTTTGTTTTTTTATAGTGTCCTCGGTAGCCTTTCAAAACCAGTGTTTCCCCTGCTATTATCTTAGGGGGGCCCCGATGCACACACACACACACACACACACACACAAACAAACGTGCGTACACACACAAGTGAGCCCACTCCCTCCAGTATTTATAAATATTAAGCCGAAATATTTGGCTCATTACTTAAAAGATAAATTAAATTAATGTTTTTATCCCCCACCCAAAGCCATAAACCTAGGGGAAACACTGAAAACTGTAAAAGGCAAGAAGGAAACCAAAACTAAAGTGGAAGTGAGAAACAGACTGAAATATTTTCCCATTAGATTCTGCATCAGGTTTGACATCTGTGTTTGGCAACAAGACACAGAAAAACCAAAGGTATTTTGTGTCATTTTCTGTAGTCAGTGTCATTATATGAAAATAAATGGCAAGCACATTCTTCAAAAATACACCTTTTATGTTCTACAGAAGAGGAAAGGTTTAGAACAACATGATGAAACAAAATGACCTAAACAAAAAGTTAACTAAACTGGGGTTCATGAGGGAACTGCAGGGGTTTCACAAGTTGATGAAAAGCTAGCGATTAATTATACAAAATGTAAAGTTAAAAGAAATAGCTACAAGGAAATTGCAATATGATACAATGTATTTGGTATTTTAGAGCAGCTTGGTATCTTTAATAATTTAGCTTACTAACACATTTATTTAATTTTTTGGGACAGACCTTTACAGCAGTATTCCACCAAAATAAAAGCTGAATGATTTCAAATGTTTAAAGCTTGAGGGTTTGTTTGAAAGTGAAGAATTTAAGTCATAATTATTATTATTGTAACTTGTAGTGTAATTGTCTGAGACACTAACACAACTTAAAAAGAGGTTTGTTTCCACTTTTCCACAGGATGGAATAGAGAGTCTAATATCTAATGGATAGAGAGCTGGACTTGTAACCTGTTCGAGTCTCAGGTCCGGCAGGGATTGTAGGTGGGGGAGTGAATAACCAACACTCTCTCCACCCTCAATACCACGACTGAGGTGAGACCCTTGAGCAAGGCACCGAATCCCCAACTGCTCCCTGGGTGCCGCATCATTGGCTGCCCACTGCTCCGGGTGTATGTTCACTACTGTGTGTACACTTGGATGGGTTAAATGCAGAGCACAAATTCTGAGTATGGGTCACCATACTTGGCCACACACCACTTCCCTTTCCCTTTCCCCTTTCATTTACACGTAACAATTACTCATAAAATTAACAATAAATCTGAGTTACTTTTTCGCAAGTTACTTTGTTTTCCTATTTATTCACTGACACATTTCCTGTCCCCGTGTTGACAGAAATTGGGAGTAAGTGCAGAGGCACAGGCATTTTCTTCAGCCTGATGCTTATTCATTTCACTCTTGGTGTGAAAGGGCCTTTACAATTGTCAAAAATATACCCAAATGAAACCAATCTATGATTTTTGTATAACTGATTTGATGTTATAACCAAGTCTATAATCAGCAGTTCATTCAACAAGTCACAGATTGATCAATAATGGCTGTAATCCAGTGAAATAAGTACCTAAACCAGTTTGGACCAGTTATTGATCATAAATAAACAATTCTGACCACATAGAAAATCAACAACCATAATCTGGTTTGGTAACATTTTATTTTAAGTTGTCCTTGTTACACGTTACATGTTCTTACTATTACAATAACAATTAATTTATGCATAATTACAGGCAAGCAACCCTAATCCTAACCCTAATAAGGTATAAACGTAAGTACATGTAGTTAATTAATATTACTCAGTACTTAAATGTATAATTACACTGTAACAAGGACACCTTAAAATAAAGTGTAACCGCTGGTTTTAATTGCAAAAGGGCTGTATTGTCAAGACCGTTGCAGTCTTTCTAAAAATGTTAAAGAAAAGTTTGAGAGTGACATGATATTACAGATGTGCACAGCAAAATAGCGAATTACACAATGAAGCAAATGAGAAGAGAGTCAGTAAGAGACAGAATTGTGCAGTGCAAGATGTTTTTCCAGTCCGCTTCCTCTTATCCACTCAATTTAATTACATTAATTTGAATACTAACAGGCTCATCGGATGAATATGAATGGACATGAATTTAACAAGATGAGCTGGATATTTTCTTTTCCAATTCTGAAGCCATTTCAGTTCTATACAGCAGGTAAGTGGCCTATAAGCTTTAAAGGTTTACTTACAACATCTGTGCGTTTCAAAAATATGCAATATGCATTTTAACCATTTAAGTATGCATCTGCCAAACTGGCCTCTCGCTGCCTGAGCCGTACTACAGCAACACAATGCACACATCATAATCTGCCTGTGGGTGTTACGTTCGCTTGGTTGTGAGAAGCTTACAAGGGATGTTGTCTTTACTCACTCACCCACAAGATCCCATTCTCCGTTGGGCATGTAGCCAGAGATATCAGCCTCATTCATCTGGAGATCCAGCAGCCATCCGTCAAACGTCCACGAGCCGAATTTAAGCTCGCACTGCTGGATGTCAAATGGAAACCAGCGTACATCCACGTTACAGGTGCTCATGAAGATACCTGGGATGAAGAGAACAAATATGAGAAAAAAAGAGGAAAAATATCTGTGATTTTCATTCTGATTTTAACTGCTTGATGAATGTACTGCCTCAAAATGCCACGGTGCTTCTTCATCAGCACCGTATTGCAGCAGCCAGCGCCAAATTGAATCCAATTGACCTTTTCACTAGAGTAAAACCAGACAGTTAAAAGATACACATTCAGAAATGCCGGAGCCCTACGAAATACCATTACATAAAGACCTTTATGCACTGTACGGATAACCAGGCTGACACTCTCATTATTATTACACACAGACACAAGCTAGATGAGTCATATCAGAAACCAAATAGACTCACTCAAGTTTAAATACAGCAAATTAGGCAGATAAACTCGTTTATTGTTTCAAACAGCTTGCAAATAAGCCATTTTGAACACTGAAAAGAAAAATGATGACAGATGGATGGGACTAGTAATAAGAGTAATTTGTTTTATACCGCAGAGTGGTTGAAGAGCTTCCTAATCAGATACTTCTATATTTATTGAAGAAATCACACTGGAAATGGAACAAACGTAGGAAAAGGGAAGCTTATGTTGCCTCTGAACACTGATTAAACAATCCAGCAAATTTACCCAAGAAGCACACCATGAACCTTTTACAGTTCTGAATAAGTGATTCTCACATAGCAAACATATTTAAATGCACAAGGACTAAATCGCTACAGATGTATAAGTAAGCAGTGCTTGTGCTTGAATGGAATTATTGAAGAATAACTGACAAACTGTAAGCTGTAGCAAACACTTTTCAATTTCTAAAGTGTTCTGAGTGGCTGTCTGAGAGTTGCTGTCTGGTTTCTGTGGTGTTTTCGGTGGTTGCTCTGTTAATGGCCATGAAAAAAGCTCATCCTGGTTTCAATCACTTATCAAACTAAAAGTACTTATCATTCATGCAGTAATCATCATTCATGATGAGGGTGAAATTACATTAGGCTTAGGAGTTTGTTCAAATAAGCAAAGTGAGAGTGATGTTTTCTGTAGCAAACACCACTAGTAATAGGAGAGCATAAGTAACTCAAAGCATTTAAGAGCTGAGGAAAAAATTTATAAAACAGCTAAAAGATTTCTTACAAAAAGAGAAACATTGATTTTCCGAAAAAAAGTGATACTTTTCAGCTCTTACATAATGTTCTGCTGTACTGACCCCATTCAAAATCTCTTCAAACCGATCTACACTGCTTCGGAAGATTCCTAAATTATTCACCTCTGTGCTGGGCCTCTGATATGAGACAGAAGATTCTCTTTATGGTCCAGATAAAGACCAGAATTTTTTTTTTTAAATGGACATTGACATTGTTAATGTGTTTTGTCTTGGCGGAATATCTGCTATGCTGCTGTACCAAGACTTGTTACTGACAATACATTGACACATGTAAGAAATACTGCTGCTGCACATATAACATATATGAATAACCCCCATAGCATACAGGAATCACCCTGTAGCAGATCTATACAGGTGGAACTGGGGAAGGTGGACGGTTTCTGGTTTCTCTGCAACCGCTACAGCGAGAACTAGACAAGTATTTTTTTAATTTTGAGCAGCAATCTGCTGATATAAAAAGAACCATTCAGCTGCACCCTGATTTCATTTTATCAGATTGAATTGTAATTGTCATTTTAAAAGTACATGATATGCCAGTATTTCACATCAACTCCCTATTTGCAATATTATTATCTCTTGTTATGGTTGCTACTTCAATAGGTATAATGAGATATTTTTGCATGTTTTGTTGTCAGACTGGTATAAAAAATATTTAACAGAAAAAGCACAACTCTTCTCAAAAAGCAAAATCCAGTGCCTATTTATATCCCCAAGTTTAATACTTAGGGTTTTTGCTTAAATCCCTATCCCTAATGAGCATTTTGCCTTATATAGCAGCAATTACATTTAAGCCTACTTATGGAACTGGGGGTCTTCCATGTGGCTACGATCCAATGCCAGTCCTAATGCATTTGCAAGAAGATTTTTATTTTTTTTACTTTAGAAAAAACTGTCATCGGCACAAACTAAAATATGCAGCTGACAGTGACACAAAGTGGAGGGAGTTATTTTGTGACTCACTTATAAAAATTAGCCAGTCTTGCATTTCCAAAGGTTTCCCAATCACAATAATCCTTCCACGGAGAATTACTCAAACTGACCCGCTTTTTGTCTTTGCTAACCGGACCCCGTCTAGCGTATAAAAACCTCCTCTGCTATCTTGACATTTAGAGAAATCTTATCCAGAGAAGTTTACAGTACACTCAAGAGCACAATGGTGACTTTTTCAAATCGGTTTAAATCTAAATCAATACCAGACTTAAACACAGCTCAGTCTAAGACTCCGCTGGATTTTTGCTGCCTTTCTTCTTCATGTCGACAGCTTCTACTCCAGGGAACCAGATGACTAATCCTAAAAGCTAATCAATAAGAATGGCTAGCGAGCTAGCAAACCCACTCCCGCTAAATGGATTCTTCAGACAAGAGGCATGGGGTAAGCAGTACAGACGCTGAAAAATATTGAATAAGATGACGCAGAGAAGAGCAGAAACCTCCAGCTGAGCGAAGCAGCAGGTGCATGCTAAAAATCTTTTATAAGTGCTTAGACACCTGCTAATCACGTTTTCATATGTCTGGGCTGATATATGTAATGTTTATGTAGTTTTAAGTGTTTCATTGCTCACCACCACCTTTTTGTCAGTAGTACAGTGGTGTGAAAAAGTGTTGGCCCCCTTCCTGATTTTTTATTTTTTTGCATGTTTGTCACACTTTAATGTTTCAGATCATCAAACAAATTTAAATATTAATCAAAGATAACACAAGTAAACACAACATGCAGTTTTTAAATGAAGGGTTTTTTTTATGAAGGGAAAACAAAATCCAAACCCACATGGCCCTGTGTGAAAAAGTGCTTGCCCCTAAGCCTAATAACTGGTTGGGCCACCCTTTAGCAACAACAACTGCAATCAAGCGTTTGCAATAACTTGCAATGAGTCTGTTACAGCGCTGTGGAGGAATTTTGGCCCACTCATCTTGGCAGAATTGTTGTAATTCAGACACATTGGAGGGTTTGAGCATGAACCGCCTTTTTAAGGTCATGCCACAGCATTGTTCATTTTGTTTTTCTTCAGCCATTCAGAGGTGGATTTGCTGGTGTGTTTTGGATCATTGTCCTGCTGCAGAACCCAAGTTCGCTTCAGCTTGAGGTCACGAACAGATGGCCGGACATTGTCCTTCAGGATTTTTTGGTAGACAGCTGAATTCATGGTTCCATTTATCACAGCAAGTCTTCCAGGTCCTGAAGCAGCAAAACAGACCCAGACCATCACACTACCACCACCATATTTTACTGCTGGTATGATGTTCTTTTTCTGAAATGCTGTGTTACTTTTACGCCAGATGTAATGGGACATACACCTTCAAAAAAGTTCAACTTTTGTCTCGTCAGTCCACAGAGTATTTTCCCAAAAGTCTTGGGGATCATCAAGATGTTTTCTGGCAAAACTGAGACGAGCCTTTATGTTCTTTTTGCTCAGCAGCAGCTTTCGTCTTGGAACTCTGCCATGCAGGCCATTTTTGCCCAGTCTCTTTCTTATGGTGGAGTCATGAACACTGACCTTAACTGAGGCAAGTGAGGCCTGCAGTTCTTTAGATGTTGTTGTGGGGTCTTTTGTGAACTCTCGGATGAGTCATCGCTGAGCTCTTGGGGTAATTTTGGTCGACCTGCCACTCCTGGGAAGGTTCACCACTGTTCCATGTTTTCGCCATTTGTGGATAATGGCTCTCACTGTGGTTTGCTGGAGTCCCAAAGCTTTAGAAATGGCTTTATAACCTTTTCCAGACTGATAGATCTCAATTACTTTCTTTCTCATTTGTTCCTGAATTTCTTTGGATCTCAACATGATGTGTTGCTTTTGGGGATCTTTTGGTCTACTTCACTTTGTCAGGCAGGTCCTATTTAAGTTATTTCTTGATTGCGAACAGGTGTGGCAGTAATCAGGCCTGGGTGTGGCTAGAGAAACTGAACTCAGGTTTGATAAACCACAGTTATGTTTAAACGGGGGGGGGGGGGGGGGGGGGGGGGTGCACTTGTGTTATCTTTGATTAATATTTAAATTTGATTGATGATCTGAAACATTAAAGTGTGACAAACATGCAAAAAAATTAAAAAATCAGGAAGAGGGCCAACACTTTTTCACACCACTGTATATACACTCACCGGCCACTTTATTAGGTACACCTGTTCAATTGCTTGGTAACACAAATTGCTAATCTGCCAATCACATGGCAGCAACTCAATGCATTTAGGCATCTAGATGTGGTGAAGACATCTTGCTGAAGTTCAAACCAAGCATCAAAATGGAGAAGAAAGGGGATTTAAGTGACTTTGAACGTGGAATGGTTGTTGGTGCCAGACCGGCTGTCTGAGTATTTCAAAAACTGCTGATCTACTACGCACAACCGTCTCTAGGGTTTACAGAGAATTGTCCGAAAAAGAGAAAATATTCAGTGAGCGGCAGTTGTATGGACGAAAATGCCTTGTTGATGTCAGAGGAGAATGGGTAGACTGGTTAGAGATGATAGAAAGGCAACAGTAACTCAAATAACCACTTGTTACAACCAAGGTATGCAGAATACCATCTCTGAACGCACAACACGTCGAACCCTGAAGCAGATGGGCTACAGCAACAGAAGACCACACCGGGTGCCGCTCCTGTCAGCAAAGAACAGGAAACGGAGGCAACAATTCGCACAGGCTCACCAAAATTGGACAATAGAAGATTGGAAAAACGTTGCCTGGTCTGATGAGTCTCGATTTCTGCTGCAACATTCAGATGTTAGGGTCAGATGCATGGATCCATCCTGCCTTGTCTCAACGGTTCAGGCTGGTGGTGGTGGTGTAATGGTGTGGGGGATATTTTCTTGGCACACTTTGGGCCCCTTAGTACCAATTGAGTATCGTTTAAACGCCACAGACTACCTGAGTATTGTTGCTGACCATGTCCATCCCTTTATGACTACAGTGTACCCATCTTCTGATGGCTACTTCCAGCAGGATAATGCACCATGTCACAAGTTCAAATCATCTAAGACTGGTTTCTTGAACATGACAATGAGTTCACTTTACTCAAATGGCCTCCACAGTCACCAGATCTCAATCCAGTAGAGCACCTTTGGGATGTGGTGGAACAGGAGATTCGCATCATGGATGTGCAGCTGACAAATCTGCAGCAACTGCGTGATGCCATCATGTCAATATGGACCAAAATCTCTGAGGAATGTTTCCAACACCTTGTTGAATCTATGCCATGAAGAATTAAGGCAGTTCTGAAGGCAAAAGGGGGTCCAATCCGGTACTAGCAAGGTGTACCTAATAAAGTGGCCGGTGAGTGTATACACAGATTACACACACAATGTTTAATTATACCCGTTTGCATTGTGAGGAATCTCTGAGATAAACAAAATGAGAAAGACACAGAGCCAAAACCTCATCAAGCCAGTCTTTGTACAGCAAAAATATACAAAATGGACCAAATACACACCCTGATTTTGTGTAACTCGTTCAAACACGTGCAGGCACTGTAGTTCACCTTGAATCTGTCAGAAAAAATGAGTCACCAGCCCTACAGGGCATGTCCTGTCAGTACCAACAGGAATGTCACCGCAAACGCGGATGAGTCAATATTAGAATAGGGTAATATACTCTGAAATTAAGTTTGCAGTCAACACAAACCGCTCATTGCAGGTTACTTCTAAATGAGTCTCTGATCTGCTGCACACTTATAGCAATCATGTTCATATCATTCTAAATCAGAGTATTGAGAAATCATGAAAGCTTTCAAAAACAGATTCAGGTCACACTTCAATCCAAATAATAATGCATTATTCAATAATGCATTATTATATTATTAATTTTAATTGCATGTTTTTTCTATTATTTATTTATTTGCATAATTTGTATTGCATGACAATTAAACAAATACATTATAAATTATATATAATAATTTTTTTTTGCACAATGATTATACATTGTCGTAGTTGTTTATAGCTTTTAATTTATATTGATTTAAATAAAAAACAAAAAAATATTTTATAAAAACTGCGGGGTGTCCTTAATTATAAATATAATATAATAATATATATTATAATATATAAAATAAAAATATATTATATTATACATATAATATAAAAATAATGTATATTAAAAAAATCATTTACTTTTTTCGTTACAAAATATACTCTGGACATGATTTATATGATTTGCTCATTAGAGATAATCAATTAAATTCATGAAATGAGGCAAATGTGGTAGATTTATAGGTGTTGTAATACCTTTCACTGCATCTTCTTATCGCTATCCGTGTGCATAACATCACTGACTGACACAGATGCCAGGACAAACAGTTTCAGCAAATAAACAAAGCTTTATTTTTTCTCTGTGTGTGTCATCTGCCCAGATCGCTGGATTACCAAAATCTGTTCACGCCCACAAGCCACTAATGAATAAACATATTTCTGAAAACGAGATGTGAGATTTTCTCTTTATTTATGTCTGTCTTTTTCCTCTCTGCTTTTCTTCTCTCCTCGTCTCTCTGCCTGACTTGACTTCAAAAAGGCATTTGATTTCTGTTTGCTACTGAGGGACTGGATGACTTTAATGTGATAAAGAGAAAAGCAGCGTTAAATTGCAATGAAATCAGCGTGAGCTGCAAATACGAGCCATTGGGTCACGATCTGCTCGTGATAGCAAATGTGAGTTTGTTTGCATCTGCAGTGACTCTGAGGGTTATTTAAAGACTCCAGCTTTAGTGCTGTGCGCATTGTTATGTATGCATATGCATGTAAGAGATAAAAAAAGAGGTGTTTTTCTACACAGACATAAACTGTGAATCTATGAGACTGGAGAAACCATGTTATTGCTTCAGCCTGTTTTAAATGTACAATGCATATATCTTCATCAAAGGGAGATTTCCGTTCTCATTCAGTTTTCCAAAAATAATGCATATTCTTAAGCACTACTGCCCTCAGAGGAAATAAAGTAGCTGCAACATAATTCATGAACTTCCCATTTCCTTTTGCACAATAAACGTCCCTGTTTCTGTACAAATCTATAAATTGATGACCCATAAACCATCATTTACACATGAAAGAGGCTTCTTTGATTTCCATACTCAGTATGCAGAGAACTCTTTAATTCTTAAATGGCTTTTTTTTTTTTTAAATACACCTTTTCATCTGTATGAATGCATTTATACTGACAATATTCTTGTATGCTTCAACTGTTGACCTTTTCCTGCTGCCTTCCTGTGTTTATTTCCATGCAGAAATCATAGCTTAACACTTCACTTTGAATACCACTGGTGTTTTTGTGTTATGAACCGCAGCATACTATTGCTTTTATCATTATATGTGCCATATACCTTAAGCATAAGCATTCACACTGACCTGGAGGCAGGTAGTTGCAGTAGCCACTGGAGTTTACTACAATATTCGATTTGAAGGTGGAGTCAAACTCGTCATCTGCACTGCAAATGGAGAAAGGGCGCATATATTAGACATTTTATGTTGGGTATCAGGAAATATTATAAGCCAGATTTGAACAATGAGCACCAAACATTAATGTTCACATTTAAAAAATACCAAGTCAATTTAAGTAGTCATCAGATTAACTCAAAATGAAAGCTAAATATGAGAAATGATCCCTGTGGTTCATAAGGTTATAGCAAGGTACGAATGAATAATGTCCTTTTCAGAAATTAGCTTAAGGCCATGATTAAATTTAATGTACTACTAAGTAGCAAGCTCCCAAGTGAATCAGCTCTGATTTTTTTTTAAAAACGGAGAGTCTACAGCGAAGGATGTTAATAGGCTGTTTGGACACCAGCTCTTCGACTAAACGATCTGCTTTTGCCCAAGGACCAAATTTTCAGTTCAATGATCTGTAGTTGCTCTTCTGTTTAGCCCCACACTTTGAATTATGGCCCCAATACCGCAATCCTCAATCACACACACACAAACTAACATCTGCTGATTCCAGTCCCCAAGGATTCTTTGCCCAAGCACACGCATATAGCCATTTTTGATGATCATTTCACTGAAGGATTTTCTTCTTATTCTGAAGTGTCTGCCTGCATGATCACTGTAATTACTGGATTTCAAATCTATTACTTCATATCTCGTTGAAGGATATACCATATACACTTATTTTTCCAAAGTGACTTACAAATAAGAATATAGGTCCTCAGATACAGGATGCAAAATGAAAATGTATCCCCCAAAAGAAAAGCAAAACAAAGCCACCTTACAAAGTGAGAATAATACTATTCAACGTAATAATATGAATAGAAAAAAATTCTAGTTTCAGTAATAGAAATGCTTATATACCTATTGTAGAGCAGGATGTCTGGTGTCCACACTTGGTCTGTGGTGAAGCGAAGGTTTTTGACACCTGGGTACTCAGATTGGTTCCACTGCAGATAATGATCATACCAGTGCTGAGGAATATATAAAGTGTGAATATAATATATGAATATAAAAAACTGTGTCAGCCGTCTCAACACATGTACATGTATTCAATTAGTATGCTTTATAAGGCCAGATTTAATATTTTGACTTTATAGAAAAAAATTACAGTGAGGCACTTAAAATGGAAGTGAATGGGGTAGATTTTTTGAAAAATGTATCATTTTAGAAAAGAAAAACATAAAATATGTTAAAATTAATGTGTTATTTGAGCTTTAAAGATGTCTAAATCATAAATTTAAAGTTGTTTTAAGAGTGACATTCTCATGTCAACAAAGGTTTGTGGCTTTACTATTAATAAAGTGAGTATTTTAATATTTATGGATTGGCCCCATTTACTTCCATTGTAAGTGCCTCACTGTAACCCAGATTGTCCTTTTTTTCTTTCTTTCTTTTTTTTTTTTTTACAACAAGTGGAATCAACATTATGCTACAAATGCCACAAATCTGTACTGAACCCAGAACAATTGATGTCCTAGATATACTGATATATCATTAGGACACTTAGTTAAGCAAAACTACTAACTGATGTGGCTTACCATGTTAAGCCAGACATTGGTGGTCAGTACTTGATTTTTCTCATCCTGTATGAGCAAGAAAAGTTAGAGTTCAAAATCAATTGTGAGCTTAAAAATAAATATCACATAATGACAAATGTAAATACCACTTGTGGAGTGAAATTAAAAGTCAGCCAGTGAAAGCTGGAAACAGATCACCATTTTCAGCTCTAGACAAATTCAAAAAGTATTTTGGACAAAGAGCATCAATATGCTAATAGGTGGTGGCAATAGAAAACAAGGTGAGCCGAAGGGGTAAAAAATATCATGAAACAAATTCGTGGAACACGAATTTCAGACAGGCTCAGAGAGCAGTATGCAGAGCATTTGAGAAGTATATTGCAATTAATTTAATGGGTCAATAAAATATGGTTACCAAGGATGCCCCAACAGAAAAAAAAACAAGCGAAGTAGACACAAGACAAGAGGAACTGGACAGAAAAACATCTTGGGGTATCCATACTCCTTACTCCACAACACAAATGAAGGCAAGAAAAAGAGTGGCTTACCACATCCATGATCTGTATCAAGCTCATAGACAGAAAGACAGTGAGAGGTTGAGAGTCGTTTGCAACAGGCCTTTCCATGCGGTTATAATCCTTCAGGAGGTTCTTCAACAGGGTCCGCTGGTATGGACCTTGCACCGACACTGACAGAAAGACATGAATGTACTGTACAGCCCAGAACAGAACAGAGACTTCAAAACAAGACATTTATTCACTGAGCCGAGATAGAATGATAGACAGATAGAACGATAAAACAACAGTCAGTCAGACAGACAGATAGATAGCAGTGTTGGGAAGTAACTAGTTACATGTAACGGAATTACGTAATTTAATTACATAATAAAAGTAACTGTAATCAGTTACAATTACTGAGAAAAAATATGTAATTAAATTACAGTTACTTATGAAAATGTTAAGTATTACAAAGGGGTTACATCTGATTTTTTTTTTTTTTTCACACACACTCCAGCATACAGATTGAATTGATTTCTTTCATAAATTGCAGTGAGTGCTCTAAAATATGAAACACTAAATGTTTCAGGAGTTTATAATATGCTTATTTGATAACTTTTATTTCCTATATGGGTTTATGTATATGCTTTATTTTTTTAAGATTAACTCTTTTGTTAAAGGCATTGTTAGATTCTGTCATAGCTATGCAAAGATTGGATTCAAAAACAGTATCATAGACATAGCCATTAAACTATTATGATTTTAAATATGTATTTAACCTCAGAATGATTTTAAAGTAAGTATTATTTTGTGGTAGCTGTGCTTCAAAGGGGACATCGGATGCCTATTTTCCACAAGGTGGTATGATTCTTTAGGGTCATTAAAATCATTATAATCATTAAAAAATATATAAAGTGTGAGACTTGCTATACTTCTGGAGGAGCAGCTGGATCATGAAATATTGGTACTTATCCATTCTTGAGTTTTAACTTTTTAACAAAACTTGCCTTGAATTGTTCCTCATTCAGAAAGAAAAGGAGAAAATGATTTGCGCAGACATCAACAAATTTAGGAGTATTCGTTGGCGCATTACCATCAATTACAATCGATGTCTGGAGAAAATTAGGACTCTTATATTCTTCTACATCTAACAACAAAACACCTGCATTGCTTACAAGACATTGGTGTCGCTACAGTTGCTCATGCGCAGAGAAAATGACAGACTTCGTACAACTGGCTGAGGATGGAAATATGCTAATATGGGACAGTACATCAGAGGTTGTGGGAGGGGCCTGAGCAATATGACATCATATTGGCTTGATAACTTTTTGGGGATTAAAAAAGGATTTGTAGAGTGGTTGTGTCTACGCACTACTAAGACACATTTATATGCAAATGAAGATATATTGCATCCGATGTCTCCTTTAAAATTAAAATATTACAGTCTTCATTCAAGTGATGAAGGATTTTGAAAGTCTGACAGAAATAAGTGTGGAGCACTACTGTAAGGTTAACCCTGCCTGCTTTACAGTTTCCAAATGATTAACAGTTGAAAACATAGAAATTTCTAAAAGTAATCAAATGTAATCAGTTACATTAATAAAGTAATTTAAAAGTTACGCTACTTATTACATTTTAAGTAGGGTAACTTGTAATATGTAACCTTTCACATTTCCAAAGTAACCTTCCCAACACTGATAGATAGATAGATAGATAGATAGATAGATAGATAGATAGATAGATAGATAGATAGATAGATAGATAGATAGATAGATAGATAGATAGATAGATAGATAGATAGATAGATAGATAGATAGATAGATAGATAGATAGATGGACTGAATGTTAATAGAGGTGAGGTGTAAGGGGGGCTATAAAGTATCTCTCAGATATATGCCACCTTTGCCAATTGCTAATTAGTGTCATTAGCTTTTATCTTAAATTTTGCTGTCATAAATTGTTAAGAAGTACATCTGTGAAGGACCAGAGTTTAAAAACGCAATTATTTCTGCCTAATAGCCCCAGAATAGAGGTTTAAAAGCTGCGTGAAGAGTGTGTGTATGTGCATGGCATGTGTGGAAATGATATGACTGAAGACTGAAAAGAAATGTAATATTTAAAAGCAAGAATGGACCCGCTCTTGAATTTATTAGTCTCATTCACACTAGAAAAGCAGTATTAGCCTTCAGCCACAACAACAGGCTTAATCTCATCAGATTCCCACTGGCATTCTCAACTGACTATGACCACTAGCATCAATGAAAAGAGAATATAGAGCTTGTAGCATTACTGACATGACAAATCCCTCAGGGGCATTCTGTGTTGTTTAGCAAAAGCACCAAGCAATGTTTTTCAGGTACAAAGACATTCCCTAAAGGGCATGAGACTCAAGATAAGCCAAAACCTCCTGGAATACATCATTACTAAGACTAAGACAATAGAAATAAAGGTGGAGGGATGCCATGGTTTACATGAGTGAGGTAAGCAGTGGTGATTGACAGAATTAGAAGAACATGCTCCGCCCACTTACACATCTGAACCTATATTTGAACCTCTCACTCTTCAATCAAAACACCAAATGTGAATATAGTAAGGGTGTAAGTGTCATGTGTTCACCAATACCTTAAGACTCAACCAAGAAGGGTTATTGGACCCAAGAAATAATTTATATTTGAGGATAATTAAATTTAATAGTTAAAATGCTCCTTCATCAATGATCAAAGACTCCATAAGCTTCTATCTGGGAAATATTTGACATGGTTTTACTCATTAAAAACAGAAAGATCAATCCTGGACACATTAAGGAGAAGATATTTATTGCTTTATTGCAGGTTCTGATAAATCATTTCTTGAATTTACAGTAGAGGCAAGTAAATAATAAGACAGAAATATCTGAAGAATGGAAGTTGTAATTTAAACATAGAATGTGCCGATATTAAGCAAATATCTACCTGCTTTTTACAGTTAATATTCTGTTTCGATTCTGATAGACCTCCATTTTTATTGATATTTGTTATTTTTTCTAATATTTAAATAAATATATTCAATCTCTGAAATATTAGGTTGATACTGCATGACTGTTTCATCTTCTATTGAGAAACAATTATATACAAACTTTCACACGCAGCTGCCCTTCATGAAAAATGTTACATTTTTAGTGTTTAAAAAGTGTAATTAATTTTCATATTCAAAAACTCCCTGGACATTGTATAAAATGTAAAGATATCACTGGTTTGATTTCTTTTATTTCTCTGCGGTGTGTTTTAACAAATTAAAATTACAAGTCACATTTCTGAATACTTTGTTGTAAAAGAAAGTGTTAATGCTTCAATAATATTAGTCTATCGTCTACTTAGATCAGAGGAACTTAAAATAGAGTCAGAATAAAGACTAAATCTTAAAATTATTATTGCCATTTTTTCCACACATTACTGGATTCTCTGAAAACACAAAATACAACATAAAAACAGTAAAATCAACAGAAACCAATACTTTTTCAACATTTCCATCAACACACTTCATTTTCTGCAACTGTGAAAACATGAAGACGCTGAATATTCTATGGTGTGACACAATTTAAAAAATTATAAAGAGAATTATATATTAAGAGAATGTACGTGAAACAAATCCAGATGGCCTGGTGTGAGACTGACAACCCAAATAAAAGTTCTGCTTTATGACAGACAGGCGAGAACAGAGGGAAAGAATGAAAGAAAAAATAGAGAGAGGCTTTCCATGGCAGCACACACACACACAAACACACTCCCTCTTTCTACTCCACTGCAGCAACATGTCCACTACAACACCGGAGATCTGAA
The DNA here is from genome assembly GCF_936440315.1 of Barbus barbus. Classification (NCBI taxonomy): domain Eukaryota; kingdom Metazoa; phylum Chordata; class Actinopteri; order Cypriniformes; family Cyprinidae; genus Barbus; species Barbus barbus. Next base: position 23,032,093 of record NC_136755.1, on the reverse strand, counting down.
TCTACAAATGCATTCTGTGCCTCCGTCACCTCCATGCAGTCTATGTTCTCATGGATTTAGAGGAATGAACGAGAGAGAGAGAGAGAGAGAGAGAGAGAGCGAGCGGAGACGGGAGGTGGAGAGAAGGTGCCATTTATGATTGCAGCTTCTAATTCTTCATGGCAAAGCAATTTTGTTTCATTCTGCCTCTCGTTCCCTACGATTTCATCTGATTTTCTCTCTCTCTTGACTGCAACAGTGGTAAAAACACACACACACACACACACACACGTGAAACATCTGGTGGCAAAAGGTTGCCCACAGGCAAACAGGTTTGCAGAGTACACATATGAGAGAACCAAAATATATTAATAATAATAATAAAATAAAAACCCAAGATTTTATGCTGCTTTCTTTCAAAATGTTTGCCTTCTCTTTCCTAAACAATTGTTTCATCCACATATTTATATACTTACATGCATGTGCACATAGTGAGGAACCTACCCTGGATCAAAGCGGAGATCCCACATAGAGTGAAAGCCAAAGAGTGCCACATTCCAGGAGATATGAAGGAAAAGCAGGGCAGAAAAACAGGAATATGTTCGGATATGGAAAGAGGAGAAGGAAATATCCTGGTGGAGTGAAGGAGAGGAGAGGAAAGCAAGAGCTGGCTTGATGCAAGCAGTGGACAGAATAAATGTGGAAGAGAGAGAGGGGGAGAGCGAGAGAAAAAGAGAGAGAGAGAGAGAGAGAGAGACTACCCATGATGTCGGCAAATCGCAGCAAGTGAGAGAAAAGGGGAAAAAAAGACCTGATTGATTCGAGACTCACAAGTCAGCTTTCTCTCCGCCCAAATCTCTGAGATTCCCTAAGAAGGACAGATGAATGTGAAGGAGGATTGGGAATACAAAGGGAGGGAGATCAAGGAAATAAAAGGGGAAAGGGGAAACTGATCTTCCCGTCTACCTAAAATAATCACATTCGGTTAAATCCTACTCTTTCTTTTCTCTCTCTTTGTCCCACTTTCCTTCTCCATCATTTGTGGTTTTATAGAATCGCACAAATTCTCAAAGTGAGGCTATCATCTTCAGAAAAAGTGAAATGTGTCACAGCAGAAAAACTTTTGTTAGCCTATATAAAAGATTTTCTTTTCAGAAGGTATACGCATTGCTGGATTTGGGGGTTTTATCATTTTAATATATCATAGGCTAAGTTTGATTTTAAAAAGAAATTCTAATTTGATTCAACAAGGCTGCATTATATTCAACAAAAATGACAGCAGCACAATTGTTTGAAACATTGTTAATAATGAGAAATTATTCTTGAGCACCAAATCAGTATATTAGAATTTCTGAAGACTGGCGTATTGACTGCTAAAAATTCATCTTTGCCATCACAGGAATAAATTACATTTTAAAATGTATTAAAATAGAATTGTGTTTTACATGTTTTACTGTGACTCAGAAAAGCTAGACACAATGTGGGCTGATTGCTTTTTTTTTACAGTGTGAAATTTACCAAATATACAAAACAAATGGTGAGGTATACCGTTAGAGTCAAGCATGTCCAGGCATGCTTGTGTGTGTGTGTGTGTGTGTGTGTGTGTTAATGGGATAATGGAGATTATGGTGGAGGGGGTTTAATTGAGGAAGTGCTGGGATATGCAAGTGGCACACAGTAGCTAATGTGCTTAGTTAAACTCCTCCTCTCATTCGTCCTGACAAAGTGCTGAGACAGGGGCTGGGGAATGGGAAACCAGAGAGCGAGTGAGAGCCCTATAATAGATTACCCTATTACTACAGATGCCCTTCGGTAGCCTCTTCACATGGGGAGGGAGTCGAGGTGAGCGGAACCCACAGTCAGGCATCTGGAGAGGCTTTCACACCCCACTGCTCTCTGAGAGAAAGCCTAACCGCGGTTTAACATATAGATATGTCATGGAAAACAAGTGTTTAATATATCAAAGACAGCGGCATTAAAAATTATGATGCCGAAATGTTTGATTGCATTTAGCAGGAGGATTTACCTGTCCAGTTTTAGGTCTTATTGTTTTTTTGTTTAGTTTTTTTGTTTTTAAAAAGAGTGCTTAAATGCTCTTCAGAGTATGTGGAAACCTAAAGTCTATCAGGAATTGATTGGACTGTGAAAACTGGCCATGGCATAACAGAATGGAGCCAGTCCTGAATGTGAGTTTAGGTATTGTCGAGGCTGAAAGTAAAGCATCTCATTGTAAGGCAACGGCAACACTAAATAATGGCAACAAAAAATATGAGGCTATTGTTTAAAGCCAGGTAGAGTTCACCCCCCCCCAAAAAAAAAGACAAGAAAAATCTGTCATGATTTACTTGTCCTTCACTTGTTCCAAGCTGGTATGAATTTCTTTCTTCTATTAACACAGAAGAGGATAAATCGAATAATGTTGTAACCAAACATTTGAGGGTAGCACTGACTTCCATAATAATATGGAGAAAAAAATATTATGGAAGTTAATGTCAGCTGTTTGGTTACCAACATTCTTCTAAATATCCTCTTTTGTGCTCAACAAAAGGAGGAAACTCCTTTTAGATGCCAAGGACCCCTAAATATGATCATCCTCATGTGAGGGACCCCCATCCTAAAATCTAAAGCATTCTACATAGTTTAATGTATAAACATACAATTTATTCTATAAAATTATAATATGTCTAAAATATTTTGAAATTATTTGGTTTCCTCATTATAATAAGTGGCCTACTGTTAGATATATTTTTTTATTATTGTTATTTCAATCAAATGTATATCTAGTATTTATTTTAATAAATGTAACTATTGTTTGCATTTAAATTAATGTATTTGTAATAAATATAATAGTTTGTGCTGTGCAATATATTGATTTTATATTGCTTTTCTTTTTCTGCCAACAGAGTGTGTTTTGATGATGAATAACAAACCACTCAAAATGCATATGCAGTCGAAACAGAAAACCACATGTGCTAAAACAAAAGGCCAAAGCGGACTTCTTGGTTTCAGATTTTCTGACACGATGTGGTCATTTTGGGAACTGCGTTTGTACAGAACGGTTGAAGCTGGCCTCTTGCTCTAGTATGAAATAGAGACCAAAGTGTGTGGTATTTAGACTAATGTTCTTCATAATGGGAAAATTATTATCCGTAGCATGACTGCGTTGTTCCAAAACATGGTTCACAGGAGAACACCATGTGGTAAAGATGCATCCTGATGAATTCTTTAGAAAAAATGATTAGACAATCTATCTATATCTATCTATAATAAGTGAAGGTACTGGAGTGTACTCCTGAAAGCAATCATGAGATCCTCCCATGAGGCTGCAGTTTCATTCCCACAAGGCGTCATTAGCCAGTCACAATTTGCAGTTGATTTGGTTAAGGAGGGACACAGACAATTTAGCCCACTGGTCTCGTTCCTGGAGGGTAGAGAATACAATTGAATTGATTTCATCATATTATCATTCAGGAGCCACTGAAGATAGCAGAGAGAAGGAATCAACTAATGATCTGGGAAACTAAATGACACGACACCACTGCTTCCTGACAAAGGCTGCTATCTGTCAATGTGCTGCACTGTGTAGATGAGTTTGAGTATTCTAGCACAGACACATTACTACACTTTATAGCAGATTATTGACAGTTCATCTCATATACAGTATTGTAAGCCAACCGCTTTTTCTGATGCATCTTTTCAGGTATCACTTTATATTGCAGTCCTTCTCTCAGGTAATGATTAATAAAATGTCATCCGCTGATGCTATTTGAACATTTTCATTCAACACACAGTGGGTTACTATGTTCAATAACCCACTCATCTGGGTCTTTGGTCCCTTGGCCTTGATAATGAATGTCATCTGTATGAGCATTTTATGAATACTGGGAAGATATGCTTTTTGAAAAGCTATTCAGAAATCTTAATGCATTTTTACTACAGGGTTTTATTACATTTAGCCAGAAGCTCAGTAATATGCCTCTTATTAAACAATACTATTTTTAGATGGGTATTTTTCAGTGAAAACATGCAGGCTATTATCTAGTTCTAGGATTTTTCAAATCATAAGCGCTTACCTCCATTCAGTGTTGGTCAAATTAAATACATAAAACCATATATTTTAGCAATATTGCAATTCCTAATGAGATGTATATTTCTATTCAGCAAGGACACAATCAAAAATTACACTATAAAGACTTTTTTGTTACAAAATGTTTCAAATAAATGCACTTTTTAATTTTCCATTCATTAAAGCATCTTGAAAAACAGTTACCACAGAAATATTAAGCAGCATAATAAAAGCCTTGCTGTTTAGATGATATTCGCATTCATGGTGGTGGTGGGTTTCTTGAGCACCATGCCTGCGTATTAAATGGTCTTGATCATTTACTTTGGTAAGGATTGAATAGTTGAAACAGTCAATATTCTGATAAACAACCTAAATTACCTATGTGGATGGAGCATGACATTTTGAATAAAAAGTCATCACAACACCATTGTAGCCCAAACATTTTATTGAGACCGAGACAGAGAGAAAAAGAGACACTAGGTTGGAGGGTGTTCCTGTCAGTTCTTCAGACCTCTATGGGTGATTGGATCATCTACTTCATCTCGTTTGAAATAATCAGGCAGCTGTCACTGAGGCTGGTCCCTCTCCTCCCTCTCTCTCTTTCCCTCTCTCTCCAACCAGAAAACATCTTAATGCTGCTTCCTTCTGAAGGAACACCCTGGAGAAATCAAAATAAAAAGAGGTCGTTATCAGAAACAACAGCTAAGCTCATTATCAACAAAAGTATGAATAACACCCCACAGTGCCCTCAAACATTTGGAAAGAAGTGCACATTCTGTTTTTATACTGTATACTTTTGCATTAAGTTTCATTTCTGTGCATCCAATAAATTTTTTTTTTTTTAAAAGACTTCAAACAGATTTCTAGATTACAAAAAGATCCCACATCCAACTCGCACCATTCACTGGTTAAGCCAATGCTCAAATAAATAGGTCTAATAAAGCTCTATTAAATAGGATCATTAACAAACCAGTGGTTCATTTATAGTTGTCAATACATATTATGCTGGATTAGAAGACAATTTAACATTGAAAACAACTACACACTTCACCAATGCAATTCTTAGCTTTTTGCAATTGGCTATTTGCTTCTGCTAGCACAAAACAACACAAAATTTATATTTCAGAATTCAACCAAATAAAACCGATTATTCCGAAGCAGCACGATGACGTCAATCATCCACGTGAAATACAGCTGAACATCTATTAACATCACCTAAGTGTGTGCAAGATTTTAAAAGGTTTGAAAGATATCAAAGAGACTATAACTACACTACACCGCAGACCTGTGACAATCTAATATGAATAAATATTCAGAAACAATATCATGCACAAAAAACCCATGAAATACTGCAATAATAACAAATTATGGACAGATCAGCTTATTAGCTTTATAAAAACTGACAAATAAAGAATGGGAGAGTTTGAGTTTGGGGGGGAAATCAGCATCTAAACTCCCAATAATGACTGCGAATGCTGACATACTCGATGAGAAATGATTTTAATCTATCATAAACTGAACACAGAGCAAAATAATGTCTGCACCAGTCAGCAGCTGCTAACAAAGCCCTGTCTGTATAGTTCATTTCAATGCTATTCACAATACAGTGCCATTGTTTACCTACGTGGCATCATCACAGGTCTTCCAGCATTAAAAGTACAACTCAGTGTAAGCAAAAATCCCTCATTTCCATTCAAATGACTCCACTAAATTACAGTAATTCTTTACATCCACAGCACATTTGCCAGACAGCATAAAAATTACCATTCTTCTCATTCAAAATATATGTTTACTTTATTATTATTTACATTATTTTATTATCACTATTGCAACAATACTATTGTACTGTAAAAAAAAAAAAGTTTTGAATTCAAATTTTATTTACAGAACAATAATCAAATTAAAATCTATATCGAAGCTACAGTATCAGATACATTTAAGATATTTATTTTGGACGTAGTATGAAATAAATGCATTTTAAACTGCAGCAATTTTTTTTTTTACCTCCGATTTATGCAATTCAGATGGCTCATGAGTCCCAGTGCAGAAAATGCATAAATTTGTATAAATACTATAAAGGCGCATCCCTGATTCTTATAAAGCAATGCTAAACCTATTTTTATTTTAAAATTAGATCTACTACAGTTAATGTCAAACCTCAAGACAATAACTTTAGTAGAATAACAGAAACCCTCATAACCCCAATAACATGGTAACCACCAAACGGCTTACAATTTGATTTCTCCTTTCCACTGTTGATCCTAATCCTGTCTGAGTAAAAACACAAACAAACCTTCTGTGAGTCGAGCTTTGCCTCCGGTGGGCTGACACAGCACAGTTGAGCAACCGACACAAAGCACGACTGTCTGTGCGTGGCTGAACACTGTTGTGATCTTATAACATCCTGAAAACAAGAGAAACATTATTAAGACCATTCAGACACTGACCAATCCAATTATCCAGAATCCTATGAAGGACACTCACCTGGACACTTGACATCCATGAAATAAGAATTGGGACTCTGTACGAGACGCTTCTTCTTGTGGCTCCTCCTCTCCTCCTCAGGGGTCGGGTGCAGCAAATCTTTTGCGAGCTATTTACATAAACAGTATGATTCTACATGAGAAAACTGCCATTAAACACCATTTGACCAGCAACGTCACATAAACATGCATTAAAGTATGGTGAGCATTTTGGGCATTACTGTAGCATTACATGAGATCCAAAAATATTGTCTAGGTAGGCAGATAATTATGTTTTGAGAGAACCATGCAGAAGCCTTTGCGTCTTGATCATTTTCAGTCAATTCTGGCAACTCCAGAAGGCTGCATGAAATCATTTAACGTTAGTCATAAAGCAATTGGTAACTTCTCTCAAGCGCAGGCATTACACAGTTTAGCCGTTTTGAAATATATTTTCATAATATCAGACATTATAAACACATCGACACTTAATCGTGCGTCACAGTACTGTTAAACGTCCATGTTTTGTTGGTTGTATGTGCGCCGCCATCTTGATGCAGGGCGCGAACGCACGCTGCCGAACCATTCAAGACTTAACGCTTATTTTTACGTTCATCTTCTAGTTCACGTGACAACGCGCACATTAAGGTCAGCCATAAGGATATGTTCTTCAACGCGCTTCGATATTTAGGTCTTAATGTCATGAAAGTGGTGTATATTGACATGTTTTTGCTCTCTGGTACTCACTGGCATGTTGGCGAAGATTAAGCCGCTGCCAGAAAGGAAGTTCCAGGCGGAAACAGACGAATATCATCGGACGAGCGCTGATGTGAGCGGAAGTGAGGCATCGGACATAGATCGCAGACATGTTAGTAGAGGCAGATGAGGTCAATAACTGTAATACAAACGAGTTTCATCTTAGGAAAAAATACTTCTTTTGGCCAAGTTTCACATACATCTGTATCTGAAAATAAAACGTATTTTTACAGTTACGTTTTATGTTATTTACTTTTGATCATCGTTGTTATGATGGCTTTATGTGGGCCTATGTTTTGTACTTTTTTATCTATCTATCTATCTATCTATCTATCTATCTATCTATCTATCTATCTATCTATCTATCTATCTATCTATCTGTCTATCTGTCTGTCTGTCTGTCTGTCTGTCTGTCTGTCTGTCTGTCTGTCTGTGTCTGTCTGTCTGTCTGTCTATCTATCATCTGTCTGTCTGTCTGTCTATCTATCTATCATCTGTCTGTCTGTCTGTCTGTCTGTCTGTCTGTCTGTCTATCTATCTATCTATCTATCTATCTATCTATCATCTGTCTGTCTGTCTGTCTGTCTATCATCTGTCTGTCTGTCTGTCTGTCTATCTGTCTGTCTATCTATCATCTGTCTGTCTGTCTGTCTGTCTGTCTGTCTGTCTATCTATCATCTGTCTGTCTGTCTGTCTATCTGTCTGTCTGTCTGTCTATCTATCTATCATCTATCTATCTATCTATCTATCTATCTATCTATCTATCTATCTGTCTGTCTGTCTGTCTGTCTGTCTATCTATCTATCATCTGTCTGTCTGTCTGTCTGTCTGTCTGTCTATCTATCTATCTATCTATCTATCTATCTATCATCTGTCTGTCTGTCTGTCTATCATCTGTCTGTCTGTCTGTCTGTCTGTCTATCTGTCTGTCTATCTATCATCTGTCTGTCTGTCTGTCTGTCTGTCTGTCTATCTATCATCTGTCTGTCTGTCTGTCTATCTGTCTGTCTGTCTGTCTATCTATCTATCTATCTATCTATCTATCATCTATCTATCTATCTATCTATCTATCTATCTATCTATCTATCTGTCTGTCTGTCTGTCTGTCTGTCTATCTATCATCTATCTATCTATCATCTGTCTGTCTGTCTGTCTGTCTGTCTATCTATCTATCTATCTATCTATCTATCTATCATCTGTCTGTCTGTCTGTCTGTCTGTCTATCTATCTATCATCTGTCTGTCTGTCTGTCTATCTGTCTGTCTGTCTGTCTATCTATCTATCTATCTATCTATCTATCTATCTATCTATCTATCTATCTATCTATCTATCTATCTATCTATCTGTCTGTCTGTCTGTCTGTCTGTCTATCTATCATCTGTCTGTCTGTCTGTCTGTCTGTCTATCTATCTATCTATCTATCTATCTATCTATCTATCTGTCTGTCTGTCTGTCTGTCTGTCTGTCTGTCTGTCTATCTATCTATCTATCTATCTATCTGTCTGTCTGTCTGTCTGTCTGTCTATCTATCATCTGTCTGTCTGTCTGTCTGTCTGTCTGTCTATCTATCTATCTATCTATCTATCTGTCTGTCTGTCTGTCTGTCTGTCTGTCTGTCTGTCTGTCTGTCTATCTATCTATCTATCTATCTATCTAGGTATTGTTTTTTCTCATATTGTTAAACATTATTATGCCGTTTGAATAGGCCTAATTAATAGATTAAAAATAAATATAAAAAGGTGCAGAATCTCACAAACTGCTTTATCATGTGTCCTACATATATGTTGGAAAGAAAATTATCCTTATTGTTTCATTAATTCCCTCTAAAACTGTCTTATAAACAAAAATATACCAAAAAGTACCATGATGCTAGGATGTTTTTTGTAATTTGTTTCTTACAATAATAATATAAAAATATTCAGGCGCACGATTATGGCATTAATTCAGTACTATTGACATTGTATAGGCCTCAAAGTATTACAGAGTATTATATTACTATTCGATACTATGGTATTTTTGTAAGCATTGATTTGTGGTGTCTTTCATTTTAGATTCTACAGTTGTTTTTATAACACAAATATATTAATCCATAAGTGTTTCTGTTAATCTTACATTAGAGTACTATTCGTTTCTTTATATGTTAAACTGTTTAATGAGGGGGAAAGTATTGAATTCTGGGGTGGAATATGCAGCTGGTGACGGGAAAGTTCTTTTAGGTGGAAGGTCGTCTCAAGTACGCTAATATTCATAGAGTGAGCAGAAGGTGGAATCAAGACTGCTCACTTCCAGCTAATCATGAGAGACAAGTGTCTGCAGATGTGCCCATCCAGAGACTTCAGGCAGCTGGGGAGCATCATGGTTCACTGCGACTGCTGTAGCAGCTCCTGATCAGCATTCCATAACAGAGAGTTTATCTATAGGGGATCAAGGGCAATTTGCCTACAATAGAATAATGAGATTGCTGAAAGGATCGTGCTGGCTACAAGCCCAGGGTTTACAAAATGTAAAAGCGGATGTTCAGTATGATACATTGGGTGGGTTAAAAATAATTGCCCATTATTCTGGTCTGATTATCTCTAACACATATCATTGAATTTATTCAAAACAACTGGAGTTAAATGGACCAGGTGTATTTCATTAAATTGTGGTCAGGTTATTTACACAGCCACTGAAAATGGCTGCTTTGGTATTAATCTTCAAATGATCTCTAGTACATGTGTGGACTCAAATGGCTGAAATGCAAGAGTGCCTCAGTATGGGAGACAGTTTGATCAAATTCGTATATCCTTATTCTTATAAATAAATAAATGATCAGACATTTGATAAAATGCACAAATGTTATTAACATTGTAAGGTCCACATATTTGGCCCAAAGAAGGTATCCAATGGTGGCTGAAGGTTTCCTGCATGTTTGGTCTTTAAAGTGCACAAAGTTCTTTAATTTAAGTCAAACTCTAATCTGACTCCATTTTATTATTTAATCTGACTCCGTTTTATTTAGTTTGAAATGCCTCGAATTTAGTTTGAAATGCAAATTGGTTGTTTGTCTATTTCTAATTAATATTCTTCTGATATTTGATTATTCTAGTTAACTCTTTGACTTTATATTTACTCTTTCATTCGGGTGCTCATGTCGCTAACAAGGATACAACATAATCTACTAGAGTCAATCATTACAGAGTAAAACAGAATAAGATCAAATGTAACAATTTATTATCAGTCAGGTAAATACTGTATGTGTTATGCCGATTACATAGCCAATTCAGAGATATCAAATCATATCAATACAAAACATCGAATTCTCAAAGATAAATCTACGAGTAAAGGATGCATACCTGACTTTATAAAAATACATAGTGTGAAGTATAAAGACACACCACACTACTGGCTACAGAATCACCCTGAGACAGGAGCTAACAATTGGAATTTGTATTGATCAAGTATACGCATATGCATATGTGTGAGAGAGGCGTTTTCTCGCATTTTCTCTCAGTGGGATGTGGAGACAGATGTCTGTAATGTTAATACACTGTGTGTGTGTGTTGTCCATCTCAGAAGTTCAAAGTGTCTGAGGTTCTGTAAATCTAACAACATAAAATCCCTTTAGTAGTTGTACTGCTTCACGTTAAACACCTAATGTGTGTTTGTTAGAAGACCCACAACAGTTCTGTGGCTCTAGGTAATATTTTCGTTTACACGATTTTTCAAAATCAATACAATATTGTGTCTAATATATACCTAGAGCTGGGTAGATTACTTACAAATTGTAATCCGTTACTGATTCCAGATTACATGACAAAAATTTGTAATCAGTAACGTAATCTGTTACATTACACATGTTAGGTAATATAATCAGATCACTTTTTATTTAACTTGTTTATCACATTGATTTAAATAGCATTATCTTGTACCATAATGATGTAAAAAAAAAATTCATTTACAACATGAAATGCATTACACATTATATTACATCAAGGTTTCCCAAACTAGGGTTCGCAAAGGAACTGCAGGGGGGTTGTGAGTTTAATGAAAAGCTGACAATTAATTAAATCATAAAACATTTAAATTAAAATAAATCATTTTAAAACAAACTCCCTTTCGAGGAAAGTCTCTTCACTCGGCGGCCATATTTGCAAAGCCTCCAGGCAGCTCGTAATGAATGGGGGAATCCTGAAATCTCAAAAACTGCTCGCTGAACTCACAATTAAATTACACTTGTCAAATCAGCAACAAAAATCTGAAATTAATTGCCCCATGAATGTTGTTTCCTGCGCATTTTAGAGTGGCCTTTTATTGTGGCCAGCCTAAGGCACACCTGTGCAATAATCATGCTGTCTAATCAGCATCTTGATATACCACACCTGTGAGGTGGATTATCTCGGCAAAGGAGAAGTGCTCACTAACACAGATTTAGACAAATTTGTGAACAATTTTGAAAGTCTGACAGTGTTGAGTACTACCGTAAGGTTAACCCTGCCTGGTTTACATGTTTTAAAAAGATTTAAAAATTTAGAAAGGTAATCAAAAAGTAATCAAATGTAATCAGTTACATTACTTTAATAAAGTAATTGAAAAGTTACACTACAAAAGTTACACTTATTACACTTTAAATAGGGTAACTTGTAATATTTAACCTATTACATTTCCAAAGTAACCTTCCCAACGCTGGTTACTGCCCAGCTCTGAAATTGTTGTAAACAAATATCACATTTGCAACTAGTCAGTATTCAAAACTCACCTCACCTAAACCTAGAAGATTGATTACTGACAGGCTGTCAAAAACATTTTAGAGAAGAAAAAACTCTTTCAAAGCTGCTACATAGTAACAAATTTCTAATTTGACCACCTTGATAGAAATGAGTGAAAAGTATGATATTTGTCTTTCAAGTGTAGTCAATTTAAAGTCCCAAGTTTCCAGAAAAAAATAATGCTCAAGTAAAGTAGCCTACACAGATCCTCAAAAAGTTTAGGCCTACTTATAAGTAGCCTAGGTAAGTAAGTAGCCTAAATGTATAGGCTAGCCTATACTGTCCACCTCTGCTTTTTATAATACAAAATAAACTGGGGAAAATTTTTTTAATCAAATTCCATATGTCTACAAATAATATAATATTTTCTAAGGTCAATAAAATTTCTTTATCTTGAATATCTTGGCCACCGTCACGGCTACAAACATTAGGCTACCGTTAACAGTAGGGAAAAACTTGCTGATATGAAGGCTATGTCTTTGACAACAACAGCAGTCTTTAAATTTAGTTAATATGCGCCATTTGCCATCTTTTGAAATATTCAGTACAAACTTAATTTAAGCGATGCAACTAACAAATGTTGCACATTTCAACACATATACTGGCTCGTTGGTCTAGGCCTAGGGGTATGATTCTATGATTAGGGTGCGAGAGGTCCCGGGTTCAAATCCTGGACGAGTCCGGAGTTTTAAAGTGAAAAGTGAAGTGACATACTGCCAAGTATGGTGACCCATACTCGGAATTCGTGCTCTGCATTTAACCCATCCAACGTGCACACACACAGCAGTGAACACACACACACCGTGAACACACACCCGGAGCAGTGGGCAGCCATTTATGCTGCGGCGCCCGGGGAGCAGTTGGGGGTTCGGTGCCCTGCTCAAGGGCACCTTAGTGGTATTGAGGGTGGAGAGAGCGCTGGACATTCACTCCCCCCACCTACAATCCCTGCCGGCCCGAGACTCGAACCAGCAACCTTTGGATTACGAGTCTGACTCTCTAACCATTAGGCCACGACTTCCCCTCTACATTTTTGGCTTTTAGTTTTTTTTGGCTTTTAGTTTTAGCACTAAAAGCCAAAAATCCTCTGCAACTGTATTTCATTTCGTATTTAGTCACATACAGCAGCCCAAGGCACCTGTCAGACATCGCAAAGTGTGGTATTATTGTGCAAAAACCTACACATACAGTTCTGAAAAACCCCTTGTGCTTAGGCTATTTATACTTCAAAATAGAAGGTATACCTCAGAGTGTTGTAGCAACATAATTTGTTCTCTGTATTTTTAGTCCCTTTGGTAGGAAATTGTCTCCTATGAATTTAAATTCTATGTAAGACGTGTGAATGTAATGCAAAAAGAAGACAGGACACAAAACAATATTAGTGTGCAGTACGCTACAAAAGGTGTAGGATTTCATTTATAAAACATTTCACTCAAAAAAATTCTTGTAAATCCCACAAATAATTACAAAGAAACATCAAGTAACAGAATGATTTAAACATGACATTTTTAAAGACTGAAATAGTATTACAACTTCAAAAGCCTTTTTCTACCTTCTTGTTCAAACATTTGGCCATAACTGTATTTGTATTTTATTCATTTCTGCCATAACACTGACTTCATTTCATGTTTGCAATGATGTAATGATATCATGTGACAAATAAGGTCATCTAACAATTGTTCATTGCATAATGCACAGTCTTCCATTCTGAATACAGATTTTTTCATAAAATCCTTTGTTTTGGATTGGCGAGATCAGATATCAGTTATTTATCTGCTCCTCCTGGTAGGTGGAGGTGGAAATGGCTCCGTATGGATCCATAACTGTTTGAGCGCAACGCACAATGGTAACAAACAAGAAGAGGCAGAGAAGAAAGAGAAAAACGAGGGCAAAACCCAAATCCACATCGATCTCCAGCCATGATGAAACTGGTGGCACTGGCTGGTCCATCTGCGTCGCTCCAGAGATTGCTAGTGTTGAGAGTCAATTAAAGACCCACCAGACCTTTTAGTTATAGTCTGTGCCAATGTTAAATTGATCTTTCTCTCACAAGGAAATTGAGATGTTATCCACCCTACCTGTGTTATTGTTTCCTTGAAATTGAGTCAAACTCCTTTGGTGGAACTGGGACAGAGTACAATGGCAGTCCCTCTGGCAAATGCACAGTTTCAGTGTTTGTTTGTTTTTTGACAGAAGAGCTTCAGTGTGGCCTTGCGAACTGGATCCCATTCGAGAATGGTTGCTTACGGTGTATGAAGCCACATCACCCTGATTAAAAAGGAACATCATTATCAAATTGAAACAGTAACATCACACAGGCTTTGTAACTAAATATTTGCCACCCACATTTGATGTCAAATTAATTAACTGAAATATAAATAAACTTAACTGGCTCTGTTCCCATTACTTCATCAAGACACAAAAGACATAAAGGAGGAATATTCATGCTAAAGGGTAAGATACTGCCACCCATCACAGTCCTCTAAAGGTGCAGTTACATTACATACATTGTCTTTTTTCAATAGTGTGGCATTGTATAAAGAATTTCTCATACAAAAGTCACTTGCATGGGGAAATCTTTTACACTCGAGAATTTCCTGATCCTGTGGATTCCTATGACTGGGTTTCACCAGCAAAATTTGTGAACTCAACTAAAAGTGTATGGTTTGTTAGGGTAGGACAATATTTGGTCGAGATACAACTTATTTGAAAATCTGGAATCCGAGGGTGCAAAAAAAAAAATACTGAAAAAATTGCCTTTAACGTTGTCCAAATGAAGTCCTTAGCAATGCATATTACTAAAAAAATAAATAAAGTTTTAATATATTCACGGTATAGGAAATTTACAAAATATATTCATGGAACATGATCTTTACTTAATAGCCTAATGATTTTTGGCATAGAAGAAAAATCGATAATTTTGACCCATACAATGTATTGCTACAAATATACCCGTGCTACTTAAGATTGATTTTGTGGTCCAGAGACACAATTGTTCAGTAATTGCAATAGGAATTATTAAAATGAGGAATTTTGAAAGATATCCCCAAGAAGATTTAGTGAGTTAGTCAAGCAGATTCGCTGCGCTGATCAACAGAAAACTACTTGGCTTGAAAGTGACTTGCTTCATACATCGCCACACTATTGACAATAGCAAATTTACCTTTTCAGCCCGCAAAATTTTGCTAATGTAAGGTGACATAACTGATAGGGAACCTCAAAAGTGACAATTGTGAAATCTCCTCCCATAAAGTAGATAGGAAACCCAATGGAGTTAGAATTGCTATGCTAACAATGTGGATGAGATAGCTTGAAGTGGCTAAAATGATCACTTTTATTTTATTTTGGGGTAGGCTACTTGTGAACATTTCTTGTTCTTATTGAAGAGAATCACCTAGGATTTTTTCACTGTGATCTGGGCGAAAACATCCTTTGTCTATTGGAAATAGCACAGCGTTGTATGAAGAACATCTTACACAAGTCAGTGTCAAACCAAGCAGCTTTTTCTTAATAAAGGCCTCCTGAAGCAAATCAATGCGTTTCTGTAAGAAAAATATCCATAATTTATAACTTTATAAACCGTAATCTCTAGCTTCTGCTAATGTTGTATGCACGTTCACGAGTGGACGGGAGTGGCAAGAATATGCTAGTCTTGCGAGAACCAAGTTTTGGTTATAGCAAAGGAAACCCAGTCTCCTCTTGGTTTATATCGAAATCTGACATTTTTCTTTACAAATCCTCATTTTGTACTTCTAATTTGAGACCGGAGTTTTGTTTTGCTCGCTTCCGCTTTAGTCTCTTCTCACCAGAGCTTACGCTACACCGACGTCCTACGTCACCGCTGGAACACCACTCTGTTGCGAACATGATTACAACAGTTATTGGAAGCTAGAGATTATGGTTTATAAAGTTTTAAATATGGATATGTTTCTTACAAAACGCATTGATTCACTTCAGGAGATTTTATTAACCCCCTGGTGCCATGTGGCATACTCTTTTTTTTTTTTTTTGATGGATAGATGCACTTTATTGGACTTCTTTTGGACTTTTGAATAACTCATTCACTGCCATTATAAGGCTACGAAGAGCAAGGACATTTTGAATATAACTCCGACTCTATTTGTCTGAAAGAAGAAAGTAATATGCACCTAGGATGGCTTGAGAGTGAGTAAATCATGGGCTTTTTTCAATTTTGGATGCAAAAATCTCTAATAAGGCGGTATAACTGAAATGGTACCTCAAAAGTGACAAATTTGGCAAAATTTTAGTAGCTCTCTTTATATCAAACAAATAGCACTCCTTATATGAATCATGTAGGAAAGTAAATGGAGTTAGGCTGCTATAAGAAGAATGTGGATGAAATGGCATAAAGTGACTAAAAAAGTCACTTACATTAGACTGATGAAATATTTAATATTTATATACATTATGGACTACAATGCTTAACTTTTAAAGTTAATGTTTCCTCAGTAGGCAGCTCAATAGGTTTTGGAGCAACCACTGTTTCATATATAGGCTAAACGTCTTTTATTTCCAACCTTCGTAAATTTCTTCACCTCCGCACATGCATTGCTTTCTCTTTAACTGCTCATAGACCTCTGGCTACATCTGGTTACCCATGCTAACCTCTACATGATACACCATCTCTGCTCTCCCTCTGAGAGTCTTTCAGTCAAACATCTCCATTCTTCAACTTCACCTGGTCCACCTCCATCAAACAGAGCGTTTGCAAATTTGCGGCCTCCTCCTGGCACCCAAGCCGTTATGAATAGTTTAACAGGAGTTGGATGACATTGTGTTGAGCCTGGCTGTGCCCTTTACCAAGGGCTGTGGTCCAGTCACCCGCCTGGTTCAAATGCGTCCGTAACTCAAGCAGGCCTCAGACCAAAAAGGCAAAGACTCCCACACGTCACACCAAGAGAAAGGAGAAGGAAGGACAAAGAGGAATGTGACGGAGGACAGGAAGGAGAGAGGACGAGAGCAGAAAGACAATACGCAACTGCAATTAAGTTCACCACCAGGGGCAGCGTGAGGGGAAATTGAGTCAATGCAGGGAGGCGATAGCTTTAATTTGATTGGCTGCCAGGCCACATAGAACAATGATGATGTAAAGACATCCTCTCCAGTTAGCAGTCAGCTGATGGTTCCTACACTCGCATTCAGGAGAATGAAGGAGACAACAGGAAACAATAGTTGAGTAAAGTAGAGAGATGGGTGACTTCCAAAACCTCTTATAAATAATAAACAATCCTAAAGAGATTTCATTAGGGTAACAGAATAAAAATGAGCCAATGCACAACTATTCTGGTGCCCCATGGAGGTAGATCTGATTTCAGGTACAACTTGTTTAAAAAAACAACAAAAAAAAAACATGCATTGTTACTGTTCAGGAAAGATATATTTAGTGACATACTAAAACATGTAATTATTTATGGATATATAGATATAACAATTAATGTTAAATAATTACATGTTTTAGTATGTCACTTAATATATCTTTATATATATAATATTAAATTTGAAAGTTGACACACACACATATATTACTTGAAATACTGCCCAATGCTTGTGGTTTTCCAGTAAAAATACACTAATAAAATCATAAAATGTAGAAAAATCTAAATATTAGTTTACTCAGTTTAGTTTGGACTTATTATTACTAATATATCCCAAAAATATGACTGAATGATTATATACTCACTTATGCTCACTCTGGCTGTTTATTTGATGTAAAAAAAATAATAATAATAATAATATTGTGAAATATTACTGCAATTTTAAAAAAGCTGTTTTCTATTTTGTTATATTTTAAATTGTAATTTATTCCTTTGATGCAAAGCTGAATTTTCAGCATCATTACTCCAGTCTTCAGTCACATGCTCCTTCATAAATCATTTTCAATCAGCTGATTTGCTGCTCAAGAAACACACTATTATTGTTATCAATGTTGAAAACAGTTTTTGCTGCTTAATATTTTTTTTTTTATATATATAGTCAAAATAGAATTATTTCCTAATACATAAAATATATCTAAGATATATAGACCACTTATATGGAGGGTTTATCACAAATATAATGCATGTTATATAACATTTTATCGGTTTTGAATTAATTTGGCATCATGCACTCACCTGCTTCCCATGTCCCATCCCATTCTCCTCAGTGAGCCGCACAGACCTTATCTGGATGGATTACAAACTAGCACATGATTAAAATGACCCATAGGCCAGGGTATCATAGAGACATGGAGAGGGAGAGAGAGAGAGATGGATCACTGCTGCCAGCCATGGACATCTGAACTCCAAGCGTACGGCTGCTGTGACCTTTATGTGTGCAGGTAGAAAAGTGACACAGCCACATTACCATAGAGGACCAATTACAATCAGTGTGTGATCATGCTAATTGCTGAACCGAGATCAGATTTCAGCCCATAACCCTACATTTAGACTAAGAGTCATAGCATGGTCGGTAACTGATCTCAGATATTAAAGTGGCAGTTAACTGTAATGTGGTCCAAGGTTCATTACACAGGGGAGTCAGGTAGCCACAACAGTGGAGAGTTTCAGCGGAGGGATCACACACAGGTACCGTGTGGTACAAACATTTTTGGATGTGACAAATCCAAAAACATTTTTAGCATGTTTACATTGCATTTATTTGACTGGCAGATTCTTTCTTAATAAAGTAAGCACAATGGTGGCATTTAAGTATCCATTACTTTTACAGGCATCAAATAAAATGTAAACACAAAGGGCAAATTAGAACATGGTGCTTAATGGTAAATAATATTAACAGAATTGTAAGTATGGATGCACTCTGTAACTACACTTTTGATTTCTAAATGTATTTAACAACAATTGAATGTAAAATCTCTAAATACACTTAAAGCAAAGCAATGATGAAATACACTTAAAGCAAAGCTTCTAAACACAGACAGACACACGTAGCCAATATAAAAAAAAAACATCTAATTCTCTTAACTGTTTTTTTTTTTTTTTGGTAAGAATATTTTTGGCATTTGTGCCCAATTACAAGGACTAAAAGTTTAATATCTGCAGGATCTGCATAAACTTTTTTTTTCTTAATAAAATAAACTAATTCACCAAAGATCAAAAGTGACAAAAACATTTTAGCAAAAATTGCTATTGTTTTGAACTTACTAATCAAAGAATCCTGAAAAAACTACCACTCTTTCCACAAAAACCTTAAGCAGCACAATGGTTTTACAATGATTTCTGTAAGGGTACTGAAGACTGAAGTAACTGCTAAAAATTCAGCTGTGTCATCACAGGAAGAAATTACATTTTAAAATATAATCAAATAGAAAACAGTTATTTGAAATTGTAATAAATATTTCAGAATTGTACTTTTTTACTGCATTTAAATGCAGCTTTGAGCACAAATATAAACTATTTAAAAAACAAGCAGACAAAGAACTCTCATCCACAAGAATCTTTATCTTTCATCATTGAATAATGATGATACAAAATACAACATATAGCACTGGCAGTTGGGACACTGATCAAATTGTTTATGTTTGTGCGGTGGACCCACAGTCGACAGGACGCGGCGAAGGGGAA
This sequence comes from Barbus barbus, assembly GCF_936440315.1. Classification (NCBI taxonomy): domain Eukaryota; kingdom Metazoa; phylum Chordata; class Actinopteri; order Cypriniformes; family Cyprinidae; genus Barbus; species Barbus barbus. Next base: position 23,012,502 of record NC_136755.1, on the reverse strand, counting down.
GGATTGGTCCTGGCACTGGGCCGCGAGGAGAGATGAAGTTGAATGGATGTAAACAGAGAAGGAGTGAGAGAGAGGAGGATGGTTCAGCTTAAAATCTAAAAGGCGATGAGGTCAGGAACACAAGGACAACAAGCACACATGGGAATGACACAGATATAGGTTTACAAATAAGGCACTTGTGACAACATTTGGAAACTTAAAATAACTTTGTAAAGCCAATCTTTCAGTCCCGTTCCACTTGCAAAAATGCATTACACGCTGAGCACCTGTATTGACACGGACTTTCATATATTAACAAAAACTGTTGCTTAAAATTAAAAGAGATCATGTGGAATTGAATATGACACTTAAAAGGATAGTTCACCCAAAAATGAACATGCCGTCATCATTTATTCACCTTAAAAACTTTATTCTGAGAACATACAAGATTTCAACTATTTTTGTCCATACAATTAAAGTCAATGGCATCCAGTGTTGTTTGCACCCCAAATTTCTTTTGTTGTCCACAGAAGAAAAGTCAGGTCAAGAGTAAATAATGACAATGTTCATTTTAGGGTGAACTGAGCCTTTAAGGTTTAACATGATCTCATGTAAAGCAACAGACACTGGGCAAAGAGTACATACTGGAAGACATATTGGATCATTTCCATAACTTTTTCTCAAAACTATGGGATCCATTTCCCATAAATACCAAAAATGCAAGCCAGAGTTTCAATTATGTCAAACAGTTTGCTAACAACACAATCGTTATAATGCATTTTACATTAGACTGAGAGTTACAAAGTGCATCCAGCACTCAATACTGATTGTTATTGTAATTATTCATCATAGAAAATGGAAGAAAAAACCCCCACTAACTACAGGTTCTCCTGCCAAGTCCTTTGTTTTTGCTTTTTACAAAGTCATTTTCCACATACTGCATAAATTATCAGCTTATCAGGTTTGCTGAAAAAATATGGACCTTAAATAAAAATAATCTTAAATGAAAATCCAGAAAAAAAAACACTAAAATAACTAATATATTTAAGAATGCATTTTTAACAGAAATGTCCAACACAACGACCAACACAGATTAGATATGAGATTCTTTCACACACACACATTTGTTGCTTCGTTACAAACTCGAAATGCAAAAAGCAGCACACTGATTCAGTGCCTTTGAGATGGGATATCACGGCAAAACAAATCTTTATAGAGTCTTTGCGTCTCTGTAAAGAGGTAGTGTTGCAAGACTGGGTCAGTAATGTTTATTAGTGCAGCTGGATTGGGGAAAGATCAAGTTTTCTAAGTAAAGCAGGTGTGTGAAGGTCACTTGGTGAGACTGTTATTATATAGTAAACAAATGGGTGACAAAATGAAAAATTCCAGTCAGTTTCAGTACAGTTGACCAGATAAAACATGCCACAACATATTACTGACAAGTAAAGGGAGGATAATAGTGTGTGTGATGCCCAAAAGACAAAAAGGAAATGAAACGTATGAATAGCAGTACAACTTTGTACTAATAAGGCACTAAACACGTAATAAACTGGAGGAAATATTTTCAGTAAAGCAAGTGAATGTTGGATTCACTAACATTAGACAAGACCCTGAACAAACAAAAGGGTTATTTAATGATACGGTGCCTATTAATAGTGTTTTAAATAGGTTGCAAGGGGAAAGAAGTTATATCGTTCGTCTTTTACAAAGTATGTCCGTTTCCCAAAATTTGTATCATATATATATATATATATATATATCTACATGTATTGTGAGCGTGTGTTTGCTCTGGGCCTTTTCAATCCATCAAACACCCCTGGCATTAGATTATTGGTCTGGTCCGTGTGTACAGGAAGGGGAGTGTTGTACCTCCTCTCTCGTCTCTGCTAGTAATCACTCAGTCTTGCGATGATGGTTGTTGTTTAGAGGAGAGTGGCCGTTCTGGACTGGTCCATTTTTCATTGGCGCTTTCCTGTCTTCCTGTTCTTCCTCATCCTCCTCAGAGTCTGTTTCTTCTCGGTCACTCCTCTCGTCCTCCACAATATTCTGTAGCATGACAAATGAACAGTGATGAAGCTTTAAAATCCTTGCAAGTCATACTTCTTACAATTTTATGCAATTATTTCTGCCTGAATCACTTCAAAAAGCAGTTCATAGAAAAATGAAAGTGGAGTCATCATTTACTTACACTACACTCATGTAGCTCCAAACTAACAGAACTTTCTTTCTTGTGTGGAACACAAAAGGACTTATTTTGAAGAATGACCAAGCTGCACTGTTTCGTAGAATTAATTGGATGGAAACCAGAAATAGCGATGGTCATAATTGTACGGAGAACAGCAGCTTGGACAATCTGCTATATATCTTTTGATTTTTTGAAAGTGAGCCAACCATTTAAAGTGAAATACTAAAACACATTTTTGTTGAGATGTTACCAGATATAGAAACTTTTGGGGGTTGTTAAGATTTTTTTTATGTTTCTGAAGGAAGTCTCTTATGTTCCCCAAAGCTGCATTTATTTGATCAAAAAATACAGTAATACTGTGAAATATTATTACCATTTCATTTTATTTCAACATATTTTACACTGTAATTTATTCCTGTGATGGTAAAGCTGAATTTTCAGCAACATTACTCCAGTCTTCAGTGTCATGTGATCCTTCAAAAATCATTCTAATATGCTGATTTGCTGCTCAAGAGACAATACTTATTACTAATATTGTAAACAGTTTTTGTAGAAATATTTGCGTAAATTAAGATTCTTTGATGGATGGAAAGTTCAAAAGAACATTTATTTTAAAAAGGAAATTGGTTGTAACTAGTAACATTATAAATGTCTTTACTATAACTTTATCAATTAAATGCATCCTTGCTGAATAACAAAAATATGAATTTATTTTATAAAAAGAGAACTGTGACCCCAAATGTTTGAACATTAGTGTATGTACATGACAGAAGATGATACATGAACATTGATAGATAATGTTAGAATCCAATATATCTATCTATAATTTTAAGAGGAAAATGTAAATTTATGGGATCTTCTCTATCTGAAACCAGCTGACAGAACTATAGTGCATAAAATGTCAAAATATAATATCCAAAGTAGTCCAGTCTGTGCTGGATAGCTTACATTGCCTGGCAAGAATTTGATGGCCATACGCAGAATGAGTACGGCCCAGAAGATGTGCAGACACTGCAGCACAAACAGCAGCCCATTAAAGAAGTAATATCCAAAGAACGGAGGATAAACTGTCACCGGATACACCCAAGTACAATGCAAAATCCTGAGAGACACAAAAAAAGAAGAGAGAAAGCAAGAGTTTAACATCTGAAATTTACCTAGCAATGAAGAAAAGAAAAAAGGCATCTGGAGTTCGTTTTCGCAAAGATTTATATTAAAATGTGTGACATTTCAACCAAACTTTGAGACCTATTTATAGAGCTGGCATTTGATATTCTAGAAGCAAATCATTTGATATCTCTTGACAAATACAGAGAGTGGGTCAAGAGAAATGCATGATTTATATCTTGGGATCAAAATAGAAAATTAGCCAACTCACCAAAATGGGAAGATGACGAGTCTGGTGATGATGAAGATGACAGCAAATAAGATGAATATATAGTTGCACGCTTTTCTCCAGCCGGCGTAGTTAAACATTTTGGCAGACTGTTGGGACAGACAGAGATGGGACATGTCTGTGACTCTTGCACACAAGCACCACTAGCAGGCAGTGTTTCACACCTGCATTAATAACCCTGACTAGTACATACTGAAGATGTACTGAATCAATTTAGCCATTTACAAGAGCGACATGACTTCACAAGCACACGAAACTCAGTAACACCAACACAAAATATTTGTCATACAATTATGGATATCATGTAATGGACATGACTTTGAGTGTGTATCATCTAGATGTAAATGTCACAAAAGCCAAATATGTAAACAAGACCTATGTGATAAAATTATTTGTTCACAGAAATTGAGGAAAAACACATTACAATCACAAAGTATGTCTGCGAAACACTCGTTTACTCAATCTCCTCAGAGAAAACTATTCACTAGAGCATTCTATTAAAACAATCTGATGTGTGGCTTTCTCTTAACATGCATTTATTATGATATTGCAAATGTTTGAAAGACATTTTCTATCTGTGTTGAAGTGTAACGAGGTCAAAGCTTCACAGTCTCTACATGAATGTTCTTCAGATGTTCCATTACCTCCAGCAGATAGTCGGAGGCGTCGTGCACCAGCATAATGAGGGTTCCTGCTCTGATGTAGTTCACACACCAGGAGAAACTAATCAACAGGATGGTGGCAACATGGTGCACTATTTGTTCTTTAAAGTCCTGAAGGAAAGAGAACGAGAGAAAATATTATCTTACCTACAAAATAACGCAATGGTTATGGACTTATGCCATAGTACGGCCATGGTTTATAGTATGTACCATGTTAATAACATAAATATGGTAATTCTTCAGTAATATGGTTCACCATCGATCAAAGGTTTTGGGTCGGTAAGATTTTTGTGTTTAGGAAAGAAGTCTCTTGTGCTCATCAATGCTGCATTTATTTGATCAGAAATGCATATAAATTGAAGGGACTGAATTTGGATTTCAACATGCTCTGTTGGAGAATATTAGCATGATATTGCCAAAGCTTTAGACTCAAAGTTCAGGATGAGCACAATAGACTGGGTGACTGATTTATCAAACCATCACTTTAAATAGGTGACCTATTAAAATTCAGTTTGTGAAAATACCACCAGGTGACATTCGATCTGTTGGATTTCATTATCTCAGGCAGGTGACTTTTTTCATGTTGGATAAAGCTTGATTTGATGCACAACGCAAATGTAAATTGGTTTTGTGTGGATATATCATCTTATTGGGTTCTCAAATGTTCCCACAAACTTTAGAAAGAATGAGCATTGATGCATCATCTTGGTTCAGCTCGGTTATAAAGCTTTATTTGCCCAGAAGTTCAATGAATAGCACTAAACATGAGATGCTCTCCATGAACAGATTTGAAAGATAAACTGTTTAGCCCAAGTTAGTTTTAGCTGGTTTAAAAGGGGTTTGCCAAGCTGGTCTGAAAAGTGTCTAAAATCTGCCAAAAGAGTAGCAAAGACAAGCAAACCAGCTTAGGCTGTTTTTTCAGCAGGGCTTATAATAAATCATTGGGCAAGTGATGTAAAACCGCCGATAAACCTAATCCTGCTGTACTTTTACTGTTCACTAATGCTTTGTGGAATGACTAGAGTTCTCTCTGTGCTGGAAACGGACTATAAAAATCCAAATTAATGTTATTAACAAAGGGCTCTGTGAGATGAGAGATTTTCCACAGATGTGCAAGTAAAATATTAACCATCTTCAAATGCGCACACACAAACACAGCAGGTAACACTCCACATCCAAGCTGGACATCTTGGAAGTCCTTGTGATACTAATATTAAAAACGAATGAATAGTGGGTATTTCTATGAAAAGGATTGATTTATTTTAAGTTTAGGTAGGGTTTTAAGTTTAATGTGTTTGGCTCACTTTTCGCTTGACGTCTGATGCGACGCTGAAGAGGAGGGACATGTAAAAGCCTAGTTCAATCATGTAGTACCAGTACTGAGAAGGCAGCAGCGTCTAGAGAGAGAAACCGAAACATTTTGACAAAACAACAGAACAGTGATGTGGTTAAAAGACGGTGGGTTTTACAAACAACAAATGATTTTACAGATGATTTATTCTGCTGTACATGACCTGAAGCTTTAAGGTGAGGTACTGTGGCATCAGTTTGCATTTGTCTCATGTGAAATTCAAATTTCTACGATCCTCCTTGTTAAAACGTATTTGCATAAGCTAAGCAGTACCAAATTTCACCGAAAGATCATTTTAGATTTAGACAAGATTGTGCAGACACATTTTACACCCACAATCAATAGAAGAATGAAAGAAGAGAACGTACCAGCATTGGAAACCCTGTCCACATCTCCTTCATATCGTAGAACCAAGGTTTCTGCACAACACAAACAATATGAAGACAAAAGGGCTCTCATATTTCATCTCAACAAAAGCGCTGCCGGTCAGAAGTATGACATTACGTGAGAAAACAGGAGGGGTTGTGGCCCACCAGTATGGGTATTTGAACAGCATGCCAGAATTTAGAGAGCAGGTTGGCTGACAGATGATATAATGGTAGATATAAAGCACAAGTCAAACGTTTGCTTGGTTGGTTGGTTGGTGTTTTAACGCCATGCCAGCTGTTGGCTATCATTGGGAACAAGAAGTTGAAATTTGCTTTGGAATAAAACTCTAAAATGGATTAATCAAACATTTAGAGACACTAGATTTTATATTTTTGGTTCTCATGATCTTAACAACATTTTGATCTAAGGTTTTTCTTGCAATTAGTTTTGTAGACAAAGATTATTTGTCCCCCATGTATGGTTTCGGGATTTCTCTTTGAAATTTTCTTTTTGTGTTTGATTTTTGTTTGCACATAACTCCTGCATGTTAATTTGATGACTTTAATATTCAAAAAATGTAGAAAATACTAATAAAAGAATAAGTAGGTTTGTCCAATTTTGCAGAGTGAATGTACATAATTATGAAATATATGTAATCTTAGAAAATAAAGTGTTCATAATATTGTTGAAAAAAAAAATTAGGGATGCAAATGGGAACTCTTCAAATATCTGAGTATTTACCCAAAATGCAATCAAATATTTGAAAACAAAAATGTACATTATCCCTGGACAAAAATAACAACCGTTTTTGGAAACGATACTTGCCAAGAGAAAAATGTTTCATAATACCCACACATCAGCTAATTAATGAGGCCAATATTATAGGAAATACATTTATATTATAAAACAAAGTAGGTTTTGGTGCCAATCATTTTTTTCATGCAAATGAACTCAAAATGGCCAAACACTGATTTATAAGTATATACTACTGTAGAGGAAAAGGGAAGCATGTTTAATACTCACATCAATAAGTGCAGCAAGGCCAGCAATGAAAGCAAGAAGGTAAAAGGTAAATCTCCAACTGTAAGAAAATGCATATTCATTTCAGCAAATAATATTCAGAAGCAAACACATTATCAGCAACATAAACAAAGCCAAGCATCTCTCATATGAACAAATATATATTAATAGTTCAAAAACATTACTTGATCACCAGCCATTCAATTTAAGGATCTAGACTTATTTTTACATTATGGAGTTACTACATACAGTGACAAAATGTACAAAAAGGCGGCAAAAAACCCCAGATACAGTACACTCACAATACAAACACTACTATTACTACTAAGCCCACATCACGACCAACAGCCCCTACAACTGTATTAAAAAGATGCATCTACGACCTACTGTTGTGACTGACAGCTGGAGACGGCATAATAAACTAATTTAAAGGATGTTGCATGCTCAATACAAGTTAAGCACTATCGACGAGCATATGTGGCATAATGTACATTACCACAGACAATAAAAGATGCAGTTAAGTTGTGCACTTACAAGTAATGCACTTTTGAAATATGAAGCTTTTATTTATGTTAAAGCGCCTACATGAATTACATTTGAACTTTAAATTAGTCTAAATTGACATTTGTGTTGTAGGCGCATGGATTTCTAGCCATTCAGTAGTATGAATGTAAAAAGCTTTACATGGTCATGACAGGATAAAGACATGCACAATTAAACTTTGCACAGACAAGGTTAGTAATAACTATCACTTTAGTCTTAGGCTGACAAGTATATTATCAAGAACTGTTCCTTAAAACTGATTGTAACATTTGCTGCTTAGCAGAGTAATTTTATCAGTAATTTTTCAAAATTAAATGAAGAATTATTTACCCTCAAGCCATCAAAGATGTAGATGAGTATATTTCTTCATCAGAACAGATTTGAAGAAATTTAGCATCACATCACTTGCTCACCAATGGATCATTTGCGGTGAATGGGTGCCGTCAGAATGAGAGTTCAAACAGCTGATAAAAACATCATAATAATCGACAAGTAAACCACACCACTCCAGTCCATCAATTACCATCTTGTGAAGTGAAAAACTGCATGCTTACAAAAAATTACATTAAATAAAAAAAATCCGTCATTAAGACATTTTTGACTTTTTTTCTGGCTATACAAGTCCTTCATCTATACTATTGCTTTCACCAGATCAAGCACTGTTTACGAACTAAAACAGTCCAAAACAGGATGGACTTTTTCACTGGAGAAAGCATTATTATAGATTATGGACTGTATTTTGACAAGAAGCGAAGGTTGAAAAGTTAAATCTTAATGATAGGTTTGTTTTGTACAAACATGCAGCTCTTCTCATAACAAGACGCTAATTGATGGACTGGAGTTGTGTGGGTTACGTGGATTATTATTTTGTTTTTATCCGCCGTTTGGACTCTTATTCTGACGGCACCCATTCACTCCAGAACATCCATTGGTGAGTAAGTGAAGTAATGCTAAATTTCTCAAATCTTCTCATGAAGAAACAAACTCATCTGCATCTTGGATGGCCAATAACTTTGTATTGAACACTGTGCATGTGTTGGATGTGGTTCTGAAGCACAAGACAAATAAATGTTGAAATGTCAAGGACAAGACATTAAAGGATCAACCCACAGTTAGTAAAACACATGGGTACATTAGCCAAATTTAGTTTATTAATACCACATACCGTTTCTCCTGTGTGCAATAGCCTTCCTACCACCTAATGGAAAATTGATGTGTTTTTTCTGTTTTACAGTGAATTTCTTGTATAATAATTGCATGTTGTACCACTCAGTACTCAGATTATCAGTGAGCATTGTTACTTAATCATTTTATAATGTTCATGACATTAAGCAAGCTAATAAAATACACAGCATGGTGGAATTTATGGCCATTTATGAAAGGATGGAAATGGGGTTCCAATAGTCTGTGTGTATTGTTCTGTACCTGGCCTCTCTGAACTTCTTCAGCTTGTTTGGTCGCTCTTCATTCCTTCGTCGCCTGAACCATCTGTGGATCTGTCTCTCTGAGTACCCGGTTTTTTTACCTAAACTCTCGATTTCGCTCTGTAGAGTAACAGAGAACATGAAGGGTAACTTAATGGTGAGATATGATTTTAAGGGTATGAGATATGTCGCTGAAGAGTGGACTAAAATAATTCAGCATTGAAAATGTGTGTACATATACACAAGATAGCAAAAACTGACTTGCTGCATACATTTAAAGCAGCTTGTAAATAAGGAAAGATAGAAAAGTAAAGGGTTTTACTGTACTGGTGAATTTGGCAGTGTAATACCTGTTTGGGATTTTTATTTGTGATTCTGAAGTACGACTCCAGCGTGGGATTGTGTGCTGCTCGCACTCTGACTTTCTCCTTTATACCCAAAGCTGAGGCCATTTGAATGGCCACTGTCCTAAATTTGAAAAACAGTATTAAACTTTCAACACTTGAGTTGGAAAAACTGACAACACTGCATCAATATTAACCATATTTAAAACATTGATCATTCAAAGCTAAGTTTTTGAAATGCTAGAGCACTTACAAATGTAAAATGTAATTCAGATTGATTACTGGATCGTTCCAAACAGATTAAATTATATCAAAAACCCTCCTTCTGAGCTCATATATACAATACAGTATGTTTTATTCACTTCATATTACACTACTGTGCTTTCTATGTTTTTAACAAATTCAAAATGGCCACTAAATGTGACACTGACATTTTTTAAACAGCTTTCTCACTAGATGAACAGCATGTGCTAATATGTACACTTCTTATAAAACGTCTATTGCATAAACCATATGTTGCAAATACAATATTGACATTGGTGAAAACCACATAAACACTAATGAACTAATATGCTCAGTAGGTTTCATGCTGACCTCTCAAAGATCTGTCGTATAATGAGGAAGGCGAGGGCGATGGGCAGGGTCACCCAGAGGTCGGATGCCTTGGAGTAGTTGAGACCGTCGCGGCCCTCCAGGTCAGCCCAACCCAGGCCTTCTGGAAACCACAGCCTCTCGTTCCAGAACCACTCGCTCAGCCTGGACAACATCCTGATGCAGAGGAGAAAACAAATATGACACATTCAGATATTTTGAAGACTACTAAAGAAGACCTCATGGGGCATTTTCAAGTGTGAGCTGCTTAACTTGACTTTTAATGATTACTTAAAATGCTTTTTTAATTATATGTACACACACACACACACATACACACATACAGAGATGGGCACAAATACATATAAATGTATTTAAAATAAAAATACAAAATACTGTGTGGGAAAATGTATTTAAATACAAAAACAGTATTTTGTATTTTGAAAATACTCAAAATACATTTGAAATTTGCCATCCAGTGAATGAATGAATGAATATATATATAATAGCTGCTTATTACTCATGTATCCATGTTACATGTCAATAGGTCATGCCCACTAAAAGCTCCACAGATATTTGTGACCCTGGACCACAAAACCAGTCTTAAGTCACTGGGGTATATTTGTAGCAATTAGTGCAGGGCTGTCCAAACTCGGTCCTGGAGGGCCGGTGTCTTGCAGAGTTTAGCTCCAATCCTAATCAAACACACCTGAAGCAGCTAATCAAGCTCTTACTAGGCATACTAGAAGCTTCCATGCAGGTGTGTTGAGGCAAGTTGGAGCTAAACTCTGCAGGAAACCGGCCCTCCAGGACCGAGTTTGGACAGCCCTGAATAGCCAAAAACACATTGTATGGATCAAAATTATAGATTTTTCTTTTAGGCCAAAAATCATTAGGATATAAAGTAATGTTCCATTAAGATATTTTGTAAATTTCCTACTGTAAATAAATCAAAACTTAATTTTTAATTAGTAATATGCATTTTCTCAATATTTTGATTTCTTTTGCACCCTCAGATTCCAGATTTTCAAATAGTTGTATCTCGACCACATATGGTCCTATCCCAACAAACCGTACATCAGTGGAAAGCTTATTTATTCAGCTTTCAGATGATGTATAAATCTCAGTTTCGAAAAAACCCTTATGACAGGTTTTGTGGTCCAGGGACACATTTGCATACCAGGACAATATATATAAATGATATAGGAAAAGTTCAATCGATTTACACTTTATCATTGCTGACATATATATTGTCGTATTGGCATAGCAAGCAGTAATGATTAAAGTTTAATGAACACATTTGACTAGCTAAAAAAAAACTAACAAGACAGACTAGTGCTTATGCTATGTTCCCCTTGCTAGTGCTCTTTTTTTTTTTTTTACCTGCTGGAACAGGTATGCTTTTTTCCCACAAAAGCAAGATCACCTTGTTTTAATGTTAAAGTCATGCACATAGTAGTGCAATAACCATTTCAAGCATTTTGTATGGTTTATACACAGCAAAACAGCATATACAGGTGCATCTCAAAAGATTTTAATTTTTTTTGGCAACTTATTTCAAAAAGTGAAACTTTCATATTTTCTAGATTGATTACATGTAAAGTAAAACATTTCAAAAGTTTTGTGTTTTAATTTTGATGATTAGACCTTACAGCTCATGAAAGAGAAAAATCCAGTATCTCAATTTTTTTATATTTACATTTGAATTTCAATAAATGACCATCCCTACAGTATAAATTCCAGGTATCTCTTGTTCTTTGAAACCACAATAATGGGGAAGACTGCTGACTTGGCAGTGGTCCAGAAGACAATCATTGACACCCTCCACAAAGAGGGTAAGTGACAGAGGGTCATTACTGAAAGGTGTGGCTGTTCAAGGAGTGCTGTATCAAAGCATATTAAATGCAAAGTTGACTGGAAGGACGAAATTGGGTAGGAAAAGGTGCACAAGCAACAGGGATGACCACAAGCTTGAGAATACGGTCAAGCAAAGCTGATTTAAACACTTGGAAGAGCTTCACAAGGAGTGGACTGAAGCTGGAGATGCATCAAGAGTCACCACACTCAGACGTCTTCTGTAAAAGGGCTACCAAGCCACTTCTGAAACAGAAACAATGTCAGAAGCATCTTACCTGAGCTAAAGAGAAAAAGAACTGGACTGTTGCTCAGTGGTCCAAAGTCCTCTTTTCAGATTAAAGTAAATTTTGCATTTCATTTGGAAATCAAGGTCAGGAGTCTGGAGGAAGAGTGGAGAGGCACAGAATCAAAGCTGCTTGAAGTCCAGAGTGAAGTTTCCGAAGTCAGTGATGATTTGGGGTGCTGTGACGTCTGCTGGTGTTGGTCCTTTGTATCTACCAGGAGATTTTGGAGCACTTTATGCTTCCATCTGCTGACAAGCTTTATGGAGATGCTGATTTCCTTTTCCATCAGGACTTTATCACCTGCCCACAATGCCAAAAACACTTCCAAGTGGTTTGCTGACCATGATATTACTGTGCTTGATTGGCCAGCTAACATGCCTGACCTGAACCCCATATGGAATCTATGGGATATTTTCAAGAGAAAGATGAGAAACAGTCGATCCAACAATACAGATGAGCTGAAGGCTCAGTAGTGCCTCAGCTGTGCCACAGGCTGATCGCTTCCATGCCACACCTCACTGATGCTGGAGTTTGTACTAAAGGAGCCCCGACCAAGTATTGAGTGCAGAAATGAACATGCATTAAAGAACTTGAACTTTTCTGTTTTGCAAATCCTTTTTTTTTTATTGATCTTAGGAAATATTGTAATATTTTGAGATACTGGATTTTTGACTTTCATGAGCTGTAAGGTCTAATTATCAAAATTAAAACAAAAACATTTTAAATGTTTTACTTTACATGTAATGAATCTAGAAAATATGAGAGTTTCACTTTTTGAAATAAGTTACCAAAAAAAAAAAAGAACTTTCACGATTTTTTGAGCTGTACCTGTATTTGACTAAAAATCCAGAATCATCAACAAGCTAACTATAAAGATAGCACTGTGAATGATGATATAGTGGTCAACAAATGGGATGCTACATTTGATTTTAAATTAAATACCTTAAATATCTACAATTTTGGCTTTAATAAGATTTTCCCAGGAAACCTAGCATACACCACAATTCCTATTCTTTCCAACAGCACTTGAATGCGACATGCTTGTAATCAGGACTTCTGAAATTGGAAGTAGGACATTTTGATAGCACACAAAGGCAGTATTATTCCTTTTTTCCTTACAGGAGTCCAGAAAACTTTATTACCTAATTTTAGTAAGTGGCATGTTTGAACTAGTTATTACAGGAAATCAGCAGTCTAATAAAGAGGTTGATTGGCAAAAAGTATTTCATGTATTTTGAAAATCCAAAAATACTAAAAGATCAAATGTATTTAAATACAAAATAGTATTTTGTATTTCAAATACGTATTTTAAATACATGTATTTGAAATACTGCCCATCCCTGCATGCATACACATACACATACACTCACCGGCCATTTTATTAGGTACACCCATTCAATTGCTTGGTAATACAAATTGCTAATCTGCCAATCACATGGCAGCATCTCAATGCATTTAGGCATGTAGATGTGGTGAAGACGACTTGCTGAAGTTCAAACCGAGCATCAGAATGGGGAAGAAAGGGGATTTAAGTGACTTTGAACATGGAATGGTTGTTGGTGCCAGACGGGCTGGTCTGAGTATTTCAAAAACTGCTGATCTACTGGGATTTTCAGAGAATTGTCAGAAAAAGAGAAAATATTCAGTGAGCGGCAGTTGTGTGGACGAAAATGCCTTGTTGATGTCAAAGGAGAATGGGCAGAATGGTTAGAGATGATAAAAAGGCAACAGTAACTCAAATAACCACTCGTTACAACCAAGGTATGCAGAATACCATCTCTGAACGCACAACACGTCGAATCCTGAAGCAGATGGGCTACAGCAACAGAAGACCACACCGGGTGCCGCTCCTGTCAGCTAAGAAAAGGAAACAGAGGCTACAATTCACACAGGCTCACCAAAATTGCACAATAGAAGATTGGAAAAAAAATGTTGCATGGTCTGATGAGTCTCGATTTCTGCTGCAACATTCAGATGGTAGGGTCAGAATTTGGCGTAAAGAACATAAAAGCATGGATCCATCCTGTCTTGTCTCAACGGTTCAGGCTGGTGGTGGTTTAATGGTGTGGGGGATATTTTCTTGGCACACTTTGGGCCCCTCAGTACCAATTGAGTATTGTTTAAATGCCACAGCCTACCTGAGTATTGTTGCTGACCATGTCCATCCCTTTATGACTACAGTGTACCCATCTTCTGATGGCTACTTCCAGCAGGATAATGCACCATGTCACAAAGCTCAAATCATCTCAGACTGGTTTCTTGAGCATGACAATGAGTTCACTTTACTCAAATGGCCTCCACAGTCACCAGATCTCAATCCAGTAGAGCACCTTTGGGATGTGGTGGAACAGGAGATTCGCATCAAGGATGTGCAGCTGACAAATCTGCAGCAACTGCGTGATGCCATCATGTCAATATGGACCAAAATCTCTGAGGAATGTTTCCAACACCTTGTTGAATCTATGCCACGAAGAATTAAGGCAGTTCTGAAGGCAAAAGGGGGTCCAACCCGGTACTAGCAAGGTGTACCTAATAAAGTGGCCAGTGAGTGTACATACACATATATACATGCACATACATATACACATTTATATGTACAGTCATGGCCAAAAATATGTATGATCAAAGGCGGCTGTGACACTTAATCTGCATTGTTAATGATCTTTTATTTTAAAAATTCACAAAAATCTAACGTTTCATTGGAGAATAAGAATTTAAAATGAGGGGAAATATCATTTTGAAATGTTTTTTCTCTAACACACGTTGGACAATTATTGGCACCCCTAGACATTCTTATGAGTAAAATATCTCTGAAGTATATTATAATAAGTCTCTGATATCCCCAGAGTGTGTATGTGAAGTTTTAGCTCAAAATACACCACAGATAATTTTTTTATAGCTTCTTAAAATTGCCACTTTTAGGGTTTGAGCCAAAACGCTCTGTATTTGAGTATGTTGCTTTAATTCAAATGAGCTGGTGCTCCCGGAAAAGAGGGCGGAGCTTCAAGAGCTCAAGCTCCCACATTAGCAGTGCTAGCCTTTGCAAATAAACATTCCCCGATTAGTACAAGCCTGTTATCTTTACAGAAAACATACTCCGTTTCAAAGTCAGTCATCTGATTATACTGTGCATAATAAATTTGCGTTTATGAATTACACAGACAGAGAGCACGGCGAGATAAAAATAACATAGCTGGTCTCATGGTGCATGGCCTGCTATCACAAACTTTATAAGTCCCACTCATGATTATGAGCTCAATAAACTCAAGCGATCGACTCATTGCTTTCATATGCAACTTTTAACTACCACATTCCTATTCACGATCATTCATGAAGACAGCACCAGTGAAAACAGATAAGAGACAATGGTAGCTTTAGCATCATTAGCCTTACAGAGTGCCAAGAAGCTCTTTCAGAAAGGCAATTTGGAAAACAAGTGCATGGTGCTTACTTTGTCTGGAGTTGACATTCATTGGTATTGATCCCTATAAGTATTGGGGACTTTTTTCCAGAACATTTCCTTAGACCAGGGGTCTCCAACCTTATTTAATTCGGGAGTTACTTTTTAAAAATGAAAGCGGCTGAGAGCTACCAATGTTATACAGTACTTAAATCTCTTAAATAATGTATAAATCCAAACTGTTATACACGGCGTTGTTAAAATGTGCTGGAAATATTAAAAAAGTACTGATAGACACACTGAAATTTTACCAAGTTTTATAACAAAAGCCAACAAATAAAATTAGCAGCACTATGCACTTTATATTTGCATTAACAGTGAAATAAAACATTTTTAAAAATCAATATTGAATAAAAAAAAAAACTGAATAAAAGGGTACCGTTAATTGTGGCCAATGTGTATTAGAGAAAAACATTTCATAATGATATTTCCCCCCCATTTTAAATTCTTATCCAGTGAAAGGTTAGATTTTTGTGAATTTTTGTAATAAAAGATAAAAAGGAATAACACTGCAAATTAATTTTCACAGCCTTCTTTGATCATATTTACCAAGGGTTCTGATATTTTTGGCCATGAATAATTCTGACCCCAAACTTTTGAATGGTAGTGTACATGAAATCGGGCAGTGGTGTTAAGAGTTGTGAGAAAAAACAAATATAATACGCTAAAAAATATATACTGATGATGTATAATAATGTCCATTTATTAAATGAAAATGATACATGCAAAATACTATTTTTTTAAGCTACTTCTGGACAGATACACTCTTTTATAATGTGCTTTCTATGTTTTCAACAAATTAATATTCTTGTAATAGGTTTGGTTCACGGCTTGTAACTCTTTAACCAATACTTTTTAAAATCCTATAGGAAAAATGAATGGGAAATGAATGAATTATTTTTTACATCAATACTACATACTTTGTAGTATTGCTTAGAGGGCGGCATAATTAAGTTTGAAATAGCCTTTAACACTTTCAATGATGCCTTAAAATGCTGTCTATGGAAGCAGCTTACTAGTGTTTAAAATACAATATTTACAATATACTGTCAATAAACTAGTCGAGCAACACATTAAGAGATTCAAAGCAGCCATTCCTTTAGTAAACACATGTCATCTGCCCTCAATATTGACAGTCCACATTACTCAAACTAAATATGAGCTCAAAACCACTGACAAACTATTGTCTCAAAGCAAACTCTCTTTAAAAGATGAGCTCTCCTGAGAGGTACATGTACACACATCTCAGGTACAGATCGGTGAACCATTCACATAAGTCCAAGAAAACACGCAGAGGACTTTTCAATGAAAGCCCCTCCTTATCGCCCTGCTGTCAGTGACACAGTTTGAGTGGATGGGCCGGCAGCTGTACTAAAGCCTGCTCCGTCTCAATGGAGTCATTCTGAGAGGTCAGCATGACATCATGACCGCTGTCATTGGCTGGCAGCGGCTGAAAGGCTGTACTGTCACCTGTGGTAATGAGTACTGCTTGGAGCCGGCCGGGCCAGAGAATGAGACAGATTCTCTTCCTTTCCGTGCCATTCTGTGTGAATGAAGAGCTAAAAGCACTCTGATAATACCAACTGTCAGAATGTTATCCGAGCAAGGCCTGAGTATATCATCAATGTCAAAGAGCGAATAAAGTTTGAAAAAAGAACTGACACAGCTGATGATACAAAAGTGGTGCAAGTAGGAAGTTGACTGAATCATAGAGGGCTAAATAAAGGTAAACGCACCTTCTGAATCATTATTAATCTTTGAAACAACTAGTCAAGTGGCAATCCAAGACATTGTTTTTTTTTCATCTCCACAACTACTAACAAACAATTTCACAAACGTTGGTTTGTTCGAAATAGCAGAATGTCTCTCAAAGGACTTAATCAGTCGCCAAGCATTAAGTAAGACAAATGGACTTTGAACCCTGAGACTGTCTGGCAACATCAGCTTTTGTTTGCAGTCACACTCAGCTTTGAAGAATTGTTTGGTTAGCAAATACACAAACTATAAAAAGCAGCTGGAATGCTCTGGTTGTGTTTTTGTTTGTGAATGAATCAGTGACTCATATCTGGGACAAATTGGAGGAAAAAAGATAAATCAGCTTTGTTGTCATTTTGGGAAAAAAGCAACGTGATGCTTAGTCGCGATGAAATGGAAGTAGCAACATTTTCTTCCATATTGGGATGTACATCCAAGTGTAATGGATTATCAGAAAAAAAAAAAATGTAGGGCAGGTCTTGATTGGCTGTTCAGAAGTGGGCGTTGCACTCAAAAGCATGGGGGGTGGGATTTAAGCGGACAATGATTGGAGAAGATCTGCATACATCATCATAGTCTGTCATTTTCACCTGAATATCGGAATGACATTTCGGTTTAAATTTCCAATTAAATTTCCATACTATATGGTACATGAAAAGTATACATCAAATAAGCATTATGTCCATTTATCCAGTATAGAGATGAAACTGAAGAAGCAACAGATGTTTTCCTCCATACTGTGATGTACATCCAGGTGTAACAAAATACCAAAACAGAAAAACGTAGGGTTGATTAGATTTTGTGATGAGGCACATAAATGAGAGCTTAAAGGGACAGAATTTAAAATGGACTAAATTAATTGTTCACAATAACCTTCCTAACATGCATTTATTAAACAGATAGGGTGAATTTTCTCTTCATGCCAACAGTGTCAATGAATAATATCAGTGAATGATTCAATGACTCGCTCATAGAAAGTATGCATATCTGTTTCAGTGTCATAGTACTTCCATATTTTACAGTATACAAAAAGTAGTATGTCACATGAGTATTGTCCATTTTTGCAGTATTCATAAAACAATAAGTGTAAAATATACAGATGACCTAAATGCATTCATGAATGGATCTTTTAGGGAACTCAACCAAAGATTTTATTTAAAGGGATAGCTCACACACAAAAAAAAATATTTTGTCATTTACTCACCCTCATGTCATATGAGTTTGTTTATGTTGAAGATAACATCTATCTTGTTTTTGTACTTCAAAATTTCACATGCAGTTTCATTGCATTTTTTTTTATAAAACTTACAATGTTTAAGTGAGAATGCTTCTATGTCATTTTTGAGAGTGAGTGAAGTGACGTGTGTCTAAGTATGGTAACCTGTACTCGGAATTTGTGCTCTGCATTTAACCCATCCAAGTGCACACACACATTAGTGCACACACACATTAGTGCACACACACATTAGAGCACACACACATTAGAGCACACACACATTAGAGCACACACACTAGAGCACACACAATAGTGCACACACACATTAGTGCACACTGCTACAGTGAATATTGCTACAGCGCCTGGGGAGCAGTTGGGGGTTCGTTGCCTTGCTCAAGGGTCTCACTTAATTTTTTTAGTGTGCAGTGGACAACAGTAAAATAATAAATAATAAAAGAGAGAAATGCTGCTTATCTTGAAAAAGTATAACATCTTATGTATAGTATACCCTACGTACGTCATAGCACTTAAAAACTAATGCTCTAATTTTGACTCAAACTTTATCCGAGCAGCTTTTAAAAATGGAACCCGCCCCTAAAAACCACGAAAGTAAAAACATTGTCGATTTCCCCCCATTGTCGATGCGTTTCAAGCTACATATTCGTAGGCGTGTTGTAATCACAGCTATGCATACTTAGCATCACGCGCTACAAAATTGAGTGTGTACTTCGATTTCGCCGTTCCCTCATGTAGGCCGTACACATCAAACAACTGACTTCAAGAGGCCATCGCGCTAAAACAAAACAGCAAGTTAGAAATCCGACAAATATATGAATAAATGAAAAGTACATTCACGGAAATGACAGTACAACGACAAAGATCGATGCAGGAAGGAGCGCAGCTACGTATAACGGTACGTTACTTACGTACTTTCAGCAGTAGTGCGAAACACAAGGGTGTGAGCAGATGAGATGGATTTAGCAAAGTGGGTGTAATCTCGCAGTTATTCAGGGCAATCTGTACAATTGTGTGCTTTCTTCATAATCCATAATTCAGTCTGTCTGCATAGTTTTCTTAAATCCCCGAAATAGGACAAAACGCCAAGGGAAGTTAGGCGTTAAACGGACTTTCAAACTCTTCCACTTCTTGGTGTTTTCCTCCGCTTCGTTCACTGTTGGTTTTGATCGTATATCAGTCAGTCCACCGATGAGGAAAACACACACTTTCTTCCCAACCCTTTTCTCTTCACATATCCGAGTTGAAAGCGTTCAGACGTACTTTTGCCGGGTGTTGTTGAGACGCGAATCGAGGCAGACGAATGAAAGAGTGACGAGGAGTGCTACTAAATCTGAAGGCGGGGCAGATGACGTGTAAAAGATGAGAAACCTTTTGAGGAAGCTCTGATGACAGAGATATAAATAGATAGGACTGATCGTTCAACTGGAAGTATCCACATGAACCATCACTCAATAGATTATAGAGTAACTTAGTCTTATTTAAAACATACATTTGTTAGCAACCAAAGCAGAACTA
Source organism: Barbus barbus (assembly GCF_936440315.1). Lineage (NCBI taxonomy): Eukaryota > Metazoa > Chordata > Actinopteri > Cypriniformes > Cyprinidae > Barbus > Barbus barbus. Next base: position 22,992,533 of record NC_136755.1, on the reverse strand, counting down.
ACGGTCTGCAATTAATATTAGAGATGACTAAAAAAATTGAAAGTATATATATTTCTTATACATTTCACATTTTTAAATCCAGAAGACCACGTCGCATTCAAATAATCATTGTCTTCATTGTGCATGTCTCTGATTAATAAAACAATTGAACTGTGTTCAAATTCACAGGATATAATGCAGTGGAAACCAAGAACAGCTGTGATTAAGTTCATGTAGCAACTATAAAGATGCAGAACTGTTTATACTTGCTTTTGTTAAAGCCAATATATATAAATATATATACAGACAGGTGCATCTAAAAAAATTAGAATATCATGAAAAAGTTCAAACTGAAACTCAAAAAGTGAAACTTTCATATAATCTAGATTCATTACATGTAAAACATTTAAAAATATATATATTTTGATGATTAGAGCTTACAGCTCATGAAAGTCAAAAATCCAGTATCTCAAAATATTACAATATTTCATAAGATCAATCAAAAAAAGGATTTGCCAAACAGAAAAGTTCAATTTCTTTAAAGTATGTTTATTTATGCACCCAATACTCAATATTTTTTTAAATAAGTTGCAATAAAAAAAATAATTTTTTGAGATGCACATGTATACGTGTGTATATATATATATAGCATTTTAATCATACTTAATCAGAATTTTTATGCACCTGAAATGGTCAAAAATACACAAATTCATTCCCGTAATCTCTCAGACACACAAAAATATTGTTTAAAATTTTATTCAAATTTTTTTTTTGTAATTGACAGGTTGTGAAACAACAGTTGAAGAAAATAAATAGAATAATAATAATGATTGTTCATTAATGGTAAATCTGTAAATAAAATGTCTAAAAATACATGGATTCATCAGAACGTGCCAATGATCCTCTATCTTCATAAATAATTTAAAAAATGCCCTCCATCAAGAAACTGATAAATTAATTGCAAAAAAGATAGAAATCACTTTCCCTAAATAATAATAACAATAATAATAATAATATCCCAAATGTTTAAATCTTGACCTTCATTTTAAAAGCATGATATATACAATGAAATACATTTTTAAATGTTTGTAACTTTCATGAATCTTCTCGAATCATCCACAATTTTAAAAAAGAAAGAAAGAAAAACTAACAAACCTAAAAATAAAAATCTCTAACTACAGCCTCTCTGTGATAAACTATATTCAGTCATTTTAGGGAGGTTCGCAATATAGGGCCAGTATCCTATTCCTCAGATCATTTGTTTCCTTAAGTATTAAAGATGAAGAACTATGTATAACTGGACTCCGATTAGAGACCAAGAGCAAATCCTTCAAAACTCCCAAAAGGACATTCTTTCTCTATCTACCATATACCTCCCATGATTCTTTGCTCTGATCACATTGACCCAGTCCCACCCTCCCAACCGTTTCGATATGTCTACACATGGTCCCCTCAAATTTCTATATACATATTTTAGATTGCTGCAGAAAGACTTTAATAGTTCATTTGAACCCAGAAGCGAAACTAGTGTAGTACTGACATATTTGCATTGGTCCCATTTGTGTGTGTGTGTGTCTGTGCAGGGCGTAGATGCGTGGGCCGAGGGCAGAAAGGTCACGACCCACAAGCACACGGCACTACAGCATGTGAAGCAGAAGAGCGAGTGGTGTTGCTTTGCTGATTGGTCCTAATATCGCATACTGTTAAGGTAGCAAATCATTCTATTTAACCTGCACTTTGTGCGATAAGTCTGTCTTTGTTATTATTGTATATTTTTGTTTAAATAATCTCAGTAGGTTTTATACTGTAGTTTTGTGAAAGTTGTTGGTCCCGTAATTTGCAGTGGAGGAAAAGTGACTTGTAACTGACTCCGATAGTCCTCTCCTTTCTTCCCTGTGAGAGGAAAGAAAACAAAAACAGCAGTTAAGAGCAAGTCATAAAAACACTCCTACTTATTTTGACAGAGTTAACACTATTGTGCATTTGAGAAGGTTATCTAAGGCTACGTCCACATTGATCTGGATAAATGTGATCTTTTTTCGTCCACACTAATAATGTGAATTTTCTTGCATCTGAAAATATCACAAATACCCATTTTGGTCCAGCAAAAACAGCTGTTTGAAGACGCTCTCCCAAGTATATAAATTTGAAAATGTTTGATTGTGACAATGGAGATAAGTTTAGTTATGTGACATATTGTACCTATTTAAATCTAGGGTTGTACCAGAATTTTTGTGCCTTCTATTCACTTGAATAATATTGCTAAAGATTAATGCCTGCAAAGATGACTGAATATGCACTCGCAGACAATTTACGCGACTGAAAGAGCTAAATCTCCTTTGACAACTTACAGTGTTACATATCATCGAGGCTGAGAAAAGAACAACTCTGCAGACAACAGGTTAACGCCGTTATCGCTGTTTTCCTTGTTTGTGGAGTAAATATTTTTACACAGCTTTTTAAAAATGCTGGGTAGCTGGTGTTTCGTATGCGTTTGGCCAATCAGTGTACACTTGAGTTACCGGTAGTTCCATAGAACTGTTTTAAACCCTACTCTGAAGTAGGAGCTAATTTAGTTCCTCCAAACGGAGTTCCTAGAACTAAATACTTCTCTAGTTCCTGCGGTGCGAACATGGCAAAAAGCAGGTATTCCGCCAATAGTTCTAGGAACTATGAAAACGTTCCTCCGGTGCGAAAGCCCCTATTTCCTACTAAAATGATAGTGCTAGAATAACTTTATTATGTCTGTACTTAGCAAGTGTTTTACGTGAGCACAGCAAGGGAATTTAAGCGTTTTCAAGTGAGCAACTTTTGGAAAACGCTTAAAAATGCTAGTGTGGACGGACATTAAATCCGTATTAATGTGGACGTAGCCTAATGCTTACCATTCTAAACTTCCATGCAACCTACATTGTGAATCAGCGAATGGGGTTTTTATGCAAGTGTGTGTTTCTGTGTTAGTGATCGTTTAGAGTGGGGAAACATTTCTGGCAGGCAAACAATTTTCCAACATGCACCATAGGAATTCTGGGCTGTATTGTGTTCAGCTGGAGACTTAACTGCATCTTTTTTGAGTGCTCAGACGAATGGCTGAATATAAATGAGCAAGTATAGGTTTTCTATCATAACCCAGAATTCCTACAGAGGAATGCTGTTCTTTGGTCGGCACAATGCGTCACTTGTTTCACCATAACAACCACAAAGTGTCACCTCAAACCTCAGCGTGAGAGATTTGAGAGATATAATGAATGAAGTTCCCTACCTCACGTTCGCTCTCACTCTCAAACTCACGGATCGTTCGCATCATTCACGCAAGCACGTACACAAGCTCACTCGTTGGCACGAAACAGCATATCCACTAGCACAAACGCTCTCTGAATCAAATACAACCACACTGAGACCCCCCCCCACCCCACATTCACAGTAACTATAACACCACCAGACTACATATGGGAGTATTTTGTATAAGAAATAGAGTCATGACCAAACAAAACACAGAGGAGACTGATCAAAAACAAAATCCACCCAAAAGCAGCACATTGAGCTGGTTGATTAGATTCAATAGGATCAATTGAGTTTGAGTAACTCCATTAGCTACCGGAGTTACGTTAGGAGTAAATCAAAGATTAGTGTCAGTTATTGATCAGTATTTATAAAACAAAAAGAGAGAGTCACAACGCACCAAACACAGTCCATAGTCACCACGTTAACCCGCCATGCACTCTCAGCATGGAGGATACATGACAAAGGGCCAAAAAACAAAACTGCTAATGGCAACCATCACAGGCAGGAATATCTCCACAGCAACCGACACAGGCCAATCAACTTACAAACCAACGCTGTGGGAGGAAGGGGGAGCTTTATTGGATGCTAGGCCACCGTAGCCATAGCGACGTGGTCTCCGCACGAGTTATGATTGGACGGGGCAGCCTTGGTGTGGACGAGGTTGTGTTTGTTTGTTAGATAGTTTTTTTTTTTTGGTGAACAATGACACAGCACAAAAACAATAAATGAAAGTAAAAATTAATGAGTGTTTTTTTTTTCTTTCGCCTACGTTTTTAAGATCTAATGCTGATGAGTTACACTTCAGGTTACAGTATTTATTTATACATCATTAGGTCTGTGGTAACAATTTTAATCAGTCAAAACATGCTAGACTGGTTAGTTAGAACTGCTCACAAAGCATAATACTGAGAAATTTAATGAAGAGGCACTCGCTTTCCTCACCTGTTTGGCTCAGTATGGGCGGTTGGCGTCTTTAGGCCTCTTCAGCTGAACTTTAAGCCTCTTCATGCCGATCTGAAAGCCGTTCATGGCCTGGATGGCAGCCTGAGCGCTCGCCGGGTTGTCGAAGCTTACGAAACCTGCGGCATGAAGGACGTGACCAGCAACAAGAAAGAAATAGAAGATGTAAATGCTGTGGAGGAAGTGCTTTGGTGAATGAGTCACTGATGATTCCCTTGTCATTTCAACACAGTTTAAACGGTAGACTTCTGCTAATAGCTATGGAGAGATATGACCGACTAACTAAATAAATACATAATTGAATAAGTCATGGAATGCAATAAATAAATGGCAAAATACAACAATGCATAAATAAACAAAAAAATATGGCGTGAAATACATATTTTTTAAAAGATATGACAAAGTGACTATTTTCATTTCAAAGCATATTTCATGTCATTTTTCATTTTAAGGCATATGTTTTATTTTACATAGGTTTTTGTGTTACATAAATACATTACACACTCAATTTATTTATTTGAACTTTATTATGCTTACATTTATTGAATGCAACATTGATGCATTTATTTATTATTAAAGTGTATTTCATTTCATATTTGATGACATTTTTGATTTTAAGGTGGCATGTCATTCTTTTTCATGCTACATGAAAAATTAATAAATATTTCATGCCTTATTTATTTTATTTATGCCTACATTTCACTGTACTTCATTTATAGCAACATTATGTATTGAAGAATTTCATTATATATTTATTTATTTACTTATTTAATTTGGTCTGTTAAATCCCTCTACATGCTACATCTAAATCGCTTTTGGAAATCACTCACCAAAGCATTTGCTCTGGTTGGTGGCACGGTCAACGAACACTTTGGCTGAAATGACATTACCAAAGGGCAGAAACATCTGCAGCATCTCAGAGTCGGTGAACTCCTGAGGCAGATGATAAATAAAGATATTGCAGCCTTCTGGGCCTAGAGAGGGTAAGAGGACAGAAGATATGAGACATTGGCAAGAGCGAAGGAGGAAATTAAATACATCAGACCACACCAGTCTAATTCTTCTATCATAAAAAGGAAGTAACCATGTTGATTCCTTAATAAAACATGTTGCTTTGAATTTTTTTGTGTTGTCCAGAACAATGATTGAGAAATGTGTTCAATAATAGTCTAGGGAATAATCAAAACAGGATGTCAGTGGTTATAGTAGCCAGTTGGACAGGAAATGACATCATTACCTTCTCGTTGTTGCAGCTGCTGCGGCTGCTGTGGCTGCTGGGCAACCAAAGTGGGCTGATGTGGAAATGGTTGACCGACCAACCCATAAGCAGCAGGATATGTAGCTGTGGGTGGAGTAATGAAGTTAAACATGAGATCAGGATAAAGTAATTCATTCAAGTGCCATTCTACAGTCTGTTTTTGTTATTTTGAGCAGATCAAACCTTGAGGAAGACAAACTGCATTTGCTGGCCCTGCTGTAAAAATAGCCTAAATCAACTCAGCTAGTGACCAGCTTCAATTAGTCTTTGATTAAACCTCAGTAGTGAAAACAGCTACTGACAATACTGAGAATCCCATCAAATCTTTGTGTTTGTTAAATGAAAACAGTGGGGGGAAAAATTATTTTTGGGAAAAGAGAGTACTGTATTTCACATTCTTCACGTCTGACATATTTCAAAAGGAGATTCAGGAGTTCAGAAGCCTCACCCGTGTAGTGTTGCATGCCTGCATACGCCTGCTGGAGAGGATCCAATGCAGGACTCTGAGCTGAAGTATAGACAAATATTGAAAACAAACAGAAGAAAAGCAGTGATGAATGAGACAATTGGTAATACAATTATAAAAAATACAATTGCAATTTCAATAAAATATATGAGTATTCGTTTTATTTAAAGTCTGTAAAGCAATATTAAACGACTTTGTCACACCACAGAAAAAAAAATATTTTTTCAAATTAGAATAAAATAAGGTATCAAAATCTTGAAAAATAAGCAGTATTCTCAGCTCTCAAACACTATGGGCAACACTGAAACCACGCCCAATCGTGGGAAAGCTGCCGTCTCTCTCAACCAGTGTTGCCAAGTCTAAAGTTGCTAAATAGGGCTACTTTAACACTGCTGCCGTGGGTTGTTTTCATGTCCGCATGTTGAAGCGACCCCAATAACATGATATTTAGCCTCTGCCATGCAAATTGTACCAGGGGAACCCCACCAAAAAAACGTGCATTTTACCCCCGCAACGCAATCTTTTACGGGGAACCCCCCTCGAAACGCAATTGGGCTAGTTTTGAGTAGTAATTGGGTGGGTTTTGTTGCGAAAACCTGGCAACCCTGCTCTTAAACGTCAAATACAGTTACAGCCTGAATGGATGCTTACTCTAGCAGCTTAACTTAAAAAGGAGACCGAGCTATTTTGTAAATTATCGCCACCAGGTAAGGCTGTAGTAACTAACGGTAATGACAGTAATCACTGGCTGCTAATAAGTTTAGCCCCGCCCCCCAAAAAAACTGAACATGAAAATGGTGAAAACCTGTTTAACTTCACAATTAAGTACTACATAGTTCACAGTCTTTATAACATGTTTCAGCAATGCATTTCTAACATTAATAATGTGTTTCGAAACAGTTATCAGAATTGACCTTACACGGACTTTAACAATGATTATGCTTAATAAATGGAGAGAAGCAGAAAAACATTTAAAACACGATTTCTCATGCAGCCCTGCAATATAGTATAATAAAGAATAAAGATTGAAGGAGCTATCCTCACCCTGATATGGATGGATACCATTAGTATAGAGGGCTTCAGAGGCAGACTGGCCATTGGGTGGTGCAGGGACTGGAGGGTAACTGTTGACTGCGATTGGTGGAGGCAGAGCAGACACAGGTGTGGCAGCAATGGATGGAGGAGTGCTCGTACCTACAGAAGAACGACAATTACAAATACTCAAATAAATCCAACAGCTCCTGGAATGGGAATACTAAATATAAACTGCTTTTGTAGCAGACTGACATTTACCTGAGGAGGGCGTGATTGAGGCAATGGGTGTGGCTATGATGCTGCTGGGATTGAGAGCAGCCAACTGTTGCATCTGCACTGTAGCAACGGGAGACAGATATGCAGACTGGGCCACCAAGGCCTGCTGTTGGACAAGCTGGATGGGACAAAACAAGAAGTGAATCCAAAGCTATGCACAACAGGACTATGGCACATAAACCTCTGACTAAATTCAAGTCCTGTGCAGGGGTTGTACAGGGGTTATTAGGTCAATGCCATTTCAATTAGTACTTCCTGTGTGCAGAACGGAAAGTAATTATGGAAGTATTTCTGGTACCACACCTAATGCAACTTCCAGTTATTGCTATAATCCCAATTCAATTTCATCCCAATGTATTTTCTGTGATCTAAATCCTGGTGCATATAGTGGCCCATAAAATATTTGGACACTTAAGCCCCGCATAAAGTACAAAAGTCATTGTGTTAGAAACCAAAATAAGAAACCTATTAGAATTAAAAGACAGAGACTGTTCAAAATGATTACATTAAATAAAATAAGTCAAAAATATTTGCCTCCTCAATGGACACAAAGATGTTGCTTTGATTATATAAATCACTTGCAGTTTAATTATTTAATGTTAATCTTCAGTTTATGTAATATGCGCTACTGTTCAAACATTTGGGTAAGATCAGTAAGGATTTTAAAAATGGTTTTCAAGTCTCTGATGCTCACCAAGGCTGCATTTATTTGACCCAAAATAGAGTAAAACAGTAATATTGTGAGATATATATTATTACAATTTCAAATAACTGTTTTGTTATTTAATATATTTTAAAATGTAATTTATTCCTCAGATGCAAAGCTGAATTTTCAGTCTTCATGTCACATGATCCTTCAGAAATGATTCGAATATGCTAATTTGCAGATCAAGAATTTTTTTTATTATCAATGTTGAAGACAAACATGCTGTTTAATATTTTTGTGGAAAATGTTACTTTTTGAGGATTCTTTACTATTGAAATTAAAATAGAAATATTTTGTAGTAATGTACAAGTCTTTACAAGTATTCATTTCTGACTCCAAACTTTTGAACAGTAGTGTAAGTATGTTCTTGAGTGGTGTTAGTGCTCACTGCCTGTGTGTAGGCGTTGTAGGCGCCCAGGTGTAGGCTCATGGGACTAATGACACCCAGCTGGGAGGCCACCTGCTGCATACGCCTGATTCCTCTCTCCTTCTCTGTGTCTGCAAACTTCACCACCAGACTAGAAGATGCACCCTGAGAGGATGAAGAAAATCCTCGTTCTCAAACAACATCAAATAAAAAGAAACTGAGAAGTCTTGAGAGGTAAAATATGCAGTGGGTGATGTTAAAACAAAGGACAAAGACTCTAGTGAGTAAGTATGAATAGCTAAACAGTGTGCTAGTGTGTTGTGTTATGCTTGTAGGTGTGATTGTGGGAGGAATCCTGAATGTGACCATGAACGGAACACTAACCGGGAGAGTGCGGCTGCCGTGTAGAGCGCTAATGGCCGCCTGCGCTTCTGCATTACTCTGGTATTTTACAAATGCACAACCTGCAACACACAACACATTATTAGACAAAGCCGGAGCGATGTGGCAAACGCATTAGGCTGACACGTAATAGTCTAAAACAATGCATCATCAAGTGGGAGTATTTAAATATCCAATTAAGCAAATTAAATCAAATACAACAAGCTGAGGTTGGTACAAATGCCCACATTATTTCCCAAGGCCTACGTCTCTGTATATACAGGAGGGTAAAAGTGAAACAGTTAATGATTTACAACAGCAGGTGCATCTGTTCCATTCACACTCACACGTAATTACCCAGAACACACACATCCATCATGTTATAAATCACAGCCTGTGCCGAACGGACTATCATTCATTAGCCAACATACGTGTGCATGATTGAACACACTGCTGCAACCCTACTAGTGTTGTATTACTACAGATGTGCTTTACAGCCTGCAATCTTACTGAAAGGGCCTTCAAGTCAAAGACAACTGGAAAGCCTTGCTAAAACTATTTATTTCCAACGATTTATCTAATCTAGAATAAGTGGTTAATTGTGAGTCTGTGAAAATGGGGCTCACTGAAAGAGGATTTTTGTAACAATTCCACTCCATCTGTTCCAAAGAAGAAATGCAAAGAAAGAATAATAATAATGAATAAATATAGATTTTTAATTACTATTAAATAAATCTGAAATTATAAAAAAAAAGATTTTAAAAGATCATTAACAAAAATATCTGTGAAAAATAGAATTCACTGAACGAATAAAAAACAAATAGTAAGGAGTGTAATTGAACATAGGCAGAAGATCCACTTAAACCATCTCTCCCAAACAAGAAATGCAAATAAATAAATACATAATAGCAAATGTGTTTTATTATTATTTTTTATTTTAATTTAAACAATAGTAAAATATCAATTATTATTATTAAATAATTATTATATAGAATGAGAATATATAATCAAATATAACCAAGGTTAGGTGGGGGGAAAAGTAATATGATAGTGTTTAATATTATATTAGGATACATAATTCTTCATTAATATTTTTGTCTTGTTTTTAGTGAAAATATCAAAATATCCTTAAAACGAGGCAAATTTGCCTAAGCAAAATTGCATAAAAAACTGAAATTTGTTTTCCTAGAATGTATATTGAAAATATGAGCACATATTTTTATGAATACATATTTTGCATTTGTTTTAAGCATACACTTTAACTACTAAAAGAAAATGTTTGTAATGAAATGTAATTGAACACAGACAGAAACTCCACTCCATCTCTTCCAAAAAATGCAAAGAAAGAATAATAATGGGTAAATATTGATTTTTGAATTATAAAACAATATTTAAAAAAATCATTAACAAAATAACTGAAAAATAGGATTCACTTAAACCATCTCTTCCTAACAAGAAATACTAATAAATAAATAATAGCTTTATTCTTAAAATGCTTTATTCTTATTTTTTTTACAACAATAGTAAATTATGAATTAAATAATTATTTTATAAAATACTAAATAAAGCTATCAATCAAAAATACAATAATAATGATAATTTTATTATTAGTAGTAAATATAAAAAAAATCTAAATATGAGTAATGATTAATTATTATTAAATATCTATTAAATTATACAGCAAAATCATTAATAATTTTTTTTATTATTATTAACTGGTTAACACTATTCCTTGCAGAGCACATATTTGAATGTGGTTTGCACACCTTTGCTGGCTCCGTCAGGCCCTCTGAGTACCGTGCACTCCTCTATACTCCCAAAAGGCTCAAACATTTTTCTGACATCAGTGTCTGACAGCTGTTTCCCCAACATCCCCACAAACAGCTTCCTGTCTACACACAGAAAGATAAGTATACATATATTAGAGAAATAGCTGTGTGAGATCATGTATCATTCTTAAGTGGTAATAACCATCGAATCATCGCAGACAATATTTGTCACTCCATGTTAGTGTAAGCTTCATGGTGCGATAACATGAATGGCTACTAGAGGGCCCTAGAGGACGTCACTTGCTGAGCAACACAAGGGCACTAGCTCATGTTTTGTGTGTATCAATGTTTTTTTTAACAGTCTAGTCTATGGTATCAATGCAGAATAAAGATGAAAGAGCCATTTGCATTGTATTTTGGATTGTGTTGCTGTTTTCATCCAATAAGAGATGATTAATTCAGGATGTACTCAATTCCACACCCATTTAATGGGTTTAAAATGTTGAATTCTTGAATTATTAATACATTTTGGTATTTTTAATACAAATTATGAAGTGTGTGTGTGCTTACTTTGAAAACTATCCTCATAAGTGAGCAAAATGTGACAAAACTGTTCTTTGAAGATATTCTCAAAGGTAAAAATGATCGAGTCTATCTTATATATATATATATATATATATATATAAGATAAATAGACAGCCAAGAGCGTGTGTGTGTGTGTTATACCTCCTCTGCCCTCACTGTCCGCTGGCTTGACTTGAATGGGGCGGTTCATCTGAAACAGAGCACATGATCACATGATCAACTGCACTTTATAATCCAGCTCTTTCATTTCCTCTTGTGTTTGTGTGTGCGTTTATTGCAGAACATCATGAATATATGTGCATGATGTAGATCTTATGACCTGCCCATCTGCCTCAATATTCCTGAGTTAAAAGAAAAATCTCCACTCTGGCTCTGCTTCTGTTGTGTTTCCGTCCCTTTATCTCTGCTCTCTCCATGTAGCCTTTGTACTTGTTAGCCTCTATTTGAGGCCTAATCGCCATCTCTGTCGCCCACTTTTATCTCTCATCAAGAATCAGTTTTATGCTCTTTCTCTCTCCATCACACCTAATCCTGCTCCTCTCTCTCTCTTTCTGTCGAGCACCAGGAAAAGCACACACCCATGTGGGATTGGGGAAGTGATGGGATTAAGAACGCTCGCTGGCTAATCTGGATTACAGACCCACGGCAGATTAAAATGGTGAGAGATTCTGGGTTTGTGAAACAGAAGAGAGAAAGAGGCACCAAGGGAAAGAGAAGAGGGATGGTGATATGAGAGGGAAAAGAAACAAAAATAGAAAGAGGGAGAGAGAGAGGAAACGAGAATGGAAAGGGGGGGGGGGGGGGGGATCAAGGAAAATGAAAATATATAAACAAATATAAACAAGGTTAGGTGGGGGAAAAGACATTTGACAGTATTATATTAGGATACACAATTCTTCATTCATATCTTTGTCTTGTTTTTAGTTAAAATATCAAAACAGCCTTAAAACAAGATCAATTTACCTGAGCAAAATTACATAAAAAAATTAAATTTGTTTTCCTAGAATGTATATTAAATATATGTGTAATATAAATGTGTAAATTGGAAAACGGCTTTTTTAAATTGTAATACTATTTCACAATATTACAGTTTAGATTGTGTTTTTTGATCAAATAAATACAGCCTGAGCATAAGAGAGTGTATGTATATACTTCTATAAAATTACACATATATCAGTTTCACAATTATGATCTGCTACAATGCTAAACTGTAAAAGAAATGTGACAAACAATTACGGCCATATTATTCTCTAAATACAAACATTAAATGACTGTTAGGACTAAATTATTTATTTTTTTACCATTAAATGAAAAGAAAATATGAATTCGCATGAACAGTAGATAGTATTAGTATTGTAATTGAAATGATTTCGCAATTCTACGTGAAATGTTCAATCACTCCAGCTCTAATTTAAATAAATACAATTAGTAAAGGAGCAGATGAGATGCAAGGAGAGAAGCTGTGAGCTAAATTGCTCAAATCAACATAAAGGCGTTAATTATGCAGCAGGTGACATTTCGGCCCAATTCAGATCGCTTGGTTTTATACGACCAGCGGCGATCGCTCATCTGGGGTCCGTATTGATCAGGCACTCGCTCGCAATCTCTCTCACACACACACACACATACAGAGCTGTATAAACCATACATAATGACTTTCACTATTTCACAGCACGCCAAAAATATATTACACGACTCACGGACACAAACAGAAGGGCATTTATCAGGATGACTAATGAAGCGGGTCTCATTGATTGCTGCAGTAATGTAAAGCACTGTAAAGATTTCCAACACCCACTATACGTCTGTTCTGAATCAGTTCTTTTGCTTTCCTAGTGTAACTCCCTCTGGTGATTACTAATCTGATCTCAGCTGTAAGAGCTTGTTTTGCAGCTCTTAAATCTGATTTGCCCAAATTGCTTTGTTTATCTTCAGAAAACACCGGCATACGAGGGGAAAAGTTACTTTTGAGGACATTTTAACATTGTATTGAGGGCAGCTGCTCCCAATTTAGTTCATACAAAAGGTTGTTTAATAGTTCTTCCGTCACTTTCAGGCAAGAACTCTTTTCTTGGACCCCCAATATTCAAACCATTATTTGCTGAAAATCTTGTTAAATATGACTGGACTCCACGTACATTCAAATATGGGTCAATGGAAACAATGGCATTTGATGTCATTAATCTGCCATACTGATCAAAAGTTTGTGTCCATAAGACTTATTTAATTTTTTTAAATGCCTCTATTCTGGAAGGATGCATTACATTGATTAAAAGTCACAGTAAAGGCATTTATAATGTTACATTTTGCTGGAAAAAATTCTACATCCAATAATTTTTTCATCAAAGAATGCTGAAATAAAAAGTTCACAATTTCCACAAAACAACCTAAAAAAAATTCAACATTTATAATATAAAATGTTTAAAAATCCAGCTTTGCCGTCACATTTTATAATGTATAAAAATAGAAAATGTTTATTTTAAATAAACGTGAGAAATCGCTGTATAAACGCCTCCGTTCAAATGGCAGCATGAGGCCCGCGTGATCTTTACTACTAGTTTTAACGTGAAAAACATCAATGAACATCTCACGTAATCGTTAAATCAGTGTTTTAACCGTGGAAATAAGTCAATAAAACAGCTTGTAAACAAAAAGTCACGTAGCATTTCATTTACCTCAGGCAAGTCATCAGTATTGTCTACAGCTCATTAGTTCTCTAGAGAAATGAAGTCTAGAGAAGAGCATTTCGCAAAATATTAGACTACATACTTTACCTGTTAGTGATGTCTTAATTATTTAATGTATGTTTAAATAAATCTGTTATGAAACAAGTTATGACAGCCACTGTTTAAATGAATATATTTTAACAAATAAACAGAAATTGTATAATTTAGAAGTTAATTTAAAAGCTGCATTATGTGCAATTTACATGTTTGCATAGCCAAAAAATTTCTTTTAAGTTGAGTGTTGATTATCACATTTAAAAATATATAATTGAATTTAAATTTGGGCTCTGCTGTTAATTGTAACCTTATAGTAATGTAAAAGGGCTCCCCTTATAGTTTAGAGCAGAAACTGAGGTAGATTTTAATTTTTCAATATCATCATCAAAACTTTATTACTTTAGCAATTTTTGTTTAGTTTTTCCCCCTGTACTGAAACCATACTGATGTCAAAACCATGTTTGTGTACCGTTACACCCCTAATATATATCCATCAAGAGGAAAAGTAAAGCCCTACTGTTGAACATGCAAAGGTTCTTCTATGACATTAACCTTTATTTTCGAGAGTGTACAACACATATCAGGTTGCTGGCCAACTGTTGACTGCATGAGCACTTTGAAATGGTCAGCAAAATGGATTAGGTTAATGACTGTGCCATTTTAGTTTCATTTTCGGAAAGGAGCCAACTCACATCAAGGTTGAGACAAAGGAACAGCTCGCGTTCTCATTTAACATGCATACATCAACAGGAAGATGGCACATCAAACCAAAAAATACTGGAAAGCATTACTTCTGTTCTGATACACCGGGCGGTACAGGATTCACATGAGGAGCTTTATTCATATCTTTTCTTGCACTGTGATGAGTCACGGAGCTTCAAGGATTACAGAAAGGAAAAACAGAGACAGCGGCAGAGAACAAAAAGAAAAAGGTGAGGAGAAAAAGGTACAAAGGGACGAGAGAGACGGGAAGAGACAAGAAAGAGAGACAGAGAGAGTCGTGGCACTGCCACTTCAGGTCGGCACGGCAACCAACCCTGTGTCACCATGACAACGGCGAGATGAGCTACCCAGCAGGTAAACAAGGTTGCCCTGGACGACGAGGGGAGGGGAAGGTAGTGTTGGAAAAAAAAGAACAAGTGAGACAGAGGGCGACGGAAGGATCGAAATGCATGAAAAGTGAGTCTTTGAGAATGCAATTATGAGAACGGAAAGAGAGAGACAAAAGTAGCGGGTGTAACTGCTGTGGTTGCCAAAGCAACAGAGACAGTGAAGACTCTCCATCATCTAGGCGAAAGAAACCTGTTGGCTTCCATGAACATGAAAATCAAACAGACAATCGAACTCAGAGACTCCTCATAACCACACTAATAATTAAAGGGCTCATTCTAGCCAATTACTACTCCCATTATTATACCTCTTTTTTCAACATGCTGTCCCAACAGCATATTAATATGCACATTAGAGACAGTGTATAAATAACATTGTGTTTAATGGGAAAACCAGTTTATGGAATTTTTACACACATATTACATAAAGCAAAATGGTATATCAAATCATTTGGTCATATCTTCTATATAACAGTTGAGAATCATCCTTATACAAAGTTTGGTATAAAAAAAAAAAAATTGATTGGTGATCCCATTGTTTTTGCCTTTTCATGTCTATTCATGGCATTTTATTTATAGAAAACTTGGTCCTGGTGTCCTCTACAGATGACATAGCATAACATATGAATAGAATTTGTCAAAAATGTAATTTTCCATTTTTTTTCTTATGCTCTAAACAATGTAATGACATGAAAAAATATACTATATTCACAAAGCTTTTTTCTGGTTCTCAGGAGGATATTTTGAAATATTATTACAATTTCTAAAAACTTTTCTTTTCGAATATATTTTAAAATCTAATTTATTTATGTGATGGCAAAGCTGAATTTTCAGTATTATTACATCTAGAAATCATTCTAATATCTTGGTGATTAAGAAACATTTATGATTATTATCAATGTTCAATAGAACAGCATTTATTTGAAATAAACACTTGTAACTGTAAATGTCTTTACTGCCTGTCTTTGTAAATGTCCTCACTGTAAATGTCTTTACTGAATCATTGTTTTATCAAACAAATTATTTATTTTATAATAAAAAATGAATGGTGACACCACTAACCAACCATTCAAAACCACCTTTCACAAAAAGTCTGGTATTTCTCATAGATTTTCAAGACACAAAATGTATAAGCATACAGCAAAAAAGGTAAAAATAAATGTATAAACTGCACATGACCCTATGAAATCTGTTTTATTTTTTCCTAAATTCCGTTTTAATTTTTTGTTTTAATGGTTACATTATAAAAAAATCAAAAAGCATAACTAATTAATTAAAATCATGAAATGTACACAATTTAACAGCCATTTATTAAAAGTTTAACAAAAATTAAATTTTATGGCCATATGAAACATGTTTTATTTTTTCCCTCAAATTAAGATTAAATTTTTTCCTCTCTCTTTTTCCCCCAGAAATGCTGTGTTGTGTATTTACATTTTTCTGGTAAATACATTCTGGTAAATATATTTTTTTGGTAAATATTCCTTATAACATAATGTGTGCGCCATTCATTCACACAGAGATATGCAGAACATGCAAATTCATATTCAAATAGTATTTTTACGGCTTAATATTTACAGATACTACTCCATGTAGCATTTTGATTTAAATGTTCTGACCTACTATTGATGTATCAATCCAGAATTTGGCAAATTCCAGGACGTTCTGGGTTATACAGTAAAATCCGCGATTCCGTCTGTGTTTTCCGCATCATGGAAAACATAGGGCCCTACCTTGCAGCAGCACCACTGACATTAAAACTAAGTGCATTTTAATACAGTAAATCCTTAAAGTGTAGAACAACTGATTTTATAAACACCAGGAAACTGAGACTCAACAAATGTACACTCACATCATTACACAAATAAACCTAATCCTTCAGGCTGTGTTGCAGCAGGAAAATGCAATTGTACGCTTACAAAAACAGAAAATATTAATGTAATATCTCTCCATACATGCCATTAGAAGCGCAGGTCATAACCGTCACTGTGTTTGTCTGCCAGCAAAAACACTCCATTGACATCATGAGCACACACACTTAATCTCCACCTTGATCTGAGGCAAGGGATTTCAGTGGGATTATGGGATATTAAATCCATAGATTATTCAATCAACTGACATTTACTCTGCCTCCACCCTCCATGTACTGCCTCAAACATATATAGAAATAAATCATTTGTGACCTGTAAAATACCTATGCTTACATACCTAAAACAAACTGTGAAGACACCCAAATCTGCCTTTTCCATTCACACAAAATTCAGAAAGCCGGTGACTCATAAGAGTTTAAAAATTAGATCACAATTCACGTTCACTCATTCATGCACACACTATATATGCCTGCAAGGCATGCTGTTTGTTCATATCCCCTAAGTTTCTCTGTGCATGGAAAGAATGACTGCGTGTGTGATTTGCACTCAAGCTCAAGAGGATCTCTCTTGCGAGTTGTCTGTGTGTGTGTGTGTGTGTGTGTGCGTGTGGCAGATGTTAAATTAGGTGTGTATCTACACAAAGACTATTCTCAATCTTGCCTCTGTACCCATAATGCAATGCTGGCCATCGCATTGAGCTGGTTCCCTAGCAACCCAGCATCCCTTGTCCCAGCCGTCTCCTGGCAACAGGACCTGCGACCGTAATCAACCTGCACGCCACCCCACCCCCAATATATTCCACTCGCTTTCTTTCCAATCTCCTTTTTTCTCGCTTATTCTTTCAGCCTTTCTATCCATCTCCCATTTTATAACACAGTTGCAACAGAAATGCAGTTTCATTCACATTCAACAAGAGAACATACTTTTATCGATACTTACATTTCTTATACTCAAACACAACATTTTACATTTAATATGAACATTCAGTTTAAAGAACAGCTGAAAAGTAGCATGGCAAAAATTATTTCTCAAATTCAAGATTTAGCATAGCTTAAATTAATGGATAATGTACATTTTAGGTGCAATAGATGCTGAATAAAAATATTCCATTATTAATCATTATTATGAGGTCATCGAAACTGCATGTATGACAGTCTTATAAGATTAGAAAAAGTCCTTTAAATAGCATTTAATACTTCTTGAAATGTCACATCAATTACCCTTAAACAATGAAACACCATCTTGGCTGGACGATTAAAGCTCCTGAAATCTTCATTCTTGAGATAATCAATATACTCTAATCAATTATAGTGTTTCAAATGTGTCAATCACTAGACCTCAAGCAATTACAACGGTAACACAGACTTTAAACTGTCAGCATCGACGCCTGCTTAAATAAGGAAAGCACCGCTTGAGAAACGGAGATATGCATTGGTTGGGCTTGCTAACTCAATATGCATATCATATTCTGAACGTAGCACATTCAAACAAACTCACTTTTGCCAAACAAACAGACCTCGTATGAGCGATGCTTGCAATAACGCTCATATCGAACACGCCGTCTACACGGGTGATGCTGTCCTATTGTTTGAGATGGGGGTGCTACTTTATTTTTGTCTATGGGAACCAAATGCCAAGTGGATGAGGAAAGCAATGGATTTCAACACTCTTTTCATAAAGTAAATAACGCATGTTTGTTTGCTAGTCTTTATACATTAGATTTGGTTCTCAGTTTGTAAAAATTAACAGTCACACTTTATTTTAAGGTCCAATTCTTGCCATTAACAAACCACTAACTAAGACTTTTGTCTCAACTTTTAGGTATTGGGTAGGATTATGGATGTAGGATATGGTCATGCAGAATGTTTTTTATAATTAATAATAAACAATCAATATGTTAATAATGCTAATAAGCAACTAGTTAATAGTGAGAATCGGTCCCTATGCTAAAGTGTTACCAAATGAACAAATAAAAAAAGTTATAGTAGACAGTTGTGCACTTTTAAATGGAAATCTAAGGGTCAGCCATTCATAATGTGGTAATTGTCAATATGTATTTAACACAATATTCTTGAAGAGTGAATGTTCTTCATTTGAAACACAATTTGCCTGGTAAAAACAGGTATAGAATATTATTTATGTTTTAAAAAATCATCATGGGCACTTTAAATTTAAAATTCGATATGGCCTTATTATTCGATATGGCCATATTCATCATTTAGTGCCTTTATGGGTTTTCCTGAGCAACAATATTGATCTAGGACACATTCAGAAAGAAGACAGATTACCGCCTGCAAACAAGCTCTTAAGATTGCATGATTTGTTGCAGACAACAAAACCAACCAAATCAAGAGAGGAAGTAGGATGGACCCATGAGGATCTGTTGTTTGTGACTTTATTATAACAAATGTCTGAGCATCTGAACACTACCACAAACGTAAACGGGTTGAAAAGGGCAGCTAATATCTGCAGCCAAAAGTAGAAAATTGCCATTAACTAGTTTATTTTGTGTCTCAATGGTGTGAAAAAATCTGCTGTGCACAGTGGATAGATGTTCGTCAGATTAAGTTCTGCTCTCACGGAGTGTGTAATCATCAAAGGCCACACACATGCATGCACACACACACTTATGCTAGCAGATGTCTGTCTTTAAGCTCGTGGACGTCCGCCGTCCTCCCCTTTCAAGAGTGGCCCCTCCCCCCCACCACCACCCCACGTCTCATTATGTCAAATTTTCTTTCATTTCCCCCCTTCCTCCAATTCACCCCCCCCCCCATCTTTCCCCCCTTTTCACATATCCGTCCAATTTCTCTTTAATTAGACCTACTTTCACCTCTCTCCCTCTTTCGCGCTCTCGAACCCTGTAACCCTTCAATTCATCCGAACAATGGACTCATCCTGTCTGGATGCGAGTATAGACACTGACACGAAGTCAAATATACTTAATCTCGCTGCTCTGGAAAGGAAACATGCGAGCGCACGCAATTTCGCATTTGACGCGTGCGTTCGTGTTAGTCTGATATGATCTTTTATTTGTGGAAAAAGTACTAATATGATTTTTGCATGTGCTTTCTCACGCATAATCCACTTGGATTTTTAATCGAAGTACATTTCGTACATGTACAATTTCATAGGAACACATTAGTTAAACGCGAAACGTAGTACACTGTGACACCTATATTATAAGGTATACAACCACCAATTTGATCTTATTTGACTTTCCGGGTGCACTAAACATACTACGACAGAAATCAGAATGAGCACATTGAACTAAACTACAAACAAACATCCAGACATTCACTCTCACACACTCCATCCCCCTCTCTGATAACACCTGCCCTCCCCTCCCCCACAACAAAGGCACAACAGCTGCTCTTTTAAACACGCGTTCAGACGCACAACTCGTCCCAAACACGAAAATGCCAAAATGTGTGCGCACACACATCATAGGTAGATGTTTAACTGCCATTTTGCTATCAATAACCAATGGGAGCGCTAGTTCGGTAGAGATCAGGTGTAATTTGATGCTTTGAATCAAAATTATAATAGTAAAAACAACATTAATAGTGCAAACATCTGGTCTGTCCTGCTGATCTACTACATCTTGCTTTCTTGTCACGATTTTTATGGCTGAGGTAGGAGTAAGAGTAAAGCTGTTTCTGAAACAGCAAATAAAACAACTTAAACCACAAAAAACTCAATGTGAAAGCTGATATTGCTCTTAACCGAAGTGAGATAGGATTCAGCTGAGTCACATTTTACTATAAATCGCTAACACAACAACTGTGTCTCACATTCATCCAGTATTTTAGCCCTGTAGTGCACTAGCTACTGTTTGAGAGAAGGCCAAATGGAATAGGATTTGAGATGTGGCCAATGAGTGAATGGAGGAAACGAGAGGTCGAGGGTGTGTATGTGAATGCTGAAAGCGCAAACGAATGCGTGCGCAACTGAAGTGTCTCGGACGATGCCCGGCGCTTTGTTGTGTCCGTACAAGTGGGGCCATGTGATAAACAGAGCAAACACATTGGGATGGCAACGATAAGCAGAAAGCGAGAGATAGGAGAGATGGGGAAAGATAAGAGGGGGAGGAGGAAGAGAGCATGAGGTTGAAAACCAGAAAGAGGACTCCAGGTCTCCATTCTCCTCCTCTGTCTACAATCACTGCGTACCTCTCACCTGAAATTAAACATAAGGCCAGGTGCCACTCCAGCCATGCCATCTGTTCAACCCCTCCTCCCTTGTCTTCCTTTACCTCTCCATTCAATTCACTGCTCTCAGTTGATCTTTTATTCAGTTTCAACCTTAGCAAAATTAGAATATTAGACCGTTTTTGTCAGTTATTTTTTCCTCATCCAAACAAACAATGTAGTCTAAAAATGCATGAAATATGACTTTTACAAAACCCCAAACAGATTTTTATTCTTATTTCATCTGTAGAACACAAAAGATGTTTTGAAGAATGTTTTAATCATTTCTGTCAATGCAATAAAAGAGTGTTGTAAAGTTAACCAAAACTACAACTGAAACTAAAGCTATTACAGATCAGTTTTGTTAATTGAAATAAATAAAATAAAAATAAAAAAAGTTTATAAAGTAAATTAAAAAAGTTAATGAAATAAAAAAATTTAATTAACTGAAAGAAATGTTGCCTTGGTAAGTAACGAAATAAAGGGGTGGTTGATTGCGATTTCACTTTTTTAACGTTAGTTAATGTTTAATGTTGCTGTTTGAGCATAAACAATATCTGCAAAGTTACGACGCTGAAAGTTCAATGCAAACGGAGTCTTTTAAAATTTCTGGCAGTTTAATGCCTACAAAAACGACTGGTAAGGGACTACAACAAGTTACTTCCCGGGTCCGATACGTCACGGACCCAGATAAACCCCGCCCCCGGGAATACGCAATGAAGGAGGCGAGGCCATGCTGCGCTGCTTTAGAGACGAGGAAGAGAAAACTAGGGTGCACGTAAAAATCTATTCATATATGAATCGCGATTCTGTCTTCTAGCGATTCTAATGGATTCACAAGTTTCAAAATCATATGTTTTAAAGCAGTGGTTCTTAATACTGTTACTTGCGTCACCCTGCTCTGCATCTCTCTCTCTCTCATTCAGATCCTCAGATCAGCTCCAACAAACTGTTCCAATTATACACTTATTTTCACATAGCAATGAGAAGCGTTATACATGGCCGTGCTGTATTAAGGCTTTAATCAGAATAAAACCGTATATTAAAAGCTAAAAGAAGAAGTAGCACTTACAAATGTTTATAAAAGTATGAACCAACAACAAACAAAAAAAACATACCATTAAAAGCTGTGCGCGATCCTCTTCACTAATATCCTCTGGGTCTCATTCGGGCTCAAATTGATAAGCAATTTTGATGATGCCATTGTTTACAATACAACCAGAACACATGCCGCTAAACTGAGGGGCGGGATGTTCAGACGCGCAGTAGAGGCGATTTAGCCAATCACAACACACTGGACCAGCTAACCAATCAGAGCCCTTGATGTATTTCTGAGGGAGGGGCTTCATAAAATCAGAGAAGGGACAGAGAGGTGTGGAATAAAGGAAGATTATGTGAAAAATAATGTTTTTTTTTTTTTTTTTTAACTAAGCATGAACACGTTTAACTGCACCCCATAAACACAATCAAGCCTAGAAAAAAAAAAACAGTCAACCACCCCTATTTATTTAAAAACATTTTAAATAGTAGTAGACAGTTTTGAAAATATCTTTTGTGTTTTGCATAAGAAAGAAAGTCATACAGGTTTGGAATGACATGAGAATGACATTTGGGTGAACTACCCTTTTCCTTAGCATATTTGAACAAGCGGTTACGTTTTCGTCACTCGCAAAATGACAATGCAAATAATTAAATATCTGAAAAACAAATCTGAATTGGGAGTAGTGTGAACAAAGACTGAGGAAAGAAAAGGTGAGAAATAAGGGTTCCAAGCCAATTTCTGTCTTATCTGTCTTTCTCCCCTCATCTTGGTCACAATTCCTATCTCACCTGCACGCGCACTCTAAACGCACATCACGCAGCGTTGCTGGAGCGATTCACTATGATTGACAAGCTCTGAATGGCAGGTGCCATGAGCTGGTAATAATGCCACACAGCTGGGCTGTCTGCATGTGTGTGAAAAAAGAAAGAGACTGAAAAAGAGGAAGAGAGATTTCTCTCTAGGAGAGGGGGGGCTGTTGTTCTTAATAATGTGGTTCCGTCGTACCTCATGGGGGAGGTTTGAACACCGTCTTACCAGGCTTAGGTGAGGGGGCAGACTAATAGAAGGATGGAGGGATGGAGAAGGAGGAGAGAGGATTTAAAGCCAGGGGAACCCGCTGATCTGCGCCTGGAGAGGTCGGCAAAGGTCAGACTACTGTCATGCTAATAATGGGATTTGTTCTGGAGTTACTCACGAGCACACATGCGCATAATGTTACTCGCCATAAAGAAAAACAATCTAAAAAGATGCTCACAAACATTGATTCCCTAAAACTAAGGCAGAACGAGGTTTACTTTGCTCACACTTTGATTTAATTTTGTCGCTTCTAACACTACTCAACCAGTTTTCGATGTTACGTGATGTGACATACGGAGCAATAAAGTCATATATCCCTTCATTAGCCTACGTCTGGTGGGACCACAGTTGTCTCAGAGTCTGTTCAGAATCACCAGAAGCTTCTGTTTGGCCACTCAGTCCACATCGTGTCTCATCTTTTACGACACGCAGCTTCCTCCAGCGCAAATTAAACACACTTAAATAGAATTTGAGGAGGAGCAAAAGATTTCCTGTGGGTTTTCTTGCTCCAAGTCTAATCAACAGAAAAAAAAAAACATCATCACATGAGCACTGAGCGTATAGTTGTATTAAAGGGATATTCCACCAAATAATGAAAATACGGTCATCTTTACTCACCCTAATGTCATTCCAAACTGGCATGACTTTTTTTTAATCTGTGGAACACAAAAGAAGATATTCTGAAGAATGTTCCAGCTTCGGTTCCCGTTGTATGGACAAAAAATACAATGGAAGTTAATGGGAACCAAAACTGTTTGGTTACCAACATTCTTCAAAATATATTTTTTGTGTTCAGCAGAACACAGAAATTCATAGAGGTTTGGAATGGCATAAAGGCAAAATGATCATTTTTGGGAGGACTATGCCTTTAGTTCCTGCCTATAAATCACAAAACAGACCATGATCTCATCCTCGAGCTTTATACGTTGACGTCACGTACATTCGACTCGCAACGCCGCTCATAATGATCCCGTACATCTGGCAAATCTGAAAAAGTAGGTAATTTACGCATGAAAGCATAAAAAAGCATTAAAAAGATGAAGAGATTGGAGGTTCCTGAATTTACAGGTTGCCCGTCACGGCGCTGGCATGGCAGATGGCCTAACAGCTAATCAACGACTTCTGAGAGCGACACAATCGCGGATGCCTTCAAGGATTGTGCCCTCCTACATACCTAATTAAAGTCTGTTCAGTCAACACAGATTTTCACAGATCCTGTCTCCTGAACCATATAATGTGTTGTTTCCACTTCATGTTCCTCAGCCTTGTTAGAAGAGCTTTATGATAAAAGATTTATCCTATATATAGTCTGCTATATATAGGCAAATGGAAGTGTTTGTCTGACTTAAATCTATTTTTTATACAGCCCATTCACATTATTAACAGCGACAACTTACCCCCGGCAATGTCTTCTGCTCGTGCAGTGCATTCTGGGCCTTCAAGGCTGACTCCCTCGCACAGTACGTCAAGAACGCACATCCTGAAGAATGAGCAAGAATACAACGTGGGATGTAAAAAAAAAAAAAAAAATGTACCAGACCTAGACAGACCATGAATAACAAGCAGTGTTTTGCGGACATAAAAGGATATGACAACTGTGACTAAGAAATGGAAAAACGTTGAACAAATTATTTTCGCACCACAGATGCATTTTCTAAGAATAGATTTGTTTATTTCAGGAAGCTAGACTTTTGGAACTCAACTCGAAGTGAAATAGGATGCTATTACAAACTAAAGGTTAAAGTTTCTACACATTAAAACACAGTATACATCCCACTGTCAAAGATTTACTAACACAGACATTTCTCTTAAGATATGAAAAGGAAGCTCATCTAGCACCATTAGCCTCCCATCTCCCCTTGAGACTGTCCGTTCAATAGAGCCGCGTCAATCTCGTTTAATTACCTTTGTGCATTCCAGTGTACTTGTCCTTGATCACCGTAAGCTCATAGATCTTCCCAAACTGCTCAAAGATGGGCTTCAGGTCCTTCTCCTCCAGATTCCGCGGGATCTGGCCAATGAAGAGCTTGATGGCGTCGGCCTCCTTCATTAGAACAGTTTCCTAAGGGGACGGAGCGACAGCTGCGCCCGGGGTTTCAGCACTGGAGAGCGGCTCAGCGGCGGAGGAAGAGTCACGATGTTAAACACGAGTCCCGGTGGAAAGGTTTGAACCGTGACAGCTATGAAAATAAAAAAACAGATAATGCTAAAACCAAGACACTTAAAGTCATCGCTAACACTTTATACTAACTTCCATTAACGAGATTTATGTTTGTAAAAGGACATGTGGTGCTTGTAAAGCAGCCAAAAATAAATAAAAAATGTGTTAAACTAGTAATTCGTTTTATAGCACAGTAGGCCAAACATTAACTATCTAGAACACCTTTTAGATTAAAAAAAAAAAAAAAAGGAATGCTTTTGTTATGTATCTGTACAATGTATATCGAAGAACGTGAAACATAACGACAGTATTTAAGTTTTGTTAATGTAAAATACTATAACGATTAAGTGCTCGAGCTGTTGCTATTGATACCTCCTCAAACTCAAGTCATTTCTGTTCGTGAGCGTTTTAAAATCAGCTAAAACCTACTACACTTGTTCTTAAAAGTAAAACATTTTATTTTTAGGCCCTCAACCTATTTTTTACTTTCTGAACCCCCTTTGCTACTGAGAATCAAAATGACCGCGTTTTCTGTTCCGGCATACTTAATTAGATGTAAGAAAGATAGACCAATCGCAATTCAATATGCAAATAAATCCAAGAAAGACATCCAATCGCCAATCAGCTTGCCAGAATCACAATATCTTCTTCCAAGACTATCGGTTTTGAATGGCAAACATTCTCACACAATGGAAGATCATATACATTTCTTTAAAAGTATAACGTTAACAGATAGTAGCCCTATATTAAAAATTATATACCAAACAAAGGTTGAATAGAGTCGTACGTTTAAGTTTGAGCTGAATTAAATGCATAATATTATGGAGGATAATAAGGATTATATAATAAAGTGTATATATATATAATATATAATAAAGTGCTGGCTTGCTGTTTGACATTTCAACATCATATAATGCTTTGCAGATTTGCAGTAGATATTCAAAAATTAAAATTTTTAGCTATTTGAATATACACTAAAGATCTGTTTGAATGAATGCATTAGATAATTTAAATATTCATAATTTAAGATACTATAAAGTGTCACCGAAAACACACAATATAATACGAGTGATCAGTCAATCTCTAATTTTAAGAGATTAAAATGCTATAGTAGAACAAAGAAACTTGTGTTACGAGCTCTGGCAAGAGAGCATATTAAAAGTGAATGCAATAAAATGAAATGCATATAAATATTGACGGATAACCCCATAGCTTCTTTGTTTAATCCACACTGGAGGCTCAGGCGTATGTGGCTCTTTGTCACGACAGCAACTGCACATACGCACATACATGATAGAGAACAAAAACATGCAATTATCCATGCAACTTCACGCCTTTAAATCAAAAGAGACTAAAAGAAGTTCATTCAAATTTGACGAGCTCTCTGGTGTTTGTGCAAAGGCGAAATTCGCTCTCGTTTCCTTCCCTCTCTCTCTCTCTTGTTAATCCCAAGGGGATGTTTGTTTATTTGCTGTCTTTCTGCCTGGTTGTAGAACATGGTCTGATATTCTACGTGCACAGATGAAGAGAGCTGATGGAGAGCGGGTGGCTCGAACGCCAATCACTGTACATTTAACTAAATCCGTGCATCTGTCACCCTTGAACCGTCTTGGTTTTTGTCTCTCTGTGCCCTCTCAAATATCTCCTGTTGACTAGAATGCATGCATGAATCAATACAAGTGTAAATGCACGTAAAATGTCGATTTCACTCACGTTTTAATGCAGAGGCTGTGAAGAAGACGCACTGTAATGCTGTAGCCTATATTCACGGTGTTGACACTCCGTATAACCCGTAGCTTTTGACGTTGAAAGCCGGTGTCCCCCTCCTGTCCATCTCCTGTCCTCCCTCGGGGTGTGGAAACCGTGATGCTTAAGGGAGCGTCTATAATTTCCTCTCCTAGAGCGTAGCCGCAAAACCATTGGGTGCTGTCATATAAACAGCTGTCCATTTCATATCACTGTAATACTATGGAGGTAAAAAGAAATTGTAATCATGATTTTCTCCTAATCGCGCCTTTATATTTTAATTTAGCATCTGCACAAAATCTCACAATTATTTTAGTTCTCATAATGCATAGCTCACATTCGTGACTCCAAATCTTGTAATAGCAACTTTATATATAAAAAGGATACAGTTTATTTTATAATTCTTATATAATTGTATTATTCTCACGATTACTGCAGATCATCATAGCTAAAGTGAATAGAGTACAGTACTATAATTACAGTATGATTCATGTTCTTTTGTTTTAAGAATGAGTTGTACAGGGGAAATGAGTTTGACACAAATAAGACCAATTCATTTTCCATATGTATGTAAAAAATCAAAGCAAACAAAAAACGAAAAAGGAGGATGGAATAATCATATTTAAAATGATTCATAAAGAATAATAGTAATAATTAGGCTATATGTATCATAATATCACACCTTATTTTTTACTTTACTTTTAGTCATTTAGCAGACGCTTTTATCCAAAGCGACTTACAAATAAGGTTAAAAGTTAACACTCTGTAAATACTCTATACACACACATTTAAGAAAATACAGAATGTAAATAAAATTGACAAATGCATACAACATTTCAATACTAAACATATAAATGAAGAAAAAAATAAAAAATAAAATACACCTTCATTCATAAGGAGCCATGATCCATAAAACCATAAAATACGAACACAAACAAATGAACACTTTTTACTTAAAAGGAAATGTACACAAGATTAATAGGGTTACGGTTCGCTATTTGATTCGATTGTTCGTTTTTTAGGTTTACATGTAACATTTGGACGGTCCCTGATATCAAGGACGCTAATCCGCCTTTTGTTCTCGTCGAGCTCTGACCACGGTGCTGAAACTACATTGAGCCAAATCATGTTTTCTCGCAAATTAACGCCCACCTAAACTAAATGATGTCCCCGCTATGTGGTCGAGCAATTTCGCTATCTTAGTGCGCAATCTGACAGGGAATTCATTTCAATCCATTCTCCATTACAGACAAAAATAATAATAAATAAAATTAACCTTTAGGAGATTATAGATCACATCACAAACCGTGTGATCGATTTACAACTGCCAAGACATCATTTGTAATTGTTAAATGGTCAGGAGCCTATATATGAGGTTGTCTGGCTTTTAGGGTAAACTAAATTAAAGACTAGTGTACTTGTGTTCATTTACTGGGACTGGCAACCATCTGCCACGAGCACCTAAATCCGCCAATGATTTTTTCCCCTTGACCCCAAATCCATATTAAAACGTATCGTTCTGATAACCTCACTTTAGAAAAACTCTATGATCCCAAAGCACGATTCATTCACGTTCACAAGAGCACGCACTTAAAATCACAGATGACTCAACTGGTTATGCCAGACACTTGAATTAACGACGACATCTGCTGGTTATTTCAGTATTGCCTATTTGTAAGCATTGAGAGCTTGTCAGTGGACGAGTCAATTATGTTGATAAACAAACTGCTTTCATCATTTGTGAATAGCTTCTTTTATATTTTATACATATATATTCATATCAAGAAGCCCAGGGCCTTCATATCTTTGTCAGGTATGAAAAGTGATATTGTATCAGCTGCATCTGCCTCGCTTCAAGTGAACTGGCATAAAAGTCACCTACTGATATACCCTGACCTTTATGTTGTGCATTCTTTTGAGCAATAACCCGATTTGTAAGTTCCGGGTTAGACACTACGCTAGGCCTATATGGTCATAAACAAAAGATATTTACATTTTTCCTTTGTCTTATAATATATAGGCACAATATTGTCTGCATATTCATTACAAGAACAACAGAAACCACAATAAATACCTCTAACAAGAGAGCAAGACCCAGGAGACCCGTGATAATTGCCTATAGCAATAAAGTACCATCTTATTAACATCCGTTTGTACCATTAGAGGGAGGTAGAGCTCTAACTTTACACTGTTTATTGCATTTGTCCTGAAGGCCTCAAACAACTTTAGGAGAATTAAAAAAAATTAACCATGATGTGCCAGTTAACCTCCATTGCAATCTAAGTGTAAGACTACTATTATATTCTGTCCGTCAAGAAAATATGCAATAGTGTGTGCTTTTTACCACAGAAAACATACCACTGACTTGCTTTGCTATGAACTTACAGTCTGATATAATTTACAGTTCTTGCAAATATAAATAGATAATTAACACATGCTGAGTGCACTTTGTGCAACTGCTTACCTTGATTTGCAAGCGGATGGGATTCAAGGGCATTGGATGTGCCCTCAAGCACTCTGTTGCTGGGCAGACAAAGTCCTCGCCAGAAGATCTACACTGAGGATGGACAGAGGGAGAAAAAAAAAAAAAAAACTGTTGATTGGTTCAAATTAATTGATAACATTGTGCTTTTAATATATGTGTGTGTGTGTGTGTGTGCGTGCATGTATATGCATCCTAAGGTACAAAATCTTTGTACCTTATTTACACCCAAATGTAGCTTTAAAATACCTATTAGTATCTTTTTAAAGGGTTCCTTGACAGTTTTGTATAACAAGCTAAGTCAAGCCAAGTCACCTTTATTTATATAGGGCTTTTAAGAATAAAGATTGTGTCAACGCAGCTTCAGTATTAAATACGAAAATTGTGTCAATAAGAGCATGTTGTGTGTCAATAACAGTGCATATATATATATATATATATATAAAGAGAAAACATTTTATTAAAAATTCTACTAAATGTAAGGAACAACAAAAATGCTGGTTACCTGAGCAAAGTGTTTATTTTAATATTCTGATACCGAGCTAATTTCTAGTGTATGACCTGTGTATGCCGAGGGCGGATAATTTAATGGATGGCGTCCCACGCAGAACATGCTGCTGTGGAAAGTTTTGCATGACGTGTTAGTAAACATTCCACTGTTATGAACCGTGCACGCGCGCTTCACAAATGGGGGCGTGGCCCTCACTACTATTACAAATGGACGAGAGAGCTGATGGACTTAAACCTCATCTTCGGGACTGGCTGCAAAGCTTAAAAGGTGTAGTATTAGCAACACAAAGAAATTATTTTATGATATTTAGATCTACTATAATTAAAAACCATGACTTTACACTACTTCTATTATCTATTAATTAGTTCAAATGTAATGCATAATAATTTGTTATAATGAGACATCTTTACATAGCCTATTAGAAATAATAATAATTATTATTATTATTAATAACAACATAGTTTAATGGGTTAGATCTTATTTTCCTGTTCAGGAACTTTGTGACAAAATATTTTATACATTTATATATTTTTCCCTGCAAAAAAACAAAACAAAAACAAAATCCGAGTTACTGAAACATGCGAAAATTAACCATGATTTTTACTAAAAATAAAACCAAAAACATGGATACTATAGTTAAACCACGAAAACCACAAATTAACCATGGTCTTGCTACACTAACCAGTTTAACCATGGTATTTGTAGTAAAACTATGGTTATACAAATGACAATCAATGCGCCAAAAAATATGGTTACTACACTTTTACTATAGTAAAACCATGGTTAATTTTCGCAAGGGATTTGAGGACACGACGACAGACATATTATAGGGTTTCACTGTGAACTCTCGTTATATTTTAACAATACATTAGAACTTCAAAACAACTTTTCATATTCATATGAGGCGGCAGGTTTTGTTCTGAATGGCGATACAATGCTGAGCTCTGACATTTCAGGATTTGTGTAAATAACACTATAAAGCGTCGTTTAAAACCATTACGGACTATGCAATAACTTTATTTACCATTCTCACGTCTATTTTTGTGCACATTAAGTCTGTAAAAATGAACAATACCAGTGGATTTGTTAAGTATATTTAAGATTAACTTTAATTTAAAGCTTAGTTTTACTTTAATGTGCATTTAGGTGTTTGTTAATTACTTCTAGTCCCACCAAATCTCCAGACATGTATATGCATAGCTGGAAACTATTAATAATCTTAAAATCAGTTCAAAAATGTAGGTTGTGTTTTACTGAGAGCAGCTTCTACATGTAATTCCAAACCCTTCCCCTCATGCACATCTGCTTTTGTCCATGATTGACAGAGACGTTCAACCGCGTGGCGCCTCTAAAGCAGGTGTGTTACTGAAGGGTTACCCTCAGAGGGCAAAAGAGAGTTTGAAACCCCCTGGTGTGAAACTATAAAGAACTTAAAGGTATAGCCTAATTCAGGGCTGTCCAAACTCGGTCCTGGAGGGCCGGTGTCTTGCAGAATTTAGCTCCAATCCTAATCAAACACACCTGAAGCAGCTAATCAAGCTCTTACTAGGCATACTAGAAACTTCCATGCAGGTGTGTTGAGGCAAGTTGGAGGACACCGGCCCTCCAGGACCGAGTTTGGACAGCCCTGGCCTAGTTCGTCCATCATTTACTCAATCTTAATTCATTCCAAACCTGTATGATCTTCTTTCTTATGTTTAACACAAAAGAAGATTTTGAAAAATGTGGGTAACCAAACAGTTGCTGATAGCCATTGACTTCCATTGCACAGAGTGGGAAAAAAAACATTATGTAAGCCAATGGCTACCAGCATTTGGTTACCCACATTCTTCAAAATATCTTCTTTAATGTTCAACAGAAGAAAACTCATACAGGTTTGGAACAACATGAGAGTGAGTAAATGATGGGAAAATGTATTTTTGGGTGAACTATCCCTTTAAAGTTGGCTCAACACTAGATGATTTCTTGACTTAAGAACATTCTTTTCTGGAGAAAATTCAACTTTCTCTGAAGCGAACAGGAAAATGCATGCTAGATTTAACGAGGATGTAAAAGTTTCATGCAGTTTCTGAACTGTTTAGCTATAATGGGCCTTCTCGCATCTATTTAATTCTAATTTTATCATTTAAGCAGTTTAATATTATAAGCAATGAATATTTAACTATAAAAGACAACTTAATTTATCAAGCAGCATTGATTTGGTTTTTAGCTAGTCTTTCTGTATTTCATGTTTTACAGTAAATTAGCCATCTAATTTGAACCTTTGCTTCGTTTTCTCTTTAAGGAAAGAAAGTAGACGCGTGAAAGATGTATACACTGAAGAAAAACCCGTTTCAAAATGTCCCATAATGTTTTTTGTAAGATTTCTGAAGCAGGATTTTATTTTTTGATACTATGTTTGAAAATCCTGTCTATTAGCCAGCAAACATCTGAATGCAACCGATTTGAAGGCTGAAGGATTTCTCTTTTTACTTTACACTTTTTAAACGTTGTGTTAATCAAGAAGGGAAAAACCCTTAAGTTGTTACCCTGTTCTGATTCAAGAAGTTGACTCCATAAACATCCATCTGTGCCTAATGTAATCAGCCACAGCCGATACTCGAGCATGAGTGATATTAAATTAAGTGGTAATTTTAGAGGCAAGAGTTACTGTGTAAATTCCTTGTTTTATATGCTACATTTAATTTAGAGAAACATAATTCCTGGTCTTTTATGCTACATTTATTTCAGAGAAAGATGCAACAGCGTGATGCAACATTTGCCACAAAATTGAAGCGT
Source organism: Barbus barbus (assembly GCF_936440315.1). NCBI lineage: Eukaryota > Metazoa > Chordata > Actinopteri > Cypriniformes > Cyprinidae > Barbus > Barbus barbus. Next base: position 22,959,776 of record NC_136755.1, on the reverse strand, counting down.
GACCAGAGTCATCAAGTCCTTGTTTGATCAGACAAAAAACTTGCATTTTAATCTGTGTCTGCATATAAATTGGCTATTTCAAACAGTAAAATTTTGCAATTATAAGCCTAAAGTGAGATGAGCATGGGTAATTATGAACCAGACTAGTATGTGAGAGAAGTCCAGGATCACTAAACCGGAAACAGAAAACCCGAAGTGGAGCTGGAATGGATCGATCACAGAACGCACTGTAGTGAAGAGGTGAAAATTTAGCTTGAATTGACTGTATACACTTAGATTCTGATAACTCAGGCTATGCTTTGTACAGCTTGCAGTTATATAGTTTTACAGTTTTTACAAATGGCCTACATTTACACATTCAAACACTAATTAAATGAGAATTACATTAAATGGGCATAAAAGTCTCTGATTTTGGTTCTAGAACACGATGTAGGACAAATCTCAGTCATAAATAGTCAACACGAGTTCCAGCCATTTAGCTACAATAAAACCTCTGCGTATAATATTGATCGTATTTTATTGATGAAAGGTGTTCGCGAAATTGTGAAAAGCAAAGAAAACAGTCACTGAAGCAACTAAGATGAAAAGACTCAAAGACATCATGGTTGAGACTGCACTCCGGCACAGTGGTTTTTTCCAAACACATCTTTATTTATGTCAGTACAGTAAAAGCCTCAGGGAACTGAGGGAGGCCATGATGATTCTGCCCGACAACTTCGTTTCTTCTGCATCTTCTGCCATTGTTGGCAAAAACGTCGTCTCTGTACACCTCAGCACCTTACCTCAAAATTGTAAAGATTACTTTTTCTCTACACTGCTGTTTGTCCATTAAAGACGATAATGAAGTTTAACTACCTGTTAGGGTACATTTAATTACATGTACAAAATAAGATCAAAACTACCAGCTATGCATAACAATGTAGCTTGATCATCAGTAGAACTGAACTTGGAAAGTAAAAAAAATATTACATATCAACCGTAGTTAAATGTTGATCCAAAAAACCATTGAGTTCTTTCCCAAACATATGCGAGAGAGACGTGCACACAAATTCCAACTAAGAGAAAGAACGTTAACCTTTCAATTGGATTTTTTTTTTTATAGAACTAGACAAAAACTATAGAAATTAAAGAAGAATTAATGAAATGAAATAGAATAACCACCTCTTGTTTTGTCTGCCTTCAGATTCCATCTCATTTCCCCAGCATTCCTTGCCAGATATTCTTTCCATTTCTCTGCTCCAGTGCTCCTTGACTTCATCTTGTTGGAAAAGAACAGATCTTGCTCAAAAGTTTTTGGCGATCTGATTCCATGCCCCTGGTTACTTGAATAAATTTGCACTTCTCTATTGTGATCTTGTGAAGGTGTTCAACACCGTCCCCTTCGTGTCATTGTCCACAGCAATCTTTGTCTTGCTGATAACCCAACTGCACTTGGACTTCTTTACTTGCTCTCTGTGACATGCACTAAACACCTGAGAATAGACACACTTCAGTAATGCGGAGGCAAGAAGGGTCTTTTAGGGGGATAAAAGGGGCCCCTGACTCTGGGAGGTCCACCAAACGGTGGGCCAGGTCGCTTGCCCCTTGGAAAGGGCAGCTCATGACGGACCGGTGGTGGCCTACAAACGGGCCTAGGAGCTGGATAGTGCCCAGGGTGAGGTGGATGAACATGGTGTGGTGGTGGAGGCCTGTGCTCCAAGTGAGGAGGAACCCTGCGCTCTGGGTAGTGAGGTGGGATTTTTTCAGGATAATACTCTTGTGCATGAGGTGAAATTGGGTGCATGCCATAATGAGGGGGAGAGGGGCTACGTGGTGGTTGTTCATAGCATGGGTCAAAGTATGGATCTTCAGGTAAAGGTCGAGGAGGACCTGAGGCTTCATGGTAACCCCTTACTGAAGGAGGAGACCCAATGCGGTGATGGGGTATACTTGGAGGGTGCTGCAGAGGTACTCTTGGTGGATGTCGATGGTTGTAGTCCACTGGACCATTCGGTGGGATTTTAGGAGCAAGGTGCGGTGCATGAGCAGACTCAGAGGCCCCATCCCCATGTGGATGAAAAGGCTCCTTGTTTGGAACATCGTGAGACAAGTGTTCATAATCAGAGTTTGCTGAGGCATACGATCCATCAACACCACCTCGTTCTCCTTCCCCAAAAGGTTCCTGCAAATCTCTGGTGGGACGAGGACCAGTTGCTCTCGAAGATGTTGGACGCATGAAGTCTTGTGGTGGAGGAGGAAGCTTTGGGATCGGTGGCAGAGGTGTGGTGAAGAAGTTAGGTGCAGCAAGATCCCGTCTTGGTTCTTTGGCAAGGTACGGCTCTGCACTGTATGCATCAGAGGTGGCCAATACTTCCTTCTCTTGAACATCTCGATATGCATAGCTACCTTCCACTATTTTAGAATTTGGTCCCACATCACGAATTAAGGGGTTCTGTCTCAGCTCTTGAAGCATCACACCAGATCTCTTGGTGGCTTCTACGCTCAAAGGTTGCTTGTTGCTGGACAAAGAAGAGGAACGCATTGCTTCGATGCGTTGATGCCGCATAGCTTCTGCCTCGGCAAGAGAGGGCACAGAGTTTTGGAAGTCTTTTTTTGGTGCAGTCTTCTGGTACATGTCCGTTTGAGCTTGTGGATCGGCGTGAGCCTTTTGTTCCTGCCAAGATGGAAGCAGACACGTTGATTTAGCATCCAAAGTTGTAGAAATAGGTACCGTTTGCCCCTGCTGATACGGGAGCAGCTCTAATTGAGGAACATCCATAATTTCATCTTGCGTTGGTGTAGAACCAGCTTCATCCCTTACAGGGGTTCCACCAGGGTTTTCTGTACTTGCTGAAGGGCTATCAACAGCTCCTTTAGGCCATGTCAGAACAGATGGAAAGCCCAAATTAAAGCCTTTCGGTCCTGTGTGACCTTGGAGGAAGTTATCAATCTTGCAGTCCAAGACAGAGCTGAGAGAAGAGCTTGGAGTTACTTTCTCATTCGCCATATTGGACTGCATAGGCGTAGGAGCTACACATCCTTGAGAGGTGGGATCCCTAGCCAGTGGGAGACTAGATGGAGTAGGTAAGACTTTAGGAGATGTATGAGTCTCTGCTGTAATAGGCGTGTTTAGGGATTGCTTTTCAGAATTTGAAGTTGTGGTGGTCTTTGCAGCCGGGCTGTTTAGCAAAGAGGACAGACCTGTGGGAAAAAATTATAGAAAGAGAGAGATAGAGGTAGGGACGCATGGGTCAGCAGATTGATTTAAATACACAACACATTTTCTGAAGAATTCTTATTAAGGGCCAGACTACTAACAGCTTATACCAGCACAAACCCTCTTTTGGCATTAAAAACTTTATTGCATATGCAGTTGTAAAAGCTTCCCTTTCAGACACAAAATTTATGGGAGGAGATTATTTAAATTAATTGACCAATGTGGTTTACCATAATTTGCGGTATTCAGTTTACTATTATTTGTACCATTATTTAACAGCCAAAAAATACAGTAGATTACCCATACCTGATTATCATCAGCTTTCCTTGTTTGCAACCCTACATTAATTTACGCTGCTCTTGGTAAATTTCATTGCCGCTTTTATGGGATTGCATTATCACACTAATTTGCTTTGTTTAGTAAATCTGGCTCCAAGTCTTTTCTAATATCATCTGCTGTTGCTTCCACAACTAGGCAAAACATGTATAAAGTTTTAGTTCAACATGAAATCACATTCTCAACTTATTTAACTTACATATTGTAATGCATTTTCGAGTGAAACATTATATTTAACAAGTAGGGTAGACTGCATCCATCAGAAATTGTGGGCAAGTGTACCAGAATGAAGACACCTGAATGTGAGTGCATATTTGACTGTGGAGGACTATTATGCTCCTAAATATCTGCCTGCCTGGCACCAATTTTGAGACTTTAGAAAACCCACATTACCTAAAACAAAAGCTTCAAACAATTTGTTTGTTTGTCATTTATATGTTATTAAGCTTTTTGGCTTTTGGTTAACATTAATGACCTAGGTGACATCGTCTGAGAAGGAAGTTGTTTCAAAGGTGGAGCAAGTTATTACATTTTAATGAAGGATTACATAAAACGTTTCCTTCAGAATAACATACACTTATGAAATCACACACAGTGAGACAGCAAACGTATTAAAACAAAAATAGTGTTAATTTTGATTTCATGTTGACTTAAAACATCTTGAACTACTGTGTTCACAAATTTCATATCCCAACTCTTTAGTTTCTCAAATCATTTTTCTTTTCCATTGCTCACCCTGAAAACCCCCATGGGTTTGTGTTTTCGATAGAGCACTGAGCAGAGTGTTGGTGTTGATATCCACCCTAGAAAGGATGCTGGCCAGTGGATTGGCTGGAGGGGCAGTAGTGGGAGTGGGAGTCTTTTGAGTTGAGCTTGGAGTAGAAGGTACACTTGGGGAAGACCGAGATACAGGACTAACTCCTACAGCTGCAAAGGCGAAAGCAATGTTTGAATGCATGTAGTAACATACAAATACAGTATTTTTTTTTTTCTTTTCACTTTTCATACTATCATGCAGTTCTCCAAATACAAATTTCAAAATTATTTTACTTTTAATTTTTCTACTTTTTAATCAACAAATAGACAAGAAAATTAGTAAGGGAATGGGAGTAGACACAACAAAGGCCACATTCAAACATGCATCTCTCACAGCTTACCACTAGGCCACGGCTTTGACCAGTATTCATATTTAATAAGATAATTTAACCTGTATATGGCATGCTGTACAAATCAAATTTCAGCATCTCACCTGAGTTCTTCATAACATTTGTGATTGTGCTGAGGATGGAGCTGATCTTGCCTAAGTCAACACCAGCCAGGTTCACTGGCAGTGATGGTGTGGTGGTGGTGGTGGTTGTTGTTGTTTCTGCTGAGGGAACAGTCACTGCTGGGGTTGCAATCTGCTTTGTTTGTGTGCCTCCATTTGTTGGTAAGGATTCTATGACATTTGGGGTGACAGTGGACTGTTTGGACACAACAGCAGAGGCCACTCGTTCCTCAACTGTAAGTAGAAAAAAAAAAAATGAAGGAAAAAAATAAATAAATAAAAGAAAACATTGCATCCTAACAGCTTAACAATAGTTTCTATTGCATGAGAAACAAACCAAATATCAAAAAACTTGGTAAAGGTCATATGGTACCTATGATGGCAGGTGTTTCCGTCTCCTCAACATCCGAGAGGTCCATGTCCTCTACATCACGATTGTCTTTGTCTCCCAAAGGGGCACTTGGTGGTGAGGAACCCCCAACAGATGAGAGAGGGCTGGGAGCATCAGCCAAAGCAATGAGGTCCTCCTCCATTGCCTGCCCATCCAGCTCTGGGTCTGGGGTACCAATCTTTTCCAGAGCGTGGAAGGGTGACTCAGAGCCCGTGGGTGAAGGAGCATCTTCAATCGGGGAGGGAATGGGGGAGTCATCTGGATCAGGCAACATATTCTTCAGTGCATCGAGCTTGCGCTTAAGGTGTGACACCCGGTTTGCAAATGTCTCATAGGCCTGGAGAGGCAGGATTTGTAAAGTTCTGCTATTAGTTCCAAAAACTACATCTATCAAATTGTACATTCAAAAATGGCCATATTAACAAATGCTTTGTTTTTGGAATTGAGCAATACGGACATACATTACAGTTCAAAAGTTTGCATATATACATACTTTACTACACAATGGTCTGGATGTCTTTATTTTTGTACAAATTCAATTGCGGCACAATGCAGCTGAAACCACTAAAAGCATTAAATGAGCATTTGGTCATTACTTCTGAAAGGGCTATTTGCTGCTTTCAAATATAAAGATAGTTTTTTATATGTGCACTGAAATAATGAGTCTGCTGGAAGGCCTGCGGCTGCTGTGAGTGAGGAGAGATTAAGAGCCCTTGCTGAAGCAAATGGAAATATTAAGATTTCATAAAGTGCTTTTTGGAAATATAAATAAAACAACATTTTACTTATTTTATACCAAGTTTTCATTTGAAATGACCTGATGGTTCTCTACATTCATTCTAGTCTCCCAGTGTGGATAATTCAAGAATTTAGTAATATTTCTGCATTAAACACTGCGAATCACACTGTAAATTTGTACAGGATTGTAGCTAATGTATGTTTATAATATCATTTCAAATTTCAATACTCATCACAATACTCACTTTAGCCACAACCTTGACCTCTTTATATTGCATCTCATAAAATATATCTGCATTCTCCAGAGCTTCCAGCAATGGAGGGCCTTTTTTGACCTCGCCATCCAGAAAGGAAAGAAATTCCTGAAGCTTTGCATTCCCATCTTCAAAGTCTTTAGAAAACCTTTTACCTCCTGCCTTGTCTAAAGTATGAGATGCACAAAAATTAGAAAAATATTGATATATTAATGAATGCATATTTAGAATCTTAAAAGGCCACTGTTTACTGACCTTTCAGCTTCTTCAGAGCCTCTGTGCTGCACACATCCACTCTCATTGCAGCTAACTGCTTCTCTTTGAGCTCAATCTCATCCATGGACTTCCTGTACTTGGACAGATGCTCGATAAATGCTGTGGGCTGACAGGCAAAAAAAAAAGTAGGTAAGAAGTTGTATAAATGAAAAGTATAGCCATTTTCAAATTCCCCAAACCAAGGGGTCCAAAGAGCCATTCAATTCCAGTGTAATAGTGATGCTTATTTACCACAAACTCCGCAACAATCTTGGATTTCAGGGCAGATTTGGAGTTGACTGGAGCTGAAACTAAAATTAAGGAATATTTAAAAAGAAAAATCATTACTTTATAATAAGAATTTCAAAAATATTTTCAAGTCTTAACATTTTTATACATTAGGGCCCGGTTTCACAGACAGGGCGTAGACTAAACCAGGATTAGGCCATAGTTAAATGAGGATATTTAAGTTTGTTTGTTTGTGTTTAACACCATTCCTCCTTCTGTGGCTATTTTCATGGTGAGAAATTATGGCTGAATTATATCATGTTTTTATAATTTATTTTTGCTAAAAACTCCAAAACTGTATTTGGCTTAAAGGGGTCATCGGATGCAAAATTCACTTTACAAGTGGTTTGAACATAAATGTGTGTTGGAAGTGAGTGTACACATCCATCCTATAATGATAAAAATTCACCCAGTGTTTTTTTTTTTTTTTAAATCCGTTTTAAAATCCCCTCTCTCAAATCAGGCTGTTCTGAGATTCCTGTCTGAACGACGTAGTTCTGCACAGGCCACTCCCACGATAGTTGATTGACAAGCCGTCTTACCTTAGACCCGCCCTGAGTGAGCTGAGAGCTGTCCGTCATTGTGTTGACTCCGGTGCAGGAGAAGACAAGAATGTCTCAGATTAAAAGGCAGGGTAAGTGATTTCTGGAAGCCAATGTTGATATTTGAAATCACCAAAACAAACACACCCCTACCCCAAAAGGGTCTCGCCCCTATTTTGATAGATCCGCCCCACATATACCCCCTTTCCACCAGCAGGAACCAGGTGCTAGTTCAGAGCCAGTGCTATTGCCAGTTCTTAGTTGGTTCAACTGGCGATCCCTTTAAGAACCGGTTGCTTTTCCACAGGCTAGAGATCCAATACAGAGCCAGGACTTACGTCACTGAATACGTTTCATGTTTTGATTCACTAGCGCGGCACAAAGGACTTGTTCGAGGTGCATCAGCGCCACGCAGACAGATCGATGGATCGGCACACAACACACTAAAGCACCGCGAGAGCGATCCAAAAGCATAAAGAGCCGTCAGCTTCTCAGTCGCTCCTGCAGCACCCCGATGCCTCGCACCGACCGGTCCGCGCAGCGCCGATCTATCCCGGACAAGCCTAAACAAACTATCAACAATGTCGGACGTTGCGTTGCTATTGATGTCCATGGCTTTTCGAACCTACATCTTCATCCAAACACGGCGAATCAAACGTATTCGTGTTTAGCTGCTATTTCAAATATGGTAGTCCAACGTTTCTGTCGTCTTGTTGATCATGGTAACCCCGCCCCCAGCCCCCAACGCAAGCGGTTCTTCCTTCTAGCCCAGCAATGTTTTGGTGCTACTTACGAAACACTTTTACTGGTTCGGAGCTGGTGCTTTGGGTGTCGAAAGACAAAGAACCGGTTTGAAACTGGGCTCTGGCTCCGAACCAGCACTGGAACTGCCTTGGTGGAAAAGGGGTAATATATGTAGCCTACGCAACCCAGGCAACGATTAGTTCTATGAAACATAAGCCGCTTTTCCACCGAAATTACCTGGAACAATATGTCCCAGAACTTTTTTTCCCCCAGACCTGTTGCTGTCTGCGTTTCCATCGCGGTCTAAAGTACTGAGAAGATTAGGCTAATAATCTGGTGACATAACGTTAGGTCTGCGCGCGTTTCTTAATACCAAGAACGCAAATTTCAGACTTGCATCCTCGGTAGTTCGGACTTCACGAGTTAGTATGAACTCCCACGGACAGGACGACGCAAGTCCTGTTATTCTGCAAAGAGCAGCGTACTTGATAACGTCAGTCAGCTCGACTTGGCTGCTGTAGTCTTCCTCACTGTATTTACAGACGAAAAATATCAAACACCACTGCCTCTTTTCGTTTTCATTTAAACATTAATAGCCGCAGAAATGTAGTTCAGGGAACGTACATACATTACAATGAAACGAAATATTATATCAAACATTGCCTGTTTTCATTTTCATTTTAACATATTAATAGAACAATAGAATAAAGACCAAAGATTACCTGTTATATTTACCCAAAACGAATTATATCTTATGTTTATCCACTACAGAGACATCAGTGCCAGCGGCAAATGTCAGATGGACTAGCCGAGGTTATGCTCCTCTCGTCGGAATACATGAGCACTGAGTGCCCGGTGATCGCATCGAGCTCACGTCTCTGAAATCGGCGAAGCACATTTTCAAATAGGCGTGGTTTTTAACAAATAAACTGCAGATTTGAGTTTTAAACAACTACATTCTCGCCTGAAATGCACGCGTCCAGTGTAGGCAGACTTTAGCTGTTGCGGCACGTCCGGTGTAGATACGGTGTTACTCACCTATCGAGAAGAAACAAAGCAACCTCAGCGTCCGATTGCAGGCCTTCCGCTCTGAGTTCTCTCCAGCGCTGGAAAGCTGATCTGATATTTACACGGGTCCTACTTCTTGCCTTATCGTTCCGCAGACGTTTTCCTCTTTTGTTTTTTATCCACCATCTCTATCTTTGTCGCTCGGCTCGGCTGTTCACTGAATGCTCTCTCCTCCATATCACGAGTAGACACGCCCCCTACTGCTGATTGGCTACAAGTTTGTTTTGGTACTCGGCCCTGACTCAGTTTTCTAAAATGTTTTTGAAAAATTACATAACATTAAGCAACTGAGGCATTTTTTGGTTGACAAACATAGCGAACATAGCAGTCGTCATTTACTCCCGACATCTGAGCCGCTGAAGATGCAGTGGATTACTTTAATTTTGAAGGGAATACGCCGATCCCGTTCTGCCTAAATGCGTCTATGTTCGCGCGAATCATTCGTGATCCAGCTTCATCTACAGAGGAAGTGAGTATAAGGTTTTTATTTTTATGAATCTTTGCAAATCGCCTTTCCTAATAATGTGCTAGTTAGCCAGTTTCGTGGCTGAAGTTTACGGTCTACTCGTCACCCCACGGAAGAGAGGGGCGGGGCGAGCAGAGCTCATAAGCATTTAAAGCAGCATGGACTAGAATGGCTTGCTGAAAACAGAGCTGATTTTGACAGGTTTAAAAAGGTGTTTTTTACACTATCATTGAGAAATTTTAACCAAAGTATGTTATAGACTTGTCATTAAGACCCTAAAGAATCATTGTGTAAAACTTGTGTAAAATGGGCATCCGATGACCCCTTTAACTTTCAGTTGAAACAGGTCAGATTTACATTTTAGTCTGGGACTAGGCTTAAGCCTTGTCTGTGAAACTGGGGGTAAGACTTTTAATGTTAAACTTAAAAACAAAGACAAGACTCTCATAAAATACTCTCAAGAGCAACATTAAGATGATACATCCTTAGTTATTAATTCAGACCTTTCACTGGTTCTTCTTTCTGAACCAAATTGTTCTTCAGCTGACTGATGAACTCCTCTGAATAGACACTTCTCTCTTCCCAAATGGACAGTATCCTCGCCACTGCCTTGTTCACCTTAGAATCCTTTGTGGCACTACAGGAAATCGCATTTACAAAGATTCATAATGTAAATTCATTTAAGAAAAAAAAATTGCTTACAATGTCACATTAATGCATACTTATAGAAGCACTCATTACTAGTGCATTGAATGTAGCATCATCCAAACGCAGTTTTTTTTAGTCACTGATAATCATTGCCTTTGTAGTAACATACTTTCTTACATTTTACATCTACACCCAACCACGATTCATTTATTTTAAAAAGAAAAATATAGGCGAACACTGTATATAATTCATAACTTAAATACAGTTTGATTTATCTGTCAATTATTCAATTATTAACCTAAATTGTCAAAATCCAAAAATTTCCCAAATAAAACTTATTTAATAAATATAGTATTTAGTATTTTACATAAAAGACACTGTTGTGGTCTATAGGCAGAGAAGATATTTCCTGATCTTGAGAACAATCTGGTTAGGTTCACTGATGAAAGCTGACTCACCTGATGAGCTTCATAGCTTCTGGCAGCACATCAGTAAAGGTGGTGCGGTAGACTATGGCATTTTTCCTTTTACAGTTCTGAATGACATCATTTGCCAGGTAGAAGAGATTAAGCCTGTGCGGTGCATCCGCTGGGAAAAGAATAAGGAAAAGTTTAACTTCATCATAAAACAATCCGTTTAATGGCCTGCTTACAATGGCACGACCTTTGTCTAATATTATTAAAGATGGGCAAACCATAATGAATTGGTTAAATTCATGCAAACTAACATTGAATAATTTATGAGGCATGTCGCAAATTACAGCAATCTCTTTCAATTCCATCACATGCTGCTCTTATCAAAATGTATCTACTTTCAATAAGCCCACAAGATGTTTTTTCAACTACAGGTACTTTTATGGTCCATGGTTAGTATTTTATTAACTGTTATGAGCTCTATTATATCATGAAGACAAAAGGCCCATTCACACCAAGAGTAATAACTGTACAGATAACTATATTAGCGTCCACACCATAGACTGTAAAAAAAGATGGACTCCACTTCCTTCCACTATAGAAAAGTGAAGCCAAAATAGCTCAGTATGGCCACTGCCATCTTGAGAAAACGACGTCATTTGGAGCCAGAGTCTGCACAGTAGAGATTCGTTTGGAGACAGAGTCTGCACAGTTGTGTCGTGAGGTGGAGCCGCGGTATTAAACTCCCAAATCAACCATAACGACACGCCCCATTTTTATAGCATCAAATTATTAGCTAAAATGAAATTTATCACAAAAACGAACAACTGAGCATATATCAGCGTGATAACTACCTTGAATGACCAAAACCATATTTCGGAAAATTGTATTGGAAGTGTAATTAATTTTTTATTTTGACTCAAGTCCCATTCGTTTACATGCAGAGGGTGGGGTTTCTGATCAGGGCCCGGTTGCATGAAAGCCCTTAAGCTAAGAAATCCCTTAGTTATAAGGTTAAGGGAACCCTTAGATAAACTTGGGTTGCAAGAAAAATCCTAAGGGTCAATTTAAGGAACCTTAAGGCTGTCATTAAGTATTCCTCTTAATTATCTGTGTTCCCCCTCAAGCGTTTCTACAAAGTCCTTAGTGACTATTTCACCTTGATAAATTTAAGGGACCAAAACAGCTCCCTTAAAGTCCCCCTGTAGTGAAAATCAAGTTTATGTTGTTTATTTGTTTACGTAGTGTTTTTAATTTGCTTTTAGACAAACCATGTGCCAATCCATTAATCCACACCATTGCTGAGTATTTTCTCCTTAAAACTGTAGTTTCCTAAAGGCTGACCCAGAAATGCCATTTGAGATTCCTAGCATATCCCTCTCGCCATTTACACAAACGCAGCGCGCATAGAGATTGCATGCAAAATATGCCAATAGGATTACCAGCACATAACCAAAAATAAAATAGAGCAAAAAAACCCATGAAGCCGTGGTTTAACGTGAATTTAGAACCGCTAATTTGAATAATAAACCGCGACGACAGTGTTAAAGTAGCCCGGAGTCAGACCCACCTCTCCCGCTTCGGCGTCTGCACTTCACACGTGTATGCTCGCGGGCACGAATTAAGAATCACGAACTTGGCTGCATTCGAGTGTTCAAGGCATGTTGAGGACAATACATCGCTAATAACATGCTAATTTGCATATTCATAGATCCGCGTATAGTAAATGAGGCAAGGGTGTAGAGTTACTTAAGGGTGTAGTTAGTAACTTTCCCCACCAGCGGTTTTTTTTTTTTAAGTTGCCAGCCACCGCCAGCATTTTTAATGATTTTCACCTAAATTTGACGGCCCTCAGAATATTTTCTGCTATGAATATATGAACATATATTATATATCAAAATAAAGAACCAAGCCTCTGCTTTTAATTAAAAAAAAAAACTATTTTATTCTATCTTCATGTGTTCATGTTTTATCACCACTTGAATGCACATAGGTTTCATCAGAAATACAACATTTTGGACAAAAAACAGAAAAATGCATTTTTATCAAAGTAGTGCATTTTCAAGCATATATATATATATATATATATATATATATATATATATATATATATATATATATATATATATATATATATATATATATATATATATATATATATATACACACACACAAGCATATATATATAAACACACATATACAGTATACATACACACATATATACATACACATATATATATATACACACACATATACACACATATATATATATATATATCAGGGCCTGAGTTTCGTTTTTAAACTGGGGGGGGAACTCCCCCCTTACATGGGTCACATGGGGGGGATTTAAAGATTCTTGGGGGGGGGGGGATAAATTGACACATCGGGCTAAATTAATCATCTTCATTTATTTATGTCTACAGTTTTTAATGTATCTTGGTTTTCAAAGAATTATAACAAAATTTGTCATGCTCTCTTTCAAATTGACATTAAGAACTGTATTAAAACTATATATTAAGAATCACTGTATTTGTATATTCCAGTTTGTTCAATTTCTTTGTTTTAAAAAAAAAACTTTATACAAAATACACCATGCTCTCCTTCAAACTGACATTAAGAACTATATATTAAGGTCTCTCAATTTCAGTGTATTTCATGGGTTTCAGATCAGTTCAGATCTTTGCTTTTTCAAAACTTCATACAAAATACGTCATGCTCTCCTTCAAATTAACGTTAAGAACTGTTTAAACTATATATTAATGTATCTCACTTTCAGTGTCTTTCATGTTTCAGTTCAATTTTAGTCACTTTTTTTACATTGCTTGTGACTTTGTGACTTCTTTCCTCTGTCTCCTCCTCTTCATCTCTTTCCATTTGATGATGGCTTTCATTTTTGTGCCTTCTGAATAAAAAAAGGAATGTCTCCTCTTTCTATAGCCAAATATTTTTTTCCCCTAACGTTTAAGCGTTGTGAAATAATCTAATCAGAGTGTTATTTTTGTTTTTATTTAAGAAAAAAAGCTCTCCAAAGATTAAAAACCATTTCAGTGAATGATCTTTATTCCGACATAAATTAAATAACACAAGGACAAATATCATGCATACCAAGCTGTTGGCGTCTTCTCGCCGTTGAAACATGGGTCGTTACGTGAGAGATGATGACGATCAGTGAACAGGAGTCTATTTTCTTATGTTCATTCATGTTAACTTTCGATAAAATGCGCATTTTAAGATAAGGAGATGATGATTTACTCGCGCTTCGCTGCTGCTGTGTTGAGTCGGCGGGCGCGCTCTATCCACTCACACACTATAAAGAGCAAAATAGCATTTGATGTTTGAATTTCGGGATTAAAATAATATAATTTGGAAGCCGATAACATCTTCACAAGCAACTCATTATGACTCAGAATATTAGAGCGCGTTACACAGCCTTGTGTGAATCAGTGCGACGCGGGCCACGGAGAACACGCCGATGCTCTGCTACAGGACTCAACGACAGAGAAGGCCGGTGCAGCGCTGGTTTAAAAAAAAGACAGGCTGTTTGAACCAGTGATTTATTTTTTTTCGCGTCTGTAGATGTATTTAATCTGAGATGAAGCAAATATATTTGTGCGGGAATTTCTCGCATTATAAAAGTTAAACTTGCGGGAATGGTTACATTTACAACTCTCCTGTACTGCAGCCATCCACCAAGGGGCGATCAAAGAGCCTGCAGCTTCGCTTTTCAGGACATGTGAGGCACACCCGGTCCATACCAATACACTATAATGTTCTGTTTATTATAAACGTGTGCTGCAGTTATGTCGTCTGCTGCTTTAAATGGTTGAGCTCTTTAAAACAGGATGAATTCTGATTGACTGATAACAATTGCGTTCCTCTATGTCACTATTGAAATAGTTGTGATGCAAACTTTGCTATTCTTTTATATTTAAAAGCATTTTTAAAACTGCAACTTTATCGACATCTTGGCATTAACAGCCCTTAACTCAAACTACTTTTCTGTAAGAGAAAAATCACTTACAGTTCTTGAATGGAAAACGTTCAGATAATATTAAATACTGAAAGCACTCTTTGTTTCTATATGTCTCTATGCTCCTCTTTATTATTTGCTACTTGCTTGTATGTTTTGAAGTTATATTAGTTTAAAATTCTTAACATACAACTGCTTAAATTATCATTTTTATTTGTCATTATTTTAAAAAGTATTTAATTACTAATGTAAGGATATTAAAATTATCAAGTCGGTAAAGTAATTAATGAATGGGGGGGGGGGGGGGGGGATCATTCTGGAATCGGATCAAGAATCATTCTGGAATCGGATTGTGACTCCCAGAATCGGAATCGGATCGTGAGGTGACTAAAGATTCCCACCCCCAGTGACAACCCTAATACACAGTGACAATTTTTTCTTATTTCTAACAGTACTCATTCTACTTCATCCTCTTTTCATCATTGTGATTTCTGAATCTGAATCTTCTGCAAATCTGAAAATTACAACATTCAACTCATCTCCAAAGATCAAGGACAATGTGATTTCTATGGTGGCCGAGAGATCTCAATGTGCTGCAACTTCAGAAAACATATGCAAATAGAAAAAGCACCTATAAGGCTAATAATATCCAAAAAAGAAAAAAAGCTAAGGAACAGTATATGATCAGAATGTTAAAATAAAGAAAAATCTCACCTTTCAGCACAAACATTGGTAAATACACTCACCGGCCACTTTATTAGGTTCAATTGCTTGGTAACACAAAATGCTAATCAGCCAATCACATGGCAGCAACTCAATGCATTTAGACATCTAGATGTGGTGAAGACGACTTGCTGAAGTTCAAACCAAGCATCAGAATGGGGAAGAAAAGGGGTTTAAGTGACTTTGAACGTGGAATGGTTGTTGGTGCCAGATGGGCTGGTCTGAGTATTTCAAAAACTGCTGATCTACTGGGATTTTCACGCACAACCATCTTTAGGGTTTACAGAGAATGGTAAAAGAGAAAATATCCAGTGAGCGGCAGTTGTGTGGACGAAAATGCCTTGTTGATGTCAGAGGTCAGATGAGAATGGGCAGACTGGTTAGAGGTGATAGAAAGGCAGCAGTAGCTCAAATAACCACTCGTTACAACCAAGGTATGCAGAATACCATCTCTGAACGCACAACACGTCGAATCCTGAAGCAGATGGGCTACAGCAACAGAAGACCACACCGGGTGCCGCTCCTGTCAGCTAATAACAGGACACGGAGGCTACAATTCGCACAGGCTCACCAAACTTGGACAATAGAAGATTGAAAAAACGTTGCCTGGTCTGATAAGTCTCGATTTCTGCTGCGACATTCAGATGGGTAGGGTCAGAATTTGGCGTAAAGAACATGAAAGCATGGATCCATCCTGCCTTGTCTAGAATAGAATAGCTTTTTATTGTCATTGCAAGCAGAGTAAACAACGAAATTCTTAAAGCACCTCTGTGGTGTAAAAACACAAAAACATAAGTGTAATATAATGATAGAGACAAGACAAAGGTTGTCTCAAAGTGCTAATATTGTAGAGCAGCATATTAACTGATCAGTGTGCAATGACATTTTAGTGTAGATAACTGTTCAGGATGTTTATAGCTCTCAGAAAGAAACTGTCCCTGAATCTGCTTGTGTAAATTTTGGCTGATCTGTAGCGTCTGCCAGATGGCAGCAATTCAAACAGGCCATGACTGGGATGGGAGCAGTCTCTTGTGATATTTTGTGCCCTGCTAAGATATCGTGTAGAGGCAACATCCTCCAATGGTGGCAACTGGCAGTCAATATTTTCTCTGCCGTTCTCACCACTCCCTGCAGTCTCTTTGTCAGCCACGGAGCAGCCTGCATACCACACTGTTATACAGTAGGTCAGACCAGACTCATGATAAAAGCGGATGAGCGGTCTCCTGTCCATATTATTTTTCCTAAGCACCCTCAGGAAGTGGAGTCTCTGTCGTGCTCTTTTAACTATAGCGGTGGTATTGGCTGCCCAGGATAAATCGCTAGATATGAGGACACCTAGGTATTTAAAGGTCTCCACTCTCTCCACGCATTCTCCATTGATGTAGAGTAGGGCAGTGACTGAGTCTCGCTTCTTCCTGAAGTCCACTATCAGTTCTTTGGTTTTAGAGGTGTTCAGAACCAAGCTGTTTGTTGAGCACCAGACTACCAGCCTTTGGATCTCCTCTCGGTATGCAGATTCATCTCCATCTGAGATGCATCCAACTACGGTTGTATCATCCGTGAACTTAATAATGGAGTTAGAGGGCTGGACAGGTGAACAGTCATGTGTATTCAGAGTGTACAAGACTGGGCTCAGTACACAGCCCTGGGGGGGCTCCAATGTTCAGTGTAATGGATGTTGATTTGTGGAAGCCAAGTTTAACATATTGGGAACGGTTCGTCAGAAAGTCCTTGATACATGTACAGATGGTTTGGTCAAAGCCCAGTTACAACAGTTTGTCCATGACAATGTCTGGTACTATGGTATTAAAAGCAGAGCTAAAGTCAATGAAAAGTATCCTTACATAGCTTTGCCGGTGTTCCAGATGGTGCAGAGCTAAGCCTCAATGGTTCAGGCTGGTGGTGGTGTAATGGTGTGGGGGATATTTTCTTGGCACACTTTGGGCTCCTTAGTACCAATTGAGCATCGTTTAAACGCAACAGCCTACCTGAGTATTGTTGCTGACCATGTCCATCGCTTTATGACTACAGTGTAAAAATTTTGTAGGCTACTATGAGATGGATAGCCTAAATGTTATATAATGCAGATGGGCTACCTGTTATTTTTATGGTATATCAAAAAGTGTGTATTTTTAAATGTAATTGTTGTTGGTATTTTACCAGTATTTACCATACTTTCAAAACAAAAATTAAAATCGGAAACATTGCAATATGAAAATATTAAGTGTTTCACAGAGAGAAAAAAAAAAAAAAGATTTGGTTTTCAAAAAAGCCTTTTTCCAAAAGGTACATCTGAAAAAACGGGGGTCGTCTTATAATCCGGGTCGTCTTATATTCGGGTCAATACGGTATATTTTGTATTTTATATAAATATATTTAATATATAAACATGACATTTTTCTTAAATGTATACATCCATGTGTTTGTATTTATATACATAATAAATATGCACAGTACACATGCATATATTATGTAAACAAAAACTTTTATTTTGGATGTGATTAATCGCGATTAATCGTTAGACAGCACTAGTTTATAATACACTCATGCTCTTGCAAACTATTCTCAAACTCAAACTTTCCAACTTCAAACTTTCTGCAATCATCCAAGAGTAAAAAGAAAAATCCTATTGGCTTTTTGTCGAGGGATCCAGGGTGATGCCAACTTCCCACAAATATAAAATGTAATGCCGGCTGCACTCTATCAATGACTTACTAAATGAAGTGAAGTGTAGCCAAGTATGATGACCCATACTTGGAATTTGTGCTCTGCATTTAACCCATCCAAGTGCACACACACACTAGTGAACACACACCCGGAACAGTGGTGCAGTTGGGGGTCCGGTGCCTTGCTCAAGGGTCTCACCTCAGTCGTGGTATTGTGGGTGGAAGAGAGCGCTGTACATTCACTCCCCCCACGACAATCCCTGCCTCGACTCGACCCCACAACCTTCGGGTTACAAGTCTGACTCTCTATCCATTAGGCCACGACTGCCCACTTACTCTGTCAAACCTAACTTGTACTACTAACACTTAATCAACAAAGACAAGTTGTGCACTTTAGGAAAGAAACAATTAGTTCCTAAATTAGGAAATAATCAATAACTACTGAAACATCAGTTTTGTGCTACTGTAAAGTACTGAAAGTTTTCTATGAAAAAAACAAAAACACATTTAGGCACCCATTTACATTACATTAAATGCAATAATTTCCATTTGACAAAACAGCACGTCTTAACATTAAATTTAAGTTTTAAACGAAGCCATATATATAAAACTTGAAATCCTATAAGCAAGACAAGCAATTAAATGTTCATACAAAAAGTTTAACTTCAATGGAATTGATGAAACTAATTTCACTTATGAAATATTTCAAGTTTATAGAATATAACAGTAAAATGAAAGTTTAGACCTGTAGAAAAGCATTTCAACAGCAACTAACAGCACAATCTCATGTGACTTAGCATCCTGGCCTCATGCAAATGCTTTGAAATTACAACAATTTTATTCCTGTAAAGTTTGCTAATGTGTTTTTTTACACATAAAAGTGCTTGTAGAAAAGTTTAACTACTGTTAAGCGATCCACCATCATTGACAAGTTGCTCTATGCAAAGCACAAAGACTGGAATAGTTACATTGTACTAACTACTTTCATTATTGATTTGTTGTTACAGCACAAAAAAAAAAAATCCCTTTATAAGCATAATCTCAGAAACAAATTATGTTAAAAAAAACAAGACACTTTTATCTGGATCGATAATGCCACAACAATAACACACCAAGCCATCTAAAGAGATCGAAATCTGTATTTAAGAAATATTTGAGCTCTGCATACCATTTGAAACAGATGGACCAATAATGTTTAAAGGTGCAATAGGTGATTGTCTTGAGAAACATTTTTTGTTATGCTCATTCCGAGCATTTTGATTGACTTTCCTGCCTGTCAACATGTATTTGCATACCTCTGCGCACCCTATTCACGCAGACAGGATACGTCACCAGCGTGTTTATGTATGCTATATGACAGAGCGAGAATGGCAGGCAAACATCAACAACCTGATCTTCCTTTCTGGTATTGTAGTACAAATGACAAATATATATATGACGGTGGCAGGTTTTTACCACCGCGGTGGTAATGGACCAACCACCGTCGGTGGCGCGGTGTTGTTATATATATATATATATATATGCATACATACATACACACACGCACATATAATACATATTAGGGCTTTCAAAATGACTGAAAAATTATATTTGAATTTAAACAGCATAATTTCAGTTAGGGGGAAAAAAAGATTTTGGCTTCTCTCCTGAGCCCACAAGAGGGCGTAGAGCAAAATATTACTAATACACATTTATTCAAAGCAATAAAATAACACTACTATCTTTGAAAAAAAGTGCATAATGTAATGTTTAAATTAATGTTTATAAACCATATATAATTAAGTTGCTAAAACAATTAGAAACAAAACAGTATCATGTACTGTATGTATGTATGTGTAGTTTAAGACAAAGGACCGAAAACCGATCACAGAGTACTATTTTATTTAAAAACATGAGATGCAGTGGGATGGGGAAAAACCACCATAAAGTCTTGAGACATGTATTTTAAAAGTTGAACTAATATTAATTTTACATGGCTTTCTAAACATCTTGTGCGAGATGCAAGTACAACGGTGATAGACGTCACTCTAGATTAGAAAATGTGCTCTGTGTGAGCAGCTTGGTTTCAGTTTTGATGTAAACAACATAATCTCCGCATTGATGTTCTCTTTTTCCGCAATATTTTGAATGAACAACGTAGCAGCGCCGCATCTAGTGGGTAAGCTAAAAAAAAAAACATTAAAATGCAACGACACTTACATCGTCGTCGCATCTTGTGTGCCACTAATAAGGCTGCCTGACGCATCTATATTAGTGCTGTCAAAATTAGCGCATTACAGTGTTAATTTCGTCGACGATTTTTTCTGTGACTAAGACGAGACGTTGAAGAGCTAAAACTAATATCTGATGATAAAAACTAGGGCTGGGCGATAAAACGATATGTATCGCGATAGACACGTGAACGATATCAATAAAAAATGTGTTCGATAAAACGTTCGATATTTTTTATTCTTCGTCGGAAGAAAACAGAGGTTGCGAAGCAAGTTTGGTTGCATTAACAAAGGCACTCGCTCTCTGGTAACCTAGCAACGTAGGGAGTGACACGCTAACAGCCAATCATGTAACAGTATCAAGTTTGGTTGCGCCATATCGTTGTCTCGTGTCTAAGTGCGCACGCGCGGCTGAGAGTGCATGTCTGCAGCCAGACCCTATTGGCTGGTCTGCTGGATTCCTCTTCATAAGCAGAAAATGAGTGCCGCAGCGAGCGAGGAAATTGTAAATAAAAGAGAAAGTCAGCTCGCCAGTATGGCAGTTTTTTGGATATTATAAGTCTGACCGTAGTCAGACCAAATGTCGTCTGCAAATTATGCAAGACCGTCGTCCCCGCCAAGACTGGTAATACCACGAACTTGCTGTACCACCTTAAAAAAAAAATCAATAATTATCGATATCGACCGATATGAAACACTGATATCGTGATACAGTTTTCAGCCATATCGCCCAGCCCTAATAAAAACTATGACGAAATTTATGCCGCGTCTTCGTTAACAAGACGAGACGGGACTAAAATGTTATTTGAGGACTACCGGACATTCAAAATACATCCTAAAGGCTAAGTTAACGGTCTTGTCTTTCAAAATGTGCGTCTCTGTCTTTAGATTACAATCAGATGAAGGGCGTTCGCATATCTAGTCTCAGTATGGCAGCCGCAGTGGACGGATAGGCTACCAAAACGCGAACTAGCGATCTGTAACAATGGCACCCGAAGGGTTAGGAACTGGGTGACCAGACGTCCCGTTTTTCCCGGGAGTCACAATTCGTTGTCGATTAACTTAAAGTTAGTGAAGGCGGGATCACGCTGATAGAAGTGCTCTCTCGCGCTCAAATACACACACAGCAGTCCAATGTCTATTGTGTAGAGTATCTCACGTAAATACAGTCGGTTATGGCTTAAGTGAGCATAAACAGGTGGGTGAAAACTGAATGCATGTCAGTATTACATGCATACCTCCCGTCTTAAAGGGACAGCATTCCTAATTCCGTGTCATCAATGTAGGGCCCTATGAAATCCGTTTTATTTTTTCTCAAATTCCGTTTTTTTGGATTTATTTTTAGCCCTTTCGGATTTGTTTGTTTTCTTTTCACTTCTAAGCAGTATTGACCTTTAAAAATTCAGTTACACAAACTCACAATTCAGCTTTTTTATTTAAACTGTTAATAAAGCACATTCAAAATTCAGCCAAATCTCTGGCCAAAAATAACAGTAACATGAAGGTAACAGTTACAAAGTAGGGTTGATGAATATTAAATTAAAGAATAATTGTAACCATGCTGCAGGGAGACAGAAACATGGAAACAACGATGTGCCTGTCAGAACGCCAACACAAAGACATATTACAGTCAATTAATATGTCAATATTACAACAAATAAAGTCATATTACATTCAAAATTGTCCTATATGTGCTGTCACAGAACGAAACTGCACAAATAATTGGGGTGGAGATGGGGTAGTGCGAAAAAAACTTAGCGTGTGTTGATGTGCAGCCTAGAGTTTTCTTGAGCTGCTCCCGCTGAGTGTCTGGCCATTACCGCCCACTCCCACAACGTGTGTGTCCCGCTCCCGCAAACATTCTAATATTGTATATCATTTTCACGCTATTAATAAGTGAAATCACATTTGAATGAGCGCTCGCAGTTCACTTTCACTTTCGATTACACGATCACGCACACTCTGTGTAAAGTGAGCACATCTTTACAGTGCGTGAATTAGACACGTTGATATTCTGATCATATTTATTTCCAAGAACATTTTACCAATTCCAAACCACATCAATCTGATCAGGAGCCACTCGCGTCGACATTTTTTTCCTTGCGCGGGAACGTAAGGACGTATGGTTACTAGGCAACATGTTTAACAATGCCATTTGGCCACGGTTTAGGTGGAGACCTTTCTACGTTTGTTGTTTTAAACTGAAAAAATGAGAAAGAGGTAAAAAAAATTATTTAATATGTCAACAAAATATATGCATATTCCGTACGATTCCGAGAATTCCGTTTTCATGTGTAAATTCCGTGATTCCGTCCGTGTTTTCCGCATCACGGAAATCATAGGGCCCTATCAATGTTAACCAACAAAATATGTTAAATGTATACTTAAGCAAACCTACTGTATCTGAAAAATGAGTTTAATATGTATCTCTGCCAAAAATGAAAATTTATTCCAGTTTTTCCAAATTTAATCCTTGATTCAAATAAGCTTAATTGATTTGGTCTAAAGAGAGAAGAATTGATGACTATTTTTGTTTGAATACTACATATAAAATAGCTACCAAAATAAATGTTGGTAACTGCAGTTTGACTAAAAGTAATGACTAAAAGTTGACAAAAATGCAATGACTTCGTCGACTAAAACTAGACTAAAACTATGAAAGACTCAAATGACTAAAATGTGACTAAGACTATTAAGCATTTTCGTCTCAAGATAAAGACTAAAACTAAATAAAAAATGCCTGCCAAAATTAACACTGGCGCATTAACATAGGCGATTATTTTTTCAGTTTAACACGTTAAAAATATTTAATGCAATTAACACCGGGGCAGTGCCAGGGTTGGCCACCACTCACAACTGCTGCCTCAGTCTCTTTTTTTCTTGTCAAGAAGTGCATTTATTTAGTTGCAGAATGTTTTTAGGATCACATCACACGGTAAATGTTTCAGACGTGCACTCCAACTTCACTTCAGTGCCAGGCGTGAATCAAACAAGCACGGAAAGGGTACTGTGCTTGGAGCGCGTGCTCTTCAATTGCATGCACAAAGGCGCCGTCGCGCGCTGTTTATAGCCTGTATCATTTCATATAGAAGCACGAATGAAACTACTTGCATGCAATGTCGTAGTCAGTTAAGTCATGAAGTTACCAAAAAGACGATTAAAGCTGCCTTAAAAATGTGCATGCATGTAACATATTATATATGAGTCACATTTAAGAACATCTCAAACGGTTTTCAAAACTGTCCTGGAGCATCCCAGCACTGTCTCCCTCATCTAACACACCCGATTCAACTCGTCAGCTCATTAGTAAAGACTTTAAGACCTGAAGTGAGTCAGAAATAGGGATGCATCGATCCGATACTCAGGATCAGTTTCGGCTCCGATACGGTCATTTTCTGTGGATCGGGTATCGGTCAGACGACACAGATCCAAATCCGATATTGTGCGTATACTATTCTGTGTTATTGTTGAGCCCCACGAAAGGCACAAAACATTATAAAGCACCATAAAGTTTTCGTGCACTATATTTCAAGTGTTCTGAAGCGGTTCCATAGTTTAATCTGAGGTACAGATGAATATTTAAGTCATTAAATTCAAGTTCAGGTAAACCCTTCTCTCCGCTGCGTCTGTCTGTCATCCTCCATTCAGCAATCAAACTGCGTGTCACGTTCGGTTATTACAGTCAAACTCTCTTCAAGAGTGCACAATAACTGAGGTTTAAAATTGTTAAAAGAAAAGGATCAATAAACTAACGCACAGCTTTAATACACTACGCATCAATATCTTTTCCTACTTTGAACTTTTCTATGCGGACTCGGAGGTGCTGCGCAGCCTGCGTGCTGTGACTCCGTGTCGCTTCAAGCGCATCATTCTGCACACGGGATGCGCATAAGCACTTTGTGCCGCTCTGTATTGGAGACTTTTGTTTTATAATACTTTTGCGTAATGAAAGGTTTTTAATAGTCTTTCTTGTTCTGTCCTATCTATCATATGTTGTTGCCTTCATTACTGTGCTATAGATTTAAAAGAAATGTCTT
The DNA here is from genome assembly GCF_936440315.1 of Barbus barbus. Taxonomy (NCBI): domain Eukaryota; kingdom Metazoa; phylum Chordata; class Actinopteri; order Cypriniformes; family Cyprinidae; genus Barbus; species Barbus barbus. The sequence goes on along the minus strand of NC_136755.1, from coordinate 22,935,564 downwards.
TTAATTTTATAGTATATTTACATAAATGTATTTACTTGTTTTTTCATGAATGTATTTGACAACAATACAAAGAAGCAATGTGTACCATTTTACCAGATTTAGTCCTACGCTTATTCACTTTTATTTGTAAATAAAAATGTTTCACTAGGTTTTATAAAATTATTGTGCACCCATTATTTTTCTAGAGTATCTTTTGCTGCTGAATTTTCCACTAACCTAGTTTATAATAGTATTTTTGTCATAGATTATGATTATATACATTTTCTTTTGTTATTTTTCATTAAAAATAAATTATCTATATATAGTGGATTGTGTTTAACACACAAAAGTGACGATCAGGTCAACATACAGAAGTATAGAAATTCTACATCTATTTAAAAAAAACTGCGCTGGTATCGGATTTGAAGGAGTGGATCGCAGATCTACAATGGCTTTCATAAAAATATTAATTATAATATTTCTTGAACATTTATGCATGTTAGAGAATAAACTGAATATGGTTTTATTCTGCCTTTTTACACTCTAAGAAGCTGCTCTCATTGTGTGTGTGACCAGGCCCAATAAGGTTTAGGGCTGAGGCAACCTTGAAGTAATATAAGTGTTGCGTATGTGTGTTAGTATCTGTTTGTACAAGGAGAAGCTCAGACAGTCCCAGGACAAACGTTCAGCTGCTGATGTCCAGCGTATCAGATATACATCTTTGGAGAGACGTATTGCGTCTGACCTCAGATCACTTGTCACCAAAATAGTCATCAGAAGATATGCTTCAAGCTTGCGTGCATTTATGTAAATTGTCTAAGTTCATCTAGGTTTTAGAACCAATCAGAATGTTGCTGACATATGCATTGACGTAATTAGCAATCTCTGTTAGGGCATAATTGTGAAGATTTTGAATTGTAAGCAGGGGCGGCCTACGAACTCCATCACGAGTGTTGAAGCTGACTTCTGCTGATGAAACTGCAAACTATTTTCTTCAGTAAATTTTTCTTTAATTAATTGCATCTCTGACTCCTGGTATTTGTTCATCATACCTGGTCCTTGGGTTTTAACTGTTATTCCCCAAAAGATTGGATCGGTATTGGCAGATACTCAGAATGTTTGGTATCGGATCGGTTCTGAAAAAATGGTATAGTTGCATCCCGAAAAAGGTAAAGAGAGTTGAGAGAAAATACGATGTGTGTCAGATCCGCGTCATGTTCAGCAGCAGCAGCTCTTAAAGAAATAGCAGCCAAAATAACCAGTTGCTGTGATGTCTGTTCATCAAAAAGAAAAAATAATAAAACAGAATAAATAAATAAGTTTTATAGCTTTAAGGATTCATCCATTTAATTTAGAAATTTTGAATTTAGGTGTATAGTAACGTATATTTCTGCTGAAGGTTACAGGTTGCTAAATATGACATTGATTATAATGAGTTTATGTGAAGATTGTTTCAAGTTCACTTAAATTAGAAGTTATTTTTTAAAAAGGTAATAAATGTTAAAATTGATAGCTCTCAATTCTACTGTAATGTTGAATGGCTATGGTCAATGGTTAAACATGGGGGGGGGCAATTTTATAAAGACATTAGTCTCAGTGATACAGGCCTTCTAAAAAAAAAAGATGCCATTAAAGAAATATTAAATATATACTGTCTTTATGTTGTTTGTACATTAATTTGAAGATTGACTGAAATTATAGCAATATAAATGTATATTTAAAAACTTTAATGTTACAGTCATGGCCAAAACTATCAGCACCTTGGTAAATATGATCAAAGAAGGTTGTGAAAATGAATCTGCATTGTTAATCCTTTTGATCTTTTATTTAAAACAATTCACAAAAATCTAACCTTTGATTGGATAATAAAAATGTAAAATTGGGGGAAATATCATTATGAAATAAATGTTTTTCTCAAATACATGTTGGACACAATTATTGGCACCCCTAGAAATTCTTATGAGTAAAATATCTCTGAAGTATATTCCCATTCATATTCACAGTTGAGCAATCCAGGGTCATTATGAACATGAAATTATCCAGCCATGGCTTCCTGTTTCACAGAAACATAAATAGCAGAGAAAACAAAGCCAAAATTCCCTTAATCATCCATTACAATGAGAAAAACCAAAGAATATATTTCTAATGTGCAGCAAAAGATAATTGAGCTACACAAATGAGTGAAGTGACTTTAAGAAAAGAGCTAGAGCAGTGAAAATTCCCATTTCCACCATCAGGGCAATAATTAAGAATTTCCAATCAACATAAAATGTTACGAAACTGCCTGGAAGAGGACGTGTGTCTATATCGTCCTAATGCACGGTGAGGAGGAGAGTTTGAGTGGCTAAAGACTCTCCAAGAACCACAGCTGGAGAATTGCAGAAAATAGTTAAGTCTCAGGTCAGAAAACCTTAAAAAAAAAAATAATAATTGTCAAACAGCATACATGTTGTTTGGGAGGGTTTAAAGAAAAATGCTCCTATAGCTCATCCAAAAACAAACTCCAGTATATTCAGTTATCAGATACGACTGGAACTTCAAATGGGACTGGCTTCTACGGTCAGATGAAACAAAAAAAATTAGCTTTTTAAGCAGCAAACACTCAGATAGGTTTGGTGAACACAGGGATAAAAAGTACCCCATGTGTACAATGAAATATACTGCTGTATTTTTTATGTTGTGGGCCTATATTTCTGCTGGAGCTCCTGAACATCTTGTTTAGACACATGGCATCATGGATTCTTTCAAATACCAACAGATAAAAAATCAATAAGTGATTGACTCTGTTAGAAATCTTATAATGGGCCATGTTTGGATCTTCCAACCGTACAATAATCCAAACACAAACCTCAAAAACAACACAAAAATGGGTCACTGAGCACAAAATCAAGCTTCTGCTATGGCCATTCCAGTCCTCTGAACTGAATCCTGTAGAAAATGAGTGAGGTGAACTGAAGAGAAGTACCACCGTCATGGAGCTGGGAATCTGAAGGATCTGGAGTGATTCTGGATGAAGGAATGGTCTCTGATCTCTTGTCAGGTGTTCTCTAACCTCATCAGGCATTATAGGAAAACATTTAGAGCTGTTAAACTGGCAAATAGAGGTTTCAACAAGTATTGAATAAAAGCGTGCCATTAATTGTGGCCAATGTGTATTTGAGAAAAACATTTATTTCATAATGATATTTCCCCCCCCATTTTAAATTCTTATTATCCAATGAAAGGTTAGATTTTTGTGAATTTTTTAAATAAGAGATCAAAAGGATTAACAATGCAGATTAATTTTCACAGCCTTCTTTGATCATATTTACCAACAACAATGGGCGTGGCTAAAGGATCCATGCTAATCGACGTATTTTCATAATCGACGTAATCGATGACGTCGACGAATCGCTGCAGCCCTACTCACAAATAACACTTACATTTACTTTATTCGCTTATATTCCCACAGGATTTTGATTAAGTGATTGAGGTCACTGACCCATCCTCCTTTTCTTTCAAAAAGCAACCTGACATAGGCTAATAGCATTCTTAAATCAATCATATTTTTGTACATATCTTTAACTACACATTGCCCTAAGAAAGAAACTAGACTGTCAGTTATTATACTGTCAGTGTCAAGTAGGGCTGGGCAATATGGCCAAAAACATTATCACAATCATTTTTTTCATATCAGTCGACATCGATAATTATCACAATAAATGTCAAATCTTTATTTCTTTCAAGTTCAAAGCCAGAATTGTGCTCCATTAGCTAATTTTCCTTAAAGTAAATATCTAAATAGAAAAATTAATTTCTTAGTTTCTGCATGTTCTAAAGAGTGATATTGTTTCAAATCAAGAAACAGGTTTGGGTTGCCTGATAATATTAATACTACTACTAATATCACTTTTTTGTCTCTTAGAAATGCACATTTGATAGTAGCTTGAGTTAGGATACAGAGGTAAATTTTTGCTCATTTTTAAAACCAGTAACATCTGTAATAATTGTTCCAACCTCAGTTTTATATGGTTATGGTATGTTTTTTTTATTTATTATTATTATTATTATTATTATTAAGCATATGGTCTCCCATAGTAGCATTAGGGCTGCAACGATTAGTCAACATTATCGACAACGTCGACAATAAAAAACTGTCTACAAATATTTTTGTCGTCAAGTAGTCGTTTGATCTCATATGACCAAATGTAAGAGCCTGCAATACTGTGGTTTGACCAGTGTGGCGCTGTAGTGCAGGACTGTAGTTCAGCCCTGCTGGATGCAATTTAAGAGAAGACGACACACACAGCGCTTCAGAGCAAATGCATCTGAACTTGAGCGGCATTTGGATGAATATGTAAATATATATTGCGCGCTTTCCTCTCAGTAACGAAATAAACAACAAAAACTGACAGCAGTGTGAAAGCAGCAGTTAAAAATGCATCTGATTACAACGATGTGGATGTTTGCATGAGCTCTGCTTTTCAGTAACGTAACGTTACTCCAGTAAAGTCCGGTCACATCATGTTTATTTATATAGTACTTTATGCAATAGATAGCCTTAATTCAAGTAGCTTTACGGTATTAAACATGAAAAACCAGAGTCAGTGTCTCTTTCAGTTAGAATTACAACTTGATTTTCTGTTATAAAGCTGCTCTGCAGTGTGGAGCTAGCTAATGATCAAATATTTTTATTAGTGGGGGAAAAAATTATTTAATTAAAGTGACAGTTTGGTTTACAGAGATCAAAGCTTGATCTAGTTAAGGACTGTTTTGGTTATCATAACTCTATAAGGTATTTTAAGACATTATCTTGTGAATAAGATAGTTTATCCAAAGCGTCTAATCACTTACCTTTATTTTGTTTCTTATCCATATGAGTTACAAAAGGAGATGTTAGGCAGAATAATGTGTCATTCAGTTACTTTTTCATGTAGCCAATTAAATGGAGAGTGTCTCTGTCTGTCATCTCATTTTGTGTGCCAAATACATCTATTTGTATAAGGAATTGGTAACACTTTACATTAAGTTATAATTTGTTAACATTAATGTATTAATTAACATCAATGAACATTACATTTAACTATTAATCTTTGTTAATGTTGGTTAATAAAAATACAGTTGTTCATTGTTAGTTCACAGTGCATTTACCAATGTTAAAAAACACAACTTGTGATTTTAATAATGCATTAGTAAATTCTGAAATTAACATTAACTAAGATATACTAATAAATGCTGTAGAAGTATTGTTCATTCTTAGTTATTAACTAATGTTAACTAATGAACCTAATTGTAAAGTGTTACCAATTAATTGTATAATAATTTTAATTACATGAAGCTGAAGTGACCTTTATGTTAGAATATGTATAACTTGATATTTTAACTAATTGCAAAAGCTGAATAATCAAAGTCTACTGATTAACCAGTGAAATAATCGACGATTGGTTAATTAATCATTCTAATAATCGATAGATTAATCGATTATCGAAATAATAGTTTGTTGCAGCCCTAAGTAGCATACATTTAAATCATGATAAACAATTAAAACCACACATATAGCACCTCCATACCATGGTAAAAATGAAACTATATGGTTTTTAGGTTGCCTATTTGTATGAAAAACACTAGTCTAAAAATATTTTGTAAAAATGCACACATGCTATAGCTTAAATCACAAATACATCCAGTATAATTATATACCATTACTCCTGTAATAAAATTCAATGTGAATATCCCACATTTCTGCCACAATACCATGGTGCAGTCAGTGTTACTACATCCATGGTAAATGATGGTGATGTCTTGTTGCACACAGTGTTTCTCCTGTTTGGCTATAAACTAGTTTAAGTCACGGAGTCATTTGTGTTCATGGCTGAATTGGAAGTGCTTCACACTGGATCTCACAGCGCTGTTTAATGCTTGTGTGACCGAATAAACGCATCTGCTCTAGTGAGCTCGCGCCGCGCGGCACTTTGATCCGAGCTGATAAACAGTCCGTATGGTGCGTTTCAAATGAGGCGCGCTGTTTCGTTCCGCTTTTGGCGCATGAACATTTATCAAACTCTTCATATAATTTTATAAAGGAAAATTATATTGCGATAATTATCGTTATCGAATTATCGCCCAGCCCTAGTGTCAAGTATCAATAATCTTAAAAATGGGTATTTTCAGGTTTCATAGAGTGAGCGAGTCACCTGATCGATTCAGTTTATGATTCAGAACAATGGATCGCATTCATGAAAGTTGAGTAAATTCTGAGTAATTTGCGTGTAAAACATTGAACTTGAAAAATTTAATATTCTTGTTTACTTTCTCAGGTTTGGCTCCAGTATATAGCATAAATGCAACCAAAAAAAAGACTAACAGGCTATATGCCTAACAATTCATATTCAATAACTTGTGTCCAACAAAGAGTTTTTAGCCAGCTGAATAAAACGACCAGCGCTCTTCTTAAAACGACCAGCTGGTGGCGCTTGAGAACGCTTTGTTTGGTGGCACAGCGTTTTTCCAGCTGAGACCCGTTGGTTGTTAGGATTTGGAATCTCCATGGCAGCAACGTATTACCAGCATCTCATTTTTAAGAATTTACTAAATATAAAAAAGCAGTAACCAGTAATACTGACTTCATTGTTGTAATCAGTCGTTGTATAAGTAGGATGGTTGGTCAGTATTTGTCCCGCCACACACTGTAAATCATGACAGTGACGAGCACTGCATTTTATCTACTGTGTTGTAATTATTAGGGCAGTGCATCAAAATTCAGTGTCATCAGTTTGCCAAAAAGAACATAGAACGTTTTACGCACCATTTACACGTGGTAGGGAGCAGATGTACATTTCTTTCATACCAACTAACAGTTTCATGAATTCGAACATTTACGGTAAAACGGCTTTACGAACGATTTACACAAAAATTCGTTCTGCTCGTGTTTCATGAATGGAGCCCAATGACTCCAGTTCAACTCACAATTAGGTTTGACAAATTCATCCAATGTTTTCCCTTCTAAACATAATAATTATGAAATACTGCCAATAGGGGTGGGAGAAAAAAATCGATTCACCTAACTTACAACGATTGGTCTGCGTGCGCAGTGCTGCTGCATTAGATGATGTCATATACGTTTCAAGTCACACGAGAAAGCAAAACCATGACGGAGGCAGAGGATCAAACCTCTTCTAGAATTCTTTCTGCACCTTCACGTTTTGAATCTCAAGTGTGGAAACACTTTGGATTTTAAACAATGCAGGGAAAACATGACTAAAACGGTATGCAAAGTAACATAGCACATTATTTTATTTCAGAAAGTATTTTTTTCTGGTAATTTTGTTGAACGTGACTATTATATTCATGTGCAAGTTCAGGGTTTTGGTACTTTAAATATACACTGTGTATGTGTATGCTACTGAAATAAAAGTTTAGAAAGATGTGATGCATTGTTTTTGTTAATATGACTCATCGAGTCTCTTTTAAGGGTGTAATCAACTATTTGCCATTGTCTAGTCTTTAATAAGCAAACACAAATCACAATAAATTGTAGTATTGAATAGCAACACCACCTACAGTCAAGCATGGTGGAGGGAGTGTCATGGTCTGGGGCTGCATGAGTGCTGCCAGCACTGGGGAGCTACAGTTCATTGAGCGAACCATGAATGCCAACATGTACTGTGACGTACTGAAGCAGAGACTGGGCCGCAGGGCAGTATTCCAACATGATAACGACCCCAAACACACCTCCAAGACGACCACTGTCTTGCTAAAGAAGCTGAGGGTAAAGGTGATGGACTGGTCAAGCATGTCTCTAGACCTAAACCCTATTGAGCATCTGTGGGGCATCCTCAAACGGAAGATGGAGGAGCGCAAGGTCTCTAACATCCACCAGCTCCGTGATGTCGTCATGGAGGAGTGGAAGAGGACTCCAGTGGCAACCTGTGAAGCTCTGGTGAACTCCATGCCTAAGAGGGTTAAGGTAAATTGGCACTTTGGGCCCAACTTGGACATTTTCACTTAGGGGTGTACTCACTTTTGTGGCCAGCGGTTTAGACATTACTGGCTGTGTGTTGAGTTATTTTGAGGGGACAGCAAATTTATACTGTTATACAAGCTGTACACTCACTACTTTATATTGTAGCAAAGTGTCATTTCTTCAATGTTGTCACATGAAAAGATTTAATAAAATATTTACAAAAAATGTGAGGGGTGTACTGTAAATAATCTTTCATTGCGCAAAAGCATTATAATACGGAAAGCTCCAATACAGAGCGGCACAAAGCACTTATGCGCTTCCCGTGCGCAGAATGATGCGCTTGAAGCAGCACGGAGTCACAGCACGCAGCTCCGCATAAAGAAGTTCAAAAAGAAGTTCTCCGCATAAAGCACAAAGGAAAGAGATATTGATGTTTAGCTTATTAAATATGTGCGATAGTTTGAGCCTTTTCTTTTAAAAGTTTTAAATTTTAGTTATTGTGCACTCTTGGAGAGTTTCATCGTAAAAAAAAAAAAACACCTACCATAGGGGTCGAAATAGAACTTTAATAAAATATAAAAATAAATTTGTAATTAAATTGTATTATTTACAAATTACAATTGTAGCTAGTCTAGACAGTTACCTAAGGCAGTAATACAGTTGTCTGATTGATTTTATGGTCAAGCATTCAGAAATCACGCAAAAGAAAATGAAGCAGTTTCACTACGAAAACCATGGTTCATTTTTGTAAGGGTTGTGATGTCCACATGTTTTTTGTTGAAGAAATTATAGAGGCTGTCATCTATAGCAAAAAGGTGGCCAAAAATGAAAGATTAAGTGGATATTTGAATTAAATGTTTGGTCAATAGCCTATTAAACAAGGACTTGAACATCCTGCAATGACCAGGCCTTTGGCTCCCTTTGCAGGCATTTGTAATAACATGTTGAAAAAAAAACAAAAGACACCATCACAAAATTTGTAATGGTTTTACTGGTTATAATGGGACTTGTATTGGTTTTAATGGAAACTGTTGGTCTCAACTGGTAATTGGTCACCTTCTATTGGTGGCTTGTTAAAACCAATAAATCCTAATTGAATATGTCCCAAAACACACTACAGAAAACCATTTTTTTATGGTTTTAATGGTTAAAAGTTGATGGTTTGTAATGGCATTTGTGATTTATTTGTGATTCATTTGTGATGGTGTGAGAATTTTCTGTGATGGTCTATATTGTTTTATTTCAGCAGGGTTGCCTCATTGTTTTTAATATAATGCATTTTTAGTCATTTTAGTTGTGCTTTTTAATTAAGAATAACAATGAATCCATCCTTTGTTTTAGTCTTAAGAAAGGTGTCTAGATAAGCAAAACAGACAATTATCTTTTCTTGTAAAACGTGACACCAAGATCGAGAATGTGAAAGTGAAAGTGCACGAAAAAAGGAATTCATGTTCACAAATTTTTAATATAAAATAATACTGATGAAAAAGAGCGGGTTGAATGTTGAACACTTTCGTTACCATATAACTATAAACTATGATAAAAGGTCATCAGCATGCATTGATTAATCAAATGTTGAATAAAAAATAAAAAATGCGACCAAATTATGTGCCTGTGCGACCAACTGAGAAAATTAGTCGCAAAAGTGCGACCAGTGGGAAGAATGACTCTAAAGCCCTGTAGAAGATAATTATTTCAACTTTATTATACAATATTAATGTATTACTGTATTTTTGATCAATAATTGAAGATTTCTTTCAAAAAAAAAAAAAACTTACAAATTTGACTGACTTCAAACTTTTGAATGGTAGTGTATTCTTGCATATTAGGAAATATAACTCTTTCCAGGATAACCAACTCATACAGATTTGAATTTTTAACTTAAGCTAGAAACAATTTATTTATGAATAGTAATAGGGCTGTGCGATATGATGATATATAGGATGGACGAAATAAAAAGTAGATCGTTTCATATTATGTTCTATCGTTTATTTTGTGGGGTCGCAAAATACATTGTTTTCGGTAATACTTTCTCATCATTTGGATGACTGCGATCTTTACACGCCATCACGGGGCGTGAAAGGGAGACAGAACCAGGGGGAAAACGACCAGAACAAAATGAGGAGCTCGTTCCTAAACGAGGGACTACATCTGTAGCATGGGCACGTGCTTGCACTGCAGTTTTAAAACAACCGATTTTAAGCCGTTGAAACACAAACAACAGAGCTATATGCATGCGCCGTCTCTGTTTTTTTTTTTTTTTGGCCACTTTATTGGCTTTGAACGATTACATCAACACACTTATATGCATCAGAATCCCCGTCTTTGCAAGTATCCTCATAAACACATCGATTTAGGTCTTAAGAGAGAGTAAACAGCTGAAAGAGAAAACGCATGTGTAACAGTATATTGGATCCGGACTTCGGTCTTAAAGGGGAAGCGGTCCAATTTTCATTCTGCATTATTCTGGATTATGAAAATTCTATAGTATCAAAGATTTTAATATCATAAAAACCTTTTTAAAAGAAAAAAAAATTCCTATATCGTTATCGTAATATAAAATTAGTCATATCGAGATATAAGATTTAGGTCATATCGCCCACCCCTAAATACTAATAACTGTAGGTGTGTGTAATAAAGTCAAGATAAAGTCAGATAAAACATTGCCTGCAGTTTTATGTTTCTCTATTTATTGAAACAGCAGTGACATTTAAAGCCATTTTTCATAAAATAATGAGATCCTATTAGAGACGGCACACAACAGTCCTTTAACACCTCAAGTATTTAGATGGAGCATTTGTGTTACTGACACACATTCTAACCTTAAAGCCTCTTAAAACCCAAAATATTACATAATTGGCACTCCTAATAGCTAAGGACACAAATCAATTCCTCAGGCTAAAGCTCACATGTCAGGATATACTTGCAGAAAGCACAGCAAACATTGATGGTAATGTTCTGAACCAGGATGTGAACAGGATAACACAGTACTTTTCACTTCCACACAAAAGACTTATTACTTAGCAATTGTAAACTTTCAGCAACCGCCCGGTTAATGTGTATTTTGTCTGTATGATCACTAGTGTTCATAGATTAAGTCCCAGCAGTACCAAGAATTATTACAAACTGCAGTCAAACAAACATTTCTGAGATCCATCTCAGAGTAACAACCCACCAGAGTCTTCATAGCACAAACAAATGAAATAAGTACTGAAGAGGATGTTAATAAAAAGCATTATTTTAGGTTCCACTGAACAGTGACACAATGGCTGTGTTTTAAAAACACAGTCTAGTGCCTGAAGCCCAAAAGTGCTGCTGACTCGGAACACACCTATAGCCAAATTTGCATCAAGGAAGTTTGTGTGTAAAAGGTTTAGTGCATCAAAATGGTTATCAATACAGCAGTTAAATTTAATGACGTCATTATGCACATCAGGCTAAGGGAAGCTAAATCTGCAAAGTTTTTTTTATGCGTTTTCACTTTGCCAATAACAGAACAGTGCAAATACTGGATGGAAATTTTGCTTATGAAAATACAGCCTAGCTTATGCGGACTCTGAAGTGCTTATACGCCAAAAAAATGCTGATGATTAGGAAGGAGCCTCTGACATCACAGGGGTGCAAACTTGTCACCTTTCGGCGAAATTAGCTGAATAGTGAATCGATTCATCTACACATGAATCGTGTAGATCTGTAAAAAATACAATTAAATTGGGGGGTAGGGGGGGGTCGTAATCGTATCTGCGAGTCACCTGTGTCACATCACCTGTAGCGTTTTTTTCCACTGTTGGCAAAGGAATGGACCCGCCCTACTCTGCCTCTGATTGGCTTACCTTAAATGTTCTTTCCCTCATCCAACCAATCTCACTCCTGAAGCCTTACTTTTAGACGCTGCAGGCAACTGTCCATATTTCGGACGGAATGCATTTGCATCAGCTGTAAATTATGGTGTTCCAGTTGAAATAGTGATTACCACGTGAGGCTGCTGTTTTTTTTGTTTCGTTTTGTTTTTTGTTTTGCGTGAGGCTGCTGTTGCGATAGCTATTAAGATTGTAAGTTTCATTATCGTTACATTAGTTTGCTACCCTTTGCAAAAAAGCTCCTCAGTCTCGACCTTAACATTTGTCTCACATATCAGTAAGCTATTACTCCGACATGAAGTCGATTTGAGAACTGTTCGACCTACAAGTAAAGCATACTGTTTAATCTACAGTAATATTAGTATCACTCAGCTCAAGTCAGGCAGCGCTAAGCCATTAGCTAGGTGTCAGCCTGCAACAGCCTGTTTCAAGACGGAGAAACACCTCGCGTTTAGCCCGTCAGCTGCTTCAAACATTTGAGTGCTGAAATTAAGATTTACAGTGGTTTATTTGCCCAGACTAAGTTCATGAAACATCTTAACAACAATCCTTGTTGATTGTAGACCGTGTCGCTCAAACGTCTTTTAATCATATAAAGGTGTTTATCCTTGAATGGTACACTGCAAAAAATGCTTTCCTACTTAGTTTTTGTCTTGTTTCTAGTCCAAATATATCTAAAAACTCTTAAATCAAGAAGCATTTTTTTCTGAAATTTTTTTTATTGATTTAAGAATTATTAGATATTGGAAACTGGAAGCAAGACAAAAAAAATGGAAGAAACATTGCAAATCAAAAATGCCTACAACACCCAAAATGTATCTGACACCAAACACCCTATTCTGTCCAAAATGACTGCTGACACCAAACACCCCCATTTAGCCAAAAAAATGCTGCTGATGCCAAACACCATTTATTGCCCAAAAAAACGTTGATTTAAAACATGCATATGACACTCAGAATGACACTGACCAGAACACCAAAATTTGCCCCAAATGTGACACTTGTTGACTCTGAACGTCCTATTTTGGCACAAAATGCTGCTGAACCCCAAACACCCTTTTATATCCCTATAAACATTGCTCATTCAAAATGTACCTATGACCCTAAAATGTAGCTGACTTGAAGCCAATTTTGCCCCAAAATGCTGCCGACCAAAAACACCCCTATTCAGCCCAAAACTGTTGCTAGTCTCAAACACCCCTTCACTGCCCATAAATATTGTTGATCAAATTGTGCCAATGACACCCAAAATGTAGCTGACCCCAAATGCCTTGTTCTTTCCCAAAATGCTGCTGAATCCAAAAGCACTGCTCATTCAAAACAGGCCCATGACACCCAAAATGTAGCTGACAAAACACCTCATTCTGTCCCAAAATTCTGCTGACACAAACACAAATCCTGCTGATTCTAAATTATTCTAAAACACCCAAAATGTACCTTAATTCTGCCCTGAAATGCTGCTGAGAACAGATGCCCTATTTACTGCAAGACCATAAAATACCACTGTAAGCGCCTCCATCCTTAATAAAGTTGCCACTGGACTCAAATGCCCACATTTAGCTGAAAAAAAGACACTCACCCTGAATGTCCCATTCTGCCCAAAAATGCTGCTGACCTCAATCACCCCTTTACTGCCCTAAAACGTTGCTGACTGGAACCGTGACAATCACACCTAAGCAACTGACCCAGAACTCCCCCTATTTGGCCCAAAAATGCCGCTGACCCCAAACTCCTCTACTCTAAAGATAATGTTTCCCAAAATAACTGCTTTCACAAAATGCTGTCTAGGAAGGCAATTCTCTAGCTTTTGAAACTCGTCCTACGTCTTGACCTGATAGAAACAGGTTAGCAGTTTGCTAACTAGCCACAACAGTTGTTTATTGGGCCGAAAAAGAAAAACTAGCCAGTCACAATTACTTCTATGCTACTTTCTCACACAAATATCACACACGTCCACTTTGAAAGCCCAACTAACACAAATTTGATCCCGTAAACAGGTTGTTGTATCACAGCTGGACTCAGATTAGCCTAATTTACGTGTTACGGCTAACGTGCTAAATACTCACATTTGCGCAGCCACCTCATCCAGAATCGCACGATCACACTGTGATATTTCTTATTCTCGATGCACCAGACGGATAGTCCCTGAATGGATTCCATGGTGTTGGAAACAGCCTGAAAGCGACGGTCCAAAGTGGACTCCAAGCGCGGCGATGAGCCACTATTGTGGCCGCTAACGCCTGCACTTCCAGCCGCCATTTTCCAGGTGTTCTGGTCGCGGTGCTGCCCCTCACTGGTTCATGTGTGGATACTGCATCATCATGAGCCTCCATTATTCTCAATATTACAATAACAACATTACACATGTACAGCCGAATGTCCTGTCGTGTTTATCTTTCTTTCTTGCTTGCTTGTTTTCCAACGTTTCTCAGACAAAGAGAATGTGTTAAACAACACATAATTTGCTGTATTGCAGAGGTAGAAACTTCAACTCACAGTGAAGCTATAAATATGAATATTTCATATTGCTCAAACATGCAAACATCCAGCAGGGGTCAGTTATGGACAGAGAGACCAAGTGAGAAAAGCAGACTTTCAAGTGTAGACTACTGACGAAGTTATGATGATCATAATTATATATTCTCAAAAACACATTTATCATATATTCTATATATATTGGCCAGGAGAAATATATAGGTTGTTTGTATTAGCTTAATATTAGAATAATTAAATAATATTAGAATAATAATGCATATAGAAAATAAATTATTAGTAAACCTTGAAAATAGTCATAAAAATAATTTTACATTTATATACTTCACAAAATATATTGTACATTTACATTTTAGGTATATTTCGAAATAAACTATAGGTTATTTTATGTATTGTTGTAAACTACACTACCATTTGAATATTTGGGGTCATTTTTCAATTATTTTTTTTTTAAGAAATTAATATTTTCTGGAGGATCATGTGACACTAAAGAATGGAGTAATGGCTGCTGAAAATTCAGCTTTGCCATCACTGAAATAAATTACATTTTAAAATGTATTAAAATAGAAAACAGTTACATTGTAATATTTTACAATATTGCTTTTTACTGTATTTTTTTATTTTAAAAAAGTGCAGTCTTGGTGAGCATAAGAGACTTTTAATATTAAAAAAAAAAACCCAACCCCAAACCTTTGAATGGTATAGTCTATATTTAAAAATATTTCTCTCTCTCTGTATATATATATATATATATATATATATATATTTGTTTTTTTTTTTTTTTTTTTCCTGTATGGGCTGTCATAATCAACCTCTAAAAATAGAGAATTAAAAACATAACGAGGGCAAATTCAAATATAAGAAACTTGGAAACATTTAATGATATCAAAAATTGGAGCATGTTGAAAAACATTTCAGCAACCTTGACAAAAACTTTTGATACAAGAACAGAAATGACTTACAAGAGAAAATGGTTTTGAATAATGAATAGAAAATTAGAGCAGCGCTACAATGGCAGACTTTCCTGAAACAAATAATAATAATAAAAAACATCTTCCTCAAAATGCTATCTTCACAATCACATGAAGCTGTTAAGTGCCATTAAATAGTAATCACAACAGATCTTCATATGCACTTTTCCCTTATAATATAATCTCTATTATAATTCCAACAATATACTTACATGTATTTAATACGTGACTACATGCATCTCAGTCAACATACCGATAAAGTTCTTCTCATTCCTCATGAAGCGACTACCAAATACCGCATCTCTAATGTTAGAATATATTCTACAAATAGCTAAATAAAACACAAGTCTCGTCTTCCTCAGTGTGACCTTTACAGCGTGACACACCACATACTTGTCGTCATTAACTTGAGCATTAGTTTGTTTTAGAGAATGGTTAATAGTCACAATGCTGAAATTCACAAATTCTAAATGGATAAAAAGGAAACAACTGCAATTTCCTATAACAATAACCTAGATGTCTATGACCAAATTAACTCTTATAACATAGAAGCCGATCATCAAATGTGCAAACTGTTTTTGGCAAAAACATTTTCAATAAATTACCATTGACTCTCCTGATTATAAAATAACACTTCACATCCCATCTGTTGTTCCTGGGATTATTCTTTCTGTCTCTTAATAAATATAAAACATTGAGCTATGATAATGGACCACGGCCCACTTGCACTGACTCTTTAAGGCTGCTTAAGTGAATTCAGTATCTTCAAGTAATAGCGCAATAAATAAAACTGCCTCTAAAACATACTCTCATATAATGCATTTCTATTTCATCCGATGCTCAAAGTGGTTTTCAACTCAAGTCAAAGGACGTTAAGGTAGATTGCGATCGCAGTCACACTTCTGGACGTATTACAAGACCATTCTTCTGCTGATATTTGGCTTCCTGGTTTTATGTTCATAAAGTAGCAGATATTGTTGAAAGTCTGCGTTTATCATGGAAGGCAGTGCAGTAGAGTGTTTGATAGCTGTGCATGTTTCGCCGCTCAAATGTATGGCTCGAGCATGTATTTTAAAGACACTTCCTTCTTCAGTCTATAACCGTATACACACAACTCTTATGTCATATAGATGATAACGTCTGTGCTGTACATATATGTGGCAGAATGCAAAATCTGACTAACTGAACAAAAATGTCACTTTGTGAAAAACAATTAGTTCCCAATAGCAACAGACTGGAGAAATGCTTAATTCATTCATTCTTTTAAAAAATTAGAAACTTCAAAATATTATGTGTTTAAAATCTCTGTGTCAACCAGTTTTTTTGGCCCTTCTTCTTTCACAGATTCACCCAAATCTTTCTTACTAATCATCGTGTCTACTGGTGGGTCAGAAGTAGGAGTTGTGGAGGACACCGAACAGTCCTGCATGCCCAAGCTGCTGCCATCTGTGACTGACGGTGGTATTACAAGAGGAGTTGGTCTTCCTGTTGTTGTCAGAGAGCTTGTCTTTTGCCTGACTAGAAGTTTGCTGTTTTCAAAGAGTTTGGGTTCAGATGTCATATTATTTTGATTTATACAGCTCGGACTGTCGTCTTCAAGTTCGCTAGACATGGTATCGGTGCTGTTGAGCCATGAGCTGCTATCGCTGGGGCTCGCCCCTCGATCGTCCTCTTGAATGCGTTTGCTGCTTGAAGATCCTTGCGAGTCAGAGTCGGACCAACTTAGTCTGCGTTTCTGAAAGAAAAAGATTATGTAATTTAGTACATAAAAGGCTTTGATATTATCAGACAAACAATAAACCATTCCAGATTGCTGTAGACACCTATTTAGATACCCTTTAACCAATATAATAGCCATACTGGTTGCTTTTCTCAGATGGGTTTTTTCAAAGCACTTCTATTTTGGAAAAGTATCTATCTTATTTTTCACATAAGAGCAGTTGCGGCCATTTGTAACATTTGTATTTTGGTATCATCCATTATTTTATCTGAACAGCTTGTGCTGCTTGATATCACAAACTGGTATTTGTTATCATATTATAATCATAAACACAAATAGTTTTACCGTTTACTGCACTTATGTTATTCCTTTGGTTATTTGCCTATAACAACTAATGAATAAGTTTCGCACATTCACAGAAAAGAGCTTACTTCTGCATTACAAAATAAGGTGGATATCAGCCTCTTACCTTCACAGGAATATGTAACTGGTCCTGATTCCAGCGTGAAGGCAGGTTGTGGAGTGAAGGGGTGCTATCCCGATGCTGAGGCCTCACCTGTGGGAACCAAACCTTTAACATCATCTCCAGCTGCAGAAGAGTGCCCATATACTTCTCCCTACAGAGGTATAGCAGGAAAATATGATTTATCAAAAGGCATTATATGTATTGGATACAATACTAAGAAATGTGTCAATGGAGAAAGTTTAACAAAATAAAATTATATACCCTAGGTCAGGTTTTTGTAGAACACCCACAATCCTTCGCAGTCTATCAATGGCAACGCTCTGTTGAAATGTGCTCAAACCTACCAAAACAGGGGGAAAAAAATTATGAATAAAAAAAAAAAAAATACACAATCACATGTAATGGGTGGAGACTACTACCTACTAAGTTTGGGGTCAAAAAGAATTTTAAATTATTTTTAAAAGAACGTTTATCCTCACCAAGGCTGCATTTATTTGAAATTAAAAATACAGTAAAAACTGTATACATTTATAATTTAAATAATATAGAGTTTAAATAATTGTTTTAATTGTGTACTTGTTAAATTACTCCAGTCTTCAGTGTCACAAAATCTTTTATTATCAATGAAAACAGCTGTGCAGCTTAAAATTTAAGTGGAAACCATGATACATTTTTTCAGCCTTCTATGATGAAAAGAAAGTTCAAAACAACAGCCTTAATTTAAAATAGATTTTTTTGTGATGCTATAAATGTCTTTAATGACACTTATCAATCCAGTGCATCTTTACAGACCCAACTTTTTTCAGGTAGTTTATGACTTTTGTGCATTACCTTTATCATATCGACCTGTTTTCAGCCCCTTCAACAGCTCCAAAAGGGGCCTGATGTACCCATGCAGCTCTGCACACTGTAAGAGAAAATTATTAACATATTTATCACCACAGAAACATCTCAAAATACAGAGGCACGACAGATTTAGAAACTGCAAAACAGAGGCTTGAGCAATTTTAAAAGAAACTTATCAAAGGATCCACACTTTCCTTGATCGTTTAAAATATAAGAGCTTGATGTTCAATTAAAACACACGGCAACTTTCAGAACTCAAAACATTTATTAGAAACAAGCTGCAAAAATGACTCATTCTGAATTTCCAAAACTTAGTGACATTAAAATGTTGCACGTAGATCAACGCATCAACATGACCACCCACATTTGTACGTTGATACCCTCTAGGTGATGAGAATGGTGAGACGAGCAGTTGGCATTTATTTTTAACAAGGTTCTTTGTTGTTTCAATCAAACCATTGTTCATCACATTTGATTGTTTTGTGCATCTGTCACTATGAGGTGCAAAGCTTATATTGAAGGATGGGCCAGTTACAAACTATATTTGACATGACAGCAAATCTGTGTGTGCAAAAACGTGCTCAGGAACTGTGTGCATTGCACAGTTGAAAAGGGCGCCTCTTAAAGGTACAACAGCAAAAAACATACTGTTCAAACAGAAATGGTCATGAAAAATAACTTGACTAAAACTGACCTGCAGCACAATACATTTTAAATATAGTATATAATAGACTCACTTTGCGCGAAAACCTCAGGTTCCCCTCTGTGGGAAACCTTTCAGATGATGCTGAGGTCTGACCGGTGTAGGCTGGAGATGCTGAGCATCCAGTTTGACCATTTTCAGCTCTACCGCTCCTCTGGTTCACAAAGGTGAGAGGCAAATTTGAATTGGCCACGGAGGATGACTTTGGATCAGGCACAATTCCTGCAGCCTCGCTCTCAGAGGAAAAGACCTCTAGTTCATCTTCCGTCTGGTCACTCTCACTATACAGGAGACTTGGGGTCGAGGAAAGGGAATCTTGCACTTGCCTTTTGGAAGGATTCCCCGGTGACAGCATCACTGAAATGTGAGAAAAGAGATATATGTGAGGTGGCAGGTTGTTTAAGGCTGAGGAACGAACTGAACTGATCGTAGTGAGTGATTTGTCTCAAAAGGAATGTGAAAACCGAACAGTATGAAGAACACGAAATACATCCGAGACAATGAAAACAAAAGGCGCAACAATGGGGGAAGGAGTCAGTTGACGGAACGGTCACTGGAATGGTCTTGAAAATCCTTGTAAAAACTGCAAGAAAGATTTGGAAGCATCAGCTACAATAGTTATAAAACAAGTCTTGTTTTCCATTGTATGCTAATATTTTTCAGGAAAAAAAAAAAGTGTATAAATTTATACACAAAAAAACAAACAAAAAAAACAATTATTAATTGTTTAAAAAGAACTATTGTTTTTTTTTTGGGGGGGGGGGGTAAACTAAATTAAACATTGAATTCATTATATATACACACACACACATCCATTAAAAATAAGTTTTGTAGACTCACAAAGGGTGCATTTACTTGATCAAAAATACAGTAAAACTGTAAAAAAAAATTAAATAAGGAATAAATCACATTTTAAAATATACAATATTACAGTTTTACTGTATTTTTGATCAAGTAAATGAACCCTTTGTGAGCCTACAAAACTTATTTTTTATTATATATATATATATATATATATATATATATATTCAGATATTTTTATACTACAATTGATTGCTTCTGTTGTCCTCATTTGTAAGTCGCTTTGGATAAAAACGTCTGCTAAATGACTAATAATAATAATAATAATAATAATACACACACACAAACATATAGGCCTATATATGTTAGCCGGACACGTAGAAAGCACTGAACCACTGGCTTGACTGGACTTGCAGAAAACACCTAATTGTTGAGAAATGTGATAGAAATATGTATAGAAACTTCCCTTTTCTTTAAGCCAAGAAACAAGAACGGTGCAAGCACCAAACAAACAATTGGGAATGCAAAGCATGGATTTGAAAAAATTGGATAAAAGAACACAGGGTTCATTCCAAAACTGAAATCGAGATCACAGAGATACCATAATTACAAAAATCATACTACCCATTAAGAACAGCACACACAGTTCCTTTCACTAGGTGAAAGGGCACAAAACCACACATGGTTTTGTCTCAGAAAACAGTCAACCACCTACTGCACATGAATGTAATATAATCTATAAACGTGCCTATAAAGTTGTTTGGATGGACAGCTAGATTTGAGACACAGCCACGGACGGTGTAGTATTTCAGATTTGACTAAGCTAAAGAAAACCCTCTCAAGTGCATGTGCCTCATAAAAATAAGCAGCTAGGCGGTGCCATTAAAACAAATGAACTCTCACCAGATGGACTGTTTGGGAGTTTGTTTAAAAAAAGAAAGGAAAGACAAATAGTCGTTTTTGATCAAAATCGTCTGATAAATGAATAGATGTAAATATTAAACATTTAAAGAGCACTATTAGGTCTATTTATGTCGTGTTTACTAAGCTCTATGTCCATGTGAGCTGTGACGCATAATCATCCATATATTTAATCATGTCAGCTGTTAAACCAACAAAAAGTAATGAATATTCTTTACATAAAAATTAAAAATAATAATAAAACAAAAACAATCAAAAACATTGACCACATGTGGAAAAACACACCAGCTGAACAAACAAACAGATACTGTTACACATATTCACTAGTGTCCGATTGTAATAACATTTCCTGCTTCGTATATCAATTTTATTCGCAATTATGCCATTATAGATATTTAAACGCAGACTGGCAAAACAAAGGAATAATTCAGCTCCACGTGACGTAAACAAACATCAAGCACGATGCTCGACACGTGAAGCATTTCTGGAGTATAACGGAGATATTTTTAATCATTTTAAAATATAAAATATATCCTTACCTTAAAGGTGGGTCGTTTCTGGGTCGGTACCACAACAACCTGGTGTCCACTAACACAACCTGACGTGCTGCTCGTGCGCGAAAAAGTAGTCTCAAATACTTTATTGCTTAATAAGACCGTGTGCCGACGTTTTGGTCGTATGCACTATTGTCCTGAGAAAAAAAATTATGGACTTCTATCCTCTATCCTCACTTTACAGCGAGGGACAACATGTGAATTGCTACACGTGCTGGACAAAAGCCAACGCAGCCTGCGTTCCCATTGGCTGGCAGATGAGAATCGAGTCGCTGATTGGGCAGAAAGTAGAACCAATCCCTAAGCGTCTGAGCCGTGATTGGTCGGATTGATCTATTTGCACACCCCCACCTTCGCACGTGGCACTCGTGTGTGCAGGCATATACTACCATAGACATAATACGGGTTGGAACACATTTTACAGATAGTACTTATTGTTCTACATTAGGAAGAGTTTGTACCGGACAATTTGTTTGGAACATAATAAATTTGTTTTCAGTGATTTATTTTAGATGACCTTCACATTTTTTAAAAATGGTTTTAGAACAGTATGCTGCTCTTCTGTCATGATTGATCAATTTATTATAAATCGAAGTATTATAAATGTACTAAAATTGGTGCATCTTAAAAGTAAAATGATATTTAGAATATGATACTGATATTTACCCTAACCATTCCAGACGTGTCACACAAGGTTAAAACTAAAACCATTAAAATTAAAATAGCAAAATAATACATATAATAATAATAACAACAACAATGTCACTTGAAATACAATAAACAGTAAATGGAATACAGTTTTACAAATAAATACCAAATGTAAATGTAGCCTATTTTCAGCAGTAGGCTATTTCTCATTTGCATTTACTTGAATTTAATTTACTTAAATAACTAAAACTAAAAATGAATTGCAAAATTGAATTGCAAAGAAAATGCCTCCCTGAAAAAGTCATTGGATAATCCACACACTGCCCTTGTTAACATTTTATGATCACTATCAAATTAATCTTTGTTTTCCTATTTGATAGCGGAACTATAATTGTTAGTTTCTGGCAAAAAAAAAAGAGAGAAGGTCAGCTCAGGACAACAAGTGCTATTGGCTCAGTTTCACTTAAAACATATGATCTTATGAGTCTGCTCCCTGTGGTCTGCAAAATGACCAGGCAATATTGTCCATAATGATACATTTGCTTTGGCTTATGGATCAAAAGGACACTGTCAAGAGTAAATATGAGCCCTTGAGGGCAGATGAATTAATAATGATCCAACAACAATAGTCAAGTAAGTGCAGTCACTACTGAAGATCTTCATATAGTTGAATTCTGCACCAATTTAAATCTAAATTACAGCTTGATTGTACAGAATATTTATTCCCATAATTAAATGTAAAATTACTATAAATAGAAGCTTTAATTTTTTTTATTCTGTTTTCTACATCTGGTTCATTTAGGGGAGAAAAAATGTGTCTTGAACAGCATCCGCACTTTTTTGTTTTTTGTTTTTGGAAATTTTACATTCTCAAACACACTTGGTCAATCTTTAAACAGTGTCATCCATTGAAGGTCACCGACTCCAACTTCCCCCAGTTGCCCTGTTGTTGCCCATCTGTAGGTCAACAGTCAATGTACACAACAGAATATAGGTCAAACGTTATCCGTGCTCTACTTTATCAAGATCAGCTTGCCCCCCCTTCACACCATGAGCATCACCATTTATTGGCACTAACACCAAGGACAACGAGATATCGACCAGATAATCCCAGACTCGGTGGGAGGCTGGACACTGACACATTATAAGGCCCAATTACCATGTACACAGCAGGAGAACAAACTCATTTCAAGTTCAACTCATTTTTTTTTTCACATTTTATTATATTTTTGATATTTTAGTTGCAGTGCTATTTTGTTGTGTTTTGTTTCGTTTTGGGGTTTTTTTATTTTTTTTTATATTCCTATATAGTTTTTTCTTTTCTTTTTTTCAGTTTTAGTGTAAGTTATTTTAATATATAAAGTTAAACTAAATGAGAAATGCTGAAATAAAATGTGTATTTTTTGTTCTTTTTTAGTTTTATTTAACCACCCTGCATTGATCTAATGTGTCCTAAAAGTGAAACGAAAAACATGTATATAAAATCTATACAAATGTCTAATACGTATATACAGTGTATATATATATATATATATATATATATATATATATATGTGTGTGTGTGTGTGTGTGTGTGTGTGTGTGTGTTTAACCATACAAATAACAGTTTAATGACTAAATATTGGGTTCATGAAAAGCCTGTTGCTCAGTGATTTTGTCAAAAAGAGCCAGGAGTTAATCTCAGGAGTATTTTGCGTACAATCTAAATAAGTAATATTTTAATTAAATAATACATTTAAATATTATTAATAATAAACCACTTTAAATAAATTAATGTTTTCAATAAAAAAAAGTATATATTCTTTAGGCTATTGCACATTATTTAACAGTATTTTTGCATGAAGGAGAGTTTCCATTCAAAACTATACTCTGTGAACTCACCAACCCAGCAGCCCTGCATAGTTTAGCAAGAATATTGTGAAATCTGTGGCAGAATGTCACATATACAACTTTTGGATCTTTTTCTCTGCACAGTTTAACATGCACAATTATACCAATAACACAAACACAGCTTTGGGTACAATAATTATGTTTAAAAATAGGAAATAATTTAAACTTTCACATTAAATAAAACACTCTGGAGTGAATAAATAATAATTGTGAATGACATTGTTTATGTCCCCAAAGCAACTGAAGGAGCAGAAGAGGCACGTCTTAAATTTTGACTGGTAGACTAAAATGCAAACATGACTTCATGGAAAGCAAACCACTTCAGCTGCTTAGAGCTGAGGCCCCATCCACAGCTATACGTTGAACTAAATAACCCTGGAGAGAGAGACCCATCCCCCATGTTACACATTTCACTGAGACCTTGAGCTCAGTGAAAGAACACTACAAAGCTCCTTCCAGTTAACAAATATTGTGCAATTCAGCTTAACATGCCTAAACTTCCATAGACTGAAGAATTCCAGAACAGGCAATTTACCTATTAACATAATCTTAAACAAATATTTCACCCAAAAATGACATCTCAGGCCATCTAGGATGTAGGTGATTTTCAGATTTCTTCATCGGAACAGATTTGGATAAATGTAGCATTACATCACTTGTTCACCAATGGATCCTCTGCAGTAAATGGGTGGCGTCAGAACGAGAGTCCAAACGGCTGTTAAATCATCACAGTAATTCACACAACTCCAGTCCATCAAATAACACCTTGTGAAGTGAATAGCTGTGTGTTTATAAGAAATAAATCCATCTTCAAGGCATTTTAACTTTAAAACCGTCACCAAAATATACACTTTCTCCAGTGGAAAAGTCATCCCCTGTGGTCTTCTCGCGTGATAATTAGAAGTTTTTCAATTGTAAATGGTGCTTGATCTGTGCATATTTCTCTCCTGGATCAGACGAGACAACTTTTTCACTAGAGAAAGCAATATCATGGAGATAGGACTTGTATTTTAGTATTTTAGCTGGCTAAAATTGACATTATTATTAGTATGCAATTATGAAGTTTCCTAGCATTTGTTACGTTTTTTATACTTTGCTTTTAGTTTATATCCACTGGTGGAAAAATATGCTTCTTGTAAAGATTACACTAAAGGTTTGGACTCATTGTGCTGTTTAAACCATTCATTTAAAAAATAATAATAATAATAATAAAAAAAAAAAAAAACTCCACCCTGTTAGCATGTAACCAGTCAGAGAACTTCTGCATTCATCTTCTAGACTAGAGCCTCTGTTGTTTGCTCAAGAAATTGTCCCTCACGGGTCACATTGTATAAATATGTAGTTTTACAAAGTCTGGTTTGGTCTCCTTTTTACAATTTCTGGTTATTCCACTTTACCAAGCAATATATCTTATTTAGCAATGCTGTGAAGTCTGACATTTCACCAGATAAGGTACTCCACTTTTGTATTTTCAAAATGTTAGCATGGAGAAAAGATAAGATAAATGTGTGACTATGCTTCATCTGTTCCCACTTCAGCCTGCTTTGTCACCTTTTACTTGAATTTGTTTTCTACTTTAAACATTGCTCAACGTGTACTTTTTAGCTGCTATCAGCATTCAAAACTTTCGACATCTGATAAAACACACATTCATATTTATTGGCAATGCATCTCTTGTAAATAGTGAAGTGAAAGCAAAAGTGACATACGGCCAAGTATGGTGACCCATACTCGGAATTTGTGCTCTGCAATTAACCCATCCAAAGTGCAAACACACAGCAGTGAACACACACACACACACCGTGGGCAAACCTTTGGATTACGAGTCCAACCCTCAAACCATTAGGCCACCACTTCCCCATGTTGTTGTAAATGTAGTGAAAAGTTCTTATAATGATTTTACAGCTTTTTATTATTAATAACATACAACAATTAATCAACATGTTAAGTCAGCATTTCACAACGTCCAGAATCCACAACACAGTCCTGCAATGACTTTTTAATGGTGAACGTGTAAAACCTTCCAGCGGATCATCATCTTCTGAGGCAGATAAGGGTACATTACTCATGTGTTGGTCGACACGAACAGTCAGTTTATGTCATCTTAACAACCCTGCCATGGATCTTGTCTTTGTGTCCTTGATACGAAAGATATCTTTCTGGCCATC
The DNA here is from genome assembly GCF_936440315.1 of Barbus barbus. Classification (NCBI taxonomy): domain Eukaryota; kingdom Metazoa; phylum Chordata; class Actinopteri; order Cypriniformes; family Cyprinidae; genus Barbus; species Barbus barbus. The sequence goes on along the minus strand of NC_136755.1, from coordinate 22,909,602 downwards.
TCAGTATTGTAGATTCTCTTACAGTTCTCATAGCTCTTTCTCTCTCGCTTACGACAGGGTTTCTCATAATATCTTCTACGCTTCACAGATTCAATTATTCCATCAGCTGACAGCACTCTGCAGAGAAAAAGAGCATGCAACAACTACAATATCTGTAAACATGAAATATCATAATCCATTATTGAGTTATATGGTAAGCACAAGGCAACCCTGCAAACCAAATCCAAGCTGAACTGTTGCAAAAACCAATCCAAGGTAAGAGTTTTGATCATATCTTCAACTAAACTGCACCCGCTATAGAAACTTCTGCAATAACACATCTCTCTTAAAAAAATATTTTTTTAGAAATTGATGGTATTACTTTAATTTACCTAAAACTGTTACTTTGTCATTTCATTGTGCTTTATTTGTGAATTATTGTCATTTAGTTTAATATGTTAATACTTGTTTATTTGTCATTGCATAATTTTTCATCACAGCTCATATTATGCTGCAAACATGTTGGCAATGCAAATACATTTTCATGCTAAAAAGCACACTAAGATTTTAATTATTAAAGACTTTCAGACTTGTCAGTGTGATTTTTTTCAAACCATAAGCGGTCAGGCAACCAGGGTTATTCCTGGTAACTACAACCAAAAAAGCAGAAATAAAACAAATATTAGATGTAATTATTTCCTTGGCAACTACCTGAAATAAGTTTAAATTGAAGAGCTAAAATTACTAACTAGAAAGGAAAGACGAGTCTACACTAAAACTGAAATAAAAATTAGGATGTAAATAATGTGAGGGCCATGTGAGATTTATAAACTTTATAGTAAATTAAAATAGTTTACAGTTCACCTTATATCTACTGACCTGTTTCCCATTATAATATAACGTTACCAATGTTATTTTTTCAAGTTATTACGTGTTAACATGAAAAAACAGTTTGATACGGAGTCTTCAGTCAGGGGTCCCTGGGTTTGCAAGTTTAAAAACCCCTGCCTATAGAGCAAACATCAGATGAATCAATGACCTAAAGTTACAGAACATTAGCAGCAGGTCCACATCACGACACAATAATCGGTTATTAGCGCTTAACCAAAGCATTTATAACGACATCTCTTATATATACATATATCTCATAAGTACCTGCTCAGAGCGCCATATGCCGCATCGACATTGCCGTTCTGGACCATGACAGTCCGAGCGACGAAGCGAAGGTGGTTCGCCATGTTTCGTCCGTGTTACCGTAAGTTGTGCACGTCTGGAAACGCGCTCTGTTCTGCAGAAGTTCCTGGAAGTAAGCGCGCGAACTCTAGGTGGCGCCAAATAGATTTAAAAAATAACGCTTGAGCTTCTTGGACGACGACATGTACAGTGAGTCACACCTGAGAGGAATTAATTCAGGTAAATTAGATTAATAGACTTCATTGTTTATAGCTTCATAAACAATAACAAGACATGGTGGAACCGAATTAACAATGAAAATAAAGAGCTAAAATTAGCAACTGCTCAGTAAGAGATTAGGAGTTATTACATAAAACTAGTTTTGATATTTCTATCTTTCGAAATTTTATTCTGTAAATTCTTACCTGGAGGATGACTACTAGTTTTAAGAAGATAAATTGTGGACACAGAAAAAAACTTTGACATGACTACCCACAATAGTATTCTCTGTATTTCTGTTTTGCATTTTTGTTGGTGAGACAAGACATTAAGATGCACATGGAGTGTTTTTCATTTTAGAGCTTAGACATACATAGACATAACATACAGTTCTATATTCATTAGGCCCATTCTATTATTGTTTTGTTTCAAGGCTCTTCAGTTTATTATGGCACTTAGGTCATCAGTGATTGTAATCACAGACAGTCTCCAAATAACTGATTTTTATGTAGACATATTCCCCCTCCTTCCGCAGTCTTTCTCTTTCATACATGGATTCCTCATCGTCTCCCGGATAATGGGGTCAGTAGTAGGTGAGTGTGGGGTCAGGATTGTTTTCTCATTCAAATTCAAGTAGCTTTATTGACTCCACCACTTCAAAGAAAGACTTGCTGATGTGCTTTTAGGAGAAGCATTCAAACTCAGAGCAAAAGAAAACAGCTTGAACTTTTGCCACTGTCTCCATTCTGGCTCAAAATATACAGTTTCTTTCTCTCTCTCTCGTCTTCCCCCTCCGCTTTTCCTCTGTTCCATTTCCAGGGATATCATTTCTTATCCAGACTTGTTGAAATGTTCTTGGTAGGAGGGGTGGGATCAGGGGGTAAAAGGGATGGGTGGGGAGCAACTCAGGAATCGGCTGGTAATTACCTCCGAGCATTTGGAGAAGAGGATGTGGTTTCAGTTTACACAGCCTCATTCTTTCTCTCCTCCCTGGCTGCCTTTTAGCCACTCAAATACTCCATTTGCTTCTTGTCTCCTCGCTGCTTCTTTCACGCCATTTGTATAAGGAATGTGGAGACGTGCACAAAAGGAACAAAAACGAAATGAAGTGAAGTGAAGCAGATTAGAGCAATTCGAGGGAAAGAGAGAGTGAATGGGTGGGTTTGAAGAGAATGAATGGAACTGATAAGAAAACTAATAATGATGCTTCATCATTTATTAAGGTCATTGCTGGTGGCAAAATTCAGGTGAATAAGCAAATAAATAATAATTAGAATTCAGGGTCTGCTATTTTCTTCCAGTATTTCTATGCAAAATAGGCAAAAAAACAAACAAACAAACAGTGTTGTCTTGTTGTAAAGAATTTCAAGATGAAACTCTCTTTATTCCAGATCAACAGAACTTTATAAAATTAATTTTACGACATACCTGATATAGAATCAGATGCTATTTCAGCTGCTCAAACTTGCCTCTAACTTTTGTAGAAATGGGCAAATTTTTAGATATCCTTAGGTATCATAAATATTATTTTATGTCAATGTTATATTCTAGATATTTTACTTTATTCATTTATTTTATATTTAACTAGTATAAATATGATTTTACTACTTTATTTAAAAAATATATATCATTATGGTCTCAACAAATAGTGGTTTAAATTTGTTTTAAAACATAAAGTCCCTCAAAACTTTAGAGGAGGTCTAAATGCAAATTGAAAGCCGGGGTCTTGTTAGGACGCAGACACAGATCAGTCTACAGCAGCTCTCAGCAAGAGACAGAAGAGAGCCGAGATTTGAGGCTGTGATATGATTGACTGACAATGGCTGACTGTTGTGGTCTGAATACTAACAAAGCTCAGCGTGAGATGTTTGTATGAGATGAAAGGGAGCTGAATAATATGGGGGTTTCCATGTATTTTACGCGATTTCAGTTTTTAAACAAAAGCTCCGTGTTTGACAAAATCTCCAAAACATACTGAAATGCTTTCAGATTCAGTAGATGACAACTAAATGTAACTAAAAGTAACAACTGAAGTCCAAAGTGCGAATCCCTGGAGCTGTGATTGATGCTTAATCCATGAACAAGGATTCTGGACTAGTGGACTTGTAAAAATCATGCTGCAAGTTGCTTTGGATAAAAGCGCCTGCTAAATGACAAATAACACATATTAGGATGCAACTAAAGGAATTAGCAGTATATGACCCGATCGCTCAAGCCAAATGGTGGGGCAAATAGGGGTCTTTCTGAGTCATTACTGGAAGCACATGGTGCACGAGTAGCAGCCGCCCAATGAGACACGGGACAGGCGCAAACCCTGCGGATTGGTCGAGAACTCAGCGCACATTCACAGGCTGACCTGAGAGAGAGAGAGAGAGAAAGACTGCTTATCACCGGCGGATGAGAGGAGAAGAACGGTCCAGAACAACTGTCTGAAAGGAAAGATACACAGAAACATGGAGGCTAACACGGAGCGAACGTTTGCTGACTTCTCTGGATCCTGGAAAATGAAAAGTTCCGAAAATTTCGAGGAACTTCTAAAAGCTCTCGGTGAGTTTTCAAGATTAGTCATTATTATAAAAGTCATATCTAAGATAATTAAAGCAAAATTTAGTTTTTAAATGTGAACTTTGTATTCGTATTGGATTAGCTATATTTTTTAATTAAAATCAATTACAAGTTATTTTGATATTTTGTAATGTTTAAAAAATGTAAAAGTAGTGTAACTTTATTCAGATTGTAAAAAAATAAAGTCTAATCAAAAGCCCGAAAAAGGAAGTGTTTGCATAATTAATTTAATATACAAATATGTATAATTATTACGCCTTTAAAAATAAGCAACAATGCTATTTTGTTTTAAATTTAGCCAATTTGATATCATCTGACAAGAAAACTATAAACCAAAAGAACCCCTTGCAAGACTGCATGTCAATGTTATTTATTTAAAAAAATATATATGTTTTGTTCAGGTCAAACTGAGACTCGGTTTGACCATGAGCACAATCAATGGAAAGCTGCATGAAAAAATGTTCTGCTTCACTTCCTTGTGGGATTATGATTAGGCGCACAAACCCTGATACAGGGCCCCTCGGCCAGCCGTTTGGCTCTGTAGACACACCGTCCCTCGACCCCAATTATTCACTCAAGGGGGAGTTCACTTAGACCAAGTACACAGTTGCCCCTAAATGAAATTAACACGAGAATGAATCCACTGCATTTGCAGGTGTAGATTTCCTTGGTGTAAACATTAAGACTGTGGTACCTGATTTGATTGCTGAAATATGTAACCGCTATTTAGACAGTAAAACATTCCAGTGCAGATTGGACACGCTTGTTAAGGACAGGAAATTAGCTGTAGGAAAAATGGCTTTGATTTCTGATAATGATAAATGGCCTTTTAATTTCTTAGCACATTTGTGTGTTTGTGTTCTACAGGCGTAAATGTCTTTCTGAGGAAGATTGCAGTTGCAGCAGCTTCCAAACCAGCTGTTGAGATTACACAGCAGGGGGAAAGTCTCTCCATTCAGACCTCCACTAGTGTGCGGACCACTCATGTGTCCTTCACGGTGGGCGAGTCCTTCAATGAGGCTACGGTGGATGGACGCCCCTGCACAGTAATGCCACCCAAGATTTACTATCAGAAAATATCAATGTCTTAAATGCATTATTATTTATATTTTCTAATACTAAACACTTGATGGTGAAAGTTCACTTTTATCTATACACACAAACAATGTATGTTTTCAACAAACTTTGAGACTCTATAAAGACATTTAAAATTAATATATCTGCTTTTAGCTCTTTTCTTACTGTTTCTAACAATTTCTCGTCAGAGTGTTCCAAAATGGGAGACAGACCGAAAAATCACTTGTGAGCAGACGCTGCAGAAGGGGGAGGGGCCTGAGACATCATGGACACGTGAACTGACCAATGATGGCCAGATGATTCTCGTAAGTGCACCACTTATTTGAAAAATAATGTTAATATTTTTAACTGAATTATGCCACTAGCATATAAAATAGACCACTACTATAGCCTACTCTAATGTGCATCTTAAAAGCTCAACACTTGTTCACTCCTCACCATTATAGTTCACATTATTATTATTATGACATTATATTATTAGAAGTCACACTGCTCCCATTTAGGCCACTTACAGTAAACTTACAGTTTTTTTTTTTTTTTCCTAATAGACATTTTGTCAAGTCAAGTCAAGTCACCTTTATTTATATAGCGCTTTTAACAATGTAAATTGTGTCAAAGCAACTGCACAATATCAAACATATCACAATATCAATATCAAACATATCACAATATCAATATCAAACATTGGCCTCTGGCCAACAAACCAGCAGTTCAATTTAACTGCAGCAAAGTCAGATTGTAAGGTCTCAACTAGTTCCAGTGGTCATTTGGTAATTCTGTATGTTGTCTGAGCGTTGGCATCCTCTGAGGGGTTGGCATTATCTTTTCTCAGGTTTTGTAACTTTCATTTAGGTAAATCAGTGTTGCATGGTTAGAAATGGAAAAGAGCATTCTTTGTATTCAGAGAACAAGATCTGGTCGGATATGTGAATATTTAACATCTGTTGATATGTTTAAGCCCATCGGATAAGGATCTTAAATTGTTTAAGCAGCTTGTTGGTGGTTTCTTAACATCTCTCGTGTTTATCTTCCAGACCATGAGAGCTGGAGATGTCGTCTGCACCCGTGTGTATGAACGAAACTGAAGGATCCTAGATTTTGGTTCATTCTATTCCATTCCATCTCAACCATGTCCACAATGTGCTAAAATGCTTGTTTATCATTGTACAAATAGCCTGTTCCTTCTACTCTTTGTATGTTTGACATATACTACGTTTGTGTGCCAGAGAAGGAGAGATGTTTGAAGGGTCAGAGGCGGTACTTGTATAAAGATGATAGCGAGTTTGCATTGTTCTTTTTGGTGCTTTGGCTGAAAAGTGTATTTATTATTGTTGTTTGTGCATTTTATGTTTCAGTTTCATGTATATGCCACAATGTGGCTTATTAATCAAAAACTGTTTTGGCAATAAACCTTTCTACTCATAAACCCCCAAAAATCTCATGACTAATTCACTGTTATTTTCTTGCCTGGATATAGAAATCTCTTTGACACTAGCCTTGGTTGCACTTTTAAACTTATTTTCTGCCTCATTCCTTTTCTTCAAAGTGCTCTTTGTCTGTTCTTGCTTTCTGTCTCCTGATCCAACCACTTACAGTTTTGAACAACACTATAAATTTGTATTTTATGAGTGTACATCAATTGTTGAATTATTTCCTGGCAAGGAGTAATGGGGGAATGAGGGAGAGGTATGGAAAGAGTGAGCAAACGTTAGAAAAGAAAAATAATTTCATATTCTTAAGGTTACATCCCCTCTGCTTTTTCTCCCATCTGTAGCTAGTTACTGCATGAGGTCAGAGAGAATGGCTGTAATTTCTCTTTCTGCAGCCAGATTGATGATCCAAACTGTTGCTTTATTCTAAATCTAAGGCAAATGCTTCTGAAAGTTTAATTAAATAATATGTATGAGTAAATGATGCAAAAAGCTGCTAACAAAAAGCAAAATTAAGTTAAAACTCTTTCTTCCACCCTCCGTGTCTTTTTTTTTTTTTTTTCAGAGACTGCTGTGTTTTTCAGCCTGCTGCCGATGATTCATTTTCCAGGTCCCAGAGAACAGAGCTCACAGTGGACTTATTCAAGATTGCACATAATTTCAGTCTGCTGTGTTGCGTATGTGTGTTCTACAATTCTGAACTGTCCTGTTAAGAGTTTTAAGCTCACATAACCCATGATGTCTTAAAAGTGTATGTTTGTGCTGCAGTGTACAGAGGTTGCCATTAAATTTACACACTTTCTGGAAGAGGCTGAAAACATTCATAATCTCTGCTTAACATCAGAGGCAGTGACTATATTTTTGTGGTGTTTGCTGAAGCAAGAATCATTGCAACCACCCACAACCACTCTAAAAACCACCTGGCAATGCCTTAGCAACCACCAAGAACACCCAAACAACCACCTAGCAGCCACCCAGAACTCTGTAACAACCTATAGGGTTAGCAACAACCAAGAAAACCCCAGCAAACGCCTAGCAATGACTTAGCAACTAGTGCACACACACACACACACAAACACACACACAGCAGTAAGTAGTGAACACACACCTGGAGCAGTGGGCAGCCATTTTTTACTGTGGCACCTGGGGGTTTGGTGCCTTGCTCAAGCGCACCTCAGTTGTGGGTATTGAGGGTGGAAGAGAGCACTGTTAACTCCCCCTACCTACAATTCCTGCCGGTACAGAGACTCGAACCCGCAACCTTTGGGTTACAAGTCCGATTCTCTAACCATTAGGCCACAACTGCCCCCCCAAACCACCCAGTCTTGCCATTGCCATTGCCATTGTCATTGTTATAACAAGCACCTTGCAATGCCCTAGCAACAATCCATAACCTCAACAACCATCTCACACTGCCCTAGCAGCCCTTCAGAATCTTCATAATGAATCACCCAGCAAACACCTAGCAATGCATAGAAACCACCCAGAACACCATAACAACCACTTTGCAATGCCCTAGCAACCATCTATAAATCACCTAACATACACCTTTCAATACATAACCGCCACTACTGAGCTACTGAGAACCCCCTAGCAATCACTCATCACCCCAGTAACGATCTAGCAATGCCCTAGCAACCACCCAGAACACCCTAAGGCCGTGTTCACACTTGGCGTCTTTTTGGACTAGAAAAAGTTGACAAGAGCGTTTTTTAATGAAAAACAAAGCTGGCAGCGTCTGTTACAAATAGCAGCCGAGAGCGTCTTTTGTTGCCATAGCAACAGCTGCAACAGTAGCCTAGCGCTGTGTACTGCAGAAATGTCAAGAAAGAGTAAAAAGTTGGCTCTTGCGTTGGCTTTTGAAGTTAACGGGAAAGAAAATGTCGATTCACAACGACGTTTGTGGGGGCACGACATTATATGGGGAAGGAACTAGTACAATCAGTCTATCTACCGGCACCTTCTCCATTTTTCTTCTTGTTGTTATGGAAACGACAGATCTTAGGCCTTAGTGTGTTCCATTCAACCGTTAGTGTACTGCGATGTGGACTTCAGGGTATTCCGCTATCTTAAAGGGATAGTTCACCCAAAAATGAAAATTCTGTTATTAATTACTCACCTTCATGTCTTTCCAAACCTGTAAGACCTTCGTTCATCTTCAGAACACAAATTAAGATATTTTTGATAAAATCCAAGAGTTTTCTGACCCTGCAAAGACAGCAAGGGAACTTTCACATTCAAGGCCCAGAAAGGTAGTAAGAACATTGTTAAAATAGTCCATGTGGCAGTGGTTGAATCATAATGTTATGAAGCTACGAGAATACTATTTGTGGGCAAAGAAAACAAAAATAACGACTTTATTCAAGGATTTCTCGTCAGAAAGCTCTTGGATACTTTGTGTTCCGATGATGAATGAAGGTCTTACGAGTTTTGAATACGGTGGGTATTGAAAGCCGGTTCCGAATTTCATGTGCATTTCGATTCCGCTTAACGATTCCTGCATTCGCATTTTAATGTGATTTTAAACGATTTACGTGCAGGATGGGAAAGAACTTGAGCACTGTTTGCGTGCAGCTCACAAGCGCAAGCACAGAGAAAACTTGTCTCGGTCTGGGTTCCCGGCCTGCGTCCATTCTTGAACCATTCTGTGCATTTCCATTGAAGAAGATTTGTTCTGAGCATAAACGTGCTCAATTTCTGTACCTGAAATTTGTTCAGTTGTATTTATTTATGTTATAGCTAATTGATTTGTTTGTTCCTATCTTATTACAGACTGTTTACTAGTCTTTATCAATTTAATGTTTAAAATATATTAGTCTAGTTTTTGCTGTGGTATTTTTTGTTAAAACCATAGGCAAATGTTCCTAAGTGCAAAAGGCCTAAGTGTTCTGTAAGTCGCTTGCTCATGTTATTCAGCTGCAACTGAACACTTTGTAAAAAGACACAATAAGTATGTTTGACATCTAAATGTTTCACTTAATTTTTTTTTATCAGATTTTTTTTTTATCTTATTGGAATTGAACTAGGAATCGATAAGAATCAGGATCGAAGCAGAACTGGAATCGGAATCGGATACCCAACGATACCCAACCCTAGTTTTGAATGACATGAGGGTGAGTAATCCCAGAATTCTCATTTTTGGGTGAACTAACCCTTTAAGTGAGATTCCAATCTGAATGGAATGAACCTGTTCTGTTTGAAGGGCACTGTTCTGTCATAGGGAATAAGGGATACATCGCTTCACAGGAAGCGGAGGGGGAAAATCACCCAACTGTTATTGGTTCTACAATGAAGGGGTTATTATTAAATGTTGTTATTAATATTCAAACTAGAGTATTTATGAATGGTAATGATGATGAATGTTACATTTCCATAATATATTGTTTTACATTTAGTCATTTAGTGTTGTATGAATAGGTGAAACTAAGTAAAACCGTCGAGAAACAGCTGAGGCTCTGCCATTTTTTCTTTTCTTTTATTTACCTCAATAAATATAATGCTGCGTGTGGGGAAAAAAGCATGAGATGAGACCACTACAATTTGTTAACAGTCTAAACATACACATTTTGACTATATTTATTAGATACATAATTGTTTATGCATTTTCTATGTATTTAAATTTTAAAGTAAAATAAATGACAGTATTTATTTATGTTATATCATAATCTGCGTGACCCCGTCATTGTCTTTCTTTGAAGACGTTCCAGGGCATTCCAAATGAGTGATTGTTGTCAGCTAAGTCCACTTCAACGTATATCCCATGCTTAGGGAGTAGGGAGCAGTGAACACTGTGTAGGGACCCTGTCAATTGGAATGCACCTCCACAATTATCTAGCAATGGTCTAGCAACCACCCAAAGCATCCTAACAACCACTTAGACTAGACCTAGCTACAGAACATCCTAAAAACCACCTAGCATTTCCCTAGCGACCCTTCAGAAACCTCATATCAATCCCCTTAGCAACCATGCAGAAATCCACTGTAACCACCTTGCAATGTCCTAGCAACTAACCAGAATAACAACCATTATAACATCCAGCTTGCAATCCCATTTAAAAACCCCTAACAACCACCTTGCAAATGGCATAGTGACCATCCATAACCCTATATCAATGACCTTGCAAACACCTAGAACCGTCTAACAATCATCTTGCAAAGCCTAGCCACAACCCAGAAAGTCCTAAAAGCCCCTCAGAAACCCAATAACAATTTCCTTACCTTCCATGCAGAACTCCCTAGTAACCACCTAGCAATGCCCTAGCAGCCACCCAGAACACCCTCACAACCACCTAACAACCACCCTCAGCACCTTTCACTGTGGTGGCAAGTTGTTGCTAACGTTTACTTGAGAAAATGCACATTTGCACAGCATTAATTATATTTGTTTCGTCTGTCTGTCTGGGCTTCTTGACTCACTTTTCAATTCCAAGCGAATGCCAAAATACTTTGAGACACAGTTTCACATCCGCTGCGACGCCTGGTGTGTTCACTGCACACCTCGTTAACAAGATTAATATTACAAGCACTCTAGAACAAGGTCATCAAGTCTTCACCATGTATTTAACTCTGCCCTTGTGCGGTTTAAGCCTATTGTGGTGGTATGCACTAAATGAGACCCAGATCCTGGTTTCTCCTTTTCTTTAATTGAGACCATATTGCTGAGACGGACAAAACCCACAAGCCCACACGGTCCACTGAAGCTCCCTCCATCCCTGCTGGTTGCCTTGGCAACTCACCAGTGTAGGCTTCATGTCAGCTCATTCCACAGGCGGCGATGTCATGGGGCCGTGCATCGCTTGATTGGCTGAGGAATGTTGTGGTTTCAAAGGAAAACAAAAGGAAGCACGGACACACCCACTTAGAGAAGAGAAAAAGAGGTTTTAAAGGAGAGATGGTTTAGGGAATTAAGAGTGATAAATCTTTGTCACTTCACCATAACCTTCCTCACAGAACTCACAGATAAACAACATATTGTTTCTCTATGAATATTTCATATAAGGTCCCATTCCTGTTTACCATCGCTCTGTCTTGCTCACTGATTAATTGCATTTGAACTTCACTGGAAGCTTGCACACCAAGATCAGAGCATACAAATAATGCGATCCAGGAGCCACGCTGTTTCAAAGTCAACTGGTAGTGTCTAGTTTCTTGGTTTCCTTTCAATATGTGTGAATTTCATCCACATCTGGTCAAGACTGAAGTCAAAGTGCTGAATTAATTGTTTGTGGAACACTTTGTATCCTAGAAGCAGCTGCAGAAATGATCAGAGAGAGCAACTAGAACATCTGAAGTCAGTGAGGTCAAACTTTCAGTGACATAAAGTGAATGTGTTAATCTAAGTAAATGAGTTTTATGAAAGAGCACAAAGAAGGGTGATTGTGTGTGCATTGGTCGGTGGCGTAGTGGTATATTTGTGTGTTGTGAGGTATCATATGACTGACTTTCTGCCCTCCTGTCACCCATGTGAACTCACATGACTAGAAAATTGCAAACCTTCAGCCATCTTCCTCATGTGACAACTTGCCCCGGTGGTCATACCTATATTTTACAGAGGGAAATTACGTTGCTACCTCGCTTTTCGAAGCAACAGTGACGCCAAGTGGTTGAATGAGGAACAGGAACAGCATGAGATTTTAAATTAAATTTTAAAATGTACCGCTTAACCGAGATGGATGCACGGATAGATAGATAGATAGATAGATAGATAGATAGATAGATAGATAGATAGATAGATAGATAGATAGATAGATAGATAGATAGATAGATAGATTTTTAGAAATGATAGGCCATTCTGTTGTTGAAATAATTTAAAAAACACTAAAACTATTTTTGTTTTTAGGAGAAACACGCCCCCTTGCTTTTCTCCTCAGACATGCGCTTTTTCACAAAAATTCTCCCTCATCACGTGATATAATAGCGCTTTCTCATTGGCTCTTCCTCGTCATGTGACGCATTTTTTTCCTCAAAGCGTCAGTTCTGCTGTGTTGCCATGTCCGCTAAATATAAGTAATTATAGGTCTCTGTTATTCGCTTACAAGTTAACGACTAGTTTATTTCTAGTTGTAATGTGAACTATTATTCTGTAATTATGTTTTTGTAAATAGAAATGGTTTGCAAAAAAAAAAAAAAAAAAAACTTATTTTGCTGTTTACTCGTCCGGAAAGAAAAACTGAATGACTTGGTAAAATTAAATTACTTGTTTTTCTTGAGCAACCTGGCAACACCCTTGTCATGTGATACGAACACTAGCGCTGTCAGAGTAAAATTGAAACAAAATCGTGTCGCTCGTTGGCTCTAACAAAGAAAAATAAATAAATAATTTTAAAAACCAAAGAAGAAGACCATAAACCACTGTAATATAAGGACAGAACTTGCTATTGATTTGACACGGACACCTGACGTCTCGGTGTAATGTTGGATGGTTAGCTAGTTGGTGTGATTTGTTTGTATTAAATTGATTTATTACAATCCGGCATTTAACGTTACTAAACTGGACTTGACACTGTTGTGCCTGTAACTGTCCGCTACACAACACTGTTCTGGTGTTTACCTGTTCATCGCGGTTGAGTTGAACCTCTTTTTACATCTTGGCGAGATCTAATCTGCCAAACCAGTACCAAAATGTCAAAATACACCACTTTTGCTGATGCATCTGATGATCATAATCCATTTCAGGTAATGTACTGTTCTAGTTTTTGTAATTACATCAAATCTGTTTGAGTTGGGTTCATTTGTGGCCTAACTTAATTTGTGAAGTGCTGTACCTCTTGTGATGCTGTCATAAGGCCAATCATATTAAATGACTGTGGTCTTGTATGAATGATCTCTCCAGTCTGTGTCCTTGACATGCTGGCTTGTATTTGAACTGCTAAGTTAGTTGTTGATCACTTGATGCTTTAAGTATAGCTAAATTAAAGGAATCAACTAACGAAATTAGAAAATGATTATATGAAAATGCATGTATAAACAACAGACTACCAGTTTGGACACAGCTGTTTATTGTTATTATTTTCCAATATTTAAAAATATTAGGTCATGAAAATGTTGAAAGTTGAATATTATGTAGTAGCTGTATATTGTTATAATTCTATTACATTTCCATTTCTATTTTGAAATTTGTACAAAATGTCACAAACATATAGGAATTATATAATGGCCAACTAAGGCAAAAAATATTGCTAATTTCTTTGAATTTTTATAGGATTTTTATATTGAAGTCTGTACATAGGTGCAGTTTATATTTGTCTTTAAATCTAAATTGAGGCATTTAGGTCAAAAGGTTTTTAAGATCATGAGAAACATAAATTCACTCCTGTGTCTCAATGGTACTCTATTATTTTATGTTATTTGTGTTTAGTCACTCGCAGTTTATCAGATGAATTATCTTATTGTGTTGTCAAGGTTAGTCCCTCTATAGCAAATTAAGTTTCTGCCTCAGAAACAATGATATTAGTGAAAGATTGTAAGTTTAACGTGCCAGTTTTTAGGCAACCTTGAGTTTGGTTTAAAAACGTTACAGTTTTTGTGGCATCAGCCCAGATATTTAATTTATTATCTATCATCTGCTATGAATGGACTGAAAGGTTTGTTTTTCCTGTGTTTGCAGGATCCATCAGTGACTCAGCACAGCAGCAACACTGGCTATGCCACTCTGGACCTCTACAACCCATTTGACAACAACACAACAGCGGTAAATATGTCCTTTCTGACAATTGTCAGTCTTGAGTAGCCTTGAACTATTAATCACATGATGGGAGTACAATGAATTATCAACTCTTTCATGTCAACTTCAGTTATCTCTGCTCTGCAAGAGAAAAGTCGTATCAGAACATTTTGTCACATTGTGTGTTTTGTAATATTATGTTATTCATTTTATGAATTGTTTTGCTCTTTGTTTTGGGTAATGAAGCCTCCACCTCCCTATGAAGCCACATCTCCTGCTGCACCTCCTGCCCAAACGCCTCCCAACAGGACCACACCAACCGAGCCCAAGAATTACGGATCCTATGGAACACAGGTGCTGTTTAGAGTAACTAAATGAGACATATTTGTCCACACAGGGGCATAACACTGGATTCACTATAACTGTTACATCTGGTGGTTTAAGATTTTTACCGTAACAGTTACAGCACACAGTTGCCCCCTCATCAAGCCAGTGTATGCATGTTATTTTAGTTAAAAAGCAATATTTTAATAACATTCTGTTAGATATAGATCTGTCACTATCATAATACATTTCTAGAGTGGTTATTGGGCTGTTTTAACAGCCTGCTGTATTGCAGGATAGTTATATTTTGACCTTATAATTATTTCATTCTACATTTGGACGGCTTTCAGAATTTTTCACAAAATGGATAGTATGATTAAACTGATTTCTATGAATAATCTTAAGACCACTGACCGATGTTTATTATTTTATTAATGGGAATAGCAAGATAATAACAATAAAATAAAAATACACTACCATTCAAAAGTTTGGGATCGGTAATGTATACTTTTATTCAGCAAGGATTTATTAAATTGATCACCTTTATAATGTCACAAAAGATTTCTATTTCATATATATATATATATATTATTTTTTTAATTTTTTTTACTTTCATCAAAGAAAGTTTTCTCATCAAAGAAACCTTAAAAAAAAAAAGATCACAATTTCAACCAAAAGTATTAAGTAGACGAGTGATGATGCTGAAAATTCAGCTTTGCATTACAGGAATAAATTGCATGTTAAATATATATTAAAATAGAAAACACTTATTTTAAATTGGAATAATGTTTGAGAATAGAACTGTTTTTACTGTATTTTTGATCAAATAAATGCAGACTGGGTGACCCCACACTTTTGAACGATGACATATTTGCTACTAATTAATAAACTAAAAGTTCATACTGCTATGGAAGAGTAAACACAGCTCAATTTCAGCTATAGTTTTGCTCCCTTTTGAGTTGCAAACATTTAACCATAAATAAATATATCACATCGAATTAATACTGTGCTGAGATGCTTAATATTATGGTAGTAAAAGAAAACACTTATGCATCTCATAATTGTTCACTGCCTCTCCCTCTATGTCTGTTGCAGTCTGCAGTGAATGCCACCACAGCAGATCTTTTGAGGAAGCAGGAGGAACTAGAAAGAAAAGCAAAAGAGCTGGAGAGAAGAGAGAGAGAGCTGAATGCACACGCGCTTGGGTCTGGAGCCAGTGAGTGTAGCAATATCTTGATTTCTTGAGAGAAAAATATCTTGATTTCTGTGTTTGCCAGGGGAATTAAATGTAAATAAAACTTCTCGAACCCACAGTGAAATTTCCCTGACTCTTATCTTCAGTTTTACTGCTGGCATTACGTGCATAAAAGGTTTCAGTGGCAGTTTGCGATTAGTATTGCCATTCGTAAGCTGTTTAATAAAATTTTAATGCTAAAGCTGCTCATAACACCTTAGAAATCATATCGGAATGACCTGGCAACCATTCATAACATTGTCTTTTTGGGTGCTACATGTGCTACTTATCTTGATGCATTACGGAAGGTTTTGATGAAAAGTATTTCAGCTATCAAAAAGAGTGAAGTACTGTCAGCTCCATTTGCACATTTTATCATATTCAAATCCACTTTGGATAAACAATTTTACACAATTCTGCAGATTTTCAATGCAGAAAATGGGACAAGCAATCAGTGTGTTTTTAAGAATGAGAGGCTTCATTTCAGTCAAGATTAGCAGAACATACAAAGCGTAACATTTAAATAACACATTACTTCTTTTTCCTTTTACACTTTTTTTGAATCCTGATGAATCTGCACGAAAGAGAGCAAAGTACTGCGGGAATAGATATGTAAAAGATGACGAGACAGATGGATAGGCATTAAACAAGTGTATTTTAAGAACTGAGGTGATTATTTAGATGGACTAATTGTTGGTCAGGGTTACAATGAAAGTGTTGAGATGGATGAGACCTGAATGAGAGAGGAGGGGACAAAAAATGGAACGGTTAAAATGATGACAGTGATGGATGGATGGTATTTTCAAAGGAGTAAGATTTAGACCTTGGCAGTAATGAACAAGACATTAATGGAGTGATGCTAGCGGATGTGATTGATGAATGGGGAAATGAATCTCTTTCTGTGTCCTTCTCCCTCAGCTCGTCAGAATAATTGGCCCCCATTGCCCTCCTTCTGCCCAGTGGGACCGTGCTTCTATCAGGACATTAATGTGGAGATTAGCCAAAGCTTCCAGCGCACTGTCACCACCATGTACTACTACTGGATGTGTAAGTTTGCTCGGTTTAGAAAGACATAATAGTAAGTAAATTATGACAGAATTTTTGCTTTAGTTTTAGCAATTGTGTGTATCATTCAATTGTGTTATGTATCAGCAGTTGCTCCCTAGTATAGGCATATTGGTCAATCACTTACTTCAGTATGTTAGTTGGCTTGCAATTGGCCTGCAGTTTTCCTTTGTACTTATCTTTCTCTCTCTTTTTACCCACTTCTCTCATCTCTTTTTCTTAGTCACAGCATGCACTTTGCTCTTTAATTTCATCTCCTGTTTGGCTATGTTCTGTGCGGATCCCAATAGTGGAGTTGGTTTCGGCCTTGCCATACTCTGGTTTCTCCTCTTCACCCCCTGCTCCTTTGTTTGTTGGTACAGGCCTGTGTACAAAGCCTTCAGGTACGTAGCACTATGGTCTCTCGCTGAGGGTGGGACACCTAACTTGTCAATTTTTTTTTCAGCTGTAGCAAACCCATTTCAGCAACACTCAGATATTAAGTGCATTTAAAGGAATAATCACCCAAAATTGAAAATTTGCTGAACGTTTACTCACCCTCAGGCCATCCAAGATGTAGATGAGTTTGTTTCTTCAACAGAAGAGATTTGGAGAAATTTAGCATTCCATCGCTTGCTCACCAGTGGATCCTCTGCAGTGAATGGGTGCCGTCAGAATGAGAGTCCAGACAACTGATAAAAATCACAATAATCCACAAGTAATCCACATGACTCCAGTCCATCAATTAACATCTTGTGAAGCAAAAAGCTTCATGTTGTAATAAAAAAATCCATCATTAAGATGTCTTTAACTTCTTAACCATTGCTTCCAGCTAAAATACTGGAAAGTCGTCCAAGCATAATCTTCCTTTCTTCAGTAAAAAAAGTAATCTTGTCTAAATCAGGAGAGAAACATATCAAGGATCGAAATTTAACATTTACGAAAACGTTGATAGATTTTGATGTGAGAGGACAGCAGGGGATGTAAGGTTTAAAGCTTTAAACTTTGAAGTTTAAGGTTACAACTCTTAATGATGGATTTGTATCTAAGCACTTCACAAGATGTTAATTGAGGGACTGAAGTCTGTGGATTACTTGTGGATTATTGTGATGTTTTTATCAGCTGTTCGGACCCTAATTCTGACGGCACCCATTCACTGCAGAGGATCCATTGGTGAGCAAGCGATTTAATGGTGAATTTCCCTAAATCTGTTCCCATGAAGAAACAAACTTATCTTGGGTGGTCTGAGGGTGAGTACATAGAATTAATAATAATAATAATTATTATTATTAATTGGACTATTCCTTTAAGTGTCATTATTTCTGCTTATTACTGAATAAACTCATATCTTAGTATTAAACTTTGGCATAAAACTGCAGAAATGAGTGATATCTCAAATTATACAGATTTCAGATCTTTTTTTTTATCTGCTCAACAACAAAACAAGTGGAAAATAATCATGAAAATGTGTAATAGTTTGTTCTACCATTATGTTAGCATTTTTTGAGCGTTTAGAATTCATATGTCAGCCAATTGTTTCCAAACATAATGAACTTGCTCTTCCGTTTCTCAACAGGAGTGACAGTTCCTTCAATTTCTTTGCATTTTTCTTTGTCTTCTTCGCCCAACTGGTGTTTTATGTTATCATGACTATCGGTATCCCTGGCTGGGGCTTCAGGTGAGCTTGACAAAACAGGCACCTTTGTACAAATTTGGTTACTGACCTGTTTATTGTTATTTAGTGTCATTCCATTCTTACCAATTCGGCCACTGGCTTGATACTTTCTCTCTCATTTGTGTCTCAGTGGGTGGATCGTGAGTTTAGCCGCTCTTAGCAGCAACAAGGCAGTGGGTGCGATCATGATGGTAAATGCTGTGCTCTTCACCGCTCAGGCGGCCATGGGAGTGGTGTTGCTCAAGAGGGTAAATCACATCACCAATAACAGCATCCACTTGGTTTCAAATTAGGGATATAATCTTACGTATAAATTTAAAACCATACCAAATGTTTATCTTCTTTGAACAATAATGTATGTAGATTTTTAGTTCATAATACTTAATTATATTGATCTGTTGAATGACGATTTTTTTTTTTTTGCATCTTCTCCTATCAGGTTCATTCTATGTACAGGCAGACCGAAGCAAGCTTTGAGAAGGCTCAAGCTGAGTTTGCTACCGGTGTGCTTTCCAATCAGGCAGTGCGCCAGGCAGCCACCGATGCCACTATTTCTGCCGCACAAGGCGCCTTCACCGCACCCCGGTAGAGAGAAAAGAAATGAGGTTGAAGAACCTGATTGCTTACACAGCCTTGAGACAAAGTGACTTATTCTAGCACTGGCCAAGTTGGAAACCAACGCACTTACCCTAGACTCCTCTAGCATGCATGTCAAGATACACAAACTCATAATGATAATAAAACATTGGATTTCTTTTTGTATTTGTTGGTCTTGCTGAGCATTAGGCCATTAGTTCAGACATGCAAAAAGGATCTAGGTGTTGGTTGATTTCAAATTATGGCTTATATGAATGCAGTCTATTAAGATCAACGATCAACTAATACAATTGTCTTTCCGTTTATCGTGCTAGAAAAAGTCACTGTAATAATTTAAGACCGTAAAAATACCTAATACCACAGGCTTTGGCTTATAATTCTTGTCTCTTTTACATTTCTGAAGCTTGTAAGTGTAAGGTACAGCAGCCTTGCAGTTTCAACAAAGACGTGCCACATTCTGCCTTTGCTTTTCCCTTGATTTCTTTCTTTGTGTAAATAGCTGTACTTGGTGAGGAAAGGGATCGTTTCATTGCTCTAGAATGGAGGTTGCTACTTAGAACCTGTGAAGTTTAACTTGCCAAATGTTTTTCTTAAACAAATGAGAGAAATCCCATATCATATTTTAGAGATTCACGATTCTGTTAGAATTAGTCAACAGATTAGTCTGTTGGTGAATTGATTCCTTGCTTTGACCTTTATTTATGAAAAAGCATGTTTTTATGCAGCTTGAACTACTGTATGTACCTCTTTGCTGTTATACACAACTAATGTTTTATTTTCATGAGTTGAAACAGGAAATTTGTGCTTTGGAATACAGAATCAAACTTCATACCTTGATATAAAACTCAAAATTTCTTATCAAAATGTGGTAACGGAGATTGGTGCGGTTATCAGTGGCCAACATGTGTTGCTTTTGTGATTTGTAATCTTTTTTTTTTTTTTTTTGTAATTTCAATCTAACATTTTGTCTAACATTATAGTATATACCTAAATGGAAGTATTACTTTGTTATTTTACTGTTATTGTATTGCTGCTGTGTGTTCTTGTAGCTGTCACTGTTATTTGTTTTATTAAAGTTTATGAATATGCATCTCATACTTTGCCTTTGTACTTATTATTTGTGACCCTGGACCACAAAACCAATCATAAGTAACACGGGTATATTTGTAGCAATAGCCAAAATACATTGTATGGGTCAAAATGATCGATTTTTATTTTATGCCACAAATCATTAGTATATTAAGTAAAGATCATGTCCCATGATGCTATTCTGTATGTTTTAGCTTTTGATTAGTAATATGCATTGCTAAGAACTTCATTTGGAGAACTTTAAAGGCGATTTTCTCAAGATGTATTGCACCCTCAGATTCCAGATTTTCAAATAGCTGTATCTCAGCCAAATATTGTCCTATCCTAACAAACCATACATCAATGGAAAGCGTTCAGATGATGTATAAATCTCAGGCTTATTTTTTTTTACCTTTCTTACTGGTTTTGTGGTCCAGAGTCTCAGATTAAACGACGAAATGAGTCTCACTGATTGATTGATTCATTCCTGTTTAAAAAGCCAACAGCTGTACAATATTTTATGAATTTATTTAATGTTATATATTTGTTGCTTTTGTTGTTATACAAGTATCTTCAAAGTCATTATATGTTTATTTTATTATTTTCAAGTATATGAAAATATACTTTCTCCCAAGAAATTATTATAAATAGTGCGATGTTTTAAATTAATTTGTCGAATTAATGAAGCTTTACTGTTTGGATATCAAGTAGCCTGATGGAAACGACGCGTCTCCTTGACGCTCCTTTCCGAGCGCGACGCGTAACGTCACGTTCTACAGAAGCGAGTGAAGATGGCGGAGGCCGCTGCTGCTGCTCCACAACAGAGGTTCTTCTGTCACTGCTGTAGAGGAGAAATCGACCCCAAGCTGCCTGTAAGTACACAGCTACACAGTTAATGAAAACGCATGCGTTAATACAAATCCATGCGTCATTTTTCTTTCTTCCAGTGATAACTTATAGTAGAAGTACAAACTTCCAGTATTGCATATTTCATATAAATGTAGTGTTTGTATGAGTTCACGCGTGTATTAGGTGTATGGGAATGTCGTTTTAAGGAGTGTGTGATGAGTGCCATGGTTGTCTCCAAGTTTGGGAGTTCCACTGATGCCAAATATAGCACAGCCCTGTTGAAGTAGAAACACACAGGTCCTGGACAGGTTGCCTGACATAAAGATGGATGCTTGCATGTCATTTGATAATAAATATATATATTAGGAATTTAATTTTCCAATCCGTTAATCCTGCCTCTCTTTTTTTTGTAATATCTGTTGGATGAACAAATCATTCAAGGGTCAACTATGTACGTAGATTATAACTGAAAGGTTGAACTGTATTCTTAGATGTAAAGTTTTTTTTATTTTTCTTATTGAATGTCAAATTGCCACAGGTGTTTTAATACAATTTTAATAGCTTTTCGTAGTCAGGATTATAGTAAAATAAATACATCCACCCTGAGAATTCTTCACTGCAATTAAACAACTATCTGCAACATCTCCGGTCTATAATCTTACATTTTATTATTACTTTCATTTTATTCTATCACCCTGGTAAAAAAAAAAAAAAAAGTTATATGTTTAAAATACATTTATTTAATGCTAAATATAGTATTAACATATTTACTGACATATCGCTCGAGAATTACTGATATAAAAATTATAATTCAACTTTATTTGGGATACTACTTGTGCACAATGCACATTTCTTAATATTAAGCCTAAAATGTGTTTTAATGTCACTATTGATGAGTATTGTCTGATCTTTGAATAACATCAGTCTTTAAATGCAGAATATTTATAGTTTACCAAAAGTATATTTGCAATAGTTCCACTTTAGCAGAATCAAATATTCTTCAGTATATCTTTAGTTGGACTTCAGCACTACTTCCACATAATTAAAGTGTATGAAGTACAAAATTAGTTGTTCCAATTTAGCAGACTTGAAGTATACCAGTAGTTTATTATACCAAAAGTTCAATTGCAGGGTATTTTTATTAAGTACAAAAATGTGTAAATTAATTTGTAGTACACTTAACATGAAATAAATGTATTTCAAATAGATTATAGTTTTTTTTTTTTTTAAAACTAGGGCAAACACATGATAAGCCCATATTTTTTCCAAAAAGCCTGAAAGTCAAAATCAGAATTTAGAGGCAGTTGGTTTAGGACAGACATCTGATAACCTAGAAAACATGAGAATAAGCTTTATTGGCCAGGTATGTTTAAACATGAGGAATTTGTTATAGTGACAGAAACATTATAGATAAACAGTTTTACATCTATTGTTTTGTAATAATGTGTGTCTGAACAGGAATATATTTGTCCCAGATGTGAATCTGGCTTCATTGAAGAGGTGTCAGAGAACTCAAAGTATGTTTTGCTTTTATGTCGGTAACTAATGATCAAGACCAAAATGTTTTTTTTTTATTACTGTAATTCCATACATCTCTGTTTACTCAACTTCGATAATATATATCCTTTGTAATTATGATGTTTGTCATTTACAATGAGTAAAACATGTTTCATTAGTCTTCTTCAGAGTCGAGATGGTGCTGGTGCAGGTGATGACATGGCTTCACAGTTTGCAGAGGTATATATATATATATATTTATGTTTTTTTATTATATTTTTTTTTTTCATGACCTTCCTATAATTGTTCATTAGAGCATCATAAATATATCATTAACTAAAACTATTAAAAGTTTTTTTTTTTTTTAGAAAATGTTTTTGGAATTTTTTTTGGGAAAATGTTACCTTGCCAAAGCAATAAAATTAATGAATAAAAAGTGGAAATAATTTTTTTAAAAGTAAAAACTAAACTAAAAATAAATTTAATTGAAATAGTAATATTTAATAAAACTAAAATGAATAAAAATGACTGGAGCACATAACAGAATTACAATTTTTTTTTTTTTTATTTAAATGAAAATAAAATCTAATTCAAAATATTTATAAGAATGAATGAATGGTGCATTTATATAGTGCTATAATATATATAATATATTACTATAATATGCTAAAATAACTCGGTCTTTCTACTTTAAAATTTGTTATTTGTAATTACAATAATACAGTATATATAAGGAAATGATTCCTTAAGGGGGGTCAGTCATGGGTTTTGTTTCGTTTCTCTATGAGCCTTTTGTCTTCCTTTTCCATTAGCTTTGGCAGCTGCTCTTCATGGAACATTCAGTGCTCCTCTCTGACCCCACCGTCACAGACGCGCTCCGCAGCCGCTCAGGGGTCGAGGCAGCAGTTGGTGAACCTGCCCCTGGGACAGCGGGACCTGAAGCATCCATGGAGACGTTGTTAGACTGCACAGAGCCTGCGCTCCTCCCTCAACAAAACAGCCAGCAGCGTAATTCTAGGCTGGATCAGGGACCGGCTGTGGAGGGGTGTGTATGGCCACTTGTTACAGCTGCTGTCTACCAGGAGTTCTGAAAGATGGAATATCTGTATTTAAATGCTAACATTCAGTTCTGCCATGCAAATGGATTATTCATAAATATATATTTTTTCTTTTACTGAGAGAATCTGTTGGCAGCTTACAGTTGCGACACTCATAATATATTTAGTATATCCATGTTTTTTACTTTGTACTGGGATTTGACTTGATTATTTTAAATAATAATAAAATTTACAACAGTATCCTGCTATACAAAAAAAAAACTTGACTATTTTAAGCACCTTGAAAATATGAGGAGAAAGGAGATTAAAATATTCCTCAAAATGTTTTGATCGTATCAGCCAGGGAATATATTTTCACACATTTTGACCAATGAATTGTCTAATATATTTTTTTAAGTATTCTTCATTACTGGTAACTTTTACTCATACAAATACTTATAATACAACAAAGTTTTAAGATTTAAATTGGCCCCCTTTGAGGAAGACCACCTTTTGTCACATAAGCGACAGCTATTATTTGGTAACTTTTACCTAGTAATGTATCTGGTCCAAAAGATAGATAATCTTTTACACAAAACACATTAAGCAGCAAAACTGTTATTGACATTGCAAATAAGAAGAAATAGATAATGCTGGAGTAATGGCTGCTGAAAATTCAGCTTTACCATCACAGGAATAAATTACATTTTAAAATATATACAAAAATAGAAAACAGTGATTTTAAATAGAAATTATATTCCACAATATTACTGTTTTTACTGTATTTTTTGATTAATTTACTGTATTCAAATGAATGACCCTTAAAATATATTTTCAAAAATGTTTTAAAAAAATACAACAAATCTTATCAACCCAAAACGTTTGAATGGTAATGTATATGTAAAAAACCCAAAAACAATATATAATAAATTTCATATATTATATACACGCACAGTGCCGTGCGAAAGTATTCATACACCTTCATTTTTTTCACATTTTGTTATGTTGCTGCCTTATGTTAAACTGCTTTAAATGACTTTTTCCCCCACATCAATCTACACTCCATACACCATATTGACAAAGTAAAAACAGAATTGTCACAACTTCGTAAATTTATTAAAAATAAACTCAAATAAGTACATTGTATAAGTATTCATACTCATATAAGCCTCAGGTATTTTTTGTTTAATGCGACAAGCTTTGCTCATCAACATTTGGCAATTATCTGCCATTTGTCACCTCACCTCTTCACGTCTCGAGCTTTGTCAGGTTGGATGGGGACAGACGCACATTTTCAGGTTTCTCCAGAAATATTTGATTGGGTTCAAGTCCAGGCTGTGGCTGGGCCACTCAAAGACATTCACAGCGTTGCGTATAAGCCACTCTTGATGTGTGCTTAGGGTCACTGTCCTGTTGGAAGGTGAACCTTCTGCCCAGTCTGAGGTTCTGAATGCTCTGGACTGGGTTTTTATTAAGGCTATCTCAATATTTTGGTGCATTGAGCTTTTCTTCTATTCTGATGAGTCCCTCAGTCCCTGTTGCTGAAAAACAGCCCCGCGGCATGAGGCTGCTACCAGCACACTTTACTTTTGGGATGGTACTCTGCATGTGATGAGCAGAGCTTGTTTCCCTTCAAACATGATGCTTTGAATTGAGGTTCATCAGACCAGATAATATTACCTCTCACAGTCTGAGGGTCCTTTAGGTGCTTTTTTGTAAATTCCAAGTGTGTTTTCTTTTGTCTTCACTGAGGAGAGGATTGAGTTTGGCCACACTGCCATAAAGCCCAGATCGGTGGAGTGTTGCAGTGATGTTTGTCCTTCTGTAGATTTCTCATATCTCCACATATGATCATGGAGATCAACTAGAGTGACCATCAGGTTCTTCGTCACCACTCTAACCAAACCCCTTCTCCGTCAATTGCTCAGTTTGGCCAGGAGGCCAGCTCTAAGAAGAATCCTGGTTGTTTTAAACTTCTTCCATTAAGGGTAACAGAGACTACATGCTTCTGAGACCCATCAATGAAGAATAATTTTTTCCTGAACTCTTCCCCAGATGTGTGGCTTGACGCAAACCTATTTCTGAGCTCTACAGACTGTTCTTTTGACCCCAGGGCTTGGTTTTTGCTCTGGTATACATTATCAGCTGTTGGACCTTTTATTAAGACGTGTGTGCCTTTCCAAATCATACCCATTCAATTGAATTTGCCACAGGTTACCTTCACTCAAAGTCTAGTAACACCTACAAGCAATATGAATGCTCCTGAACTAAATTCCAACTGTCCCAGATAAGGGTATGAGTACTTATGCAATGGAATCATTTAAGTTTTTTTTATTTTTAATAAATTTGCAAAGATGTTTAAAAAACTTCTTTTTTTTTTTTTTTGCTTTACCATTAAAGTATGGAGTGTAGATTGATGTGGAAAAAAGCAATTTGAAGCAGTTTAACATAAGGCAGCAACATAAAACGTGAAAAAAATGAATACTTTCGCAAGGCACTATATATATATATATATATATATATATATATATATATATATATATATATATATAAAATTATTTATTTATTTTTCCATGAAAGGAAAATCTGATTGATTAAAAGTTCCACAAAGACTGCAATTTTAGTCATAATTTAATCATCAATCCTTAGCAGTCATTAATGCTTTTAAATGCTCTGAATTTTTCTTCAGTGGAATTTATTCATTTATTTATTTTAATTCTTAATGCATCAATCCTGTCTTTGTCTCTTTAATTAAGGATTGTCCAGCAGTTCCTGGTTGGTCTGTTTTCCAATTCTGACAGTGCAGGTTCCCAAACCTCCTCATGGTATGTTTTGTGCTTTACTGTCATTCTTTTAGGTACAATATGTTCCTGATATAACATTCCTTTTAATCAATCAATCAATTAAACACATTTTGGGTTTGGCTGGGGTTAAACAATATTCATATCAACCAATCACCTCCATTGTTTGACAGGAATGTTGTTTCAGAACCAACAAAAGATATTCAATGTGCCCTTATGTCATACAAACTCATTAATTTGCATATGTCAAGACAATATCTACAAATCCATCCAATGATTTATCGATAACCTGTTCTTCAGGTCTAGCATGCTGCACTCAAACCCTGGAGATTATGCTTGGGGACAAGGAGGTTTAGATGTGGTCATCACACAGGTGAGTCACACTGACGTCAGTGACATCATCTGATGATGTGACTCATGTCCTCAACCTTTTTGCCTCATTGGTCTTCACAGCATTTTGCCTGTTGGCACTTAAATTCAAGCTCAAGTCAAGCTCATTATAGAATTTTCTTGCTGAAATTAAAGAAGCATTAGAAATATCCTGCTCATCAACCGCTGCAGATTTTTTTTTTTTTTTTTTTTTCCTTCCAGTTGCTTGGTCAGTCTGAAAATACCGGCCCCCCTCCTGCTGAGAAGGAGATGATCTCATCTCTCCCCACCGTTAGCATCTCCTCAGAACAGGCTGGTAAATTCCCATAATCCTCTGAGTCACCATGCACACTCCATTTTAAGTGCTATAAAGCAAAACAGGGCTGTTCACAAATTTCTGGTCACCTCCAGGAAGCATTTATCTTGCATTCCTGGCAGACTATTGTATTGAGTATGGAGAGGGTGAGCTGGAAAGTGTTAAAACATGATGAATATGTACGATTCTGACAGCAGCACATTGTGTAGAAGCCATATTTATATCAAATGTTTCCAGACACTCACATTTTTCCCCTCATGTTATTTATTGCTGAGCTACAAATCGTTCGTTCATTCAGTTGCAAGTTGTTGTTTTTTAAAGCACCCAAAACAGTCACCCAAAAATGAAAAATCATTTACTCAACCTCATGTTGTTCCAAACCTGTATGACTTTATTTGTTCTGTGGAACATAAATGAAGATATTCTAAAGAATGTTGATAACCAAACAGCTTCAGTTCCTATTGACTTCTATTATATGGAATTACAATAGATTTTTTGACTTCTATTATATGGAAATACAATAGAATTACAATTTTCATTTTGAGGTGGACTATGCCTTTAATTTTCAGGGTTCTATTTCACAGTACAAGCAGCACTTGACAATCGCTCTCTCCATTTTTCTTGTGCACATTTTTTTTTCTATGTCTCTCTCACAGCATGCCGGCTGGAATGCCCTGTGTGTAGAGAGGAGTACTCTGAAGGGGAATCTGTCCGACAGCTGCCTTGTCTGCACTACTTTCACAGCAACTGTATTGTACCCTGGCTACAACTGGTATGAGTCTCATAAAATGACTTTAGTGCTGAATCTTTTATCATCAGACCCATGTTTTTTAACAGAATAAAGCTTAATTTAGTGCTGCTTGTCATAAATAGTGGCAGCCCGTTCATTTATAATGCTTGGTTATAGCGTATTTATCTCACAAGCAAAATATCTAGTGGACAGAGGAAAAACAGCCTTACGCTAATGGACTAATTAAAGCCCATAGAGCTGGTCAGTTGTGACGTCAATTTGTAGACCAACCCAAAAACCAATTCACCCTCGGTAATTTCCAGTGGGTTTTTAAAATGTCAGGTTTCGATTTATGAGCACAATAAACTTTGTGGTTAGCATTATTTGAACAGACTTTACCGTCTTCTCTCTACAACATTTCACACAGTCAAACTGCAAACATGAATTTGAGGTGGCAGGTTTGAAATGTGTTTAGATGTTAATGATATTTGAAAACCGTATGCCTTGTAAAACTAAATTACGTGCTAAAATAACCTACACTATCATTCAGAAGTTTGGGGTCGGTAAGATTTTTTTTTTTTTATTGCTTTTGAAAACAATGTATTTTAATCACCAAGGCTCCACTTGTTTATTTACAAAAAATAAACAGGAATAATGTGAAATATTATTGCAATCTTAAATAACAATTTTTTTATTTTAATGTATTTTTAAATTTGATTTATTCCTGTGATGGCAAAGGTGAATTTTCAACACCATTACATGATCCTTCTGATTTGGTGCTCAAGAAACATTTATTATCAATGTTGAAGACAGTTGTGCTGCTTAATATTTTTGTCTTTTCAGGATTCTTTGATGAACAGAAAAATGAAAAAGAACAACATTTATCTGAAATTTAATTTGCTTGGCAACATTATAAATGTATTTACAGTAATTTTTGATAAATTTAATGTGTTGTTGGCTAATTAATTTCTTAAAAAAAAAAATCATAGATACCCAAAACTTTTGAATAGTAGTGTACGTGAAGAAATAAGACAATTACTCTTCTGTCCTCATTAGTACTGTTCTGTGTTAATAGCATGACACCTGCCCTGTCTGCCGGAAAAGTCTGGATGGTGAAGACTGGGGTTTCCAGCCACTGACTGGACCTCCACGGGCAATTCCCTCACAGACGAATGTAGAGGAACGTAGCACATTTGAGACTCTTTAGCCTCCTTTTCCTTCATTATTCTGATCAATCCAGGACAGAGAGAAGCACCACAGCCCTGTGCATCAGTGCTTGACAGAGCCCCTAAAAAGAGTGCCTTCTATTTCAAAAGACATTTTAATTGAGGCTCTTTCAGTCAGTATCTGTCTGATTAGCATTTATATCTGTTAATTGTCTTTTTGCAAAGTTGTGCCCAAAATCCTACTAATGATGTTTACAGTCCAACCTGAACTTACATATTTCAACTAACACAGCATACATGTGATGCATTTAATCAATTAAAAAAATTCCAAACAAACAGTCTCTTAGGT
This sequence comes from Barbus barbus, assembly GCF_936440315.1. Lineage (NCBI taxonomy): Eukaryota > Metazoa > Chordata > Actinopteri > Cypriniformes > Cyprinidae > Barbus > Barbus barbus. Next base: position 22,880,440 of record NC_136755.1, on the reverse strand, counting down.
GGGCCGCAAGACTGGAGCTCAGGAGTACTAAAATAGATGAGACAGATGTCTCAGGGGATACAGTTCAAGTTGCATATGCATATTTAATGGCACGACACACGTTTACCCTATAGCTTCTTCAGAGCTCTTGTTTTAATACCTCACAATGAAGTAAGCGCACAGTTCACTTTCCCTTACCTGTCAATGGATGACATCTGCTCCGCACATGCCTTCACTCTCATGAAGGTATCATAGACATGCAAAGATTTAGATACCTACTCAAGTTTTGCACTGTGAAACGTTTCGTCTGTTGTACTGTACATGTTTTGGGTTGATAGTTTGCACTGGTGTTTTCTGTTTGACATTGATGTGTGTTGCTATTTTGTGAGTCCTTGTGGATAGATAGAAAAATAATTGTATTTATAGTATTCACAAGTTATGAAGCCGTTTTAGATCTCTTCTTGATGCTTTTTTTTTTTGGTGCTAATCCTCAAGGATCCTTGACTGCTCCATATTTTAATATTGAGACATGGCCCCACTCGTAATTTCACTTTACATTTTGAGTGTCATTTGGAATTTTATACCACACTATCACACAGATAAAGGTAAACTGTTTACAAGAAAAAAAAAAGTTACATTGAATAACTAGAAAAAGGTGCATATCTTTACCCATAGGCCAACCTGTTACATACTGCAATATAATAAATATTTGTTATTAAGACAATTTTTCTGAGTTTTAGGCATCATAGTATGTGAACTATATGGGGGTTTTGATGACGATGATAAAACGAGACAAAACTGTGTAATTTAGGTTATTTTACATTATATTAAACTTCAAAATGACCAATACTTTATTTAAGCCTTGTTACATTATGATTAATTACTATTTATTCAGCAAGGATGTATTCAATTAATCAAAAGTGACAGTAAAGACATTTATTCTAAAGAAAGAATTAGAATTAGAAAACAGATTTCTATTTCACAATTTATTCTCAAGAATAAATGACATTTTAAATTATATTAAAACAGTTGTTTCAAATTGTAATAATACTACTTTTAATGCATTTTTCCAATGTACAAGTTATAAAGTAAGGTTTGCATATTGTGAGAGGTAGATTTGCATTACAAACTGATGTGTCACATATTGTTTCCAATGACATTTTATACGATAAGGAAGCTGCTGCATGCCCAGGTTCTTAATTTCTGTCATTAATGTGCAATACGTCGCCATGCCATGCAGTCAGTCAGTCAAATTCTCATCTCATTTGCATCTTAAAAACCCAACATATTAATTATGAAACGGCATTAGTTTTACTATATATTATAAACCATGAAGTTTGATTTTCACCTGTTTCACCAAGGTCATTTTTGCGTTATTAGTTTAGATAAGTCACATGGCTATTAATATTTTTTTTCATGAAGCAATGATAATACCTTTACATGTTATAATAAGACACTAGGCACTTGTGTAAATGCAGAATTGGCCAGCCACTTAGATCAATGTCAAAAAATAACCATATGGATTGCGCAACCGTCCTCCAAGCCTGATCCAAAAGTTCAGTGGGGTTTTGTGTGGACAAAGTAAAAGGTCAAATAAAAAGCAGGTTTCAGTTTTTGTTGCTGCTCTAATGACTGAATTCTTATATGGTGATGGCGCAGTGGATAAGACACATGCCTTTGGTGTGAGAGACCCAGGTTCCAATCCACTGTGAGACACCAATGTGTCCCTGAGCAAGACACTTAACCCCTAGTTGCTACAGAGGCGTGCGACCTCTGACATATATAGCAATTGTAAGTCGCTTTGGATAAAAGCGTCAGCTAAATGAATAAATGTAAATGTTATACAGTTACTCAACCCTCTACACAGCTACAATTAACACGAGCGTCTCGATATTTCACTGTAGTTACAGACTGAGACAACACGACACCTCTTCAGGAGCCAGAAATTGTTATAAAGGTTGCCTTTTCGCAACAGCAGCTGGTATCTCTTGAATCTGTCAACTAAAAAGATTGATTCAGTAGCCCTTTTTTGCAGTTTAAGTGGTTATGCCAGTAGGTGGCGTCAAGTGAGTGTTTTGTGAATCACTGAGTCATATACTCAATGATTCGTTAAAAAAAGTCGTTCACATCACAACCAAGTCCTATTATCACTTACTAATTTGTTTGTATAAATATATTCAGGGGCCCAAGAGAGTATTAGCCTATACACATTTAGTTTGTTTACATTTAGTTCATTTTGTATATATAACATATAACAAACACGATTAATGTAACCGTTTTAAAGAAAAATGGATGTTTTGTTATAGCAAAACATTACATAAAACATCCTTTTTTCTTTAAAACGGTTACATTAATTGTGTTATATATTTTTTAATTAAAGTGGAAACTAAATGTCAACTTGACTAACTGCTTCACTTCCACTTTAATGCATCGAGCTCTTTAAAGATTCTGATTGGCTGTCACTTATTTTATCGTTCATCAGCTGGAAAAAAAAGTGATTTAAATAATTAGTATTTTTATTTTTTAATATTAATATTTCATTGTAAAGTAGAAAGTTGAGTATTTAAGAAAAACAATATAATTTTAATTTTACATTATAACTAAATTACATAATGCACATAATTCGGGCCGTTCTCAGCACCATGACTAACGAATAATTCTATAGTTTAATAACATTCTAATTCTTGGAGAATAGAGAAGTCCACACCAAACGTTGGAACTTCCGGAACGATCTAAAAGAACGATCAAATATCAGGAAGAAAACTAAATTTGCTGCAGTATGATAATTTGTGTATACAATAAATGATATAATACAATAAATATTTGCTTCAGAGCGCGCAGACGAAACGCGGTCATCTGATCTTTGGAGCGTGCGAGTTAATTATAACAAATTACTTTGACAAGACTTTGCTCAAGCATTTCAGAATATGACAAAACTAGCATTTCAGATGCTGTGCAATGAGATCGGTCCAGTTTTATGCTAAAAGTCATATGACTTTTTTGATGCGCATTAAGGAATTTATTCGGTATCGTAGTTTATGCGCATGTTTTCTTACCGGATAAGAAATTTATCCTACTTAGTTGAGCGCATAAGTTTTTTCTGTGCATCTTGGCGTTTCCATTCCATCCAGTGTTTTATTTTTAATTTTTTTTTTTTTTGCGATACCCCCAAAATGCCTATTAAAATAGGTGGCTGGAATTAACATTGCGAACAGCCTTCGACTCCCCTCCCTTCGCCCCCACTCCCCCTCCTCTCCTCCCCTTCTCCCCCTCCTCTCCTCCCTCCCTCCCCCTCCTCTCCTCCCTCCCTCCCTCACTCACTCACTGTGAGAATGCCCTGACAGAAACGATACGGGCTTAGCAGACATGGAGGCCCGATTAACGAGAGAGGCCCATTCCGAGCTCGACTAACGCGGACCCGGAGAGAGATTCGGGCGACACATCGGATCATCACCGGTAACGAGCGCCGCTCAGAAGACGAGGGAGAGGGCGAAGAATTTGAGGGAGAGATCCATTTCGGGTGCTCTGTTGATTCAACGCAGCAGCCGCCATTTTGTTGACAGTTCGTGTTTTTAATAACCCGTGCAGGGCTCATCCCGAAGAGCGTTAGATTTTTGTATTCCGCTTCTTTTGGTCCTCCCGAGGATGTTTTTATGCTATTGTTGGATTTTTATTGACGGCCTGTGTGAGAAGGGAACTTTACTAATGTGATCCCCACCAACTGGTTCGTTACATTAACTAGTCGTGTGGGTTAGCTAGCCATTCCAGCAAATGTGCTTGACAGGACAGATCATTAGAGTGAGGGGTTAGTGAATTTACTCGGTTGGGGGGTTGTAAACAACACCGAGACGTGAGTTGAATGACCGTTGACGTTGTATACGTGTGTTATAGCCGCGATGTTGGGCAAAGCCAACTTATCTTGCTCACAGACATGTCTTTCAAAATTGCAATGGCAGCAAGGTATTCTGACATCCCTTTGTAGTAACAGTCTCAGTCTAATAACTTGCTATTATTGTTTTATACAGCCTAGTTTTTGACACGCTGTTCTAATTTAAGGTTAACGTTAAGCTCTTTGCTAACGAGCTATGCTAGCTATATTAGGATCATAAACCGTGACCACGTACATAAATATCGTTACAGTTCAGACTGGATATACACACTAGACGAATATTTAGTTTGCCTTGCATTGGTTGGAATGTTCTTCCGAGATATGTGACCGTATTTTCCCTTTGCTTTATTTTTGGGGACATCAGCGATTTCAAGATAAATATCCGAGCGACCATGCTGTTGCGTACGAAGGGAGGATTTTGATCGCAAATTATGTGAACGCCGTTCTGGACCGCTGTTAAGGTGAGCAACTTGTTAATTCAATTCTACATTTAGACTGAAAACGTGCTTTAAACGAGGTGCTTGGTTTACTAAGTCATCTGTCAAAACAAGTGAGGGAAATGCAGTGTTTTGATGCATGAAATGTAGCGCAAGAGCGTTGTTTGTCGCTAGTACGTAGTGCTGTTTAGGAAATCTTGCGGTGTTCATTCACTTTTACGTGTTCCTTTGATAGAAACGAGCCTTTAGTAGCACCATCCTCAGTTAACCTCGCTCACAATAGGGTTTGCTGCACGTGCAAATTGCGCGCGCCTTTGCTTGGTTATGTTTTTTCTCATTGGAGTAGAGGTCTTGAAAAGTGTAGAAAGTGAGCCTTTGAGCCACCTTTGACCTCTGACACCGCTGTCAAGGAAACCAGAACTAAACTTCCCGCTGGCTGAGGGCTGTTGGAGTGGATAGACGTGATTTGAGGCATTTAGTTTGTGGTCGGAAAAGATCCAGCCAAGACGCATTGTGTTTGAAATATGAGTGCAGATGCCAATGCTTAGCTTGTGTTAGACCGTTTAGTTTCGTTTTGTGGTCCTTTCTGATGCGAGCTGGATGTTGTTGTAGATAAACGAATCGTTGGGAGATGTATGCACTTGTTGCCTGGTTTACAGTGGGATATTTATTATATGAATGGCATTTTTAGGTGGGAAAATAAACTATAATTTTTTGTGACGGAGAGAACATGCACAATATTTAAATATAGCGTTTAAAATAAAGACTAAAATGATGTAGACACTACAACATGTTCATGGTTGATGTGATGGATTACACTAAAAATCACTTTGAGACCAGCTGGTTAAAAGTAATCACAAAAAATATCTAAAATAAGAGAAGTTATGTTTCGAAAAAAAGACTGATGGATAGAACTTAGCTCATCAATGGTTCACTATTTTTTTCCTGTTTCAATAATCACTGTGTACATCACAAAATGGACGAAAAGAATCGCTACTTACATTTCATTGCAACTTTAATATTATGTGATCTTGTTGCTTAAATGCTGGCTTAGACAAGCATAGACAAACTAGAACTACATCCAAAAGGAAGAGTGACTGCTCTAAATCCTCTAAACCATATTTTTAATAGTTTTTAGATGTAGTTTGCCAATGCTTTTTCTTCTTGCCGTCTAGTTACCCTCAGGCTCACTAAATCTAAACTAAATAACTTAACTCTCGCTGCCTCCCAATTTGTCCTGCAGTGTGTTTTGGCTGGCTGGACGTTGTGGCTTTCAGTGCTCATTGAAGAAACGCAGGCATGTAATTTCATAGCAGAAGAAAGACTGTCTTAAAAACCCAGAGTTAGTATATTATGTATCTGTGCTGCCAAAACAAGCATAGATTAAAGAGTCGTGAATGACACGTGCTGAAGAAGCGTGGATGGAGGAGGAAGCAGAAGAATCACTGCCTTGAATTTCATTTTTGTTTGTTGATAAATTTACTTTGTCACACTAAGAAAATTTGCTTAATCTGGTCACACTTGTGTAGTGTTCGTGTTTACATATGTGACCCTGTATCACAAAACCAGTCATAAGGGGCAATGGCGATTTATACATTATATGAATAAATAAGCTTTCCATTGATGTATGTTTGTTAGGATAGGGCAATATTTGGCCGAGATTCAACTATTTGAAAATCTGGAATCAGAGGGTGCAAAAAAATATAAATATTGAGAAAATTGCTTTTAAAGTTGTCCAAATGAAGTTCTTAGCAATGCATATTACTAATCAAGAATTACGTTTTGATATATTTACAGTAGGAAATTTACAAAATATCTTCATGGAACATGATCTTTACTTAATATCCTAATGATTTTTGTCATAAAAGAAAAATCTATCATTTTGACCCATACTATGTATTTTTGGCTATACCCCAGCGACTTAAGACTGGTTTTGTGGTCCAGGGTCACATATACTTAATGTATGTAAATAAATGAAAAGTAATAGTTTACATTGTATACTATAGTGATTAATTATGTAATTAAAATTATGTAATTATGTTAATTATGTACTTTTTGTTTGTTTTGTTTCTGTAGCTCAACTGGTAGAGTATGATGCTTGTAACGCCAAGAGCATGGGTTCGATTCCCATTGCTTCAGATGCATAAATGTAAACCTAAAAGTGTTTGGATTGTAGCAAACGACAGCATGCTGCAATTCTTTGTCCAGCTTTCCCTCAAGACTTTTCTCTCAGCCATTTTACAATACAAGGTAGCATTTATTTTTGGCATCTTTTCTGCAAAGAGAGGAGGGAAGAGAGAGAGAATAAAACAGAAACGAGAAGCGGAGTACAACCCAGAGTGCTGAGGAAATAGGGGAATGATTGTCACTAAGGGAGGGACGGACCAGGGAAAAAAGACTGAGGGAGGGAACGCTGGGGAAATGTGTTTTCGATTAGCAGAAGCACAACGACTCTAGTTTGACCGCTGTACTGTTAGATTTTCAAGTGAGTGTTAGAGGGAGACTGAATGAGTGAGAGGACGAAGAGAGTGACAGAACGGGGTGAAAGGGTAGGTCGGGTAGAGAACAAGAGAGGTGTGATTTTTGGATGGCCATGTGTGAAACGGGAAAGGGCGAATAGCAGAGAAAGGGCGTGTTTAGGAGAAATGGGATGAGTAATTCTAGTAAACAGTGAGAAGTCGGAGTAGAGAGAAGGAAGGCAGGACTCCAAGTTCTGGAGCGCGGTTTATAGTTGTGGTTATTTCACAGAAAACGACTTTCTCAATATAAAAGACCACCACTAATGAAACAACAGTCCGTAAAATGGCTCTTGGAGCTTTTTCTCGTGCCGAGCACTAAACGGCCGTAACCGTTTGTGTAGCGTTCCAATGACCCAGGCGTTCGTAATAGACTTGTGTAATCTTTAAACCTTCGCTCTCAGCGGGGCATAAAGAAACTGCCTGCTTCTGTTGCTCTACCCTCTCTTTTTTTCTTTTCTTTCCTGGTCTTTCATTCACTCTGCGCTTTTCTGATTGGCAGTCATAAAAGGGCTCGGTAAGGTGACTGATCCTCTGTCTCCCAGAGGGCCCTTTATGTTGAGGTCACTGCTCGGACTCGCCTCTCAATGACTTGACCCTCAGAAAGCACCTGTGGTCGGTGCAGTACTAAATTACTCAGTGGCCTTTTGTTTTGGGGGTGTGTAAGGGGCAGAAGGTTACTTTTGTCAAGCCCCCAGTATTTATTTTTTTTTTTTTGCGTTCCAAAAAAAAAATCAACGTTCTATGTCATTTTTAATCCAGGTCAATTTATTAGAAAGGCTATTGTAAGAAGAAAAAAAAACATTGTTAATTGTTTGTTAACTTAACTGCTATAAGAATATTGAAAGGCTGGTTCGCAGAAAATGAATATTCCTAAATCATCTCATGTCCTTGTGACTTATTTATTTTCTGTGACATACAAGGTGATGTTTTGCAAAAAGGTCTTGATCATTATGGGACTGGGCCTGGACTCCAAAAAAAGTACTGTAAAAGTGAACAAGTTTAACTTTGAAATGAAACATTGAGTGTTTACATGTACAACTAAATCCTGATAACTAAAAAAATCTGTGTTATCAAACACAAGAAAACCTTATCTCCTATTTGATGAAAAGGTAAACAGATACATTAGCACCAGGGCTTGACGCTTACCTATTCCCCAAGGAGCACATGTGCTCCTAAGTCAAAAAATTTAGGAGCGAATTAAAAACATTTAGGGGCGCAATGCAAATTTTTCTAATTAGGTGTTTTAGCTTAATAAGGGGATACAAAGAGACATTTACAAGCACCATTATTTAATTTATCAGAATACAGAAAGTACACAAGGTTTTTAAATTATTTTACTTCAGACACTATTTAATAGGCTAATTATGTAATTAGTTATAATCCTATTAAACTGTGTCGGTATAAAATTTTCACAATAATCATTAAAGCTTTTGTCACGGTATATGTTTTTGTTTTTAAATCACAATACATAATTTCTAAGTGAAAAAAAGTGTTGTCGTCCTAACAGGTTAAATAACTTTATTAAAGATAATTTACTAAAAGACTTTTATAAAAAATACATAAAACTATAAAGTAAACAAGTGTTTCAAGATTAGAGTGCAAAAGATTGTTCAAATGAACGAAAGAACAATAGGCAAGTAAGGTCCCATTTGTTAACATTAGTTAAAGCAGGTTAACATTAACTAAAAATGTGCAATAGCTAATTGTTGCAGTAGTTAATATTCTTTGTTAATGTTGATTTAATAAAAAATACAACTATGTTAGTTAATGTTAGCTCCATTGAATTATATTAAGACAACTTTTGATTTTATAATGTATTATTAAAAGTTGAAATTAAGATAGCATTATTAATAAATGCAGTCATTGTTTTTTTCATGTTAACTAATGGACCTTGTGTTACTGAACAATAATAACGAATCAGTCGTTGATGTATAGATAGGCCCACTGTTCTCTATTATAGATCAGTGGATGGGCCATGTTTTAGGTTAGAAACAATGTTTGAAAATAAATAGCTCATTAAGTCTTTAAGTAAGAATTATTTGATGCTATTGTGAAGATTAAAGCGAATATAAGTATCTAAATGACTGTGAGTGTGAAACATTATTTACACAGTTTTAGGAAAGTAGCGCAGCTGATTTGTTTACTGGGTTACCAGGGTAACGGCAGCGGCAGCGCTCTCTAGTGGTGAATGTGCCTCATTCAGCGCGTCTTCACTTTAAAGCTGTAGTCTACGATGTTGAAAATCAGTCGAGAAAGCCAGAATTTTTAAAAAACTCATCCCGCCCCTCCACACGCACACCCCTCCCCTCTGTGCTACCTGATCCCTCCCACCGGGAAACGACCTGAACAACGTCACTCAGTCAAGCAGGAGTAAACATGGAACAAAGATGTACCATGTGCGATGTCGGCTAACATTCCAATGCCGACCGGTAGCATGATCATGTTGTCAGACTGATAAAAAGCTATTTATGTAATACACCACACCATAAAAGTATAAATAAATGCTTACCTGCTAAACAAAAAGTCAGCCATGTCAGCGTCGGTTTTAAGTCCAAGGTTTCTCTGAAGCTTCCTCCAACGGGCAATGGTGGACCCTATATTGATTCGGCTTTGAGTCCGGCGTTCTTCACATTTTTTTTTTAATCTCTGCTCTTTCCTCAATTGACTTTCTCTTTCTTCTAACCTTGACTGTTGGGGCGAGCAGGGGCCGCTTGCTGCTGTCTGTTTGTTGGTTTTTCTCCATTGCTGAGTTGATGCTGCCTACTTTCGCGCAAAATTTCATGTCGCAGGAGGGGGCGGGGTGGGGTGCGGTGGGTGGAGACGCGAGTGGAGCAGGGGATTGGATGAGAGCAGTTAACCAATGTAAGCTGTCCGGCCGGACAGCTTACATTGGTCAATTTCTCTGCGGGTGTACACCCAATAGAGTGAATGGATTTTTTTCATTCTTTTTTCTCTTCATATTATTAGAATTGTACTGTAGAACCATAACCAGCATCTAAACGAGGTTATTAATAATGAACAATCTTTGAAATCGTAGACCATAGCTTTAACTCGCTCCGCTTTTCTTCTCATCTGTGCTCATTTAAATTAAACCGTTGCCTTTTTAAAGTTCTAAAGTAATCATATGAGGCTGCATCGCAATTTTTTCATAAATAAACAGAATAAATTAATACGTTTGTTATAGGCTACTGTATAAGTTAGGCTGTTTTGTATTTTGTTTTGTATTCGCACTTGCGCTCCTAAATACATTTTCCAGTTCGCACACATCTATTTTTAGTCGCAAATGCGAGTGAAATGCTCGCTCTGTCGAGCCCTGATTAGCACATTGAATTAGTCTACTAGTCTATTAGTCTAGATGGGCAAAAATAAAAAGTCTGTTTTTTGTCAAATTGTTCATGACTTTTATTTGGAAAAATGTTTACATGATCTTACATATTGTTTGTTTTTCTAAAAGCATTATTGCTAAATTGTGCATCATATTTGTTTATCAGAACACAAGGCAGTGTAGTTAAAAAAAAAAAAAAAAAAGTCAAAAGCCTCTTTGATTGTTTCTGTCTGACTTCTTAGTGTATCATTCAGAACAATCCATAATCAAAAGTCTCCGTATAGTTTGGATATTAGTGACTAGCCTTTCTGTGTCCTTACTTGGATCATTCAAAGTCATATTTGTGGTGGTGATCCATGTTTGCCAAGCCATTCTGTGTTAATAATTAAATTAAAGGTTAAGGCTGTCTTAGAAGTGTGGCTAATTTGTCTTTTGGTCGTAACACCCCCTCTCTTGTTTTTATCTCCTCAGTTTGAAGGTGAGAGGGTTGGCCACTTGGGAAGGGACGACATTGCTTCAACCCAACAAGGATTTTTTTTCCAACCTCTGCTTTCCCCCCCTTCCCCTCCATTCCACTTCTTTCTTCCTACCTGACATCTGCACAGTTCTCCAGTACCTGTCTATACCTGTGAGTGAGAACATCCTGTCCCACTCAAGCCCCCCTTGTTCCCCAAATCACCAATGGATCAGAGGACACAGGGGGGGCCCTCTACGCCACCCCTACTCCCTTCCAACGCCCCTCCAGCAGAACGCGAGAAAGAGGGAGTAGGAGGAAAGAAGGACGATGAAGAGGAAAAGAAAAAGCGAGAGAAACCGAGAGATGGGGCACAAAGTGAAACTTGTGGTGCTGAAAGTGGGACTAGTGACCAGCAGCAACCCACACAGTTCTCGGTCAAAGAAACCAGTTACTCTGAGGGCAATGTCAAACTCAAGATAGGCCTACAGGCCAAGCGCATGAAGAAGCCTCCTAAGATACTGGAGAACTATGTCTGTCGTCCAGCCTTCCGAGCCACTGTAAGGCATAGTGGAGGACGAGGCGGAGGGCGTGTTAATCGTGGGGCTGGAGGCAATGATGGGAGCAACCACACTTCTAGCCCAAGTCGTGGAAAAGAAGGAGAGAAAAGCCCCTCTGTCAGCCGAGGAGCACCTCTATCATCTAGCACTCCTGCTGCTGCATCTCCCTCACCTTCTCTTCCTCCTCCCGTTTCCACCAGCTCAGTCACTCCTGTGAATGGAAGTGCTCCAGCAAAAAGGGTAAGGTTGTTTACCTTCTCACACAGCATTTATTAGATGTCTAAGAAATTGTAAATAAAGAAAGAGACTAGCTGAAATTACATAATATGCAAACCAACAGTGACACGATTGAAAGGTCTAGACGAACTAAGGGTGCTTTCACATCTGTAGTTCGGTTCATTTGGTCCGGACCAAAGGCAAAAAATTATACATTGTAGCTATTTTTAGCCGTTTTGGTTCCTTTTCGCACCACACTGTTTGCTCTGGTCAGAACCAGCTGAAACGGATCAAAATGAAGTCACGTGACCACATCCACTTCACTTGTTGGCTAGATGTGTCTTTGAACCCATTCCCTAAACTGCTTTTCGATTAGTCCGAAAGAGCGTGTGGGAAAATTCCAACGGTGCTCCCGGAAGTAAACAAAGACAGGAATAAAATGCAGCGGACAGCACACTGCTATTACATTATTATTACAAATTTCTATGAGGCTCCGCACCTCCTCACAACCCCAAGTTTGTCCGCGACTTGCCATGCTAAACTGCAAACTGTCAACAAACACTTCCTCATCCCATAATGCACAGCGCAGCTGACTATGGCAGCTGGTTTAGTCCAAAAATGCGCAGTTCTTTTTGCAGTTGGGTCTGTTTGAGGTCGGATTGCGTTCTCACCACAAACGAACCGCTCCAGGGTTCGTTTGAAAGCGTGCCGAGACCACCTCTTCAAGGAGGTCTCGGTACGCTTGTTTGGTCCGCTTTTGGTGCGCACCCCGAGTGCGATTGCTGCATTCTCAACTGCCCAAACGAACCGCACCAAGAGGCAGGTGTGAAACCACCCTAAAATGACCCTCTTATTCCACTTTCCTTTCACAAAGCTAATGTGGTTTCATCAGATAAACAAGCTTTGCAAATCTTGCCACATTTTTTTTGTTTGTTCCACATTTCTTTGTATTGTAACTTTGCTTTTCTCTCTGATCCAGGGCACTCTGCTGTCTGCAGTCTTTTTTTCAGTTAATAAACAGTGGCATAAATATAAAATTAGATTAGCCTATTTTGGTAATAACTAGGTGAAATCCAGCACTGTTTTGTCACACTTTTGTCATTATTTCAATGCGTCATTATTTCTTTGTGTTCCAGGATTTGATATTACACTGAATTAAATGTATGTACAATTATTTTTGTTGTTTTCTTCTATTTATGCGCATAGGCTTCTCCAAAACTTGCCTGTAAATCTGAGGGAAAGGCTGATGTAAAAGCTGTTGCTTCTTCAGAGAGACCCCTTAATCTTCATCGCCCCATGACAGAAAGCAAATCACCGTCCTCTGGAAAGAAAAATCATGTTCCACAAACCAACTCTGCTCCTGCCCCATCGCCACCGACAGTGCCCCCTGCCACCACATTGCAACAGGACCCCAAAACAGATGGTATCATAAAAACTCCTCAGTACAATTTTCCTGAGGGGCAGAAGGAACAAGAAAGGGGAATTTCTGCCTGGGGTACTCCTACAGTAACTGAGAAGCTTGCTCAGCTCATAGCTACATGCCCGCCTTCAAAGTGCCCTAAGCCAAAAGCCCGGAAGGTGTCACCAGCTCCAGCACACAGTAGCTCGCCTCCCTTAATTTCTAATTTGCAGCGCCCTGAACGGGCTATGGCCAATAGGAACACCTATTCTAGGGCGGTGCACCTTGCCCCACCACCACCAGTTTCACGGCCCCCAGGTCGCCCTTATGGGTCCAAAAATAAGGACAGTATCCTGGAGAAATTTTCTGGCACCTCCAGAAAAGACGAATCAGATGGTTTTTCAAAAGGGGTCACCAGTAGCAACAGCAGCACAACCACCACTAGTACTGCACTGTCTCAAAACAGTAGTTGCTTGACGACGACATCCACAAGTGATAGCACTGACAACAGTACCACCAATGGAATGAAATCTCAGTCTCGTCTTGGGCATTGCCCATCTCATTCTTCCTCCACGGCTTCTCTTACATCACCACCATCTTCCTTTTCTTCATCCTCCTCCTTAGAAAGAATAGGAAGTACAGGCTGTCACATGGGTTTGCCAGGCTCACTAGCCTCACGGCCTAGAGCAAGCCCCTCCCGAATAGAGGATTTTACTGAGAAAGACAAAGAGCGTGACCGAGACAAAGACACGGACAGTCCCAGAGATTTAAGTAAGAGCTCCACTACAGCCATGCCAGGGAAGCAAGATGCTAAAGAAAAGTGTTCTTTGTCAGCTTCTCGAAGTAAGAGCTCAAGCCCAGTCAAACGTAGTCCCAATCAGGAAAGTCGTGTTAGTGGGGTACCAAGTCCTGCTGAGTCCACCAAATGCACTATTTCACCTTCATACCCTTCTGGTGCCAGCAGGAGCCCACCACCACTATGTGATGACACTGGGGCTCTATCTCCTGCATCACCAACAGAGCAGGATTCAAAGCCTCTTAAGAAGCGACGAGGACGACGGCCTCGCTGGACGAAGGCAGTGAGTCGCACCCACAAGACTTTACATGAGGCTGCTTCTAACCATCAGAAATCAATGCCATCAGGGCTTTCCTCCTCATCCCCTACTCGGCAACCTGTAGAATGGACTCCCACTGGTAATCGCATGTCCCCTGTTGCTTCAGAATTTTTCGATTCTTCACCCAAGAAGAGGGGACGGCCCAAGTCCAAAATGCCTCGATTAGATGCACCAGCACGTGGTCGCACCCCAAACAAACTGGTACCCTCAAAAGTCTACTCCAGTCTGCTCAAATCTAAGGAAGAGCAGGATCCCCCTGTTTTGCACCCTGAAGTGGACTTTAATCCACCTAAACCCATGCAAAGAAAGCGAGGGCGACCCAAGCGCTCGCCACCAAACCTTCCACAAGAAACCCAGCCCCCAACACTTGCACCTGAGTCAGGGGATACTTCAGTAGGTGAAAAACCTTTTCGTAATAAGGGCAACGGGCAGCTCATTATGAAGACGATTATAGGTAAAATTAATAAAATGAAGACAGTAAAACGGAAGAGGCTCCTGAGCCAGATACTGCTTGGGCCGAAACCAGGGACTGAGCAGGAAAGCTCCAGAAGCAGCAGAGCGCCAGGGGCTGGGGCTGCTACAAAACCACAGTCTTTATCATCACTTGCTGCTACATTTGGGGGCAAATTAGGACCCCAGATCAACGTTAGCAAAAAGGGGACAATATATATGGGTAAAAGAAGGGGTCGTAAGCCAAAAACATCAGCTAATCACTCCCTGGGTGCCCCGACGCCCCCTCCTGAACCTTTCTTATCACCAAACACTTCATCCCCACACCATCATCACCAGTCACAGGCCTTACAAAACCAGCAACACCAGTTGCCTCCGTCTGAGGTGTTCCCTTCCCCATCACTCTCGCAGTCAAGTGGGGGCCAGAGTCCCATTAGTGATGCTAGCTTTGTTGAGCCTGGTTCAGTGCATTTCTCATCCCACCCACACTGCAGCCATTCCCATCAGGGCCACCACTCATTCTCCTTTCCCCCACCTACTTTTTCAGCCCCTTCTGCTCGCACTGTAGCAGGCTCCTCGTCATCCACAGCAAACCCATCTCAAAAGAAATCTTCTTGCCGGGGTTACCACAATCACCACCACCACTACCGGCAGCACTACCATTATCGAAAGTTTTCTCCTCCAAGGCCACTTTTGCCCACGTCTCCTGCTCCTCTTAGTGAGCTGAAGGAGGCCACACCTTCCCCAGTCAGTGAATCCCACAGCGAAGAGACGGTACCCAGTGACAGTGGCATTGGGACAGACAATAACAGCACCTCAGACCGTGGGGAAAAGGCTGGTAGTGCAAGTGGCTTAGCTGGTGTAGGGGTCTCGCAGGGTATGGCAAGTGGACTCTTAATGCCTGGTGTCATAGGTCCAGCCATGGGAGCTGGAATGGGGCTTTCTTCGAGAGGTAGAAGGAGGCACTCATCTTCAGTTCACTTGGAACGTCCCTCACCTACACCCTCACCACTTGGAGCGAGGGCGTCGCCTGATACAAGAAGATCGCACCCAGCTGCCCCATCTCCTGCTTTGGTTGGACATAAAGAGAAGCACAAGCATAAGTGCAAACGACGTGGACATGGCTGCCCTAGCTATGACAAACTAAAAAGGCAAAAGCGCAAACGCAAGAAGAAGTACCTGCAGCTGCGGTCACGTCGGCAAGACCCAGACTTTTTGGCTGATTTGGATGAGATTTGTGTGCAGCTCAGTGAAATACGAATTGGTCATCGCACACCTACACTTCGTTTGGGTAGCAGTTTGGGTCTGGGTGCTGGGGCAGCAGGCCCGGGCTGTGGGTCTGCCTTGGGAAGTGCCAGAGCCAGCAGCAGCCTTGCAGGTGGAACCAATCCACCACCACATCACTATCTACATAGAGACCTCTTGCCCACAATCTTCAGGATCAATTTTAGTGGATATTATTCACCCCACCCAGCTTACCCATGTGATTCACTTCATTATGTCCGTAAGCCAGATCTTAAAAAGAAAAGAGGGCGACCACCTAAGCTCAGAGAATCTATATCAGAAGTACCTTTTGTACCTGGGTTAGGTTTTCCCCTCTCCAGCGGAGGTTTCTATCACCCTTCTTACAGTGTACCATACTCTTCTGCACCACTGGGACTTGGCTACTATCGTGGTTATACCCCAGCAAGTGCCCTGTACCCACACCCCCATCACCAGGCTCCCCACTCTGGCCCATCCCACCACGTTCATTCCCCTTCTTTTCCTCCACCTCCGCCCCCTTCTTATGTCCATCACCATCACCCCTCTCACTTGCTTCTTAACCCCTCCAAATTTCACAAGAAGAAACATAAGCTGCTTAGGCAGGAGTATCTAGGTGGTGGTCGTTCATCAGTACTCTATCCTGCAATGTCGTCGGAGCTGTCATTTGGCTGGCACCACAAACACAAGCATAGGCACAAGCACCGTGATCGCTGTGGGGAAGAGGAGGGTGATGATGTTGGTGGAGTTGTAGGTAGCATTGGAGGCAGAAGTGGAGGAGGTGAGGGGTTGGGGGTCGGAAGAGGTGAGCGAGGGAGTGTCGAGTCCCTGCAGCGTTGCAGGTTCGGCCGAGATGGCTCTGCTGACTCCAGTGCTAACAAACAGGCAGCTTCTGCCAACTCCCCTTCCTCTTCCTCCTCATCTTCTGCAGAACGGTACAAGCGAAAAGAAGCTTCTATGTCTTGTCTTGGGCCTTCGCGACTGTCTTTGGGCAGCGTGAGCCGGGGGCATCATCCTGTTGATTCCTGGTTCAGGATGGGAAGTTCTGATACAGATTACTCCAAACTCTCTAGAAACCTTTCTGGGTCTGGTGCATTCTCTGAAGGACATGTGCAAAATACAGTGGAGTGCTCGGAGAGTGATGAAGAAGATACTGCCTCCCCTATTGAGGAGGCAGAGACCAGCCACCACACCAACTTGTTCACATCTGCACTATCTCGAACCTCCCTCAAAGGGAGTCGCAGCAAAAAAGGTGGAACATCAGAGAGCCCTAGTCTTTCACGGTTGGATCGGACAGTGAGAAGGTATCGTTCCACATCTGCAGAAAGAAGAGAGATTGGTAAGTGAGAAATCTTACAAACTAATGCTGATAATGCTGATATTGGCTACCGGACTTGCGGTACTTATGTTTTAGGGTTATGGTTTACATTACAGCCATGCTCAGTTCAGTATTGTCCTTACATTTTTTTTACATGTTGTTGTCGAACAACCGAATGCAAATCTGGGCTTGAGCTTCCTGAGGTGACCCAAATTTAGTTTGACATTGCGAAGGTTGCAGAATTAATGCAGTGAAATGTAGTCACTCTCCAAATATAGCTTTACCTCAGTGTCCTCCATAATTCTGTGCTGAAATTTTATTGGATGTTACTTGCTTCAGTGCATGCCACAAATTTATGATTCTTTTCCAGTACTTCCTGTCAGTATTCCGAATTGATTTCAGGGCCAGGCCATCACATCAAAAACATTTTGCATGGTCTGAAAACAGCAATTGATATGACACTGGTTGAAGTTGCAGCTTGTCATTAAAGGTCCTACAGTATACTACCTAGTCTACTACCTAATGGCTACATCCAGCATAATTTCTTCTGCACTCCAACAGCTGTGGCATTCCAAATAGGCTAAATTTCTTCACACTCAGACATACACACACCTGCTCAAATGTTACAGTGCTGAACCAGGTGAAATGGAGCTGTTTTCATAATAGAGCAGGCTCTCAGTCATGCTGGGATGGGTGGACAGTGTGTTTGTGTATATGTGCTCATGCATAGAGGGTCCCTAGTGAGACAGCAAAGTGTAGTATGTAATCCAGGATTAGAGCTCAGGACATGAGGTCATCCAACGGTCATTGACTGTACCATTAATTCACTGTAGCAGCGAGAGCAAGAAACTGATGAGAGAGTAAAAGAGGAGGATTAAGTGCTGGAGGAAAATGGGACTGATAAAAAACAAGAATAAGACTAAGGCCATGAACAAAGATGTGATTGGAAGGAAGTGTTAGTTGATGAATTGGTGCACATATGTAGTGGTGCTTGCTAAGGCAGTCATTATTATGTGATTTCAGCAAAACACCAGCCATAAGTATTAAACCCCGACTTGTAACATGTCTTGCATGGAGTAATTGTGGAGAAAAAACTACAATGAAATAGAAAGATGTGGAATGATTGATTTGACTGATGGAAAGATAAGATGAAGAGAACATAATAGACTAAACTGTGTTGAAAAGTGAGTTAGACTGAGAGTAAGTTAATTAAAGGGATAATGGAAGATAGAGGGAACACCGTTAATGAGGCCCTGCACACTTGAATACATGTAGCTGCTTTTTTGCTGAATCTGTGAGAGAGTTATTTTCAGCTACATCAGAATTTGGCTATTAGGAGAAGACTATCTTTTCTACAACAACTAATGCAATTTATCTCCTCAACTCCCCATTCTGTTATTTACCTGCGAATAAATGTGCTGTATAAAAAGATGATCTAACCATGACTTTGAGAGTTAGCTTAGTCAGTGGCAGGCTGCTGTTATTTGTATTCAATGTTGCTCAGCACCCAAAAAGTCCAGTCATTAATACATGCTGCTAACAGTTCTTTTGGTATACTCCGTCTGTTTTTTGCTTTTTATTTATTTATTTATTAAAGGTTTTGCATTGTGTTACACACATTACACATGTGGGACATTGGGCAATGGGGAGACATCTGTTAATTGTTCTAATTTGTTTAATTTTTCAGCTACTCAACCCACCTTTTGTTTTAATATCACAGGAAATGTGTCTGGCACACAGAACCGAGTTGGCCAATCCATTGTTCCTGAGGTTTCTGAGGGTCCCCATCATCGGCACCACCATCACCACCACCCTCCCCTATCCCTCTCACACTCTGCCTCATGCCTTTCTCACTGCTCTCTCGACCAGCCTGGAAGCGTCACAGCTCTCCGGCCCTCCAGCCGCCAGGCTAGTCCCTCCACGTGCTCCTCCCAGCCTGCATGCTGTCGTGACTCCCCCCCTTCGCATCACTCCCATCGGCCCCCTCCCAAAAACAACCTGCACCATGTCAACAAGATCCTTCGTGCAAAAAAACTCCAGAGGCAAGCACGCACAGGAAACAACATGGTGAAAAAACGAGGTCCAGGCCGTCCCCGCAAGCACCCGCTGCCCTCACCTCCCCCGTTGCCCCCACCACAGACATCTGAACAGGAGAACCACCCTTTACCTGAAAGGCACAGAGGAAGTGTGCTTTGGGAGGGAGACACCGTGGTTGACGTCATTGAGTCTGTAATACAGAGTCAGCGCAGAAAGGGACGCAAGAGAAAACGCTGGGAAAGGGAGACAGAAGGAGGCGGTGAGGAAGAAGAGGAACCGGAGGAGGAAAGAGAGGTGGAGGAAGAAGAACGACCAGCTGCTAGAGAGGAAGATGTGATGGCAAAAGCTAGAACAGAAGGAGGGAGGGGATGGTTGACGCAGGAGGAAATGCATTGTTTTCGCAGGTATGCGGTACAAAATATGCAATTTTATGATATGCATTTTTTGGGGAAGAAATTAACTTTTATTCAGCAAGGTTGCATTAAATTGATTAAAAGTGACAAAGACATTTATCTTATAAAAAGATTTCAAATAAATTCTGTTCTTTTGAACTTTCTATTCATCAAAGAATCTTAAATGTATCACGGTTTCCAGAAAAAAATAAATTAAGTTGTACAACTGTTTTCAATATTGATAAGTAATTGAGAACCATTTCACCGTATTAGATTGGTTTCTGAAGTATCATGTGACACTAAAGACTGAAGTACTGCCTTTGAATTAACACGGATCAGCATGCAAGTTTGAAATAAATATGATACATCTCCAAAACCTGTTTAAAATCAACATGAAATAAAAATCAACCATATCCTGGACAAAAAAGCTTCTGTAAAATCGAATTCATTTTCTCTGAAATTTCTTTTTCACAATCCTCCACAAAAAACAGTTTTGAACCATTAATGCTGCTGTAATGATCAAATAAATTTTATGTTGACTTAAACGCCACAAAAGTCTTGGGCCTGGTTTCACAGACAGGGTTTAGATTTAGCCTGGATTAGTTCAATTAGGACATTTAAGTAAATTATTTTTAACAGCCTTTGAAAAAACATTACTGGTGTGCATCTCGAGACAAAGTAAAGCCACTGATATATTTTGAGATCAGTCAGTGCAAATTTCTTTCAGTTGAAAAAGCTCAGAATTACATTTTAGTCTGGGACTAGGCTTAAGCCTTGTCTGTGAAACTGGGGGTTAATCTCATAATAAATTTCTGATAATATTTCTTTGCAGTGCACTGGAGGGAAAACCTGATGGCCAATCCTCCCCTGAGCGCACAGGCACTACTTCCGTAGAGCAAGCCCCAAACCCATCAGTAACCAGTCAACGGGAGAAGAGAGTTGCTAGACCACCCAAAAAGAAGTTTCAAAAGGCTGGGCTTTACTCTGATGTGTACAAGACTGATGAGTAAGGATGAACAGACTCATCAAGCCCAATTTATTATCTGTCATTCATATACCAGGAAAATAAACTTAATCTATCTCCATTTCCCCATCAGTCCTCGCAGTCAGCTGCTACAGCTAAAGAAGGAGAAGTTAGAGTACACTCCAGGTGAACATGAGTATGGCCTTTTTCCTGCCCCCATTCATGTTGGTGAGTTTTTCATTTAAGCTTATCTTGCAGTTGTGTTCTAATAATCTGCAGATTTTGACATGCATCACTTAATTTAGCTCTATATCTAATTGCAGTTTGGTAGACCGTTTGATTTAGGATTCATTTTTCAACACAACAGTTTTAAAGAACTATTATTTCATTGAGTAAGCTTGTGGACTTGCCAGTATACAGCTTTCATTGTCATTTCTAACCAGTTCATTACGTAAGGCCCCATGGGCAATCAGGCTGATTAGTTATGGTTTATGAGTTATGAGGTGATTAGTTGATTCAATATTGGAATGGTGCAGCCTCAAGTGAAAGGACAAAGAGATTGAATTAATAACTGCTATTTGTCTTCGGTGTTTGTCCAGGGAAATACTTGAGACAGAAACGCATTGATTTTCAGCTGCCTTATGACATCCTGTGGCTTTGGAAACATGATCAGGTAGCTCCTTAAAATCACATCTTTCTCTGAGTTGACAGCTGCATTTGTTTTTTGCTTAATTTTATTAATCAGTATTTTGGTCTTGGTTTCCAACAAACATCCTTAAAATAAGATACATTTAATTGTAGGATAATAATATTATTATCTTTATTATTTTATTAAGTTTTCAGAGAATATCTTTCATTAAGTTCATTTTTCTTCCCTCCATTGGCAAATGCTTTTTCCCTTGGTATAAGCATAAATCTAACAAAACGTAGGTTTATGATCCTTTATGAAAAATATTTTGCCAAAGGGGTAATATAAATAAACTTAGTTCAGGATATATTGTCTGAAAACAAGTTTATTATCTAAAATGATTTTAAGTTGTTTCATCCGTATACTAAAGGAAACATCTTTGTTCTTTGTAGCTCTACAAGAGACCTGATGTGCCTCTCTACAAGAAGCTCAGATCCAGTAAGGAGATATTCATTAGTTTTTGTCACTACTCATGAGCTCAACAACTCTGTAAAGCAGAACATGCTTGTGTTTCCATAAATGTACTGATTTGACAGGACTGGTAGTTGTAGATTCCTTCCTGACTATCCTGCTCTCATTTTTATACACTTTGTGTTTTGCATGCATATGTTTGAAACTAATGCATTAATATTTTCCCTCTTAGATGTCTATGTGGATGTGAAGCCTCTTTCTGGCTACGAAGCCACTACCTGTAACTGCAGGCTGCCTGAAGAGCACAGTGAGAAGGGCTGTCAGGATGACTGTCTAAACAGGTAAGAGGCTTACATCTTCTCCTCTGCTTACCCATTAGTGCAGCTGTGGATCCCATGGTTTTCTTATCTCGGTCTGCCTCAGGATGATCTTTGCTGAGTGTTCTCCAAATGCATGTCCATGTGGTGATCAATGTGATAACCAGCGTATCCAGAGGCATGAGTGGGTGCAGTGCCTCGAGCGCTTCCGGGCGGAAGGAAAGGGCTGGGGGATTCGCACCAAGCAGCCCCTACATTCCGGCCAATTCATCATCGAGTACTTGGGAGAGGTGGTCAGCGAACAAGAATTCAGGTTAGCCACATTTTGGCTTTAAACAAGAGGAGACACAGGCTTCAATTAGTTTTAACATGCAACAGCTGGGTTAATTCCAATTTAATGTGAAGCTCAAATGCTATGCATTATCCTTTTCAGGAATTTAATTATTTTATTTATTTTTTCAGTTTTATGTTGCGTTGACTATTACATATATATATAATTAAGCAGATTTAAAACTATGCACAAAATTGCACATAGATATAACATTTAAAACATTCTGAGAGAGATGTGTGAGACGTGTCACTCGTATTGTTTTGAATGGGAAAAAATGCATCGCTCAATATAGCAGCTCAATTGCAGGAAGCTCCGCCTTCTGAACGAAGGAGCTAATCGGTAAAGGCAGCGCGTCACTACAGCTGCCGTTAGAAGTCCCGGTTGCTATAGAAACAGTCAGCTTTCTGCAACGTGTGCTTAGGACTGCGCATGCGCACAGTTTTGGAAAATTTGATGTTTCCCCATTCAAAGAAATAGGAGTTGCACTTGCATGCCCGAGAGGCGTTTCAAAGATGGCCGCCGAGTGATGTGACTTGTCTTAAAGGGACTTTGGTAGCAACTACAATGCACTAATAAAGGGATAGTTCACCCAAAAATGAAAGTTTGCTATTAATTTATTTGCACTCAGGCCATCCAAGATGTAGGTGAGATTTTTTTCTTGAGGAGAACAGTAAAGAATTGATTAGTGATTCATAAAATGCAAGTCAGCGGCTGCCCGTCTTTAATACCCAATACCCATGGCTCCTGACTATATATTGAGGTCTTATGAAACAAAACGATTGGTCTGTGCAAGAAACTGAACTTATTTACAGCATTATTATTTTTTTAATGTTTTTTTTTTTTTTTTTTGACTTCATGATTATAGGACAGTTTATAGTTGACAGGAAGTGAAGTAAGAGGGGGCAATATCGGTAAAGGCTTTTAGTTTAGTTTTACTTGATTGATTGTTTAATTTGCCGTTCTGAAGAATTGTATCCAGCAAGTCTATTTTGTGTTTAGGAGTCGCATGATGGAGCAGTACTTCTCCCACAGTGGCCACTACTGTCTGAACCTGGACAGCGGCATGGTCATCGACAGCTACCGCATGGGCAACGAGGCTCGCTTTGTCAACCACAGCTGCGAGCCCAACTGTGAGATGCAGAAATGGTGAGTGAAACAAAACCGTTGATGAGTCACTGAAGAAGTACGGTAATAAAATTCCGTCAGCTTCTGAAGTTCTGAATCAGAAAGGTAATTTCTACCGATGAGTCATTGGGGATGTGGACGACCACAAGTACCAAGAGAGCAATGACTTTATCCTTTAGAAATTGCTGTATTATGAACAAACCGTGGTCATGTTGAACAAATTAAAGAGGAAGATGTCAATGCTGTTGAAACTGTTGTTTCATAAATTAGCATAATTAGTCAAAATCTGAAGGATTATAGATTAGCAACGAGATCGTGATCTCAAGATCTAGGTCAGTGACCAACATCTGCTTGGTACCGTAACACAATTACACACACATTAGGTGTTGGTGTTCACACATAGTCCACAGAAAAATGTAATCTCTTCCAGCTCTTGCTCTGTCTACGTTTTTCTCTTTCATACACATTAAAAACAGTGCTTGTAGGCTGGATGGTGGCAGATCATCCATCTAGTCACAGAAGAGCGATTATCTGTAGCTTGCGTTTTAGGGTGGGGGACACAGCTGTGCTGCCCAGTGGTTAGCTGTTAGAGCACACACACACCCACACACCCACATCTGTGCCAAAGTGGCCTCATTCTACCTTATTGCATAATGTACAACTCAGCCTAGTTGTTCAATATGAAGTCCAGAATGCTTGATGTTGCTCGAGTTAATTTGCTTTCGACTCTCGACATTCATATGCAACAAAACTTCAATATATTAAAGCAGTAAGACAGACAAGGCTTTTTAACATGGTTATACTACAGTTCAACTTTTCATGGTAGTCTTATTCAGGAAACTGATCAAAAGTGACCGTAGATGTTAACATTGTTGCAACTAGTGTTGTCAAAAATATTGATTATTTCGATAAATATCGATACTGAAATATCTGAACGGTACCAATATTAATTTCCCGAAGTATGGATACACCGATACTAGCCGAGCTGTCACTTTCACTTCTCTCCAAAGGCGCGTGGACAAGCACCACACGTGACCGCACTCGTCTCCTTCGCTCTGGTTAAATAGCAAAAGTGAAGCGAATAGAAAGATGACTGCTCTGGTTGTTAAAGAACACAGCAGGAGCGCTATCTGTAGGGATCTATGATCTCCGCGATGCAGAGAACGCGCACGGAATCCAGTCATAAAAACGGAATTTACAGTTTAACGCGGAATGTCATGGAATTTGTCAAAGTTTGGATGAATTAATCAAAAGTAGGTCATTACACTTAAATCAAATCGCGATATGGACTAGTATCTGTAAATATTAAGCTGCAAAAGTGGATTTAAATATGAATCCTGCATGTTCTGCGCGTCTCTGTGTGAATGTGCTGCACGTGCGGTTTTGTTTATGTGGCGCTCGCGGTGATTTCACCGTCTGCCGTCTCAATGAGGACATAAATACATCAACAATATCTCCAGAACTGATCTGAAAGGCACTTTACGAGCATTTTACCATTTAATTTGAGTAAAACTAGCATCATATCATACACACACAGAACTTTAAAGGTATTCACGGCAACCCGTCAAAATAAAAGTTTGTTTTAACTTAGCCTATTAAAGACCGTGTGCCAGAAATAGGCTATATTACTATTATTTAGTAGAATGTACATAATACTACTACTGATAGTTTTTTTTTTAAATAAATAATCACAAAATATTTTTATTTTAATAGTAAATCCCCTTCATTTGCCAAAAATGTAAATGTTTAATTTTCATTAATTCAAATATAAATTAATTAAAATTGTTTTATGCCTTCATCTGATATCCAGTAAAATTTAAATACACAACACAGAATTTCTGAGGGGGAAAACACATTTCATAAGGCTACTGTAAGAATAAATAAAAATTGTTTGTATGCATTCAAATAATAGACATGCTTTTCACTTCACTTTCACTTTTTCACTTTAAAACACAGAATTTGGTAACAATAAAACATAAGGTGAGAAAAAAATAAAACATTTCATACGGCCCTAAACGTGTCATTTTTGTTACACTTTTAATAAATTAAATGTTAAATTGTATAATTTTCATGATTTTAATGAATTAGACATGCTTTTAGATTAATAGCATTTAATTTGACCATTAAAAAAAAAGAGTCCAGAAAAATTAAAACGGAAAAAATCGGAATCCAGAAAAATTTAAATGGAAAAAAATTGAATGTAGAAAAAAATAAAACGGAATTTGGGGAAAAATAAAACGGATTTCATAGGGCCCTATATCTGGAAATATTTTGGTTATGAAGCAAATGAGAATATCAACAAATAGAACTTTGGATTTTAATTAGTACATGTATTAGTAAACGTTAGTTTCAATTAACATTTAACTAAGATTAATAAAAGATTAATAAATAAATCAACAAATGCAGTACCTCAAGACTTTTTTTGTTCATGTAAAATATACCGCATGTTCTCGACTTGTTACACTTATCTTTAAATTAAAAAAATTACCCCTTAATATTGTGGCAGTTTTTTTCTCCGTGGTATCGAAAATGGTATCGAATATCGATATTTTTCAAGGTATCGTATCGAAGTTAGAAATTCGAGTATCGTGACAACACTAGTTGCAACAACAAAAAAATTTCAAATAAATGCTGTTCTTTTGGATTTTATATTCATTGAAGAGTCATGAAAAAATCACGGTTTCCACAGAAATATTAAGCAGCACAACTGCTTAGACTTCTTTCAAAAGCATTTAAAAAATCACTGACGGAAAACAAGGTTGAGTTTAAATCATCAGTCTGTCTGTCTTTTTCTCAGGTCGGTGAATGGAGTGTACCGTGTTGGTCTGTTTGCTTTGAAAGACATCAACAATGGAACAGAACTGACATATGACTACAACTTCCATTCCTTCAACACAGAAGAACAGGTATGTTGGAAGAGTTGCAGCCACCCGTATCCTGCATGTCAGGAACGTGCCCGTCTGAAGCATGTACATACACGTGCACAGTGTGTATGTATGCAGCTGTGTTTTGTAGCGGATGCTTGTACTTCATTCGTCCGCATCGGTGGTGTTGATTCAATCACTCATAGCTGTTTAATAATTTCAGCCACAGAGTTTAGAATGCTTTTTTTTTTTTTTTTGTAAGCTTTTATTTTTTTTACTTATTATTATATTTCACATTAACAAGGTTGATTACCTCTGATAGTTTACATTTATTTTCCTTTTTTAGCATTTTAACATCAGGATTTTCATATGCTGGTGGATTGGACCTGTAGTAGATGTTTAACATTTTCCTCTTGCTTGTCAAATGATAATGTTTCTCTGCTCTTGTTGCTATGCAGCAAGTCTGCAAGTGTGGCTCAGAGGGTTGTCGTGGCATCATTGGCGGCAAGAGCCAGCGAATCAATGGGCTGCCTGGGAAAGGGGGCGGAGCCCGGAGGCTGGGGAGACTGAAAGAGAAACGCAAGTCCAAACACTCACTGAAGAAACGGGTATGACACAGTTCATTCAATAATGATGCACTACTATTTGCTACAGTAGCTGCTTGTACAACATTTTCCTAATGCAAAACCTTTTTTTTTTGTATTTGACCTTTAAGGAGGAAGAGTCAAGTGACAGCAGCAAGTTTTACCAGCACCTTTTAATGAAGCCTATGTCAAACAGAGAGAGGTAGGATGCCATCACACACTTTTTATTTTCTGGGCAGCTGGTTTTAAAGGGTCATATTTTACACCCTTTTAACAAAAACAGTCATAATTTCATTTTACATTTGGCACATTGAAATAAACGGAGTGACTTTATATGAAACGACCTCTAATATAATAGACCAATCTCTCACATCAGACATCCTCCGCTGTGTTCTTGTTTAATTTAGGAACTTTGTGCTGAAACATCGAGTGTTCCTGCTGCGGAATTGGGAGAAGATGCGGGAGAAACAGGAACTTCTGAAGCGAGAGGGAGACAGAGAGAGGGAGAACAGTAGTTTGTCTCTTTACACACGCTGGGGAGGAGTCATCCGCGATGACGGCAACATCAAGTCAGGTGTGTGGACATGCGCACAATTCATCAACTTGATCTCAAGTTTGTCATTATTTTGCTTTGAGTCTTCAGGTAAATGTTGCACGATTAGCATTGTGTGTTGCTTTTTCCAGATGTATTTCTGACTCAGTTCTCAGCGCTGCAGACGTCACGCTCTGTGCGCACACGCAGACTTGCGGCAGCCGAGGAGAACACAGAAGTTACACGCACTGCACGCCTGGCACACATCTTCAAGGAGATATGTGACATGATCACAAGCTACAAGGGTAAAGAGACACTAATTCATTCACACAAACACCATACTTAAAAAAGAAAAAAAAAAAAACTTCAGTTTTTGCTATTGATCTTATTGTTGACAGTCACTTTAATGACTGCATAATAATTTTTATTATGCAAAACAAGAAGCAAAGGTCATAATCATGTTGTAGACATTGATTTTGACATGCATTTGTAGTTTGTGAGACAGTCGGTTGTCTAGACTGCAATCGGTTATGAACTTATTACCAAATGCTTACACTCATTACTTATTTGTTCTGATGGAAATCTCATTCTCACATAATCAGTTGCTTTCTTGTTCTTTGAAGATTCATCTGGTCAGACTCTTGCTGCTCCGCTGCTTAACCTGCCTTCTAGGAAGAGGTGAGAACAATATTATGTTCTTAGTACAGATTATTTACCATATAAATATGTACTGTTTAAATATTTGGCGCAGTTAAAGGGTCTACAAAGATTTTCAAATATGGTTCTTACAACATTCTGAAGTATTAATAATTGCAGTGAGAGAAAAGATGTGTCTTATGGTCACTGTAACACCTTCATCCTTCATAGCAATCCTTACTTTTTGTGATATGTCCTTATGCGTCAACAGGAATGTACAATACTATGAAAAGGTTACCGATCCGCTAGATCTCAGTACCATAGAGAAGCAGATCCTCACTGGACACTACAAAACTGTCGAGGCATTTGATTCGGACATGCTCAAAGTGTTTCGTAATGCTGAGGTTAGTTCCACTTCTCTTATACTCCTTACACTCAAATAGGGATGGGCAGTACTCACACAGCGATCTGTCACTCCTCATTAAACAGCACCAAAACCGTATTTATTGTTTGAATACAGCAATACAATGGACAGAATGTAAAATCTGAGACTTTTTCATTTTAAAAGTACCAAAGCACAATGCTTATTGCGATATATTGTTTTGGAAGTGCCCTTCAATGTTCCGTCCATTAACTGAAAACAGGCTAGACTAATCGATTCTTGGGATTTAAGAATCGATAAAGAACAAAAAAATAGTAAAGAATAAAGACAGCTGAATATCTTATATTTTTCACAGTTAACTGGACATGTCAGAAGCACTTAAAAGATTGTTCTCCGATTTATTTTGGATTATATTCCTTAATCTCACTTGTACTTTTCCTAATTCTCAACAGAAATACTATGGCCGTAAGTCTGCCGTGGGTCGTGATGTGTGCCGGCTGAGGAAAGCGTACTACGGTGCGCGTCATGAGGCTGCTGTTCAGATTGATGAGATTGTGGGAGAGACGGCCAGTGAGGCCGACAGCTCTGATTCACTGGAGAGAGACCACGCCCACCATAACCATGACGGAGGGGGCAGCCATGACAAAGATGATGATGTGATCCGCTGCATCTGTGGCATGTACAAGGATGAGGGGCTCATGATCCAGTGTGAGAAGTGCATGGTATGTACTCAAAATTAAGATTAGGGATTTGAAGCTCTGTGGCATTAGTTTTCAAAGTGACCAAACTAAAGATTTTCACCTGGTAAACTGTAAAATTGGCAAAGAGTGATCAGATTTTATATCTAGGCGCCTGAATATTAAAGAGGCTTGGGAATACAGCCTTTTGACTTGTCATAAAAAGCAACCATCTAGAACACCTTACCAGCTGCATTGCAACATCCTAGGGGTGGGCAATATGACCAAAATCTTACATCCCGATACGAGTCATTTTATTTCACAGTAACCATATATATCATGATATAGTTATTTTTGCTTTTAATAAGGTTATTATGATATCAACATTTTTAATGGCACCTCTCTGACAGCGCTTAGAAAAAGTCTCTCAGACAGCGTGCGCATATAGTGAAACAAGCTCTTTTTTTTTGCGGCTGATTGCATTTCAAGGGCTTAAAATCACTTGTTTGTAAAATGCAATGCTTAAAAATGCATGCAAACGGTAAGTTTTCGTGACCATGTAGCACAGAAACCACAACGTCACATGAGCGTGTAACCACGATAGAGATGATAGTCCAAAATCTCTACCACATTTCTACCGGTTAACCATGTCTAAATTTGCAGATTTTTTTTATTTATTATTATTTCTTTAATATTTCAAATTAGCTTTATTTCAATTTTAGTTTATTATTTTAGTACGTCAACCTAAACTTATATTTAGAGCAGTTTGTAAGGCAACATTTCTAATTTCCATCAAATATTTATAGTTTCTTTTATTTCTACTTCATTTCAGTTACCAAAAATGATTTTAAATACTTTCAGTTTTTGGTAACAACAAAACCACAGGCTAATATACTAATTTAATTATTCAGTATTCTATCATTATTCATGTTGTTCATGTTATATGTTGTGTATTGATTTAAACCATGTGTAATTTGGGGAAGTATAGCCAATCTATCTCTCTGTTTCTGTCTGTCAGGTGTGGCAGCACTGTGATTGTATGCGATTGGAGGCCGATGTGGAGCATTATCTCTGTGAGCAGTGTGACCCTCGTCCAGTGGACAGGGTATGTGACCTTTTAGTCTGTGTAACTTTACAATTCTTTCTTCCTTTCTGACTATGTTTAGCACAGCCATATGGTCTCTTATCACAAAATTTTAAAGGTCACCCCAGGATAAATTGTCCTCTGTCATTCAGGAAGTTTGGACCTCTTGAAAGCTTTTTTTGTGTTTGTTATGTATTTCCTGTCATGTTTCAACAGGAGGTCCCAATGGTGCCCCAACCCAGTTATGCCCAGTCAGGATCCATCTATTATATATGCCTGCTTCGTGATGACTTACTATTGCATCAGGGTACATGCATGTGTGTGTGTGTGTGTGTGTGTGTGTGTGTTTGTAAAATGAAATTTGTACTACTGTTCACTGTACTACAGTATTTTATTTTTTTAAAGAAAGAAATTAATACTTTTATTCAGCATTAACACATTATATAGAAAAAAAGACAAAGATATTTATATTATAATTTTTGTTTCTGTTTCTGAGCTTTCTGTTCATAAAAAAATAAACCGTACAACTGTTACAACTATTAATATTATGCAGTACAACTATTGATCAGAAGAAATGTTTCTTGAGTGTCAATTTATAATATTAAAATGTTTTAAAATAGAAAACAGTTATTTAAAATTGTAACTATTTACTGTAATTGTCACAATATTACTGTGTTTTTTATCAAATATATGCAGTCTTGGTGAGCATGAGACAATTTTAAGACAACTTCCAGCTGTAGTGTATGTTGTAATATTTTGGTTCAAATGTGTTTAGGTTTATTTATGTTTGCGTGTGGCTGTTGCAGGTGACTGTGTGTACCTCATGAGAGACAGCAGACGCACTACAGAAGGCCAGCCGGTGCGTCAGTCATACCGTCTCCTGTCTCATATCAACAGAGACAAACTGGACATCTTCCGTATTGAGAAACTCTGGAAAAACGAAAAGTGAGAGTTACTACACTACACAATGTTCAGTCACACTTTAGTTTGGGGACCGGTTCTTACTATTAAGTTTTGCCTCAATTCCAAATTTGCTGCTTATTAATACTTAGTAAGGTAGTTGTTAAATTAAGGATTGGTAGGATTAAAGGGATAGTTCACCCAAAAATAAAAAAATTCTGTCATTAATTATTCACCCTCATGTCGTTCCATATTTGGGACACAAAAAATCAGAGAATTTTCTGACCCTGAATAGACAGCAACGCAGCTTAGAGCCCTGCACGGGCTTCAAATTTAGGCCCTAGCCTGGCCCTGGCCCGAGACGCTCAGGCCCTAGCCCGGCCCACGTCTGACAGCTTATCAGAATTACTGACCCGAGCCTGTCTTTTTTTCCCTCTTCTCCTAAAAGAGTTTATACTACTGTTTCGGCTATTAAAATAGTTCAGTTTTGTGTGTTATGGCAAAATTATTATATTTCGGTTTTTTTTTTTTTTTTTTTTAGTTAATTTAGAAAAGCGTTTGGAGCATTTTTATTCGTTAAATATCCTATAAGTTTTTTTTTTTTTTAAGTAACGACCAAGCGGCCAGCGGCATGAGCTGATCATAGCCTATGTTTGATCAATTTAGCCTTCTCATATCATCACGAATTGCCTAAAATACAATCTATAGATATATTAAAACAGTTGAAGTATATAACAATGTTTAAACCTTAAACCTGCGCTATAATAATAATGTGCGCTAGCCTATATCTAAGTTTGTGCGGAGAGTAAAAGCTAAAGCGCTCTCTGCAGGACATGGAGGCACCAGCGCAAACACTTGGATTCTTTTCAGTGGAAACGAATTAAAATAGCCTACGCCGTCATTTTTTTTTTGTTTTTTTTTTTCTGATAAAGTTATGAGTAATACATCATTCAGACCTGTAAAGGGTCTACTTGTATTTGTGTGCACTCACAATACCAACAAAAGGTAGTTCTTTTATAAAACAAAGAAAACAAACATGATGTGCTTTCTGCCGTCTCGTCTTGAACAGGAGCGCTTCACAAAAATGAACCAAAGCTGAGCGAATACATGCCTCACAGACATGATAAATATATCTATAGAAAGCTTTAAATTATCACTTAACGAAATAAAAACAATTGAAAACAAAAGCGTCTAATGAGGAGACGGCGAGTCAGAATCAGCAACTTCATCCTTGCGACACGGACTCAGAAAACATTAGTTTATTAGTAAATAATTCAAATATCTCCTTACTATTTCCCGCAGACACATTCATGGTTATGTTTGCTAGGGTTTTGCCGCAAGCTTTAGTCTATTGCATGCATTTGAACGCAGAACTCTTCAGCTGCTGCGGGACACTAAACACCTTCGAGCTGCTCTCAGTCACGGCACGGTCTCCTGTTGTTTCCACCAGCGCGGCATTGTTTTTCATCACTAATCGATATGTCTACAATATAGAAATAAGGAGAAATCCAAAACAGGCCCGAAGCCCGGCCCGTGTCTGAACTATGACGTGAAAATTGGCCCGAAGCCCGGCCCTAGAGGTGTAAAAAAGTCGGGGCCCATCGGGCCCGGGCCGAAATGCAGGGCTCTAACGCAGCTATCACATTCAAGACCCAGAAAGGTTGTAAGGACATCATTAAAATAGTCCATGTGACATCATCAGTTCAACCGTAATGTTATCAAGCTACGAAAAACAAAAATAATGACTTTATTCAACAGTTTCTTTTCTTCTGTGTCAGTCTTTGCTACGTTCATTAGAGTACCACGACCCATGCGTGTGGTGATGCTGACGCAGGGAATTTTTGTTTTCTTTGTGCACAAAAGTATTCTTGTAGCTCCGTAATATGAAGGTTGAACTGCTGATGTCATATGAACTATTTTAGCGATGTCCTTGCTACCTTTCTGGGCCTTGAACATGTCAGTTGTGTTGCTGTCTATGCAGGATCAGAAAGCGATCTCTCGGGAGATCTCTGATTTCATGAAAAATATCTTCATTTGTGTTTCGAAGATGAACAAAAGGTCTTATGGGTTTGGACCAACATGAGGCTGAGTAATTGATGACAGGACTTTCATTTTTGGGTGAACTATCCCTTTTTGGGGTCTAAAACATGGTGTTGCAGAACGAGGCATTTGTATGTGCTTTATAAGTACTAATAAACAGCCAGTGTGCTAGTATTATGCATGCTAACAAGCAACTAGTTAAGAATTGGTCCATAAACTAAAGTGCCATCAGTTCTTATTCAAATACTTATTTGAACTCTTGATTCAGAATTAAGCAATGACATTCCTGTTGGCCATGGAACAACATTACGTTTAGCGTAAAGGTTAGGCTGAGGCTTAAACAAAGTTCTTATCCTCCTGTAATAGCTTCTGGTTGTAGAGGTGGGATTGTTTGAAAGGAATATTTTTTTATACTCCTACTAGAAGTCTTAAGATCCACTGATCAGAATCTCCTTTTAGTCCCTCAGTTCAGACTTAAACGTAGAGGGGATGGAGCTTTTTCTGTAGTTGGGCCTCGGTCATGGAACAATCTGCCGCTAGAGATTAGATCTGCACCTTCCCTATCCATTGTCAAGTCCCCTTTTTAAAACACACTTGTTCGATCTGGCCTTCTAATACCCCTTTCTCATTACATTGTAGTATGGCTTTGATTAGTACTCTGTCTTCAGAATGCTTATCTGTCATTCTTTTTGGTCTTTTGAATTTGTGTCTTATTTCTGTTTTATGTATTAGATTTAGGGTTAGATTTTTTTTTTTTATGTATAGCACTTTGGTCAGTCATGTGGCTGTTTTTAAATGTGCTTTATAAACTTGAATATGTCTTACTTCACTAAATCACCTCGTCAGTGCTTGTGTCATTAATTAAAAGAAGCATGGACCTTAGATTTGATCTCGACTCTCTTTAGAGGTGAGAGGTTTGCCTTTGGTCATCACTACTTCCGTCCCCATGAGACGCACCACTCTCCTTCCCGCCGCTTCTATCATAACGAGTTGTTCCGAGTGCCTCTGTATGAGATCATACCGCTGGAGGCAGTGGTGGGAACATGCTGTGTGTTGGACCTGTATACTTACTGCAAGGGTG
Source organism: Barbus barbus (assembly GCF_936440315.1). NCBI lineage: Eukaryota > Metazoa > Chordata > Actinopteri > Cypriniformes > Cyprinidae > Barbus > Barbus barbus. The sequence goes on along the minus strand of NC_136755.1, from coordinate 22,846,474 downwards.
AGACATTCACACACACAACAGTTTTACATTAAACAAATCAACAGTGAGATCCAAGAAATGCACTGAACATAGATGTTACATGCTGAAAACCACCATATGCTTTGCATGCTAATGACTCATGCTCTCGCTAATGGATTCAGGTCGTCCGAAAGGGGTAAAGGAACAGGACGTTTACATCTGCGACTACCGGCTGGATAAATCAGCACACCTGTTCTACAAGATCCACCGCAACCGGTACCCAGTGTGCACCAAGCCCTATGCGTTCAACCACTTTCCCAAAAGACTGACGCCAAAGAGGGACTTCTCAGTGAGTAGTTGTATAAGCTAGGAATCTCACAAAACTGATAAAAAGTGAAAAATTAAGAAGTATTTTTAGAACCATGAATATATATATTTTGTGATACAATATAACCATATTAAATTATTAAATATATCATATATATATATATATCTCTTATCATTTAATATGGCTATATTGTATCACAAAATATTTTTTTGGTCTTTTAATGGTGCACATTTTAATATTTAATATAAACTGTTATATTATATAATGTTTTCTTATTTTTTTACTTTTTGGAGAAGTGAAATTTGACCTGGACAATTCTTTTCTGATATTCACCCATAACCTATTAGTACGATTAAAAAAAAAAGTTATTCATGTTTTACTTGCTGTACTTGCTATTAATATTAATAATTAATATTCATATTAACACTGTTATTACTCTTTATTTGAAGTTTGAAATATTACATTACAGATTTGATTTTGTTTTGTTTTGACCCGGACATATCTTTCTGAGATTCAGCCATAAATTCTTTTATGAATAATAATTTATTTTATTCATAATTGTACAGATTTAAATGGGATATTTTTATATATTTATTTGTAATATTTATTGATATTAATAGTAGTATTACTTTGTTTTTTTAATATTACTACGTACTGTATGTGTGAGTGTGTAAAATTTAATTTTATTTATAATTAGTTTTTTTTTTTTTTTTTTTTCTATTTAAGGTTGAAATTTTAACTAGACATTTTGGGAGTCACCCATACACTGAGAATTGTAGTTGACTTGTAACCACTCACTTTTTAAATTTCTCTTTCTACAGCCTCACTATGTGCCAGATAACTACAAGAGGAACGGTGGCCGCTCTGCCTGGAAGAGCGAGCGGCCCAAAGGTGCAGCAACCTGCGATGAAGAGCCCTCCCCCAGTGCGTCATGTGACCAGGTGTCTGCTGGTTTCTCGAGAGATGGGGACGAGGATGGAGGGAGAGGAGCGGAGGGAGAGATGGAGACCACTCAGGAAGACTCCAGCGCCCCTGTTCCTCAGCTATCCACATCACAGGAAAAGAGGACAGGTGGGGAGGAGGAAGGCATAGAGGAAGAGGAGGAGGGTGAAGAGAGGGGAGTGAGGAGAGAGACAGACGAGGGCTCCCAAGAGAGGGGAGGAGGAGGAGGGCGGGACGCATTGGATGCCCCATGCTCTTCCTCACTCTCCTCTTCACCTCTTCATCCATCCATCCTGGGAAGAAGGGAAGCTCAGAGAGAGCGATTGAACAAGATTCTGCTCGACCTGCTGCACCGGGCACCCAGCAAGAATGGTAATAGACAAAATATTTATTTAACCAAAAGGCTTTAGTTACATTACCTTCCTTCCAACCTAATTCATTCCTGTAATCCCACGTTTTTATTTTTTTCAATTGTTCTACAAATATGTTAATAATTTATGATGTTGTAAAAGCCTCTTTATTGTTGGCTTGATTTTTGTCATTCAGTACCATAAATTAAATTTCTTCATCTTTGTTGCTCCAAACACAAATGCTGAATGCTCTTTTGAAAGGAGAGAGGATTTATTTGAAATGGACTTTACTGAAATTTTTTCAAATAATTCGCTGAATATTTCATGCACAATATATTACATTATTTCACAGAATTTTTTTTAAACAGACTTTGTTGGGGTGAATCATTTATTTTATTCATATTTTATGTTTTAGATTATATTAATGATATTCATAATGATATTATTCAAATTAAATTAATTATTCATATAATACATTTCATGTTTTGTTCAATTCTAGCAGCCACACATTTTTTTTGTGTCCTTACACGTGCGTAAAATTTGGTGAAAATATCTCATTTTGTTTTGGAGCTATAGACATATTTGTATAGGAGTAGATGAAAAATGACTGACTGCTGACTTTGTTTGCATTTTTATGCCACTTACTATCAAAATTTTGGCAATTGGGTGTTCCTGTCTGCCATTTTGATTTATGTTGAAAACCTACTTTTTCGAAGTCCTCCTCAACCGTTTGTCCGATTTTCACCAAAAGTGCAGCTATGTTTATTATTTATTATTATTAATATATAATGTTATTGCTTACCTTTATTTAATATGCCCTAATTTATTCTGAATAATTGAAAAAACAATTCATAAGAACTAATTCACAGACTTGATTTGTATAAAAAAAAAGAAAAAAACACTTGTTTAAAAGTTTTTTTAAACACCATGCATATTCATAATCTGCTTGTCTCGCCCCACACAGCTACAAATCTACTGTAACCTCTAGTTTGATAAACTCATTTCTTTGTTTCCTTTACAGCGATAGATGTGACGTATCTTCTCGAGGAAGGCTCTGGTCGCCGCCTCCGCAGACGGACGCTTGGATTGAGCGAATTTATTTGCAGGAAGTAATGCTGATAAGTAACTCTCTGCCGAGCACGCTTGCAGAGCAGCAAGAGAATAATGAATATGGAGGAGCAGAGGTGGACTACACCTGAAAACAAGGGAGTCAACAGAGGTGAAAGGCGACAAGTTCATATTTATATCTTGCAGTTTCTTTTTCTAAAGAAGCTACAAGAGAGACCAGCCCGAGCTTTGTGCACTGAGTACATGCAATTTGCTGCAAGTCGTCAACCTTGATGCATTTAAAAAGGACATAGGAAAGTTGCTTTGAAATTCTAACCGAATGTTGCGGATGAACTACGACTTCACTAGTCAAATGTCTCCTCTATGAATAAGTGGTACTATATTTGGCCTTCGTTTTGGGTGCAAATGGAAAAATGGGAGTCTGGCACTATCTTGTGGTCGACAATGGGAATGACTTGAGTACAACCAAGAAAGAAAACGAGGCAAAAAATAAATAGGAGGTGCAGTGTAGCGCACCCACACTGCCCATAGACTGAGAAAGAACGTTGGCTAACTGCACTTTTAACAACAAGGACATCATTCGCTCCTGGGGATCTACGGATAAGACACACTAACACTCACGCAGTATTGATCAATGCTGTATGATAAAGCAAAACATAAGTATGTTACCTTCTTTTTCTGTTTGTTTTTTATTTGTTATACTGTAATTACGTTAGGAATGGAGCACGATGGAGGTATCCATGTTTGTGAGCTCGGGACTTCGGGACTGGGCTGGAATGTTTCGCTTCTGTTATCGTGGGCATTGTGATTGGTTAGAATGGCTGCCAGCTCCACCCCCTTTTTTTCAAAGTATTTAATTCACCAGCTCAAAATAAAAAAACAAACAAACAAAATCTAGCAGTGGAGGCACGCTGGCTCTATATAACGCCTTAGAATGCTGATATATTGAGCGTTTTTTGTTTATGGTAGTGTGTGAGATTCTTTACGGCGTTTGTGTGTGAGTGTGTGTGAGCCCATTCTAATAATATAAATACGAAAGAGGAAACAACTAAGGGCTTGACAGCAGTTAATAAATAGTTAAATTCATGAATTCACAAGAACGTATTGTATCACGTGATGTTATATTTTTTGTGAGTGGCTTGTGGGGCGGGTGGGATGGGGTCGGGTTCAGGTTTTAGTGTTGTTGTTTTCTTTTATTGGTTTTAATGGCCTTTCAGGTTGCCATGGAGAATGTTTATAAACAAAATCATCATGAGATTTTTGCCCATAATGCATCAGCTATGACATAAGTATTTCAAACCCCTTAGGAAAAAAAACAAAACAATGAAAACTGACAAACGAAAGGAAAGAAAGTTGTATAGTGCCAAGCTATGTATATAAACGGACAGGAAAATGTGAGAAATGTCTCCAAAAGCAATATCTTGATAATGGATTTTGTGTATTGTATTGTACAGGATTCAGCCCTATATGTATTATTGTTATTATTATTATAATTCTTATGCGATTTGTATTGACAGAACTGTCACATGTAACTTTACGAGAAAGCAGCAGACATTATGATTAATAATCGCTACAAATTTCCGGCGTAAGCGACGAACCGTCTGAAACTTTGTTACCCAAAACCATGAATTGAGCTCATTGTGAGAGGGGGGATCGTTTGATGGACTTTGTGGAAGGGGACGTCGCAGTGACCCCACACCCGGCACCCGTCACTGTAATAATTACTATTAACATTATTCTAATTATTATTATTATTACTTTTTGAGGAGAAAAAGATATAATGTTCCTCGTTTTTTGCTGCAAAGTGTTGAACACTAAAAAAACAAACCAACATAAAAATGTAAAATGATATTTTGGCAGAAAAAAGAAGCTGTCAACCCAATATCATGTTCTTAATCTCCTTTTTTTTTTCAAATGAGAAAAGATTGTTCTGTTTTTTTGTGATAGCAGTCATAAATATAATGCTTGTATTTGTGTGTTTTTGTGTGATTTGTTTAGTTATTTTTAGACAATCACAAAAGATGCAAGCATTGTATATGGACAGACTGGCAGGCATTTTGTGATGTTATGTACAGTTTGGCGAAACTTCTTCCACTCTGGTTCAAAGTTTGTAATTATAAAGTCATGAAAATGCTGTTGGTTTTTACTTTTTTTGTTTTATATTCTATTTCTTTTGTTTGTTTGTTTGTTTTTTAATAAAAAGCACTACATTATTGTGAATATACTTGCCTGTTGCTCATACATTTAGCAGAGAATCTGTTATACAGTTCTTTATTGAGTCATAACCATTATTACTCCAGGTATACAGACAAATCGTATTTTAACTGTATGGACAGTCATTACATCTTCAAATAAAGTGAATTTTAACTATTGCGTAGCACATTGACATTGTGTACCATCATTTGAACTACCAAATACATACAAGGAAAACACTTGGTAAATATATACATTGTTTAATGCTAACTGATGTTTTCACATATACTGACTTATGTAGTTATTCATTCTTGAGGCATTTATCTGCCATTCGTTATTAAAATGGCAACATTTTTGCTTTAAAATTAATCCAAGATGATCACTAAAATATGCCTCTTCATGTCTTAATGTTATCATATTACCACTATGTCCTGACAGAAGACATACGTTCATTTGAAAAATTCATCTTTTTTCGTCAGCACCTTTAGATATTTATTAAAGCAAGTTACTCTAATCCACCTTACATTTTCTTGGTCATATTACACCTCCAGAAAAATTGTTCCTGCAGTTAATATATGTATGATATGTATATTTATATTTTCTGTGTGGGTCTAAAAATCATTTTTAAACTACCCTGCTTTCTCAATGTATGAATTTAAGTAAACCTGACATTTTTTATTAATTATTTGACACATTATTTTTTATAGTATCTAATACTGGTGACAGTTTTTTGAGTGTACAGGCAAGAAAAAATTACTATGGTCATTTTTGTAAGGTTTATCTACAAAAGCGGTGTGTTATTAATTTTCTTTTTGCCGCCATCCGCCAGGTGACGCCATCAGCTGTTGGCATAGCAACGGAATACAAACTGAGCGAGTGATATGGCTGACTAAAAGTTGCTCAACTGTATATTATTATAATTATTAATCTTTATATTAATTATTTAGTTTTGTTTTCCGCTTAAAACATGAAAAAACGAGTTGAAAAATCCTCCAAGGAGAAAGTGGACAAGGTGGATTCTGTGACTGACGAAGAGCCACCTAAAACTGCAGGTATGTGTCTGTAAAGATAGATAGGTTTGACTTCATGTGATCTTTAAATAACCAAAATATATGCCATGTCCGAAGATATGCTGCTTGTTGGAGTTAAAATGCTGTGTGATAGACCGAGAGCACTTAAAGTCAGTGTCAGTGTGTTTTTGTATCTCACACTAGATGATTACCAGTGTTCAGGAAATCTGGAGCTGGACTTCTCAGAGCTGTGCAAACTCATGGGTGTGAAAGAGATCCCTTCTGTGAAGATAAAGCAGGCAACATCTACAAATAGAGGAGTTATGGGTAAATACAGTTGTACATAATTGTAATGTCTACTCTACTAAAAGATGAGATGTTATACTTAATGCTATTTATCGGTCTCCCATATTAAAAAACTCTTATTTTTTTCATAATAAAAACCCTAACCCGGACTGAAGAAGACGATCAGTTTCAGACATCCTTAGAAAGTCAGATGACAACATGGTCCTCTAAGCCTTGCCTCCAGATAGAGCTGGAGAATGAAGACCACGGCAGTGTAAAGGACGTCAAAATATCCGGTAAGGCTGTTGCTTCTTTGTAAATAATAAGATGTAGCTGGTCGTACTCCTAAGAAATGTTTAATATGAAAATGACTTTATTATTGCTGTTATTTTTTAGGATGGAAGGTGGATGAGGTGGTGCTTCAGGTGTTAAGCAGGATTCTGCCGTCCCTCAGTAACCTACAGTGCTTACAGTAAGCCTTTGAGTGTGTGTGTGTGTGTGTGTGTTGTAGGCTATGTATGTTTATGAGTGTTCCTGTTGCAAATAAACAGCATGTTATGTCAATTTCCTATTAATGGTGGTGCTTTGCAGCATGTGGCGTGCGGGCCTGACGGATTCCACTTTCACCTCCATTAGAAACACAGTGTATTTGTGCTCAAATCTCAGGTAAGAACAGTCAAACTGTTTTCGAAGACCTGAACTTCTAATGATTTCTTGCCAGTGTTATTAAGACCCACATTGAGTGTGTTATAAATAACTTTTCATTAATTCATTTCACATTAATTAAATCTCACAATGTTATTTAAGGCTTACATGATCATCTTTCATGAAATCATATCCGCTATTAGCCTACTAGTTTGTGCTTTACATCACAGACAAAAGATCTATTTGTAAAATAAATTATGGTAATAGAGACTGGAAAATGTGATGACATCATCTACCAACTTATATCTTAATAGGAAGGTGGTTTTGGAGGGAAATCCACTCCCTGAGCAGAGTTACCACTTACTCTTAGGGGAAGACAGCATGTGAGTAATTTTAATTTTTATACATACATACACATGATGCTTACAATATATTGTACCATTCAAAAGTTTGGGGTAAATGCTGTTGGATTTAATGCTTTTATTATTTTTTTCGCTTTTATTCAGCAAGGATGCGTTCATTTGATCAAACAGCAAAAAAAAAAAAAAAAGATTTTTGTCTGACAACAGCCAGTGCTCCACACAGAGATCTGATCTGATCATCATCCAGTCTGTCTGGAATGACATGAAGAAACAGAACAAACTGAGACAGACTCAATCCAGAAGAACTGTGGCAACATCTCCAAGATGCTTCTAGAAACCTACCTGCAAAGCTACAGTACTGTTAAAAGATTTAGGCACTTGTGTAAAAATGCTGTACTATGAGGATGCTGTCAAAAATAACATCATACATAGATTTTCTTTATCAATTAACTTCTATTAACTAAATTAAATCAACATATGGTGTGATCATCCTTTGTGTTTAAAGCAGCTTTTGCCCTAGTTGAACTTATGCGTAGTTTCTCAGGTAGCTTTGCAGGTAGGTTTCTAGAAGCATCTTGGAGACGTTGCCACAGTTCTTCTGGATTTAGTCTGTCTCAGTTTGTTCTGTTTCTTCATGTTACTCCAGACAGACTGGATGATTACATTTACATTTACATTACATGGGGTGGTGATGGCGCAGTGGATAAGACACATGCCTTTGGTGTGAGAGAACCAAGACACTTAACCCCTAGTTGCTCCAGAGGCGTGCGACCTCTGACATATATAGCAATTGTAAGTCGCTTTGGATAAAAGCGTCAGCTAAATGAATAAATGTAAATGTAAATTTAGTCATTTGGCAGACACTTTTATCCAAAGCGACTTACAATTGGGGAATACAAGAAGCGATTCATCTTGAAGAGGCAATCAGACAGAGGAAGTGCTCGTAACACCAAGTTTCAGTCATTGTTCAAATAAGTACAAGCTAGTAAGGGAGGGAAAGAAGGATAGAGGGAAAGATTAAGTTTTTTTTTTTTGAGTTTAGGATGAAGTCAAGTACTGCCGAAAGAGATGAGTTTTCAGTTGTTGCTTGAAGATTGACAGGGATTCAGCATTCTGGATAGGGGTGGGAAGATTATTCCACCAGCCAGGAATGATGAACGAGAATGTTCTGGAGAGTGATTTTGAGCCTCTCTGTGATGGTACCACAAGGCGTCGCTCATAAGCAGATCTCAGACTTCTGGAGGGGATGTAGATTCGTAATAGTGAGTGGAAGTAGGAGGGTGCTGAGCCTGTGGTAGTTCTGTATGCAAGCATCAGTGTCATGAACAATGATGATCAGATCAGATCTCTGTGTAGAGCACTGGCTGTTGTCAGACAAAAATCTCACTGGATTATTACAATTAATGGCAAAATTAATGTTTGGGAATGTAAACTGATATTGGCCACCACTGTATCAGAATGATTTCTGAAGGATCATGTGACACTGAAGACTGGAGTAAAGATGCTGAAAATTCAGCTTTGCCATAACAGGGATAAATTACAATCAATTTAAAATATATTAAAATGTATTTGTTTTAAATTACTGTGAAAATGCATTTATTTATTTACAAATAATGACTTCCCTTAAAAGGAGGTTCTGTCAGATTTAGATCATTTCTGGGTACACATGTTTCTTCAAAATATGGCTAAGTTGTAGAGGAGAAAAGGTTTCTCAGTATAGCAGGAGTTATACAAAGCCAAGATGCCAGCTTACCATCTGAACTGGTCTCTTTCCAAGCTTCCATTCTTATAGAGTTTTGTTAACAGTCACTGTCCAATAAGCATACACCTCACCTTTTTATGTATGTTATTCCGCTTGCTTTCCACAATTATTTATTAGCTCTCTCGAGTCATCTTTAACCTTGGGATTTTACCCTAGTCTATTTTTAAAGATTTTTTAATTTAACCCTCTCCAGGTGCCCAGGGGTCACAGAGGTATACGTATATTACATATGAGCTGTCAGAGTTTTAATAATCTTTGCGTGCAGTGTACACATGAATCATTCTTCCACCCCTCATACACAATCTCAGTCACGCAGTAGGCCATGAGGACTTTAAAATTCATGATATCCAAACAACAACTACAAATGTCTTTTATAAGATAGCTAAAATATTTCATCAAAGTAGGTACACACACACACATACATTTACTGCTTGCAATATAGAATTTAAGTGTGTTATCATGTGTCTCTCTCATAAGGACAAAAGGCATTATTTGTCATTTTTTTTCACTCAGCTCTTTTCAAATAATGTCCATGCTAGGTTGACGGACTTATCACTACGTAATAATCATTTAGGAGAGGAAGGAGCTCGTCTGATTGGCTCGGCTCTGTCCACTGTACACTCTGCCAACAAAAACCTCCTGTCTCTCAACCTAGCCTTTAACAGTATTGGTGATGCAGGTGCAATTCACATTGCTCAGGTGTGTATTGAAGTCTACCATCTGAAGGTGTTCAGATAGTTTCTAATGATGCCAAGACTGCATATACTTAAAACTGAGTTTTTAATATCACCTATCCCTCTTTTTAAAGGGTTTGCGTCTCAACCGTTCCGTGCTGTGTCTGTCATTATCCCACAATCAAATAGGAGATATTGGAGCAGCTCATTTGGCTGAGGTAGACTTTTATACTCCTATTAACAACTACATTCTATTTGCCTTACTCTGCCTAACTTGACACATTAAACATGCATATTTCCATGCATCTTTTTCTCATTTCCTTATTTAGGTGCTTGGCCCTTTTGCTCTGACACATGAGGAGATAGTTGAGAGGCGGAAGCTGTTAATTAAAGGTGAAGAATCAACGATGGTCCAGCCATCTCTGGTTAGTCTTGCAGACTCGCATGAGCGGCCTGTTTCCGTCCGCAGCAGCTCTTCACTGGATCGTCTCAACAAGACTACAAAGAACCCTACCAAAAAGAAGGTAGAGCAGTGTTGTGCCCTATACATTTAATGACAAGAAAAGAGTGTTTATTTTTACTGAGATACAGTACAATGGTTCACAGTTGTTTCATAATGTTTTTTGCATGATTTTACTTCATTGTGTGTAGGACACCCCTAAGAAAGATGAGAAACCAGCGGCAGGTCAGGCAGCAAAGAAAGAGGAGCCAAAGGTGGCCAAGAAAGGTAATTAACTTCTGTTGACACCTGTATGTTTGAGATTCAGAAGTGGACTTTATATTTTAAATGGTATATTTTATATGCTTTTCACTCAGATAATAAAGTTCCCCGTAGTCAGGCTGGAAAATCAGCAGGAAAAGACAATAATCTACTAGTATCTGAACAAGAGGTAAGAATAAGATAAAAACAGAAGGAAGGAAAATGCAAAATTTTATATATATATATGTGTGTGTGTGTATATATATATATGTATATATGTATATGTGTATATATAAGGGGCTTCTTAAACTCTCTCTCTCTCTCTCTCTCTCTATATATATATATATATATATATAGAGAGAGAGAGAGAGAGAGAGTTTAAGAAGCCCCTTATGCTATGCAAGTAGATTTTTGATTTACCATTAAACATGGAAGCATTTTTTTGTCAGAGAGTGGAGGTGGTTGAGACAGTGATTCCTCTATTGGATCCTGGAATTGTGCACACTGGAGGGAAAGTCATTCATCCAGGAAACACATGCCTTACTTCTCTGAATCTCTCAGGTGATTTCATTTCGATATTTGAGTGAAACATACTTGTACTGCTGTAACGTTTTCTTTTCTGATAATGCAGGAAATAAATTGACTGAGCAATCACTCAAGGTGTTCCTCTCATCTCTGGAAGGCCAGGGTGAAGGTGGGCTTCTGCGTCTTTCTCTCAATGTGAGTATCATCATTCTTTTTCTAATCCTTTTAAAGAGCTTGTTTTAATTTCAGCTATGTTTTTCAGAGGAATCAGTTTCCCTCAGATTGTGACACCTACCTGAAGATACAGGAGATTATGTCTCTCAGGGACCCTCTAAAGAAAAACCGCTCTGGTCAGGTAGAGGATGAACACGGTGAACCCAAGACCACCAATGATGCCTAACAGTGTAAATGACAAGAAGAAAATATGAAAGTTACTGCCTCAACTCAACCAAATCAATAATTCACGCTTTCATAATTTGTTAATCTTTTTTATCTTTGCTGCATTGTATTTTTACATATTCACTGACATTATACATGGAGAGTTCTGGACAAAGGGTTGAATGTTAGTTTTGATTTGTTTATCATTTTGGTCAGGACATGTTATTTCACCGTTTTAAACATATTTCTTGTAAACTTTTCCAGTGACATTTAATGTAGTTGGTCCAGGCTTTTAGGGCAAAGGATTGCTGAAACAGCCTGTATTGTTTTATATGGACATTTTCTCTGTATTTGTGCTATACTTCTGCTGCAATAATTATGCATTACTAATTAAAATCTTAAAAATTATAATCTTACCAGATACGTGTTTATTAAAATAAAGCACCAAATTCAAGTCAACATAATAGGTATGTTATTCTGTTTTTCATTCATCCGCAGAGCTCTTTTATTTTTTATTCTTTTTCCATCATAGATTAAACTCAGACTGACCAAACTAATGTGATTGGTCTATCCATACCGCGCTGAGAAAACTAACAGAGGAGCTTGATGATAAATCACACTTGAAAAAAAAATACAAATTGAATCTTAATAGTCATTTGATGGAAAGCACAAGTGGAACTACGCGTTAAATTACAAGAATTAATATTTAGACCTAGCATACTTAAATTACGCTTAAAGTCCACCTAGTTGATGTGGGCGTGGTTAACCCTCCCGCGTCAACGTGCACTGGACCAATCAGAATGTCTCTTGTAGACTGCGACTGCGTCCGCCAGCGCACAGATACAGTAACAGGCTGGTTATTGTTTACCTCAATGCGTTTTTAGTAGTTTTATTACGCACTTTTTAGTTTTTCATATGATGTCGGAGATTGTAGGCAATCCATAAAGAGTCTTCCTTGCAGTACTGGCAGACTTTGTGCTTATAAACACGCGGAACAGTGTCCGCCATATAATCCTGCCGCTGCGCGCTTTTTGATTTATGAGTGTCTTCAGGATTCAAACATACTACAGCAGCAAGTTGGGGAACTAGACGGTATGTATGTCACTTTGTGTTATTTTCTTGCCTTACGCGGTTGCTGTATTGCTAGCAAAGAGTAGCCACATGTGATTTATTAGGCCTTAATTTTGGTCAATATAAAAGGAAGTTATTAGGTTTTATTTTTATTTCCTCCATTTGTCACGCCTCTTTACAGTTCAATCAAGTGCCAATCAGGAGTATTGGCCATGTGTTGAATGCAGGACATTTGCATCCTCTGATTCACACTATGTGCCTGTTCAAGAGGTGTTTATACATTATGTGCGTTACAGATATTTTACAAATACTTAAACATGAAAAACAGAATAGAGCTTTATTTTTTAGGTCCCAATGTGACGTCAAATCCAAATTAAAGGAGTAGTTCACCCTAAAAAATAAAATCTCTTGAAAATTCAATTCAAGTTTATTTGTATAGCGCTTTTTACGATACAAATCGTTGCAAAGCAGCTCTACAGGAATTTAAGTTTCCACAATATATTTATATATTGCAGAACCTTAATATGTTTGACTTATGGCACAATTTGGTAATTGTAAAATGTAAGCTGTAGATGAGTTTCTTTTTTATCACATCACTTGCTCAACAGTGGATTCTCTGTAGTGAATGGGTGCCATCAGAATGAGAGTCATTTGAAGTTAGAAACATCTTTATGATTTTTTTTTTTTTAATTATTATTACAAACATTTGATGTCAGTTGTGGTTCAGTCTTAATTGTTGGTTTAGAATCTGACTTATGACCGGTGTCGTGGCACGCCGGAGTAGTTCTCGTCTGGATCTCAGTTGGTGCAATTAGAAAGGCTCAAAACAGCAGAGTTTCAAATGTGAAAGAAAAGACTTTATTAATAACAAAGCCGAGAACACAGCCGCCACATCAACTGTCTCTGAGCTCTCAGTGTTGGTACATCTTCATATATGCACTTTTTACGGCCCAAATTTGGTAGTTCCTGTTTTTTTTTATTGGTTATGTCTGTCTGATTTACTACAATTAATTACTAGCCTACCTAGTCCAATTTTTAATGGTGGCGTCTGGCCAGATCCGCCATTTTTAAAAAGTAAAAAGTTCTTTATTCCATCACTCCCATTGGTTGGCAGTGATCCCAGAAGACATACATCACAGTTGTTTACATGTATCTGTCATATTCGTCATATTCTGGAAATCACCCAAAGTTCCTCGGGTTATTCTAAGTTCACTGGTAACACCTGCACTTTGACCAGTGCATGGCCCTTAAAGACTTATAATCAGTATGGCCAGTAGATGGCACTCCAAGACCCATAATCAGTATTTAGACATCCAGTATAATAGTAACTGATATTAGGATATCACACTTTGCATAGAATAGTACATGGATTACATTCTTAAACATGTCTAACATTTTGAATAAGATAATGCTATAGTGAGTAAACAAAATTATACAATACCGGCAATAGGTTTGTATTGTTCTGAATTGCCGAGAAGAGAGGGCATTTCAGGTACTGTCGTGGCCCAGAGAGGTTGTTGTTCGTCTGGGTCTCAGTCAGTGCAGTCAGAGAGGCTCAAAACAGCAGAGTTTCAGGTGCCAAAGGTAGACTTTATTACACAGAGTAACAAAGCCGAGAAAGACAGCCGCCACATCCACCGTCTCTCTAGTCTTTGTTTGTTCAGATGCCACATTTTATACACTCTTACTATCAACAATGTATCAAGGTTGGCGCTTTCTATTTTTTTATTGGCCATATCTTATTTGGCCTGCCACCAATATTTTGCAGCCCTCCCAGTCCGTTATCTAATGGTGGAATATTGCTGAAGCTCCCCTTTTTAAGATATCTGGCCTCCCATTGGTTGGAGGTGATTTCATTCTTCTCAATGTCCTTGATGTCCTCACCTGACATTCTGTTCTGGAATTTTCCACCACTGCTCATGTGAACTCACAGTCTATATGCATATATTCAGTTTTAGACTAATTTAACACATTATCCAATATATTGATTGCTTCCATGATTTACATTCTCTTTTTAGTAAAATAATAACATTTCTATATTTTACTGCTAAATTACACAATAGTACTTTCGGTAAAGATTCGGTCTTAACTATTGCAATAGGGTTTTCAGGTATTTCCAGCTTTGGTGTGACATTTTCAGAACGGCTGGTTTGAAAATGTCTTCACAAGATGTTATTTGATGGACTTCACAAGGTGTTAATTGATGGACTGAAGTCGTGGGGATTATTTTGATGTTATTATCAGCTGTTTGCACTCTCATTCTGATGGCACCCATTCCCTGCAGAGGATTCATTTGGTGAGAAAGTGACGTAAATCTAAATTTCCCCAAATCTGTTCAAACTTATATATATGTCTTGAATGCCCTGAAGGTACATTTTTGGGTCAGGTATTCCTTTAAACTGAAATAATGCAAAATATCAAAACTGAAAAATAGTTATGTAGTGTATGATGCTCAACATACTATGAGCAAATTTTGTGCAGTTATTGGCGATTGACCTTTATCAATATGTTGCTCCAACAGTGAAGCCATGAGTAGCAGAAAAGATGATGATAACCTCCTGAGAATGACAAAGGATGACCTGCAGCGTTGGATCCAGGCTGAGGTGGAACGAAACCCTCATCTGATGCAGAGACGTGAACAACTGGTGCGGGTGGAGGACTGGGTGAAGCAGAAGGAGACGGAAGCCACTTGCACCCGCTTTCTGTACAGCAATGCCTGCGAGTGAGTTGTTGTGTTGATGACAGTCTCTGAAAGTGAAATTGACGTTACCCATACTCTGCATTTAACCCATCCTAAGTGCACAGCAGTGAGCACACACACGGGGGTTCTCAAGGGCACCTCAGTTGTGGTATTGAACGTGGAGAGAGCGCTGTACATTCCCCCCCCCCCCCGACAATACCTGCCGGACCTGAGAATCGAACTCGCAAGTCCAACTCACTAACTATTACGCCACGACTGCCCAATCAATCAAACTTTATTACAGACTCAAGGTCCAGATTAAAAGAAAAGACAATAGACTACATAAACAACCCATAGCATCTATCACAGACATAAAGAGTTACAAAATACAGCAAAACCAGTGTCTCCACAGCTTTGACTGATACTGTACTAACCCCTATATATGATAAACCCACAATAATCTAATTTTTAGAAGCATTAAGACGGCAGATAAATCTATACATAAGATTTCGTAACAGTGCTTTAAAAGTGATTACTCTTGCACTCACAAACATTTCACTTGCACTATGCCATCTAGGTCTCCTTAGTAAGATTCTCATTGCATCATTATAAGCTACTTGCAGCTTCTGTAAACTAGATGTTCTGTAGTTACACCACAAATGAGCAGTATAACGTGTTGTACAATATGCTTTGAAAAGTGACACTTTCACCTCATCTGAACAGAAACTAAACTTAAGTAAAAGTATATTCGCCTGCGTATACATCATACGGTGTTGCCTTTCAATATCCTCATCATCTGTCATGTGTTCAGTGATAAAATGTCCAAGGTATTTTACTTTCGCACACACAGTGAGACTCTTGATAGACAAGAAAATGTATACTTTTATCCTCCTTCGTTCTGCAAATCATAACCACACTCTTATCAGGATTATATAAAATATCATGTTCAAGACCATCAGAACACATAGCTAAAAGCTGTTGAAGACCAGCAGTGCTAGGACTAAACACCACAAGATCATCTGCATACATAATATGATTCACTAAAGTATTCCCAATCATACAACCAGTTTTACAGACATTCAAACGTTCAGATAGCTCATCCATATAAAGATTAGACAGAGTTGGGGACAAAATCCCTCCTTGTCTCACGCCGTTACTAACCCCAAAAGGGGCTGAGACCTCATTGCCCCATTTTACTGGTGGGCATACCAATAAGCCAGGATTCTCACAATGTATTCTGGCACCCCTCTTCGTCTCATTTTAAAAAATAACTTAGCATGGTTAACCCGATCAAAAGCTTTAGATGCATCAATGAAACGCATAAATGCCCAAGAGCCATTTGACTGTGTTTTGTGTCTGCATCAGGTCAGTCCTTGAGTGTGAGTCAGTGATGAAGGGTCTTTATGGAATGCTGGGACTGGAATACCGAGATGAAGATTCAGAGGAGGAGGGAGGAGGAAGAGAACCACAGGACATCATTCATATTACAGATGAGGAGGATAAGCAGGAAAATAGTGTGCTAAATGGAGATGATGACGATATCGTTGTCATTGATCTGGGAGGTAAGTGACATACATTTTAATGGAAAGTGCTCGGAAATATAAATATTGTAAATTGTGGCGTTGTAATAAAAAAAATCTAATACCACTTTTGTTTTTTCTCTTGCAGCCACCAAAGAAACCTTGGAACCAATGGTGAGGATTTTTAAAAATTATTGTTTTCATCCATTTTTCTTTGATTTATACATTTAATTATTTTGTCTGCCTTTGTCTGTTTCCCTGTGTCATTCTTTCTGGGTTTCGGCCTGTTTTTCATTCTTTCTGTTTTTATTTTCTGTGATTTTTGTCTTGATTTATTATTTTCTTTTAGCTTGAAAAGGTGACTGTGGCCATTCAGAAGTCATCCAGACTCGTTCAGGATTTAGTCCATATGGTAAACAAAACTTCCTCCATGAGTGCTGCATCATCATCATCTAAAGTCTCAAACAGACCCTCATCAGCCTCGACCCCTGAGACCAGCCGTTCTGAAAATGTCACACCAAAGCTGGAAATACCTGAAAACCCTATTGCAATAGTTAAGACCGAATCTTTACCGAAAGTACCTGAAATGCCCTCTCTTCTCTGCAATTCAGAACAATACAAACCTATTGCCGGTCATAAGTCAGATTCTAAACCAACAATTAAGACTGAACCACAACTGACAGCATTAACCCCTTGGGAAATGAACATTTCAAAACAACCTGAAATTTCTGCTACTCTTAATTCTCCATCCTTAAAATTAATTAAGACTGAACCTCAATTGACAGCAGTGAGTCCTTCAGAAACACCAGAAACATTTGCCAGTTCTCAATTTGGATCCATACCAACAATAAAGACTGAGCCTCAGTTGACGGTTATAAAGTCAGAAATGACTTTGCCTCCAAGCACTTCAAAACCTTTCAAAATTCCATCCATTGCATCAATTAAGACTGAACATCAGTTGAGAGCATTAACTCCTGAAATGTCTTTGCTTGAAAGTGATTCAGTAAAGTCAAGCAGCCTTCATTCATATTACAAAGCAACAAGTAACACTAAACTTACCTTGTCTGTGATGACTTCTCCTGAAATCCTGAAAACTAGTGCCACAGAGACTCCTCCTGAAGTGGCATCACTGCTGAGCAATTCTGAAGAAGCTGAAACTAATGGCAGCCATGATTCGGATTCCACAGATGAGACTGGACAGCCAAAATCAAGGAGCAAATCTGACAAACCCTCTGTAACGGAGAAATGTCCAACGACTAGGCTGAGATCTTCAAAAAACTCTGCGCCTGTAAGCAGCACTTCCAGCCCACAAACGGAAACAACAAGAGCGCAATCGCCTGCAGAAAGTAATGATGAACCCTCTGACACAGAGGACTTATTTGCTAGTCCTGCTGACAGTGATTATGAACCCCCTGAGTCGCAGTCAGAGTCATCGTCAGACAGTGATTATGAACCCCCTAAATTACAATCAAAGTCATTGAGAGACAGTGATTTTGAACGCCCTAAATCACAACCCCAGTCATCTGTCGATAATGATGATGATGCCAGCAGCAATGATGCTTCTGCAGAACCTTCCAGTCCTGACGGAAGTAAGCGTTATTTTTCAGTTCATATTACAGTATATTATCAGAACTAATCTGTTATGAATAATCTTACATTATGGTTTCTGTCATACATTTTAATTAAAAAATACACAACCGTTATCGTCGCCAATAGCCTCGTGTTTAGTGCGTTGACATACAGCGCAACTGCACTCACGGTGACTCGCGTACGATTCCCGTCTTGAGTTCCTTTGCCGATCTCGCTCCCCTCGCTCGACCAAATGCTTTCCTGTCTATCCAATAATAATAATAATAATAAAAAGAGAAAATACACAACCGTTTTTTTGTGGTCGTTACATTTTTATTAAGAAATCAATGCATTCATTTAGCAAGGATGCCTTATAATGATCAAAAGTGACATTGTTACAAAATATTTCTATTTCAAATAGATGCTGTTCTTTTGCTATTCATCAAGTAATCTTGGGAAAAAAAAGATATCTGAGTTTTCACAAAAATATGAAGCAGCACAACTCTTTTCAACACTGCTAATAATAAGAATTGTTTCTTGAGCAGCAAATCAGCGTATTAGAATGATTTCTGCAGGAACGTGACACTGAAACTGCTGGAGTTTTACTGAAAAGGAAATTTATTTACATTAATAAATTGCATTTTAAATATAGAGTAAAATAATCGTTTATAATAGATAAGTAATACTATATCACAATATTACTGTTTATACACTATTTTTGATCAAATAAATGCAGCCTTGGTGTGCATAAGAGACTCACCAAGGCTTTCAATGACATAAAAAAAAAGCTTACCGAACCCAAACTTTAAAACAAGTTGTGTGTGTGTGTGTATATATATATATATATATATATATATATATATATATATATATATATATAAACAGTATCTCACAGAAGTAAGTACACCCCTCACATTTTTGTAAATATTTTATTAAATCTTTTCATGTGACAACACTGAAGAAATGACACTTTGCTACAATGTAAAGTAGTGAGTGTACAGCTTGTATAACAGTGTAAATTTGCTGTTCCCTCAAAATAACTCAACACACAGCCATTAATGTCTAAACCGCTGGCCACAAAAGTGAAATCCCTAAGTGA
This sequence comes from Barbus barbus, assembly GCF_936440315.1. Lineage (NCBI taxonomy): Eukaryota > Metazoa > Chordata > Actinopteri > Cypriniformes > Cyprinidae > Barbus > Barbus barbus. The sequence goes on along the minus strand of NC_136755.1, from coordinate 22,827,355 downwards.
AAATGTCCAAATTGGGCCCAAAGTGTCAATATTTTGTGTGGCCACCATTATTTTACAGCACTGCCTTAACCCTCTTGGGCATAGAGTTCACCAGAGCGTCACAGGTTGCCACTGGAGTCCTCTTCCACTCCATGACGACATCACGGAGCTGGTGGATGTTAGAGACCTTGCGCTCCTCCACCTTCCATTTGAGGATGCCCCACAGATGCTCAATAGGGTTTAGGTCTGGAGACATGCTTGGCCAGTCCATCACCTTTACCCTCAGCTTCTTTAGCAAGGCAGTGGTCGTCTTTGAGGTGTGTTTGAGGTCGTTATCATGACGGAATACTGCCCTGCGGCCCAGTCTCTGCTTCAGTATGTCACAGTACATGTTGGCATTCATGGTTCCCTCAATGAACTGTAGCTCCCCAGTGCCGGCAGCACTCATGCAGCCCCAGGCCATGACACTCCCACCACCATGCTTGACTGTAGCCAAGACAGACTTGTCTTTGTACTCCTCACCTGGTTGCCACCACACACTGCAGCACTGTTTGCAGGCTTTCTTGTGCATCATCTTTAGAAGAGACTTGCTTCTGGGACGACAGCCATGCAGACCAATTTGATGCAGTGTGAGACGTATGGTCTGAGTACTGACAGGCTGACCCCCCACCCCTTCAACCTCTGCCACAATGCTGGCAGCACTCATACGTCTATTTCCCAAACACAACCTCTGGATATGACGCTGAGCACATGCACTCAACTTCTTTGGTCGACCATGGCGAGGCCTGTTCTGAGTGGAACCTGTCCTGTTAAACCGCTGTATGGTCTTGGCCACCGTGCTGCAGCTCCATTTCAGGGTCTTGGCAATCTTCTCATAGCCTACGCCATCTTTATGTAGAGCAACAATTCTTTTTTTCAGATCCTCAGAGAGATCTTTGCCATGAGGTGCCATGTTGAACTTCCAGTGACCAGTATGGGAGAGTGAGAGCGATAACACCAAAATTAACACACCTGCTCCCCATTCACACATGAGACCTTGTAACACTAACGAGTCACATGACACCGGGGAGAGAAAATGGCTAATTGGGCCCAATTTGGACATTTTCACTTAGGGGTGTACTCACTTTTGTGGCCAGCGGTTTAGACATTAATGGCTGTGTGAGTTATTTTGAGGGAAAAGCAAATTTATACTGTTATACAAGCTGTACACTCACTACTTTACATTCTAGCAAAGTGTCATTTCTTCACTGTTGTCACATGAAAAGATATAATAAAATATTTACAAAAATGTGAGGGGTGTACTCATTTCTGTGAGATACTGCATATATATATATATATATATATATATATATATATATATATATATATATATATATATTACTAATATTTGGTTAATATTTGGAACACTATGCAGTTGAATGTCAAAAATAAGTTTATTGTGATTTATACGTTACTGATTACATACAGTAACAGTATTTATTTGTCCTCTGTCACTGATCTTCTTAGGTTGCAAGTCTTCATCCAGTGAGTCCTCCAAGCAACAAGAACATAAAGAGATCATACTTAAAGTTGGCATGGGAGTTTTGGGGAAAATTAAACATAACTTGTGGTGTAAAGGAACAGTACAAGAAGTCCAAAAAGAAGGTAAGACTGACCTAGTTTGTAAATTCACAAACCTTTAAAATGAAGGCGGAAATATAATTTGTGACCTGTCTCATTTTTCTTTCCTTTTAGAGGATGGCCTCAGATATAAGGTGGAGTTTAAAAGTGGTAAAGAAATTGTGCTGCCTGCTTATCATGTGGCCTCTCTGCAGCCTCCCATACTCAAGGATTTGTTTATTGGCTGTCGTGTTGTGGTCAGCAGCAAAGATGATGAAGGAAAGGCCTCGTTTAATGCTGCCGTATTGGTTGAGCTTCCTGAGCGCAAGAATCGCATGAGGTGAATTCATGGTCAAGGGATAGTTCTTTTATCCTCAGGGCATTCATAATCTTTTTTTTTTTTTTTTTTTTTTTTTTGTTCTTTCATGGAACATGAAAATAAAAATTCATAACATCTATTTTGTTAAATGTTTCTATTAGGTTCTTGGTGTTTTATGATGATGGTCATGCAGCTTACCTGGCACTTCCAGACCTTCGTGTTGTCTGCAAACAATGTGAGAAATTCTCTTTCTTAATTTCTTTATTACTCCATTTCAGTCAGTTATTTTAAGACCCCATATAATCACTTTTTTATTTATAATAAAAAAAAAATGATTTGCAGTGAAAAAGGTGTGGAGGGACATTGAGAATGAGACATTGCAATTGCAGCTGAAGGAATATCTTCATGTCTATCCCAACGCCATTGCTGTGGTGCTCCGCGCGGGGCAAGACACCAAGGCAATACGGAATGGCAAGTTTGAGTCCTGCACGGTGCTCCAGTTGGATGGCAGCCTGATCCAGATCTGCTTTAAGGTGAAAATGAATCCATTGAGGGATGCCAGATTTCTTTGTGAACCTGGTATTTTACAATTTAGTGTCTTTATACTAAGGAAAATGAAAGACTAAGGGTACTTCTTGGGAATGTCACAGCATTTCATATTCTGAAGTGCATTTCATAAGTTTTCCCACTGTCAATTCACTTAACCCCACTGACAGATTAGCCATTTCGATGCTAATAAATGTTGTTGTTGTTGTTGTTTTTTTCAGAAAGACAAGCAGAAAGAGTGGATTTATAAAGGCTCAGACAGGTTGGAACACATTGTAAATATCAAGAAACGCCTGGATAAAGATAAACCGCAGACAAATCCTCTACAGAACACACAACATAAACCACAACAGCCACCTCAACAGAAAACGCAGCAGCAACAACCTCAACAGAAAGCACAACAATCTGTTCAACAGGAACCACAACAGCCATCTCAACAGAAAACACAACAGCCTGCTATAACAGGTAGACTTTTTGTGTTTTATGTACATCCTGCCTCTTTTATGCACGTTCCCACATAGACACGTGCAAGTATTCAGTAATACATTGGGATATTGAACATGCTCATTATCAATATGACAAAACTCAATATTTAGTTTACAAAACAAAGAAAATGCAGTCGTGTTGTTTTGCACTGTTAATCTCTTGAAACATTTGATTACATTTTTTGTGTATTATTTTATTTAAATATTCAAGTTTCTTTTTATTTAAAAAAAGTTAATAGGTTTAGGAGAACAGCATATTTATCTATTTTTGTAATGTAATACAATTCATGCTCAACTCTGTTTTTTAGCAGGAAATGCCACGCTTCAGTGCAACACAACTCCCTTCTCAACAGCAGTTCCCTCAGCGACTGTCACCTCAACAGCTGTATCTCCTGTGCGGGTCACCCGACAATCTGATACAGTCACCAAAACATTATCTGTTAGCCCTCATAAGATCATGTCGGCTGCTTTCCAGCCAAAGGTCATTCTCCAGAGGTTGACAATGCTTTCACCTGTCTTACGAGCTGTCTCAAATTTAAGGTGAGTAATGGACTTGTCCCAGTTAAAGGAATAGTTCACCCAAAAATAAAAATTTGCTGAAAATTTACTGACCCTCAGGCCACCCAAGATGTAGATTGATTTTGTTTCTTCATTGGAACAGATTTGGGAAAATGTAGTATTACATTGCTTGTTTACCAGTGAATTGGTGCCGTCAGACTGAGAGTCCAAACAGCTGATAAAAACATCACCATAATCTACAAGTAATTAACACCACTCCAGTCCATCAATTAACTGTACAGTTATCTTGTGAAGTGAAAAGCTGTGTGTTTGTAAGAAAAATACCTTATTAAGATGTGTAACTTCAAACCATTGTTTCTGGCTAAATACAAGTTCTCTATTCATAACATTTCTTTCTCTGTTGAAAAAGTTATCTTGTTTGAGTCAGGAGACAAATATGCACAGATCAAGTGCTATTTAAAGCAAAAACAGTCCAAAGCAGTTCCAAATAAACATGTCTGTGGAGTTTGATGTGAGAGGACAAAAGGGGAGGGGCTTTGTCACTGGAGGAAGCGTTATTATGGATTAAAGATATATTTTGTCCAGAAGTGATGGTTTTAGGTTAAAACAGCTATTCACAAGTTATTGATGGACTGAAGTCGTGTGGATTACTTGTGAATTATTGTCGATGTTTTTATCAGCTGTTTGGACTCTCATTCTGACGGCACCCATTCACTGCAGTGGATCCACTGGTAAGCAAGTGATGTAATGCTAAATTTCTCCAAATCTCTTGCACTTGGATGGCCTGGGGGTGAATCGATTTTCAGCCAATTTTCATTTTTGGGCGAACTATTTCTTTATATACAGAATGATTTGGAATACTAATCACCAACCACATCATATTGGGCTCTATATTCTAGAAGTGCAAAAAGACCTGCCCCTGATGAGGAAGAAGAGTATGTTTCTGAGGAAGAAGATTGCGTTTTAATGCAACAGCAGTACAAGTCCATATACTTGCATCATCGCTGTTGTCCAGCATGTCTGGATGGGGTGAGACCGTCTCAAGTCGACATGCATCGTGGGGAAAATCCACTTCTTATACCACTGCTTTTTAAGTTTCGGCGAATGACGGCTAGAAGGCGCATCGATGGAAAGGTGGGTGGCGTTTGAGGAAGTTACTCCATTTGGTTGTCAACTACTCTCTACACTACTGGTGAAAGCTTTGGCAGTGCTAAGATTTTTTTAAAGGGGTCATATGATGCGATATCAAGTTTTCCTTTGTCTTTCGAGTGTTACAAGCTGTTCGTGCATATACAAGATCCATAAAGTTGTAAAGTAGAGATGCACAATATTATCGGACTGATATCGATTATCGGCCGATAATGACTTTAAATGTAAATATCGGCATTGGCCTAATATGAAATATTATGCCGATGTATCTTGCCGATAAGTGGAATACATTAACTTGCATGTGCTCAGGGGGTGCTAGTGATTAGATCACGTCAGCATTGTGGCTCATTCTTGAAGCAAAGTTTTGTCTGAATGATGATTAGATCCACTGTTTTGGATAGCTGCATTTAATCAGTGAATGCACGTACAGAATGATGCTTTCTGTGTAACAGTAATAGCACGTGCAGCGGCAGCAGTGTCAGCCTCCCATGTCAACCTCCTTACCTAAAGCCCATTCGGTAAGGAGTTTTAATCTGTTGGCCTCCTACTTATTCAATTAAAAGTAAAATAGCCTACACAAATAACATTTAGACTGTTTCTGATTAAATAAAGTAGTAATTTATGTTGTAAAATAATGTGTATGTTTTGATTTAAAGGTCTGAAGCTAGCTTACATGAACAAAAAATTACAAACATGACACTTGTAAATTAAATAATTTTATATATACTGAGTTATTCATTAATGTGTAATAGGTTTTATTTTTAAATAAATCATAAGCTCTAAAAGATTTTCAGAACTTTTACAACTCTTTTGCTTTAGACCATCAACAAATGTTAAATCTTAAAACAAAATGTTTGGGTTAACACTGCATCTTTCTGAGGGGTTAAACTTGCTCTTTTCACTATCTGCGGCCGTAAAATTAATTAACGACCAGCACCGCGCCCAAGCATCCTGCTCTGCTCTCCTTAACGTCTCACGAGACCCCTAAAACAAAGGATATATGTGTGGAAAAATCTGGAATGCATCTGGAAAGGCTCTCCCTGATCTCCTGACCATTAACGCATAAATTCAATGATGTTATCAACCAGGAGAGACGGTTTTACATCTGACGTACGAGCTAAGGAAATCTCCAGATCTCCACAAACATGATATACTCATGACCCCCGGACAGCTCCCCCTTTCATCCCCCCTGTTTTTCTTGTGCAAAGAACAACCAAACTTTTATTGACTCTCTGCCCACAGATATTCCTTTATTCCTATTTCTATTAAAACAATATACTCAATAGACAATACATACTAACGTTGTATCTTACGTCTTTCATATACTTGGTGTGATTATTTAGAAGGTAGCATGTTAATCGATGCATTAACCCATGTAGTATATAGAATTAAGGTATGCACTTTGTGTATGCTGAATACGTGTTGTTTGATTTTGAATGAAAGCTAGTTGCGACAGCAATAATTCGTTGTGGATGAAAATGTACTTTTCTCATCATAATGTATGATTAAAACACTTCATATTCTTCATTTACGCACGGAAAACTGAGCCGTGCGGGGCGGGGCTCCGCCCTACAGAAACACTTGTGATTGGATCAAACAGCAAAAGGGGCAAACTGAAATCAACCCAATAAAGACAGACACCCAACTTTGGTGCGTGTCTCTCTTTGCTTGCTCGCACGCTGACCTGGTGAAACTTCGGCTCCTGCTCTGATCGCGCTGTTAAGCGCTCCCAGCCATTAACATCTGGCCGAACATTGAACAACTATCAATACTTAGTCAAACTTCTGAAGAAACCCATGAAAGTCTGAAGCTACGCGAAAGGAACTCAAGGAAGAACTTCGAGCGTCATCACATCACAAAGAAGCCAACCAACCACCGAAGGGCATTCCTTGAAACGCGTCAGACGACGACACATCAGCAGCCAATCAGTCGGAGGTTCCCTCGGAGACCACGCGGAAACACCCGATCAGCTGTCAAACTCAACTGAAAGCAAGTAATCAAACAATTCTTCATAATGCTGTTGGAAACTGGTTGCATTCATCTTTAAGAGTAAAGATAGTAAAGTTCCTTGCTTGTGACTCCCTCAGGTTGAAGTTAGAGCATTCTTGAAAAAGAGCATTAAAACCTTAAACTCTCTTCAGATCAAAACAATTCATTACAATGTGTGAGTTTGTGTGTACGTATTCTGTTTTGTGTTATTGTAGCTTAGTAGTGTTGTAGAGTAGCAAATAAACTTTGATTTATTAAGAAATCTTGTGTCTGGTGCTATGTGATTTTCAAGTCTTAAACTATTTGCCAAAGATTGCGTTACCTATGCTCAAAATTACCTAATCAATTCTGTGTTATTATCGTGGCCACGGGAATAAAACTGAATTGTTAAGAGATAACGTACTGATTTTAACGCTTGCTGGACAAGTCGTTAATGAGGTATCGTTAACAAGGTATAAGCTGGATGTTTTGATTAATATCGATTAATCATGTAAATATCAATATCGAATCTTAAAGAATAGATTCCCTAAAAGCTAAATTAAAATACGGGCTAATCCTTTACATCAGTCATTTTTTTTGTCCGATTCCAATAAGTCATATATCATTTTGAAGGTATTTTAATGGAGAATGTGAAAATGTAAAGAACTTAATTTAGAAAATTTGCACATTCCGACTGATTTTGCCAGAACGGGTCACGCACATCGATATCGGCCTAAATGAGTTGAAAAATATCGGCATATCGGATATTGGAAAAAATCCAATATCGTGCATCCCTATTGTAAAGACTGAAGTATCAAACTCAAAGAAATAATCTTTATATTAAGACTTGTCCACGCCTTCCTAAAACACCTCGTTTAAACACGCCCCCACAAATCTATGTCACTGTGTTGGATGATTTGCATAACACCACCCAAATCTTTACGCAAAGAAAGAAGGCATAACTTATTCTCACTGTAGTATTGTTGCCGCCACCACCATGTAGTGGAGACACTGTGTGTTTATGGTTAGGGGCGTAACATTTTCGTCACACGCTTGAGGTATTCGGCCAATCACAACGCACTGGATAGCTGGCCAATCAGAGCACACCATGCCTTTCAGAACAATGAGCTTAATTGTAAAAATCGACGCATTTCAGAAAGGCAGGGCAGAGAGTAGCAACAATAATGTACGGTATATGGAAAATAATGTGTTTTTTGGACCTTAAACCGCTTAAACACACTGCATTACACCAAATACACAAAATAATGTTATTTTTAGAGTCGTCATATGACCCCTTTGATGTTTTTGAAAGAAGTCTTTTATGTTCACCATGGCTGCATGAATTTGAGAAAAAAAGAGCAAGAATGGCAATATTATTAAATATTATTACAACATGAAATAGATATTGTCTATTTAATTATATTTTAAAATGTAATATATTCGTGAAATCTGAATTTTCAGCATCATTACTCCAGTCTTCAGTGTTTTGTTTTTTTTCTTTTCAGAAATCATTCTAATATGCTGATTTGCTGCTCAAGGAACATTTCTTATTATTTGCTCTCTTTAGGTGTTTTTCCACATTTTCTATCGTTCTCCGTGTGGGCGGAGCCTGTGCGACATGCAGGAAGTGCAGGAATACTTGTTAGAAACACGTTGTGACTTCCTTTTCCTGGAAATGTTCTGTATGGACCCGTTTGTTCTTGTGAATCGTGCCCGACCTCCTTCCACATCAACCAGCAAGCCTCACCTCTACCTGCCGGACATATCAGAGGGCAGAGAGGTGTTGCCGGTGCCCTGCATTAATGAAGTGGACAATACGCTTGCTCCTAACATCAGTTACACCAAAGACAGAGTTCCAGCTCCGGGTGTTTCAGTCAATACAAGCCCAGATTTCTTGATCGGCTGTGACTGCACAGATGGCTGTCGGGACAGGTAGTTTTTTTTTTGAGTCTGCATTTGTGTGAAAATTTTTGAGATTAAAGGAATTTTCTCTAAAGTAAAGGTTTATTTACAGCTCTTTATCTGTGACATGTTGTCCTTTACTTCAGAAGATACTTTAGACTCGTGAGTCATCATTCAGTTTGTGTGTTGCTGCACCTTTTGCTTATTTGTTGTTGGTGGCCTTAAAATGTTTGTAAAATGTTTTATGCAGATTCTAACATTTTCCGGTTTTTTTTATTTTTTTTACCATTTAGACAAACTAATTTGTTTATGTACTGTGTCCACCAATTCCTAACTGGCAGTCATAATTCTTGAGATCATACCCAAAATATGGCTTCCCAGAAAAGGTGTTTTTTGGCTTGGAAATAATGAATTAGGGGGCTGAATATACCTTTTGATTTTAGATTGCCAACAAGTAAATTGGATTGAGCATGGAACATTTATTTTAAATTATGGAAATTGCTGTTAAACATTTTGAATTTGTGTGTGTGACAGGTCAAAGTGTGCATGCCACCAGCTGACCATTGATGCTACGTCCCTATGCAGTGCAGGTCCGGTGGATGTTACTGCTGGATACACGCATAAGAGATTGCCAACCACCTTGCCAACAGGGTTAGAAGCAAACTCTGTCTTTTTTTCTTTCTATCTGATTATCGTTTGGTTACAGTGGAGCCTCTCTAAAATCAGATGCAACACATCAGTGTTTATTTTATGGTCAAAAATATTGTAATAATGATCTGCTCCAGATCAGCACATAACTAGATACACTGCCGTTTGTGGTTACAATGTTTTAAAAGTCTCTTATGTTCATCAAGGCTGCATTTATTTGATCAAAAATACAGTAAAAAGAGTATTGTGAAATATTATTACTATTTAAAGTAACTCCTTTTTATTTGCATATTTTAAAATCTAATTTATTTCTGTGATGCAAAGCTAAATTTTCAGTTCCATTACTCCAGTCTTCAGTGTCACATGATCCTTCTGAAATCATTTTAATATGCTGATTTGGTGCTTAAGAAACATTTCTCATTATTAATGTTGAAAACAGATGTGCTGCTTAATATTTTTATGGAAACCGTGATGATTTTTTTTCTCCCAGAATTCTTTGATGGATAGAAAGTTCAAAAGAGCAACATTTATTTATAACAAGGTTAAGTTTTTACTGTCACTTTTAAACAGTAGTGTATAGCTTTCTCACCTAAATAAACCCCACAAAACTCTTTCTTTCCATCTCTGTAGGGTGTACGAGTGTAACCCTTTGTGCCGGTGTGATCCGAGAATGTGTAGCAACAGGCTGGTTCAGCATGGTCTGCAGCTGCGGCTGGAGCTTTTCATGACACAGCACAAGGGATGGGGCATCCGTTGCAAAGATGATGTAGCCAAGGGCACGTTCGTGTGTGTTTTCACTGGTAAGTAAACAGAAATTTTAGTTGAAACAGAATTGGAACAAAATTCCTCCCTCATCGCCTGCATCTACACTTCACAGGTAAAATAGTAAACGAAGACAGAGTGAATGAAGACGACACAGTGTCTGGTAATGAATATTTGGCCAACCTTGACTTCATTGAGGGTGTGAAGAAACTGAAAGAGGGTTATGAAAGCGAGGCGTACTGCTCGGACACAGAGGTCGAAACCAACAAGAAGACCATAACAATGAAAACGGGGCCATTATGGAAAAACACTCTCTACCAAGACGACTCCAGCAGTGGTGAAGGTGTGTGATGTGTGTAAATATTAGGGCTGTCAATGTTAACGCATGCGATTAATCTAAAAATTTGAACGGGTTAACGCAAATTAATCGTTTGATAAGGTTTGACCCCAACTTCTTGCCATCAACGCAGCGCAGAAGGTCATCATTGCTTGCGTCCCAATGTGCACACTATCCATCCTATGTTCTGTGTGATATTAGTATTTTTCAATACTATTTAGGGCAAATAGGGTGTATAGTATGCACATTGGGACGCAGGGATTGTGTGATTATGAGGCGCCAGGCTAGACAAAAGTGAAGCGAATGCGGAGAGAGAGAGCGACAGTGTGCGAGAGGTCTGTATACTCATATGTGATAAGGGTAACAGCGAACCAGTGTTGCCAGAGTCGCGGTTTTCCCGTACAATTGGGCTATTTTGAAAATACAGTCGCGGGAAAAATGAAAGAGCTGTGGGTTGTGTTTTTTTTGGGCTACTTTTATAAAGTACCGCGGCCGCCCAAAGTGTATACACATGTGATCGCAAAAGGAAGTTATTACAAACACTCGATGGTGGTTTAAAGTGAGTTCTGAGTAAAAGTGTACTATTAATCTCATAAATTGTCTTATGTAGCATGACGCTAATATTAGCTCTAATGCACCTGCAGAACAGCTCCAATTCTTCTTCATAAGGCATTTTGTCATAATACTTCATGTAAGGTCGCAAGAAAATGTTTTGTTGTATTTATTTAGAAATACTTTTGATAATAGTTGGGTAAATGTGTACAGGGATTGAAGCGATGTGCCTTGGTAAACGTTTTATTGCCAGTATAAAGGCTGATAATGGCTGAAAAAAAAGAAAGAATAATAAGGATTATGTCTCATACTTTGCGGAGATGTGAAAGGTTCTGTTTCCTTAAACTAGTTTGTCATGCATTCCTTTATTTCAACACATTTACAGGTAAGTCCTAGTATTTTAAATTTGTGTTTAATCACAGTCCATGATTGTGATTAACGCAATTAAATTTTTTAATCGATTGAAAGCACTAGTAAATATTCAGCCATACGACCATATGAAGACATTAGCCAAACAAGTGCAAATCTTTATTTTTTATTTTTTTGCATTTTCCATAGAAAGAGAAGAACTTATGAAACTGGACACAGAACAAGAGGGAATGGAAGGTAAGATGCACTGTTATGTTAGTGTTTTTTCTATGCTATTATTGTTTTTATTACTATTGTGTATCAGCTTTTATTTGTATTTTTTATTTTTATTGTAATTTGGTTAATGTTTTGTTTTTAGTTTTTTTAAATCATTTAACCATTACTATTTAGGTTTAAATTTAGTTTAAATTTTAAATTTATTTCCAGTTTACCGTTTAGTAATTTAGTGCTTCAACATAAATTTATTTCGTTTAGTTTGGTTGTTCTAATTTTAATTTAGTTAAGTTTTCATCTAATATTTTTATAAGTGCTGTCAAACGCATTCACAATAAGTTAAGCATAATATATGTATGTGTACTTTGTTTATTTATTATGTATATATAAATACACACTCATGCAGTATATATTTTGAAAATATTTACTTGTGTATATACATTCATATATTTGTATTATTATACTTTATATTATATAAATATTTACTATATAAACATAAAATTTTTGTTAAATATATACATGCAATTGTTTGTATATACATAATATATGAGTATGTACTGTGTATATATATTATGTAAACAATTATTTTGGATGTGATTAATCGCGAATAATCGTTTGACAGTACTAATTTCTATTTTATTTTTGTAACTAGTAAGACAATATGAACATTTAGGGCATGTAATTTATTATAAGCATTGACAATGAAGCATATAGGCTGAGATCTGGCAACTTTTTGCATTATCCATGTGGCTCTATTATGTAGCAAACTTGCCAGATGTTTTTTTTTTTTTTTTTTTTACATGTGTATATATAACCTGTTCTCTTTACCTGTTTAGTGAATCACATGTCCTTAGGGGAGAGAAAACTGTCCCATAAGCCACATGAAACATATAAAGATGTTCAGAAGAAAGTGATCAAACAAATGAGAAAGGACGGTCAGTTTCTATTCTCTTTATTCTCAATTTCCTCATTTTATGTTTTTAGTGTTTCATTAAATTTGCTCAGTCTATAATTTGTGTCTGTAGGTGAAGAAACCTCAGGTCCAAAGCGTTGCTTTGCCATAAAGTCATTCCAGAGAAGAGTAAAACCTCTAGAAACCTTGGACGCAAAAAATGAAAAAACGAGGACAGCTGTAACTGTCAACAACACTCGCAGACTGTTCGGCGAGGATACCTGTTACGTCATTGACGCGAGACAAGAGGGCAACCTCGGCCGCTTCATCAACGTAAGCCAAACTCAGCCTTGTGACTGTAGATGTGTCGACAATGGTACAAGTTTGTAAATATTATGCACTTTTTACTATTAATTCCTCATCTCTCAACAGCATAGCTGCAGTCCGAATTTGTTCGTTCAGAACGTCTTTGTCGACACACACGACCTTCGGTTTCCATGGGTGGCATTCTTCGCCAGCAAGTCAGTGCCTTGATTCTTACCAGCTTGATTAATTAAAAATAAGTGGTTGACCCAAATTTTATTTGGAAACTCTTGCTATTTTAAATGGTTATTGTAATGCTATTTTAATGTTTTTGTTTTTTTTTTGTTTTTTTTTATGTTATATCCAGAAAGTTATCTTATTCCATTTTTCCTTTCGTCTGTCTTTCCCAGGCGCATCAAGGCGGGTACGGAGTTGACGTGGGATTATAACTATGAGGTTGGCAGTGTGGAGGGGAAGGTGCTGCTCTGCTGCTGTGGCTCTTTGCGGTGCACAGGAAGGCTGCTCTGATATGCTGCTTTCAATATAAAACACTAAAACTCTCCTTGAGGTGTTCTCACCGTAAACCGTTTTACCAAGCCATCAGAAACATAGTTGTGGCACTGTTCTGGAAAAGCATTCGAGTCATGACCCATTGAATATAAAAAGTATATTAAAATATATTAAAGTGTCATTGCTTTTTTTTTTTTTTAGTTTTGTTTGTTTTTATTGTTTTTAACTTCTACAAAAAATGTTAATAGTCACTTAATAAATGTAAATAAAATTTGCAAATATCAAAAACTATTTGTCTTGTATGTCATTTATTTTAAGTCAAATATGCAGGTTAAAAAGCTGTATGAACGGCACTTAAAGTAATAATCACGTTGGGGAGGGGGAATAAAAGTTATTTTATGACAGAATGGTATATATAAAATTGTCTATATTGTGTTAGTCTTACTGTAGTATCGGACAAAACAAAAGTAATACAATTATTACTGCAGTAAAATAAAAAAGCTAATCCCTTTCAAATATATTCAGCTTTTTTGTTTATTTCAATTTCTTCTTTTTGTGAATACATTTTTGTGGGTAACTACTGCACATTATCATCTTGGAATAAATATTGCGCTGTTTACGTCAAATGTGCAAATGGTACGCGCGCGTTTAAAGAACGTTGGAGGAGGGGCCGGAAGTAGTTTTTTTCTTCACTGTTTACTTGGGCTTGAGTAAGAAATTTGGAGCCGAAGCGTCAACACGGATTTTCTTTGGGATAAACGCACAGGTCTGGCTGCTAAAACGGTGATTACAAAACATTATTTTACTGTCTATCACCGAGTTACCCATGAACGAGCGTTTGAGAAATGGCCCGTTGAAGACTAGAAGATCTCAAAATGGCCGTCGACGCGGAGAGCAGCTAGTTAGCTTGAAAAATATAGTATTTATCTGCTGTTTTTAAACTTTGCGGTTCCATGTCATGTATCAGCATTGCCGAACATTTTATAACAATAGAGACGACTAGTATATGAATCCACTGTTATTACAGTGTATAATAAATATTGATGAAAAACAATAACAACTTGAGCTAACGTTAGTTGGTTAGCCTGTCCACTCGTTTCTCCGAAAATTTATTTTTTCTTGTTATTGTATATTATAAACACCTGCTTACATTTATAACTACCGTTAATTTTCAGGTAAGTTACTCGTTATTTTCTTACGTTACTTGTAGCTTGGTCTGCGGTTTCTCCGCTAAATATAGAAGTTGGCTCGAGTAGCTGGCTCTTGATATAGTTTGAGGCAGTATTTCTGCATTATACCCCGTCAGCTTTCTGTTTGTTTTTCTTTCGTTACAGATTTTAGATGTTCTCTAGCGCGTTTAAATACATGTTCTTATTTAAATAGTCATCTTAATTCTCATTTCTTAACTCTAATTTCAATTTCTGAACTTTTTTCCCTTAATATGTTTTATGCATAGTACATATGCATAAAAATCCTGCAATATTCTTGATGTATAGTATAAAGGCTGTTTTCCATGCAGATCTGAGTGGTCCTCTCTTCAATATTCAGTATTGCATAACACTAACGTGTGTTAACCATAATAAAAATAATGTAGCAAAATTAATTAAAATGTCAGATTTTCCTTATGCTAACCTTTTGTTTTTGTTGACCTCCCTCTATAAACTTGTCCCTGGGTGTATAATAGTGTAAAATCCTAAGACAGTTGTTTGACTTTTTCCTCTATTAACTGATTATTGTTTATATTAAATTGCTGTGTTATAGACCTTTTTCCAGCGTATGAAAATCTTACTAGAAGTGTTTAAGTAGTTATTATTTTGGATCCCTTTCTTCTATAAGAATATAAAAGTCAGTGAATTCTATAAGTCACAGGCTAGTGCATCCTCACTCCCTCTATTTTTAGCATATCTATCTATTTATCTATCTATTGATGGATAGATGGATAACAGTCTTACATTGAGATTTTAACCATTCAAGCATGTATGTTCTCGTTTTTCTTAAAATATTAAAAATATTTATTAATATTATATATTAAAAATGTTAAACATTCCAATGTGTTTAAAAAATCTTGTATTTTTTTTTTTTTTTCTTGTTTATCGTAATATATTTGTTGTGCCTTGAGCAGATGCCGCACTCCAGACGGTACCCGTCCTCGGAGAGGGCCAGCCGCAGCAGCTACCAAGATCGTTATCGTGAGCGGCACAGAGGGAGAAAACCTCGGCATCGCCGCTCACCGACGTTTTCCTCCAGCAGTGAACATGAGAGGAGAGGGAGAGGACACAGACAGGATGCCGGCTATGCCAGATCCAGGAGGTATGATCGTATACTGGAAGCATTGACCAAAATGGTCAAATTGCATGGGTTACTGGTGCTTGATCCCTTGCACAGCTCACTTGCTGACAGCAATTGAGGCAGATTCCCACTAAGCCGAGTAATAGGATTTTTGTCAACCCTAACCACAGGAACATTTTAAATAATTACAATAATAATACTTTTTTTAATTATGTGGTACTAATAATAATCATGCTTTTTAATAGGCAGAAACTGTTTTCAATATTGATAAGACATGTTTCTTGAGCACCAAATCAGCATATTGGAATGATTTCTGAAGGATCATGTGACACTGTAGAGACTATAGTAGTGGCTGCTGAAAATTCAGCTTTGCCATAAAAGGAATAAATTACTTTGTTAAATATATTCAAATAGAAACGTTATATTACATTGTTGTAAAATTTCAAATGTTCCTGTTATTACTGTAGTTTTGATCGTAAGAGGGCATAAGAGACTTTCAAAAGCATTATGTATATAAAGCAACATTAAATTCTGAAATATATTATTATTATTATTATTATATAATAACAAGCACTGCAAACCTTGAGTTTTGTTTTTACAAACCATCCTTTTTCTGTAAAATTTGATTACCGCATGGTACTTTTATTGCGTTTAGTAGTTCTACATGAGAGGGGGGGTTGCAAATGAATAATTTCTCAAATTTGAATATCCTATCTGTATGCAGTTGACTTTATTTAAAATTAACGTTTAAACTTCTGATAATATGGTAATCAGAGGTTCATTTTGGAGTGTCAAATCTAATATAGTTTATTATAATTTTTTAACGAATATTAATTCGAAACCAGATAGTATGCAGTGCTTACTTGGAAGTCATTCAGTGTTAAATGACACTCATCTTCTCCCCAGCTATGACAACCGTTCTTCAGACCGAAGGCCTTATGACAGACACTACAGCGAGAGCTATCGGCGCCTGGACCACAGCCGAGACCGGGACAGGGATCACGACAGGGAACACAGGACGCCGAGCAACTACTACTCCCGCAACGCCTCGCCCAGCTACGACTACCGCCGGGGCCACGACCGGGACCACGAGGACTCGTCCCGGAGGAAAGGCAGCAGGCGTAAGCACAAACGAAGGCGGCGTAGAACCAGGTCCTATAGCCCATCGTCCTCGGTGAGTACTTCAATACCCGAGCCTGCTCTTTCCCACCCCCAAATCCTTTCTTCTATCTCTACCTCTACACGCTCCTGTCTTTCTTTCTCCATAATGCTTTCCTTTTCCACAGCCCCAGGATTGGGTAAGTATTAACTCCTTTGTTTTATGTTCTTCTTTTTGTTGACGTTTTGTCTTTTTTGATAGCGATAGTCCAAGTCTTGGCTTTCAGTGTTAGCCCCATCTGTAACATTAAATAGTGAGGCTCAATCCAATATGCATAAATGTTAATATGAGTAGTGAATAACTTTGTTGGGAGAGCCTCCGTAATTAATATCTCATAACTTTCATCCATTCTTTATCTTGCTGTATCTGCACACCTATATAACTCTTTCACACAGTTTAGATGTCAAAAAATAGATTTTTTTTAAATGAAAGCATATAAAGTTTTCATAATTTCAGCTCTTATTCATTTTATTTCCAGTCTCCCACTAGAGCAAATTTTTCTTTGGAGATGTTATGGATGTAATAGTTGTGAATTAGCAATGCCTTTACTCATGTGCTCTTCTATGAGTAAATGTTGATGCAGGTTGCTTTTTGTGACTTTTTGTCAGGGTTGCTAGGCAGAGGGATGAGGGGGAGTTTGAAAGCAAGCAAGAAGGGAGGGGTAAAATGTTATCTTTGACTTGATCCCTTGCACTATATCCCTATCGTTATATATATCTCCTCACGTGGTGTCATACGAATCGCCCCATGACCACCAAACCTACCTACAACAACTACAACACTGCTCATCTTCGACGCCGTGGCTACGGCTGTCCCCCTCCACTCTCCCCGCTCCACCCACCTCCCCTCCTCCCTCTGCGGTCGTGGCGTGACCTCTGACCTGTGACCCTGGCCGGGGCCGAAGCAGCGGAGTGACAGCGGGACGAGGGCACTGTGTGTGAGGGACGACGAGGAGGGTCACCTGATCTGTCGGAGTGGCGACGTCCTGCAAGAGAGATGTACACACTGCCACTACTACTACTCCTCTACTCCTATATCGTAACCTTTCTCCCTATCAGTACCAGCACACAGCAGACACACACAGGGGAGGGCAGGAGGTCATGATCAATCATGATGTTGGTGGTGACGATGATGCTGTCATAGAATGGTCTCCCCTTTTGCCGGAACAGGCAAGGGGGAAGGCATGTCCAACATGTCTTTAGTAGCTCCTTTATTTATTCTTTTCAGTGGGGTTGGGCTGTTTGTGTTGCTGTGTAGAAGAATTATGATCCTTTTTAATTCCTGACTGCCAGGTTCCCAGATTTAGCTTTTCCACGTCTCCATAATGTGCGTTTTATTCTGGTCTTGTTGCAGCCTTTGGCTACATCAAGATTCACGTTGCGCCTATGCTGTCAATCATTTAGATTTAAGGATACGTTCGTAATATTTCCATAGTCACTGTGCGTGTCATTTTTCATAGAATATACTGTAATTTTTAGCTTTTGAATTGGCTCAAAGCAGTCCCATAGTTTTAAAATCGTTTAGTGAAATTATTTTTATCTAATAAAAGCCGCTTATTTTTTTAAATAGAAATGTACACTATTTTTGTTGCTGGAAAAACGTGCCGTTTTTTCAGATCATGTTTACTTTATTCCTTTCAAGTGTGTGCATATTGCCACTTGTCAGATTGTTTAGGTTAACCCAAATAGATAGTCACAGTTTTGGTTAAAAATTTGATTTTAGGAAGCTTGTTTAGGATGGCTCTTTAAATACGCTGTCTAATTGTTCTCTTTACATCTCCCCTCCCTTTTTTCTACGTATTTTTCCCTCTATTTGTCTCTTAGATGAGATTGTCAGCACTTTGGGCGAGGGCACCTTTGGGAGGGTGATGCAATGTATTGATCATCGCAGGTGAGCATCATCACTTGGCAACCAATCAGTTGCTTTTTTACAAAACCAGCATGGTGTGAACTTCAAATGATAAAGTGTTGCTTGGCTGTTAAAATGTCTGTCTAGTTGTTAGCCTGCGAAATATCTGTTCTTTGGGCCAGAAATGCAGTGTGTGATTATTACAGGCAGCAAGAAAAGTATGCACTTATAGGCTTATTTTTCCTTTAAGAAAATATTCAGCAAAACAAGGGCCATTCCATTTCTTGCCAGTGCTTTTATTGCTCTATAATGATTTTATTTGTGTCGCACTACAACAAACAAGAAATTTATTCACTATAGTCCCATCAATGTAGGGTAGTTCTTTTCTACTACTTGTAGAAGATTGAAAACATGTATGCGGTTAGAAAGCTAACTGACAGATGTGAAAACTGCAATGTTTGAATTAATGTTCTTCTACTTGACTAAGGGGTGGAGCACACGTCGCACTGAAGATCATCAAAAATGTGGAGAAATACAAAGAGGCTGCCAGGCTGGAGATCAACGTACTGGAAAGAATCAATGAGAAAGATCCTGAGAATAAGAAGTGAGTTTGGATCAGAATCTTTACGAAATTAACATTTAACAAAAATTTAGCATGTTTTGAGCAATTGTATATGCAGTACTTGAATTTTCTAGATGCAAACGTACCTTGAGGTATACCGAAGACCACTGTATTGATAACTTGTTTACTAAATGTTGTATTCTCTTCTCTGTTTCTCGATTCTTAGTCTGTGTGTCCAGATGTTTGACTGGTTCGACTATCATGGCCATATGTGTATAAGTTTTGAGCGGTTGGCTCTTAGCACTTTTGATTTCCTCAAAGAAAACAATTACCTGCCCTACTCCATCAGTCAAGTGCGTCATATGGCCTACCAGATCTGTGTAGCTGTCAAGTGTAAGTAAACACTTTTTCAAAAAGTTAATTGAAGTTGGACTCCGTTTGCCATGTATTAAAGAGCCAGTCCTACTTATAGTATTTATGAATATGCTGATTTGTTCTGTTTCTCCTTATTTGCAGTTTTGCATGAAAACAAATTGACCCACACAGACCTGAAACCAGAAAACATTCTGTTTGTCAACTCTGACTTCACAATCACATACAATGTGGAGAAGGTAATGAAAGAGTTTGTCCATGTTTTTGTGTGTGTTAATATTCTAGCATGAGCTGTTGAAAAACCCATTAGTTGACCACTAATATAGATTAAAAGAAAAAATGAAGGAAATGCATGATAATTGACGCCCCCATCTTTCTCTCTGTGGTAGAAGCGAGATGAGCGTACTGTGAAGAACACGGCGGTGAGGATGGTGGATTTTGGCAGCGCTACATTTGACCACGAGCACCACAGCACCATTGTTTCTACCAGGCACTACAGAGCACCTGAAGTTATTCTAGGTAAGGACGGTCATGCCAGGTGACTGACCAAACGGCATGTTTAAGCAGTAAAATATTCTGAACGTAAATTTGAACTAAAAGCTGTTGATATTAGCATGAAATGTGACTATTTAAGTCACAGGACACGAATCAGTTAATCGCTGCAGCAACACAGATTAGCTTCTTCCTTTCCACCACAAAGAATTTAATTAGAGCCAGCTAGAGACCACAGTGACTTCATTCAACAGACTGCAGGGAATTGTTCAACATAAGACTGGTTGCTATGAAAGCTTGTACCCAACCTTAATGTTATGAAATATTATGTTATAGAAATATGTTGCTTTGCTATAAATATAAATGAGTTAGTGGGCACTCTTGTATGTACACTATCTATAAAAATATTGGGATCGGTAAGATATTAAAATGTTTTTGAAAGTCTCCTATGCTCTCCAAGGCTGCGTTAATTATTCATATTGTAAAAATATTACAATTTAAATGTTTTAATATATTTTAAAATGTACGTTATTTCTGTAATTGCAGAGCTGAGTTTTCAGCATCATTATTCCAGTCTTTTGTAGGGCCCTATGAAATCCGTTATATTTTTTCCCCAAATTCCGGTAAATTTATTTTTAAATTCTGTTTTTTCCGTTGTAATTTTTCTGGACTAATTTTTAATGGTCAAATAAAATTTTATTAATCAAAAAGCATGTCTAATTAATTAGAATCATGAAACTTATGCAATTTAATTTATTAAAAGTGTAACAAAAATTACATGTTTAGGGCTGTATAAAATGTTTTTTTTTTTTTTTTTTTTTTTTTTAGTAAATCCCATTAATATTAAAATATTTTGATTATTTCTTTAAAAAAATAAAGTTTTATTATTTTTCAACAGTAGTAGTAGTATTACATTCTACAAAATAATAATGTAATAGCCTATTTCTGGCACAAAGTTAAACCGGTTGCCGTGAATACCTTTAAAGTTGAATGAATGAATGATGTATTTATATAGCAGTTTGTGTATTGCTGTACACCCAAAGCGCTTTACAATCATGTAGTGGTCTCTCCTCAACCACCACCAGTGTGCAGCATCCACTTGGATGATGCGACGGCAGCCACACTACAACGGCGCCAGTACACTCACCACACACCAGCTACAGGTGGAGAGGAGAGAGAGTCATACAGGCAATCAAGTGGATGGGGATTACTAGGAGGCCATGATTGATAAGGGCCAGTAGAGGGAATTTGGCCAGGACACCGGGGTTACACCCCTACTCTTTACGAGAAGTGCCATGGGATTTTTAATGACCACAGAGAGTCAGGACCTCGGTTTAACGGCTCATCCGAAAGACGGATTCTGTTCTGTGTGTATATGATTTGACGCTAGTTTTACCGAAATGAAATAGTAAAATGCTCGTGAAGTTACACTCAGATCAGCTTTGGAGATATTGTTAATGTATTTGTCTTCATTGAGACGGCAGATGCTGAAATGACCGCGAGCGCCACGCGTGTTGTGTATGTAACGTTAGTAAACAAAACCGCATGTCTGCTCCATTCATACAGAGACGGGCAGAACATGCAGGATTCATATTTAAATCGACTTTTGCAGTTTAATATTTACAGATACTAGTCCATATCACTATTTGAATTGTGTAATGACCTCTTTTGATTAATTCATCCAAACTTTGACAAATTCCGTGACATTCCGCGTTAAACTGTAAATTCCGTTTTTATGACCGGATTCTGTCTGCGTTTTCTGCATCGCATAAATCATAGCGCCCTACTTTTGTGTCACAATATCCTTCAGAAATCATTCTGATTTGCTGCTGATTTGTTGCTCAAGAAACATTTATTCTTATAAATGTTAAAAGCAGTTGTGCTGCTTTAATAGTTTTTTTTATTGGAAACATAATACTTTTTTTTTTTTCAGAGTTTTCTGAATAGAAAGTTTTTATTTGTATTTATTTGAAATAGAAATCTTTTATGACAAATGTCTTTACTGTCACGTTTGATTAATGTGTCTTTGCTGAATAAAAATATTCATTAAAATTGCTGACCTCAAACATTTTGAAAGTAATGCACCTACACTCCTTGCAGAGATTCATAATTGATCATTCATAACAGGCATGATAAACATATCTAGGCTATAGAAAGCTTTAAATTACTACTTAACGAAATAAAACAAATCGAAGACAAATACTCTATAATCATAATCCATGCATTTCTCTTTAAAGGCGCGTCTAATGAGGAGACGGTGAGTCAGGATCGGCAACTTCATCGTTGCGACACGAACTCTGAAAACACTAGTTTATTAGTAAATAATTCAAATATCTCATTATTTCCCCCTGACACATTATGGTAATTACCTGCTGGGGCTTTGCGGCAAGCTCTTAGCCTATTGCGTGCGTTTGAACGCAGAACTCCTCAGCTGCGCTGACGGCTCTCTGTTGCGGGACTCTAAACACCGCCGAGTCGCTCTTGATAACCGCGGTAGCACGGTCTCGTGTTTCCACCAGCGTGGCAATTGTTTTTTTTGTTTGTTTTTTTTTCATCACTAATTGATGGATGTCTAAAATATAAAAATGAGAAGCCTAAAACATGAATGAAAAGTGAACCTTTAATAAAGTGGATTTTACTGCACAGAGTTAATAAAGGCTTTAAAATTTTATAAGATTTTAAAAATGTTCATGGCTGAACTAAGGTAAGTTAAGATGTTAAGTTAAGTGTTTATTTGTCAGCATTAAATGTACAGTTACATGAGTATACTTTTCTGGGATTAGGCTACCAGACTGTACATATAAATTTATATGTTCTTTAATAACATAAAACAGTATGTTAAATCCGCTATCATTATTTATGGTGTTGCAGTTATTTTGTTACTCAGTTTCTTATAAGAATAAGGCAGGAGAGGTTTCTGTTAGAGTCTCTACCTATATATATATATATATATATATATATATATATATATATAGCAAATATAAAATGAGCTTCACAGGAAGATTACGAGCTGGTTTATCTTTATCCGGAAGTTCTAAATAGCGCTCCATGCATATGATCAATTGCGATTTATTCACATTTTTGAAACTTTCGACCTTAACAGTTTGCACACTTGCTGCTGACTAAATATAGCTACTGTACACAGTGTCCTGGTTATAAGGTTGTGATGCAGTAACATGATGTCACCATTAGATGACTCCATAACTCAAATGTTATAACAAATAGTTTTTCCTTGCAGAATTGGGCTGGAGTCAGCCGTGTGACGTGTGGAGTATAGGCTGCATTCTCTTTGAGTACTACCTCGGCTTCACTCTCTTCCAGGTACAAAATCTTGCTTTTTCATGCTAACTTTCTGAGTCATAACAGCAGATCTACACAGTCTACCACCCTTGTTTATGTTCACTAAGCAGCTTAAGATCAGAGAGACTCTGACCAAAGCGTTACAGATGTCCACATAAGCACACAGAATCCAAACACCTGCCATTAACACTTTAACCTCAGATGCGCTCACTAATGCTCTCTCTTTCTCATGCACACACAGATCTCTGTATAGGAACATACAGTATGTGTTGTACCTGTTATTGTGAAACCTGACAAAATACAAAACAAGTCTAAACGTAAGAGTCAAACTATATAATGTTTATTCATGTTAACTTTATTGATAAGGTTTTTTTTTTTTTTTGGCTTCTCAGACTCATGATAATCGGGAGCATTTAGCCATGATGGAGAGAATTTTGGGCCCTGTTCCTTCCCGTATGATTCGTAAGACTAGGTATGTTTTTGATGCTGATTGGGATTTTCTAAAGCCTGTCTTCAAAGTATAGGTTCTATGTCTTTCCTGCTTGCATGCGCAACAGGTTGTGCGACCTAAAATTATTTCTCCACCCCACAGGAAACAGAAATACTTTTATCGTGGACGTCTGGACTGGGACGATAACTCTTCAGCGGGAAGATACGTCAGAGAAAACTGCAAACCTTTACGGGTAAATAAATAACTGACTGTTTTGGGACTTCATATTTAAGACTTATCTTTTGATTTGACTTTTTTTTTTTTTTCTATCAGTGATCTCATATAGTATTCTTTATCTCCCTTCTCTCTCTCAGAGATATCTTCTGTCTGAAGCTGAAGAGCATCACCAGCTGTTCGATCTGATCGAGGCCATGCTGGAGTACGAGCCGACGAAGCGTCTCACTCTGGCTGTGGCCCTGAGACATCCTTTCTTTCAGAGCACCATCAGCACCAATGACCAGAGCGCTGGCAAGAGCTGGGAGGGCAACCGCGACATCAGTCGGTGACAATAACATTCGTCTTCAACCAATGTCTCTGTCTTACGCCAAAAAAACCCTGAGGACTCGCATGCCAAGAGAGATACCATGGAGCTGAACTGACTTTGCATAAAGTTTTCTAGTGCAAGAGAAGTTAAATAAAGCAGAAGTATATGATTTCTTTATCATCTTCCCATAATGTGAGAACAGCTCCGTGTGCAGCGGGAGAATGTGAGGAACTTGGGGCTTCTAGAAGATCCCAGTGAACTGTCATGCTTGTATGTGATTGATTGGACATTTGAAGGGTTTTTGAATAAATACTCCCTTCAAGTTAAGTTCTTCCAGCCAATTGAGGCTAATGATATTTTTGGACGGCCATAAGCAGAGGAACAATTATTTGATGGGGTGGGGAAAGCATTAACGTAACTCTCCATTTCAGAACAGAAGTAACTGAAAAAACAGCATCACTGTTACAATATAGTTATTTATCGGGCAAATCTGTTTTGTGCATTTTAGCCCTTAGCTGGTCATTTTAGATGCATTGCAACACATTGTTTGTATTCAGTTCAACTCAAACCAAGTGACAGAGCAGCAGTGTTCTGGTGATTGTGTCCCTCAGCACACGTTTACAGTATTTATTTAGTGAACCGGACGTCTCATTCTGTGTCTTTGTATGGATTTGACTGTATAATTTGTAAATACAAATAAATATATGTTGTGACTAGAATAAAGGGCCTGTCTGTGTGCTTGCTGTGAATGTGTTTTCACAGCGGCTCTCCAGGCAAAATGTTTTTACAATCACATCGTTCTAGTCATGTTTTTATATTGACTGTATGTGTGCAGATGATATACTCTGCTGAAATTAATTAAAATTTTGGCACTTAATTGGGAGTTAGTGCAGTGCTTTAACTTGAGTTGGATGCTATGAAACTCTTCTGCACTTTATCTTCCTTTGACTTTACAACTCAATGATAGAAATCATAGAATTTGCCGCTTTCTGTGGACTTCAATAAGCATATCCCTTAGGAAACGTTTAAAGCTCCGAGTATTAAATCTTAATGTGTTTTTCCATGCAGTCTTAATATTTATCTCCAATGGATACTAGGCGTGCATTTAAAGGAATAGTTTATCCAAAAACTAAAATGCAGTTTTTTGTTTTTTTTTACGGGAACAGATCTGGGGAAATTTAGCATCACATCACTTGCTTACCAATGGATCTTCTGCAGTGAATGGGTGCCGTCAGAATGAGAGTTCAAACAGCTGATAAAAAATATTGCAATATTCCACATGACTCCATCAGTTAATGAGGTGAAAAGATGTGTGTTTGAAACTGTCATCTTGTCTGAATTAGTAGATAACTATGAACAGACCAAGAACAATTTACAAAAACAATTCTGTACAAATATGTTGGTGGGCTTAGATGTGAGAGGACAACAGGGAATTTACTTTTTCACTGAGGAAGCTTTGTTATGGTTTAAGGATTTGTATTTTGCCCAGAAAGTTAAAGGGGTAGTTCACCCAAAAATGAAAATTTGATGTCAATTAGACTGCAACGGTTTGAGTTAAAAATCTTTGTGTTCCACTGAAGAAACAAAGTCACCTACATCTTGGATGCCCTGGGGGTAAGCAGATAAACCTCAAATTTTCATTTTTGGGTGACCTTTATCTATAAAACACCTTGATGGATTTCCCTTCACAAAATGGTAACTGATGGATTTGAGGGGTTTTAATTACTTGTGGATTATTGTGATGTTTTTATCAGCTATTTGGACTCTCATTCTGACGGCACCCATTCACTGCAGAGGATCCATTGGTGAGCAAGAGATGTAATGCTGAATTTCTGCAAATCTGTTCCTGTGAATAAGCTACTTTAACTCCTCTACATCTCGGATGGCCTGAGGGTGAGTACATTTTCAGCAAATGTTCATCATTCCTTAAAACTAGTATTCCAAAAATATGTAAATGTATAAAACAGAAAAACATAAGATATGATGAAAGAGATTCCAGAGATTTATTTATTTAATTATTCTAGCCGCCTTTTCCTTATTCATTGCCAAAAGATTTAAAGAGCACAGCTTAGTGTGTAGACAAGCAGAGTAAAGCTCTTCTACAAGCACCTTTTCTCTGAACAGCCACCCAGCTTTATTTAGAAAGCATCACTCTAGCAGACGTAATCTACTACAGTCATTTAGTCGTTCCAGACCTACTGTCAAGTGAGAAACAGACTAAAACAACATACCCAACACAAAACCTAAATATAGTATTTGCTAAAGAGTGCAAAAAATTGAACCTAACCACAATTCCACCTAATGAACAGCAACAATAATGTTCACAATTCACATATAATTTTTCATAATCTACCAAAGTCATTTAGTCATTCCAGACCTACTGTCAAGTGAGAAACAGAGACTAAAACAACATACCCAACATACAACCTACAGTATTTTCCAAAGAGTGCAAAAAAGTGAATTTAACCACAATTCCACCTAAATGAATAGCAACAATAATGTTCACATGTAAGTTTTCATGGATACAATTTGTGCGGCAAGTGTTCATACTAGAATCTCTAATCTCTATGGCTCACTAAAATGTATTAGAAAATAATATAATATGAATATTTTAGAAAAATGTTGTATTCTCAAATTGTGAATGAACTAGAAACAGCTTGTTTGAGGCTGAATAGTGTAACAGCTGTTGACTTTTCTTCACGCTGACTTCATTCACGTTCATCTCATGTTGTCTGTAAAACTCCTCAATCTGTTTTCCCTCCTACCTTCCCATCTGTTGGGAGGAAAGATCTTACCCTTAATCTGTTAAGATCAATAATCATACAACAGGTATTTCTCTTCAACTGTTGAAGTTGCTGCAAGTTTAAAGAAAATAGTTGGTCACCATACTAAAATATTGATTTTTACACATACTTGTGATTAAACCGATATTAGCAGCATCATGTCAGTGGTTTCTGACTGTGAAACTCCCCCCATCACTAATGTGATTATAATCAATTACGTCATTTGGGAATTAGCTGGGACAGATGCAGGGAGGGAGCTGGCTTTAAAAACATGGAGCTGCTGGAAAGCTAGCAGACAGTGCCTGAGTTTGGACGGCAGGTTCCTCGGATCAAATTATGTGCATCTGAAGACTTTCAACAAATATAAGGTATGTCAGACGCTTTTCTGTTATTATGATGTTAATTTAAGATTGTTATTTTATTATATCTACTATACTTACAATACACAACTAAATAAGTGCATTTTTATGAGTGATTATCAAATGTAATGATATTTTATTATTATTTTAGTTCAATTGTCTATATTACTCAATAGGCTATTATTTATTGTATTAACTGTTTATAAATTAAGTGCATTCGACATGCATTTATTTATTTGTACATTGTAAGTAATATTTATATGTAATTAGCATTTTTGCAGAATACAATCTCTCCTTGTCACTTGCTCACCAAAGCTGTATTTATTATTGAACACAATAAAAATAATTTTTGAATATACAGTAAATTCAAAATTCCAGTTTTTTATTTTAATATGTTTAAAATGTAATCTTCATATAGACTATGGAAGATAGCCTACATATAGGTTACAGATAGGCTACATAGAACATATAAAAGTTTATTTTTTTAATTTTGCAGTGTCGTTTACTATAATTTGATTGGTGTATCTGATTTTTTTTTAGGTTTTAACGCTGCCTGTGCTTACATTTATTTATTTGGCTGGGGCGTCTGAAACTGGAGAAGTTGGAGCACACTTCCTTTAATATCTTGAAACTTCAGTATCACTTTGTTTGAGAAAGACTCAAGTTCATTAAGACACGCTAAAGGAGAGATGGATGCCGTTGTGAAGAAATCCCTGGGTGCCCCCTTCCGACAGCTGACCAGCTGCCTGACGGGGGATAAGGATGGATTTAGCCGGAAAGGCAAAACCGTCCGCAGGAAGAGCGCGCCATGCTGCTACAGTCAGACAGCACACGACTCATCCTGGTTGAGGAATTATCAAACGGAGCTGCACAGGGAAAGGTACAAAAACATGCTTATAAAATGAATAGACACTTATTAGCTGATCTTTATGGCTTGATTTATAATGCAGTTGTTTGTATTTTGTCTGAGCAGGAAACTGAGGCAAGTCAAATTTGCGCAAAAGACCGCAGAAAGAACCGCAATGAGGGCACATTACAGAAGCCCACACCGCTTTACAAAGGTACTTTTGTGATGTTTTTCGTCACTTAGAAATTATATTTGCTGAAACAACAAAATACAGTGGTTACATTTTTCAGGCACCTGTGCCGAGGGCAAACATAAAAAGCAAGACCCCCACCAAAAGTGACAACTGTCTTTTTGGTGCCTTCCAAGGACTCAGCCTCAATATGAATGGAGCACAAACCTCCATAACAACACCATCAAATGCAGATCCGTGCAAAATCATGTGACCACAGAGAAGAAAACCAATAAAGATTATCTACATTTGTTCATTTTGCAGATAATTTTACCTGAATTTTGCAACATTTTTCAAGTTATGAACACAGTAATCAAAATTGTGTTTGTCAAACAGGCCCTGAAGCTGTATTTATGTAAGACAATTCAATTAGTGGGTACACAGTACAACATTGTAGTACATGAGCCAGCACATTTGGCCGTGTTCCCCACCTCTTTGTAGAAAGCCTGTGTACAGCAAAGGCCGTGTCTTTAATTATTTCCTCTTGTTTGCCAAAGGTAAAGCATCTCACTTATGCTCAGACTCAGGAACACGATACACTACACTTTACAGGATTGACAGTCGTCGAAACAAGATACTGTATGTTGGAGTCACTGAATTTACTGAAGCCCTGATGTGAGCAACAATAGGCCACTGCACAACACGGTGCAAGAATAAACAGCACTGGGGCTAGTTGTCACACCTTTTATGTTATATTGTTGTATAGCCTGATACCTTCAAGTCTTGGCTACAAAAAACTTTTCCACCATTTTTACCCAAGATGTCAGGTACAGCTCATTTACCACGATTTGTCCTTAACCCATATCATCACACATAATCACACCGTATGGGGTAAGTTGTCACAATTGGAACCTGACACTGATTTGAGAAAATACCTCTTTGAAATGTGAAATCTTATATATAAATAGGCATGCTTTAGCTTTCAGCAAATTGTAAACAGTAAAACAATTAATGAAACTTCAAGAGTGGAAAAGTTAACATCCAAACAATATCCAACCATTGTTAGGGGTAAAAGACCTTACAATTAATTAATGTAGCTATGCCTGGTTTCACAGACGGGGCTTATAGACTAAGCCAGGATTAGGCCAAACAACTAACAAAAGTTATTCAAATTAAATTTGCAGGACAGAATACGCAAAAATATTTAGGAAACTAAACAAAACCACTAATGAAAATGCAAAACCTTTAAAAAATACTTACAAAAAGTACAATATATTTGAAAGAAATACATAAATCAATAAATTTTAAATAAAATACAAAATGTGTATTATAAATACATTCATATAGCCTATACTACATTTTTAAATAAAATTATTTATAATAATATTATTATAACATTTTTTAATAATATAATATAAACAATCTTGTTTATATTATATATTTTAAATAAATAGCCTAAATAAAATTTTTATATTTTAAATAAATACATAAATACATACTAAACTACGTTATTAAATTAATTTAGGCAACTGCTAGAATACGCTTTTTTTTTAAACAAACAAATAAATACTAAATTTTAAAAATAATTTGCATACAGTGTATTTCTGCACACATGCCGAATGTGTTTCTAAAGCTCACAGCAGCCTCAGGTAAATACACCTGTTGTGAGCCTCGAGCGTATTCCGTGTCCTCTAGCACAGGTTGGCCCCGCCCATGTGTGACGCTCTCTCCCCTACCTGTTCATCCCGACAGCTTGTTGAACAGATAAGACGCAGGTGTCAGCAGAGAGGGAGATAAAGACAGCGCCTGCCATCAAGAAGCCGATTACTATCTGCGGGTTTCATCCCGTTCTTTATGTTATAACTGACGCGTGATTTGACGACGAGACACCTCGCGCTTATTCTGAGGAGAAGTTGTCCTGCGCGCGAGATGGTAAATGTGTGGAAAGTGGATACCGGAGAATAATATTGACAATAAACGCACTTGTTCCCAGAGGAGCTTTCCAAGGGCGGATGAATTACGCAGAGAGGAAGTTTTGGGAGTCCGTTTGTACAGTAAATACAGTAAATGGACATATTTGGGCTTTTTAAAAATGCTAGTTGAGGCCTAATGCTTTGTGTTCATACTCAAGAAAGAGTTTATAAAGAGGGTTAAGTTTGCATTATGAGTATTTAAAGACAAATCAACAAATACATTCATCTTAAAGAAGTGTTAAAATCATATGTAGACCAATTTGTATTGCAAACCTGAGGTTTTTGTATATAAACCTTGGTTTCCAAATACAAAAGGATTCTGGATTTGGAAAGCATCATGTCCTCATTCTCTTCTTGAGACTCCATCTGCCAATCTAGTCATCAACCTGAACCTGCATTAACATCAGATCTGAATTATGGATGGTGATGGACCGCCTCCGGCTTCAAATGGTGACTCGAAGCTCCGCTCCAGAGGAGGCTTCTCCTTAACCAACTGGCGTTCCTCTTCGAGGACTTTACTGCAAGGAGAGCGAGCAGGAGAGGACGTGAGCCGAAGGCTGCTGTCTGTTGTGAACCACCAGGAACGCACAGACTCACAGAGTCCCACCTCAAAATCCCTTGAGGTGACCGCAGGGTTAGATGGCACAACAGCAACCACCACTGTGACCACTTCCACCCCGCCTTGCCTCGACAAAGCCATGGCAGAGTCAACAGGGCCTGCAGGAGCCCTTCAGCCATCCGAATCAGAGGAAAGGGTCTTCGCTGACCAGTCCACATTTCTCCAGAGACAGTTCAGCTCCATGCTGCAGCCAGGGGTCAACAAGTTCTCGCTGCGAATGTTTGGGAGTGCGAAGGGTATTGCAGCCGAGCAGGAACGGGTCAAGTCATTTGGGGCTTGGATTATACATCCATATAGTGACTTCAGGTGAGTGATGCAGGGGAAAGGGAAAATATGACTTGGCAGAACTTCAGATAAGGGTAGTATTGTTGTGAATGCCACAGCAGACTCTAAAAATTAGTTTTTATCAAGTAAATAACCTAATTTACTTGATTACAGTATATGGTCATTTTCTAGGAACAAAATTGATGCTGTTTTTAATACGCTGAATTTTTAAGTCAAACCAACAATAAAAGCAAAGGAGTCATTTTTGAATTTGTTCAGGTCAAGTAGGCTACTGAAAAATATGGGTTTGTGGCTCTGACCCGTTTGCCCTCTCCCCAGCATGCATGGGGCGTGCATATATGTTTGCTATATAGTTTTAATTGCACAGCTGCTGTTTATTTTGCTGTTAATTTTTGTAGCTTGTTATCTTGTGATGTCAGGATGAGTTTGTTAAAATTATCAGTTGATTGTTACCCTGTCTTATTTTGTCAATCATCTGTTGGAGGTGCCGTGTGGCATTTTAAGATAATTAATTTTATAGTTTTTTTTTGCCTTATCCATGTTACACTTTGTTCTTCCACTATTATTTTAGAACAATTAATATACTATTTTAGTATTTAATAATATTTGGATTTAATTTTCTTATATATACATACACACACACACACACACACACACAGTATGTGTACATTTTTAGTCAGTTTGTTATTTTTTGTAAATTTTCATTCGTTTTTTTATGTCAAATGTCTATTTAGTTTTTAGTTTTAGTAATCTAAAATGGAAATTAGTTAGTAATTTAAAATAATTCTATTTTTATATCTTTATATCTTTCTTTTTAAATTTCCTTTAAGTTAAAGTAATGTTTTAATGTTTTTTTAGTGTTAGTTTCAGTTAACAATAACAATACTGCTCCATGTACATTGAAAACATAAATTGAAGCGCATAATTGTGAATATTTTAAATGTAAATATAGGGAATTATTTGCATGGAACGTTTTATGAACTTGCAGTGCATGTTTTAATGAACCTAAACTGGTAATCGTTACAATGATGGCAGACTTTAAGTCATCAACTTGACATGACATTCAGCTAAAACATTTACTTTGTATATACGTAAATAAGCACTAAAGCACTAAACTAAACAAGGCCATCAAATTGTCATTTTGAGTGCTCAAAATGTTTTTATTTATTTTTACGTATAGAGTGTAGAGTATTTACTGAATTTAACCTGTAAACAATTATTAGTGGTGCTTCACTATTAGGCTTGCTCATACTTGGGGTGAAGAGTAAGTGTTATGTTTATAACTCAGATTGTGTAACATGTTGATTGCACTCATCACACTTAAGATTTTTACCTGATAAACAATAAAACTGGTGAAAAATCCATACATTTGCATTAAAGGAGGCACCTGGTAGCAGAATTTTATAAAAACTTAAGGATGGGCCTAGCATTATGAGAGCGACTTATTAAAAAAATTCAAGTACCCCCTTTCTTCAGTGTAAAAATATGAATAAAAATAAGTTTATCTAGTGACTGAAATAAAACACCTTGCAATTAAAGGTCACTTTTACAAATTGCTATCAATAATCATACAATGTCAACAAGCACTTACGCCACAAATCAGGTCCTTAAAGCACAAACCTTTAATCACCACAGTAAAGCACAATGCAGTACAGGTCAGTTACAGCGCTTTCCCTTATAGAGTTACCATTAACTGGAAAGGGTATCAGCGTTCGTGGGTGGGCTGGAAGGACGCACTTGGTTACAGAGTGTCAGGTTGATGCTCTTTGTCTGAAACGCGTACACCGAGAAAGCAGCAGAATGTAAAGGGGATAAACGGTTTGCGTTTTTAGAAAGCACGACATGATGGGTAATAGGAACTCGATCTCCAAGCATGTTTCAAAACCAACATTTTTCAATCTCGAATTAATCTCAGGCAATAGAATCACCAGTTACATGTCTTATTTTACCATAATTTGTGCCATAGTCGTCGTTTTAGATACAGTAAAACAAGCCCATCAGCCAGTTACTGTTACTGTTTTATCAACACCGATCAATTATTTTTTTTTTTACCGATTCTTACATTTCCTGGCCCGGCTGCTGGTAACACTGTTGTTAATTACTTTACTTTAACTCCAGATAATATTCAACACTCTTTTTAAAACTTAAATATCTATGAATATATTTTTTAACAGGGGAAAATATGATGGTAACAGTGAAAAGAGCATTTCTGTATCACAGATATTTTTTAAATATGTCTATTTACTTTGTAATAAATGTCATTTCAGTTTTAGTAACTGTTTAGTTAAAACCAAGTTAAAACCAGTTTAGTTAAAACCAAATAAAAATATATAAATGTTGCATTGGCTACTAATTTAAAGAACATAAAACGATAAAATTTTCATTTAACAGATTTTTTTAAAATCTATTTTTAGTTTTAGTTAATAACAGTACTGTGCAGTGTACTGTTTGTTTCTCATAAAAAACATAATGAAGCATATAATGGAGAATAATTTAAACGTAGTAAATGTAGATAATCATATGCAAAGAAATTATTATAACATTAATTATTGTTATAACAATTATTATAACTTCTACTTTGACATTTTTTAACAGGACAAAATATAAAAATATGAGGAAGATAAAAAGGTCATCAACTTGAATCACCACTGATACATTTTATTTAGCATGAGTGGTCATCTGATATGAGTATGAGTGTGACTTATGTGAGTAAGATGGTTAAAATTCAATTTAATTATTCATTCACTGAAAGAAAAAATAATATATATTTGTTAATCCATTCACAAGGCTGTCAGTAGATTTTACCCGCAGATTCCCTTGTAAAAAAATAAATATTTAAAATACATTTATTTCATTCTAAGAATAGTTCAACATCTTTACTGACATTTATACAATTACACAATTATAATTAAACTTTATTTGGAGTGCTACGTTTGTAAAATGTGTTTTAATATCACTATTGATGAGGATTGTATGATCTTTGAATATCGGTCTCAAAATGCAAGATGTGTACCTGAAGTATACTTGCAATAGTTCCACTTTAGCACAATCAAATATACTTCAGAATATCTTTAGCTGGACATCAGCACTACTTCTGCACGATAAAGTGCATTAAGTACAAAATTAGTTAAGTCCAATTTAGCAGACTTTAAGTATACCAGTTAAATGTTTTCTTAAGTACATGAATACAAATAGGTATTTGTAGCATACTTAATGTATTTCAAATATATTGTAGTATATTTATTTTTCACTAGGATTGTCACTACGGTTGGGACAAGAAATATCATAGAGTTCGTAACTTTTGATAAAATCTGCGGTGTCTTAAAGGGGTCATCGGATGCAAAATTCACTTTACAAGTTGTTTGAACAAAAATGTGTATTGGAAGTGTGTGTACACATCCATCCATCCTATGATAAAAATCCACCCAGTGTTTTTTTTTTAAATTCCCCTTTCTCAAATCAGGCTGTTCTGAGATTCCTGTCAGAATTACGTAGTTCTGTACAGACCGCTCCCACGATAGTTGATTGACAAGCCGTCTTACCTTAGACCCGCCCCGAGTGAAATGAGAGCTGTCCGCCTCCGGTGCAGGGGAAGACAAGATGTCTCCAATTAAGCAATTGAGGCGTTCTGTTGTTGGATGTAATATTGAATATAGCAGTCGTCATTTACTCCGGACATTTGAGCCGCTGAAGATGCAGAGGATTAACGTTATTTTCGCTTTGAAGGGAATGCGCCGATCCCCGATCTACATAAGTGTATCTATGCTCGCCGGAATCATTCGTGATCCAGCTTCATCAACAGAAGAAGTGAGTATAAGGGTTTTTATGAATCTTTGCAAATCGCCTTTCCTAATAATGTGCTGGTTAGCCAGTTTCACGGCTGAAGTTTAGTATGCTCCATAGATATATATATATATATATATCTAGATGCCTCATTATCGACTGTTTCTATGGGCCGCGATACATAAGCCAAGCCATCCGCCATTTTTGGAACGGTCTGCGAATATTTGAGTGCATTGACTGTGTGCGTCTACAACAGCTTGTATATCTTTGAATATTCATTGATTATTATGGTGAATGCGAGATGGCTGATGCGTCAAGGTATCTGGAGCGGTCGAATAGGGTATGCACACATCTATGGTCTGCTCGTCACTCCACAGAAGAGAGGGGCGGAGTCAGCAGAGCTTACTAGGATTTAAAGAAACATGGACTAGATCAGCGTACTGAAAACAGAGCTGATTTTGACAGGGTAAAGAAGGTGTTTTTTACACTACCATTGAGAAATTTTAACCATAGTATGTTACAGACCTTTCATTAAGACCCTAAAGAATCATATCAACTTGTGTAAAATGGGCATCCGATGACCCCTTTAAAGTGCTCAAACCTACCTAGAGCTCAGGTCAGTCGTTGTCCTCACTGGAATTGTCTGATACTGATAATACGTCCTCCATTTTATTCACTGTTGCTTTTATTCTTACATCAAATGCCAACCATACAATATATATCATATTTAAGAAAGTGTATTCAAGATACACATTCATTCCAGGTGACTGACGCTGCTTTGGAAAATATGACCACAGATGGAAACTTCAAACCACCAAGCACATGTACGGTAGTGCGTAAAAGGCTGCATATCCAGTTTAAACAGTCGCATACTGTACAGTACGTTTACCACTCTCCATTACCACTTTCGTAATTAACATGGAGAGGAATGTTTTGCGACACGTGTAATTGGCGTAATTAACCTGTTCACTCAA
Organism: Barbus barbus; assembly: GCF_936440315.1. Taxonomy (NCBI): domain Eukaryota; kingdom Metazoa; phylum Chordata; class Actinopteri; order Cypriniformes; family Cyprinidae; genus Barbus; species Barbus barbus. The sequence goes on along the minus strand of NC_136755.1, from coordinate 22,791,515 downwards.
GGTCGTAGATACTTATTGATGCTTATGAATGTGCTTGAACTTTTGAATCAAACTTTGTTAATTATGGATTCATTTGTAATAGATTACCAGGTGTGCTTTACAGGGTCACATATGTTTCTCAGAAAATCTTTTATTTATCGGCAAACGTCTGGGGCTTGAATTTATTTCCACGAAACACGTGATGTCGCCATAGGTAGATGCCTTATTAAGTTACAGGGACAGTCACCCTATAGCACCCTGAAAGACTGGTTTAAATCGCTGACCTTTTGGTTATCAGCCTGGATCTTTAAACCACAAGGAAATACTGCACTGAATTTTTCTCCACATTTATTGTAACCTATATGTTGTTTAGTTTAGAGGCAACATTAGCTACTAAAAAGCATTAAAATTCATACATAAATGCATTTAAGTTAAAATTATTAATGCTTGGATGTTTGGATTACGGATGAATGATACATTGCTAATTGACTGATATTAATGTAACATTTTTATATTTAGTATTCCCATATATACATACACCTATACATATATACAGTGGGGCAAATAAGTATTTGATGCACTGCTGATTTTTCAAGTTTTCCCACTTACAAAGAGTGGAGAGATCTGTAATTTTCATCGTAGGTACACCTCAACTGTGAGAGACAGAATGTAAAAAAAAATCCAGAAAATCACATTGTATGATTTTTAAATAATTAACTTCCATTTTATTGCATGAAATAAGTATTTGATCACCTACCGACCAGCAAGAATTCTGGCTCTCACAGACCTGTTAGTTTGTCTTTAAGAAGCCCTGCTATCCTCCACTCATTACCTGTATTAATTGCACCTGTTTGAACTCGTTACCTGTATAAAAGACACCTGTTCACACACTCAGTCAATCAGACTCCAACAGGCTTGTTTGAGATGCGCCTTGCCTCGCCTGTAATTTAGTCGAGAGTAGGCGGCTGCAGTGAGGGGAGGAGTGAAAAAAGTGCAGGCAAGCTGGACACTTCCTGAATCTCGTTGTGTTGTTGGACTGCAAACGTCAGCAATGGAAGAGATCGCGTTCGTGTTCTTTATCGCACTTTGTGGATGCCTTTTATAATCAAAGCCATAATGAGAAATGAGGAGCACACAGATGCTGCACTAAATTTACACTGTTATCCCTAATTATGGGTTAAACATTTCAGAGTGAGATATGGCACAGCTGATTTACCTAATTATGTCTATCCTACTTAAGGGACAGTTTACCCCCCCCCCCCCCCCCCCCCCCCCCCCAAAAAAAATCTTTGGGTGAACTATCCCTTTTTTTACATTAAACATATTCCATATAAACATATTACACGATTCATGTTTAATGATTAGGAAAAGTGTGTACAGTAAATTATTATTAAAAATTAATATGAAACAAAAACACATTTTAAATTAAGAAATTAGCATGCAGGTGTGGGCTTTGTTTACTGCACTCCTGAAATAAGACATACCCAGATAAAGATCTCAGATAAAAACACACAAACATGAGGCCTAATTGCAAAACCGTCACATTAGATGTAGCCTATGCATGCATGTATTGATGGATTGACTCATTTATTTAATGGAATAATGTTGTACAAAAATGTAAATGTACAAAATTAACACCAGCATACAATACATAAAGAGAAAATTACAACAAACAGGACTTCAAACCAAGAAAATAAAAATAAAAGGGTAAATAAATAAAGCACATGTCCTAATTACTAATAAATTACTATAGAAAAAGTAAATAGTATTAGGCTATAGCTAATGGACTATCAGCTGACATTCGCAGCCAATGAGCATTAAGCTGTGTCGTCAGCAAGTCGTTTCCCATGATGCTTTTGATCAGCGCAGTTGGTGGAGAGCAACTGCGCTCGACTGCAGAATCCGACACATGCGCCTTGCGCTCGCGAGAGATTTTTGACATACGTCAGCATGACATCAGAGCAAGGCGGACCGCACTCGGACACATTTCTAACCGGCATTCATCTCGCGCTGATCACCGGTGATCGGTTCTGCGCAGATTTTGCTCATCTCAAACAAGCCTAACCTCTCCACTATGGGCAAGACCAAAGAGCTGTCTAAAGACACTAGGGACAAAACTGTAGACCTGCACAAGGCTGGGATGGGCTACAGGACAATAGGCAAACAGCTTGATGAGAAGGCAACAACTGTTGGCGCAATTATTAGAAAATGGAAGAAATTCAAGATGACCGTCAATCTCCCTCGGACTGGGGCTCCATGCAAGATCTCGCCTCGTGGAGTATCAATGATCCTGAGAAAGGTGAGGGATCAGCCTAGAACTACACAGGAGGACCTGGTCAATGACCTAAAGAGAGCTGGGACAACTGTCTCAACGGTTACCATTAGTAACACTACACCGTCATGGATTAAAATCCTGCAGCGTTCGCAAAGTCCCCCTGCTCAAGCCAGCACATGTCCAGGCCCGTCTGAAGTTTGCCAAAGACCATCTGGATGATCCAGAGGAGGCATGGGAGAAGGTCATGTGGTCAGATGAGACCAAAATAGAACTTTTTGGTATAAACTCCACTCGCTGTGTTTGGAGGAAGAAGAAGGATGAGTACAATCCCAAGAACACCATCCCAACCGTGAAGCATGGGGGTGGAAACATGCTTTGGGGGTGCTTTTCTGCAAAGGGGACAGGACAACTGCACCGTATTGAGGGCAGGATGGATGGGGCCATGTATCGTGAGATTTTGGGCAACAACCTCCTTCCCTCAGTAAGAGCATTGAAGATGGGTCGTGGCTGGGTCTTCCAGCATGACAATGACCCCAAACACACAGCAAGGGCAACTAAAGAGTGGCTCAACAAGAAGCATTTCAAGGTCCTGGAGTGGCCTAGCCAGTCTCCAGACCTGAACCCAATAGAAAATCTTTGGAGGGAGCTGAAACTCCGTGTTGCCCAGCAACAGCCCCAAAACCTGAAAGATCTGGAGAAGACCTGTATGGAGGAGTGGGCCAAAATTCAATTAAATTCAATTCAAGTTTATTTGTATAGCGTTTTTTACGATACAAATCGTTGCAAAGCAGCTCTACAGGAATTTAAGTTTCTACAATATATTTATATATTGCAGAACCTTAATATGTTTGACTTATGGCAAAATTGGTTAATTCTGTAGTGTAATCTTCTGTATTGGAATCTTCTGTATTGTAATCTACTGTAGTGTAATCTACTGTAGTGTAATCTAATTCTGTAATCCCTGCTGCAGTGTGTGCAAACCTGGTCAAGAAATACAGGAAACATCTGACCTCTGTAATTGTAAACAAATGTTTCTGTACCAAATATTAAGTTATATTTTTCTATTGTATCAAATACTTATTTCATGCAATAAAATGGAAATTAATTATTCAAAAATCATACAATGTGATTTTCTGGATTTAGTTTTTAATATTCTGTCTCTCACAGTTGAGGTGTACCTACGATGAAAATTACAGATCTCTCCATTCTTTGTAAGTGGGAAAACTTGAAAAATCGGCAGTGCATCAAATACTTATTTGCCCCACTGTATATACATATATTAATGTAACATTTTTATATTTAGTATTCATACATATATGAATATAGGATATATATATATATATATATATATATATATATATGCATACATACAGTGCTGCTTGAAAGTTTGTGAACCCTTAAGAATTTTCTATATTTCTGCATAAATACGACCCAAAACATAATAAAATTTTCGCACAAGTCCTGAAAGTAGACAAAGAGAACCCAATCAAACAAATTAGACATAAATATTTTCTTTGTCATTTATTTATTCAGGAAAATGATTCAATATTGCATATCTGTAAGTGGCAAAAGTATATGAATCTCTTGGATTAGCAGTTAATTTAAAGGTGAAATTAGAGTTCATCTGTGCAGAGGTGTTTTCAGTCAGTGCAATGATGGTGGAAATGGGAATTTTCACTGCTCTAGCTCTTTTCTTAAAGCCACTTCACTAATTTGTGAAGCTCAATTATCTTTTGCTGCACATCAGAAATATATTATTTGGGTTTTCTCATTGTGATGATGATTAAGGGAATTTGGGCTTTGTTTTCCCTCCTATTTATGTTTCTGTGAAACAGGAAGCCATGGCTGGATAATTTCATGTTCATAATCACCCTGGAGTGCTCAAAATTGTGAATATGAATGGGAATATACTTCAGAGATATTTTACTCATAAGAATTTCTAGGGGTGCCAATAATTGTGTCCAACGTGTATTTGAGAAAAACATTTATTTTATAATGATATTTCCCTCCATTTTAAATTCTTATTCTCCAATGAAACATTAGATTTTTGTGAACTTTTTGAATAAAAGATCAAAAGGATTAACAATGCAGATTAATTTTCACAGCCTTCTTTGATCATATTTACCAAGGGTGCTGATATTTTTGTCCATGACTGTATATATATATATATGTATATGTGCACTGTATATGTGTGTGTGTGTGTATGTGTATATATATATGCGTGTGTATGTGTGTGTATATATACACACATACACACACATACAAAGAAAACAAGTAGATAGAATAGAAAAAGAATATAGAAAGCTAGTGTTTTTGTTGTTGTTTTTTTAGAAAAACAAGTAGTTAGAAAATGAATAAGTGTAAGTGATAGAGGGTCAAGTGTTTATTATAAGTGTTTAAATAAAAAGAAAACAAATAGATAAAATAGAATTGGAACAGAAAGTGCTCTCTCTTTCTCTCTCTCTATATACACAAACACACACACACACACACACATTGTACACACTACATATTTAATTGTGCAATCTCATTTTCCCTATTTTGCCTTTACTGTCTACTAATGATCATTTAAATGAATCGTTAAGAACATCAACAATTTAATAACACTGTTAAATGTAATGCATTTTCATACTGTACTTGTAGTATTTTTTTTTTTTTTAGAGGAAATATTTTTGAATTTATCCATTTATTCGCCATATATATATATATATAAATTATATTATTGCACAGAATTGTTACATTGGTCAATCCTTTGAATGTCATGGTTGGTTGTAGTTATGAATTTTAATGAACATATATACAGTACTCCAGAATCCAACCTTTGTGCCTTTACTTACATCATGCATCTTCACACACAGGTTCTATTGGGACTTGGTGATGCTGTGCTTGATGATGGGCAACCTCATCATTTTGCCATGGGGCATCACTTTCTTCGAGGATCAGAACACACTGCCGTGGATCACCTTCAACGTGGCCTCCGACACCCTCTTCCTGGCTGACCTCGTCTTCAACTTTCGTACCGGCATTATGGAAGGCGACAACTCCCAAATCATCCTGGACCCGCAAGAGATCAGTCGACGTTACCTGCGAGGCTGGTTTCTGGTGGACTTCATCTCCTCCATTCCGGTGGACTACATATTCCTGGTGGTGGATATAGAGGCACGACTTGAGTCGACAGAGGTGTACCGCACCGCCAGGGCTTTGCGCATCGTACGCTTCACCAAGGTCCTCAGTCTCCTCAGATTGTTGCGCTTGTCCAGACTTATACGTTACATTCATCAGTGGGAAGAGGTGAGCAAAAGAACAGGAAGAGAAAAGGATAGAGGAAATCAGGACTAGAATATCAAAGAAGGAAATGTAGATGCAAAAAATTACTTTTATCTGAGGGAAACATTAAATTGCACTACGACAATGATTTTTAGAATGACAAGCACAACAATATTCCAATGACAATTTTGTCCCTCCATAACAAACTGATTCCAAATGTCCACAGTCAGTCTTAGTCTTTCCTCGTCCTTATTTGATGTTAATTTAATGGAGGAGCTCTACTGCAGTTTAATGGGTTTTTACTAGTGTTTTTACATTTACATTACCTTTGCCAATATATATATATCACTCACTTAAAGTTAATGTTTAAAACACTAATAATTTAATAGCACTGTTAAATGTAGGCTTTAGCAAATCTCAAGATTAATTTAAAATTTTGTACTTATAATTATACATTATAATGTGATGCCTAAAATTCACTTGTAATTTTTAAAATGACTTTTTGTCTTTAGTGTTTTATTTTTTGTTTATTTGGAATTTTAAAATGCCATTTATCATTTATTGTCCATAACATGAAAATTATTAGGAGAAAATGCGTGTTCACAGAAAAATGTTATTGGTAAAAAGTTTCCATTGATGTCAATAATGTATCGATGTGTGAACTACAGCTTACACAGAACTCAATTTCAAACCAAACTGATTTCTGTTGGTCAATGTGAATTTGCCAATTCGCGTTACCAACTTGAACCCATCTGATGTGCCACCAGTTCCAGGTCTAAACGCTCTATCAAATTCCAAAAGCAAACAACAAACGGGGTTAATATACTCTTTCAGGGTCCTGTAATGCAACCAAAAAGTCATGACCATAACCTTCATCTCCAAATCGAAGACTCAGAGGGCCGGACAATGATTCTTCTTTCATGCATCATTAAAATATTGGTGTCTGATACACCATGAGACTGGAGACTGTTGTGTATGCTGTGACTTTTTATTTTTAGTATAAATATGTTAGCATCAAGGATATCGACATGCTCTGAAACACTGACAAAATTCATAATTAGAAGATAGAAGCATTCAAAACTTAGTCTCTTATTTACACCAATACGTATCAACGATTTTGATGACAACATTCTGTGATACAGTGCAGAAGATCAAACATTGTAAATGGTTAGATATCCTCAGCATCATAAACAGCAATGATGAGGAGAAGAGAATATAAAGCATATTGGTTATTTAAAAAAAAAAAAAAAAAAAACGGTATGAGGGACTCAATATGTCCTGCCCTAACTTTCTTTTTTAGTGGAAATTATGTCAACGCATTGGATAACATTGAGCATTTCAAGGCACTTCAGTGGGACTTAGCTTAAATGTGTGATATGAATAAACATCGCTCATAAACGGCTGTTGAGATTGTACAGTTGAAACGAGTAGAGGCTTGTACCCAGAAACAGTATTCAATAAGTCACAAATGGATTGAAATGACTGGATTTCACCTGTCAAAATTCACATGACTGCACCTTCAGAACCATTCCAGTGTTGACTGTATCTTTTCTTTTTTTTTTTTTTACAGATCTTTCATATGACCTATGACCTTGCAAGTGCAGCAGTTCGCATAGTGAATCTGATTGGAATGATGCTGCTGCTGTGTCACTGGGATGGTTGCATGCAGTTCATGGTGCCCATGTTGCAAGATTTCCCGCCAAACTGCTGGGTCTCCAAAAACAACATGGTGGTATGTTTGAGGATCTTGGGTAGTGTAGTGTTTTCTGTTTTTTAACTAGTTTGTAAACAAATAGAAAAAGCATTTCTGCTACCTAAAGAAAATGTTAAATTTGCAGTATGTATTTCTCTGTCAGAATGCCACTTGGGATGTTCAATACTCCTATGCCCTTTTTATGGCCATGAGCCATATGCTGTGTATTGGATATGGTGCTCAGGCACCTGAGGGACCAACTGACGTCTGGCTCACAATGATCAGCATGATCATTGGCGCCACGTGCTATGCCATATTCTTGGGCAATGCCACCAACCTGATCCAGTCCTTGGATGCTTCCCATCGGCAGTATCAAGAGAAGGTATTTACTGTTCAGTAAAGCATTTTTGAGACATTGTTTTTTTCACTTTTGTCAACAGTTTTGTTGTTTGGTTTGTTACAGTACAAACAGGTGGAACAGTACATGTCCTTCCACAAGCTGCCGGCTGACACGAGGCAGAGAATCCACGATTATTATGAGCACCGCTTCCAAGGCAAGATGTTTGATGAAGAAAATATCCTCGGAGAGCTCAATGACCCACTAAAAGAGGTTTCTCTTATAATTTTTCTTTCTTTCTTTCATGTTTTGGTCAGGGCCCGTATTTATGAAGCCTTTGAGACTCACTCACAAGAACACTGCTAAGAATTGACTTAAGAGTAAAAACTTCTTGGCTCAAAACTGTGCTTAAAAGGGTCATATGATGCGATTTCAAGTTTTCCTTTAGAAGCTGATTGTGCATAGATAAGATCCCTAAAGTTGCAAAGACTAAAGTCTCAAAACCAAAGAGATATTCTTTATCAAAGTTAAGACTCTGCCACGCCCCCCTAAAACGGCTCATTCAAACACGCCTCCACATGTCTACATCACGATGTGGAAATATCTGCGTAATGCCGCCCAAATGTTCACGCAAAGAAAGAAGGTGTGGTTTCAGTAACCGCAGTAGTGTTTATGAAGCCATGTCAGAGAGACGCTGTGTGTTTCTAGGTGAAAGCAAAAGCACTTTATTTGGCCTTCCAAAAGTAGATGCATTTAGGAATCATTAAGATTGCTAACAATAGAACAGCAATGCATTTTATGGACAACCGTTTCGTGAACCTAAGAGAGGAGATAATTCTGACTTTGCTATGACAATCTGGTGCTTCTGAATCAACGACTGTAAGTATGTTTTGTTATTAGTTTACGTATTTGCTATTGACTATTTAAATGCGGCGTTTTGCGTGTCGTGTGTGTGTGTGTGTGCATGCGTGCGCGTGTGAGAGAGAGAGAGAGAGAGAGAGAGACAGGGTCACATCACAGTGGAGTCGGCTGTCTTAACCGTGGCTTGTGTTCTGCAAATATATACGAGCATCATCACTGTGTCTGTCACACGACTCTGTTCCCCTTTTGGGCCTGAACTAATGGTAAAATTAAGGACATTATTAACTGTCTTTATATTTATTTTGAAAGCAGAAGCTTGCGATTATTGTAAGGAGCGTTAAATTTCCAACGCATGCTTGTTGGTGTTCGGCCAATCACAATGCACTGGGTCAGGTGGCCAATCAGAGCAGACTGCAATTTTTTTATTTATTTTTTCGTTGTCTACATCCTTTTTTTCTTTTTTATTAAACATTTGCTCAGAAATACAAATGTGCAGTCTGCACTTGTTGGAAGGAAGGGCTTTGTATAAAACGACGCGTTTGAGAGAGGTGGGGCATACAGGAACTACAATAATGTACAGTTATTGGAAAATAATGTGTTTTTTGAACATTAAAGCATGTCAACATATTCTGTTACACCAAATACACAAAATAATGGTCTTTAAAAAAGCATCATATGACCCCTTTAAGCACTATGCATCATTAAAGTTTCACTTTCACCAAGACTAATGACGTTTAATGTCTCCGACAGCGCCTGTAGTCCCATTTAGCAACTTGTTAGCAACCATCTTTTTTTAAGAAACGTAACAGTTTAAAAAAATAATGAGTGGGGTGTAACTAGTGTTTTTTATGTCGTAGAATAAAACATGAACATATCTTGAGCTTGTGTGAACCAGGGACCTTATTATAGGGGATTTAATGAAACTCCCATTAAAAAAAAAAACCATTGACTCTGGGATGATGGAACCGGAAGTGCTAAAATGCTAACTCGCTTCCAGGTTTTTGCCTACAAAGTGATTTCATACTTCCACCACTCTATCATTGGGAGAGTAAGAGTGATTCGTAGCTTTAAGAAATTTTATAACTTGCTTTTGTACTTAAGTTTGGAAGTAGGAGTAAATTTCATGAATTCTCAGCACTGAAGACTAAAATGGCACTTTGAGAAGCTTGATAAATACGGGCCCACTTGTGCAAGCCCTAATTTATATAAATGTATATAATAAATATTTATTATAAATTTTATATAATGTATATAATAATTATTTATTAAAAAACAATTATTGCATGCCATTATAAAGGCCCATTTGAATGGTTTACCATGACCAGAGATGTGGATTTAGACAGCAAATAAATTACCACATGACCTTGAGGTTTGACATTCTGGATTTGAATGGCAAATGTTGAAATTACCTTACATCCTCGAGATAAACAAGCCTCATCCAAATAGTGCTTAAATTGATAGGTCACCCAAAAATTAAAAATTATCCTTCATTATCACTATCATCATTATTTACTCACCGTCAAGTTGTTCCAAACCTGTATGAATTTCTCTCTTCTGTTTAACACAAAAAAAAGATATTTTGAAGAATGTTTTGAACCAATCAGTTGCATTCACTTCCACTTTCTGACACAAAATACTATGGGGACCTGAAACTGTTTGGTTACAACATTCGTCTTTTGTGTTCAACAGAAGAAGAAAGAAATTCATATTAGTTTGGAACAGTTTGAGGCTGAAATTTTAGAAACTACAGTGGCCTTAGAGACAAATAATTCAAGTCAATTTTGAAAAAAAATTTTTTAGAAAAAATAATGAAAGTATTACAGTAAAATAAATTGACATGACCAAAAGTATAGCCTTTCTAAAATCTTGCCTAGATAGTTTAAAAGTAATTTAATAATAAATAATATTAGTTGATGAAATAAAGGTTACACAGTTTTGATTGTTCCTTCATCCATATACTGCTTAAAGGGTTAGTTCACCCAAAAATGAAAATTAGTCCATGTTTTACTCACCCTCAAGGTATCCTAGGTGTATATGACTTTCTTCTTTCAGACAAATCCAATCGGAGTTATATAAAAAATTGTCCTGGCTCTTCTAAGCTCTATCATTGCAGTCAGCGGATGCTTCTGTTACACAGTCCAAAACACGTGAATTAAAGTGCGTGAATCCAAAAAAAACGTGCCTCATTTGGCTCCGGCCTCCTGTAGCGAATTCATGCGTTTGTGTAAAAAAAATGTGCATATTTAAAACGGTATAAACAGTTTTGTGTAACTTCCACTATCTGTCGTACGCGTGTTCACGAGAGACTGCCTTCCCGGCGGATGACATAGGATACCGGCAAAGCGCATGTCTCGCAAAAAACAATGTTTGTTTACAGGAGCAAAGGAAAACCAGTCTCCTCTTGGTTTATATCGAAATCCTCCAACATTTTTCTTTACAAATCCTCCTTCAAAAACAAACTTAATCCTCTGCATCTTCAGCGGCTCAGATGTCCAGAGTAAATGACGACTGCTATATTCATTATTACATCCAACAACAGAACGCCTCAATCGCTTAATCGGAGACATCTGGTCTTCCCCTGCACCGGAGGCAGACAGCTCTCAGCTCTAAGATAAGACGCCCTTGTCAATCAACTATCGTGGGAGCGGTCTGTACAGCACTACGTCATTCTGACAGGAATCTCAGAACAGCCTGATTTGAGAAAGGAGATTTTAAAATAGGGATTTAAAAAAAAAACACTGGGTGGATTTTTATCATTTTAGGATGGATGTGTACACACTTCCACATTTATGTTCAAACTACTTATAAAGTGAATTTTGCATCCGATGACCCCTTTAATTCATTTCTTAGCTGATTTAGAATTTAAACGTGGAACTAAACTGCTCGCTGGATTGCTAGATTACAATGGCATTCCTAATCCACCCTGTATTGTGTGTTTGACCTGCAGGAGATTGTCAATTATAACTGCCGTGGGCTGGTGGCTAACATGCCACTCTTTGCAAATGCCGATCCTCACTTTGTCACAGTGCTCCTCACAAAGTTACGCTTCGAGGTCTTTCAGCCGGGTGATGTCATCATCCGTGATGGGACGCTCGGTCGTAAGATGTACTTCATCCAGCTTGGCTGCGTCAGTGTGATCACTCATGACAATAAAGAGAAGAAACTGAATGACGGCTGCTATTTCGGTGGTGAGTTTGATTTTTTCCTAGCTTTTACGAGATAAAAACTTTATACAGTGCACAGATACTGTTGTGTGTAGACCAAAACTGAATACAGAATTTCAGATAATAGCACAGTGTATCAGACAATGAACAACAATAGACTGTTGCTACAGAACTGATTTGAGCTGATTTGTTTGTTCTTTTCTAGAGATCTGTCTACTGACCCGTGGACGTCGTACAGCCACTGTCAGAGCGGACACATACTGCAGACTTTATTCACTCAGTGTGGACAGCTTTAATGAGGTCTTAGAAGAGAACCCATTAATGAGGAGGGCGTTTGAGAGTGTAGCGGTGGACCGGCTGGAGCGGGAGGGAAACGGCATTGTGCATTATTCACAAAAGAGTGTGGAGGATGATGGGGACTGATGAACTTTGACTGAAGACTCACCGAAGATGACTGAATGTAGAAAAAAATACATGGTGTTACGGTGTCCATATAATTGGCATTAATGTACAGTTGCAGTATGGTGTGATTTTTCTGATTAAAATAGTTATGTATTTTTCTTAATTTGACAATGCAATGTATAGGAACATAAAAATAAACCATATCAGTCCTTTAGATACTCTTGAGATACTGGATCCATGTAATTCATTTCAGTCAGAAACCATTAGTTTAGCAGGGACCTTGATGAATATGGTAAAACAATATGTATGCAGCAATATATATTATAATACAAGTTCATTAGCACATAACATACCTTAACATTACAAAAGTTTGTTTAATTGTTTCTAAATTTCTACTAAGCTCCTATAGTTTCAAGTAATAGTGGCCTTTACTCAAGGAATTGCTTCCTGTAAATTTTGCATTTAGCAAAATATCTCCAAGGCAGTTTTGAATATGTTAACTCAGTACAACTCATGTTTAACTCTTTAATTTTGATGTCTTTGAAAATGCTTTCATTTTAAAACCTCCAGACAAGCCACCAGCATAAGTCTTGCACTTATACAAGCTTTCATTATTGCCGTGCCGCTGATGGAACGTCTCTGGATGTATAATCGATTCCAGATAATCAAATCAATGAAAAAAAGTTGAAAATAATACTTTCTATTAGTTGTTTCATAATACAATAATATACTGAATTCTATCTGCTCTCCAGATCAACATTAAGCACTTAAGAACCATGCAATCTAAGAAAAGATGTCTGGTAACTGAAAGACGCAGATGAGCTGGGACATCTTCCCATTGTCCTCTTAACTTCAAATTAAAGTATTAAACAATATGAGTCATATAATCGCTGATTAAACTCATTTCCGTTTGGCCTGAGCCCTTACTTATCTGTGATAATCGGTTATGACGAAAATAACCCTTCGAGGGAAGGTTGTTTTCACATGAGCCTTTGAGGAAAATATTTACTTATAATTTCAAATGATATTTTTTTTGTAACATTTCTACTCTTCTCTGTGGTTTGAAATAAAAACATGATATTACCCCACATAATGTGTGATATTATAGAGATGAGGAGTATTATGGAAAAACAACTGAGATTTTGAATATACAGGTAAATGTTAATTTGATGTGTTTCATATATATGCCACTATATTATTAAAGTATGTTATTAAATTGTTGAATACAGTTGCTGTACATGAGTCTACATACAGTTTAGTTTACCAGCATAATGTGTCAATATTATTTTCAGGGAACTGTTTTCATACTAAACACTAAATAAAACTACACTTCATACCAAATAAAGTGGTTTGTAGACTTTGTACTATTTATACTTGGGGCAAAATAATACGACTATGAAGTATTTGACCATTTTACTTTATTTTATTCCATCACATACAAGTACATAGCAAATATAAGGCATGTAAGACAGAATAACAACAACAACAAAACATAAAATGAACAAACATATTTATAAAAATAATCAAATAAATAATATTAGAGCAGTTACATCAATTTGAAAAGCTTTAGAATTTTTTATGTTTTTATAATATTATTTTGCGATCTTATATATTAAGGGTTTCAAACTATATTTTAAGATCAGTGTTACAAAAGGTAATATATGATGGTTTCTTCTGAATTAGTTTTGACTTATAAAACTTTGCTAAGATAATTAGCAGGTTAATGATGTAATTTTGTTTATCGGAAAAATATGGGTTTTGAAAACAAAGTAAAATATCATGAAGTTATAAATTAAGGGCTTTGTTTATTTTTTTATGTCTATTTAATGTCTATTTTCTAATGTCTACATGTATAAAGTCAACAAATACATTAAAATAAAATAAAATAAAATAATGAAAGGCCTTACTAAATCACAATAACTTAAATATACCAAAACACAGTTTTTACAGCTTTTGTGTTTGTATTCTCCTTAATGCTTATATAGATATCTAATTACCTTAAGTACCACAGAAAAAGAGGTTTCTGATTGCTGAATTTACAACGATGAATATGAAACTTAAGTATAATCAAGAGATTAATTATGTAAGCCTCATTTTCAAACTTCTTGTCATAGTTCCATAAAACAAATATTACATTCATATAGTAAAAGAAAGTTGCACAACACTTTGTCATTTATAAATCTAGAAAAGTGTTAAGATTGACAATTTTAAATAATAAAGACCACCATTTTTATATGAATTAACTATCACAGATTTTCTAATATAATGCACACAGAAAATTCAACATTGTTTGATCAATTATCTTATTTATTTTACTATCTGAATGAATTGAGGAAGCAACATAGGTAAACCTAGAAATGCCTTCCGCATTATCCAGCAGAGCACGACCTTTAAGAGATAAATCTCTCTGTAACCAAATATTAAAATTGATCACAGGATTCAAATTTAGTGAGATTCTGTCCTGTTCACTTTTGGAGATAGTCATACCTAAATAGATTGGAGCATCCTTTACAGGAATATTACACATGGATTTGTCATGGCAACTCTTCAAGGCAAACAATTCACATTTTTGTAAATTCAAGCAAAGACCCGAGGCACTACAGAAAATTTCAATATTTTTGATAGCCGACTGAATTTGACAAGCTTTTTTTTTTTTAAAAAGAGTCGTGTCATCGGCCAACTGACTTATCAAGACACTTCTCCCTTCAACTTGAATTCCTTCTAACTCACTTCATTTAATACAATGACTAAACGCCTGAGCAACAATAAGAAAAAGATCAACTGAAACTGCCTCAACACCTCTTTTCAGATCAAATCTTGTGTGGTGCCTTGACTTAATTTTAGTGCCCAAACCCAAAGCGTTCTAAACAATACAAAATAAAAGCATGCTCGACGGTATCAAAGGCTTTAAAAAATATATATAAAACTATCATCTTTAATGAGATCAGAGTAATCAATAAGATAAAAAATAAGTCTATACTGTATATGTCTTTTTCTCATAAACCCAGATTGATTTGAATTATTGAATCTAATACTAATTTGAATCTTTGAGCAAAAACAAGAGCAAATACTTTGTAATCATTACAAACTAATGGGTCTCCAATTATCAATAAGCAGTAAATCTTTCTTGGATTTAGGAATTAGACAGATTACACCTTGAGTCATGGTTGTAGAAAGTTCAGAGCACTTTAAACTTTCAGAAAACACTTTCAGAAAAGGAATGGGACGAGAATCTCAAGTAATTGGGGAATCACTGAATATTTGGTCCTCTTGACTAATTACATTTACATTTCTTAAATGCTTACAAAAGGTTGACATGCTAAGCTTGGATAAATTAGAGTAATAATTATAGCAAAAACTAGAAATTGTTATCTGTAATAGATCCATTAATATTCATTTTGGAAATAGAATTTAATTTAGCCCTAGACTTTTCAAGTTTGAAAAAATAGGCAGACATCTTCTCTCCATGCTCTAACCATTTGTGCCTCGATCACATAAAGGGTTCTGCATATAGTCTCTGCTCATCCAATAAACTGTCAGCAGGAACACTGGTTAAAGATTCAATCTCTTCCACAGTTTCCTCTTCCATGTGACGCTTTGATTTAGCTATTCTACTACTACATTTTCTCTGATATTTTCCGATTTCAAACTTTAATAATTCCCAATTACATTTAAACAATCCTTCACTTTTGGCTTTAACCCAATAATAATTAATTAGTCTTTCCATTTCCTATTTAACTTCCCTTAATTTGAGCAGAGAACTATTCATTTTTCCAGTATCAGTGCTGCCTGTTACAGTCTGCACTTGGAGAAATATTAATTTCAATCGAAATGGTCAGTTAATGGAGTTGCCATTACATCAACTTGAATATCATTCTTATCAAAATTATTAGAAACAAGCCAAAAATCTATCCTGGAACATCTAGAGCCATCCTTATTACTGGAAGTATACATAAAATCATTTCAACTTTTTTCTCTCCATATATGAATAATATCAAACCTGCTAATAAACCGCTTTAAATTAGAGTTTAAATTTGAGGGTCGTCCAATAGATTCAACATTGAAATCTCCTCCTAAAATTAAATAAGCATCAGGAAATTTGTATAGCCAATGAAGAAGTCTCTCCTCTAACAAAAATAATATCTGGTCATTGTCTGGTTTATTATATCCATAAATATTACCTACTATAAATATTTCACTGAAACTTCTTAAAAATGAAGTGCCAGCTGAGTGCACTGATCCATTTGGCCCATTGTGAACATGCATCATAATACTTTAAACGGGTTTTTGAAGGCTTTCTATGCAACAGCGCCTCCACACAGAACAGGTCAAAGCTGTTATTACATCCGGGTCGGTCGCTATATTCCTTCCGCTGTATATTTTATAACGCTGATCCAGGGAGATCACGAAGGTAAGCATCACTTCATTGGTCTGTTTGCAAATCAAGGTTTTGACAGTTTCTAATTTTTTGACAGTCTCATATAACTTCTGTAAATAAATCCGAATATTAACGTTGTACAATGCTGCAGTCCCTCAAATGTCATGAGCGTTAATATGGAGGTCACTGTGGGACAGTTTAACTTACTGGACAATGTCTGAGAGAGTTTGACTTGTGTGTTTGTGCAGTAATGTATAATATGGAGGCCGTTTATGATCTATATGGATGTGTGTTTATTGCCGCTGCTTATACTTTACGTCTCTTCTCGTCTCGTAACTGTTCCCTTGACGTTTTGATGCATTTTGAGGGCTTTTTAGTTCATGTATGGATTATGGTATAGTGTTGAACCTCAAAAGTTTGTGTTGTGAATTTATTTTATATGCTACTATTATTTTGAGATGTTTAGTTCTTCCCTCCGGTCATCTTGTGCCTAACAAACGTGAAAACATTTGATTTTGTAAACACTCAATGCAACAACAACAATGGAAATAATTTTATATATATATATTTTTTTAATCATTACTAATTTCGTTATGTGCTTTTTAGTATTTATTATAATTTTTTTTTTGGTATTTCATGGTAAACATTCAGTTATTTGACTACTTTCTAGTTGTCATATAGATTTATGATAACAGTCATTAGGACTGGACTTGTTATTAAATTGCACCATGTGGTACAACTTTGGTTATGAAGGAAGCTTTCATGTTCATTGTATCACTATTCTCTTTCAGATAAGATGTTGGCCTGTCTCGGGTGTCCCATTCTTCGCCGGGTTCTGCCCACCGGAGCTTCACGTGCCCCGGTTGTTGTGGCTGCATCACGCACTGCTGTAGCCACCAACACCGCTTCTCCTCCAAACTCCATGACACTGGTGCGGTACAACAGCAGCACAGCTCAACAGGTGATTTATTACTCAAATACACTGTCTGCATAATTGATGATCAATGGAAATTGGCTATAATCAGTGTGTGTCCCCTAGGAAACACCAAAGAAGACCAAATTTGGACCTCTAGCTGACCAGGACAGAATATTCACTAACCTTTATGGACGACACGACTGGAGGTAAAATAGTTTTTTAATTTTCATTATGAATTATATCTAAAGACAGGACATAAACTTTTTCTTGAATGTTCCCTATTTGGTATGGTATCTTAATTTAACCACAGAATAAAAGAATCTACAATTCAGACATTTTTTCCATGTAATTCCAAGTTTATGTCTCAAAATTCATACTTTCTCAGAATTGCTGGTTCATATCTTACACTCAGACTATTTTTTCCTCAGAATTGTGAGTTAATAGTTGTAAGATGTAAACTCAGAATTCTGAGAAAAAGTAAGCTTCCATGATTTGTGTATTTTCTAGTTTTGGTGTATTTCAATAAATGTTATTATCTGTTAAACACTTGAGATTGTAATATATTATTAATTTATTGTAAGTGCAATCAAAATGATTAATTTATCATTAATGTTTCACACACACACACACACACATAAATTTACACACACACATACATATATGTATATTTACACACATACATCTCAGGCTGAAGGGTGCCCAGAGGAGAGGTGACTGGTACAAGACCAAGGAGATTTTGGATAAAGGAGTGGACTGGATCCTGAACGAGATTAAGGTCTCAGGGCTGCGTGGCCGAGGAGGTGCCGGATTTCCCACAGGGATGAAGTGGGGCTTTATGAACAAGCCCAGTGACGGCAGGTAGGTTGGCATCTCAACAATTAATGGGTTCCATATGTCATGAGCAGGGCCGTCCTTGGTGAGGTCGCACCAACCCCCCCCCTGAATGCGATCAGACCCCACGTCAGCTAAGGACGGCCCTGGTCACCTGACTCTGCAAAAGATGTAAATGCTTGGCTTACATTTAGCAGTGTACCTACATTTAGCTCTTTTCATTAGAATCAAATCAGGTCATACAGAAGCATATGAGGCTCTTTTTTTCAACCTCTCAGGCCTAAATATCTGGTGGTGAATGCTGACGAAGGAGAGCCCGGTACCTGCAAGGACAGAGAGATCATGCGTAATGATCCTCACAAGCTGATTGAGGGCTGTCTGGTGGCCGGCAGGGCCATGGGAGCGCGTGCTGCCTACATCTACATCCGTGGAGAGTTCTACAATGAGTCATCCAACCTCCAGGTGAAAAAGAAAGGATGTGTGTATATATATATATATATATATGTATGTATATATATGTATGTATATATATACATGTGTGTGTATATATGTGTATATGTATATATATATGTGTGTGTGTGTGTGTGTGTGTGTGTGTGTGTGTGTGTGTATATATGCAGCAGTACAGCGGCAGCATTTTAACGCATCATAGGCTGTTTCAAAATGTAAAAGTAATACATAGAATTCTAATTAATAATTTGAAAACAATATATCAATAAATACATACTGATAGTATCATTTTTGTTATATTACACTACCATTCAAAAGTTTGTGTTTTAAAGAAATACATACATCTCTTCAGTAAGGATGCATGAATTTGGTCAGAAGTGACAGTTAAGATATTTATGTTACAAATGATTTCCATTTGAAATAAATGCTGTTCTTTTGAACTTTATTTTCACCAAAGAATCCTGATTAAAAACATGTATTGTAGTTTTCACAGAAATATTGAGCAGCACAACTTTTTTCAACATGAATTACTTAGCATGACTCAGAACTTTTGAATAGTACAGTATATTATTCAGATTGCACTATGTATAGTAAATATAAATTATATAATATTTAAATGATTTGTTTAAATATAATATTAATCTAAATGCTTTAAATACTTTTAGTTCAGTAATAAAAAATATTAATAAACAGTGTTTTTAAAGATGTTGTTACCTAATTCTTGTAATATGGTATGTATTTTTTTTTTTGCTTATTAGTGTTGTCAAACATTATTAGAATTGATTTTATGTCAAATCTTCCATGCAAAGGGGTTCATTTCAGTAAATCTGATAGAACGTACTACACAGTAGTTAAGGGGAAATAATATTTTGTCCTATTTTGTTTATGTGTGCTTTCTCTCAGGTGGCCATTAACGAGGCCTATGCAGCAGGGCTGATTGGCAGGAACGCATGCGGCTCGGGTTATGATTTTGACGTGTTTGTGATGCGCGGTGCGGGAGCCTACATCTGTGGAGAGGAGACGGCTCTGATTGAGTCCATCGAGGGAAAACAGGGAAAACCTCGTCTGAAACCCCCTTTCCCTGCTGACGTGGGTATGTCAGAAACAAACAATTTATAGATTTTTTAAAATTCATTATTGATAACATATTTTAGTTATTTAATTTTGTATAAGTTATGTGTAAAAAAAAAACATATATATTTGCAGTCCGCAACTTTTTTTGGTTAAAAATGATCCGAAATCAATATTTGAGAAATTACATAACCAGCCAGTGTTCAAAACTGTTGCCTTACTTTAGCCCGTTTCACAACGGTTATCTTATAATAATGTTTTCTAATTTTAGTGGTACAGGTTGGTTTCTGTGGGAAATTCGAGCATGGCACTGCATCATTACGTCACGTCTGTAAACATAAAGAAGATGTCCCGGCCACTAGGCTATTGCGTGTGAGGATCCTGCAGGTGCCGGATCATTTATAGCCTTTTCTCACAGCAGCTAGAACAACTAAATGTATCATTTTGATGGCGGATTTTAATCCAGAAAGGATTATGTGTTTATGAAACACATGTGAATGAAATTAAATTATATTCCAGGTTTAAATGTGCTTCTGATTACAGATAGCCAACGTGGGATTACACAAGTTTTTGTATTTTAAAGAAAACCAGTTTGAAGCAATATTAATTTGCTTTTTGGATTAAAAGAATTTCTTAATATGACATTTGAATGGTATGACAATTAGATATTAGACTGTACAAAAATTTAAATCTACACGCTAATACTATGCTCATAGTCACGCAATGCTGATGTTGTTAACATTAATAATTTGAGAACAAAGTATAACATTGATAGTACTTTGCACAGTTAGATGTGATATGAGCTAACTGATCTTTAGATTTAATCACCATTGGTAGCGCAATTTATTGTAATGCTTTTTTCCTCAGTTGGGCAGAACAAACGTGGCAGACTTGTTACTTGTTCAGATGACAATATATGGTGAAAATTCTGATTTGGGTCATATATTCCAAGACGTAGGCTAGAATCTGTGATTGCGAAGTACAGTAAATATCCACACCGGTACAGTGACTGGCAACCACATATTCACCTCAAAATATTAGATTAATCCGCGCTGGAGCCGTGCCAGAACACCGGATCACAACCCCACGCACGAAAGATAATTCCGCAAGAAACTGCAATTCCAGGTTTTCAAACATAGAGGGCGACAAAGAGGTAAAAGTTACGGACTGCAGCTTTAAAGTGATCAGTGATAAATTTGACATGCTCTTGCTGCAGGTGTGTTTGGCTGTCCAACAACTGTTGCCAATGTTGAGACGGTAGCTGTGGCACCAACCATCTGCCGTCGTGGCGGCACGTGGTTTCTGAGTTTCGGCCGAGAGAGAAACTCTGGCACGAAGCTCTTCAACATTTCAGGCCATGTCAACAACCCCTGCACGGTGGAAGAAGAGATGTCCATTCCCCTGAAAGAGCTGATTGAAAGACATGCAGGTACACCTCATGGTCTAATCATGGTCCGATCTTAAAGATTATTGAGACTTAATTGATATGATCTGTGTAGGTGGTGTCCGGGGTGGTTGGGATAATCTCCTGTGTGTTATTCCTGGTGGCTCTTCCACGCCACTAATCCCACGTCATGTGTGCGACACCGTTCTCATGGATTTTGATGCCCTCATTCAGGCTCAGACTGGTCTTGGTACAGCTGCACTTATTGTCATGGATAAATCAGTAAGTCGATTAGTAAAATAACTAGAGCTGTCGATTTAACACATTAATTTAGATTGTGTGATTAATTATCTTTTTACATTGCATGATGCAGAATGATGACTGACTGCGTTA
This sequence comes from Barbus barbus, assembly GCF_936440315.1. Lineage (NCBI taxonomy): Eukaryota > Metazoa > Chordata > Actinopteri > Cypriniformes > Cyprinidae > Barbus > Barbus barbus. The sequence goes on along the minus strand of NC_136755.1, from coordinate 22,770,114 downwards.
TGCAGTGTATGAGAATAGTTGTACAACCCTAAAATTCAAGATATGAGGGCAAAAAATGCCCCTGTATGGGCTTTTGTCTTATATTTATGTCACAGGAGCAGGAGTTCTGTTTTTTAATGACCAATTCATAAAGACAATCGCTTGCTGTGTTTTTGAATGAATCCGCTGACTCACTCATTAAAACATTAGTTGTTGCTTACTTAAGAGTATTGTATCATTAAAAAAAACAATTCATTATTAAATTTTAAAACCCCATTCAATTAAAAGACAAAAACAAAACAAAAACGGATGCAGCCTCTGAAAACAATGTTATGGCCTGTAGCTTGAAAGTTTGTGTAATAAATTCTGTTGAAGCAAAATATTTCTTCCTTATTGTAATTCAATTGCTTTTCTCTTTTAACACAATAATGACTTTAAACAATATTTGCAAATAATTGCAAAAATAATCCTTTTCTAGACAGCATTTTTAACTATAGGAATATTCTAAATTTGTGAGATTCCTTGTTTTGTTTTTTTTACAGATCTGTCTGATAAACTGAGTGTTTGGCGATTTGATCACACAAGTTTTTCTCTTCACAGACTGATGTTATTCGAGCTATTGCCCGCTTGATTGAATTCTACAAGCACGAGAGCTGTGGCCAGTGCACTCCTTGCAGAGAGGGTAAGAACTAGTGCAAATATATGCAAACATACATTTGTCAGTATTTACAAGTACAGTATGTTACATTACAGTGAATATTTACTAGTCTGTCTTTTCTGTGCCTTTCAGGAGTGGACTGGATGAATAAGATGATGTGGCGCTTTGTGAAAGGCGATGCACAGTCAGCAGAGATTGACATGATCTGGGAGATCAGCAAGCAGATTGAGGGCCACACCATCTGCGCTTTGGGAGACGGAGCTGCATGGCCAGTTCAGGTAAAAGGCAGAATATTTTTGATTTTATTTCAATTCATTAATCAATCAATCAAATTTTTTAGAATCGGTAGATAATTTGATTTAAATAAAATAAAAATAAAAAAATATCCATGATTAATCTAAACTGCTATAAATGTTTCAACTGAAAATGTATAACGTTTATAATATAACATTTATATTTTTTGTTCTCAGGGATTGATCCGTCACTTCCGCCCTTTAATGGAGAACAGAATCGCAGACTTTAAACAGAAACAGCAGGCACGTGCTTGAAAGCTTCATATTTGCATCCTTTCTGCCTCATCCTGTCACTTATAGTTATTTAAGCAAAACTGACAGGAACTCTCGCTCACTGATATGTGAACTTACATTATTTATATCAGGGACATTAAATATTAGTCACCAAATTGTTTAAACCTTAAAATAACCATGTGATAGATTCAACATCATACTTCTGACTGTGGTTGACAGTGAAAACTGTTTGAGCAGATGCATCACTCATTTACAGTATCTTGTAGTGAGTAATGGTTATGGTTGATGTAATTATGTTAAATCCCATTATGATGTTAATGCTGTTTTCTTGATAAGAAAATCTTACACTGTATAAACACTTATTTGTGGAAATAAAGAGCCTAGAACTTGAAACAGTGTTTGTTAATCTGGGGTTAGAGGAGAATGTGTTGTGTTTGATCATGAACTGCTTGAATTGGGAGAAATGGGAGAATGCAATGTAAAGATCTGGTTTAGGACCATTATGTTTAGTCCTGTTATGATATTAATAGCACTATTCTTTATATGAAATCTTTTTCTCTAGATATATAGTGTTCACACACTTTTTGACCAATGAATTTATATGTCTTTAACCACCAGTTCTTAATTAATTTTAAAACCAATTTATTGAGATTATCCTATTATGCTTGTGTTCAAAAGTCTCCAAAAATATGAAAAATATGTTCTTGTAGCATTCATGCAGAGCGAAATCAGATGGAATACATATCTGGACATAAATAGATTTCGCTGACTTTCTAAGACTGAAAATTTTTTTAAAGTTTTTTTTTAGTTTAGTGTTTTTTAGTTAAGTCTATTACTTTAAGTAGCAATGAGCCAATCACAAGACTGAAAAACCATACCAAAAATCAGCCAATCAACGCCGCCGTTAGCCCTCGAAACGACCCGCTTGTTTTGACGTTAACCTAAGAAACATCAGATAAAGGCTTCAGCTTTTGGACAACCTCGATTTTACATTTGTGCTTTTTTTTTATCTGATACTTGTCTGTTATTGTGGACATGCTGAAGTTTGAAGTAAATTTAGCGGCAGCGAAGTTTGACGCTTTCTGATTTGAGATGAGGGGTGACTCTTGATGTAAATTGCAAAAGTAATATTGATGATGGGTCGTTGTTGAAGATATAAGAACTAACGTTTATATTTTACAACCTTTTGGTGAATGTCGCAAAGCTTGTCAAAAAATTGTTTTCACCAAAATTTTAGAAAAACAAATTTCATATTAAGCCCGTTAAGATTTTCTTTTTCCAGTAAAATGAAACGTTATTCCCCCAGTACCGTGTTATGCCCATTTTCGACCCCTGCCAAATTATTACCCCCTCTCATTGAAATCGCTACCTGATTGCCTAATCCTAACCCCACCCCTAATCCTGACCCCTCCCCCACACCTAACCCTAAACCTAGGGGTGTAGTAATCTGGCGGAGGTCAGAATTTGGCACAACGCCTGCATCTGGACATTTTTCTTTTACTATTCTCAGAGTTTCAATAACAAAAACAGTAGTTTTTAACTGTATATCATTAAATCAATGCTATGCTAAATAGTTTTAAAAGCAGTACAACAAATACTACCATGATGCAGTTTTTCTCTTTTATTTTTTGTGCTTAATTGTCATGAAAATAATGCCATAATCTAAAAGTCTAGGCTTCTTTTTTTTTTTCTTGTGATTTTAGAATGAAGTTTGACAAGTTTAATGAGAGTAACCCTTTTTAATTTCATTAATATTTAGTTATGGTTATTGCTATAAAATAACAAAATCACACAAATCAGTTTTGTGATTTTAGTTTTATTAGTCTCACAACTTGATATTGGTCATGGAGTCCAGTTCCCTTGCATTCTAGCATCACAGGTGGCTTGTGACATGAAGGTTGTTCACTTTAACCTCAGAGACATTTGGGGCCCAGCGTCAGCCAAATCCAGAAGAAACTGGAGGAACATCACACTGAGGTTTGGCTGCAAAAAAATGTTCAGTATCTAACTGATTGCAGAATCTTTGCCCATCCTGCACAGTTTCAGAATCCACCCGCCATGCCTCCCCTTCCCAAACATTGTTGGTTGAGGCAAGTGTTCGCTCTGGACGTACTTCACCGAATGAATGAGATCAAGGCCAGCATAACCTAGCCGTTTGGTCGTGTGCTAAAGATGGGTTCCACCAAAAAGTGTCTCGGGAACTTCTCCGGAACTTGGGCGACCAGTTTTGCCAATGAACACGGGCAGGTTATCATGTCGGTGCTTACAGAAAACAAAGAGTCTGGTCTTGAGGGGATGATCTCCGGTGTCATAAATAGGTACAAGGAAGCCGCAGAGGCTCCTCCTGAAGTTCTGTATGTCAATGCAGACTGTTGTGGGTCCAACTCTCTCAGAAAAACATTCAAAGAGTGGAAGGACATGGAGGTCAGGTTGGACATTTCTGAGTTCATGCAAAGGATTTCTGTGGGCTGCACAAGCCTCTCACTTCAAACTTGCCTGCAGACACTGTGATGGAAAACCGCAACACAACACAAGTAGTAGCCTCAACAGACCAACCTTCACAAAAGATTGATGCTCCACCAACAGCGAGCTGCCATTCAGTTCCTGTTCCTTACACCACACAGTACTACTGGAAGAGAAAACTGGTCAAGGAAAAAGAAGTATGTGCGAAGATCAGAGGCTATCCAGTGCAGAAAGTGCAATAAAGAGGGAATAATGTCAACTCATCGCCAGTATTTTGGCGACTGGTATTGTGAGGAGACTGAAACAAAACCTTTTGATGTGTGGAATGCTGAACTGATAAAGCGGGGTCATGGAAAGAAGAAGTTCTGAAGGGTGGAATCAGTAATGAGCATCCACCTCCTTTTGTTTTAATTAAACTTTTTCCATTAGTTGTATGTAATTAAATGTTTGATTTTTGGTGCTCCTAATCAAAATATAATCGCAGCGCTGCAGTGAAATCATTCGTGGGAGCGGCCCTGATCTGTTTTGTCCATAATACTCAACACTTATGCAAGTCGTAATTAGTTTCAGGCTAAATTATTATTTTTATTTATGCATAAGGTCTATCGTTTATTGCAGTTGAAATCTCTTAATAATTTTAATAAGCCATATAAAATCAAACATGAACACAAAGTTTAGCCTAGAGGAAGAAACTGACTGAATGATTATTTTATTTACAAATGGAAACTGGGAGACTTTTGGGACAGTCTGCATATTTTCCAGACTGTGGTCTGTGTCGAGTCTGGTTTCTTTTATCATTTTATAAAATTAAAAATATATACAAACAGAACTGTTTAGGCTCAAGAGCTATTCAAAAGTTGTACATTATTTGAATAATAAACAAGAAACCATAAAATTCTGAGCTTTTTTTTAATATGCTTTACATGCTTTGTTTCCTTACTCATGCAACACAAAGTCAAATTAAGTGAAACTATATCCTGCTGTAGCTATAAATAGAACACAGTGAGTATATACAGCTATGATGAATTAATATTTCCTTTGAAAGGACTTCTCTACGAGTTTTCTATCACCCTCATCTATTTGAAGTACAGACAAGGAATTTAGAATTGACTTGAAAAGGTAAAAGATTGCCTTGCCCCGTGTGAGGCTCGAACTCACGACCTTCAGATTATGAGACTGACGCGCTGCCTACTGCGCCAACGAGGCTGCGACGACAAGCTGTGCAAAGGCTTTTGGGAAAAAAATACGGAACGCTGGAAATGCCTCATTTTGTTTATTTATTTTATTGAGAAAATGTGCTTCATATTGTTCACACTCACAAATAACATTGCGGTTCCAAAAACAAGAAAATTAAATGATTCCGGAGTTTATAATTTAATTATATCATGTCAGTTAAAGAACTACAAAATAATGAACCATTTAAAGCCTGCTTAATCATATATGATACATTAATTTCTAATGGCCTCTACATTGTGAGATATTTGCTTGAAAACCCTTCTGCGCTCTGATTGCTAATTCATACTTTTTTAGTAAGTAAAAAAAAAAAAAAAAAAAAAAAAATCAAATTGTGGTACACTTTTCTTTTTTTGCTGTGAAATCTTTAATGAGTTTTAAAAATCACATAAGAATGATTAACTTTTATATTGTTAGTAATATTTCAATATCAACAGTTACTGGACTGAAGCAACTTAATTTTCCATAATCTATGTTCAAATTAAGAAACAAATATGATACAATGTTCTTTTGAGGAATGTTTATTTGTACATCTCTCGGTTATCATTGCATTATATATTTTACCCTCAATAAAAACTACTGAGCTTTGATCATAAAACTAAACATTAAAATATCTAATTCTTATTATTAGGATTAATAATATTAGTAAATAAAAAGTGACAACTGATATTACATTCATGTAAGTAGTATTTTATGCTGTTATAAAAAATATCAGCAGCAAATAGGCTGGCATATTTTGATCAAAGTATAAAACAAATATGCAAATAAAAAAAACATATTTTTGTAACTAAAGGTTCAATAAACTGTTACATTTAAAAACAAAAGACTATTATTTCATATGTCAGACTTTAAACTGTTAAACTGCATTAAACTGTTGAATTTATTATTATTACGTATTTACAGAATGATGCGCCATTATGCTCAAAGGCCAACAAAAAGAAAAACTCAATCTCCCATGATGCCGTGCGTTTCCTCCGCTATCTCGCGCCTTTCCATCTTGTTCCTCTCGAGAGCTCAGCGCCGTAGTTGTTGTTGTGGTGTGTAATAATGGCGGCAGCAGGAGGCGGATTACCAGCCTCGGCTGTTGTAGCGACCGTAAACCCCTCCGCCACCGTTCGCTGCCGTTTCCCAGGTCGGCCATGGATGTCTCGGAGCCTGCTGAGGACGGAGAAACGCTCTCACGTCGGTCGGGTGAGGGCTGAAGACAGAGAAGGGCCGAGGCCCGTCGACGTTAGAGCTGCGCTGAGAGAGGATCCGTCGCTGTCGCGCTTGCTCGGGATGGCGGAGAAACACCGACGCCAGCGCGAGGCGGGATTCTGCACGAGCGGGAGCGATGAGGTGAGCCTTCGCGTAGAGAAATAACGTTATTGTACTAATGCGCGGTAAGTGCATCATCAGCATGTCGCTGAGTTGCTGGTGCCAGTTCCTGTAGAGATGCAGCCACCTGATCATAGCGGCACGGATTATAGAGATGGAGTCTCTGTAAAGCGTTTAAAGAGACGCCAGTCTTATCTTTGGGCTTTTGCGGGCTGTCGAGCTCGCGTGGCGGGTGTTTAACTCCGGTTGGCAGTATTTCCGTGGCTACTGCGGTTCCGTGTCAGCGTGGTGTCCGCTGATTAGTTTTAAGGGAGTTTGTGTTCAGTTAAAGGCTTTGGAATTTAATGCCACTGTTGTTTACGGGTCTGTTTTTCTTAATATTTAGTTCAAATGTGAGGGAGGCGTGGCGTGCATCCGGAATATGATACAGTTATTGTTTATGCATTCTGCCTTGAATGTCTTTTATGGTTAAAATGTAATGTTTCTAAAAAACAAAACAAAAAAACCTTAAATCCGTCAGCTAGCAGTGTTTACAGACAAGTTAATTGCTTCATAGTAATCTTGTTAATCAGTCACAGTGTGTTAGAAGTGTTATTCAAGTTTCATTCAGTAAAACTTTTAAGTACAATAAGAACTGCTTAATTTAAATTGTATGTACTCAAGTGTCTGAGTGCTTTTTGTCCACTTTTTTAATTCTTATAAGGGATTACCAATAAACCCTGACATATGAAATAAGACTTTAAAAAGAAATCAAAAAAGTTTGCATATGTTTTGTATCATTTGATACGTAATGCTTTTATGGCTCATATTAGAAGAGAGAGAGAAAAAAAAATAGAAATTTGGTGCAGATGTTATTTACATTGCAAGAAGTTAGATGGAATTCTGATAGCTTGTAATTTAAATCTTTGTAATTTATTATTTAAATCAGTCAATATCTTATTAAGGTGATATATACATGCTTATAGTTTTATGATCAAAGCTCTCTTCAAGTTCCACTTGTGTACAGAGCAATGCAATGATTTTTTTCAGATGTACGAATGAACAGTCCTCAAAAGACCAGGCTGTATATTTGATGCTTATGTTTTAACATAATTTTTCTGAAAGAAAAATTGTCTGTGGATAATAAAGTAAAAATTGCTTTAGTCCAGTAAATGTTATAATTTTGAAATGTTATTAACAATATAAAAAAAGTGTACCTTGAACTGAAGGTAGAAATTTTTAGTATTATACTTAAAGACCCTTTACTTACTAAAAATGTGTGAAATACCAATTAGAGGGCAGAAGGCATGTAGAACACTTAGTACAACAGTTTGTATCCTTTTTTTGGTAATAAGCACCATCCTTGTTAGTCATTTATTTTTTTCTACATTAGAGGGTACATTTGCTGAATTTCCCTTACTGTGCGTTCACACCGTCACAATTCGCTCTGGCCGCCCTGCCAGCGACGCTGTAGAAAGATTGGTTGACGCTCTGACGATCGAACGCTTCGTCTTGTATTTAAAGGAGCCGCAAAGGAAACAAGCAGGTTGATCTTGGGAAGACTGAACACAAGTAGGGTATAAGTTAACCTCATGAAATATTTTAATTGTGATAGTAAGAAATTGATCGATGGAAAGAACTTATAGTTACATGTTTGCTAACGAAATAAACCAATAAAAGCCATTTGTGGTGTGTTTTTGTGTTCATGGTTAAGTGCTAAGTTAGTCTAATTTCAACATGCAGTTTATAGGAAACTTACTAGCCTAGGTCCTTAATTAACATTAACATTAATTTGTGCTCAGCCTACATTCCAAACTGTCCTGGTTGAAGTGTAACCTAAATGCAATTGATCAAAACAAGCATTCTAGTGTGAAAATGCTTGGGAACTAATGTGGTCGGAACCAAAGTTTACAGGACTGCGTTCTAGGGCTGTGCGATTTGGGGAAAATATATAATAATCTAATATTTTTGACAAATATTGTGATTTTGATTTGCGATTTTAAATTTGCAAAGTCAAGCTTCAGCTCAATATTGTCAATAATGTGCAGCACAGTATGAGTATCGTTACCCTGCTGAAAAAACCAAACAAAAACAATAGAAACGATCACAGAAATTCTCACAGTTTCCATAAAAACCATTACAAAATTCCTTTTACAAGAGCTGATAAAAATGTAAAAACTGTAACTTGAATGCAATGTAAGTCGCGTTGGATAAAAGCGTCTGCTAAATGCATAAAATGTAAATGTAAAATGTAAATTATTCCAATAGGAATAACTGTTGTTCTATTGATTGCCATCTGCTAGATTACATCCCACCAATAGAATGCATCAAATACCAGTAGACACCATTATAGTTTACATTAAAACCAATGCAATTCCCATCATAACCCTTAAATCCATTACGGTTTCTATTGTGGGAGGGGTTGTACTGTTTTTTTTTTTTTGTTTTTTTGCAGGGAAGATTATAATGGTATTACTACTTTTACAGAATTACTGAATTTCACAGGAAAGATTTGTTTATTTTTTTTTATAAATAAAGAACTGTATTTCTTTAGTCAATTATTAAAGTATTACATGTTACGTGGGCTGATTCATTAATTTTTAAGTATTTGGGATTTTAAGAACAAGTGGGAAATGTGCTGAATGTTTAATTTCATCCCTGTGAAATTGGCAAGCAGTTATTTACATTCGTTTTAAACGTGGAGCCAGGCGTGAATTGACACGGGTTGCACGCGTGCGTCAGGCCTCGTCCATATTGCCAGATGCACTCGTGAGAGACTTGCGGAGCAGAACCGGACGCGAGACCGCGAGTATAAAAGTGCATTACGAGACAGGCTGCGTGTGTGCGGCTCGTGCGGGAGACGCGCAGAGCGGAACGACTATGAGAAGCATTCAGAGACACGGGCTGTGTGTGCGGTCTTCTGAATTAGCGAACATGCATTATAATAAACTTATTTCAAATTAATTTTTCAAAAACCCTAAAAATATTAAAGTTTCAAGGACGAGCGTGAATGATTAGACTACCACCAACTCCGTGTGCAGCTCCACCACCGGCGGCCCTTATGTTTGTGAATGTTATGTTTGTGTTGTGGGATCTGTAGGTTATGGCTTAAAAGCAGAACATGGAAATATCACGGATGTACTGGGAAAAAAATAAATTTTAAACTTTTTATTTTTTTTCTCAGCGATATGAGTCTTCACCTTCTCCCCAAACGGCTTATAGCTACCTATTAAAATAGTTCAGCTTTGTATGTAATGGAAAAGTGATTAGGCTATGTTTCGGGGGTTTTTTTTCATAAAGATAGTTCTTTTAAGCAAGGACCAAGCGGCCAGCGTCAGCAGTGAGTTGATCGCCTATGTTTGATTAATTTAGCCTTATCAAATCATCACGACTTGACTAAAAAAATCGATATAGGCCTATAAAACAGTTCAAGCATATCACAGTGTTAGTTTAAATGTTTAACCTATATAAATGTGCGCTGTTAGACGCGTATCCAATAGTTTGGGACACGGAGGCTCCAGCGTGGTCACTTGTATTTTTCTTCTTACAAAAACAACTTAAAATACGCCATGTGATTTTTGCTCATAAATTTAAGAGTAATATATCATTTGGAACTGTAAAGGGTGTACTTTTATTTGTGTGCATTCACAATATCAACATTGTGCTTTTATAAAATAGGAAAACAAAGAATGCACTTTCTGCCGGTCTCGGAAACTCGGCAACTTGAAACTGGCTCACAGATATGATAAATATATCTATAGAAAGCTTTAAATTACTACTTTAAAACGAAATAATTCAAAGCAAAGCAAAAACTCTTCATTAGCCTATGTAATCCGTTAAGATCCATATATTTCTCTCTGCGTGTCCAATGAGGAGATGGCGAGTCATTTTTTCCCCATCACCGTCTAAAATATAAAAATAAGGGAAAGCCTAAAACAGGCCTGATTATAATTTGTGTTTTATTTTATAATTGTATTCAATAATAAAAAAAAGTATGTAATATTTGTCCTTGAAATTTAAAGGATTTGCTGCGACGCAATTTTGTCTGACTGGCCTATGTGAATTATTTATTGGCCTATCTTTTTAATCCATGCAGCAAATGCTTTAAAAACAGCTTTAAAATCACTTTGAGTTCCAGATGCTTTTAAAGAACTTTGCACTATGCATTTTAAGGGTTTTTAAGCTTGAATGTAGCGTTGATGTAAAACATTATTATGAATTCATTGTAGCCTATTCCCATTTGTAAAATAGGTAATTAATGTCTAACACAATCTCCTGAAAGTGCGTAGGCTGTAGCACGATTTTCTGTTTCTATTTGGTGTAATATTTATATGCAGATATTGACTAACCACACCCCCCACAGCACCCCCTACATAAAACACCTTACTAGTAGGCCCTTACCTTACTTTTTAGTAGTAGGCCCCTGCCTACTAATAAAACATCTAAAAATGTATCTTTTATTCTCCAGTACTGAAAGCAGAACCGATATGGGAGCTCTTGAAATGCTCTTGCAAATGACCTTTTTTGTTCGTTGTCTGTCATTTCGAAGCTGTAGTTACATACGTTTTTCTTTAGTTTTAATTTACCGATCTGACCCTTTTTAAATGGTGGGCGTTTACGCAGTTGGCTAGAGCAGTGCCCATCGGGCAGAATGGAGGTGTTCTCACTCTATTGGTTAGGAAGACCGCCACTCAAGGCTGGTAGTATTGTATATTTTTGTTTACTCACTATAACATTATCTTATTCAAAATGATAGACATGTTTAAAAATGTAATCCATGTACTAGTCTATGCAAAAGTGTGATATCCTACTGTACTGGATGTCTGAATTCTTATTAATGGTCTTGGAGTGCCATCTACTGGTCATACTGAGTATAAAATGTTTTGAGGGATATGCGACGGTCAAGGGTGCAGGTGTTGCCTGTGAACTTAGAATAACCCGAGGAACTTTGGGTGACTTCCAGAATATGACAAATACGTGTAAACAACTGTGATGAATGTCTTCTGGGAGCACTGCCAACCAATGGGAGTAGAAGAAGAACTTTTACTTTTTAAAAAATGGCGAATATGAAAAATGACCAGGTGGACTAGTAATTAAAAGTGGTAAATCAAATAGACAAGGCCAAATAAGAAAAACAGGAACTACCAAATATGGGCAATAAAAAGCATATATATACTGTACTGACACTCGCAGAACTCAGACGCAGTTTGATGTGGCGGCTGTGTTCTCGGCTTTGTTATCTTGTCATAATAAAGTCTTTTCTTTCACATTTGAAACTCTGCTGTTTTTGAGCCTTTCTGATTGCACCAACTGAGATCCAGACTAGACAACTCCGGCGTGCCACGACAGTAGTCGTACATATGATCTGGATCAGAGTAATATCGTGTCCACATCGCAGGCTTTGCTATTAGCAAATCGCAACATCTCAAATCGCGATTTCGATTAATCGCACAGCCCTACTGCGTTCTCTGGAACCCTCTCAAGCGGAGGACTTCTACATTCCGATTGGTTGCCGCCCAACCGCGTCATAGCTCATTACCATAAAGTTGACCTGACTTCAACTCTCCTCGATGCTTTCACCGTCCAAGACGCGCTGCGCCGCTCTCGCCAGAGCTCGCCACTGGCTCACATTGAAAATGAATGACTTCCGGCCACTTTGACGCTCTCGCCGGCGGCGGTGTGAACACATGGTTAGCTAATGCAGTGAAACAAATGCACTGAAAGCTTGAATGCAGTCTGATTCAAACTCAAAGCTGAACCAGCACAGAGCTCATGTTGAGCTTTGACATCACACCTTGTAGACTGATGCAATCTGAATCTGTGCTTTGAATTTCTTAGCTATCTGCAATCAGAGAACTTTCCAGCATCATCCTTACTTAAAATGACAGTTGCACTTTATGGGGATATGAAAAACTGAACTTGACTTAGGAAGTCTGAAACATTTTGACCCATGAGCAGTTGTAAGTAGCATTGAATGGTTTATGGCAGGGGATGCTGACATGTATTGATGTTTCTAAGTGTGGACATTTTTTTTTTTTTCCTGAGGTGTTTGAAAAAGACTGATAGATTAGCTTGAAGATTTAAAGATTTAGTTTTTAATTTGTGTTGTATTTTGGAAATATCCTACTCTTTACAGTATTGCTAAATTTGCTGATGTTACTACTTACTACTAGTTGATGCTCTGTTGCACTTGGGTGCCTTAGTAAAATCTTTTGTAAAATGAAACTATACATTTAAAAAGTTTGTTTTGAGATTGTTTCAGTTTTTAAAAGCAGCATTCAATTTCCTCCTCCTTTTGAGTTATAAGTTAATTTTATTATGCTAAAGCTGTAACTTTCAAAACTCAAGACCTCCTTCTCAGTGCATTTATTGGTCATTTACATCTTTACAATGAATTTGAAAAGTTTTACGACATCAATACCTTTTTTAGTGTTCACATTCCTGACTAAAGGTCACTGCACACTGAGTCCGAAATTTTCGCACGTTAAAAAATAAATACGACCTCATGTTGTATCAATCACCTTTGCACACTGCCTCTGAAACTTTCGTCTGTCAAAAGAAAATGGGATCAGGTTCGATTTTCTGCGTTTTCCCCTCCGTAGCATGCATTTTGATAGGAAAGGATGGAATACAAAAAAAAACTGAAAAACGCATGCGAAAATTTCGGACTCAGTGTGCAATGACCTTAAGTGTAGCAACTCCAGCTCTGTGCGTTTCTGAAAAGTCCTTGCATTAGACATGAGTGCTGAGGTTTATTCGTAGCACTCTGATCATTTCAGCATGAATTCTTTTGTATCACTTTTAAAGGATTGTATGTAGGAACTAGGTATTGCAGTCCAAATTCAAAATATTGGATAGGGTTTTTTTCCACCAGCCTCTCCTCCTCAGACTTGATATGCACACAGGTTGCCTGATTAACGACACCAACAGGAACGAGCACACAAGACGATGAATGAAATGAAATGCGCTGTGTTTTCCGTCAACTGGCAAACCGGGGTGGCGAAATACAATTGGGTAAACTGGAAGTGGGCGGGTTTTACAAACCATAACAAACACAGACATTTTTGGGCTGGAATGCACATTTTCAAAGGAGAATAACTGACTGTAGCATTGGTTTTCAGATAAACAAGTATGTTAACTTAGCATGTTTCGTAAATATCTGCAAACATATTATGGTATTTTTATGCTTTAGTAGAGTCAAAATCCTACATACAGCACCTTTAATGGTGGATCCTGAATTAACGCTGGTCATATGCAAATAAAATTGTCTTTGCAAGTAAATAAAATGCTGTCACTGGCTGCTATAGAAGTATTCATTCAATTAAATAATGCAAAGAAAAAAGAATGGTCTTATAAGTGGTAAATGTTTCTCATTTCACCTACCTTTAACAGCTAAAATTTTCATAGGTCAATATAATAACTGTATAATAGGTAATGTTCACACCTATGCTTACACCTATAACATACTGAGAAAAATAAGTACTAATGCAGTGTGCTGAACTGTAAAAGAAATGCATTGTGTTATAGAAGGTTAGTATATTAATTTAGTACTGTGATGTGTGTATTCTGTGTCAGCATTTCTCACCACTGAGTCTTTTAGAGAAATGAAGCAGGGATCCATGTTACATATTTAGTTTTTGTTGTATGTGAAGCCTGGCCTATAATAATCAAATACTCTTGGAAACTGATGCCTTTGTTTGATTATTTGTTCTGTATAATACCAGTGTGTTATCAGTCAAGCAGGGGTTTTGTATTCCTGCCATCTGTAATTTTACTAAGCAGTGAGTAATAAAAAGGACTGCAAACATTAATTGAACTACTATTGGATTAGCCAGAGCAGAGAAAGAGAAAATTGTGTAAATGTAAATGTCCTGTTCCTACATTTTTTAAATTAATAATACATTAACGGTCTACATGCAGTTTTGTGGTGTTATATTTTATCTATTGTTCTTTCTCAGGAGGGAGACTTCACAGGCTTTAGAGTGGACGGACAATTGTCCTCGCGTTCTGGACAAGGCTCATCAAGTGAGTTTTTCAGTTGTTTCTAAGTATTTTGATGGTGTAAACCAGTGGTCTGAAACTCAATTCTTGGAGTGCCCAGTTTAGCTGTGCAGAGCTGTGGCCCTCCAGGAATTGAGTTTGATCAGCTGTTCTATGTGCTGTTTTTTTATATTAAACTTGGTCATTCAAGCAAAAATCTATCAACTAAAGAAAAGTGTTTTTCTTGTATTCTGACTTTTACGGTTTAATTAGTGGGGCATGCTCAGACAGTCATCACTATTTTCATAGTACACATCAGTTATTCTCTGATATGTGTTTTTCCTTATTTATTGGTTGATGTTGGATGTTTATCGGCTGATTGGCTATATAATTGTGCATTAATTTATGCATGTTTTTACATTAAGATTACCTACGCCTAATGTTTATCTTTAGTAACAGTATTAATTTAAATAACACTATTAATTATGATCTTTAGCAGATTTTAAAATGAAAATGTATCTTTTCATACATGGTGTAATGCCTGAATTGCAGTTTTAGCTGTTTTATTTAAAATATATTGAAATAAGTAAATATACAATAACATTTTAACAAGAGACTTATCTAAATATCAAAATAATTATCTATTTGTCATTATTCACCAAAAATTTGATATCGATGCATCCCTAATTGAGAATAATTAATTAATTGAAAAAAACTATTTCAAGGGACTGCCATGATTAATTGTATGGTTGCCATCCAATTACAGTTGCTCCCTTGCCTCTTTTTCTAATTTTGTGTTTATTAAAAATAAAATGTTTTAATAGATTTTTGTCTTTCTCTTTTCTAAAGGCAGTTCCCTTAGACTGGCATCCTCACAGGTGAAGCCACCTTTGGTGCCAAATCTAAAATCATCTCTATTGGAAAAACCTGACATGAAAGGCAAAAGATTTTCAAGAACTGATCAAAAATCTGTGAGGCCTAAAATGGTTATTAAATTGGCAGCCAAGAAGCTGTCCAAAAAACTAACGGAACAGTCACAAAGGCCATCGATGGATAAAGATGAACAACTGAAACAGGGCAGCTCAAGTAAGAGAAATGGCAAGGTACTCAGGGACCAGAAAGAGGGAACATGGGTCTCCTCAAAGACAGAAAATGTTGATAGGGCTTTTGAAGAGGAGGAGATTGCTGGAAGGTCAAAGAAGCGTGGTTCCAGTGCACTAGACAGACGGACGAGGCAGGGCAAATTAGTGTGGAGTTTAACACTGGTTAAAGGTAAAGAGAGAGCCTCCAGAGTTAAAGACACCCAAAACCAAAGAGCTTCAACAGAATATGCTAAGACCCACAGGAACAAGACAGAGGGAATGACTGTTAGTGATCAAGCAGGTGCTGTATCCTCAAAACCAATGGCCAAACAGAGAAGGGGCAGAAGGACAGATGCAAATAAGGAGCCTCTAGAATCTCTTGGTGGAGATGCAGGACCTTCTTTTAGTGATAGTTTAAGTTCTTCCCAAAAGAAGCCTTGTGTAAGGCGACGAAGAAAGTTACTGCAACAGGAGGTGTGCCGCAAAGTACCTCACAGTCAAGGACAGGCCTCTAGCATGCCAAGAGGGAGACAGCGAGTTGCTCTAGAGACAGACTCTACACGTGTGCTGCAACCGATGGAAGGACAGGAACAGGCAGTTGGAGAGATTGAGAGATCCAAGCCTGGAAGCCAAGCTAAACAGCCTAAACACTCCACTAGACCAATTGTTAGTGCTCGATCTTCTCGGGTCATCAAGGTCCCGAAGAGGTTCATGGATGATGAGCGCATGTCTGCGCTTCCAGAACGAGGTTCCCCAAAGAAACCAGCTCTTATTGAGATCCCAACGGATATTGAGCTCCAAACCCTTCATTCCGGAAGCAAGCCGAAGACCACACAAGAACTACTGATCCTAAACAACGATGAAAAAGGTGTTTCGGAAGAGACTCAATCTCAGGGTGTCAAACCCATTTTGAGTTCCTCTAGGCTGTCTGGTGGTCCTCGCGGGAGGGGTAGGAGGCGTGGCCAATCTGCAGACCACTATAAAATATACTGGAAATTGAAGAAGCTCACTGCATGCCTGGCAAAACGAAGGATGGAGCGGATTGCCAGTGCAAGCTCCAAGCTAAGAGAGGACTGTGCTAAGGGAGGGACCCATGATGTGGAAGGAATCAAATTGCAGGACATGTATTCTCCAGGAGTGGTGCCAAAAGTAGCCATTCATGTTGGGGAACTCTCTGATCAGATGCCACTTGCATCTTTGGCAGAAGGCCCTGCTAAGGAGAATGGTAGGGCTTGTACTGTCATGTTTGAGTATTATGTCTCTAATAATACTAAATTATTTGTAGACTACCTTTTATGCAAGGAATGCACCTCAAAGTACTTTACAGTAAAAAAAAAAAAAAAAAGTTGCAAGTACTTTACATGCAAATGCAATAATTAATATAACATAAGATTAAAGATGAAATCAATGTTATTATGCTAATAAAGCAAACAACAACAACAAAAATCCTCTCCTCTCTTTTGGTCTGTTCTTTTCTCCTCCTCCTAATCCTGAGGTAATTTATTCCTTCAGTAGAGACTACCAGCCTTGAAGGCATCACTGAAATGACCGCACAAAATGCCCAGATGATGGTGGAGCAAGGTGGAAACACCCAGAGAATGAGTATTTCCGGTGCCAATAAAAGGATGTTCCACCTGCTGAAGAGAGCAAGAGTCCAACTGATTAAAATCGACCAGCAGAAACAGCTCAAATCAGCCCAGGTCAGAATACAAACAGTGCTTTGTTGCATTTGTACTAGTCACTATGTTTTTGACAAGTTCTGACAAAATTCACAAGATGGGTGAACTGAGTATTTTTGTTTTCAAAGACTCGTTCGAGGAGCATTCAAAAGTTTGGGGTCAGTACAATTTATTTTTATTAAATAAAAAAACGTATGCATAAAATTGCTCAAAAGTTATAGTAAAAACATTTATGTTACAAAGGATTTTTCTTTCAAATAAATACTGTTGAAAATGTATCACCGTTTCCACAAAAATATTAAGTAGCAGAACTGTTTTCAACATTGAGAATAATAAAAAGCACCAGATCAGCATATTAAAATGATTTCTGATAGATCATATGACACTAAGGACTGGAGTAATTATGCTGAAAATTCAGCTATGAAAGTGTCATCACAGGAAAAAAAAAAAGTCATTTTAAAATATATTAAAATATATTTTACAATATTACTGCTGAAAAGTCATCTTTAAAAAATATATTGTGCAGCCTTGGTGAGCATAAAAGATTTTTGAAAAAAATTGTTGACCCCGAACTTTAAATTTTTTGTGCTTCTAAATAAAAGATTGAGGTTACACTTTATTTTAAGGTGTCCTTGTTACAGTGTAATTATACATTTAAGTGCTGAATAATTTTAATTATAAAATAAAGTTTTACACTTTTAAATAAAGTGATAAACATATTAAGACTTTTTTTTTATCTTCGTGAATGCCACAGTACTCTGTATGATTATACTTATGATGGTGTTTATACTCTGCAGCTTCTGTCTAACTCTGTGAGAATAAGAGATGGATCCGCAGCAGTCATGCAGAGAGGCAGAAAGAGGGGGAAGAGAGTAGTCCCAGCTAACCCAGAGGGTGCTCCACAGGTATGCTTCAATGCAAAATATTGCTCTTCAGCTTTTTTTATTGGATCGTGAGTTACCGTGATGCCCTTTTAACTCCATAGGAGCAATTGATCGGTGGTCCACGTATAAAGCATGTGTGTCGAGCAGCAGCGGTGGCACTGGGACAACCACGCGCCATGGTTCCCGACGACATTCCAAGGCTCAGCGCCCTTCCTCTGCATGAGAGAGAGGGGATCAGTGCTTCACCTGCCGAAGAGGGTACACACCTCTCCTTTCCTCATTCTGTCCGCATCCATTATAAGTGACAGTTGCTCATGGAGACATCTGGGCTCTTTTGAGCTGGACATTGTATATTTTGTTCATGTTAGTTACAGTTTTATTGTAAAATGTGTTCACGCTGGGCTTGGAAGCATAAAATGTATGATTTCCTTTAAGGCTTTGTAAACAAATTGTAGAGAGGGTAGAATGATTTAAAAAATATATATATTTATTGATAAATATAACAAATGAAAAATGTTGTAAATACAGATATTCTATTACAAATATTTATAATATTCCTGATAAAAATATTCTAAAATCTAAAAATATTAATTTTTTTATTTAATATATAATTCCTAAAATATCTCTCTTTTTGGACCACTTTCCGTTATTGCATTATTATTGCCCACCTGCATAGTATGTTTAGTATTATTCCTAGTATTAGTAATTTAATTTAGTATAGTTGCATACCATAATAATGTAATTCTGCATTAAACTCACTTGATATTTTGTGTAGCAGCAATGTTCTCATCCTTTTTTAATATGCTAGCATGTAATGCCCAAAGGTTTTGTAATTAAGTAAATGTGAAAATAAAATTATGCTGGAGTGTGTTGCATTCATAATGCACAACACATGCAAACTGCATTGTGGACTGTATTTGAAATGCCTCCTAAGATTGTCTGAGGTTGTTTAGAGAGCTCGCATAATGCACTATTGCACAAAAACATAAAAATAGAAACACAAAAATCCACATTTTAGGATATATCTTTTTCCCTTAATTGAAAAATTAATTGGCAATGTGATTGCAATCTGTAATAATTGTGAAATGCTAATTTGTGGTATTGTATCTAGGTAATTTCTAGAAGGCAGTGTTCACTTTATTTCTTTCTAAACCCAACTTTGACATGCCCAAAATGCCCTTATTCTTATGTTAGATGCTTTCTTTTGCCTCTCTCTCCCTCTTCCATCTGCCCCTTCTGGCTCTTCAAGATGTTGCATCTCACTCAGAAGCTGAGAGTGAAGAATCTGTTGAGCCGAAGCTGACATTTAGACGCAGGTACGAAAGCACAGCCTTTGGCTGTCGGCTAAAACGCTGCTTGCGCTGCAAGGGCTGCAATCGGCTGGAGGACTGCGGGAGGTGTGTGTTCTGTCTGGACAAGCCCAAATTTGGAGGACCCAACAAGAAACGGCAGAGCTGTGTGTAAGTGAACGAATAGTGTCAATTACATGGTAGCCAATGGAGTAAACCTTTTCCAGCTTTTAAAGGGGTCACATTAAACATTTACTTTTTTCCTTTTTAAAAGTGTTTTCAGTATTTGATCCTATTTGTGGATTTGTTTTTCTAATTTTTTTAACAGCCTAAAGAAGTGTTTGCTGATTGAGCGGAGCAAAATGAGACGATTTAACAAAGGTATCCTACTTGCCTATTTAAAATTAAAATAATTTATTAGCAATTCATTATCAACCTCTCAGTTACTTGGGAATGCAAAATGTGAATAAAATATATAAATAAAGTGAATAAAATGCATGTGATTTCAAAAATTACAGTTAAAAATACTGGTACCCACCAACATAAGCAGACGAAGTTCGCTTGCCTTTTGGTAATGCCTGCAGATTTGATCATTTTACTTGACCACCTCTCTTTGGCACAGTCCAGATGAAGCGGCGCCGGCCATCAGTGGCCGCTGGCATGAACAGCAGCGAAGAAGAAAACGAGGAGGAAGGGGGAGATGATGGAGGAGGACAGGCCCAGTTCAGCCCCACTAGGAGGCAGCCCAGACGACAAGTCACTCCTCAGTCCTACAGAAAACTGCTGGGGTACGACTCCTCTGACACAGAGACACAGAGTGTCAGCTCTGAAAAGACAAAGGCCAGCGGGACCCTAAAGACTCAATCAAGTGGTATGAATTTGATATCAACACTTAAAAATTATATATTCATTGGACAGCTCTTTGTTTCTTTTTGAGTTGAGATATGTTGGCTTGATCATGCAAAACCAGTTTATCTGAGACCAAACCAATACTTTGAACTACTTTTCAGAAGTGGCTGCTTCTGTAACTGCTCCAGAAGAGGCAACAAAGCAGAAACGGCAAGGGCTTTACAGAGCTTTTTGGGCCCAACGCAGAAATAAGGTATGGTAACTTATCTCGAATTTTGATGATCTCAAAATGGACAAATGTCTGACAATTAATCAAGCTGTAATCGATAATCAAATGATATATTTGGGCAAGGAATGCATCAGTTTGGGGGAAAAAAGTCTAATCAAGTTTTTAAGTTTTTAAGCTCCTGGTTTGGTGGGGTTGTTTGTAGGGCTGTACAATTTGGCCACAAATGCTGTTATAATAACAAAAGAAATGATATACAAATTTAAAATAATTATTTTATAATATATTGCAAGTTTTTTTTTTTTTTTTTTAAGTACCTGAAAATGACAACTAACTAACTTGAAAACTAACTAACTGCTGTTTTATCATGAAATTGATACTGTTTTAATTCTTCATTCCTTTAACACCCCCCCCCAAATAATTTTGTTTGGGTTGCATTTATCATGCTGCCTTTTTTTGGTCATTCAATTATAGTGTAATCCAATTCCTGAATCATCTCTGAAATGTCATCCTCTTTAACTTCTTCATTTGGTAACAAACCTGATTCATCTCATGTCTTTCTCTCTTAAAAATAAAGGCTTTTTTACCCTGTTTATAGATGCAGTTCTTCCTGTCTTTCCACAACTACAGTATAACCATTTGTTCTAATCAGGTGTTGCATAGAGTTTCTGGCATTAACTAATTTCTTTCTTTACCTTAACGAGAATAATGAAAATGTAAATATGCACATTGTTTTTTCTGGTTACCACTAGTTACGACAAAAATTTAAACATTAAAGAACTATACTTGCTCATAGTGTTGTGCCTGGTTAGGACATCGTTGGACTAGTATTACTCCTGTTTTTTGTTGTTCTGAACATCTACAGTTCTGATGGTGATGGAAACGCTTCCCTTTGCTGTCTGCTTTCTCATTTCTTCTCATGCTCTGTTTTGGTGATGGTCTTCCTCTTGCCCACTTTTTATCAAAGCATTTTCCTGCTTGTGTTGTGGTCCCACTATAATGCTGCTCCCCTCCATATACCCCATATTCTTTTGGTTTTTTGACATTCACGCAGGAGCCACTTGAACCATCATCATCATCATCGGACCCTCCAGCACCACCCCACCATCCCTTCACCCCCACAGGAAGTCCCTCCCTCAAGCCTGGGCGTAGGCTACAGTTGCGGCTGGAGAGGCTTCCAGCCAGTGTTGTGCAAGCGGCCCATATGGGATTAGCAATCCTGCTTACTGAATGCGACAGCACAAACTCACAGAAAGTGATGTGTGAGGTGGTGGAAGAGGAGCAAGCTTTTACTCATTGCTCCTCTCTTACTCATTCTCAGACTTCGGTGGAGCACACGCCGTCCAGTGTCCTGACTCCACAGGTCAATGGCTACACCCAGAGGGTCAAGCTGTCACAGGGGACAATGAACAAGATTCGTGTGGACTTCAAGGTCAGCACTGAGATTTCAATGAGTTTTCTATAAAACCAGAAGCTTAGTCTTTTTGGGTGTTGTGGTTAAGTATAGATTATTCATCCAAAATGCACGAAGTTTGAATTAATATATACATTAACCGTTAAAAGTTTGGAATGATTAGTTTTTTTGTTTTTTTTAAAGATTTTAAATGCATTGTTTTTGAAAAAAGTCTCTTATGCTCTCAAAGGCTGTAATTATTTGATTAAAAATATAGTAAAAACTGTAATATTGTATAGTATTATATAATTAAAAAAAACCTGTTAATAAACACAGCATAAGCTACGTTAAGACCATCTGTCTATGTGTGTGTGTGTGTGTATTATATATATATACACTCACTGGCCACTTTATTAGGTACACCTTGCTAGTACCGGGTTGGACTCCCTTTTGCCTTCAGAACTGCCTTAATCTTCGTGGCATAGATTCAACAAGGTGTTGGAAACATTCCTCAGAGATTTTGGTCCATATTGATATGATAGCATCACGCAGTTGCTGCAGAACATGAAAGCATGGATCCATCCTGTCTTGTCTCAACGGTTCAGGCTGGTGGTGGTGGTGGTGGTGTAATGGTGTAAGAGATATTTTCTTGGCACACTTTGGGCCCCTTAGTACCAATTGAGCATTGTTTAAACGCCACAGACTACCTGAGTATTGTTGCTGACCATGTCCATCCCTTCATGACTACAGTGTACCCATCTTCTGATGGCTACTTCCAGCAGGATAATGCACCATGTCACAAAGCTCAAATCATCTCAGACTGGTTTCTTGACCATGACAATGAGTTCACTTTACTGAAATGGCCTCCACAGTCACCAGATCTCAATCCAGTAGAGCACCTTTGGGATGTGGTGGAACGGGAGATTCGCATCATGGATGTGCAGCTGACAAATCTGCAGCAACTGCGTGATGCTATCATGTCAAGATGGACCAAAATCTCTGAGGAATGTTTCCAACACCTTGTTGAATATATGCCACGAAGAAGGCAGTTCTGAAGGCAAAAGGGGTTCCAACCCGGTACTAGCAAGGTGTACCTAAGAAAGTGGCCAGTGAGTGTATATATATAATACAATATATTAAGGGGTGTAATGGTACATGTATTTGTACCGAACCGTTTTGGTACGGGTCTTTAGTTTCGGCACGCATGTGAACCGAACAAATACTGTATTTTTTTTATTTTTTCAGGAAATTCAAATAATATATGGTGTTTTGACAGTCTTTGATGTGGCATGTCAGATCGCTGTATAAACGCCTTAAGGTGCTTTCACACTAGCACTTTTGGTGCGCACCCAGGTTCGATTGATGTCAGAGTTTGGTTCGTTTGGATGATGTGAACGTTCTTCCGAACTGGAGTCCGCTTCTGGGGTACGGTTCAAGTGAACTCCGGTACGGTTTGCTGCTGATGTGAACGCAATCGTACCAAATCACGGAAGTGAACCTCTATTAATTAAGTGCCCACTGGTCCGGGTGTATGTTCACACACCGCTTCCCCTTAATGCCGTATTATTTGAACAAATAATGTGTGTTTGTTATATAAAAGTGCAGAGAGCAATCTTATGCATTTTGCCACCACCTCCTGTGCCGTCGTTACTAATCAACGGGGTAAACAGCTGCTGGCTTGATGATGCAAACAAACCGCGGTTCGGACCCAAATAAAATAATATGAATGCAGACCACCAGGGGGAGGGGGGAGCAAACAAACTCTGGGTAGGACCAGGCAAGCGGACCAAGTGTGAGAGCCGCTTCTGGGACGGTTCAGAAACGTGATGGTATAAACGCAACATTGACTCGAGCGGCTGCGATCAGCTCCAGTTCCCGTGTCTGAGCTATGACGTGCCGCAGACTTTTGCAGAGCGGAGCACGATTGAACGCGATCATTCCTTCCTCTGTACTACTAGTTTTAATGTGAATAAACATGACTGAACATCTCATGCCTCATGTAATTGCTCGATCAGTTTTTCAACCGCGGAAAGACATCAACTAAACATTGTGGAAATAAAATGTCACGTAGCATTTAATTTACCTCAGCAAGTCACTAGAGAAATGAAGTCTAGAGAGAAGCATTTCGCGAAATATTACACCATATACTCATTATATTTTACTAAACCTGTTAGTCTTAATTATTGAATGTATGTTTAAATTAATCTTTTATGAAACATGCTAGGACAGCCAGTGTGTTATATTTTAACAAATAGCCTAGAAATGTTATATATAAGTTAATTTATAAACTGCATTGTGCAATTTACATGTTTGCATACAATTGTTTTTTAAAGAAGAGTGTTGATCATCTATTTAAAAAATAAATACACTAGTAATTAAATTTGGGTTAAGTTGTTAGGCCTAATTGTAACCTTATAATGTAAAAGGGCTATAGTTTTAAGCATAAACTGAGGTAGATTTGTATCACTAAGTAAATTTTAACTATAACTTATAAATGTATTTAAAGAAAGAGCAACTTGTTCAGTAAACCACCGGAAAAAATAAGTAAAAAAAGTTTAGTTTTTCCCCCTGCTGTACCGAAATCATACCGAACCGTGACGTTAAAACCGAGGTACGTACCGAACCGTCATATTTGTGTAACGTTACACCTAATATATACAGTGGGTAACAAAATTATTTGATCCCCTGCTGATTTTGTACGTTTGCCCACTGACACAGAAATTATCAGTCTATAATTTTAATGGTAGGTTTATTTGAACAGTGAGAGACAGAACAACAACAAAAAAAATCCAGAAAAACGCATTTCAAAAAAGTTATAAATTCAATTGCATTTTAATGAGTCAAATAAGTATTTGATCCCCTATCAATCAGCAAGATTTCTGGCTCCCAGGTGTCTTTTATACAGGTAAGGAGCTGAGTTTAGGAGCACTCTCTTTCTTAACGCTTGTGCACTGTTCGTTTGGGAATTACACTCTTACGGTTTCATACTGTCTTTTTTGACCCCAGGCAACAAAATGTAATTTTGTAACATAATAATTAATATAATTTTTTTTAACAAATGTATTTTTACTCCGTTTATTAATGTTTTTGCTCCACATTTATGCAGTTTTTGGAGGACTTATGATATTTTTTAAATTTATATAAATATAAAAACTTTTTTAATGTAAATGTTTAATGTTTTTTAATGTAAAATTCACTTTATAAAAAGACCCACATTCCTAATTTTAATTCATGAGGATAACATG
Organism: Barbus barbus; assembly: GCF_936440315.1. NCBI lineage: Eukaryota > Metazoa > Chordata > Actinopteri > Cypriniformes > Cyprinidae > Barbus > Barbus barbus. The sequence continues at coordinate 22,745,331 of NC_136755.1, read as the reverse complement.
GCCAAAGTGACAATATGAGATTAAGTACTTGCAAGTTCACACGCTTCTTTAACATTATATTTAGTGATCTCCGACTGGCGAAGTCAAACATCATTAGTGCCGACGTAAATAACAATCTTACTGAATTTACATTTAGCATTAGCCAGCACTTTTAAATTTGCCAAGATGTCTGGCGCTCTGGCTCCCGGTAAACATTGGACTACGGTGGCTGGTGTCTCTATTTTCACGCTCCGTACAATAGAATCACCAATAACTAGAGCACTTTCATCAGGTTTCTCATTGGGTGAGTCACTGAGTGGGGAGAACCTGTTTGATGTTTTGATCGGAACGGAAGAGTGGTGTTTTGACCCGCGACTAGGCTGCCTCACAGTCACCCAGTTGCCCTGCTGCACGGGCTCTACCGGAACCGAACAATGTACAGGACTCCCTGAGCTAGTCGTATCCAAAGCAGTATCTACAACTCTCACATTCTTACTGTCCTCCACTAAAGTTTGGATGTGTGTCTCTAATTCTGACATCTTCTCTGTCAGCCTAACTGTTTCCCTGCATTTATCACATGTGCACGCGCGCTGCACTCGTGGTTTTAATAAGCGAATGATCAAATTAGTTTGATAGATAATACTAGAAATATATGGTCCATAGAAGCCAGTCCCATTTGAATTCCCAGTTGTCTGATAACTGAATATGCTGGAGTTTGTTTTTGGATGAGTTAGGAGAATTTTTCTTGAAACGCTCCCAAACAACATGTGGTGATGTAGGTGCTGTTTGACTATTTTATTTTTAAGGTTTTCTGACCCCGAGACTCAACTATTTTCTGCAATTCTCCAGCTGTGGTCCTTGGAGAGTCTTTAGCCACTCAAACTCTCCTTCTCACCATGCATTAAGACGATATAGACACGTCGTCTTCCAGGCAGTTTTGTAACATTTTATGTTGATTGGAAATTCTTGGGGCAGTCGTGGCCTAATGGATAGGGAGTCGGACTTGCAACCCGAAGGTCAGGGGTTCGAGTCTCAGGTCTGGCAGGGATTGTAGGTGGGGGGAGTGAATAACCAGCTCTCTCCATTTTCAATACCACGACTGAGGTGAGACCCTTGAGCAAGGCACCGAACCCCCAACTGCTCCCCGGGCGCTGCAACATTGGCTGCCCACTGCTCCGGGTGTGTGTTCACGGTGTGAGTGTTCACTGCTGTGTGCGCGCACTTGGATGGGTTAAATGCAGAGCACAAATTCCGAGTATGGGTCACCATACTTGGCCACACGTCACTTCACTTTCACTTAATTATTACCCTGATGGCGGAAATGGGAATTTTCACTGCTCTAGCTCTTTTCTTAAAGCCACTTCACTAATTTGTGAAGCTCAATTATCTTTTGATGCACATCAGAAATATATTCTTTGGTTTTTCTCATTGTGATGGATGATTAAGGGAATTTGGGGTTTTTTTTCCCTCCGATTTATATTTCTGTGAAACAGGAAGCCATGGCTGGATAATTTCATGTTCATAATCACCCTGGAGTGCTCAAAATTGTGAATATGAATTGCAATATACTTCAGAGATATTTTACTCATAAGAATTTCTAGGGGTGCCAACAATTGTGTCCAACGTGTATTTGAGAAAAACATTTATTTCTTAATGATATTTCCCCCCATTTTAAATTCTTATTATCCAATGAAAGGTTAGATTTTTGTGAATTTTTTTAAATAAAAGATCACAAGGATTAACAATGCAGATTCATTTTCACAGCCGATATTTTTGCCCATGACTTTTTGTATATATGTACACACAATTTTAAACAATGAAAAATAACAGTTTTATGGTGATAATATTTAGTAATATTTGTATATAAAGAACCTTTTTTTCATTTTATGAATAATGTTTTCTGAAGGAAAATTACATGTCAGAATATATTTATAATTCCCAAAACTGACTATCAAATTTATTTTATTCTCTCTTTTTATTATTTTAACAATGTATTTGTTACTTTATGCAGGAAGACTGTCACATCCAGAATGTGTGGTTGATGGGAGGATTGAGTATTCTCACTTCAGTCCCCATCATGCCCCAGTTTGTGTGTCTGCTCTGTGCCAGCAAAGGCCAGCATGATGTAAGATCCAGCTCTCATTACATTACTCAATACTACTGAATCATCAACCATACTACTTCTGTCATAACACAGTACTACAGCATGTCAGTGGTCATGTCCATTTTCATTTTATGCTGAAGAAGTTGATCCTTAATTAATTTTGAGATGAATTGTTCTCTTTCCCAGATGATCTATTGTCAGATGTGCTGTGAGCCTTTTCACCATTTCTGCCTGCCAGCGGACGACCGTCCAAAGGTGGAGAACAAGGAGAACTGGTGCTGCCGACGCTGCAAGTTCTGCCATGTTTGTGGCCGCAAGAGCAAGCAAGCAAAGGTGCTTTACACTTAGTGTAAAAATAAATTTAAATTTAAATTTAGTACTAATATAGAATAGTTATGGAAGCAGACCTACAGTTTTTTTTTTTTTTTTTTTTTTGCAGAAGATGTATTGTAAACGAAAGAGCCATGCAAGTGCATATATATATTTGATAGCATATGTTCTGTTCTTCCCCATTTAGCCAGTTTTGCAGTGCAAGAGATGCATGTACTGCTACCATCCATCCTGTTTAGGACCCACATATCCCAAACCTGTCAAAATGAACATCTCATGGGTGAGTTATTTCCCTGCCACATGTCCAAAAATCATAAATCATTTTAATTTTCTCCTAGTTTTTCACACAATTCCGTTTGAATTATATGTACAGTGAGAATAATAAGTACAATACGTTTTTGTAGTGTTTTTTTTTTTTTTTTTGTACGATATTGGTCCATCAATAAAGTTTGCTTTGTTTCTTTGTAGATTTGTATGCTGTGCATTAGGTGTAAGAGCTGTGGTGTGACTCCTGGGAAGTCCTCGGACACATCCTGGAACCATGAGCTGGAACTCTGCCCTGACTGTAGCAAACTCCATAGCAAAGGTTTGACAATGCAGACATCTTGTCAGATTGTTTTTAGATTATATTAATTAGTGTGACTCATTTTATTTATTTATATATAAATGTGTATGTGTATATGTGTGTGTGTGTATACTGGGTAATGGCTGATTTTATATATATATAATATATATAAATATATATATATATATATATAAAATCAGCCATTACCCAGTCTTCAGTGTCTCATAAGTGAATAAATTATATTTTAAAGTATATTAAAATCGAAAACTATTTTAAATTGCAGTAATATTTCACAAAGTTACATTTTTTTCTGTGTTTTTGAACAAATAAATGCAGCCTTGATGAGCATAAGAAACTTCTTTAAAATACATTAAAAGTCTTACCGATCCCAAACTTTTGAATGGCACTATAGGACTGTGATGTCTTGAACTCTTCTAGGAGTCTTCACTTTTCAGTTTATTCTTATGAAAAGATTTTTATTGAAGTGAGACCAGATTTAGTCATTTTTAGACTTAATCAAATAATAAAAAAAAAACTTTTGTAATTATTTGCATATAGTTTAGTTATTTATCGGCTTCATCCATTTTATTTAATTTATTGATATTTAAGTTAGTTTTATAAAATACATGAATATTGTGTATATATAGGTGTATATACACTCACTGGCCACTTTATTAGGTACACCTTGCTAGTACCGGGTTGGACCCCCTTTTGCCTTCAGAACTGCCTTAATTCTTCGTGGCATATATTCAACAAGGTGTTGGAAACATTCCTCAGAGATTTTGGTCCATATTGACATGATGGCATCACGCAGTTGCTGCAGATTTGTCGGCTGCACATCCATGATGCGAATCTCCCATTCCACCACGTCCCAAAGGTGCTCTATTGGATTGAGATCTGGTGACTGTGGAGGCCATTTGAGTAAAGTGAACTCATTGTCATGCTCAAGAAACCAGTCTGAGATGATTTGAGCTTTTCAGAAGATGGGTACACTGTAGTCATAAAGGGATGGACATGGTCAGCAACAATACTCAGGTAGGCTGTGGCGTTTAAACAATGCTCAATTGGTATTAAGGGGCCCAAGTGTGCCAAGAAAATATCCCCCACACCATTACACCACCACCACCAGTCTGAACAGCTGAGACAAGGCAGGATGGATCCATGCATCTGACCCTAACATCTGAATGTTGCAGCAGAAATCGAGACTCATCAGACCAGGCAACTTTTTTCCAATCTTCTATTGTCCAATTTTGGTGAGCCTGTGCGAATTGTAGCCTCATTTCCTGTTCTTAGCTGACAGGAGCGGCACCCGGTGTGGTCTTCTGTTGCTGTAGCCCATCTGCTTCAGGATTCGACGTGTTGTGCGTTCAGAGATGGTATTCTGCATACCTTGGTTGTGACGAGTGGTTATTTGTTGCCTTTCTATCACCTCTAACCAGACATCAACAAGGCATTTTCGTCCATACAACTGCCGCTCACTGGATATTTTCTCTTTTTCAGACCATTCTCTGTAAACCCTAGAGATGGTTGTGCGTGAAAATCCCAGTAGATCAGCAGTTTTTGAAATACTCAGACCAGCCCATCTGGCACCAACCATTCCACGTTGGCAGCAACTAAATGCATTGAGTTGCTGCCATGTGATTGGCAGATTAGCAATTTGTTACACCAAGTAATTGAACAGGTGTACCTAATAAAGTGGCCGGTGAGTGTGTGTATGTATGTATGTATGTGTATATATAAAAAATATCAGTGGTGTCAAAATTAGCGCGTTAACATAGGAGATTCATTTTTTCAGTTTAAAGCGTTAAAAATATTTTACGCAATTAACACAGGGGCGGAGCTAGGTTTGGCCACCCCACTCACAACTGCTGTTTCTGTCACTTTTTCTCTTGACAAGAAGTGCATTTATTCAGTCGAAGAACGTCTTTACGACCACATCAACTGGGAGACATTTCAGACGCGCTCTCCACTTCAGCGGCAGGTGCTAGTCAAACGAGTGCGGAAACGGTACTTTGCTCGCAGTGTGTGCTCAATTGCACGCACAAAGGTGCGAGCGCGCGCTGTAGCCTGTATTATTTCATATCAAAGCATGAAATAAACTACGTGCATGCAATGTCGTGTTCAGTTAAGCCATGATGTTACCAAAAAGGCGATTAAAGCTGCCTTAAAACTGTGCGTGCATGTAATATACAGGTGCTGGTCATAAAATTAGAATATCATGAAAAAGTTGATTTATTTCAGTAATACCATTCAAAAAGTGAAACTTGTATGTTAGATTCATTCATTACACACAGACTGATATATTTCAAACGTTTATTTTCTTTAATTTTGATTATAACTGACAACAAATGAAAGTCCCAGATTCAAAATCTCAGAAAATTAGAATATCAATTAAGACCAATGCACAAAAAATGATTTTTAGAAATGTTGGCCAACTGAAAAGTATGAGCATGTACAGCACTCAATATTTAGTTGAGGCTCCTTTGGCCTGGATTACTGCAGCAATGCGGTGTGGCATGGAGTCGGTCAGTCTGTGGCACTGCTCAGGTGTTATGAGAGCCCATGTTGCTCTGATAGTGGCCTTCAGCTCTTCTGAATTGTTGGGTCTGGCGTATTGCATCTTCCTCTTCACAATACCCCATAGGTTTTCTATGGGGTTAAGGTCAGGCGAGTTTGCTGGCCAATCAAGAACAGGGATACCATGGTCCTTAAACCAGGTACTGGTAGCTTTGGCAGTGTGTGCAGGTGCCAAGTCCTGTTGGAAAATGAAATCTGCATCTCCATAAAGTTGGTCAGCAGCAGGAAGCATGAAGTGCTCTAAAACTTCCTGGTAGACGGCTGCGTTGACCTTGGACCTCAGAAAACACAATGGACCAACACCAGCAGATGACATGGCACCCCAAACCATCAATGACTGTGGAAACTTTACACTGGACCTCAAGCAACGTAGATTATGTGCCTCTCCTCTCTTCCTCCAGACTCTGGGACCTTGATTTCCAAAGGAAATGCAAAATTTACTTTCATCAGGGAACATAACTTTGGACCACTCAGCAGCAGTCCAGTCAAGACGCTTCTGACGCTGTCTCTTGTTCAAGAGTGGCTTGACACAAGGAATGTGACAGCTGAAACCCATGTCTTGCATACGTCTGTGCGTGGTGGTTCTTGAAGCACTGACTTCAGCTGCAGTCCACTCTTTGTGAATCTCCCCCACATTTTTGAATGGAGTTTGTTTCACAATCCTCTCCAGGGTGCGGTTATCCTTATTGCTTGTACACTTTTTTCTACCACATCTTGTCCTTCCCTTCGCCTCTCTATTAATATGCTTGGACACAGAGCTCTGTGAACAGCCAGCCTCTTTAGCAATGACCTTTTGTGTCTTGCCCTCCTTGTGCAAGGTGTCAATGGTCGTCTTTTGGGCAACTGTCAAGTCAGCAGTCTTCCCCATGATTGTGTAGCCTACAGAACTAGACTGAGACCATTTAAAGGCTTTTGCAGGTGTTTTGAGTTAATTAGCTGATTAGAGTGTGGCACCAGGGGCCTTCAATATTGAACATTTTCACAATATTCTAATTTTCTGAGATACTGAATTTGGGACTTTCATTAGTTGTCAGTTATAATCGTCAAAATTAAAGGAAAGAAACATTTGAAATATATCAGTCTGTGTGTAATGAATGAATCTAATATACAAGTTTCACTTTTTGAATGGTATTACTGAAATAAATCAACTTTTTCATGATATTCTAATTTTATGACCAGCACCTGTATTTTATGAGTAACATTTAAGAACACGTCTATGAAATGGTTTTCAAAACTGTCCTTGAGCAGCCCAGCACGGTCTCCCTCATCTAACACACCCGATTCAACTCGTCAGCTCATTAATGGAGACTTTATGGCCTGAAGTGTGTCAGAAATGGTAAAAAGAGTTGAGAGAAAATATGATGCGTGTCAGACCTGCGTCACGTTTAGCAGCGGCAGCTCTTAAAGAAATAACTTAATAACCAGCTGCTGTGATGTCTATTAATCAAATGACAAAGAAAAAAGAAAGAGGAAAAAATTACTTTTATAGTTTTAAGGATTCATCCATATATTAAAATTAATATTAAAATGTTAAAATTGATATCTCTCAATTATACTGTAATGTTGAATGGCTATAAATATTAGTAAATATTGAGGGTGGGGAGCAATTTGATAGAGAAATCAGTATTGGTATCAGTGATACTGGCCTTCAGTCATAAAAAAAAATGCCATTAAACAGATATTCAAAAAAATATATACTGTCTTTATGTTGTTTGTACATTAATTTGAAGATTGAATGTGAAATTATTGCAATATAAAAGTATATTTAAAAACTTTAATGTTAGGTGGGCTTAATCGCGATTAATTTAAGAAAAATGTGTGCTTAATTAGCTATTTTATTTAATCGATTGACAGCATTTATATTATATATATATATATATATATATATATATATATATATATATATATATATATATTATATATTATATATATATTATATATACACACACACACACACACACTCTCTCTCTCTCTCTCACATGCCACTTTATTAAGTACTCCTGTTCAACTGCTTGGTAACACAAATTGCTAATCTGCCAATCACATGGCAGCAACTCAATGCATTTAGGCATCTAGATGTGGTAAAGACGACTTGCTGAAGTTCAAACTGAGCATCAGAATGGGGAAGAAAGGGGATTTAAGTGACTTTGAACGTGGAATGGTTGTTGGTGCCAGACGGGCTGGTCTGAGTATTTCAAAAACTTCAAAAATTTTCACGCACAACCATCTCTAGGGTTATTATATTACTATTATATAAAAATTTTATAGTAATGTCCTCAGCAACTCTAAAAATCCTTATGTCTGATTTTGCATTGTTGTAATTTGTTTTGTGTGTGTTTTCAGGGAACTTCTGCACGGTGTGTCTGAAGTGCTACGAGGAACATGAGTTTGACAGCAGCATGATGCAATGTGCCCGATGTGCCCACTGGGTCCATCCCAAATGTGAGGGGCTCACAGGTAGGATGTGTCCATTTTCAGTGCCTCACTGATGCCACACATAATACGTTGTCTTGTATTTCCATCTTACCTTTTACTTTTTCAGATGATCTGTATGAGATCCTGTGTCGTCTGCGGGGGAAGAGTCTGGTGTTCTCCTGTGCTCCCTGCAGTAAGAGATTCCGCAGCGGTTGGCAGGAAGTTGTTCAGGAAGTTTTGCGGAACGGTCTGGAGAAGATCATGAATGGATTGAAGAGTTCTCCGACCATCAGCCACCTCCTCATGTGTGCACAGGTGAAGTTTTCAGCTGCTGTTTACTGACAATGTCCCCTTTAAGCCAAACAATTTATCTGTTCATACTCTTGCAATGTCCTGGTGAATCAAATGTGCTTTATGTGTGTATCTCAACAGTGTGAGGTGTGTCCAGATTTTGAGGTTGTAAAGGAGCGGTCAGGCTGTTGTCTACATCCTGTAGAGCAGAAGCTGGAGAATGGCCTGTACACTTCACTGGTGAGATCTCTTATACATGTGAAACTAATTATGACTTGATTTAATTTAGTCATGACAACTAGGGCTGCACGATTATGACAAAAATCATAATTGTCGATTATTCCCTTGAGATTGTAATTGCGATTTATTAATAACAATTATTTTGAACAGATTTATGCCATTGTTTGAAGCTGCATGCCATATTTTTTTATATAAAATATACATTTAAAAAAGGCTGAAAACACTCTTCCTGAACTTTTATTGCTTTTGAGTTGGGATGCAGATGTACATTTGAAAGTACCATTGTGAAAACTGTAACAGCCTCATCTTTTATACATAACCAAAAGTACAGCGCCTCATTACCATGGTAAAAAAGTAGCCTAACTATATGGTTTCTGTGGTGTTTGCATTGAAGAACAGTAGCCTAAAGACATTGTCAATTACAAATACACATCAACAAGTATAATAAAATAATGTAATAATATTCCATTACTATTGTAATATACCATTACATTAAAATTATTCCATTGTTATAGACTTCATTAAGAACGAAAAGAATCATATCAGCTTGTGGAAAATGGGCATCCTATGACCCCTTTAATACTCTAATACTCTATAGTTTATATTCAATCCAAAGCTATTGGAGAGCTATTGAATTTCTTAGTTTATCAATATATTTAAGTCTGAATCATATCAGTTGAGAGTCATATCATATCACAGTTGAGAGTTTCGGCATCAGTTAAATGTATATAAAACAGTACCTAAAAGCAGTTTTCCTGGGTCTTTCAGAAAGCATTTCATGAGGATGTGGTGGCAGTGATGGTGGAAAGGCTGAGAAAAGAATATCTTCTAGAGGAGCAAAGGCCCACTGGTCAAGCCAAATTGTATTATATAAAGGTAATTAGTTTTTCCTGTAAGCCTGTAATAGCTGCTGATGTTCAGCTATTATTGAGCATTTTAATGCAATGCATATTGTATGAGTGATAATTACAGCCTGTAGTTCATCTTGGTGCATATTTTGCTCCTTTTTAAATGTCTTTGTGTTGTCTTTGCAGCTAGTAGAACAAGTATTTTGCTGGTTTAACAGTCAGGACCCCAAAACATGGAACTGTCAAATGCAAGAATATCCAAGGTAGGAAACCTAATGTTTTTTATTTTAATATGCTACATGCGTTCAATGTTTGTGTTGTTAAGGTTAATTTTGCCCCTTTTGTTTCATAGCGGTATGCTCCCTGAGGCCATAATTCCCCCCAGCGATGAACACAGTTATGCACAATGGCTCAAAGAGCAGGATCCAGAAAACCCTCAATCGAAATCTCAAGGTAAACGCATTGTTTTTGTCTTTGTGGCTCATGTTATCCTCTTGTTTGTATCTTTTGTTCATTTTTTTCTCATGAACCACAGATCTGCAGAATGTGAACTCTCAGTCTATCATGGATGAAAGACAGTGCTCCCTCTGCCAGCAACATGGAGATGCCAAACCGAATGTAGGTGAAGCCTTTACCAGTTCTGTGTTCAGAGATGAATCTCATGTTCGGCTCACTTGAGTTGTGTTGTCTTTGTATGTGTAGGATGCTGGTAGGCTGCTGTATATTGGACAGAATGAATGGGCTCATGTGAACTGCTGCATGTGGTCAGCGGAGGTGCAGGATGTCAAAGGAGCTTTGCTGCATGTCCACAGTGCCGTCACCAGGGGCCGCCTCATGGTTGGTATAAACTGTTGCAGAGTATTGTCATTTAGATAAAAACTAAACAAAATGTAAAAGGAAAAATTACAAAATAAAATTAATAAATATTTTAAGCCCAGTTCAGGGGTTCAAAAGTCATTATAGCCTGGAGGTTCTATATTGTGCAGTCTTTATACCATTTTTAATCTTAATACAATATTATATGCGTTAGTGAAATAAATGTATTAATTTTACCTTTTTTGCTAGCGCTGTGAGCGTTGTGGCCAGACAGGGGCGACTGTGGGCTGTTGTCTTAACTCGTGTCAGAGTAACTACCACTTCATGTGTGCTCGTGCCAGCAACTGTGTCTTCCAGTGTGATAAGAAAGTGTACTGTTACAAACATCGTGACCTCATAAACAATAAGGTGTGTATGTTTGAGCAAACTGATATGTTTTACAGTTACTGTATAATTGAAGTGTGAAGAATGTAAACAAGCTTTTGTTTTTGTAGATTGAACAAGGCAATGGGTTTGAAGTTCTCAGAAGGGTCTATGTAGATTTTGATGGAATTAGTCTGCGTAGGAAGTTTCTAACAGGCTTGGAGCCAGAGTCTGTAAATGTGATGATTGGTGAGTAAACAGGTAATGTTTTTTTTCTCTGATGGTTCGTTAAAAATAAGAAAGTTTAACGTGATTTATGTATCCATGCAGGGTCTCTACATGTACAAAAACTTGGTGTTCTGACGGAGCTGTCTGCAAATTCTGGAAAATTGTATCCAGTTGGTTACCAGTGAGTAATATGAAGTTTAAAGTCACTCAGCTTTCACTTGATCATGAATTAATTAATTTGGTGTTGTCTTTGATCAGTTATCAAAGCGCCATCCACATTTTTTGTAATATATTTATTGTCCATGAAATAATTTTTAAAAAGCGTCTTCCTCTGAAATCAAGGTAAAATAAATTAAGCAGAACTGTGAACAAAACACTAGCATCAGTTTCAGATGACACTTTAATTTCTGTTTATTTATTAATTATGAGGAGCCATACTTGTTCACATAATTTGATGTGGTTTCAGATGTTCTAGATGGTATTGGAGCACCGTTGACCCTCACAGGCGATGCCGGTACACTTGTAAAGTGACAGAGGTGCGACCATCAATACGATGCAAAGCTCCTAGCTCCATGGTGGACCAGGGAGAAAATCACACAATTGTACACAGTCCAAAAGCTCACAATGGTGTGTTTTTTTAAATGTATATATGTTAGAGGGGCAATATTGTGTGGAATCTGTGTAATTAGTGTTTTTTTTTATTAATATCGCTGTCTTATAGATGAGGATGGCACAGATAGCGAGTCCTTTTCACCTGAGCTGCCCCCCAGCACTCCCTCCAAGACCAAACAAGACTCAGGGGCCGGAGGCAAGACTCCTGGCTATCTACACAGCAGGAGACCAGCAGGTGGAATGTCCAGACCATTACCTTCCCCAGGTAAGATCTTTGCATCAGTTTGAAGTTATGTTCATTTACCAAACAAATAAATCAAATTACATCAAATTTTTATGTGATTCAGGGGATCCATCAGCCAAAAATTCAAATTGTTGTCATTTACTCACCTTCATGTCATTCCAAACCCATAAGACTAATCTTTGTAAGGTAATCTTCGAAACACATATAAAATGTTTTAATGAAACCTGAGGCTTCTGTCCCTAGCTTGTGAAGAGACATGAATGCATCATATGTTGAACAAATTTTGCATCTAAACAATGATCCCCCCACACACACACACACATATATATCTAGCTTATATATAGTCCCCCCAACGGCACCCCCCGCCCCTCTTGAAGGTCAAGTTCATTTGATTTAATTTTATTTTCTCTATAGCGCCAGATCACAACAGAAGTCATTTAAAGTTACCTTTCCTATAGAACAGGTCTATACCTTGTTCTTTTATTAAACTAAGTAGCCTTATGTTATTTGTCTTATTTACACAACGGCATGTTATTTCTGTCTCTAACATTACATTCGCGCTCTCTGTATGCGCACAGCGGAGTTCCACCTCGATGCGCGCACACACACACACACACACACACACAAACACTATGACTTCTGCCTGTCTCTGTGTTAATGTATGGCGCAGACGCACGGTTTTGTTTGCTACTCATACAGAATTGTGCATGAGGCTTGCAGTGATATTAACCTCTGCCTAAATGAGGACATAAATACACGAACAACAACATCTCCAGAACTGCTCAGAGTGTCAATTCATGAGCATTTGACTGTTTCATTTGAGTAAAACTATCCTCTTATCATATACACACAGAAATGTAAAGGTATTCACGGCAATCCGTCAGAATAAAAGTTTGGGTTTCAATTATAGACATTGCGGCTGAAATATATTCCTATTGTTCAGTAGACTGTACGTAATAGCCTACTAAAATGATTAAAACCTTATTTTTAAGGAATAATCATAAAATATGTCTTCAGTGTTTTAATTGTAATATTAAATCCCCTTTATTTTCCCAAAAAATAAGATTTGTTTAATTTTCATTAAATAAAAGATAAATTAAATGAATGTTTTTATGCTGGTAAAAAACGGAACACCCCCCCCCCCCCCAAAAAGCCATAAACCTAGGGGAAACACTGTAGCTTGTACCCATGTATGTGTCAATCACTTTTTAGATGTAAATAAAATATGTAAAAATTAAATCTGTTCATATAAAGCAATCGTATCTCTTCACAAGACTTGGATTTAACCACTTTTACGACGCCTTTGTGACGTTTTTGGAAGATTTGGGTACATTAAACTTTTCAGGTTTCATCAGTTTCAAAGATTAGTACTAAATACAGCTAAATACTTTCGAAGATTAAACTCTTATGGGTTTGGAATGACATGATGCTGCGTAAATAATGACAGAATTTACATTTTTGTGTGAGCTATCCTGTTAAGCCTTGATTATTCATAATGAAGTCATACATAATTATCTTAAAATTCCTTCTCAGGAAATGCTGTTTCCACATCCCATCACATTTTGACCATTAGTGACCTTGATGAGACGCGACGTACAACAAGAAGACTTTCCACACGTAGCCGAAATGCCTCTCCACCCCCTGTTGTACTGTCAGGCCCAATGGCTTTGCGATCAGGGGGCATGATTCATCCAAGGTCGCTTTCATTCAGCCCCCCTGTCTCACCACTTGGTGCAACCGAGAACCTCATGAGCTCCACCTCACCTCGACAAAGGGGGAGACCTTCCTCTTTGTCTCCCTCTAGCATCACCTCAGGACCCTCTCCTCCACAAGCAGCTCTACAAAGTCCCTCTTCCACCTTACGTTCATCTGTCCACCACTCCCCAAGACATAAAGAGCCTTTCAAAACCACACAGCATAAGACTGATGAGGTGGCTCAAGGGATCTTTGCCTTTTCAGAGGAGGCTGCAGGCGCACCAAGCCACATAATTCCTGCCTCATCCGACAAGTCGAATCAAGAACTGCTCTCTGCGCACTTTGATCCAGACACAGATGTGGCAGTGGCCTCGGTATTAAATGCAAAGCTTGAATTTGATGAGGCTTTGCTCAATGAAAATGTGGCTCTGGACTGTGACCCTCAAGGTGGTGAGGGAGATGCAGAAGAAGGAGCCTGCAAATTCAGCACTGGCAGGAAGGACTTGACTTCAGAGATGCAACTGGAAACAGATAATATTGTTGCTGACCATTATCTGAATTTCTCTCGCACAGTTCTGGTCCGTGAACCTGCCAAAGAATCTGCACAGGCAGGTCTCTCAGTCCTTCCTAACTCAGGGTCCATCTCTCAGCTGGATGGAGCTGATAATGACTCGGAGAGTGATACAGGTGAAGCCAATGCAGACGATGATACTCAGGAAGTAGGAAGTAGTTTTTGTAGTCAGGATACCGAGCCATTAAAGCGCACTGGTCCAAACAAGGGCAGAACCCTTGGCGATGGGCAGCTAATTTGCCCAAGATCACCTATTGCAAATCCACATACAACAGATTCTGTTGATCAGAATTCTCAGCTAGAGACTCAAAACATGGACCTAGTCTATGAAGAACAGGAAATTCAGGAAATAACTCCTTTACAAGATGGTGGAAACGTAATTATTGATTCTGAAGTATCCAATGGACAAGAGTCATTTCCAGATGAACTAAAAGCAACAACCCCCATCCTTTGCAAAGGCAGTGATCTTGTTACGACCCAAGAAGTCTTGCTTGAAAATGAATCAACAGAAGGTTTGCAGGAAGTGTTCTTGGATGACACCAGTGGGAATTTCATATCGGCTGTTGATGGCAGAGTTTTGGACTTGACAGAAAATGCTGCTGGTCCTGTGGCGGCAACTGATTCCTCACCAGTAAACAAGGACGAACCTGTTTTGAAGAGAGGTTTGTCACCTGTTGAGAAACCGGCAGGCACTGTGCCAATGTGTAGTACTAGAACAATTCATGTTGTTGCACCAGCTGCGCCCACAAAAAGATGTTTTGTGACCATACAACCTGGCTCCCAACCCAAACCCTTCCATATGGCAATGCCTGTTGCCAACTCTCTGCCACTTTCCTTGCCTTTCAATGTTGTTTCATCTTCTCCCACCATTTCTGTTGCACCACAAGGAACTCCGCTTGCTCCTGCTTCGGTTTTAATGAATGGTTTTGGAGCTCTGCCTAAGGAAGCCACTAAGGGTCATAGGATCGCTATACGCATTGCCACCTCAAAACAAGTGACTGAACAGTCTCTGCCCCAGTGTTTACCTGGTACACCCCCTACACCTCAGGTTCTTCTGGTCAACCGTGCAGGACAGATTCTAGTGAAAAACCCACAGACTAATACATACCAATTACATAGCTCTAATTCTCCCTCGTACACCCAAATCAGCCAGATTGCGAAGATAATACACAGCAGTAATGTTCTCCAGCGACCTGTCCCTAAGGTTATGGTGATACCAGTGCCTCAGGGTAGTTTCAGCAAAACCACACCAACGCGTATCATATCTTACAGCAGCAACAACAGAGCAACACCACCAACCCAGGTGCTAATCAGGAGGATTCCTCAGAGTTATCCTGTAAGCCAATTGCACAGCATAAGTCCGTCGATAGAAAGAACTGGCTTGATTTCTGAAAGTGGGCAGAAGGAAGTGGCCCAGGAGATAATCGACAAAGCAATGGCAAGTCACCGTGATATAGCAAGTCCCACTGGCATGAGCCCTTCTCAGCTCCACCTCGAAAAACGCCTCTCTCCTGAATCAAAGGATTCATTCCCTGGGTTTCATCTTCGAACTCAACCCAACATCTTGTCCCACTCAAGACCTCAAGTCAAGATCAAGAGAGTGTCTTCAGTTACTGATCGAATTGGTGTGAAAAGATGCCGTACAGACTTCTTGGACCAGATGGGACCTTGTTCCCAGGATGACCACAGCAGGTAGGGACAAATATTCAGTCAAATTTAGTCAGGGTGGTCAAGTTGTGGATCATTATTGCAGATTGTTTTAGAGACCCGGGTTATAGGAGGGGATGTACAGTCGTTGTTTTTTTCGCATGTTAACAGTCTATCACAATCATGATATTGTTTTGTGCAGTAAAAGGTAGCAGTGTTGTGAAAAAAGCATTTACAACCTCACTGAATTTTTTATTTATTTTTTTGGCATTAAAAAAACTACTTTTAACAAAAATACAAACTTTTTGGTGGACCTGTCCTCTAAACCAAAGCCTTAAGACTGACTAGTCATTAACACAACTAAAAATGTCATTTTGAATATTCAAACTAGATGTTATTAATTTTTAGATGGTATTTATGTTTAGATCAAACCGGGTTAGAATAAAGGCCCCAAGTGTAAAGGATGTGCTCGACTTTGACGACCCTGATGTTGGATCTCTTGACCAGCCAAAGAATGATGTAAAGGAGAGGTCAGTGCTGATGACTTAAAATCACATTTACTTATGCTTTACCAAAGATGACCGTAATGTTTTGTTTTTCCTCTTTTTAGAATTACTCCAAATGAATCCGAGCCCACTTCGGTGCAGGGAAATGACACACGGGACAGTGCTAAATCTCAGTGTATGAGCTACAAACATGGTAATTCCTCAGACTGGGCCCCCTATGCAGGTGAATATGAGCTATTGTTGCTTTAGAAACATTTTAGTTGCTATAGCTAATTCAGTGAATTTGAACTGTAACAGAGGTTTTGAAAGTTCACTGCATGTGTAATTGTTTCAGGTTGGAGTTCAGATGAGGACTCTCCATCACCAGGCAAGCAGGATAAGTGTGCCAGTCAGTATCTGCCCCACCTGCGCTTCCAGATTACCAGTGAAGATGGCTTTAGCGTAGAAGCTGACAGCATGGATGGTCAGTATTGATAAACCTTGTAGTGACACTATGTTATAAGAATAACAGTGAGTTTATTCCTTTCACACTCTGGCACATTATTATGTTTCCTCTATGGTGTTTTTTCAGTGGCGTGGAAGGCAGTAATGGATGGTGTCCAGGAGGCACGGGTAGGCTGTCGGCTAGAGCAGTTTCCCTTCAACAGGGTAAGCGGTGCCAGGGTTCTAGGTGTCCTCCACGATGCTGTGCTCTTTCTGCTGGAGCAGCTGCAGGGTGCTTCTCTCTGCCAGAAGCACAGTTTCCGTTTCCACCAGCATGAAGTAGCAGAAGAAGAGCTGCCAGTAAACCCCAGTGGCTGTGCCCGCGCAGAGGTCTATGTGCGGTAAGTATCTGTGAACTCTACGTCTCACATAAGACTTTGAGTTGCTTTATTTGTTCCTTTCCAAATGTGGAAATAAAAAATGGCCTCTCTTAACCCCCCCACACCAACACACAGAAAATCTACCTTTGATATGTTCAATTTCCTGGCATCACAACATCGTCAGCTTCCTGAGTCGAGGCCATGTGATGATGAAGAGGATGACGTTATGCTAAAATCCAGCAGGTTAGACACTCAGCAACATATTTGAAAAAGTTCACCCAAAAATGAAAATTCTGTCATTAATTACTCACCCACATGTCGTTCCAAACCTGTAAGACCTTCGTTCATCTTTGGAACACAAATTAAGATATTTTTGATGAAATTGGAGAGCTTTCTGACCCTCCATAGATGGCAATACAACTGACATGTTCAAGGCCCAGAAACGTTGTAAGGACAACTTAAAAATAGTCCATGTGACATCAGTGTTTCAGTCATAATTTTATGAAGCATACGTTTTGTGTGCAAAGAAAACAAGTCTCACACGGAAGAGAAGAAATTGTTCAATAAAGTCTTTATTTTTGTTTTCTTTGTCATAGCTTCATAAAATTTAGGTTGAACCACTGATGTCACAATGATGTCCTTACTAAATTTCTGTGCCTTGAATGTGGTAGCTTCCTTGCTGTCTATGCAGGTTTAGAAAGCTCTCGGATTTCATCAGAAATATTTTAATTTATTTTCCGAAGAGTAATGAAGGTCTTACGGGTTTGGATCGACATGAGGGTGAGTAATTAATGACAGAATTGTCATTTTTGGGTGAACTATTCCTTTAAATTTATTTGTGCCACTTAAAAGATAGATGAAACAAGCCTCGTGTTGTTTATCAACTATAATACCAAAATAATTAATTCATAATTTTGTTTAAGTATGTAAAATCAGTGCATTACTAAAAACATTTTTTAGTTTTTTTGTGACTCATCCTGTTATTTTGACTTCCCTTTAGACGTGCCACAAGTACGGAGTTGCCAATGGCTATGAGGTTCAGACACTTGGAGAAAACCTCTAAAGAGGCTGTGGGAGTTTACAGGTAATCCCTTCCCGATAGATACAGGGTATTGCAGCATAACAACTAGCTGTGTAAAATCGCTTAACAAATCCCATGCCAATAAAAAAGATGGAATGAACATTAATTTTAAGAGCAAAAGTAATTGGTGCAATTCATCATCTCCATGACAGATCTGCTATACATGGCCGTGGTCTTTTCTGCAAGAGGAACATCGAGGCTGGAGAGATGGTGATCGAGTACGCTGGCAACGTCATCCGCTCAGTTCTCACTGACAAAAGGGAGAAATACTATGACAGCAAGGTAAAAGTTATTTCTCAGGAGTGATACACAGTTTTTGCTTAAAAACCTCTATTTATCCTCTTACACTGCAGTGATGTTGAATTCCAAACCTACTGTCTGTTTCCTGCCTCTCTTTCCTCAAAGGGCATCGGCTGCTACATGTTTCGCATTGACGACTTTGACGTGGTTGACGCCACCGTGCACGGAAACGCAGCACGATTTATAAATCACTCCTGCGACCCTAACTGTTACTCAAGAGTCATCAATGTGGAGGGCCAGAAGCACATCGTTATATTCGCCCTGCGGAAGATTTATCGCGGAGAGGAGCTCACCTACGACTACAAGTTCCCCATTGAAGATGCAAACAACAAATTGCACTGTAACTGCGGGGCCCGGCGCTGCCGACGCTTCCTGAACTAAAACAGGCATGTTTACTCAATGGCAAATGGGTGGGGAAAGGAGGTTTAGGAGTGGATATTTTGGTGTGGGTGGCTATTTATGAAGGAAGACACTCTTTACGGGTGCTTAATGTTGTGGAGATGAATTTATTCTGAAGGAAACAATATTGAGATTGTTTGGCAGGGTGTGTAGCCTTTTTAGACCTCCAGCACGTCTTGATTGGTTACCTCCATCGAGTTATATTTCCTACTCCAACATTCAACAACCCAGTAATGTCCTGCACTGGATGAGGCCGTTTGCTTTGATTCAACAATTAAAAATCTTGACCTCAAATGAATAACCTTTACTTAATTATTTCACCTGTCCTTATGCTACTTTGTCCCAGCATGCCTTTTAAATTGCCACTGGTGGCTGGTAATGCAGTAGATCTATTCTGGAAGGATCCTTGAGTGTCAAAATAAATGTACAGAGGTTTTCATAGTGGAGGAGACCCTGAAGTTTAAAAGGGTGTGATTATTTTTGCTACTGAATCAAGAGGAGTTCCTGTTATAGGCCGTCCTCAACAGCACCTTAATAATCTTTGCTCTCTTTTTTTGGAAATGTAAACACTGTACATATTCTCCAGAACAGATGTACTTTTTAGTCAAACCATGAACAATCTTGCCACACAACCTAGTTTCTAACGGGAGCCTGTGTGTTTCCAGAACATTGAAGTTTGTATATTTCTCAAGTGTTTTTTTTTTTCTTAATGGGTGCAATTAAATGCGTCATTTATAACACATTTTAAAACCAAATTTAACACCCTTGACTGGCACATTAATTTAAGTTAGCGTACCTTTGCTCTGAATGCATATACAGACCATTTTACAGCATTCTGGGTCATGTACAGATTACCATTCTTCAAGACTCCAAGTTTTTATTTGCTTTTATATCTTGAGGCCAGTCTTTTGGGGGGTCAATTGTAATATTCTACATATTAGGATCACTGTTGTAGTGTTAAATATGTGAAAAATCCCATTCTGATCATCAGTGCACAAGTATTTAAGGAAATATTCAAAACCATACTCATGAATGGCGGCTTCAGCTGGAAACAGCCGATGCGCTGCTAATAGCCATGTGTCTTCTTTTGATACCCTTCCTCTCGCAGCACGTTTAGACCGACTCATCTCCATTTGGGTTGACTACCTCAGTACATCAGTGCTAGTAAGTTACAGTGCATACAGTAGTATAAAGAATGCTGGGATAATCCTGCACTAGCTTTGATTTTATGCAATGTGACTAGGGGTTGTTTGTTTAATTTGTTTGTTTTTCCAGAGAATTCCCGGATCCCTCTTCCCTCATGCTTTTGTACAGAATTGAAGTGTGCTTATTAAAAATGAAGACTGCGGCTTGATTCCATCACTGAACGTGATCCCACTCAGAGTGAATCTTTGTATAAAGTTGTATACAAGAATTTCTAAATCTGTTAAATTTTTCTACACACTTTTTTATTTATGATGTTCTGTATGTAATAAAGATACAAAAATATTTGAACAAAGAGCAATCTTTTGTTTTTTTTCAAATATTTTAAGTCAATGTGAAATCAAAATTGACCACTGTATACTTCAATAGAGCATGTTATTTCAGAGAAAAAATGGCTTTCATTTGTCTTTTAAAGGACTTGATTTTACCTGAAAATATTTTTGGATTAACTGAGCATTTGGAAGGTTTAATTATTCAAACACAATGTCTACTGATCAAAATTATATTACGTTGGATATATAAAGTTACTTTAGAGAATTAGATTTACATTTCACTTATTCAACATCAGCGTCTATGCTAAATGCCTAGAATCATTCAGTCAGCTTTTATATTTCTGTTTTAATAGTTAAATAAGATTCTTCTTTGACATGCCTTTTGTAATTTTATTTTAAGATTTGTTATGATTTAATATTGAGCATTTTTATAACTAATTCTGAAAAGTTACATTTTATTGTCTGTTATGAAATAATCATGCAACACCATCTTGTTCATGCTAATCTCATCTAAACGTGCTAGAATTTAAATTTACATGCTCACTATTAATAATAGGAAGAGCCTCCTTTTGTCCAATTTTGCCTGTGGAAAGTTGATCTGAATTGACACCATCAGTTCGAACCAATGGGCAAAACATTCAAATATTAACAGATAAATGTTTGTTTAGTCCCGCCGTGCTACTCTTCTGTCCCACTCACTGTTGAAATGTACTCACATTTACTCATGACCATGTATGGCAAGCCGTTTTGACTTTTATTCCTTCTCAGGATATGAATTCTTGATATCAACAATTCAATTTTCACTAGTTAAAATGCTAATTCTTGATATCAGGAATTAGATTTCTACTA
Source organism: Barbus barbus (assembly GCF_936440315.1). NCBI lineage: Eukaryota > Metazoa > Chordata > Actinopteri > Cypriniformes > Cyprinidae > Barbus > Barbus barbus. The sequence goes on along the minus strand of NC_136755.1, from coordinate 22,724,393 downwards.
GTAACAATGGCTATTTTTGATAACGGCAATTACATTTCCCCTAGTAACAATGTTAATTCTTGATATCAACAATTTAATTGTCACTAGTGACAATGTTCATTTCTGATGAATGTTTTGATGTTGATATCAAGAATTGACATTTTTAGTAGTAAGAATTGTATTTCTGATGTGAAATTGGAATTTCAACTAGTAAGAAATTAATTATTGATATCAACAATTGATTTTGAATGGCAGCCTATGGTGACATTTAACTAGTGAAAACTGAATTGTTGATATCAAGAATTAACATGGTTACTAGTGGAAATGTAATTGCTGATATCAAAAATAGCCATTGTTACTAGTAGAAATCTAATTCCTGATATCAAGAATTAACATTTTAACTAGTGACAATTGAATTGTTGATCTCAAGAATTCATATCCTGAGAATGAATAAAAGTCAAAACGGCTTGCCATAGACCATGTGATGACCCATATAAGCAACAGTCAGACAGTGAGGGCTATTTCGTTTGCACAGACTCAAAAAGGTATTGTTCATCGCTTCTGTGGTCAATGATATTCATTACAAAATAGACATCATTGACTGGTTTTCTGACTCCTTAATGGCGTGCATAGTGCTACCTATCTTTTTTCCTCTCTTACAGCATAAAACAGAAACATGAATAAGATTTTGGCCATCTTCAGTTTAACTGCATTTCTCTGCTGCTGTGGTATAGTAAAAAAAAAAAAGTCCTGTCTTTGTGGTGCACTATTTAAACTGAAACTACATTTTATTTGACAAAAGCAGTAGTTCTGGATGAATTGGCTTTGTCTTTTGTGGTAGTTATTACTCGTTCTGTATCTCTGACGCAGATGATTCTGTTTTTGAAGGTGTGCAGAGTGCTAAATCACATGATGACTTAAGAGGACAAATCCTCAACTCTGGGACTGTAGTCTTTTTAGACTTCCTGGAGAAAGTCAGAAACGCTACAGAGAAATTAGTGAGAGATGATCAGTTCAGAAAATCAAGGTAAGATCAGCTATGGATTATGCACTGTTGGTTTAGCTGTTGCCTGGTCATAACCTTTTTCTGTAATTTTACAGGATTTCTATCCAAGGATACATGAAATCCTTAAGAGAGTTGGCAAACATAGTGAAAGATATGGAGAGTGCTAGAGAGAGCCAGGATAATTCAGATATATCGCCACAGTAAGTCTGTCCACCATGATTATATTACTGTATAATTATAATAACATTCTTTATTCTGAGCTCATGTCAAGAACACGATTCACAAAGGTTCAACAGTTTATATATATATGCTTAATTCTTAATAAGCTGTGTTGTAATTTGGATGTTTTTGTGATAGTTGTTAATGAGTTCTTTGTCCTGAGCATTTGCCTGTAGTTCTTCAGAGAAGCCTTCCAAGTCCTGCACATTCTTTGGTTATTCTGCATCTTTTGCATATTTGAACCCCTTTCAACAGCGACTGTATGATTTTGAGATTCATCTTTTTACGCTGAGGACTATATAAAAGTATTCACAGTAATAACAAGAAGTAATGCCAGTAGTAATGCAGTGTTCTTGGTTTATTTAAACCAGCTCTAAAAAGACAATAGTATCATTATTCAGTTTAATTTAGTTCAGTGTTGATTCAGTTCAACACTGTTGCAAAGTGTCATTATCCAGCTTAATTTAGTTCATAGTTCATATTCACTTGTGACAGTGCAGTTAAATCAAAGATATTACTGAATATTTATCATCTTTTAAACCTCAATTCCAAGAAGACTAAATAAAGTAATTTAGGTCTCTGTTGTTAGTAATCTATTGTTATAGTTGTGATGTGAACTTCTCAATTCTCTTAGAATGATTAGAATATGTTTTATAACCTTATAGTTAAAGTTATAGTTATTGTTCTTAGTTAATAACTTATTAGATAAAGAACAAATTAGTTTTATTTTATGTAATGAATTTTTTTGGTGATTTAAAAATATATATTTATAGCTTCTGTTCTTTGATTCACAGGAGATTACTTCACATTACGTTAATGGCTGGTAGTACATTTAAGTTGATGATCTGGGAGGTCTATGACAAGTTTTTCTTTCCGTAAGAGCTTTATTATCTTTACACAAGCCAGTAACGGATCTTGTTTACCTCTGAGCAGTTCTCTGAATCCCACGAGTAATGTATTACCCACAAATGTGCTTTTCTTCTACAGGTATATGAAGATTTATCGTGAGACCTTAAAAAACGAGACAATGGCAGGCATCTGGAAGTAAGCATGTGTTCACTGAGGGTAGACAACTCTAGTGTTGCTTTGCCATATTTCTCGTCAAAGATGTGTTTGTGCATTGAATATAATGGCCTTACAAATCCACCATCCATGCTATGCGCCTCTCCGATTTTGCTCATAACTTGATATATTCATGTGACTTGTTTATTAGAGAAGTGGAGTCATACTATCTTCCAGGAGCTCCTCCAGTCTACAGTAAACCCATGCAGTTCTTCAGTCACCTTCTGGCTAAGGCGTATGACTTCACTACACCTTCATTTGGACTTGTTTAATGCTGCATTTAATTTATCTGTATGATCAGATTTTGTAATGAATGTGATCAAATGTGTAAATGTGTTTATATACATTTTACAAAGTAATTTTACAGTGCGGGGTATTAAAAGGTTACATTGTGTATTTCTGGGATCAAACAGGATGGTGAAGTCCCAGCTGGTGAACATGCTTGAAGCTGGGGCGGATACTGTTATAGAGATTGGAAAAACAGATTTGAACCAACTTCACAAGGAGTAAGAGCTGTTTAAAACCATGCTGTTAGAGCTCAAAGCAACTAAACTGAATCATTGTCCTCCACATTTAACGTGTTGGGCTAAAATGCACCTATAAGCCCCATTACATTGCATGTCATTTTAACCACGCGTTGTCTTGTCCAAAGCGGGCAGATGGTTATGGATCAGATCAGACAGAAAGCCTTTGAAATTTCAATTTTAGAAAGACAAAAAGAGAAGAATGATTTCCTTATATCATTAAGGTAAAAGCCTTCGTTAACTTCAATATTGTACTTAATCTGTTTAAAAGACATCTCTAACTAACTATTTTCCTTTTTCTGTTTCCTAGAACTGCATCTGGAATGATTGTTTTTTACTGGGATAAAGTTTTGGAACACACTGAAAGCCCATCGTTCCATGCAGAATACTTGGATTCAATGAAGTAAGACTATAGAGCTGCACAAATGTATGAGAATATGAAGAAAAATGAGCATTAAAGAAAATCTGAGTTTTGTGTGTTACAGGCAATGGGCGGAGCTAACCGAATTGAAAAACTCAAGTGAAAAGTATCATGTGCTTTTAGACCCAGATACAAGGCGTAAACTTTTAAAGTAAGGAAGAAAGATACTCAAAATGTGGAATTTAAACCAATACATAATTAATCCCAGGGCTATTCTCATTTTTTCATTTCATAATTATCATTAGAATCACCAAAATGATTCACTATCGGTATGTTAATCTGAATAACTGTTGAGTTGAATTCTGTTGAACGGGTTCAATTTTATTTTGGAGGTTTTACTCTTCATTGTATCGTTCATCTGTCATTTATCATTCCATTTTTCTTTTCTAGTTGGGCTGAACTTACTTTTGGTCAATTCTTTGAGGCCGCGGCCCAGGAATATTATAATCGTGGAAATGCAGCTCTTGGTTTGGACAGATTCAATCAGTCCAACTGGTAAATCTGATTTTAAAGTTCATTTGAAATGAAATGTCACATTATTTATGGTAAATGAATATGTAACCACATATCTGACACTTCATGTAGTTCAAATAGATATATTTAATAAACATCTGACAGAATACCTAAAGCAATGTTAATGACTGAATTTTCTTTTGTATGTTTCACAGGGCTGTTGTCAAAAGCACAGTTGTTTACTCTCTTCCTGTTTATGAAAAACTGTCTGAAGTCGGCTTTGGGTTTACTGAAATCAACAGGCTTCTTCACAAAGTTAACCGCATAACTCTTATTCTTGAAGGGAACCAGATATCCTCTAACGGGTAAGAAACATAAAACATCTGTGTGAGGTTTATATTTGTTTACTATGTAAATATTAATATATTAAGACTTTTTTATTGGTTCTTTTCTGTCTTGCAGACCAACCTTGTTGGAGAGCTGCATTCCTTTCATTTTGTATTTACTTACTGAAGCCACTGAACAGGAGAAAACCAGAAGCAAAGATAACCAACTATTACTGCCGTTGCGGTAAGACAATGTAAAAAAAAAAAAAGCCTTCATGAAAATCATTTTGAACCAGTAAAACAATAAATGATCTTTTTATGTTTGTATGTTGTTGATATATTTGTCTAGATTAGAAGGCTAGTGTTCTGCCCATATAATGCATATATAATGTATTCCTCTTCAAAATCATTGTTTGTTTGCTGTAGAGTAATTAGGAGAGTGTTCCTAGAGTGGTGGAGCTTTTATCTCACATTTGAAAAAAACAGATATTTTGATGAGACTGAATTGCAGCAAACACAGAGGTAAGAAATGTCCTTTTGTATTTTTTATATATCTACTATCCAGTGTGGTGAGGTTGGAAATCTGGTGAACTGCCTTGTTCTGAGACACTTTGTTGGCTGAAATTGAGCATGTTCTTGTGTATGATTTTTGTTCATTTATGAGGGGAGCAATCAAACGATAAATCTGAAATGTTATTTTTTTTTCCAGCAAATGGAATGATACGAGGAACATCATCATTAATGAGTTATTGAAACGTAACGCATTTACTCGAAAGCAGCTTGAAGAAGCACCAAAGTAAGCAAAGATCAAGTTTTGTTTTAAGGACAAGGATTTATTTGTTAATATATGGCTCTAAATCTGAAAATGTAAATAATATAAAGGCATGTTTGTTCTTAATTGCCATTTTTGGTTTAATGAATTCAGCTTTGTTTAATCTTTTTAAAGTTCACATTTGACTGGCTCTCTTTGTTTTTCAATTCTAAAGAAACTTTGTTCAAGCCATTCACCAGATCCTGGAGAAACTGAAGCAGTATACTGATCTTGTTGATGGCTTTGATGAAAGGATCGATCCAACTTTTCTGTAAGATCATAATTTTCTTACCATATCTGCATTTGAAAATCACATTTTGTGTAAATAAAAGATTGATAATAAATATCAGTTTATATTGCATATTATCAAGTACAATCAATAAGCTTCACAATATTAATTGTTCCTCAGAGTTTTGAAGAAGTTGATGCATCGCACAGATGTCATGTTTAATGATGTCAGGGACCTGCTGTTGGAGTAAACTCTCTATATTTGAAGGCAGTGTCAAGATTTCAACTGCTGGCAATAAACAGGATTATACCAGCAATGTATTAACTGTATTTAACGAAGATGCTGTTCTAGCATGCCTGCTTCTGAAAGAATACTAGAATAATTGCATTAGTGAATGCTGAGTAAAACACATTCCTCTCTATTTTTTCCACTGTAATGCTTTGTTTTCATTAAAAACATGATTTGCTGCATTTCTTTGGATTTGTTTTACACATTTTTATCCTCCAGCATCTTAGCTTAATATCAATAACATCTGGATCTGTTTTTATGTGTTAACGCTTGAAAATAGGTCCAATTAATAGATGCAACTAAATAAATGTGTCATAACTGTGTCATAACACATTTACAATAAGGTGTCATTTGTTAACATTAGTTAATGTATTAACTAACATGAACAAACAATGAACAATGCATTCATTACAGTATTTATTAATCTTTGTTAATGTTAGTTAATAAAAATACAATCATTGTTAGTTCATGTTAGCTCACAGTGCATTAACTAATGTTAACAAACACATCTTGTGATTTTAATAAAGCATTAGTAAATGCTGATATTAGCATTAACTAAGATTAATAAATGCTACAGAAGTATTGTTCATTCATAGTTCATGTTAACTAATCTTGTTAACTAATGTGAACTAATGAACCTTATTGTAAAGTGTTACCGAAATAATTAAATGATATATCACAACAACTAGATTTTATACTATATATATCTTTGTCCTGAGCATTTGCCTGTAGTTCTTCAGAGAAGCCTTCCAAGTCCTGCACATTCTTTGGTTATTCTGCATCTTTTGCATATTTGAACCCCTTTCAACAGTGACTGTATGATTTTGAGATTCATCTTTTTACGCTGAGGACTATATATATGTTGTCACGTGGACTATTTTAACAATATCCTTATTACCTTTCTGGACCTTGAACGTGCCGGTTTTGTTGCTGTCTATGCAGGGTCAGAAAGTTCTCAGATTTCATCAAAAATAGCTCAATTTGTGTTCCGAAGATAAACGAATGTATTACGGGTTTGGAACGACATGAGGGTGAGTAATTAATGACAGAATATTCATTTTTGGGTGAACTATCCCTTTAAATCATTTAGGAGGTGAGACCTAGTTGTAGCAATTTTACCTTTATTAAAAGGTAAATGGGGTGGTGATGGCGCAGTGGATAAGACACATGCCTTTGGTGTGAGAGACCCGGGTTCGAATCCACTGTGAGACACCAATGTGTCCCTGAGCAAGACACTTAACCCCTAGTTGCTACAGAGGCGTGCGACCTCTGACATATATAGCAATTGTAACCTCTGACATATATAGCAATTGTAACCTCTGACATATATAGCAATTGTAAGTCGCTTTGGATAAAAGCGTCAGCTAAATGAATAAATGTAAATGTATTAATCACATTTATTCTTAAGTGTAGGAAAATTACACCATTACTAGAATTTTGACATACTGAAGACTAAAATTTTACTCTGAGCAGCTCCTGATTTTCCACATTTTTATGCTCTAATGAGTTATTGACCCTAAAAACTGATGTTGACTGAAGAAATATGGACCTTGACAAAGACACACACACACACACACACACCGTTATTGGCAAAGAGCATTAAACTCATGGCCTACATTCAGTTGAATTTTGACACATTGCATTTCTTGAGTCCCTGTAATCTGACATTGTCAAAATCATATTTATTGTCTTTTTTTTCTTCCCAGTTTGGCATGTACATGCATGCACTACTCTGAACTGTTTTTTGTGAACTAACTTTAGTTACCTTAAAATTTTACTAGCCTATGTGGTAACCTTTCTTTTGCTTTTTTGTTTTAAGGAAAATATTGTCTTATTTTAACATATTGACCAAAACCTTTAACCTAACCTAAACCTGATGTTGATAACTTATGATAAATATGTACTGTCTGCACCACTATTGTGACCTTCAGAGTTTACATTGAAACACTTGCCATGAGAGGTAAGAGCAGACAGACTGCAAGGTCAATTCAGTAGGCGTGCACACAGATGAAAGTTCATATTAATAGAGATAAGTCCAGCTGTTTACTCCTGATGTTTAAGTCCATACTCCACAGTGAATATGTTGTGATCTCTTTCTTTTATTTAGTTTTTGCTCTGAGAAAGAAACAACAATATGAACAAATCACTAGCTGTCTTAATCTTAGCTGTTCTGCTCTTTAAAGGTAAGATAATGCTTGTTTTCTGATGTGGTATTTAATAGACATGGCAGCCCTCTTGAACAAGTTATAATATTAATCTTACAATGGTTATATATATATATATAAATATGATATTAAAATATTTACTGCAGTTGGACTTGATAAAATAATTTAATATTACACTGTCACTTATATTTGAGCTGATTTAGTCCTTTTTATATACAGGTGTGGACGGCGTCAGCCTAAAAGATGAAAATGATGAAATAGCAGACAAACTCTTCACATTTGGAGCGGAAGCTTTTTTGAAATACTTGGACAATTTAAAAGGGGCTGCAGAAGTGGTTGTGAAAAACAATAAGATCAGTAAAACAGGGTAAAACCAGAGACGTATGATGTAAAATTAACATAGACCATGCACTGTAAGAAAAACAGATAATGTTCTAGCAGAATGGTTAATTCAAAATACAGTCAAAACACTGTACATTGGGCCATATTTCAATGACTTTTCTTGGAATGTGGAATGTAAATTCACTAGCATTGTTTTCTGTGCTGCACAGTACTGATATGCAAGACTTGTGGATTTCTGTGAAGGAGATGATCGAGAGGATCAGTGCTGAGCAGAAAGCTGAAGGACACGATCAGTTCTTTATAGCACTGCAGTGAGTACTTCATCCACTGGATACAAAATACCGTTTGCACTTTATAATCATATACTGAACTTAAAACGAACATTTAAAAAAATGAATAATAAAGCTGAACACAATCTGCTTAGATTTAAGGAACTGTGATTTCTTTTTTTCTCCTCCTTCTGAGCAATTTCAAATCATCCCGATCATCAACATATTTTATTTTTTCTTCTGTGTGTTTAACAGCATTTTTCGCAGACTGGGTTACCTTTGCGGAGATGGTCTGGTTAGACTGATACGCACATTACCCAGGAACAGGGGGACTCTAAAGTATGAAGACCATTAATCCAATTAATGTTATTGCATAGCTTTTCAATTATTATTTTATCAACATGCAAATGAATTAATGAAGGGCATGCTGATATGTATAAAGTTGAATGTGTCTTTTCCTGAATATATTTTTGTTGAAACATCTTGAATATTTGATATATAGGGAACTTGGCTTTTATAAAGGGATCTTCAAAAACGAGACAGTGGTGGACCTCTGGAAGTAAGTTCTTTTTTTTTTTACTGAATTTACAAGATGACTGAAAATATTGTTTTGAGATTTGCATCCATTAAACAGTTCAAATCCACCACCTCTATGCAGATAATCTTCTCAGGATCTTTTTGAAATAATAGATAACTTAAACATTGTTCATCGGTTTTGTTTAATGCAGATATGTGGAGTCACGCTACCTTCCAGGAGCTCCACCAATCTACAGCGACCCCTTGGGGTTCCTCGTTCACCTTCTGTCCAAAGTGTATGAGCTCATGTTTAACACATTGCTGTTCACTGTTTCTTTCCATTTGAAATAATATATTTGATAAAAACAAATCTTACAGTCTAGCTGCTGTTTTATAGTAAGGTACTGTAAACATATTGTTTTATTAATCAGTTTTTTTTTGTATCTATAAAAGTTAAGATGAAGACGTTTATATGTTAATATAAAGCATATTAGTTTTCATGTTGACTCGAAATTGTTTTCTTTGTTGTGATATATAACAGGGTGGCACAGCCTCAAGTGGCTGAGATTCTAAAAGTTGCTGCGGAAGTTGGGAAGGTAGACATCAATCAACTGTTTGACAAGTAAGATCTGTTTTGTCATGCATTGGTTTTAAAGCACTCAAAATCAATGGCACTTCTTGCATTTAAGATGATTCTTTCATGCAGGTACCGTTTCCTAAAAACGTCACGAGTAAAATGTCAAATAACGCTAATAAATAATAATAATACATTTTATAGTCCATCATTCAGTTATATTTTTTAGAGTACAAATGTCTGTGGATCTGGTCAGAGAGAAGGCCATGGAAATTTCCACCTTAGAGAGGCAGAGTGAGAAGGATGAGTTTCTAATAACATTGAGGTAAGGGCATTCATTAAGAGCATTATTTTCTGTTTTTGATTATTATTTTTTTTGGTTAATATTAAAAATTGTTTACATATTTAATGTTTTCATCTTCATCTTTGAATTTACACAAAATACTGATCTGTTAAGTTGTATGTTTATTAATCATAGTGACTCTAAAGTGTGGCCTGATTATTTACGGACTGTGTATTTCATAGAACTGCATCTGGAGTTCTTGCATTTTACTGGGATAAACTATTGGAATACTCTGAGAGCCAGACATTCCATAACAAATATTTAGCTGCTGTAAGGTAAGACTATGATCATAATAGTTACCTGAATGTCAAGCCAAGTCACCATTATTTATATAGCACTTTTTATGTAGTCTTACAGACATAGTCTTACATTTAAAAAAATGTGACAAGATGAATGTACAAAAGAACTGATGTATTATAATTAACTAAGTTTTGGGTTGCAGGAGATGGAAGGAGCTGAGAGTATTGAAAGATACAGAAAAATATCATATGATTACTAGCCCAAAGACAGGACTTCAAGCCTGGACGTAAGATAAATTCAATTCAGTTGTCAGTTGTAATACAAGTAAAAACAATAGTTCATCCAAAATGAACATTTGCTGAAAATGTCCTCACCTTCAGGCCATCCAAGATGTAGATGAGTTTGTTTTTTCATGGGAACAGATATGGAGAAATTTAGCATTATATTATTTGCTCACCAATGGATCCTCTGCAGTGAATGGGTGCCATCAGAATAAGATAAAAACATCTCAATAATCCACAAGTAATCCACATGATTCCACACAATTAATCCTTATTCACAATTATTCTCTTGTGATCATCTGTGTTTTGTCCAAGATAAGGTATTTTAACTTTAAACCATTGCTTCTGGCCAAAATACCAATCCATAATACTGCTTCCTCCATCAAAAAAAGTCTATCCCCTTTTGTCCTCTCACATCAAAACACCAACGTATTTGTTTAGAACTGTTTTGGACTTTTTTTTTTTCTTGTAAACAGTGCTTGATCTGTGCTTATTTCTCTCCTGATTCAGACGAGATGACTTTAATATTATGGATAGAGTCCTTGTATTTTATCCAGGTTTTGAAGTAAAAACTTCTTAATGATTCTTAAACCTGCAGCTTTTCACTTCACATTAATTGATGGACTGAACAAAATGGTCATGTGGATTACTTGTGGATTATTGTGATGTTTTTATCAGCTGTTTGGATTCTCATTGTGACGGCAGCCATTCACTGCAGAGGATCCATTGGTGAGCAAATAATGCAATGCTAAATTGCTCCAAATTTGTCCTGATGAAGAAACAAATGGGTAGGCCTGAGGGTGAGTACATTTTCAAAAATGTTCATTTTTGGGTGAACTATTCCTTTAAAGCGTTGAAGATTTCACAAAGTTGAGTTTGGTTTGAGTGTTGCTCAATAACATACAAATAACATCATTATTGAACCAAGAACCGTATCAAAGCAATGACATGTTTGCTATCTTCTAATAACTATGACTGAACTAAACTCCTTTTCCTTATCTAGTTGGGCAGATGAGCATTTTGGTGACTTTTTTGACAATGCTGCGCTAGAATATGATCGATGGGGTAATGGGTTTTTTGGAGATGAGAGGTTCAATCAATCTAACTGGTTAGTATGACAGTACTTTTCATTCAGTGCACACAGTGAATAATAAATGACTGTGAATTAATAACTTTGTATGACTAATAACTGAGACCACAGACCCCAAGGCATGATTCAAGTAAATATGCATGGATTAAAATCCATTAATCATTCATAATGCTGTTATGCTTATTGTGTGGGTATAAAAGCATAAGCTGTGCCTTATGAATGCATTTTATTCCAGTTTAATAGTCTGTTTGAACATCCTTTATAGATGCATAGATGTATGTCCATTGACTCTGCTCTTTGTTTCACAGGGCTATTATGAAGATGGTGACAGTATACCCTCTTCCAATTTATGAAAGCTTGTCTGAAAATGGCCTTGGGATGTCTGAAGTTAATGATTTTTTTATTGACACTGAAGACACTCTCACTGAATTTGTAGGTGAAGGCATCTTGTCCAATTTGAAGTAAGAACACGTTTAATCTCACACTAGCCGTTAAATCAATCTGTGCACTAAAATATCTTATAGATGCCATAATACAAAAACATTTGAGCATATTACACCTGTACAATGACAATGTAGATAAACTAAAGATTATGTGGTGATTCATTTGATCACTAATGCAATAATTTCCTTTTCTGTTGTCTTCCAGGGGTGCGCTTTATGAAACATGGAATATTATTAATAATGACATTTTGCATGTCTCCATAAACAAGAAAAACCAAATGACATCAAATGTGGAATATGAGGACCCACTGCGACATTTACGGTATAATACGTAAAGCCCTGATGTTTGTTTGTGTGTGTATGCATAAAGGAATAGTTCACCCAAAAACGAAAATGTACTGAAAATGTACTCGCTCTTAGGCCATCCAAGATGTAGGTGAGTTTGTTGTTTCATCGGAAAAGACTTTTGTAGTACATCAGTTGCTCACCAGTGGTTCCTCTGCAGTGAATGGGTGCCGTCATGAGAGTCCAAACAGCTGATTTTCAGCAAATGTTCATTTTTGGATGGACTATTCCTTTAATCATGCACCTGCTTCAACCGGGATGCAAAGTTACTTTATTACTTTGTGAAGAATTTGTTGAAATATAAAGCTGATCCCAGCCACTCTCTCTGTTGATGTTCACAACAGCAAAATGAAAGCAACATGCTTTGATATCTGGGACAGAGTTCTCATTGGGATCAACAGAAATATTAATAATGATGGACTCGAACGATCAGCAAGGTAAAGTGTAACGAATCATTTTCTGCTCAACAGGCCCAGTCCTGAATGTTTAATCTTAAATTTGACATTTTCAAATAAAACATTTTAATTTGTAATAATATGACACTGCAGTTTTTTATTCTTTGTTTTTAAATATGCAGACATTGAGAATTTCACACCTGTGAGCATTTTAGCTCAGTCTATGCTATAGTAAAGAGAGAGCTATTAGTTAAATCATCAAACAAATGAAATTTTTACCTCATATTTCATAGGCACTGGGATGAAGTGAGGAGCATTTTCATGAAAGAGTTAATTGACAGTGGAGAACTAACTCAAAAGAAGCTTGATGAAGCACAAAAGTAAGAAAAAACTGAGTCTTGAAATAAAAAACAAATGGACAGATGCACATATATCTACAGCGACATATCTGCTTTAAAAGAAATGCCTATATGCAACATACTTCTTACTTTAGACATTGGAAATGTCTTATTTTAATATTGTATTATTATTACAATTATACTGTTAATTAACTAACTAAATAATTCCATTGTTTTCTTCATGTTTATAAAGAACATGTAACAGTGTCACACAAATGGTCTTCGACAAATATGTAAAAATGATTGATGGTCTGGAGGAAAGGATCAGTGCTTCCACCGAGTAAGAACTTTTCAATTTAAAAGTTCTGAAATATTTAATTCCAAAATGAGTAGTTACAAAACCATAATGTAAAATATCAAAGAAAATAACATGGAATGTTGAGATTAAATTGCTAACGTTTTCATTTTGTTCTTTCAGGACTCTTAGCAAATTGATGCTGAAGACTTTTTCTGCCACAAATACTGTCCTGGTTAATACTCTGGCCTTTTTGCTGTCTGATTAATTTCTCTCAAGGTAAGAGCTAAATTCTGTTCTAAATACTTTTGTCATTCTGTGACCTGTGAATAATCCTTGTCCCTCTTCTCTTCTTAGTATATTTACCAGTGCTCAATCGCTGAAGTTGTTTGATTGGAATGCTAATAGTGATGGCCCTTCCTTACTCCCTTTGCAGGATTTCTTGGTGCTTCCTGTCAATTATGCTGTCTGAAAAACTCTGAGCTGTAGGCCTCATCATTTCATTGTGTGGATGCATCTGATGCTGGTTCGCAAATGTGTAGACAAGATATTTTCTGGTTTGTCTACCCAAAAATGAAAATGTTCTTAAAATATGTTCACCCTCAGGGCATCTATCATGTAGATGAGTTTCTTCATCACAAAATATTTGGAGAAATTCAGCATTACAACACTCGCTCGCCAATGGATCCTCTGCAGTGAATGGGTGCCGTCAGAATGAGAGTCCAACCAGCTGATAAAAACATCACAATAATCTACAAGTAATCCACACAACTCCAGTCCATCAATTAATGTCTTGTGAAGTGAAAAGCTGCAGGTTAATAAGAAATCAATCCATCAAGGCCTTTTAACTTCAAACTGTTACTTCAGTCCATAATCTATATAATAATGCTTCCTCCAGTGAAAAAGTGCATCCCCTGTTGTCCTCTCACATCAAGGTCCACTGACATTTTTTTTGTTTGAGAGTGTTGTCACAAGTAACATATTTCTCTACTGATTCAGGTGAGACAACCTTTTCACTGGAGAAAACAATAACATAGAGGACTTGTTTGAAGTTAATGATGGATTTGTTTAATACAAATATATAGCATTTTTCTTCACAAAATGTTAACTGATGGACTGAGTCGTGTTGGTTATATGTGGATTAATGTGATGTTTATATCAGTTGCTGTACTGATACACTACAGCAAATAATGTAATGTTACATTTCTCCAAATCTATTCGGATGAAGAAACAAACTCATCTACATCTTGGATGGCCTGAGGGTGAGTACATTTTCAGCAAATTTTCATTTTTGGGGGAAATCATTCCTTTGATGCTGTCATAAACAGTTCATATTACTGTCTGCTAACCAGATTATATATTTCAAAATAATAAAAAAATATTTTAAAATAACACATGATCTGCTTCATATGATTTTATGACCTTTATTTATTTACTTTTTCTTTTTAATGAATAATAGCTTAATCAGAATGAAGTTCTAGTTTACCAAAGCACCATGCAAAGATGGTAGCATAAGATGGCAGCAGTGAGTTAGAGAAAGTGTCTAACATCTTTTTGTGGGTCTGCAAAGTCAGCAGAAAAGGAACAAAGCAACATGCATCAATGCTTGACTGCCCTTGGTTGTGCTTTGAGTGTGCATTTAATCTTTTTGGTTATACTTTGAGCATTTCATCAGTTAAAAGGGGCCTTAAAGGGAACAATATTCATATACATATACATTCATATACATATATTAGTAAAATAATTAGAATTAGTAAATTATTGTTTTGGTGTAAATTCCCTGACATAAATTATACAGCTCAGCAATCTCAAATGTAATTGCTATAATAATATGTTGTATGAAGTAATAAGTTTGACTAATAAAGGGAAACAGACATTGAGGTAATTAATTTTGCCATGGGCCACAATCAGCCAGCAGAGGGCGCTGAAAATCTTCTTATTCCACCTGCACTGACTGGACACCAACCTGAACCTCTTTCTTGGCTGCTATGACAGACATAAATACAATAAAATATGATGCCATGCTGTAGTTAGTGGATACGATTTCTCATATTGTTTCATTTTGATTTTGGCTTCAGATCTGTGTGGCTGGATTTCTGAGTATAATTTAAGATACTAGCAGAGGCAGTCTGTCTGGACCAGGGTCTTTCTATTGCATCAGCTCACTTCTGTTTGCAGTTCTGTCACTGTGACTGATTTGTTTGGAGACCAAGGGGAAGTAGAAGAGCTGAGAAAATGAGCATAAAGGCAACAGAAGATAGATGTACAAGCATTTTGAAATGAAGCTTTATGAGCACCAGAGTGATGCATGTGTGCACCTGGCTGCTTCTGGTGGAGAATACAGTACCTGAGAGAAACCCATAATATATTGCTATTGTCAGTAGGAATTTTGTAGCTATATTATGCTGTAGTGGTTAATACAAAATGAACATAACTAGAAGATTGGTTTGATCCTCACAAGGACTAAGCCACGTGCCATCCCTATTGAGCTCTTACATAAGACACTCAAAGGAATAGTTTGCCCAATATTGAAAATTCTGTCATAATTTAATGAAATATATATATTTTTTTTTTTCACACAATTGAAAAAAGATGACAATATGGTCAATTTTGGCATTGCCCATTGACTTTCAAAAAATGTGTGTTCCATAGAAGAAAGTAAATCATACAGGTTTGAATTGACATGAGTGTGAGGAAATGATGACAGAATTTTAATTTTGGATGAACTATCCCTTTAAACTAAAAACCCCTTGTTGTTCCTAAAAAGTAAGATTAAATTCGGATAGCTTGTAATGTAATTAAAATAGATCTTTTTAACAGTATAGCAGATTGTTTACATAGCCTAAATGTATACTATAAATACCCATTGTCACTCTTTATCTCCCAATAATATATCTAAGTAAGATGATATTTAAGGTTTTTGATCAAAGCTCTAGTTTCATTCAAAACATATAATGCAATGCAATCATGATTGAGAGATGTACAAATAAACATTTCCCAAAATTTGACACTTATATTTTAATTAGTTTTTTTTTTTTTTTTATAATGTATGGATAATCAAGTAAACCTCAATTGAATAAATCCAGTTTATCCTGAAATATTACTAACAATGTAGAAGTTATCTTTACTACTGTATAAAAACGATGAATTATCGGTCAGAGGGCAGAAGGGATGGAGCAGATTATGTGCAACAGGTTTTGATCATGTTAAGCATTTAGAGGCCTTAGAATTTCATCTATCAAATACAGAAAGGATAGAGTAGGTTTTATACATTTAAGTATAAGCAGGATTACATATTGCTGCTTAGTTTAAACACAACAGGACCTGTTATGTGTGGTTTGGCAGTCATTTTTTATCTACAGTGAATTAGAGTACACTAATTGCAGGGACGATTCCCCTGGAGCAGCTTGAGGTTTAGTGTCTTGCTGAAGGGTACAGTGGTGTTGCAGCAGGGCTGTTATCTCACCAACATAATAAATAATAGGTTGCTCTGGGCTTAAATGAGGACTCACTGTGGCCTTTATAAATATGAGACCTCAATAAATGGAATTTATTTACATTGTTAAAAACATAATTGTCTTAATATTGTAATGCTACTAAGCTAATTGGCTAGTCAGACAAGTATTTTCACCTTTAATGAACATTAGGGCTGTTTGTATCATGCTTGTCTGTGTTTGCACGAGACTGTCAATCTGTGCTTAGGTCTTTATTAGGGAGTCATTCAAACGATTCATTCTAAAACTGATTCATTCAAGAACGAAAACTCTTTTGACGTCATTGAATCATTTTCTCTACAGATTCGTACGGATTCAGTCACGAACGACTGAATCTTGAATCATTTACTCAATCGATTTGTTCAGGAACCGATTCATTCAGAAACTAAAACCGTCGTCTGTGACTCGCTCCGGGACTGAAACTATTATGGTTGGCAAAGCTAATGTAAGAAGATTTGGGAATATTGTCTTTTAAATGTAAGTTAGTCTTGTTATGCTCTTGTTGTATAAAAGAAATCGCGCTGTTTTGAATATCAGCCCATTTGTGTTTACCTTGGATTTATGTCTGCTGTAGCATACTTAGGTCGCGACAAGGGACTTTCTAAGTAGTGCACTACATATTTATTTTATATCTGTCATGTTAACATGGCAGGAATAGAGTAGTATAGCCTACTATTTTGGATACTGTCTTTATGAGAGAGTCACTGTATCATTGTGGAATAATTACAATATGTTATTTAAAATGTCAATGTCATTTTTGCTGTATAATAACTATAATTAACACCCGAGATGGTTTTGAAATTGTCTTAAATCTATTTGATGGTCACTGTCAACGGTCACTGTCAAGTTAGAGACCGATAACGTGATAGATACGTTTTTTTTTAAATGCCGTGGGCTTGATTTTGTACAGGTAAATAAGGTTTTTTATGTTTTTAAACTTTTATGTTTCATTATGTTACTGTCTCATTCTCAGCAAAGGTGGAAGGAAACTGGAGGCAGGTTATTATTCCAAATAATGTCTAGTCCATTATACTAGTAGGCCTGTAGATGAATGTGTCATATATTTCAATACAGAATGTCTATTTGATATTTCATAGGTGGATTCTACAGTGATACTTTTGGTTTCACTATGCCATTTTGTGGTTAGTCTGCCTACATTGTGAAATCAGATTTTATTACTTGGCTGTAGGCTACTTTAAGTAAAATGTTAACATTTGAAATGCTCAAAAAACTTAAAAGCAGTAGCCTACCCAAAACTTAAAAGCAGTTAAATTGTTGCAACAACCAAAGCATGTTAATCACTGTTGATTTTACATTACTTCAGTGAGCCAGACTTATTTTACCTTCACCAGATTTTAATCAATTGGCTTTTGAATGCAACAAGAAAGAAAGAAAGAATTAATAATTATTAAGTCGCATGTTTATTGTAGGTAAAAACTGGTTGTCTACAATGTTGACAAAACCACCCATGTCTAAATGTGGTCAATTCAATTAGACATTGGTAGGGTATATTATTATAGGTTTTATTAATATTTTTTAAAAGTTATTGTAATTTTGTATTTTGTATTTTTTTGTAGTTATTTTAATACTTCAGGTTAAACTAAAAGAAAGTGAGATGCTTTGGCAACTAGCTGAAATTAAAACAAGTTTATTTATATATTTTCTTTTATTTCAGACTCAGTTCATGTTCCATTTAAAGTAGGCCTAACAAAAATAAATGTAGTTTTAGTTAATGTTTAATAATAAGTTAATTTGCTTTAACTTGACAAATCGGTAACCATCTACTCTCATGTTGCTCTCCTAACTTTGTCCAGTGGAATTATTATTAAACAAAAATTCCATACAATGAAAATGCATTATGAACAAGCTCATTTGCCATTTATTTAGAAAATACTTTCACTTATGTAGAGAGTTACTGAGTTATTAAAAAACGTTTCCTTTTGCTCATACTATCTTATCTCGCCTAGGGTTTCAAGTGATCCAGGACTGCCACTGGTGGCCCCTCGAAGACAATAGATGCCCCTGTTCAAACTGCTCCCAAGAATTAATGTTTTGTGCAGCTCACTCTTAATTTCTGAGACACAAAGTCACTGAACACATGTATGTGCACGGGGTTTCTTCCTCTCGTTTTCTCTCCGTCTGACACAGAGTCTGTTCGTGTAAACCTTCTCCCCTTCCCCCCACGTCTCTCTCCCTTTCTGTCCCCCTCATCCTCCCCTCCCTCTCACTCTCACTTACAGCCTGCGAGCACTATTTCAAGCCTCCATCAGAGGGAGCGAAGGAGAGCGAGTCACAGAGGTCGGGGGGAGGGGCCGGCAGACAGGATTTGGAGTTCAAGTGCATGTGGAGAAAATGACCTGGAAGACAGCGAGACAGAGAGCAGAATGAGAAAGCGCTGGCTGGAATATCCTCTTTTTTCCAGGCGCTGAAGAAGGTGAGATTGGAAAAAAACAAGCACTCTCTGAACTCTCAAAGGAGCAAATGAAAGAAAATCGAACGCCGGGAGACGAGAGCGGAGGAAAAGAAAATGTATTCCGGCCCCCTCCCCTGAACTCTTGGCTACGGCTCACTCCTCCTTCTTCCCTCCCTCCCGTGAACCCCTTAGCCTCTCTTTTCTATCTGTCGTTCCCTCTCTGTCATTCTCTCCCCTCCCACCTCCTCATGCAGTCGCTTGCATACACATGCGCCCTTACTATCTCGCTCTCTTTTCCTCTCTCTCCGCTGGCTGCAGTGCTTCTTTTCTCATCCTCGCAGCCTGGCAGCTTCATCCGTGTTCCTCTCTCCTGGACAGAGAAACACGCACAGCCTTTCTAATGGTCCCCCCACCCCTCTGCGTGCCTCCCTAAAAAAACCCAGGCCTCTTCAACAGCTCCTTTTCCTACTTGTCTCGGTGCCTGATCACCATCCGCTCTCCTTTACACTTCACTTACATTCATAATTTAATTCTCTTTTTTTTGCGTTGAATCATTTTCCAGCTCTATCCCACAAATTCTCGCATTCATAATGTGAAAGCAGTTCAGAGTGCTGAATGAACAGTAGGAAATGGGATGGGTAGGAGGAAAAACATGGTTTGGGAGGTAAAGCTAAGAGGAGAGAAGTGACTGGGATAGCGGAGAGGAGGAAGGACCCGGAGCAATAAGAGAAAGAGCCAAACGTGGGATCAACGAAACCGCGGGAAAAGGAGGAACGACCAGACTGGTATTCTTGTTTTTCTGTTTTAACCCTCTAGTTCTCTTTTTCTCCTCAGTCACCATCTCTTTCTATCCATCCCTGTCTTTCAACTTTAAGTCTCTGTTCCTACTGTTTCTTGTTCGCTTTTTGAAATCACCTTCAAAAGACACTTATTTTTCCTTTCTTTTTTCTATTTCTGTCTAAATAGAATCTATTTTCTTCTTTAAAAAGCAGTAGTTCACTCTGGGTTGTCTTGTTTTATATTTTGCACGGCTGATCTCGAGGATGAGCATTCAGGCATCGGCGGAGGACAGAATCAAAGCATGTGTGAGATGTGTGTTGAAAACGGATGATTATTGTTTCCTCACTCCTTCACTTTTCTTGTGTAATGCTCGTGCTGCAAATATTGTGTTAGTTTGCACGGTAGGTTTTGTCCGTAAGTGATTCTGTGTGTGCATGTGTTGTGAGTGTGTGTGTGTGTGTGTGTGTGTATGTCACCATGCCTGCTTGAACATGCAGGAGGGCGAACCGTGCTTGGAATTGTGGGGGTCGCTCTCTTTCCCTGTTTCTGCCTTGCGCACTGTTCCCAGTATGCCCCTAACGTCCTCTGTCCATCATCCTTTCATCCGGGAACCCCCACAACTGTCCATCCATCCGGTCATCCGCTAGCTCAAGGGAATCAGAGACAATGGCCACAGATCTCAGGCCTGTATGTGTGCCATAGCTGACTTGTACAGTTAGCACTAGGCAAAAAGGCACACTGAGTCTTCGAGTTTGAAGAAGTAACGGTTCTTCTTGCAAACGCCCGGGCGATATATCGTCGGAAGCACTAAGGAACAGCGAGCGAGCTTGTGGACGCATTTGGTAAAGTGCACATCTCATTCAAGGGTTTGCTCGGTGCATCAAGGCATTAAATCAGAGACGTTACTGTTGAAATGCACAAAAGCAAAATGCTCTGGCTCTGTGTGTGTCGTGAGGTTCGAGTCTCTGTTTCCTCTCGGAATAATTCTGGATGTGGTTTTTGTGGTTTATTGTGGCATCTCTCCACATTTTTGTACAGAGGGAGTGTCTGTGGTTTAGATCATGCTCCGCTGTCTGCATTTGGTCCTCAATGCACCTGGATCTGGTAGGTGTAACATTTGTTTGTGTGCAGGTGTTTACTGGTAAGCAGGTTGCAATGAAAATAAGTGCGTGTTTGTGGTTTTCATAAGGATGTTCTCCTGAAGCAAGTTTAATTGGAAACTGTACATATTAAAGGTATAGTTGATAAATAGGAATTCTGCCATCACTTACCTTAATCTGTGGAACACAAAAGATGTTTTGTAGAAAATATAGAGAACCAAATCATTGTAGTGACTTGTAGTTACAGTGACTTTTCTCAAAATATCTTCTTTTCATGATCCATAAAATAAAGAAAGTGATACAGTTTGGGAAAGACGTCAGGTGAGTAAATGATGACAAAATGTTCAGTTTTGGGTCCCTTTAGCATGTATAGTTTTCTAAATGTGTTTATCTTAGAATATTATGGATTCTGTGTGCTGCATATTTGAACAATGTAGGTTTTATGGACCGACCGTGTTCTCTTAATTTACGTCAATAATGCTTAATTTACTAAAAGTCTATTTGCGAAATGAATTAATTGAATATTATAACAGTCTAACAACAGGGGTTGTAGAGTGTAGGGTTTGTAGAGGGTAGTAGTAATTATATAACAATTACTTTAATTAATATTGTTCACATTACAAATAGATTTTATCCTGAAGTTGAAGTGTTCATGTTTTTTTCTCTCTGTTGAAAAAAGCTTAATAAATTAAGATTTTAATTGCACATACAAAAAGTGGGCTTCAAAAATCTGACACCATTTGTAAACATTATGACTTTAAATGAACTATTTATGATCAAAGAATGCTATTAGGATATTAAAATAAATATGATTAATAGTTCAAAATGAATAATTTCTAAACAAATCATTCACAGACCATGTGAATATGTATAAAAGGTCAATTCAATTCTTATCACTTGTTGTTATGCTGCTGATAATATCATTTGTAGTGGTTTGACTTTTGAAGCCCAGGACATTTTAGATTGGCTAATAACACAACTTAATATTAGATCATTTATTTTTATTGTTTCCCATTTTAACTTGTTTATACTTTCCTTTCATGTTCATTGGGGTATCATGGGTGAAAAAAATATATATAAAGACGATAATGATTCATTAGTGCGGAATATTGTGTTTGCTGCTCTTTGTTTCTGTTTATGTATCTACAGTTTGTAGCTTTTATATTCATAACGTCTGATCTAACAAAGAGCCTGTTGTTGATATTCATTAATCTGCAGCAATATAAAATCCATTATCTTCAGAAAAGCATGCTGATGGTGGTTTTGCCGTCTGTTGTCTGTGATTGGTTGCTTGCCATGGCCTGTTGGTGGATGGCGTGCATCTGTGCCGTGACCCTAGCCTGACCCTGTTAGCACTCAAGGGGACTGAGGGAAGAAAGAAATCAGGGCGAGCGGAGCCGAGGGTGGGGGGTGAATTTGATGTCTCTTTGATATCAAAATTTGGATGAGCAAAGTGTCTGGTCTAGCGCTAGACAGAGAGAGGCGGAGGAAAAAACACACGGCCGCTCTGCGGCGACATGCTCCGTTTGATACCGAGCCATCGATGGCCGTCAAGGGGACTTTTCGTAAAATAACGCCATTGATTTCAACATCAGAGGAGAGATGAAGTGAGAGAAAAGAGCAAAGGAGAGATGATGCCATGGTGTCAGGGTCTCTAGTGTTATGAAATATTACTCATACCGCCTGTCTGTTATGTAACGTTACATAACCCGGGCTTCCATGGTAATTCTGTTATTGGAGCTCAACTTGTGATCAGGAGGATATTTGAAACTTATGGATTGGGGCTGAAGAAGTCCTTTGGTGTATAATTTAAGAAGTGCATGTAATCACAGTCATTGTAACTGTGTACCGTACCTTCTTTTGATTTAGCTCAACAGGAACGACTCAACATGCGTTTTCCTCCATTAACAAGTCCCTTTGTTGCTAAAATAACAGTAGGCTTCAAAATATATTAAGACTTTTCAAATAATTATTGAAATCCGACATGCAATTAAACAATCCAATTGTGAATTTTATTATTTCAGGATTTCTAGTGCAGCAAGGATCTTTTTCTTTGAGTCTCTGATATTTCGTACAATGAAGTTCACGTGATGAGTGTCACTAATTTGATTAATTAAATAGACTATGTAGAAATAGTGCATAATGTTAAATGTTGCTTGTTCATTTTACGTTATGTTTCTTTAATATCTTTCAAAACCCTAAAACTTTCTGTTTATTTACTGGTTTAAATTAGATTTTGAGAAATAGATTTTTACCGTGTCTAAGATTTTTTTAATTGCTTGATGTGTATGGAATTGAAATCTTTTTATTTAAGCTTATTTTTGACATGCAAAAATATTTTGCCATTGAAGTGGTTTATTCTTACATTGAAGTATAGATCTATATTCTTCTGTATTTTTTTTGTACAACTCATATTTTGAATTTTGACTCTCTCAGCGTAGCAGACCATGTGGCCTTGTTTCAGGCTCATCAGTCTAACCAAGTTGTCATTGTGAAACGTTTCCCATGGTTCTCTGTAACAGAACAGTGTGTAAATTAGCATCGGCCTTGTGCTTTATATCAAGGTCAGAAACTTCATCAGTCTTAGCCGTGTTTGTTCATGTCAGAGCCCTGTGGGTATTGCATATCAACTGTGTATAGAAACTTTAATGCTTCTTCAAAGACATTCATAAGAAAGATTCTACCTCCTCT
Organism: Barbus barbus; assembly: GCF_936440315.1. Lineage (NCBI taxonomy): Eukaryota > Metazoa > Chordata > Actinopteri > Cypriniformes > Cyprinidae > Barbus > Barbus barbus. The sequence continues at coordinate 22,700,961 of NC_136755.1, read as the reverse complement.
GAAGTATCTTAGCCAAGAAAATAAAAAAGGAGAGACTACTTCAGAATTCAATTCTGAATTCAAAAGAGTTGCATAGGGTTTGGAGAGCAGGTGAAGTCTGGTTAAGGATGCGTTATAGAGGAAAAAAAGCTTTAACTACATATTATTTTTAATATCGTTTAACTACATATTATTTTTAATATCGTATGTTATTTTCAATATTGTTGCAAAAAATTAAACATTTTAGTAGATTATTGACCCACAACTATTTAAAACTCATATTTAAAAATTTGCAATGGTAGGATTAATCAACAGATGAATTAAGAAAATGCATGAATCGTTACTCCCGTAGAATCTTCTGAATATTGTCCTTACATTGATATTGTCTGACATTAAAATAAATGTTTAGTTTAAACTAATGTATATTTGATAACATTTCTATATTATTTTAAAAATACCTTATAGTATTCTTAATATTCTGCAACAAGTATGTTGAAGTACTCTCTGGTGCTATCAAAAAGTTATTTGAAGTAAGTAATTTGAGCATTCCACCTGTGCAGAGAAAGCAACATTTAAAAATTACATTCACAACATACCATACCGTTCCTTTTCTTATCCAGTCACAACTTACCTTACCTGAGTTACTTTCCATGTCCAGATCAGGCAGTGGAATATTTCAACATTTCATTGTTACTGTCTTTCTCTCCCACTCCTTTTTTACTCCGTCCCTCCGATCTCATGTATTTCTCATTCATAATGGATGAAATTCAACCACATACCATATTGTAATAGATTGCATACACCTCAGGATATCCCCAGTGCTGGATTTTTCCATTAAGAGAGATGGATGAAACATGTGAAAGTGAAATATCTTGTGAGGAACTTTCACTTACTCTTGACCTGATACCACGAGAAATGCTTAGCTTCTTAGAATAAACTGTGAATATTTCAGGAACAAATGTACAACATACAGTATTTCAGATATATATCATTGTCTATTTCTCTAGCTGTCTTGACATAACCACAATACCACAGTATTTAAACAAAGCATTGGAGAAAACATAATAAGGCACATTTAAAAAATAGGTGATGCAGTGTTCAAAATAAATGAGGGGCCATTTGGCTTGAATGATTGCTAGATACATACCTAGTTAGATCTAGTATCCAGATTTGGATACTGTACATCAGTACAGGTTAACAATGTACTGCAGCAATCGTATTTTGATTCAGTGAGTCCAATCCTGCATTTTAGTTTTCTGATAGAGTTCTGATCGTTTTCAGAAACTTGTTGCAACAGTATTAATATATTGTGATTTTCCAATCTAAAAATGCAGTTACATTGATTTGAGAATTGACTATTAGCACCGTTAGAGTGTTAAGGTCATTGCACACACTTTTGTCGGAAATTTTCGCATGTTAAAAAATAAATACGACCTCACATTGTGTCAATCACGTTTACAAGCTGCCTCCGACACTTTCGTCCATCATAAAACAATTCGGATCAGGTTCGATTTTCTGTGTTTTCACATCCGTAGCATGCATTTTGATAGGAAAGGATGACGCATATGAAAAAATGGAAAAGGACCTTTAGTCTATTTGTGAAAGAACAAGCAATGGTTGGTAGAACTGTAGAACCTTTGAGTGTTGAAAAAATAAAATTAGTCACAATCATTTTGTTCTCACTAATGGTGTGTGCACACCAAAAGCGGAGCAAATTTTAGCATCGCGTTAATTACTCGCATCAATTTTTCGCATCACTCGCACAAATAAAAATATTGTGCAATGAGTGTCTTCAAGCACAACAACAACAACATGTCAAACTGGATGTGTCAATAAGCTCTTCACTGATTGGCTTGTGCGACGAGTCGTGCAAATTTCCTGCTTGAGTTGAAATTTTTCAACTTGCGCAGAAGACGCACAATATCACACTTTTGCGGCAATCGCATCACCCAATTTGTGTCAACTCAACGCAGCTGTCATTATTTGACATGTTGAGTTAACAGCTATATGCAAACTTGTGTAGTGTTACAAGTGGAATATTGAAAAAAAAAAATAATAATTACAAGTGGAATAGTGAAAAAAAAAAGACATTGAAATCTGAAACATTCTTCAAAATATCTTCTTTTATGTTCTGCAGAAGAAAGAAGGTAATACAGGTTCAGATCAACATGCTGATTTTGTTTGAACTATCCGTTGACTATCTAAAATGTCTAACTTAACATTCTTGAGAGGATTGTATTAGGCAGTGCTTAGGATAATCAGGAAAACTGTGTGGTGAGAAACAAAACATTAGCATTAGCTTTTCTGGAACTCTGGGTGAACAAAATACTGAAGAAGAGAATTTGTCATTTAATTTATTTCACAGAATCTTGGACTTATCGGTTGTTTGTTTTATGAAATTTCTTTAGAATAGAACCTTTAGGAAAATATGCAGTTTGTGTTCCAAAAAGGAAGCAGAAGAGCTTGGTGTCAGTGTCAGAATTTGACGTCTCAATTCCTACATAGCCACAGGATACGTTTTGAGCTCGGTAGCATTCGACCAGCATACAGGAGGATGAATTCCTCAAGAAAGTTTAAAACAAAACCCGATGGGGAATTATGTCAGTTGAGGTCTGCTGTGCTTGTCCAAGCTTGATAGGAGCCCAAGGAGAACACAGGTATGTCAGTGTTGTTTTAACTTACACAAAGCTAATCTCTTATGCACTGGACAAAGTATCCAAGAATTGTTACTGTTCTTGTAAATTTGCATGGGATTGAATTTATTGAGTGGAAAAGTCTATCAGATGTCATTGTAATGTTAGGTACTATGAGCAGATGGTCCAGTAGTTCAGTGCCCATGTAAATGCGATTTGTTTTTAGACAGAGGTTGTAAAACTGCAATTAGATTTTGGGAAGAAATTTCAATGTTTTGAGAGCAACGACTCTTTTTGTAATTCTTACATGGATCTCATAATTCATCTTTCAGCCATTTGTTCATATCATCCTCCCCTGCATCTCAACGCTGTGTCAGGAGGCCGCACATAGCTCTTCATTCAGACGCACACACGCTCGGTACAAACTCACAGTGGCGTGTGATTCAGCCAGATGTCTCAATTAACTGAATGATACAATTTCCAGTCAGTAGCATAAAACAATGCATTTGGAAAACATGGGCTGAAAATTAAAGGGCTGTTTACCAGTTTAAAGTATCGGGTTCATTGTTCCCGCTAATTTGATCGGGAGGCAGTTTTGAAAAGCACTGAATATGCATTTTTAGCAAAGGGAAGGCACACAGAAATGTATCTTTGTTGTGTAATCTTACCGTTGCTCACAACTGAAGCACTAAATCTGCATTAATAAGGGATCAACTTTGTAAATTGTCTAACACAAACACACAGTGATGTAGATCTGATGCATGTAATGCGTATATGTCTATAATGATGGCCAAATGTAATTATTTTTGTACTTAAATTGACGCTATAGATCAAATAAGCTATATTACAAAAAGCTTGCAGTGGAAGTTTGGAGCTGGAATCAGCACTTATTTTTATGAAATAACCTCAACCTGCTCTACATATCATCTTATATTCACTGCTTCAATCTCAGGTTAACAGTGGCTCATCGGCTTTTAATTGATTGCCAAGTTTAAGAATGTGAATGTTATTGTCACACAATCATAATATAATATACACACAATTTTCAGTAAAATTGGATTACTGAAAATGTACGAATCTAAATGCAACCTAAACCGACTGGTAACATTTTAGTTTCCTTTTGTTAACATTAATTAAGTACATTAGTTAAAATGAACTCTAAATGAAAAATACTTTTGAAGCATATATTATTCTAAGCTAAGGTTAGTTCATTTCAGCATATACTTATATTAAAATTACTTACATAATAAATTGTATCTGATAATATTATTTACATGATTGTTACCTGAGCTAACATGAACAAACAATGAACAAATTAATTTGATTAATGTGAACAAAGATGAATCAATTTTTTTTGCTCATTATTAGTTAATGTTGGTTAATGCATTCATTTAAAGTTGACTAATGAGACCTTATTGTAAAGTGTTACCAACTAACATTGGTAAGCAGTATGTTTGATTTAGTATGATTTCTTTTACTATTGTTTCCATTAAGAACAATTTATGTATCTTATACAGGCGATTTCTTCAATAAACATCTGCCATGCAGAAAAAAAATGATTTATTCATTTATATATTCATTTTATATCTTAGTGTAGTTTGTATGTATTTGTACGGATTAAATTAAATACATAAATATAAATTATTATTATGAAATGTGAAATGTGTTGTTTGAGAGATGATACTAGATGTAAGGATGTATCTCATTAGGTACCAAAGTTTATAAATTGGTTATTAAAAAACCTTGACTATTATTCTGAACGCTGTGTCCAGTTGTGTTTGTGTGAACAGCTTTGGGATATTATTGTCTGAGTTTTCTATTGTCTGTGTGTGTTTGGGTCGTCATGACATTGAGAATATCACTGTTAGAGGCAATGACATTTCACTGTGTAGGAAGGATCTGATGATTGGAGCTGATAGTGCGTCTAATATACTGCACTTAATATCTAGCGGGGGGTAGCAGCGGTCTGTCTGAACATACGTTTCTTTGTCGAAGCAGTAATTATGGAAGTACAGTTGTGGTGTAAGGGTTAACAGCTGCGGCTCATTGCAGTGTCCGCATGTTGTGTGTGTGTGTGTGTTGGAATGTTTCCAGGTTGATGCAGAGAATTCCCTGACAAAGTCGTACATTTGACGAGATCCTCTCTTTCATTAGATATCGTGCTTCTTTTTCGTTTTTGACTTTCTTTTTTCCTCTATTGTACTCACATGTCACTGTCTTCCTGCTCGCTTCTCCCTTCCCCCCTTTTCCTCTCTCTTTTCCTCACCAGCCTCCTGCGTTACCCCATGTGTTCTCTCTCTCTCTCTCTATTTATTTCGCACATGAATTTCAAACCCTGAGGTGCTGGGGGGTTGGGTGTGAGCGATAGCGAGACAAGGAGAGAGACTGTATTTGCATGAACGAGTCCTCTATATGCATGCATAGAGTATGAGGATCCTGATGCAGATACTTAAGTATGTTCATCTACATGCAAACGTGAGTGTGTGTGTGTGTGTGTGTCTCTTGAGAGACAGAGACAGTGTCTGTTATCTGTGCATCAGAGTGCCTGGTACTGTTGGCTGTGTCTCATATGTATCTCTCGTTCTCAAAGGGCTGCAGTAATTGGGCCGCACATCTGTCTCTTTCAATTTGATTGGCCAGTTTCGTGTAACAGTGCAAAGGGGAGCTGGCGTACTGTCGTGGCTGTTTCATTAACACTTTTGTTACTGTAATATGCAGTGAATGGGATTGTTCAGCCAAAAATTTTAATTCTGTCATCATTTATTACCCTTGTGTCATTCCAAACCTGTATGATCTTTATTCTGTGACCAAAAATGTTTTTAAAAGAATGATGGAAGCATTGGACCTTCCATTTTATGGACAATGAATGCAGAAGAAAGAACACCATACAGACGTGGAGTGACAAGAGGGTGAGTAAAATAATAATGAGAATTTTCATTTTTGGCTGAACTATCCCTTTAACAACCCATCTTCACACAACTCACTTCTCAAACTCATTTTGTGTAAACAGTCTTCGAAGTTGTATTGATCTGAGTAGCTAAACAGACCCTCAAGAGAGCTCTGGGACACTCATAGAGATTGAAGTCAGGAACCATTTAATATTTTTAGTTCTGTGAGGATCTATCTATCTATCTATCTATCTATCTATCTATCTATCTATCTATCTATCTATCTATCTATCTATCTATCTATCTATCTATCTATCTATCTATCTATCTATCTATCTATCTATCTATCTATCTATCTGTGTGTCTATCTATCTATCTATCTATCTATCTATCTATCTATCTATCTGTGTGTCTATCTATCTGTGTGTCTGTCTATCCTTTTGTCCATCTGTTCACCTGTCTTTTCATCCATCCATCCATCCATCCAAAAACCTTGACTATTATTCTGAATAGGTTTGCAAAATTCCATCAATTTTCAAAGTTGAAAACTTTCCATGGAAGCATATAGGAATTAACAGGAATGTATGGGAATTATTGTGAATTAATGTAAACTTGCGAAATTAAAGGTTAACCTATAATAGGGAATTTAAATGTAGTTTGAAAAAAAAAACACATCTAACAGCATAATCTTGTTTAAAACAATTAGATTTAATGCAAATAAAGTTGAAGGGAATATGTTTATTTGTTTATTTTATTCAACATACTCAACATTTTTGTTGTTCAGTGAAATAGTTAATTATTACACAAAAAATAAAATTCTAAATTGAAATACCCCAAATTTCAAATGAATTCCTGTAAATTCCCATCTAGTTTCCAGCTTTGCAAAATTCCCCAGCTTAATTTCTGGAAATTAATTTACCGTAAATGTTCTGCCTCTTTGCAACCCATATTTTGCATGATGGGGGAAAAATCCAAAAATGTTTATGTGAACAGGTTAGTAATTCCTAACTGACATTTTTTATTCTGATTCAGGATGCTTAATTTTAATCCTGATAATACTGATTTGGTTGTGAAATTCTGTGGCTGTATGGCTTGAATATACATTTAATGGACCTTGAGTTGATACATGAGTCAGATCTTTATATCACACTTTTTTTCTCTCCCTACTTTCTTTCTTTTCAGATTACAGTTCTTGTTCTGCTGGAAGAAATGTCCGTTACATAAAGTAAGTAAAATGCATGATCAAGGTGGGGAAAACAACCTATAGTGAACACATATTATTATAAATATTTTTATACATACTTTTTAATGAATCTACCAGTTAGATTGTTGTTTACAGTACTATGTATCTACTCTACTGAAGTATTCATGACTGTAATGAGAGATGTTGAAGTGGGAATTGTTGCCTATCGTTACCTTGATAACACTGTTAGGTGTTGAGGTCAAACATACACTATTGTTTCTGTAATTTCTAATTTGCCCATTATAGTGGATTCAGAACAGTTGATTCCACACAGTTTAACAGTACAGAAGTATTTAGAAGGTGTGCACTATCCCTTTATTACACAAAACCTTGAAACTGCCATAGAAATAAGAAACTAGACCAAGAAGATGAATTAAGTGCGAGTATAATTAAGTTCATGTTCAAGGCTCTGCGACATTTAAAAACGCAGGCTGCTACCAAATCTGCCGTCACTATATACTTGTCCTTTTCTTGTCTCGCTCTTCACCCTGCATTGTTCTCTCTCTCTCTCTCTTTCGCCCTCTGCTGCATGAGTCACTCGTTTAACTGAATGTTGATTGCAAAATAGTTCAATTACTATAGATTTCCAGCCCTTCATCCTTTTCTGCCTCCCTTCTTTAATGTGCTCTTAAACACACACGCATACGCACATCTCGCTGCATGTATCACTTAGTGCAGCAAGAAAATAAATAAATAAATTCTTGATTTGTGACCAGGCTTTTTGAGCGATCCATTCTTTCCCTTCATCTGAGTTCATGGGAAAATACATACAATGTACCTCAGTGAAATTGCCTCAGATAGTTACTTGCGTTAAGCTAAATTGAGACTTATAGATATGTGTTTTATGGCTGACTGTATGATGACATGAACAAGGCTGAAATCATGTTTAAGAGTCTGTGGTGATCTTCTCAAACAGATGAGGTGGTTTTGCTAAGTGATAGGGGTATAAGAGAAAGGGAGGGGAGCAGATGTGGATTTGGGCTTTGTGGTTTTAGTTAGAAAAAAATATTTTTGGGCCATTTTTGAGATCCCCTTCTTGAATCAGGCATGTATTTTTTACTGCACAAATAAATGCAGCCTTGCTGAGCAGAAGAGAATTCTTTTAAAACAGTAAAATATATTATAGATCCCAATTTGACCACTATGGTCAAATTGAATATTGAATGTTATTTGGGAAGATGTTTGTCGCACGTATCGCATTGTCACATGCCCAAAAAATTATAAAAATGTTACTGAGCAACTGGCGAGTAACTTAGATTTTCCTTGCGCTTTGTCCTTTGAACCCTGGCGCCGCGAGCTCATGCAGCGCTTTTACATCCATGCGTGTATTTGAAAACATGACATTCTGCAGTTTATTTACTAATCGTTCAAGGACATTTCGTGATTTCAATCATCATACAGTAACCAGCATCAACCACCTTTTCCTCTTCTCATCGGAGACATGGTGTTTCGTGCTTGTAACGATTTTTGCGTCTTTCTCTGACAGTTTTAAATACTTTCACACTGCAGACGTGTTTGCTGCATTAGTGCACGCCTCTATTTGATCGAGTCACATCATTGTTCGGTACAAATTATTCGGTCTTTTCGCTTATTCTTTTTTTGCTATTTTCGGCCGAACAATTTCAGTTGCCGAACATTCGGTGCATCCCTAATAAATTAGGCTACATTATAAATTATACTCAAATAGAAAACTACTATTTTATATTGGAATAATATTTCACATTATTACTATTTTTATAGTGTTTATTTATCTATCAAATAACTGCAGCCTAAGAATATAAAAACATGACAAAAACATGTAAAAAAAAAACCCATTGACTATCAGCAGAAAAAAGATTGAAATAGCATTTTTGGAATGTATTTGAATGTTAAGCATCATGTTCAAAGTCTTTGCAAAAATTAACAGCGTTTAATTGCCAAAATACAATTATCTTTTCAAGAAAATAATCAAGATTTTTTTTTCTAACAGATTACCATAAATCTTTTTTAAGTACCATAGTATTTACTAAATTACTACTTAAATGCCATAGTATTTTATATGAATATATGCTGACAATTCAGTATTGTCATATCAAAGTACCATGGTATTGCCATCTGATCCCATGGTGCTGCCACAGTATTCATTTTTTATGGATATACTTTACAGCACTAATGATAACTGTTGTTACTAGGGCATTTTTGTGCAAAAATTATAGTTACCATGGTGAATTATTTTAAGGATGAGACCAAAGAGAATAACCAGCTCAGATCCTGGATCTTTTTGGAGAATTAAACGTATTACACAAATGACAAATTTAGGTAGTCATTTATATGAAATACCATTTTTTAGCCCATAAATACTTTTAAAATAAATAAAACTCAAAAGTCCAGTCTAAATGTTCTTTACGTTACATTAGTTCATTAGCGAGTCTAAGAGGCTCTTTGTACGTTTTCTCCCTCTCTTCCGTTTTCTCTCGCCCTCTGTCAGTCTTTCTCTCCTTCATCCCCTTTTATCCATCACTCGACTCAATATTGATCTGAATTCATTTGTTTCTTATTGATTTAGCTCTCCACCCTCTGCCGCATTGTGCAAACACAAGGACACACAGACTGCTCAGACCACTGCCAACACACACTCAGCCTCGCACGCCATAAACCAGTCACTTCTTTAGTGCTCATCACTCCAACTCAAATACAAAAGACATAAAAGGTTTTTATCATTAATTACAATCATCCTTAAACATACTTTTCCATTCAAAACGCAGCATTATTTAGGAGTAAAAGAGTTTGAAGACAGAGAAACGCAGTGTAATGATGTAGACTGGAGGTGCAGATGCCATATTGACCACTGTCCTGAAAGTTATGTTCAACTTCATTTGATTAAATTGATTCATATTTTATTCAGGTTGATAGATTATTTTTTAAACGAGCTGCATTTTTTATTTCTATCATTTAAGTTTTCTTTCAAATTTACATTTTTCATACTTAAAATGCCATGGAAATGTTGAAATGTCTTGGAGGACCACCAGGTAAATTAATATGGTGACCATTTAGTACCGTGGTCTTAAAATTGTAGTAGTAATGCTCAAGATTAATCTGTACAAATGTATCAACAGAATATTCTGGTTTATAGATGTAGGTATAATAGTGACAATGCCCTATATATTCGTCCATGTGAATTTCATCACATTGACTCATTTCAATAGTGTTTTCAATGCATTTTCAAGGTACACATAGTGTGATAAATACCATCTTCTGTAAACTGCCTTTTCTCTACATACATCTTAAGGTGTTTTTCCTTGACACTGTCTCCTTTGACTTGCTTACTGTGGGGTTTTTAATGCTACTTTAAAAGTATTTTGTATTGTGAAATGTGCTTTAGAATTAAACTACAGATATTAATTTGGCACTTTCACTTTTTTGGGTTGTTTTTTTCATGTAGCCAAGATGTTCATAGATTTTTTTGGCAATATGTCATCTGCCGTTCCTGCTATTCAGATATGAAAGTCTGAATTTATTAGCTTGTATTGTTCAATGTAGAATGGATAGTGTTTGTGTGCCATATATGCGTTTTTATTAATTCAGGATAAGTGCAGCTCTTAACCTATAGACTTTTTCATCAATAGACATGGACTTCAGTTCAAATTTATGCTTGCCGATTATGTCTCTCTACATTAGTCGAGGAGCACTTATATACAATAGAAGCGTTACCTGACAATGTACGCTGATAATAGCATCTAAAGTAAATCCTGCTGCATTGAACATCCACAGTTAGTGAACATTGATAAACATTTGAGACAGATTGATCAATCTGTGGCTGTAATGTGTCACTCAGAACTATTTCTCATTTTACTGCCTTTTTAAGAGGCAAATCTAGTTAAGAAATGACAAATATCATTAAAGTTTTGTGTGAAGCAAAAAAAAGTTGTAGTCAAGTTCTTATCCTGTAAATCTTTTAATACAGATATCCATTGATAATTCATATCTTTTCTGATGGCAGAAATGCTGTGGAACTACAGTTTGGAATCATCCATATTATTCCTTCCCCAAGACTGGAATGATGGAAAGTATTTCAGCATGTACGGTAATAATCAAAATCACTTTACTTTTATATCACAATCTCTCTGTCGTACATTATGACTGAATGGGATTTCCAACATTTCATGTTTCTTTGATGTTTAGAAGTAATGATTTGAATATTGGAGACACAAATATATTTCACCACAAGATCAGAGAGAAAAAAATTATATATGAAAATGAAGTCTATTTTATGTTTATATTTTCCTGACAAATAAACTCCAAATTTTTAGGATGTTTGACTTATATAATGATACTTTTAAGTACTCTAATACTGTGTTGTTGGGGTACTTAGGAGTATTGAACTGGGTTATTTTTGCCGCTTTATAGGCCTTGAACAGTTGTATGTACTTGTATGTGTCAAAATGCCCATCTTTGCAAGTATCCTCATAAACACAGTAATTTATTAATTAAGTGAAAGCAAACAACTGAGAAAGAAAACAGTATATTGGATGCGGGCAGCTCTTAAAGTGACAGCAGTCTAATAATATTCCTGCTGTCTGTCAATCATGTTAATCAAACAACAAAAGAGAGAAAATTTCTCACTGCTCTTGACTAAATCTCTTTTGTAACTTTTATAAGAGATATTAATTTACACAGTGAAGAATATGCAGTGTTTTTTTACATTTGATTACTTTAATGCATGTAGAATTTTTATTTATTTGTTCTTATTTAATGATTGAGGTTTTTTTTTCAAATTGAAGCTAGTATTAGTTTTGGTGATGAATTTTGTTTTCGCAGAATTGTGAAATTTCTATGGTATCAAACATTTGGATATCATAAAGAGCTTATTTAAAGCAAAAATAACTATATTGTGATATATATATCGTCAATAGCTATATCGTGATATAAGATTTTTGTCATATCGCCCACCCCTACTGTGCTGTAATACAAATATTTGTATTGCATAAACTAAAGGCAGTTTTGCAAATAATATACCATGATGTTTCTTTCATACATAATGAGATTATAATTTGCTTAAATGCCTGGTTTCTTTTTTTTTCTGTTGATTTTGGTGTTAAATAAATGTATTGGACATGGTTTCGTGAGATTGACCGCATGCAAATCTGTCTTTGCTTTGACAAAAACATCGATCAATTTCAACATGAAATTCTCACCTAGTTATGAATTTTATGAATATATTTTTGGGCATAATTTTACTCTCAAAAAAGCCATTGTTTAAATGCATATTTACACTTTACATATAATTTACAGTTATGCTCACAAACAAACCGAACACGTTATAGATCCACATCCAGACGCACACAGCTGGCATGGCTCTTAGCTGCCACTGACAACCCTGCCCTGGCAACCGATGGGCACGTTGCCAAGCCAGCAAGTTGCCAAGCAGCGAGTTCCCATAGCAACCTGCCATTCGCTGGCTTTTTGAATAAGGTATCGGCAGACAGACACACAGGGTTATGGGTTTGGGTGAGGTGGAGAGTAGAGGAAGAGTGACAGAAGAAATAAAAGGAACGTGTGAGTAAAAAGAGAGAGAGTGAGAGAGAGTGAGAGAGTTTGTTAACTGGCTTTAAATTGAACTTGAACGTATGCGATAAACTTTCAATCTTTTTCATGTTGTGTACACATTTACACAAAATGAAAATGTATCCTTTTTAGTACCGTTTTTATTCAAAATTCAAAACAAATGAACCTTTTGAAATGTAGAACTCAAAATGAAAACATTTGAGAACTCCTGAACATTTGTTCCAGCTTCGTCACTGTGTAGTCTCATAGTTAAGATCATGACAAGCGTGTGACCTTATGTCTCAATGATTTGTGCTGGCAAAGACACAGACATACACATGCAGGCTGGCAAAAAGCTGGCACTGGCACCACCATGCCGCATTCGCACGTGATTGGACTGTGAATGTGGCAGTGAGAGAAAGAAAAGGAAGATAGGGTGGAGCCGAGCCAGAGAGGGAAGGACAAAAGTCTTTATAGACATTAAACAGCAAAAGTGACCGAAACAGTAACATTAAGAGCAGGAGGCCAAGTTGTCAGCGGTTAGGTTTGTAGTTTAGTTTGCGTCTGTAAAATGAATATGGTTGGCTGTGAAAAGGACAGGGAGTGAGAAAGGAACTGAATAGAACACGCAGTTAATGTTTGGACCGCATTCACGTCTCACCCTGGAGATCTCTGTCATTGTCAGACGAACAGAGCTGTCCAACATATGTGTCTGCATTTGTCTGGGTCTCTGTCTGTGAGAGGAGCAGTGTGAAAATTAACTGTTTCCTGTTAAACGAACGGTTCACTCAAAAATCGTAATATCTGATCATCTTCCCCTCCAGTGAGCTGTTAACTGATGCAAAAGGATCGTTGAGTGATTTGAACTTATGATTTAAATGTTTGAGAGATGAATTCTGTGAAAACGCGGTAATATTTCACCCAAAAATCAGAGGGGGAAAAATTAAGACGAACTTAAGCCTATATATATATATATATACATATATATGTAATGATTTTATCTATTTTTTCATGACAGTTATGCACCTTCATCCCTATTTTTGGGATGTTTGACTTAAAAAAATGTTTTATTCTCAATAGTGATATTTTTATTATCCAAATATTATATTTTTATTTCATATATTAAAGGTTGTACCACATATACTACCATGATATGTAAATGCTTTACAATTTAAGCAAAATATGTGTTTTTCAACTTAATGATAAGTCATTTTATGTATTTATTTATTTATTGGCTTTAATTATTATGAAAATAATGTCTTTGTGCAATAAATAAAAATAATCCTAATAATATGCTTCAATTTCTAATTTTCTATACTCAAAAATATATATTTTTTCCTGTTGATTTTGATGTCAAATATGACCTGGACATGTTTTTGACATGGCTTTGTGAAATTGAGCAGCTTTGTATCGGTTTGATTCACATACAAATCCTTCATGAATCAGATCAACAATTTCATGAAAAAGATTCAAATTTCAATTCATGAAATTGGTCATTCTAGGGAGGATTTAAAGATTTTCATTAAATAGTGATGTAAATTCATTATTGTTTATTGAAATATAGTATCTGATGTCAGTTCATAAATCTTCATTTATAGTAATTGAATGTAGAATTTAATACATTTCTCCTTTTTTTTTGTGCAGAATGAATATCATAAGAGTTTGGAACAGCATATGGGTGAGTAAATACTGAGTAAATGATGACAGAGGCTGGGTGAACTATCCCAAAAGAGGTTGAGAGGCTAAACCTTCTGTTAATTATTTTGTATTTGCTCATTTACTGATTTCCATTTTAATAACCCAATATTTTTTAATAGGAGTATTTCAGTGTGATTTTTTGTGTCGAATAATGATGCTAACATAAAATCCCTGCAAAGTGCTTGTGTGTAACAGTAATATAATTTTTCTCAAGTGGATGATGTGTTGCTTTACATACGTTGTCCAGTAGGGGAAGACATTACACATCAGATCTATTAACACCTGATTGTGAGAGTGTGTAGAAATCGAACCGCGAGTCAGTGCGCTGCAGGTTGAGGTAGTTGGTTGTATGGTTTTGCATCATAATCAGCCTGGAGTTAACTGTACAACCTTCTAGCTTTCCCTGCGGTGTCACCTTTACACCGAGGTGAGTATGAATAAGCATCAGCTGCATATAGACAAGCATTTCAAATGTTTTTGCCTTAAAATTGAGCCTCAAGGTTGAAAACGATACATATGGTCTGAATCAGCACAGAAGCACCTTCATTGTTGTTGTTTTTGTAGTTTCAGTGTTTGTTGCGCTATCATTCACAGGCTGTTAGTCGCCCCTGTCTGCCATATGGCCAGTTTGGGTGAGTGCCCAAATGCCCCCGTCCACAAGAGGGCTCCAACAAATCAGTCAAGTCTAGTAAATTCCTTATTAAAAACAGGAAGGTGGAGATAACAGATTGAAAGTAAATATATACAAGAGAATCAATGTGTTTTGTGTACTTAATAGGGTTGTTCAACCTCAAACAGTAGAATGGCACTAGCAACGTCAAGTCATTGGTTAGATTCTCAGGGATGCATGAAATGATCAATTGTACCTTGTTTACGTTGCATTGGATAACATTCAGAACTGCATTGAGAAAGCCTTTTATATTCCAGTTCAAATCCTGAAGCAAACAGGATGCAGAATTTGAAACTGAAATAGAATTAAAAATTGAATGAAATTCCTAAAACTGCTAAAAGTGTAGATTTAAATAAGACATTTTTTTTCTGTGAATTGCTAATAAACATCAACATATGAGTAGCATACGAGTAAGCAGCATATATAAGTAATTTGCAAAAATATGATTTTAAATAATCAATGTTTGAGATTCTACCAATACAAATGTGTGTTTAATTTATATATATTTTTTCCATTATATTTTATAAATTAATTTTCATTTCATGTTTCATTGTGGAAAAACACTTAATTAAGTTTTATTAAGTTAATTGTTTTAAGAAAACATAATTAACACCAAATATTCTGAAAACAGTAAGATGGATATTTTGTGTCACTTGTGGCTGTTTTAATTGTGATAATACTGAACAGCTGAGAAAATATTAATCAGAATAAAAAATGTATTCTACATGTTGATGAATATCAACAAATAGACATGAGTTTGCTGGAAGAAGAATTTTAAATCTTATGGGATCCACAGAATCCACATTTTAAGAGTCATAATATAAAATAATAATATAATATAATAAAATGTAATATAATTAATATAATATATCAACAATTTAGCACTTCATTATTTATTTTCCATTCCCCATAATATACTAATTAGCTAATTTTAATGTGTTTTCAGGTGCAAACCGCCATTCTTTTCTTCTCAAGCACATACGTTATAATAATAGCAGGATATTAGGATGGGTTTTAAGTTGTGTGGTCAGTGTGTTTGCAATTAGCCTCTCAATCATCTCTCCAGCACTCTTATGAAGGATTACATTCTCCTCCTCCTCTGTCTGTCCCGCTGACTGTCTGGCCGCTCTCACAGTCTGCCAAGATCCGCATTGCGTTGCCCTTCTCCTCTAAGAGATAAAAAGAGCACATATCAGCAATCTGTGCTTGTCGTTGTTCTTTTCCAGACACGTAAAAACATACACCAAGAAGTTCAGCCTCACATTACGAGAAACAGAGAAATCACACTCAGGAGAGACTGGATCGAGACAGACTCGAGAACAAAGAAACGGTCTTGTGCACATAAACAAACCTGCGCAAATAAAAACCCTCCCATGTGTAGCCTCAAGAAAAGCTATGATTTCATGGAAAATTCCAGATTTTTGATCATATAGTGAGAATTGTTTGGGTGGCGTGAACGAATGCACCATAGATCTTGATGCATTAATTTGATTGTGTGCTAAAACAGGTGTCCAAAAAGGACGGTTATATCTAACATCATAATGCAAACAGAGCTACACCTTGATCCCCATCCATATTTCACGGCATAAATGTACGTCATGGTATTCTGCGCTTTCTGTCATAATCATGTTGCCTGATTCTTGCTCACTTGACTGTTCTTCCAAACATTTCGTCTGTACTGGTGCTTTGGCTCATTATCTTTTGATTAATCCGTCTAATTGTTTGTTTCCCTTTTCAATTCGGCCCTGATTGGTTGTGTAACTTCTTTGTTTGTTTGTTTATTCAGCTCCATCATCAGTGTGTGTTTGGTGAATTCACAATGTGGATCATGAATATTTATCGTGCGCAGGCTGATGGTGTTCAGATCCTGGAGATTATATACTCGCTGTGGATTTACGGTGAAAATTGATGGGCGATGAGTTGACTGGTTAGCATCACAGAGTTAGTGCCTGCTGGTAGATGTCGTAACTACAACATCTGGGTAGAAAAAGCATCTTTCTCTGTAGAGGGCCTTCATAAGAATCTGTGTATTCAAAATAAAAATATACGATATAAATCATAAGTATTTCATTTATATCGTTGTAGATTTTCTGCTGCCTTTGGCAGTCACGTGACAGTCGTTTCTGGAGCTTGATATCCATGAAACAAAGATGGCAGCTTCTCGTACTTCTGGGGATCAAACGTCAACTGAGCATTTGCCATTGAGATGAATTGGAATCGACGTATAGCTTTCTCAAGGTATTATAGACCTTCTTCTGTGAAATCTTTTTATTTTTACATACCAAAAATGATTTCATATAATATTTTACACAACAATAATTTTATTTACATGTATATCATAGATAACAGTGCTTAATAAGTGTTTTATATGTCAGAATGCAAGAAATAGTACATAATCTTAAATGATTTCCATAAGGAATTAATACATTATTATTATTTTTATTTATTTCTCTTCATTTTTGCTTCCTTTTAATGTGATAATTTAATCTTTTTTATTATATTATTATTATTATTATTATATTACATGATGAGTGTTACAAATGTACTTTTTTTGATTAATGACCTAGAAATAGAACAGAATATTAAACGTTTTTATTTAATAATTTTAGGTCATAATTTGTCTTAATTTGTATGATTATTTTTTTTTTTTAAATAAATCTCCTATTTATTCCCATGTTTAAATCCTATACCTCCAGCTTGTTCTCAGATTTTCGCTCCCCACAGTATATTATTAAAGAGTCTTTAGATTATTATGTAACCTAGCTCTTATGAATGTATCATATGACGTGCTAGTCTGAATTGAAATGGTGTAGCCTAACATGCACAGAGTTTCATCATACGGGCTTAATTGAGTCATTCCAACCTGCCATTAGATCAAATCTTTCAATCAAAGGAAGGAGTTTGGTATAATGCAGCATGATGACTGGTGACACTTTTCATTACTGCAGGGTAATCACCTCCGAGCTTTTGTTGTCTGGGAGAGGAATCTCTCTCTCTCTCTCTCTCTCTCTCTCTCTCAGAAATGATCTTTAACTCCCCATCTATCCCATATTGTCTCATCTGTTCCATTTCACACACACAGACACCCTTCCAAGCCTTGAGATCAATCACAAGGTGTTATGACTGTTCTTGCATTCGAGTGCCAGACATTGCTGTGGGGGGGGGGGGGGGAAGAAAGAGAGAGAGAGAGAGAGTTAGAGAACGGCAGATATTCTACTGACAAAACGCAGTAGAGGAGGAGAAGAAAACGAGGGGGGGTTGGTTAGAGGAAGCGGAGCGAGACACCGAGGCAGGGACAGTGACGACAGGGAGCAGAACTGGGTCTGAACGTCCACGGTGTGCGCTGGTTGGGTGCGTTAGTGTTTAGGTGACACTGATTTATGATGTTGGGGGGGATTAGACATGGTTTCTGTCGGGGCGGGAGGAAGGAGTAATGAGAGGAAGGGAGGGAGAAACAGAGAGAAAGGCAAGAGAAGAGGGGACGGCATCAGATAATGGTGGGCTGCTCAAAGCGCACCTATCTCATGAGCTGCGCCGCGTCTGATCACCACGAGTGTCAGAGCATCATCGCCACACTAGGAGGGAGAAGAAGAGAGGAGAGCGCAGGGCGAGATAGAAGTCAAACAGGGATGGAGGAAACTAGTTTACTGTACGACTCTAAGGAAGCGAACGACTGGAGACACTATAGCGGATTTCGTGACAACTCTTTAAGTGTATAACATACGAGGCGTAGCGTGCGTGTCTGTAAGTGCGTGTTTTGCCGTAAATTTGGTAAATTAGGTTGGGACGAGCAGGGATAGTGAACAAAAGACTGCGGAAGACTTCCGTGTTTGGCTTTTTTAACATTTGTAACACTTGCATGTCCTTCTAAATCTGCCTTTTTGTCTGCTGTTTCCCTCTCCACTCTTGTTTCGAAAGAGATAGGCAGCCTTAAAACTGGGGCACTATGAGACCGAGAGGAAGAAAGAGAGAGAGAGAAAGAGAGCGGTGTTTGCTGTTTTCTGGTACCGCATGCATTCTATACATCTTCGACCCACGACGCGCCACATTTGTCGTACGATCTATCGCGCAAAGGCCGGACAGTTTGTGATACGCGTCGCACGTTTATAGATATACCACCTATGTGTGTCGCTCACATGCACACCGATGCCTCTGTGTTTGTGGCTTCGCAGAAAAGGAGGGCAGCCAGAGAGAGAGACAGAGAGAGGGCAGAGACAGTTTGCTGGCAGTGCATATCTGTTTTTGGGTTCAATCGGTTCATGTGTCGTACTCGGTGTCTGCCACCAGGGGGCCGGACAGAACTAACTGCGCAATTGTTTATGGCGCTGATGCAAAATCTTAATTTCAGTGCTCGTTAAGGGGTTGCTGTTAATTCCTGAGGGTTAAAATTAGTCTATTGTGTTAAAACGTGCTTCTGTTTGCCATAGGTCACAACCTCAGGAGACTTAGAGACATCACGCGATTCGGAGAAGAAACCGTCATTGTGAGAGTGATGCATTTACTTTTTCTTTTGCCAAATCTGACAAAGGTAAGGAGGAAGGTAAAGTAGTGTCGTCATCCAAGATTAGTATGCGGTATATATAAATTATGTAGTGTGTGTGTGAATGTCTATCAATTTATCTATCTGTCTATATATATATATATATATATACATATGCATATATACACATTACCATTTAAAAGCTTTGGATTGGTAAGATTTTTCAATCATTTTGAAGTTTTGAAGTGCTCACCAAGACTGCATTTATTTGATCAAAAAATAGTTAAAAATGTGATTTCTTATTATTGAGTCATTATTATTATTTAAAGAAATAATAATAATTATTATCTAGGGTGAAAAAAGAAAACAGCTGTCCTGTCTAATATTTTGAAAACCATGATAAAAAGAACAGCATTTATTTGAAAAAAAAAAAAAATATATATATATATATATATATATATATATATATTCACTAAGTATAAGTTTTTTTAAAGAAATTAATATTTAATTCTATATATCTAATTTTTACTGTAGCAAAAGGTATGGTGATTGATATGTTTATTATTACAAAGAAATAATAAAATGTGTGTCATAAATCTGTGGCCTTAATTATTTCTGTATATGTAATCATGACTCTGCAATAAAACAAAATTGTCTCTGACATGCAGTTTTAGGAAAAACTTCCAAGATTCTTTTAATCAACTTTCAAGTAACTCTATATGCAGATGGACCCAAAGCGGGAATTTCAGCCTCGCTTTGGAGCTCATCTGAAGACTTTGAACTTGAACCAGTGTATGTCTGTGTCCCTGAGACCCTTAACCTGTGATGTCTTTAAAGGTCACAGGTGAGGTCCTTGGGAACACAGCTGTATATGATGACATCAGTCATTGAAAACACATGACACATGGTCTCTCAGCAACATCTTGACACAGACGAGTCTGATTTTGGCATGATTTTATGATTTGAATGACTCATTATCCTAGGTAAATTAATATATTATATTTAATTTATTAAATGAATATATTTCCCTCTGAAGAGTCACATTCAGATTCCCCTCACAGGCACACCATTAGCACGACTGACTGTTTGACTGTGGTTTGAAACTCGCTAAGCTACTTCTATTCCACGTTACCTTAAACGGCATCACAGATTTCCAGACATCTGTGATATCAGCTTCAGACCACTTTGACGCAGCTGTCGGGGACGGCACCTATTGGCTGACTTTGTGCCCTGACCACACGGAGCGACCAATCCAAAGCCAGCCTAGGTTCACGACCCCTATACATTTCTCCTGAGGCTTCGATGCAAATCTGTTCCATGAAACCATTTTACGGGCTACCCTGCCATCTTGTGCTCATTATTGCCAAATGCTTTGGTGATGGATGTTGCCCCGGAGCGGCTCATACGAGACATGGTGTCTTTATTCTTTTTCTGCAGAGAACATAATTATATTTCACAGCGCGAGACAGCGTGAACATGAAGAGAACGTATATGCGTTGTTTATTTTTTGAATTAGATACAGTTTGGTACTATATCTGTAAAATATGTAGGCTGTATGATTCATTACATGATTCATATGTATATCATTATGTTTGTACTTGGTGTCATATGGAGCATATTTTTCTTATGCGTCCTTGATGGTGATCTTATTTAATCATTTATCCAATGCATTCATTTATCATTTTTGCACAAACTGAAATGACAAAATCTGATCGAAAACATTGTGCAGTGGCCTGAAAATCAAAGCAAACTTGTGGATAATTCTTGACCGTATTATATAATGTGCGTCACATTTTCTCTCAACCATATGTTCATGTCTTTTGTTCTACCCAATGCCTCAAGCCATGAAACCAAACAGTAATGATTAGGTTATACACAAAGCAGAGGATCTCTTCAAAAAGTCCCCTGGATCTGAGTAGGCAAAGAGTGACTGTCCCACTCCTTTCTGCTGGTGCTTTGAGACATCAGATACGGAACATCAACCTCCACCATCTGGTATGCTGTGGATTCATTTAAAAGCTATACCAGAAAACTGTTTCACAACAATGCAAAGAACTGATGAGACTGAGCACTGAAATCAGCAAGTGGTCTCCTAAATGGTCTCCTTCAGACAAACACGCGCAGGGTGCCAAATAGCCTTTTTTCTAGAGCGTATTTTCATTTTGAAAGCCCCTCACCATTATCAAGCGTGGTTTGAATATTTGCCCATGTTTTGCGTAAAGCAATTGGTTCCTTACCAAATGTCTTGTTTTAATGGATAAGGCAGAGAAAATCTACAACTGCAAATGGTGTTTGGAAAGATGGGAATATAAAATGCTGAAGAAATGATATAAAAAAAAAGTTTCTGAGTGAGATGAGGCCTATTAATTCCTACAACCTCACATTTTTCTTTACTTGGTGCTTGAAGGATGTTTCACAGCTCTCGATAAAATCTCACTATAATAGGGAAGTTAAGCACCCATCAGAGACAGTAGACTAGTTATTTTCACTTTACATATATTGAAAATCCAGTGTGCTTTTCTACTCTATGATGTGCTGGATGGACTTACTGTCTTAACAGGATACAAATTTAGTCACATTATTTGATACATCAGCCAATTTGCATTCCCTCATTCATCATCATAAATTTTAATGGGTAACATCCAATAAAGGCAATCAAATTATATGTACCTCTGTCTTTTATTTAATTAAATGTTATACTTTTATTGCCTATGTGTTTTTTTTTCTAAAATACTTAATGCATTTAAGTTGTCTCACTTTATATTCAATCCTATTATGCAGCAATATTTCCTTCCATTAAAAATAAAGATTTAATCTTTCTGACATCAAATTTATAAGAATAATAATTTAAAATGGGGGGAAATATCATTATGAAATAAATGTTTTTCTGTAATACACATTGGACACAATTAACGGTACCCTGTTATTCAATACTTTTAGTAACCTCTATTTGCCAGTTTAACAGCTCTAAATGTTCTCCTATAATGCCTGATGAGGTTAGAGAACACCTGACAAAAGATCAGAGACCATTCCTTCATCCAGAGTCACTCCAGATCCTTCAGGTTCACAGATCCATGACGGTGCTTCTTCTCTTCAGTTCACTCATTTTCTACAGGGTTCAGGTCAGAGAACTGGAATGGCCATAGCAGAAGCTTGTTTTTGTGCTCAGTGACCCATTTTTGTGTTGTTTTTGAGGTTTGTGTTTGGATTATTGTCCATTTGGAAGATCCAAATATGGCCCATTATAAGATTTCTAACAGAGTCAGTCACTTTTTGACTTTTTATCTGTTGGTATTTGATAGAATCAGTGATGCCATGTGTCTGAACAAGATGTCCAGGACCTCCAGCAGAAATATAGGCCCACAACATCAAAAAAACAGCAGTATATTTCATTGTACACATGGGGTACTTTTTATCTCTGTGTTCACCAAACCCATCTTGACTGTTTGCTGCTAAAAAAGCTAAATTTTTTGTTTCATATGACCATAGAAGCCAGTCCCATTTGAAGTTCCAGTCGTGTCTGACAACTGAATATGCTGGAGATAGCTTTTTGGTGAAAGCATTTTGTTTTCTTGAAACACTCCCAAACAACATGTGGTGATGTAGGTGCTATTTGATAATTTTTTAAAGGTTTTCTGACCCCGAAACTCTTTTTCTGCAATTCTCCAGCTGTGATCATTGAAGAGTGTTTGGCCACTCAAACGCTCCTTCTCACTGTGCATTAGGACGATACAGACACATGTCCTCTCCCAGGCAGATTCATAACATTTTCTATTGATTGGATATTCTTAATTATTTCCCTGATGATGTAAATAGGAATTTTCACTGTTCTAGCTCTTTTCTTAAAGCCACTTTCTAATTTGTGAAGCTCAGTTGTCTTTTGCTGCCCATCAGAAATATATTCTTTGGTTTTCTCATTGTGATGGGTAATTAATTTGGAATTTGGCTTTTGCTTTCCCTCCAATGTATATTTCTGTGAAACAGGAAGCCATGGCTGGATAATTTCATGTTCATAATCATGCTGGTGTGCTCAAAATTGTGAATATGAATGGGAATATATTTCAGATATATTTTACTCATAAGAATTGCTAGGGGTACCGTTAATTGTGTCCAACATGTATTGGAGAAAAAAACATTTATTTCATAATGATATTTTCCCCAATTTTAAATTCTTACTCTCCAATGAAAGCTTAGATATTTGGGATTTAAAATAAATAAAAGATCAAAAGGATTAACAATGCACATTTATGTTTCACAGCCGCCTTTGATCATATTTACCAAGGGTACCAACAATTCTGACCACGTGTGTAAGTGAACAGCATAGCTCACACAGAGGTAAGTAAATTCTTTATTCCCTAGATGCAAAAAAATATTGGTTCATATTTTTATTGAACATATACTCCATATTTATTTTAAGTGCATACTTAGAGTAAAACCCATATATAAATATAGTAAACTAAGTGTGATGTTATGTTTACTTATTTGCAATACGAGAAAAAGATGTCAAATAGTTATGTACTCAAAGTTTACTACTGTTACACTTATAAACTAAAAAGTAAACCAACTAGAATTTTTTATATAGTAGGCTACACATAAAAGTATTAATGCACTGATATTAGTATATTTAATACATAATGTGTACTTGTACTTTGGCTTGTAATTGTGTTATTTCACACATATTGGTTTCTTTGAGGTAGGCCTACTCCAGTATATGTTTTACATACTATCTTGTAAACTTAGGCTACATGTTAAAGTTTATAAGAAAACAGCTTTGGGTGAAATTGCTTTCCATACAATTTTTTTTAATTAATAATAACAACATAACATCTTATTAAAGGGGTGGTTGACTGTTTTTTTTTTCTTTTCTAGGCTTGATTGTGTTTATGGAGAGCAGTCTTATGTTAATGCTTCATTTAAAAAAAAACACACACATTATTTTTCACATAATTTACCTTTATTCCACACCGCTCTGTGCCTTCTCATTTCCTGGTTTTATGAAGCCCCTCCCTCAGAAATACGCAATGGGCTCAGATTGGTTAGCTGGTCCATTGTGTTGTGATTGGCTAAACTGCCTCTAGTGCGCATCTAAACGTCCCGCCCCTCAGCTCAGCAGCATGTGCTCCGGTTATATTGTAAACAATGGCGTCGTCGGTATTGCTTATCAATTTCAGCCCGATTGAGACGCAGACATATTAGTGAAGAGAATCGCACAGAACCTGTGCAAGCACGGCTCTTAATGGCATGTTTTTTGTTTGATGTTGTCTCATACTTTTAGATACTCTGTTATTTGTAAATGCTACTGCTTCTGTTAGCTTTTAATATAAGGTTTTATCCTGATTAAAGCATTAATACAGTACCTTACTGTATTAAAGCTTTGCAGGATAAAACCGTATTGTCAGTACGGCAACCGCACACACGTCCATGTATAATGCTTCTCATAGCTATGTGAAAAATATCTGTTTATCTATACACATAAAGTGTATAATTGGAACAGTTTATCGTTGGAGCTGAGCTAGTGATCTGAGAGAGAGAGAGATGCAGAGCATGTGCAGAGCAGGGCGACGCGAGGAACAGGATTGAGAACCGCTGCATGAGAGCATTAGAACATTGATTTTGAAACTTGTGAATCTGTTAGAATCGTTAGAAGATAGAATTGCGATTCATATATGAATAGATTTTTAAGTGCACCCTAGTTTTCTCTTCCTCTTCTCTAAAGCAGCACAACATGGCCTCACCCCCTTTGCTGCATGTTCTCGTGGGTGGGGGTGACGTAACGAACCCGGGAAGTAGCTTGTTGTAATCCCTACGAGCTGTTTTTGTAGGCATTAAACTGACAGAATTTTAAAAGATGATATATTCGTTAGCATTGGACTTTCAGTGCCGAAACTTTGCAGATATTGTTTATACTCAAACAGCAACATTACACACTATTAACTAACGTTAAAAAAAGTGAAATCGCATTCAACCACCCCTTTAATCTTTAGTAAAGTTTTTTTTTTCATAATTGTGTATTTTAAAACTAATGAACTTAAACATAAATTTACAAGATATTATGTCATAATATACTTACAATTCTTAATTACACTTTTTTTAATTACATCTCAATCAGCAGATTAGGGCCAGATTACTAAACCGGGCAAATTAGTGTTAACGTGCAATTGAGAGCGCAGATGGGAGGGAAAAATTCTGAGTGTGATTTACTGACAAAGCGCACATTAAAGAACACAAACGCAGCCAGATCATTTCCATAATGACCAGCGCAATCTTCTTAGAGCAGCGCAAATTACCGGCTGCTTAAAGACATGCTTTTTTGGGTGTTAAATAATGGCGCAAATAGGCCTACAAGTAATTTGACGAGAGCAAACGTTAGTAAATCGCGTTTCGTGATTCATTTTAATAGCCTACTCTCCTACCATAAATTTTGCGTCTGAAAGGGAGATCTTAGAAATGTATATTCAATGAGGTCAGGTGCCAAAATAACTGTGTGCATGCCTTTTCAGTGCTAATTCTTCACTGTGCGTCTTTACTAAATCCTGACAGTAGCGTACTAAATTAACGTAAAAAGACGGTTTGCGCTAGCACAAGCTGTTTATAAATCTGGCCCAACGTAGGCTACAAGTAGGCCTATAGACCAAGTTTTCTGTATATTTGCATGTCGCTCTAAATGCAAATGAGCTCTGCTGACTCCGCCCCTCTCTTCCGAGCCGTTCTCTGAGAGACGGTAAACTTTAGCCGCATTTATCGTGAAACTTGCTAATTAGGACATTATTAGGATAGGCAATTTGCAAAGATTCATTAAAAAAACCTTACACTCACTTCTTCTGAAGGTGAAGCTGGATCACAAATGATTTGCGCGAACATAGACGCATTTAGGCAGATCGGGGGAGCATTCCCTTCAGAAACAAAGTCCACCGCGTCTTCAGTGGCTCAGATGTCTGAAGTAAATGACGACTGCTATGTTCATCATTACATCCTACAACAAAACACAAAACACTTCAATCGCTTAGGACAGGGGTCTCCAACCTTTTTTACACCGCGGAACGGTTACGGTTTGAAAAAAAATCTTGCGGACCAGGGGTGAGGGGGGGGGGGGGGGGGGGGTGTTCATTTAAAACTGTTATCAGCACATGTTGAAGTATATTCGTCTCTTGTCTCTTGAGAATATGCGCTGTTAATGCAGCGTTAGAAAACATGTGATATCCATTGGCTCGCCTTCATGGTTTAAAACAGAAATCTTTCTAGTATTGCGACATAACTGCAACACCTCCCCCATGCATATGTATCTTAAACGCAGGGATACATGAAAGAGGAATCAAATCGCCACGCTGTCTGAAACACGTCTCTATGCTTGTGCGCGCTGTACTGGCACACACCCGAAGTGCGTGTTTCAGACAGCGTGGCATACCGATTTGATCAACTGCGATACGTTTAAGCCCTAATAGCCTATATGACAGATCAGAGCAATCTTTTATTTACTAATTTAACATGAAATCGTCAAATTGCTATTCGATGTCAATCGCATACAACGAAAATACAGAATAATTAGAAAAATCTTTGGTGTTATTGTATTTGATTTGAGAAAGGGCTAATGATTTTAGTAGATAAAAAAAAAACCACTGGGTGGATCTTTATTATTATAGAATGGCTGTGTACACACTCTGCCATCACACATTTCAGTTCAAACAGCTTGTAAAAGTGCATGTCGCATCCCATAACCCCTTTAAGTAGGCAAATAATTTTGTTAGGTAGACTCTCACCAACAAGTTCATAAAAAGTAAACTGACAGTATCTCACTTTTAGTTTAAAAAAACATATTTGAATAATATAAATAATAAATCCAAACTCGAATTCAGGTACATTAAGCCAGGGGTTTTCAACCTTTTAGGACATGCGCCCCCCAAGTTTGTCTGATTTCACTCGCGCCCCCCGCGCGAGCCCAAAGTGTGCAAACATCATTCATTGATTGCTGCATTTCCAGTGCGTAGCATTAAGAAACATAAACATATAACCAGCTTACCTGATTCAGTGTGATGGCTGAGCCTGTTTCTGAGATAACAACATGCCAATCCGTGGTTGGATTTCTGACATGACTAACCGTAAATCAATTTACACCATTCTCACTGTCGCCTAACAGCGGGAGTCAGATTGCCCCCTAGCGGATGGCTGAAGATTTGAAAGCTCGTATTCATAAATCTTCAAGGCAATGTCTCTGAATTAATTGATGCTCGCGCCCCACAGGTTGAAAACCCCTGCATTAAGCTATACATATTTGCAGAGCCAGAGACTTATCAATATAAGTTATCTAAGAACATAACCTCAAAAAATATTACACACTCCACGTTCCGTGGAGGAATACACTTGAGAATTGGAAAGATGGTTCGTTTCTTCATCTTTAACAAATGGAAAATGAGAATTTGGCTTGACAGCTCTTATTTTGTTTGTGGTTTACAAATCGGTATATGGCTTCAATATTTATTTTCATGTGAGTGGCGCTAAAACACCCCTTTCATTTGATTGGTCAAACAGCCACATCTTCTGTAGACTACTGTATTAATTCATAAAGTGTTTTTTTTCCTATTTAAAATTAATGAAAATTAGGGGGTGGGGGAGGCACCATTGTGTAGTCTACTGTCTTTGACTTTGAAAACCCTGATTTACTGTACATAATCACAGCGTGCCTATATACAGCCATATTGCATGGCTATGAGTGTGATACTGCGTTTATACAACAGTTCGGCAGAAGTGTGTAAATACATAAGAAACAACAACGGAGTGTCTTTAAAAGTCCTCTTTTGTGGAGGACTACTTCCTTCTGCCAAAGATTCAAATCTCAAGCTGACGGTTTAACAGCTGAACCCCAGCCTCCATTAATTCGAAAACATCACTTTAGAACTAGTAATGGAGAAACGTTGAGTTGCTTCAATGAAAACTTATTGTATTACTGTATTAAAAGCTCACTGTATTATGTTGAGTCAAGTATTACGATAGAGAGGTGGACTGAGGGAGTGTGATTACCTGCATATGATACAGCGTTCATTCTTCAGCTCAATCTCATATTCAACACAAATAAAATAAATATAAAATAATAATTATAAAATATTCATATAACATTAGGTTGAATGTACGCTGAGGAAAGCGATATCTTTGTCGTAATATTCTTTTATCTGTTAAGGGTGATTTCTGATGACAGCGCTGCTAATTGCATTTGGTGGCTGCATCTTCCAAGGTGTTGTTGAAAGTAAAAATAACTTCTTGTTTACAACCCTGTTTCAGTCTCTTTCAATATAAAAGTCTTTATTGCTGCTCACAAGATTGAAGTCTCTGCAGAGCAAAAGTGGGGGTTTCTGACTTTGTGGGTGTTTTCAAACTGCTGAGTGTTTCTAAATCATGCAATAAAAATTATCCCCGTTACCTGACCCCATCCCTAAACCTACCTTTCACTATGACGTCACCCAATCAGGTAACATGGTTGAAAATGCCCCTCTGTTTTGGCCTTGCCCACCTATCTGGTAACTAAACAATGTAACTAAAATCACCATCATGAACACACACACCGTTTCCCAATACTAAATACTATTATTAACTATATAAAATAAATATTATTTATTGAATAATAATATTTAATAAACAACAACAGCCATCACAAAAGTTGCTAGGCAATTCAGTCAAAAGTACAAAGGCAGTGCTTTGATACAGCACTGAGGTTACACAAAATAACGTGATGACATTTTGCCCTCGGCTAAAAGTATTTGTTCTGGAACAAATAATAGATTGAGAACAAAGACTGCCCGTAATAAGTAATAAGTAAAGTAACAATATTACTTTTGAAAGGAGTAACTAGTAATGAGTAATATATTACATTCTTTGAGTAACTAGCCCAACACTGGTGGTGAGTGACAGCTACACATACTCCTCAAAACATTGCGATTCATCCGCGCTGGAGCCTTGCCAACTCACAACCCACACAATGAAGATAATTCTGCAATTCCAGGTTTTCAAACAGAGATGGCAACAAAGAGGCAAAACTTACAGACTGCAGCTTTAAACAAAACGGAAAAAAAGAGCCATCTTTCCATTTCTTGAGAGTATTCCTCCACGGAATGCAAACATTTAATGTTTGGTTCATAATTGAATGATCGGATGATGCACGGAATGATACAGAGGAAGGATTTGACATTTTATGTGTGTTATTAAAGAAGCCATAGGTCTTTAAATAAACGGAGTGTCTATTTACACTAAGTGCAAATAGCCCGCCTTGTTGGCAAAGGGTATTTACACTAACTCCGCCCACTAACGTGTGAATGGGTTAAGCCCAATTTATACTTCTGCGTCAAACCTACGCCGTAGCCTGCACAGAGACGCACAGGCCTGCGCCGTAACCTACACCGTACCTGACGTGCACCTCTCCAAAAATCGAACAGCGCGTCAATTCTACGCGGACCGCAAGCGCTGTGATTGGTCTGCTAGAACCCCTACCTCCGTATGTACTTGAGTTTTGTGTGCGTTTATGAGCACTCTAATATAGTTTAATGTTACACCTTCTTATTTAAAATAAAACAAATCAAAGAACAAGTGTCTTATCATTTATTATAGTACATAGCATTGTACATCAGTAGTTGTCCGCGACAAACAATGTTGATCTGCCGTGGTACATGTCCTTGTGGAGACTGAAAGAATGCCATCCTGTCCTGTTCCGTTGTTGTCTCCTTTTGTCACTGCTCTGGGTGTGTGTTCACGGTGTGTGTGTGTTCACTGCTGTGTGTGTGCACTTTGGATGGGTTAAATGCAGAGCACGAATTCCGAGTATGGGTCACCATACTTGGCCGGATGTCATGTCACTTTCACTTTTTGTTTTAAATAATGATTTAATGATCTGATCATCTGATATTTATTTCTCGCCGTCACGGCTATAATGTTTCTTCCTTAAAGACATCTAATAGATGTCTATTTTACATCTAAAAGGAAACGCCCTATAGACGTATTGCAGATGAGCAAACACCCTAAAAAAATATGTCTTGCAGACGTAAATGCAGACATCAAATAGACGTCTCCGAGATGTACGTGTGCTATCAGGGAGGTTAGGTGTATAGGGAGGGCTTTATTGTCCCAAGAAGGTGGCATCCATTTAATAATTTGAATTAAAACTATAATTTACACTCAATATGTTATTGCGTACTGTTTTATAATGTACTACAATACTGAGGTGCAGATAATTGCCACTATTTGCAACAAGTAGTATAAATAGCAGAAAATCTTGCTATTTTAACAGTGTAAATAGAATCCATTGCTATTTGCACTGGAGTGCAAATAGTCGCTGCCTTAAATGCTCAAAAAACCTTTTTTCATTTTTTTCACTTTTTAGAATTGGCATATTTCTTTTCAGCAGCTCATAACTGGAATGATTGTACTCACGTTTTCTTCGGTTATACAATGATACATTTTACGTGATTTGACACTATCACATTACATTCACACATAACTGCATTATTTCTTTATTTAATTTTACCGATACATTCATTCCTCGCGTTCGCACACTCCACCACAGCAGACGGCGCTGTGCCATGAACCATCGACGCCGAGCGAGAGACGAGGAAGAACTGGCATTGCCTTTCAAATAATCACAGTCGCCCGTCCAGGCGCCACTGTCCGTCATCTCTGCTGTTGTGAAAGCGCTTTGCGAGTAAGGTGCGTTGTGCTTCGAATATTTGCCGCTTTTTATTATCGAACGAATGAAAGTAGGCTCTTTTTCCATTGAAAAGTTGTCTTAGTCGGGTTAGCAGGCAGCTAACAAAAATCGCAAGTGCTTCACATTTTCCTGGAACTACAAAAGCTCGCGGGCTTCACTGTACATGATGGCAGCCAGTATACAGCATCCGCTCTCTTATACTGCGTGATATCGTGCATATTTTTAATTAATTTTGAATTTAAACACAATATTTTGGAATATGTAAGATCTCGCTGTAAAATCGATGCAGGCTTTTTTATGCTGTGATAAGGATGTAGTAGGCAATATGTTAGCCGACTCGTTGGAAAGACTGAGATGGGTTTCCTATTGTCTTGCGTCTGCAAACAGCGCTTCAGTCGATTCTGTGTTTTAAAATAAACTGCTTACGTAACGTTAATTATTAAAAACACAAATGCAACTCCTCTCCATTCTTATGAAAATGGTTTTTAGTGAGTGCATTTTTATATTTAAATATTTGTTTGTATGTAATTAATGTACAGATTTAGCGCTTTCTTTGCCAAAAGCAGCATTGCATTCAGTTGCGTAATTTTAATTCAATTCCGTATTTTTTACAAATAATTTTTATCATCCGTAAACTAATATTAATACCCTTAGCATAATTTTTACAATATATTATTTCATATATATATATATATATATATATATATATATATATATATATATATATATATATATATATATCTCATATATAACTAAATCATTAGCATATATTATGAAATAATATATTGTAAATAATAATAGATTTTGTTTCACCTAGTCAGTTTGATATTAATTTATTCCTTTTTCATTGTCTGCAGTAAACTTGTTTTATTTACATTTTATTGAACATTTCCCCCTATGTAAAATTAGGTTAAAAAATTAAGTTGTACAAAAGATGGTGGAAAAAAATGAGTAACTTTTTTATACTTTTTTAAAACTATATCAACACCCTAACAGTTTAGCATAATTACATAATTATATCCATTGTGAATTAAGTATAAATGGATTCAGTGAAGTTGTTGAATGGTTATATAATTACACACTATAGTTCTAAGTGTATGTATTAAAGATAATATATGTACACAGTAAATAAAGGTAGATGAAGTCTGTTTTATATTAATTTATTTGAGGTTTCAATAAATGGGTTCCTATTTGCTTTTTTCCTTTCATTGTACATTTTTTCTTTGGCTGTACAGTAAACTTATTTTACTTTTGTTTACATTTTATTGAACATTTCCACCTATGTAAAATTATTATTATTTTTTGTTTGTTTTTTAAGAATCTAAAATAATTACGGTTGTATGCAAGACGGTGAAAAAAAATTAAGAATACATTTTTATACCCCCCTCCCCCCATGAAAATACAATGTATGCAAACAGCTTTGCTCGTTGTTGTTGTACATTTGCGACCAAAAAATAGTTAATGGAAAAATAGTAGTGCTGTCAATCGATTAAAAAAATTAACTAATCACAATTTTTTCCTGAAATTAATCGCGATTAATCCATAACATTAAACTTTTTAAATCTACTTTTATATTGCAATAATTTCACATTTAATCTTCAAATTAATGTAGAAACAACATAAAGACGGTATATTTTTAATATTTGATTAATGGCATCTTTTTAATGAATGAAGGCCAGTATCACTGACACCAATATTGATGTCTCTATAAAATAATATTTTTTTCCCTGATATTTAACCATTGACTATTGCCATTCAACATTACAGTATAATTGAAAGCCATCAATTTTAATATTTATTAGACTAATAAAAATAACTTCTTATTTAAGTGAACTTTAAACAATTTTCTCATAAACACAGTATAACCAATGTCATATTTAGCTACCTATGCCCTTCAGCAAGTAGGAAATATACAGAAATTGAATAAAGTTATCAAACACTAAATTCTAAATTAAATGCAGATGAGTCCTTAAAGCTATAAAGTTATTGATTTCCTTTTTTTTCTTTTTTTTTTTTTCTTAGATGAACAGACATCACAGCAGCTGGGTTAATAGGTTATTTTGGCTGCTTTTTCTTTAAGAGCTGCCGAGGCGGATCTGACACGCATCGTGTTTTCTCTCAACTCACTTCACATTTTCTGACCCACTTCAGGTCTTAAAGTCTCTATTAATGATCTGACGAGTGTGTTAGATGAGTGAGAAAGTGCAGGACAGTTTTGAAAACCATTTCAGAGACATGTTCTTAAATGTGACTCATATATTTCACGCAAGCACAGTTTTAAGGCAGTTTTAATCACCTTCATGACTTAACTGACCACGACATTGCATGCACATCGTTTCTTTCGCGCTTTGATATGAAATGATAAAGGCTACAGCGTGCGGCAGCGCCTTTGTTCAGTACAGTACAGTTTCCGCGCTCCTTTGACTCACGCCTGACGCTGAAGTGAAGTTGAAGCACGCGTCTGAAACATCTCCTATTTGAAATGCTCGTAAAGACGTTCTGTGACTAAATTAGCAAGAAAAAAGAGACAGAGGCAGCAGTTGTGAGTGGGGTGGCCAACACTAGCCCAGCCCCTGTGTTAACGCCGTTAAATATTTTTAGCGCGTTAAACTGAAAAAATTAATCACCAGCGTTAACGCGCTAATTTTGACAGCACTAAAAAATTGTACATTCTTATTTTGGAGGGAAAACTATTAAGTATCTATTCAAGTACTTAACTCAAATAATGTTTTGGATCTTCATCTCAAATCTTTTTCTCCAGATCTTGTTGTTTTCAGATTCTCAGCACCAAACAGACGAGTGTGGCACTGATACGCCTGAAGTTGTGAGCGAGAAGCTGCAACGTGATGGAGGTTGAGAATAAAGAAGAAACCGAGAGCCCTCTGCCCAACGGCAGCACCCATCCACCCAAACGTGGACGAGGCAGACCACGAGGGTCACTCAATAAGAAGTTCACTACTGAGAAAGCACCGACACTCAATGCCAGGCCATCTAAAAAGGTGGACTTCTTTTCTCCCGGCATAGTCATAAAGACCAAGGTGAAGAAACGTGGTCGACCAAAGAAGATAAAAATACCCGGCAGGCCGAGAAAGATCCCGCTCACGCCTGAGGAAGAATCAGAGAGATTTCACAGGTTGAGTTTACAACGTAAGCGGAGACTGTCAAAGCCGCTCGGAAGACCACGCATTCATCCCATCGCCAAAGATCCCAAGGTAAATAGAGGAAGAGGCAGACCACGAGGGTCACTCAATAAGAAGTTCACTGCCAAGAAACACAATGCCAGGCCATCAAAAAAGATGAACTTTTCACCTGACAAAGACACAAAGACCAATGTGAAGAAACGTGGTCGACCAAAAAAGATAAAACTGCCTGGTAGGCCGAGAAAGATCCCGCTCACGCCTGAGGAAGAATCAGAGAGACTTCACAGGTTGAGTTTACAACGTAAGCGGAGACTGTCAAAGCCGCTCGGAAGACCGCGCATTCATCCCATCGCCAAAGGTCCCAAGGTAAAAAGAGCTAGAGGAAGACCACGCAAGAACGGTGCTAAATCCGATTCGCAGAGTAGTGGAGAAGAACAAGCTGACGTCGAAATCAGCCTTGATGCCGCCAGTGGCCCTCCACGAAAGAGAGGGAGGCCGGCGGGCTCGGTGAAGAAAAAGAGGGGTCGGCCCGCAGGTTCTACCAAGGTTGCAAGTGGAGACAGTCAAAGCCCCTTGGAGGACCAAGCATAAATCCCATCATTGAAGGTCCCAAGGTAAAAAGGGGACGAGGAAGACCATGGAAGTATGGCGCTAAAACCGGTTCGCAAAGTGGCAGAGACAAACTAGCTAGCGTCAAAATCAGCCTTGATGTCACCAATAGTCCTCCACGAAAGAGAGGGAGCTCTCAATGTTTTGTTTTAATGGATAAGGCAGAGAAAATCTACAACTGCAAATGGTGTTTGGAGAGATGGGAATATAAAATGCTTAAGAAATCATATATAAAGAGTTTCTGAGTGAGATGAGGACTGTTAATGTCTACAACCTCTTGTTTTTCTTTATTCTGGGCTTGAAGGACGTTTCACAGCTCTCGATAAAATCTCACTATAATAGGGAAGTTAAGCACCCATCAGAGACAATAGACTAGTTATTTTTACATATCTTGAAAATCCAGTGTGCTTTTCTACTCTTATGATGTGCTGGATGGTTATGTTATTTGATAGAAAATCAGCCAATTTGCATTCCCTCATTCATCATCATGCATTTTAATGGATAACATACAATAAAGGCAATCAAATTATATGTACCTGTCTTTTATTGAATAAAATGTTATACTTTAATTGCCTATGTACTTTTTTCCCCTTAAAATACTTAACGCGTTTAAGTTGTCTCACTTTATATTCAATCCTATTATGCAGAAATATTTCTTTCCTTTGAAATAAATGATTTAATCTTTTTGGCATCAAATTTAAGTGAACAGCATAGTTTCTCACATATTCTTTATTAGTTTTCCCTAAGTATACTTTTAGTTCAAGTGTTACTATCAGTGGTACTGGTAGTATTCTTGTTTGTGAACTTATATAAATATTTTGGATACTGGCGCATATTTTTATTGAACATATACTTACATATTTCTTTTCAGTGCATACTTGGGTGTAAAACCCATATATAGCACGCTGTATGATGTTATTTTACTTGTTTGCAATACAAGAGAAAGATGTCCAATAGTTATTTACTCAAAGTTTACTAGTAATAGTTACTATTATAAACTAAAAAGTCAACCAACTAAATTCAAGTTTATGAGAAAACAATACAGCTTTGGGGTGAAATTGCTTTCCTTACAAAGTTTGTTTTACTAATCTTTAGTAGAGTTTATATAATAAATATATATATATTTAATTGTGTGAGCAATTTATTTTAAAACTAATGGACTGGAACATGTAAATTTACAAGACCATATGTAAAGGTATACCTAGAGTTCTTAATTAACATCTCGATCAAAAGATTAAGTAAACTACTTAAGTGTTCTGTATATTTGGCCTATACTTGTAGCCTACTTAATCCATTGATGGAGATTTAATTCAAAGTGTAATTAAGAAAATGCTTAAGTAGGCATATCATTTGGTATATATCACTCTGCGATAAGTTCATAAAAAGTAAAATGACTGTATGCTATCCTATTTTTAGTTTAACAGAAAAACACCTAAATAATATACATAATCTAAACAATAATTCAGGTACATTTGGTTTTATATGTAATTGCAGAGTCAGAGACTTACCATTATCTAAGAGCATAACCTCACATGTAATCGTTTTTTTAATGCTTTTAGAGAAGTTCTTATGGTGATATATCATAAAACAAAGGGATTGAATAATATATTACTGAAATATAGGGATTAAACAATATTATACAACATAATATATTTCGTTACTATGTCATTATATATATATATATATTACAGTCAGCAATTATATATTGTATATATTACTGTTTTACCCCTTCTAATGTTGAAGCTGTTTTGTTGTTTCTCTTTCTACCAAAGGTCCTCTCTCTGAAATCGCACCCCTAAGATCTCAGCAAACCGGATGTTAGCAAACCGAAACGCGGCAAATGATTGAAAAGCAGAACGCGCCTCTGATTGGCTAAAAAGGGCGGGAAATGTGTGTGTTTTTTTTTTTTTTGGACTGTGTGCTGAGACAGATGTGATATCTCAGGCCATCTAAGTTGTATCTGACAGACAATAGGGGTATTTTATGTGTTATTAGAATGCCATATGGTCTTTAAAATAATTTTTAAAAATGCTCAAAGGAATTTTAATGCCTTTTCCATTTTTACACATTTTAGAATTAGCAAATTCCTATTCTAGAACTCATAATTTGAATTTTTGTACTCGTGTGCTCTTCAGCTATACAGTAATACATCTTACGTGATTTGACTCTTTCACATTACATTCACACACAACTGCATTATTTCTTTATTTAATTTTACCGATACATTCATTCCTCGCGTTCGCACACTCCACCACAGCAGACGGCGCTGTGCCATGAACCATCGACGCCGAGCGAGAGACGAGGAAGAACTGGCATTGCCTTTCAAATAATCACAGTCGCCCGCCCACTGTCCGATGCTGTTTGGGTCGAAAATATTGTCGAATGCATGAAAAAGATAATCTCTGCTGTTGTGAAAGCGCTTTGCGAGTAAGGTGCGTTGTGTTTCGAATATTTGCCGCTTTTTATTATCGAACGAATGAAAGTAGGCTCTTTTTCCATTGAAAAGTTGTCTTAGTCGGGTTAGCAGGCAGCTAACAAAAATCGCAAGTGCTTCACATTTTCCTGGAACTACAAAAGCTCGCGGGCTTCACTGTACATGATGGCAGCCAGTATACAGCATCAGCTCTTTTATGCATTTTATACTGCGTGATATCATGCGTATTTTTTAATTATTTTGACGAATTTTGCGTTATTGCTCCATAAAAAAATAAACACGAGTAGAATATTATCGTCAATATTTTGTAATGTGTAAGATCTCGCGGTAAAAAACGATGCATTTTTTTTTCATACTGTGATAAAGATGTAGATTTGCATCCGTTAAGCATGCATGAAGTAGGCTAGCAGCGTGCTCGAACTTCTCTCGCCGATTCGTTTTCTGTTGGAAAGACTGGTGTTTTTTCTATTGTCTTGAGTCTGCAAACAGCGCTTCAGTCGATTCGATCTGTTTTAAAATAAATTGCTCACAAAATTATATAAAAAAAACACCAATGCACCTCATATCCCCTCCATTTTTATGAAAATGGTTTTTAGTGAGTGCATTTTTATATTTAAATATTCGTTTATATATGAAATATTATGGTACGGATTTAGCGCATTCTTTCATAGCCAAAAACAGTATTTAATTCAGTTGCGTAATTTTAATTTACATGTAATTTTAATATATATATATATATATATATATATATATATATATATATATATTTTTTTTTTTACAAAGATTTTTTTTAAACAATATCAACACCCTAGTAGTTCAACATAATTATATCCGTTGTGAATGAACTAAATGTATTCATTGAAGTTGTTGAATCGTTGTATAATTAAACACAATAGTTCTAAGTGTTTGTGTGTATATATATATATATATATATATATATATATATATATATATATATATATATATATATATATATATATATATATATATATATATATATATATATATATATATATATATATATATATATATATATATATATATATATATGAGAGAGATGAAGTCTGTTTTATATTAATTTATTTTAGCTTTCAATAAATGGGTTCATATTTACTTTTCCCTTTCATTGTACATTTTTTGTTTGGTCTGCAGTAAACTTATTTTACTTTATATACACATGTAATTATTATTATAATTTTTTTTAAGAATATAAAGTAATTAAGGTTGTGTGTAAGACGGTGGGAAATGCATGAAAATACAAGGTATAAAAATAGTTTGTGGAAAATTCTGGTTTTGGAGGGAAAACTATATGAGATATGTATTCAAGTACATAACTCAAAACACTAGCTTGCTCTTTTCTATCTGTTTTCTTTTTATTTATTATATACCAAAAAAAAAAAAAAAAAAAACTTGCTACGTGTACTATGTTAAGCTGAGACTTGTTATAGCTCTTGCGTATTATTGCTCTTTTGTTGATTTTGATTGCTTCCATTGTCCTCATTTGTAAGTCGCTTTGGATATAAGTGTCTGCTAAATGACAATGTTAATAATGTTTTAGATCTTCGTCTCAAATCATTTTCCCCCTCTCATCTTGTTGTTTTCAGATTCTCAGCACCAAACAGACGAGTGTGGCACTGATACGCCTGAAGTTGTGAGCGAGAAGCTGCAACGTGATGGAGGTTGAGAATAAAGAAGAAACCGAGAGCCCTCTGCCCAACGGCAGCACCCATCCACCCAAACGTGGACGAGGCAGACCACGAGGCTCACTCAATAAGAAGTTCACTACCGAGAAAGCACCGACACACAACGCCAGGCCATCTAAAAAGGTGGACTTCTTTTCTCCCGACATAGTCATAAAGACCAAGGTGAAGAAACGTGGTCGACCAAAGAAGATAAAAATGCCCGGCAGGCCGAGAAAGATCCCGCTCACGCCTGAGGAAGAGTCAGAGAGACTTCACAGGTTGAGTTTACAACGTAAGCGGAGACTGTCAAAGCCGCTCGGAAGACCACGCATTCATCCCATCGCCGAAGGTTCCAAGGTAAAAAGAGGTAGAGGAAGACCACGCAAGAACGGTGCTAAATCTGGTTCGCAAAGTGGCGGAGCCAAACAAGCTGGCGTTGAAATCAGCCTTGATGCTGCCAACGGTCCTCCACGAAAGAGAGGGAGGCCGGCGGGCTCGTTGAAGAGAAAGAGGGGTCGGCCCGCAGGTTCTACTAAGGTTGCCAAGATCGCCAGGGCCTCAGATGGAACCCCAAGAAGGAGAGGCCGCCCTCCAGGCTCTCCCAACAAGGTGAAGAAGATTCAGCGGGCTGATGGATCTCCTCGTAAGAGGGGCCGTCCCCCAGGCTCTGGCACCAAACTGAAGGTCATTCAACGAAACCCCGACGGAACTCCTCGCAAGAGAGGCCGACCTCCAGGTTCTGGCAAAAAGGTCAAGATTGTCGAAAAGAAAGTCGGTGAGACTCCCCGCAAGAGAGGCCGGCCTCCAGGTACAGGCAAAGTCCAGGCTCGTCCTGCAGAAGGTGGAGAGACGGAAGGTGAGAACGCCGATGGTGCCGCTCCGCGTCGAAAGAGAGGACGTCCAAGCAAAGTCAGACTCGCAGTCGTGCTCGAAAAACTCCCCGCGGCATCAGCGGAGGAAGACGAAGAGGAGACTGCACCCTCTCCCAAACAATCCCGCACCTCTGACGATTCGTCGCAAAATCCAAACGATGACGATGAAGACACCAGGGCGAGTGAGAACAACGCAGACCCAGAAGACGAAGGTGACGCCATTGATTGTTCAAAAGTGAACAACACAAGCGAGAACGAGATGGTGGGCAAATTCAAAAAAAAGAAATGAAAAGATTCGGGGCTTCATTGGAAATTGGTGGGTATATTTTTCGAAGGGTTTTAATAGGCTATATCAATAATTTTTTTTCATTTTTTTTTTTTTTTTAAATCTGACAAAGTGTGCTTTTGATGTTGCCTGCCATGCCAGACTGTATTTGTTTTTTTTTTCATTTTCTCTCTCTTTTATTTTGAAGCTCATTAACCGAAAAGTTTGCTCAGTCTTATTGAGCACAATTGACTATTTTATTTTTATTTTTTTCTTGCATGGAAAAAATATTTTGTCTGCATAATAATTTGAAGCATGCAAACTCGAAGGACAAGTATGTAGCCTGACATCATGGGATCCAAAAAGATGATGCACAATTAACGGTTCCATTGAAAACGTTACCATGCTAAGCACACCTTATTTGTTACCAATGGCTTGTGCCAATCATTTCAGAGCAACTACCAAACCAGACTGTTTCAGATGTAGTATCCTCATACCTGTGCAGTAGTCTGTGTGCACAGGATTTTAAAGTACTCGAGGCTAATTTAAAAAATTTAAATTGCCCAGATGGTTTTTAGTCGACATAGTAGTGGCTGTGAAAATCTGCAGCTTTTTCGAGGATGATGAGGTTAAGTGCGTCTTTGCTGTAGTTTTATTTCTTTTATCATTCTCGGTCCATTCATACTTCAACTCTGTAAAATCAGTCCCGCCGAGTTCAGTGTTTTATAGTAAAACAGCCTTATTTTATGCTTCGTATCATCAGATCTTTGTCTGATAGTTCGGTCATATATAGGTGTTGAGTGCTTAGTTTACGACAACCCCCTCATTTTTGCTAAAATATTGTGATTGCTTCGTTTTTAAAACATGCCGTTGTTTTTCAAAATGTGAATACATACAAAATTCTGCTTCGACAGAAGGTTCATTGGTCTTGGTTTTTAATTTTCATATCATTTATGGCCTTTTATAAACATTTCTTGTTGCTCCTGTCTTTTTGAACTTTTTCACATGTAACCGTTTTTTTTTTCTGTCTTTGATTTGCTTAGTTTGTGTAAAAGCGTAGACTTCTCTTGCTATAAACTGTAGATCTTGTCTTGATTAATTTTCTTGTATGGTTTAGTTTTAATCTGTATGTACCAGTAGAAGCTGAAAACAGATTGTTTTAGCCGAGGTCTTGCATCTAGAAATGTTCTTTCATGTTAATAAAACAGTTACTGTTCAGACATGATGGTTCAATAGACATTAAGTGCATTTCATGTGCACGCTTTCTAATTAGGTTACTCATTTGTGCTGTAGTACGAAACATTTCTGTATCACCGCTTTGTATGATTTGTTTCACTTTGTGATTTGGATGAGCATTGTTGCTGATTAATAACCAATTAAATCATACCATATTCACCAAGTCTTGTGCACTTCCTTTACTAGAGTTGCATGTGATGTGAACTGTTCCAACTCTTTCAGAGGTAACGTTGCTTCCGTTTCCCCAAATAAAAAAAACTACACAGGGGAGGAGTGAGTAACAGCATCAGCACTTTATTAGAATCAGCACATGGTGGGCAAGCAGACATGCTTTAAAATGAACCACGAGTTAGCAGCTTGGCTCCAAATGCTCAGGGACAGGAACTGTTATTTTAAGCATCTCTGCAGTGCATATTTACAAATGAATAGGTTGCATAAAACACAATGTAGTCAGGATTTTTTTTTAAGGGAATAACATTCACTGCCCTGCATTAGGTGTGCAGTTTGGGTTAATGCTGAATGTAGGGGATATTATTCACACATGATGATCTTGCATTAAATTCCACATCAATAAGAGCAAAATTTCATAGTTTTAGGTGCTGGACAATATGTCCTTAATACCCAAAAAATGTCCAGTTAAACCTACAATCACTATAATGAAGGTGGTTAAAGTGCCCATGTATATTTTACACAAACACATGCAGAGGTACATCCCTGAACATTGTCGTCTCCAGTGCTGATTAGGTATCTGCTCCGACACTGAATCCCGAATATTTACAAATACACTAAACTAGTCACATTATTTCTCTTTCCGTTTACATATCAGCAGTAGTTAATTCAACCCAAAGACATCATGTTGCCAGTAAAGTCAGGAGGTGCGAGGTGTTAATATGCTCAGGATCTGAATTTCACCATTGCTTTTTTACCAATTTTTAATAGTCACATTTAATTTAGCAATAATTAAATCAAAATAAATTGTATTTGTGACCACACTTGTCACACATCACAATAATCTTGACTATATATATATATATAAAATGTATTTTAAAATATTTTATATTGTGGTCACTGCTGTAATGTTAGATTTTCATTTTACACATCTTACCATTAATGTCACTTTTTTTTTCATCCCTGTTTTTTCCTCCAGCCTTAACTGATCTTCTGGCTGACATTAACGTCAAAGACAACATCAAACAGCAAAAGTGACGATTTGTAATCAGATATTCCCCTTAAGTCGACTGCAGATGCTTAAAACATTCTACAATCTTTCTCTTATGCTTTTTAAACATTTTAAATCTTAAAATGAATTGTAAAAATTACGCCATCCATGTTTTACATTATGATATACAAGGAATTAACATCCTAAATCAGTAGTCAATTTAAAACATTTAATTCACATAGTCTTTACCGCTCTAAAATCATTCAGGTTTTTAAAGGTCCATATTCATAAGAAAACAAGTTGCCTCTAGGAGTCTATATATGGAGGAGGGTTAAAATCAATTCTTGTAATTTCTCATTGCAGTTGCACTTTGTTAATACTCTAATAATAGGACCACAGCTGTTGTTTCTGGGTAAACTAGTACACTTTGGCTTCTATGCATAAATGCATGACTTGATCCTAAACTCAAACTTAACTGAACTTTGCATTTCATTTTCCCTCTTTAGTTATTCATGGGTTCATTTGGACCAGCGCTACAAATCTACATTATTGCATCACCCATTTGTTTTATTATTATTATAATTTTTGGGCCTGAAAAGGGCCAACACATTCTCCAATCTAATACCATAAGTAGATATTCCTAACCGAAGGAGTTTTTGAGTAAGCTCGGGCACTGTTGCAAAGCACTCAAGAGAGGTACAAAGAAATGCAGTGACAGACAAAGGGAGGGAGAGGCACTGCGTCAATGACTGCACACACACACACTGTGGATTCAATGAAAGGCATTGGTGGGGAGAGAAGGAGGGGGTGGAGTTCACACAAAGCCAGAGTCTCCTGTCCTTGTGCGTCCCATGAGAGGCTCAGTAGTAGAAGTACACTGTCGTAAAAGACAAGAAAAGAGAAATAAATCATTGCAATTGATTAGTGCATGTTGATTCAGGATTAAGCTGGACTTTTTTATTTGATGCGTATACAAACTAGACCTTATTTTTATAAGAACAGCTGATCTTTATTAGCATTTAAGTTACAGCTGCAACACAATATTTGTTTTTCTTACATATATCATTACATGCTTTTATATGCCTAAAATTCATTGTCAAGGTGGCAAAACATCCTACGGTGGAGTAAAACTAAATACTAAAAACATTCTGTTTTTAAAGTCTGATTTACAAGTAAATCAACCAACACCGATTAGTGTTTGTAAAATTAAATTAGTTTCTACTCACTGAAAACGATGCCCATCAAGATGACCCCAATAATTCCCATCATGATCATCATCTGTGAAAATATAAAGCTAATGAATCAATTCTGTTTGAGAAATAAGATTGCATGAACAACTAACTGCTAATTCTTTATTTATAATGATAATACAGTTAGCTTTTCTGGGCTATCTAAAATGAAGACATAAAAATCGACCCACATGAATGTGGCTGCTTTAAGCTTCAATATTTCTCTCTCAAGTATACACTTCACTGAAAAATATAGAGTAAAGTTACAAAAA
Organism: Barbus barbus; assembly: GCF_936440315.1. Taxonomy (NCBI): domain Eukaryota; kingdom Metazoa; phylum Chordata; class Actinopteri; order Cypriniformes; family Cyprinidae; genus Barbus; species Barbus barbus. Next base: position 22,657,263 of record NC_136755.1, on the reverse strand, counting down.
GAGATCCAGCAAAAAGGAAAGAGAATAATAAAACAATCTAGTTTGGAAAGCCAGGACAGAATGAGATTGATTAAAAGTGGGACGTTTCAATATAAGAAATCTACACAGAATAAGAAAGAGATATGGAAAAGGGAATGAGGCAGGAGGAGCTAAAGACAGAGACAGAGCGCAGAGGGAATGATTAGAGCGGGTTACATCACAAATCACATCTGGCTTTTAATCCAGAAATGCTGTAATCCAGATTGGGACTAGAAGCCCCCTCCCCCCACTCCCGCTCAGAGATGCGATTGGACGGGCAGCTGTTCGGCCATCTGGGGCGGGCGGTGGGGGGTTGGTGAGGGACTAATACATTTATGCTGTCTGGAGGGGAGGAGAATGGGGGGAGTTTATAAATCCACACCGAGGGGATGGATTGACAGACAGCTGGATAGAGAGATAAAAATGTAATATGTAAAGTGAGGCTGTCAGAGGGTCAGACGGACCAATGCAGTACAAGACGTTCACAACACATCTCAAGTGCCTCTTCTTTCAATGCAAGACATTTTCCTACTAAGGAAAAAGGAATAAATTAAATTATATATGAATTCCTCATTTATTATTTAAAAATATTTAAATGAACTATGTATTTTTATCCATGGCATGCTCTAAAAAGTCCCTTCTATTAATAGATGATCAATGGAATTATTCAGGTATTAAGAAAGTAAAAAATGAAAGGAGATGGTAACCGCCTGATGGTTGTGACCGTCTGCACGTCTCAGGAGTAGCTGGACTCACTCTGCTACTGCAGTACCTAAGCTTGCGTCACAACTGCAACTTGCCTAATATATCTCAAACGCTCGCCAGCGCTGTGACTTATGGGCCGGACTGCATTCAGGTTATATCCAAATGAGAATGCTTCTGCTTTAGTGTTGAGTCAGCTTTGCCCCATGAGCCATCTTTACTGCTGGCAATATAGAAACACCGAAGGAGGCACTATACTGTAGAAAATCATTTTTCAAAGTTGAAAATTTAAATTTATTAGAGTACGTTTAATAAGTTTAATTCAATGTTACTTGCCAATTCTTTGTAATCAATTGTGAAACTTACTAGCAATTTTCTGTGAAAAAATGTTTATACACCAATTTTTTTTTTTGTGTATTCATTGTATTTATTTATATATTTAACAATTATCTATACTAAACTATAAATCTATAGGTTGATCTTTAACACAGAGATCAATATAATAATTTTCATTTCTGAATCTTGCTTTTTAGTATTATTTATTACAAGTGAACTACAACATCTAAAGCCAAATGGTCTCCTTTAACAAATTTATTTTTAAATGCTTGATAAAACTATTCATATGTAAATGTAAAGTGAATGTGACAGTTTACATAAGAATGGTTTTACAGCGGATTTACATTACAAATAAATTTCTTGAATTAGGTGTGTTTGTATTCAGTGATTTAATTTTAACGGTGAATTTAAATATGTATCTTAAAATAATTTAAATACAATAGGACTTGGGACCAAGGATTCTAGATGTAAATAAACACAACCCAGCATCTACAGTCAAATCGCACCTTAGCATTCTTCCACCAGTACTTGTTTTTCAGTTTTGCAGCGCTGCTCTCAAACTGTGATGCTCCGGCCTGCAGCGCGTCTGCCCGGTCGTCCAGTTCTGATAGCTTCTGATCTCTTTCCAGAACCTTGTCCACATTCACACGCATGATATCAACCACCTGAACACATATGCAAAAGATAAACACAGCAACTTAGCATCTAAGAAATCAGCAACATAACATCACTGCATTGCATCAGTAAGATTCAATGTGAAACTGAATTTTTAAAAAAATAGAAATTACAGAATGTCTTCATCGACACTTGACATTGGAAGCAATATTAGGATGAATATTGCATGAGACGAGAGACTGAGTATAGTACCTCAAAATTTGACTGTATGAACATTTCATGGTTCCAATAAAGTCCATCCAAGCTTTGATTAATTTTAGTCTGCTCCTTTAATCTTACTGATTTCCTCACTGCTATAAATAACATTTTTAATAATATATGTCACATCCATTAAATTAAACGCCATAAAAATATACTGATCAGAACATAATATAAACTTGAAAAAGTGCAGGATTTAGTAGCTATAGTAGGCTTCCTTGAACCATAGGTCTGTACTCAAAGTAAAATCTTCTTCTGTCTAAATTTTATTCATATCCATCTTGTTTTCCAGCAAAGTATCTGAGTTCATACTGGTAGGTTTTACCTCATCCACTTGGGCCTGTGTCTGTTGGAGACGACGGTTGCTGGTGAGGTTGGGAGGTTGGGCGGGTGTGCCCCCCTCACCCTCTGGGGCTCCAGGGGCTGCATTGGCATCTGGGGCAGACCTGAGGGAATAAGGGGCAGGGGTTGGGAAGGAACATTTTTTGGAGCCTTTAAAGTTTCCTCTGCACCACTGGCTCTGCATAGGCTCAATCAGACACATGAGAATGTTCAGTACCTCTAATATTACATTATAACAAGGATCAAAGCAAAACAATGCATGAATAAATAAATTAGACTTGGGCCTCAATTCAGACCATGGTGCAATTATTAAAGCTCGTAAATGAAATTTATCATAAAAAACTTAGTTTTCTTTAATTATACACACTTGCCTTACATTAAATGACTTTTACAGGTGCAAGTGTGCAAATTAAAAGTTGAGAAGCGTTCTGGGATTCTATAAGGCTCCAAAACAAAAAGCACTTATAGTTTTACTTGAAAAAAGTAAATTAATAATAAAAAATAAAAAAAGTTTTGTTTTCAAACATTTTAGTAAAATTAGTCGGATTACGCTAAATACACGTTTGCTAACAGAAGAGAGGTAACCTCGGGAGGTAACCATAGCAACGGTGGTTGCTCTATAACTTTAGATAGACAAAACACAATAATAAAGCACGTAGTGCTATGTGTTTTGTTTAAAACGCATTGCAGATAGTTAAAGCTGGGATAATTTAGTCATAGTGATTAAATAAGTCATTCTGGTTTGCGCTAGACGAGCATTAACGGCATGGGTCATGAAAATGACTAAAGGGCATCGAATTAAGTTCAGGTAAATTTTGTGTATGCAGGACCATGATTTAATACGTCTCTCGATGCAGTTTCCACTAAATTCCGATAGATGGAGCAGGGCACTAAAGTCTACGCAATTTTTGATGTATCAGCTTAAAACCTGAGAGATTTTGCGGTGCTGTTAACGAGCTCTTTTGCAAACAACCTTAGACGCCGAGTTACATTTGCTAAATATAATACAGAGAGCACAATAAAGTGCGTTTTAATAACCTAACTGGTATCGCAATACATCTCGGGCATAAAAAGAGGTTTAAAAACAAAAACTCAGTACATACTGAATGAATAAGAGATTTTGCTATACTAGCATTTTGTTTGAAATAGTGGAAATGTATTGTACTCACATTTTGCTGGCAGGTGCTTAATAATACAGACCGTCGTCACCAAGGATACAGAGAGAGAGAGTGAGAGAGAGTGAGAGAGAGAGAATTAGTAGTCAAACGCCAAACTTCTTATATTGACGATAAAAACATACACAAGGAAGAAAAACCTCTAAGTATTTCTCCTTATAAACTCTACATCAATGCAGTATATAATATTCCCCTGATGATGGAAGCCATGTCTAGACCGCGTCATCACAAAAAGTGCTGCATTACCGAAAGAGCCTCAGGCGACTAAAGCCTCGAAACACAAATCCAGTCTTCCGTATGAAGAGCTTCCTTCAGTTTTTCAAACTGGATGCGACTATATATATCCTCCTGGGAGCACGTATTGGAAAAAAATAAAAAAAATATATATATATATACGCAGTCAAGTGACGACTTAATTAAAATGACAGGCTTCAACTTTTGTTAGGCTGTTGGAAATAGCAGTAAACCAAGAGACATTAACATGATAAACGCACGGATAAAAACGACCTGGACGAAAAAAATTATAGTCCTCCCGTCTCTGCATGAAAGTGTATGTATGCCTGAGTGAGAGAGAAGGGGAGGGGATGTGTGTGTGTGTGTGTGTGTGTGTGTGTGAGAGAGAGAGAGAGAGAGAGAGAGAGAGAGATCACGAACACTTTTAGTGACTCACTCTCTCTCTCTCTCTCTCTCTCTCTCTCTCTCATACACACACCCCTCCCGCCCCTCGCGGTAACGTTAACGGGACAGCACTGCGGTGGTAGAGCATAATGTAGCTACACTTCCAACCCCCCTCGCAGGCCTGAGATTTTAACTGTAAGAAAGGAGGAGAGGCACAAAAAATGGGTGTATGCTTTAACAGGCCACCATCATCTCAGAAGTGATGCATTGGAGCTTTCTGCTTACAAATAAAGCATGATCTGCACATCAGTTAAACAATCCACAGACAACTTTCAAGGGAATGTGCAATATGCTGGATTCGTTTATGGATGTGGTTATTGAAAGTGGCATGCAAATCTTCTGAGCTGTGATGTGAAATCTTTATCTTAAATGCAATATGCCTAAATAATCCAAACTAAATGGTAAAAGCTCTTTACGCAGACACATATAGGTTAGCATTAGTGTCGTTTTGGCTGCATAAGCAGCAAACGGAAGCAGTCCAGCCAATAACAAAGCTCAGCAAAGTGCTACAGACAGTTCGGTCGCTGTGGTAACAGCATCACTGTAATGACTGCTGAGCTCACAGCAGCAATCAATGAGAGAAATATTTGGCCCTGTGCCCAAACTATAGCCAAAGAGCTGACCACTAATGGCAAAACTGTAACTCAGACAATCAACAAATTTAATGAGTTGGAAACAGATTCTAGAACAATCAAGGAAGTGCTGTTTTTTTTCTGGTATAGTGGATGAATCATTCTGTCATCAAATTAAACATTTGTTTTTATATGAGAGTTTAGTTGAATGTCTAATTTATGGATTTAAGATTCTGTAACCTAATGGACTGAAGAAAACATTAAAAAATATATTTTTGGGAAGAACTCATGACATGTCCATGAAGATTAAGATTTTGGGTTAAAATAACTACCAGTGTCACTGTCACCACAAATCACAATATTCCACAATATTAAGCAGCACAACTGCTTAATAATAAGAAGTATTTCTTGAGCAGCAAATCAGTTGTTTGAGATTATAAAAACATTTCACAATAGGCTTTTTTTTAATTATTATTATCAAAAAAGTCACTATTTTAAATAAATGTGCATATATTCAATGTGTTAAATTAAGAATAATGTATGTAAAATAATTATACATGAACAAATAAATACTTCAGTTCATGCACTGAAATTTATGCAAATTACAAATTTACTGAAAAACATTCTTCCTCTAATACAATGGTTTATAATTAATACGTTAGAGTAAGATAACATACTTCATGCAAATAAGATCAGAGAATAAGTAATGTTTTCACTAAAATAATTTATTTTCAGCTTGTCCATCTAAATATCTGTACAGTTTTTCATTTTCTGGTTTGAGACCATCTTTTCAAGTTTCATAAATCTAGATATCAGATATCTAGAATCAGAACAATTTCATATTTGTAATAAATAGTATTCTATTGCACAAAAACATTCCTAAACCAACAGCAGAGTTTAGAAGCCCTTTTCTAACATTGCCTCACACAACCACCAATATTTTGATCAACAATTTTGTCGAGGAATAAAATGCCCCTAATTCATATTCTATTCATAACTGATAAACATTTGTTTTAAACATTCATCAAATTACAGTTCTCCTTTTTATATCAACCACTTCATTTAACATCATATTACAAACTAAGACTTAGGACCATGTTGAGCCCATGACCTTAGATTGTAATAAATGGCAAAATATCACTTTGTTCTGTACACTGCAGTTCACACAGACCTGCTTACATTCACGTTAACCATAGCTACACTGCTGCATGAGTTGGCATGGTAATTTACTGTAGGCTATGACTGAATAATCACAGAAGAAGCTCTATTATTTCCATGGTTTACATCCACAAGGAAATATCTACAACTATTACATGTTGCTGCTAATGAGAGTTAAGCAGACAGACATTGTTAGCATTATTATGAAGGTTGTGAAGCAGATGTGTGCCAGTAAACGCCTCAGCAAGTGCCTTCAAGTATAAATACAATAAACTTCCAGAAATCTCCCAGGCATTGATAAATATGTTAGTTGAGCTTTTCCTTTACCGTGTGTTTTGCCAGTAATTATCAGAAAAGCACTGATAACTTGATAAATATAGAAACAAAACACAAGATAAAGCAAACAAAAGACAGAAATATCCAGCATACTGACTCATAATTAGATTTATGAATGTAAAGTTTCATCAATAAGTGATTTGTTGGGATAACAAAATGTTTTTAAAGTAAATCCAGTTGTTTAGTCCTTGAACTGAAACTGCTCTTTTGGTTTCAGACTCTGAAGTCTTGAATTGTTTTGGCTAAAATTGTGAAATAAATATTGAGATCCCTCTTTATTCAAATAAATAATTAAACAAATAAAAATAGATAAATAGCTTAGAAGTTCAGTTTAGAGAGTGGAATAATGTGGAATGCAGTGCCCTCAGCAGCACTTAGTCCTCCCAAAGAGAAAATCTAATGAAATTCACTTGAGCATCTCTATTTGACTAATGTTAATGCAACTAAATGGCTCAAGACATTGACTGAGGCAAAGAGATCAAAGGCAGCTTACAGCGCATAAAGACACAACGCTAAAGATTTAGACATCTTCAAGAAACACAAATAACAAGGCCAACGATTAGTCATCTGGCCTTCATCCACGGCACAAAATCACAGAATATATAAGAAAATGAAAGCAGACACCCACACACTTCATTTCAGTGTGCACTTCACGCCAAAGTGTTGAGCACTAAACATTGGTCCCAAAATGATCTCTATTCAGAGCTGCAAAACGTTGACTGCAGACCTATTTAAATATCACTTGTCATATCGCTGACATCACTGGGAGCTGATGCATAAACTGCTAAGTGCTTATTCAAAAATTAATAACTTGCTTTTATTATTTGAATATCCAAGGTTAAAAAACCCTATTGTTGTGGTTAATCGAAAAAAAAAAAAAAAACTAAAAAGTGTCTTGTTTGCTATACTAATATATATATATATATATTATATAACTAGCGATTCAAATGTTAAATCCTTTTTAATTAATTTAGTCAAATTCATATATAGTTTCATATATCATTTTAAGTAAAACTTGATGATACAATGGTAATTGAGAAATATTTCAGGTGTTTCCTTAATTTTTTTCTTTCTCCATTCAAAATGTTGCAAACAAAAAAATTTTGTTTTTTTTCCAATCATCTAACAAATGCCAGTTCCTTTTTGACATAATTTTTCAGGAAATTATGTCATATCATAACGAAGTGCCTTTTTAACTAGAACATATTCCTTAAAGTCCTCATTTAAATATCTTCCTTAAATGACAAATTACAGTGTTCAAGAGGTACTACATAACAGGAATGACCCTGGTGTTTATCTGCATAAAAATAAATACAATTATGTAATCTAGAAAGAGTGATATCACATCCGGCCTCATATTTGTGGCCAGAATTAATCTAATGCTACATGCTGGAAGTGCAAATAATGAATCTTTTGGACTATTAACGGTGTATTCCAATAGAGGGCACTAATGAAACCACACACGGTTACTTGCCTTTCAGAAGGTAACTATATAACCCATTTGCTGTGTATTCTTGCTGCAGCATCACAGTCTCTATTATGAAATGATAACCGCCATACATTTATAATTGCAGCTATTTTTGTGGTGCTGGAGGGATATAAATGCTCCTAAGCCTTTTTCCATGTGGGGTCCGGGCCAGCAGAGTTAGACTGCAAGTCATTATACACTTCAGTGCTGTCAGAATTTGCCGCAGTTGCTTTTTTCCTCTCCTTCTCCGCATTCTCTCCCTCCTCCACAGCAACCGAAACAAGAAGAGGAGATTTTCTGTGAAAGAAGGGAGATGCAATGAATGACGACAGAGGGTGTGTTCCATTCAGAAATAAACATGTATGTGGCTTCACTCTCCACAGAAAGAAACAAAAGGGTGAATGGGTCAAAAATAACATTAAGAATGCACTTTTATTTAACATTAAGAATGCATTTTTCACTTTTGTTATCCAAGCCCCACTGATACAATCACACCTTCAGTTGCAGCTAATTTAAAATCTTTACACATAATTTTTGCATCTCTAATAATCATTTTTAGAACGCAAAACAAAACAAAAAAACTCTTTCTCTTTCTCTCGCTGACCCTGAACCACAAAACCAGTCTTAAGTCGCTGGGGTATATTTATAGCAATAGCCAAAAATATATATATGTGAGTTTTTTTTGTTTTGCATTCTAAAAGTGATATACATATGATATGATTCATATGATACACACACACACACACATACATATATATACACACAGTGCCCTCCAAAAGTATTGGAACAGTAAAGACAAAATTGCTCTGTTGGCTGTGGAGTCAAGACATTTACAAATATGATTAAAAGATGAATATGAGACAAAACTACAGAATGTCACATTTTATTATCGGGTGATTCAACACATAGATGTTCTACCAGCTAAGAAGTTCAGCACTTTTAGAGTTCATCCCTCTATCTGATGTGAGCATAAGTATTGGAACAGTTGCCTCTCAGGTCTTTCTAAGTGATCAGCTGTGTCCTGTTGCATTCATTCTTCAGATATTAAAAGCAGGGAATCTGTCGTATCAGTTATATCCATTACTTCTGCATTCTGAATCTTGCATTTGATGATGACATGCACAAACTAGGATGAAGACGAGGGAGTTGACTTTGAGAGAAAAGCAAGCAATTTGGATGCTAAAAGAAAAGAGGAAGTCAATTAGAGCTATAGCAAAAGCCTAGGGCATGGATAAATCAAGAGTTTGGAAACCACCAGCGACACCAGCAACCAACAACGACCTGATCGGCTGAGAAAACAACAGTAGTTGATGACAGACAAATCATAAAAGCTGTGAAAATGAAACCTAAAAGGAGTGTCTGTAAAATCACCAACAACTTCCAGAAAGCTGGGGTGATGTTCTGACGGTTTACTGTCCTCAGGAGACTTTGACACAGAATTACAGATGCTACACAGCAAGATGCAAACCTCTGACCAGCACCAAAAATAGAAAGGCAAGATTAGAGTTTGCAAAAAAGCACAAAGGTGAGCCAGAAGAGTTTTGGGGCTGTGTTTATGGAACGATGACACAAAGATGAACCTTTATCTAAATGATGGGAAAGCAAAAATGTGGAGAACAAAAGTGAACTGCAAATGAACCCAAGCATACAGCCTCATCTGTAAAGCATGGTGGAGGTGGTGTCATGGCATGGGCATGCATGGCTGTCTCTGGAACAGGCCCTCTCAACTTTACTGATCACTTAATGTATGATGACAGTAGCAGAATGAATTTGGAAGGGTACAAAACCATCTTGCCTACCAATATTCAAGAAAATGGCACCAGATTAATTGGGAAGTGCTTCATATTGCATCAGGACAATGGCCCAAAACACCCAGCCAGTTCAGTCAAGGAATTTATAAGGGCAAAGAAATGGAAAGTCTTAGATTGCCCAAGTCAATCTCCAGATTTAAATCCGATTGAACATGAATTTCACCAGCTGAAGAGGAGAGTAAAGGCAGAAACTCCCCAAAACAAGCAACAATTGGAATTGGCTGCATTAAAGGCTGGGAAAAGGATTTGAAAGGATGAGACAAAGAGTCTGGTGATGTCTATGGGTCACTGCTGTGATTGTGCGCAAGGGATCTGCAACTAAATAATAGCTTTTAATCTTTTATATTTGCCTTATGTTCAACTGTCCCAATACTTATGCTCACATCAATGAGTGGGATGATCTCTGAAAGTGCTGTTCTTTTTATTTTTTCCAATACTTATGGAGGGCACTGTGTATATATATATATATATATATATATATATTTGTGCTGTCAAATTAATAAATTAATATTAATCATGACTAAAAGTTTTTGTTTACATAATATGTGTGTGTGTGCTGTGTATAGGCCTATTTATTACACACATATATATATATATATATATATATAGACAACTGCATGAATATATTTAAGAAAAATGTTATGTTTACATATTATATATATTTATATGAATATAAATATATGCATGCAAATATTTTCTAAATACATACTGTATGTGTGTGTGTGTATTTATATATACATAATAAATATACACAGTACACAAACTATATTATGTAAACAAAAACTTTTATTTTGAATGTGATTAATCATTTGACAGCACTAAAATATATATATATTTAATGCACTTTTAACTTAATTTAACTTCATCTCTTTAACTACAAAAAATTAACCAAACTAATTTTATATTTATTAAAAATGTGTTCATCTCTGTTCAAAATGTTTCAAATGAAGCATATGCTTTTATTATTTATTTAATTTGTTTATCTGAAAAAAGTCAAATCCTTAATAACATCACTCTTAGTAGGAAACGCAATGGAATAAGAATTGGATTTAATTAACTTATTTTTTGTAAATAATTTATTTTTTACAATTTTTTTTTAATGTTTAATTCACATTACGTTTGGTGAAATTTATGATGATTGGTCAGGAATGAGAGATTCTGATGAAAAGCAACAAATCCTGGGAGAAAACAGTCCATTAATTGAGCACTACAAGTCAAAACAGCCTTTTTAAGTAGTTATTTATGAGCACTTCTGACCCGACTTCATGACTATAATGATTAGTCTCTCTTCGAAGTCCTTGAGCGTGTGTGTGTACCTGTCTCCACTCTGAGTGATTAATCGTCTGCAGGTCTCCATCTGAACATCCAGGCCTCTTTTCATGCTGCACATCTCCATATACTCATGCAAATGCCTGTTCATATCCGACTTAGCAGTTGCCAACTCCAACTACATACAAACACAACACAAACTTTAAGTAACAAAAAGTCACATTTTACAACTGTCTCTCCTAGAAGAGGCACCCTTTCCATCCTTTAAAAGATCACACAATATTGTCAAGACATCTCTCAATGTTGTTGGCCTTGCTTGATAAAAAGCTATTATGTGTTTGGCAGAGTAAAGAAAAAAAACATCATGTAGATGTTTGGGCACAAGCAAAGACTCTTCACCTCAATTTGGTCAATGGTGTCTTGATATTCCTTTTCACGGGACTTGAAAAGGGACTCTGTGTCCTTTATCACTTCCTCTATGGACTCCTCCTGCTGTGTGAAACAAAAGAAAAACTGTTAAGTTTGAGATGTCTTGTAGCTCTTTCTCTACATAATGAAAATATTGTGCAGTGAGCGAGAGACATTCAGATGAAATATATCAATGCAGATAAAATGGCAACTGTCAAGTGTTTTTTTTTCCCTCCTTCGTTTGCCTTTTATAGCAAAACTGATGAGACAACAAAAACCACCAAACTATGATAGGTGTAGCATGAGCGCTTTCATATTGTGCCTGTGTGACGGGCATTTTTTTCTGTCTTGGCTCGAAAGATTTGGATAAGAAAACAAATAATAATATAAAAATAAAGCAAATCAAATAAAAAAAAATATGAGATGGAATAATCTATAATCCATTTTATACATAAATTCATCATGTCAATTAAATTTTCAAAGTCTATCACTGGAGCTGAAATCAATAAAAGACAAACGTACTTCTCCTTGGTTCTCAACACTGAAGGTGTACCCTGGAAAATCTTCCCAGAGTAACAGAGTTTCCTCAGTCTCTTCCCACGCAAGACTGTCACAGTCATCCTCAAACTCACACTCACGTCTGTGGCAAAAGAACAAACAGTTATTATCTTAAATGATTAGATGCAGTCTGAATTCAAATCTAATTGAGTGTGTGATCTTCAAAATAACAACAGAAACCAGAATGCAGCAACACTATCATTTTAATAGACCATTTTTTTTCATTAGAAGTACTATTTATTTAGTCGCTGTGCATATCATTATGTATGAGTAAAACTGATTAACAGCACTCATTATTCCACAGCATTCTCTGAAATTTCAGACGTTCAATGGCGCCACTTACAATTGGCTGAGCATCCTCTGCATCTCCTCATTGATCTGATTGGCTGATGAGCAACAAAGCTCCACCTCCTTATTCCCACTCTCCTCACTTTCAGAGATACTAACTGGTTCATCGCTCTCATTAGTCTGTGGTGCTGGTTTTCGAGGACGGCGGGTCAAGGTTGACGGAGGTGTGGCTACTTGCTAGAAAACAGTAATATGAATAAAAATTAAAAACACAGAATATATAGTCTTCAGTGTCACATGATCCTTCAGAAATCATTCTAATTTGCTGATTTATTCTAAAATATTAAAAAATGTATGATTTATTATAAGTCCAGCTCTTTTGTAACACTATGAATGTCTTTACTGTCACTGATTAATTAATTAAAAATAATATTCTTACTGACCCAAACAGTAAGTATTAAATATGAAATAAATTACATATGTGACCCTGGACCACAAAACCAGTCATAAGTTGCACGGGTCTATTTGTAGCAATAGCCAACAATACATTATATGGGTCATAATTATCTATTTTTCTTTTATGCCAAAAATCATTAGGATATTAAGTAAAGATCGTGTTCCCTGAAGATATTTTGTAAATTTCCTACCGTAAATATATCAAAACTTAATTTTTGATAAGTAACATGCATTGCTAAGAACTTCATTTGGAGAACTTTAAAGGTGACTTTCTCAATATTTTGAGTTTTTTGCACCCTCTGATTCCAGATTTTCAAATAGTTGTATCTTGGCCAAATATTTTCCTATCCTAACAAACCATACATCGACGGAAAGCTTATTTATTATTGTATACAATCCGAATCCCAGAAGTTTTGGGACGTTTATTAAAGTTGAATAAAAATGAAAACTAAAAGACTTTCAAATCACATGAGCCAATATTTTATTCACAATAGAACATAGAGAACATAAATGTTCAAACTGAGATATTTTAGACTTTTAAATGAGCTAATTTCAGAGAACATCTAGCAACTAGTTAAGTTAATTGACATCAGGTCTGTAACATGATTAGCTATAAAAGGGATGTCTTAGAGAGGCAGAGTCTCTCAGAAGTAAAGATGGTCAGAGGCTCTCCAATCTGTGAAAGAGTGCGTAAAAAGATTGTGGAATACTTTAAAAACAATGTTCCTCGACGTCAAATTGCAAAGGCTTTGCAAATCTCATCATCTACAGTGCATAACATCATCAAAAGATTCAGAGAAACTGGAGAAATCTCTGTGCGTAAGGGACAAGGCAGAAGACTTTTGTTGGATGCCCGTGGTCTTCGGGCCCTCAGACGACACTGCATCACTCATCGGCATGATTCTGTCATTGACATTACTAAATGGGCCCAGGAATACTTCCAGAAACCACTGTCGGTAAACACAATCCGGCGTGCCATCAGCAGATGCCAACTAAACCTCTATCATGCAAAAAGGAAGCCATATGTGAACATGGTCCAGAAGCTCTGGCGTGTCTTGTGGGCCAAGACTCATTTAAAATGGACTGTTTCAAAGTGGAAAAGTGTTCTATGGTCAGACGAGTCCAAATTTGACATACTTGTTGGAAATCACGAATACCCGAATAAAACATGAAAAAAAATGAAAACCTTAAAAGTCTTTGAGAAAGCCGGGAAGCTATGAATGATAAACAAACATACAGAAAATAAGGCATGTCTGTGTCTAATATATTTAATGTAACTGCAAATGCAAACAGTGACAATGAAAGACAAACCTGGAAGATCTGAATCATATCTTCGCAATTTCTCTGTTGGGCTACATCACACAGACGAGCTGTGATGTCAATCCTGCGACAGATGTCCATGTCCACTTTCATGGCCTTCTCCTGAATCTTACTGTCCAAATCAGAGTGATTCTACAGGAGAGAGGATGTGAAAGTGAGTGGAAAGAAAGAACAAGGCAAATTGAAATAGAGGATCAATTACTCAGACATTTGTGGGACATCATTTGACTGGAATAAACAATATTGGCTAAATTAGGTATTTTTCAGGTCAGGTCATATGAATGTTGTCATTAACTCACATTGCTCATGAGACCTTTGAACAGAACCAGCTCTGCTTTAAGCTGCTTAACCCTCAGAGCAAGTTCATCCTGACACACCTCGCTCTCCTGTAGGTCCTGAAACACACACACACACACGTGCCATCAGATGCAGTATAGACAGTGGAAAAGGTCTTAAATTAATTTGAGTCTTATTTTAATTAATTTAAATATTAAATTGATTGGGTTTTACCTCTTCAAGCTCTGCAACTTTTTCCTGTAGATCCACCCGCACAGTGTATTCCTCTTCCCATCTAGAATAAATAATAAAACCAGAATTGGCAAACCATCAAATTTCTTTTTTTTTTACTTCAATATCCATATCTATTTTGATGCCCATTTCAAAGCATTTTTCTATTAGAAAACAGACTGTAATAATTTGTACTATGGCTCAATTAAAATTATAACGTCATCAAATAAAATATAATACATATATTAATATATTTATTTATTTAAATACTTTAAAGGGGAAATGTGTAATTTCTAAGCCACTGGCATAACAAATAGAATTGACCTTAATGAGGGTAAATGCCATATTTATTTTGATGTCCATTCAATGGGCTGTACTGTTGTATACTTTGACTTTGAAAAAAAAATGATTGTAATGCTTCCTACAATGGCTTACATACTTTTATTAAATTAAATGTACTACATTTGACAAATAAATGTAATTTTATTAAATGAAATATAATAAATGCATTTATATATTAATAAATAGATAATTAAATATATACATTGTACTGTTGTACACAGTCCTACAATGGCTTGCATGGGTATACTTTGCATAAAAATCTGTAAATATATCATTAAATTAACTTAATTTAGGAATAAAAAATGTATTTGGTAAAACAAAAATTCACTCAAAACTGAGTCTGTACATCTTTACGAAAGTAAACATGAAACTCGACACTTCCACACGTTATAAAAATGCAACCACCAGCTAAGAGTGAGTGAATCTCAGCTAAAATAGTCTGTCATGTAACATGATCTAACACTTTGGGCTGGTAGTACTCTACTCATGTAGTAAATCATCTTTTTTTGTGCAGCAAGCATTATGTAACATGTCACTAGACTGTACGCATAGGACGCAATTTACAGCCTGAGACAGGAAGTGCAGGATCGTTCACATACACACACCTTCCATTTTAGGCCATTACTGCAGTATCACTGCAGGTGTTTGAGCAGGTGATTTATGTTAGTGTAACACTCAGATAACATCCACATAACCTTCTTCTTAACACACCAGTGAATATACAGACAGCTGAATCAGCGATTCCACAGACTAGGTGCCATTGCATCACATATACAACAAAACATAACATAAGAGAAAACATACAACCAAGAGCTTTTTCAGAAATACTGACTGTTGACATAAAAAGTGCTATTTTGGCTGGGATTCAGTGGCTTTGCCAGCTAGTAGTAGTCTGGGGAGTCTGAATGGGAAGGTAAGAGAGAGATTGTTGAATTATTCTCTATTGGCATCCTGGCAGTAGCAGCACTCAGTTGAGTACTGCATTGCAGATGCTGAGGCGCAGAGGGGAGGCGGCTGAAATTGGAATGAAATAGATGGAGAGATGAAGAGAGAGATTCACTGGGAGGAGGGGTTATACAGGGTATTAACATAACTTATTAGTATTAACATAACTTATTAGTCATGTATTCTTCTAAAACCATGCAGAAAATATAATTTAATGCTAATAGTACTTATTCATGTGTGATAATATCAATGCATTAAATTAATACCTATTAAATAACATGATATAGTTAGCCTAAAAAATGTTTAAAAACAATTCTACTTAATAAAAGAGAATTAGGTAGTATTCCAATTAAAGCTTACAATATTTAAAATTAGAAAAAAAAGGATTACTAAATAAGCCTCAAAAATTAAATAACTGTTTAACCTTATCTACTGAATGCAATTAAAACCACTACTATATATAGCATTTTACTATATTCAAAACTGCATGTTAAGTAATAGGGACCAAGGGCAAAAATGCCACTGAAAATAACAAAATTATGCATTATAACACTTTGCATTATATCAAAGTATCTAACCCAAGCATGATATTATATGTTTAGAAATAATATGCCCTCATTAAGGTAAAAAAAAAAACCCTTAAATTTTGATACTGATATGCACTGTATATTTTTTTTTACTGTGATTATTTAATAAGTTCAGTAATAAGTGAAGTCTTATTTAAAGGCTACTACATAATGCCTCAAAAATGGCAACTGAAGAGGGACTGAAATGTTGAGTGAGAACCAGCCCTAACAGACTTGTCTTGCTAAAGAACAAACACACTTATTCAGTGCAAACACATTCATCATAAAAATTCCACAAAATGTTTTATGTTCATTGAGTGCATCTACTATACTAGATTTTTATTAGGGCCACAGGCTTGAATAAGCAAGGCCCTGTTAGAGCACTTGCAAGAATATTCAGTGATACACTATTATTAACCTGTAATCTCACCTCACAGAGGGAAAAACCTGAGGATTTTGTTAATAAAGATGAAATTAAACTGCTAAAACAAAAGTGTGAATGTCAGGATTCACTGATCTTTATTAACAGACTTTAATATAATGCATGGTTGATAATATTTTGTTATGGTAATGACATGATGGTAATGAGGTTTTTCAGTTTTCAGAAAAAAAGAAAGAAAAAGCCCTGAACTTATACAATATGTTAGCTAGTTAGTACAATGGATTGATTTTTAATTCAATTTCTCTAAACATGTGTTTTAATGACACCTAACAAAGGTATACTCTTTAAAAATGCTGGGTTAAATACAACCCAGTGCTGGGTAAATATCGGACAGAAAACATGCTGGGTTGTTTCCAACCAACAGTTGGGTTAAATGTTTAACCCAGCCTTCTGGGCAGTAACCCAACCGCTGGGTTCGTCCATATTTTACCCAGCGCTGGGTTGTATTTAATCCAGCATTCTTTAGAGTTTACTGTAAAATGATTTTGAACATGTTAACAAGCCCTAAATAAATAAATAAATATGCTGTGTTCTCGAAATTAAAGAATCATCAATCATCCATGTATAGATAGGTAGAGAGACAAACAGACAACGATAGCCTAGACACAGACAGACAGACAGACAGACAGATCATATATTAACAAGAAAAAGCTACTACGGAAATTGCGAACCACGCAAAGTGCCGCGTAAACGTGTGCGTAAAAGTTGCACTATGAAGCTCTCCATTTACATCACATAGATAGCACTCATACTAACCTCCGTTTGTATTCGTCTCTCTCCCTCTTTACCTTGGCGAGCACATTGTACAGGGCCCGAATCTCTGGGGTGATGGTGTCGATCTGGACACCCACTCCGTCTGGAGGCACCCACGACGATACACCCGGTCCCGAGACCCGCGACTCACGCCCGGCGCTGAACCTCTGATCATACGACCACACAGTTCCAGGGTGAAATCTGGGTGGAGGGTTGCTGCTACAGCCGATCCCAGTATTTACATACTTCGCGCTAATATTGCTGAATGTTTTTGGAGCAGGATCAATCGGGCTGATGTGGAAATTTGGGGTGAGGTTGGAATTAGAGTCCGTCAGATTGGATGGGTTCAGATTTTCTAATATTGTTGTACTGTTATTGGACACGAGTGGGAGGATGGTGCTATTGAGAGTCGGTGACAGCAAGGCTCCGGACAGATATGCGGTGTCATTCGCGTTCTGAATGGGTAACAAGTCGGGCCTGACAGGAATCAATCCAACGAAGCCGGTTTGAACTCCAACATCTCGCGTTAAAGGCTTTTTATTTTCTACACACTCCGCGCTCTTATCCAAAGCCTGTTTCAGTTGCTTTTCCAATACTTTATTCCGGCGTTCCAGTTCGTGCACTTTGGCTAAAAAGCAGCGGAAGCGCAAATTCAGAGTTTTGAGGACGCTGATGTTGGAACCCAGGTCGTTACGCAGGGCCGCGGCGGCAGGAGGAGGTGGAGACATCCGTTGCAGATAGTTGCCCAGGTGTAGATACGGTGTTCCCGGAGGGGGTAAAGCTCCTAGGTCAAACCCATCTTGCCCGATGCCACTCGTGTGTTCGCTTAAGAAAAGGCCCGCTGGATCGGTCCAGTGGCCCGAAGACGCGGAGTCTGCGAAGCCCGTCACCTGGTTCTGCTGGAACGGATACACGTTCTCCCCCAATACAGGATTCATTCTGGAGTAGGAAAATCTGAAATGCTCAAAGTCCGGCATGAACACTGATTTAACCGTGTGCCTTCGAAGCCGATCCTCTCAAGTTAATAAACTGAAGGAACACTTGTCCGATTAAGTGGGATCAAATGAATGAATCCGACCAAACTCAAGCCTTTGATTATAACTATGATAGTCTATAATGTTACGCGTATTTGCATGTTATTTGTTATAACAGTTCCTTACCAGACGGTGTTTATTATCTTAGACGAGATTAAACGCGTCTTTGTCGCTGGACTGCCAAGCTCCAGAGCAGAAATAAACATGAGAGGAGGACTGCGGCTCCTTCATACCGTGATCGGTTAGTAGAAGCGCATCATTCTTGCGCAGTTTGTTTATTTTAGCACAAATCGATATGTTTAGTTTAATCGATGCTGTGAAATGACACATTTAACTCCAGGGATTGTGTTAGATCAATTTTATTGTGCAATATTTAATCTCAGCATTTTGAAAGTGCGTTTGTATTTCTAGGATTTACGGTAGTCAAGGTGTACCTTTACGTCACTGGATGTAATTTGGCGACAGGACCGTGATACAAAAAGCGACTGAGCGTGAAACATCTGAACTGTAACAATATTATTTTTCGACGTTTTATTGGGTTTGTACATCAACAAGATGAAATACCAGGACTATACATCTAAATAAAAATAATAAAGGAATTGTCGGTTTTTACAGCTAGTCAAAGCAGTGTTCAATTTCCTTTTTAAAAATCATATTTTTGGCGGAAAATTTCCATTTATGAGAATAACATTTAGATAAAATAGCAAAACATTTACACACACACACACACACACACACACACGGTGTATGGAATAAGATTTGGTCATTTATTTTATGTACCACAAAAACAAACACAATTACATACTATTTCCTCAATTTTTGTATAATTTGTGATTTGAAATGACACACAATAAAAATACTCTGCTCACAAACAATTACCTCGATTTGTCAAGGTCTTATGTCTCATATTTCATCTTGATTATGTGCTTTCTTGACACTTTTGTCTTCTTAGTAGCAAAGTACACCAAGGTTTGAGAGAAAAGTACTTTTATGATGGATTTTCATAGTTTAAAACTGAAACTCTGGGTGACAAGGGCAAAGCTATTAAAACTAATTTTAATCTTTGCTTATTATAATTAAAGCAAGACTAATGTTCTTGTGTAAAGCCCTGTTTATATTGCAGTGAGACAGTTATAATTTTACAACAGAATATATACAAAGCCCAATTATTACAGTAAAGCTTTATTCATACAGCACCTTTCAAAACACTGTTTACAAAGTGCTTTGCAGCTGAATGGTAGAACAAAAATACAAACAGAGGACTTCATTGTGTAACACGGTAAGCTCACCCTCATTATCATATGCATCTTCAACATGACACCACAGTGCTTTTTTACCATTGAAAAAAATATTATTCACAAAAAAGAAATCAAATTAATAATTTGACCAACTAGGTCAAATGGCCTTTAAATATGAAAGCACATGTAATACATGTATTTTTCTGTTTATTGGGGACACAGTTTACAGGTGGATCGGCCCACTGGGAATTCTCTCTGGGCTCCAGATGATCAATCTGCTACTGCCTTCATGGAGCGACAGCAGGTTTCCTTACCTTCTTAACCTCCTCACACTCATTTTAGTGTAGAAAGGGGTCAGTCGGTAAATAAAAGATCATTACGACAAAAGCCATACTTTTTGTGACAGACATGACAGACATCAGGCACTGCGATGTGAAATACCAAGAAAACCAATTGTCAGATTATATTTAAGCAACGTCTTGCTGAATGTGATTACAAGACTGTAATGTCTGTTGCTTGACTAGAGTATTGAAATATAGCCATATACGTGAAACATAAATGAATTTCAGTCACTTCAACATGACTCACTGGATTAGATACATCTATTTACACTACCGGCAATACACAATAGAGTATATAACAATACTGTCAAATATTACTACAATTTAAAATGTAATTTATTCCTGTGATGACAAAGCTGAATTTCAGTCATTACCCCATGTCACATGATCCTTTAGAAACCATTCTGATTTGCTGCTCAATTATTATTAATAATAGTTTTCATTTATTAATAATGGTTCTTATTATTATCAGTGCTGAAAACAAATTTTGCTGCTTAATATTTTGTGGAAACTATGATATATATTTTTTCATGATTCTTTGATTAACAGAAAATTTTATGAACAGCATTTATTTGAAATAGAAATCTTTTGTCTAAATGTCTTTAATACTTTTGATCAATTTAATGCATCCTTACTGAATAAAACTCATACTTACAGTGTCGTAAAATGTTTTTTGCCCCCTTCCCGTTTTTGTTTTCTTTTTTGCATATTTGTCACAATTAAAAGATTCAGAACACCAAACAAATTGTAATATTACACAAAGATAATGCAAGTAAATAGAAAATGCAGTTTTTAAATGATGATTTTATTTATTAAGGGAAAACAGCTGTTCAAATCTACCTGGCCCTACGTGAAAAATTAATTGCCCCCTCCTGTTAAATCATGAAAGAACTGTGATTAACCACATTATTTTAGAAAGCTGAGTTAAATTTCACAAGCCAAACCCAGGCCTGATTACTGCCAGACCTGTTGAATCATGAAATCACTTAAATAGAACCTGTCTGACAAAGTGAAGCATGCTTAAAGAGCAACACATCATGCCGCGATCTAAAGAAATTCAAGAACAGATGAGACACAAAATAATTGACGAACCATGGTCAGAGCCATTATCCACAAATTGAGAAAACTTGGAACAGTGGTGAACCTTCCCAGGAGTGGACAGCCTACCAAAATTACTCCAAGAGCGAAATGACGACTCATCCAGGAGGTCATAAAATAACCCAGAACAACATCTAAAAGGACTTCAGGCCTCACTTGCCTCAATTAAGGTCATTGTTTATGATTCAACAATAAGAAAGAGACTGGGCAAAAACGGCATCCATGGGAGAGTTCCAAGGCAAAAGCCACTGCTGACCAAAAAGAACACAAAATTCCTCCACAGCGATGTGAAAGGCTCATTGCCAGTTATCGCAAACGTTTGATTGCAGTTGTTGCTGCAAAGGGTAGCACAACTAGTTATTAGATTTAGGGGGCAATTACTTTTTCATGTAGGGCCAGGCAGGTTTGGACAGCTATTTTCCATTAATAAATGAAATCATTATTTAAAAACTGCATTTTGTATTTACCCGGGTTATTTTTGTGTAATATTCAGAATCATTCAAATGTGAAAAATATGCAAAAAAAAAAAAAAAAAAAATCAGGAAGGGGGCAAAAACGTTTTCACACCACTGTACATCAGACATTCGAATGGCAGAAATAGTTTTTTTAAAATTTGATAATAATAAATGTTACTTGAGCACCAAATCAGCATATTAGAATTATTTAAATTTTGAAAATTCAGCTTCGCCATCACAGGGAATCAATTACTTTTTTAAATTTTTTTTTATAATTTATTAAAAAAGAAAACAGACATTTTATTTGTAATATGTCACATTTTTGATCAAATAAATGCAGCCTCGGTGAGCAATTGAGATTTCTATCAAAACATTAAGAAGACTTAATTATTCCAAATTATTCGGTTTGACCAGTCTGTCTGCCTATATAAAGGAGTAAAGTGCACAGTCATAAACATTCCTCTGAGGAAAGTTCTTGCATTAAATTGTACTGCTTCCATTTACAAAGCATTTGTTATAAGTGCCCATACACTCACTGAGGTCTGAGATGACTTTGCCCAAAGTCTTGGCAGTCCCCATGGAGGCAAGAATGATGTTTTTCTGCTTGGCATCTTGCTCATCTGCACAGCTCAATAAATTAAAAATGCACAGTCCAGCACACCTAGATCAACGTGTCTAATGCATGCAGCAAGCAAAGTGTACAGTATGTTAGCAAAGGTGCATTCTAGCTGCCCCTCCCCCAAATGTATTTATAATTTTCAACAGTATGTGCTATTGTAAAGATTTACAATAAATTCCAAGGAGGCACTTTAGCAGCATACCATAAAGACTGTAGGGCAGCATTACTGCAGCACTGCACAAAGTGCATCTCAAATGATAGAGTGCTTCAGTATCACACTAGCGGACTTAACATTACTGTGCAATGCCATTATAGATATTTCAGAGCCTATGCCATTTTATACACTACAGTTTATATGTTGTTCTTTTTTTTGCAAAGAAAGTGATACTTTTATTCCACAAGGGTGTATTAAATTGATCAAAAATATTTGTTGCAAAAGATTTCTATTTGAAATAGTTTTTGGACTCATTCTTTTGAGTTTTCCACAAAAAGTTTATGCAGCACAATTGTTTTCAACATTGATAAAAAATAATAAATGTTTCTTGCATCAAAGAGCAATGGCTGCTGAAAATTCAGCTTTACTATCAAAGGAATGTCATTTTAAAATATATTAAAATAGAAAACAGTTATTTTAAATCGTAACATTTCACAGTATTAATGATTTTAGGATCAAACATGCAGACTTGGTAAGCAGAAGAGACTTCAAAAACAAAAATAAATCATACTGACCCCAAACTTTTGAACGATAGTGTAAAATGAAAAAGTATTTTATATAATATTTTATTACGAATATAAATACTTGATTATAAAGTTTTTCTCCCCACTTTTTCAGCTTATCAAATGACTTCCATATACACTATATTATTTATAAACACTTCTGTATTATTTTTAATTCTCAGATGACTCAAAATATTCTACACTATGTTCATAACACTTTTCAGACAACAGTATTCAAAAATGCCAGAATGAATGAAATAATGACCAACAGACACAAAGATGCTTTCAGAATCAGGCATTGTTCGTTCAGCATGGAAGACACCAGACCCAATATCTGACATTAGTACAGTGCTCTAGAATATCTGGAACAATCAAATCACAAAGCAACATGACAGAGGCAAAAAAACACATGACAAACCCTTCATCGTACACCAGACAGTAGAATCATTTAGAACCGGCAGCAAGCACTGTGTAGCACCAGGTTTTGCATTGTCTGTAATTCTTTTATTAAAACAACCAAACCTTAAATACAAGCTGATAAACACATTTAATTTCCAACGTCTTGCAAAAAATATCATACTGCTTTAACGACATCAACACAATAACTGAGAACTATTGTAAGCGATGCTGTGTAGGTCACGCATTTAACCAAACCATACACATTATATTTCATATATTCATAAGCACCAAAATCCAGTTGCAAAGAACCCTGTTGCTGAACTCCCAGCAATCCTAGAGTTAATTCATAAGTTACAAAAGAAAACACCAAATGCATTTAATGACCAGGTGTCAGAGCGATTCCACTGAATAATGTTACATGCTGAGTTAGTGCTTTTCAACAGTCTGGAATACAACGGTTTTAATACGATCCAAGTAGTGTGTGACCATAAGCACCAAAAAAAGTCTGCATTGAAATCTACAGTTGTGGAATGGACCTGAAGTGAAGAGGTGGTCTTCAAGTGCAGGACTTGTAAATGTAAGAAAGAGAGAGAGCGGAAAAGGCTGAGTAGGTGTAAAAATCAAGTTAAATAATCGCATTGAGCAGCTATTTTCTTGTAATTGCTGGTTTATCAAATAAACATCTCAGACTTGGTGAGGTAAGCTGATAACTGTTGCCCTTTTATGAAAATTGCAATGAGAAAATAAGTTAAAGGATCAGTTTCAGTCTGATCAAGGAACTGTTCCCCTTTTTGTCTGTTGACTAGTAGGAAATTATCCCATCTGAGAAGGATATACTGACAGAAATTATCCAGTCTGAGACCACCTGGAATCACAAGCGCGACAAAGAACTGTGAGATGCCCCCTGACTGCTGAGTTCATGTATTTAAAATCAGTTGTAAAAAAGACAAACCAAATAAAACCAAAAATATATAAAAAAAAAAAAAAAAAAAATGCAGAACCAAATCAAATCAAAAACACTCCATAACAAAAGTCATCTTCATTGCTGAGCACATAGATTAAGAACTACACCTCCATCTTCTCCCGTCATCCCTTCTTACTGTCTGGCTGAGAGAGGGATGTGAAGATGGAAAAGAGGACGACAAGCACCACATTAAGCAGAGAGTGGATCTATATTAGTGTCTATGGAGGGCCTTAAAAACACTTTCAACCCTTGTGTCTGCCTCTACCTCCCTCACTGTAAACTCTTGTTTTGCATGTTCATTTTTTCTTCCGCTCCTGTGAACATCTTGGGCAGTACCTGATGTAGACGGAAAACAAAGCAAATTTTGAAATATACATGTATATTCACTGTTGCTATACTTAGTGAGCTACTTAAGAATAAAATTTCTGTTTACTGATGCCCGACAACATTAACATCAATTTCAAGGGCAAAAATCACATGACTACTAACCATTTCCCTCTGGGTTTGGTGGTCAAACCCACACAGGCAAAGTGGAACCATTCGATAGAACACTAAAGAAAGAGAAACGCACACGTTCACCACAAGCACAGCTCTGAATATAAATGTACAGGAATCAGCTGTAATGCTGCAGTCTGGGTTTACAGCCTATGACTAGACATTTAAATCTCCATTTTAACTTCTAACAGGGAAATAATGAAATGATAAAATAAATAGCTATCTATATGCAAGCAATAATGTATGAGAAGCTGTGAGCTTGTTGACTTTGGATGAGAAAGGAGACTCACGTCTGTATTGTCACAGCCGATCATCTCCCCGTATGAAACCTGGTGGCAGAGACAATAGGTGGGCTCGTTGGGGTCCACTGGCATGTCCAGCACATCCGAAGGGTGCACGTTCCCAAAGTTCACAGCTGGGGTTGAAAACTCAGAGCTGGAAGACAGTTTTATTAAATTGTATTAGATTTTGGAATGCATTTATTTTATTTTGGTGCATTGTGCCACTTTTATAGACCGAAACATTTAGAAAGGTGCAAGTAGTCTGTAGGGCAAACATAACCATTTGGTTTTTCTAAACATTAAAAATGTATCTCAAATCAACTTCATAAATACTGTGGGAGGCTGCAGTAAGATTTATTAATCTTTTTGGAATTAATCTTTTATGCTCACCAAGGCTGCATTTATTTGATCAAAAACAGTAATATTGTGAAATATTACAATTTAAAACTACTATCTTCTATTATAATATATTTTAGGAGTAATTTATTCCTGTGATTTTCAGCATCATTACTCGAATATGATTTGCTGCTCAAGAAACATTTCTTATAATCAATGCTGAAAGCAGCTCTGCTTAATATTTTTTCCATTCATTCAATTTTTTTTTGTAGGATTCTCTGATAAATAGGACGTTCAAAACTTTGAAACAGAAATCTTTTGTAACATTTTCACTGGCACTTTTGAATAACTTAATGCGTTCTTGCTGAATAAACAGATTCATTTCTTTAAAAATCAAAACGGTAGTACAAAGAGTACAAAGCTGAAAAGTTGAATTACAAAGATGAACCAGATTTGATTGCATTTCTCGTGCCACAAAGGATAAGAGACACACTTTACAAATAAAATTAGAACTATAATAGAAAATGTGTGTGATTCTCACCCTTGCGTGAGTTTGACCTTCTTCTGACCACTCTTTGAGCTGCAGTCATCGTCAGAGTTCTTCACCTTTGACCTAGTGCGAGTCACCTCCTTCTTCTTGGGTCCTCGATGCTCACCTTCAAACGACCATAAACGACCATCAGAGACTTTGTTGAGATATAGAGATCCACATAAGAGATGTGCATGTGCCAAAACAACACTAAGTAGTTATCATAAGAAGCTCACTCTTATTGCTCTTGCTGGAGGTAGAGTCATAATCGGTGCTTTCTATCTGTTTCTCTTTGAGGTCAGCCTCAAAGCGAGCCAGGTCTGTATCCAATCTTCGGATATGCTTGTCCACCTAATGCATAGAACAAATGATGTATGGAGTCATAAAGCAACTAAATGTATCTCTAATATATACTACTGTTCAAAGGTTTGATGCTTCTGAAATCATTCTAATAATGCTGATTTGTTGATCAATAAACATTTGTGTTTCATAATGTTCATAACAGTTGTGCAGCTTGATCTGAACATTAGATTTTTTTGCAACATTATAAATGCGTTTTTCATTTTTTTACCAATTTTATGCATCCTTGGTGAATAAAATATAAATTTATTAAAAAGAGAATCTTACTGACTGCACACTTTTAAATAGCAGTGTACATTTATATTAAAGTGTAATATATAAACAGAATTTGCAATAGTTATTAAAGGTAATTTGCAAGGAGTAAATGCAAATTCACACTAACCATCTCATAGGTTTGCATCGCAAGCTGGACCTTGTCATCTCCAAACTCTTTACACTTCCCATAAGACTGCTGGATCTGTCTTAACAGTGAGAGCTTCTGTTCGGAGGACAACGTCCGAGCATTGGCTGTGTATTCACGAGCCAGAGAATCAATCTGCCCTTTCAGATCTAGAGACAGAAGAAATGTAAACAAACATCACTTTACTATCTGAAGCAACCAGACGTTAAATATAAACATATGAAAACGTTATTAAAGGTATTATTCTATATTACTGTGTCGAGGCAGGGCTATAGTTTAAATCAGTGGTCTCCAACCCTTCTTCTTCTTCTTCTTGGTTTTTAACGGCGGCTGGCAACCAACGAAAATAGGTGCATTACCGCCACCTTCTGCTCCGGAGTGTGGAACAGATTTTTATATTCTGTTAATCAATCCCGTCTCTCTAATAACATCATAGAAAGCTTTATTGTTTACTTCACTCGCCCATTTTATTAATACCTTAAAATTTAAATCCTGACTTCTATTTTTACTTAATTGTTCTATCATTCTTCCTCTTTCTTGCTCATACTTCCTACAATCAATAAATACATGAGGTATTGTTTCTTCAACATTACAGTATTCACATAATCCATTTGGATGCTTCCCTAATATTTTAAGATTGCCATTTAAATTTGAATGCCCTAATAGTATTCTGTTATAGATGACCTCCTCTTTCCTTGACTTTCCTATACACTTTATATTTTGATTTACTTTATTTATTAAACTATAAAGGAATCTACCCTTTTCCCCATTGTTCCACTTAATTTGCCATTCCTTATTCACTTCATTCCAGATTAAAACCTTAATCTCTGATTTACTTAATGGAACTTGTATCTCTATTGTTTCTCTCCGTAATGCTTGCTTTGCTAATTTATCCACTTCTTCATTTCCCTTTATTCCTATATGTGCTGGGACCCAAATAAACCTGACTAATGTTTTATTTTGAACAATTCTTGAGTGAATTTGTAGAATGGTCTCCAACCCTGCTACCATCCTGTGGATTTCAGCGCCAACCCCAATCAAACACACCTGAACCAGCTAATCAAGGTGTTCAGGGCTAAGTTACTTGATAATTACAGACAGGTGTGTTGCAGCAGGGTTGGAGCTGAAGTCTGCAGGACGGTAGCTCTCCAGGAGCAGGGTTGGAGATCCCTGGTTTAGACCCACCCTCTGTCCTCTGGTCCAGATCTCGCATCAGCTGGAAGTTCCTCTGCAGTTCAAAGGGCAGATTTTCTATGCCTAAAGAGATAGAGCGACACATAAATCATCTACACTATCGTCAAACAGACCCATAAAGCTGTGCGCATTTGAACACCAGCACTACAGTAAACAATCCCCATATGTACGAGCGCAAGCCAGCTCGATTGTCCTGAGACACAGCATTTAATGCTTGTCGTTGCGCTTTAATATTGTCAGGTTATTTACAATATTTCATTATTTTAATAGCAGTAACTTAATATTGCATTCTGTTACGTTTATCAGTGCCGCACCCACCCAGCAAAACTACAAAACCATTGTTACCACCATAACCGTTCATATTTACAGTTAACGTTAGCCCGTTAGCTTCAGAGCCCAATGGTCTGACATCCAAACATTTTTATTAGCGCTGTTTTGTGTCATTACGCGATCGTTTTATTGTAAATCGTGTGCGTATGTGAAACGTGCAGACATGCTGGACAATATGAACGCGGAAGACGTTTATTTATGCGGATGGATATCGAAACAAAGACAATAGCCTTACTGTCCAAATAGTGCTCTAGATACATTCCAGCCGCCATTTTGACAAACACAAACAACGGTTCTTCCGGTTTCGCCGGAAGTCCTGGGCTGGGGGGCAATGAGGGGGAGGGGTCATGAGTGAGGGGTGTCTGTTGACCTCTTTCATCATGTCCTTTATTTACTTTGAAAGTGAGTTGAAACAGAATGATAAAGCTCCTCTTTGGATGTTCAGAGATATGTGCTATGGGAAATAGCGCAATGAGTGAGTGTAGCTGTAATAAATTGGTCAAATTGTAGTTTATTATTATTATTTTAATTTTAGAGCATTTGATGAATGGCTATGCTCAACATTTGTCAATTTTAGTCAGATGAAGCAGTTTTGAGGTTAAGTGAAGTGACATTCAGCCAAGTATGGTGACCCATACTCGGAATTTGTGCTCTGCATTTAACCCATCCAACATGCACACACACAGCAGTGAACACACACACACCGTGAACACACACCCGGAGCAGTGGGCAGCCATTTTATGCTGCAGCGCCCGGGGAGCAGTTGGGGGTTAGGTGCCTTGCTCAAGGGCACCTCAGTCGTGGTATTGAGTATGGAGAGAGCGCTGGACATTCACTCCCCCCACCTACAATTCCTGCCGGCCGGAGACTCGAACCCGCAACCTTTGGATTACAAGTCCGACTCTCTAACCATTAGGCCACGACTTCCCGAAGTGATGTGATTAATGTCTGGGAAATAGTGATCAATGACATGTTTAAGGGAGTACAAAAATATTGTTTTTATTTGTAAACTACTTATATATTGTTTTGTTTTTATTCTAAACTGCTTTTTAAATCAATAATAAAAAACATTAGGCATTATACAGTTTATACGGCACACTAAGCAGCCATTAAGGACTATAGTGTACATCAAAAGTGTCACAAAATTTATAATGAGCCATTTTTTGTCACATAGGACTATAATGTGTCCTCCTTTCTCCCACATTTTTAAAATCACTTGATTGTTTTAGTGTTGTTCAGGACCTTCCCAGCATCACCTAAATCAAGCGTAGCATTAGTTCTGGCAGGTCATGTTAGTCAAACTCACATCAGCTGACTCTCCGCTGATTCACGTCTACCTTTAGGGATAGACGTGGATCCTATCACAGAACCCATATATAAGATCCTTCAGTATTATCATCAGCTTTCACGTTGCTCAATAACTCATTACCCTCCTCCATCCCCAACTCCTCCTCTCGTCAGTCAGGATCCAGACTTCTGATTTTCCTTTGAATCAGACTTATTTCTAAAATGTTACATTAAATTGTCAAACTTTTATGATATCTGCAATACATTTATGTTGGTTTTGTTCTGGTTACCCTGGGGGTTATCCCTGCTTTCCCTGCTATCCATGCTAGGCTGCATGGATGCGCAGGGAGTTCTTGTCCAGAACAGAACCATACCGCCAATCCAAACTGTATGCTAATTGTCTAAATCTTTGACGATAATCATGACAGAAATAAACAAATGAGGTTTAAATGTCTGTTCTCTCTCTGAAGCCTTGGTTTTATCACATAGCTTTTCCCAGCATGTATTCAGTACTTTTCACCAGAAGAGGGCAATAGTCAATAGACTTTGAACTGTTTAGCGAGATAATCTGGAGATTGAGCTCCAGGGAGTGTTGGTTAGTAGCTAGTCTATCTCCCAGTTCAGTCAGTCATTTCCCAATAAACACATAACAGAAGTGGATCTGACAGCCAGACAAAAATACAGCAGTTAGGATTTGTGTTGTGCAGTTTGGAGAGGACACTCAATCTCATTTGAAATGTGAGCTGGCACAATATGTCACTCCAGGACTGCCAAAAGAACATAATTACTGCTGCTTTCCCAATCGAGATGCATGTCTAAACAGGCTTCCTCATTTTAAAATTGCTTGCATATGTATTCAGGACTATGTAGTCTGTGAATCAGTTGTGCTGCTGAATCATATTTTCGAAAATAGCTGTAGATGAACATAATTAAGATCTAGCGAGATGATCGCTTGCAAAGTACAATTTAAGATGTTTGCATACTGATTTCTTTTCGCTTTTTTGTGAAGTACTTTCCATTTTTAAAAGCACTTTTTTTTTCAAGCATGCACAGAATAAATGTCGGTTTAGATAAAGCAGCTCTCAAAGTCTCCTCTAGCTGTGACTGGTATAATTTTGCCTCACTAACACCCACGTATCGTATGAAGTATTAACAGGGAGCACTCTCTGTTTAGGGAGTGTTGTCAGTGGTCTCCCTCAAAGAGAAATTACTGTGGCAATGCTAATAAGCATTTATGCTCCCTTGAGCAAATTAAAAAGGGAGAAGACAAGCACTCTTTCCTAGACAGAGTAGTAATTGCAAAGCCCACGGCGCTCATTAAGGGTTAGCAATGCCATCATATTATTTGAGTGACATGATTTCCACCGTTATTAGGCCTAGCCTACTGCTTAAATCTATCAGGGGACGTAAAATATTGTTTACGAGAAATACTTTGAAATTGTGAATGTTTTTTTTTCTTGGCAAAAGAAAATCCAAAATCAATCACCAAGTTTAATCGTGAAATAAGCTGGTAGCCTATTTATGTGTATAAAATACAATTCAAAACACCTCATGAAAAAATTACATAAATGATTTTTCGAAGTTACAAATAAAACAAAGATTATTGGAGTGTGTTTTACAAGAAAATAGGCTATTATTTCAGTTTTTCGACTTGTTTCGAATGTTTAATTCAAATAAATTGATTTAAAAAAAAATTTAGCAATTCTAAAATTAAATGATATATGTTTTACTTTTATGCTCACAGATTCAGCCAGTTTTTCAGCAACATATATTCTATTCTACTGAAATCTATATGTTGGCTGAGAAGAAAAAATAAATATACATGCATGTAAACATTATTCTATTCGGCATACATTTGGGCAAAAAAGTATTTAGTCAGCCACCAATTGTGCAAGTTCTCCCACTTAAAAAGATGAGAGAGGCCTGTAATTTTCATCATAGGTACACTTCAACTATGAGAGACAGAACGGGGGGAAAGAATCCAGGAAATCACATTGTAGGATTTTTAATGAATTAAATGGTAAATTCCTCGGTAAAATAAGTATTTGGTCATCTACAAACAAGCAAGATTTCTGGCTCTCACAGACCTGTAACTTCTTTAAGATGCTCCTCTGTCCTCCACTCGTTACCTGTATTAATTAATAAACCCATGTGAAGATCAAGTAAACTATAAAGCCCCTGCACAAGTATTCTGGGTGATTCACGTTCTCAGAGGGCCAAAGAAATATTTGCGTGAATAAAACTCTGCTGAATTACTTTGGTCTAACAAGGAGTTATTGATCGCGGCCAAGGGCACTATAGAGCCGGGCTGGAGCCTGGCTCTCTGTCTGAATTAGAGCTCTGTCGGCACAGCGCAGGCCTGATGTACTCACACTGTGCAAATGTAGAGGGAAGAAATCGGATTTTCCCCGGCTGTACTGCAGTTTGCTATGGGGATTGTTAAGAGCATTTTTACCCATCATCATGCCTTGTACAGCACATTGGGAGGTCAGTACATGTTCAGTACTATTTATAGTTATGCAATTAGCATGACAGTATGCAGTACGCTATACCAGCATGTAATGTAGCCTAAAATCAAGCAACAATAATGCTAAGTTAAATAACAGCATGTAACCTTCAAATTATAGATGCTGGCATGCCGCATATACAGTTATACTTAAATGATGTGTTATTATGTGCACAGACAGACATACACAAATCAAAATATGCAAGGGAGACATAGGAAGTCCCAGCCTCAAAATTAATTTGATGTCAGCGGCTGCTTTGAAAATGAGAGATAGGGTGGAGAAAGGGAGGGAGATGGAGAACGAAAGAGTGAGAAAAGGATGACTCACCCTTTGAGAGAGCCTCCTGTAACTTCAGGCACGCTGTTGGGTGCATAAATAAATGATGATATGGTGTCCCAATGTTGGTTTTGTGATGTCAGGATGAGTCTTCTCCCTCCCTCTTCTTCTCTATTTATCTCCCTCAGTGTCAGGTATATGCCTCCTTTTTTAAGTCGGGGGAAGTTGAGGAATTGATTTGTGTAGAGTCATTTGTATAGTGCGAAGCGTCCACACTTTGGATGTCTGAATTTCTGAAGCTGTTGATATGGTGATGTGCTATCAATGGTGTTTTGACTCTGTCTGCTTCTGTCGAATAAGCTGAACTGTGTTAACACAACTTGTTAACAAGATCTGTTGCAAAATTATTGTAATTGATGCTAAGTAAACACATTTTCATCACAAGAAAAATGTACAGGAGTAGAAGGGGGTAGGATTAAATTATTTTTTCATGTTTTTAAAGAACTCTCTTATGCAAATTTTATGGAAAACTTGTTAGCATATTAGTCATCTCTAAGTTTCCAAATGACTAAATGTAAATAATGGGCCATTTCTAAATGTAGGATAAAAAAATAATGCAGTTTGGGGGGGGTGTCAACAAAACACAAAACTCACCTCACTCTCTTCCTATATAAAAAATAAATAATTGTGTATGCATATACTGCATGTGTTGTAAAGTGTAACTTCCTAAGAATGTGCAAAGGTACTCAATTTAAACCTATAAGTTTATTCTAGAAAAGAAAACATTGTAGATTTGATGTGAAACAATACAACACCAAGTGAAAAGTGATAAATGAAATGCTTGGAGAATCATACATATCGAAACATATTGGAAAAAGCATTCAACCCCGGCATCTGCTTGGACAGCTCCCCTGTAATATTGCCACAAGCATACATACTTCATCCTTTCTTTCCTCCTCCCATCCCTGTCATCCCTTCTTTCCTCTTCTCTTCTCATCGCTCTTGCTCTTTCTCTCTCTTCCTCCTGAATACTAATTCAGCCTCACGGTCCTTAATACGATTCAAAGCACACCTCCTAGGTTAGTCCTCTCCAGTTCTCTTCAAAGGTTCTTCTTCTGGCAGCACTGGCTGAATGCAGTGACAGAATGTGTTTAAAAAAGGAGAAGGGAGAAACCTTGCTTGCTTGAGGCAGGGAGAGTGCGCATGTACGGTCTGGACAGCATGCATGTGTGTGGGTATATTCAAGGTTACGGCTCTACACAGACACACTGGACATGACAAGCAAACACGATGAGCCGGTTTTATATAGATGTGCAAAACTCTTCGATTTGAGCTGAGGGGTGAGAAAGCAAGTAGAGAGGGAGTCTGACAGATCAAGAGGGATAAACAGATGTTTGTACATGCTTTGGAGAGTGCAAGCGCAACAGGAAAATAAGAGCAAGGGAGGGGCGGCAGAGTTGGGTGGGGAGACAGATGCACTGCATTGTCAAGCGATAATGGAGAGAACCAAAGAAGAGAGATGCCCCGTATACGATTGCTCAAGATATTGATCAAGGAACTCCAGGAAATTGAGTGGAACTTCTGATTGATGCTCTTTCCTCTTGTTGTCATTGACATTTCTCAATGTCATTGTTGGCTGTTTGATACTACAACCAGTAGTATCAATTACAAATGAATTTATGGGAACATAAGTGGCCGGTGAGCGGTTTCACACCATTCTCTCCCGTTTCACAGACACACTGACTTAGTGACTGACTAACTCTGATATCTCGGCTCACCAGAGAGTATTGAGGGGATTGCAGCGAGGCAAGGAGGGAGGAAGGGAGGGAGGGTGGATGACGGCGAGAGCGTGTTGGAGGCACACACACACACACTCGCTCTCGCATACAGCCTTACAGAAACAGGAGGGGAGAGTCAGAGACACGGAGAAGAGGAAGAGGAGTGAGTGAGAGAGAGAAGGAGAGAATGTCTGCTGAGAGGGTGGCTCTCGTTCCTCGTTCACAAACCGGCCCTCGCTGAGACACCATGGGCTGTATCGGCTCCCGCACCATCAGTAAGACCCTCTCTGTTTTGATTGCCTTTCTTTTCCAGGTTGAAAGGAGACCAGCCAGGGGTAGAGGAGTGATCCCCCCTCTCGGGGAAAAACGTGTATGTTTCTATGGAAACCTTTTGGTTAAAGGCTGTTGTCCTCCAGGCTTTAACAGTGATTTGGCACGCTGCTTGTGGGAAGCCGGGATGGAGGTGTCAGCTTTTGAGAGTTAGTGCATCTGGAATTGATAGCCGTGTGTGTCCTCGTGCATGCGGTAGGTGCAGACAGAGTGGTTTTAAAGATCCAATGTGGAATTTTTGGGCAAACGATTGCATTCGTTGCACCTCCAGAACGACTCACAATATCCGACACTGTGCTAAGGTCATGTCAGGAGCTGTTTGTGTGAAAACAGCAGTGGTTCACAGTTTTGAGCGCGTACGTACATGCAGGTTAAACGAAGAGTGTGTTTTTTGGGATCAGAGGTGCTCACGTGCAAAAGCGCTCTGGTGTGACGTGGAGCTGGCTGAATGCGTCTCACATGTAGGTCAAATTCTGCAAAGTCAACGGCATCGATGGGCACCTGTTCCCGCCAAACGGTTACGCGTTAACACAGCCGTTGATGACAAATTGCGGGTGTTTTGGCGCGATTAATATTCTGCTGTAACCGTGAGACGGCAGGCAGACTAACCCTGGAGAGAAGACTCTGAATTGTTCCTCTTAAACGTGTTTTGCGATGCAGTACGCCCATTAAGATGAGAGTGCAGTATCAAAACAAACCCAGGCAGCTCATGGAGTGATAAATAAATAAATGCTGCTGTATTTGACCTTTGATTGTCATTGAGCTGTCATGGGAAAGGAACAGAGAGTCTGGATGGAAGATTACTTTCACATAATAAAGCTATTGCAGAAAGTGTCTAATATTGGGTAATTAGGAAAGCCCATGCTGAGTAACTAAATTTAACCACCTCTTATAGAAATACTTATTTTTTAATAACTAAAAAAACATATGTCTTCAAGTTGTGGCACTGAAATTGGCTGGCTATCTGATATGTCCTAGAGAGGAGCGTGGATGGCATATTTAGTGTGTTTGGCTATAAATAGTGTCTACTTTACAGTCACCGAAAAGCAGAGGAGAGAGGACAAGATGCATGCTAAATAATATGGGTCAAGTGCCTGATATGGGTCTGTGGTTGTTCACCCCTTATTTTGAGTGAAGCAAACATTCTCATGTAAGCTGAGGAAATTTATGTGCTGTCGACATGTTGCACTGATGCTCTTAATGGCTCAACCAAGGCCACGTTATTGATTTTTTGGTTATTCTTGACTTCATGAGCTCACCAAGCAAATTGTTGCTACAGCCAGAAATAGTAACAATCTTAGGTCTACATTGATCATCTCAAATCCTTGTGAGATTCTGTGTTTACAGTAAAATGCATTGCATTTGAATGATACTTTCATACTTTTTTTAATATCAGGTTTGGGTTTTTAATTAAAGTCACTTACACAGCTTTGCTCCTCTCACAAGATCGTGTAATGAATCAACCACAGCCTTTAAAGGGCACTACTGAAATACCTGAAACTGGTGACAGATTGTAAAGGGGAATTACAATTTGCTAATCAAAGTATTAAACAAGAAATACCCTCTTGCAGCTTTCGGTAAACGAGCATGAAATGACACTTCACAGGCTTTCCTCATTAAAGCTGTTATGTTAGCTAAGCTGTCAAACATATTCACTGGGAATATGTTTGCGATAATTATGCTCTTCTGTACTTCACCAATCAGCAGTGAGGGTCAATCAATGGCTGTAGACACAGCTCTAAGCATTAACACATTATCATGAATTGAGTATATATTTTTATATTTTTATTTAAAAAATATAAAATATAAATTGTTTCGGTGAAACAAGATGGCGCCACGCAGGGCCGTAGCTGGGGTTTGCGAGGCCCCGGTGCAGGTTGTACCAGTGGGCCCTGTTTGAAATTGTTTAGTTTGTATGTTCGTTCTATTTATTTATTTGTGCTATTTACACAATGTTTAAGTTTTTTCATGTTTGTAGGTGTCCAGGTACAGAAATCGAATAATCAAATGTAAAATAGCACAGCATAGTCTTCCCTGTAAAAATTAAATATACAGTCAAACCAAAATTTATTCAGACACCTTCAGCCTTTCTCACATTATCACTGTCTATTTGCTATAGTTTGGAAAATGGTAATAAAACATGACAAAAACACAGAGTTAAACTGTGTCAGAACAAATTAATCTTGATAATGTCAGATAACTTTGATAGAAAGGTATGTAATGGATTACAATCAACCAACAATTCAGACAACTGTTAGTATGACAATATTTACACATCTATCAATAATTTGTTGACCAATTACCAAGCAATGCTTAATTTTGTTCAGTCTGTGGTGTAAAAAGGTCACATTAGCGATTAAAGAAAAAACACTTAAACAAAACATGGTCAGGTCAAAGTGTCTGAAAAACATTTGAGCTTTTCCACGTCTTTTGCTTGAATGTTTTAAACTCTATTGATTGTTTAAATTGGCAAGGCCTTAAAAATGATAAGCTTTCGTGATGACGCGCAGCAGTGGCCCATCAACTATCCTGAGCGTCTTTTTAGGCTGGCCTCAG
Source organism: Barbus barbus (assembly GCF_936440315.1). Lineage (NCBI taxonomy): Eukaryota > Metazoa > Chordata > Actinopteri > Cypriniformes > Cyprinidae > Barbus > Barbus barbus. The sequence continues at coordinate 22,620,416 of NC_136755.1, read as the reverse complement.
CCAGACGGTTGAGATGGCCGGGGGCCCCCCCTTAGCTGTGGGCCCCTATAATCGTCACCACCTTTCACCCCTCTAGTGACGGCCCTGGCGCCGCGCATGGCAGCCATTGTGCTTGGCTCTCCAGTTGTTTTAATGTTTTTGTTAGTTTTTCCTGTTTTTTGTTTGTCAAACACAATCAGTTTCACCAAGGAAGAACTGCTGAACATTTGGCAGAACACACCACAAAATCTCCAACCGGTTTTCGATTATTCGGATGTTTTGCTGAACATAGTAGTCGGGGAAGCGAGTCGGCGCGCTTGTGAAGCTCAGACAGCATGGATTTCGAATGCCGTTGCCTAGCATCCATCTGACGAATCTACCCAACAAAACAGATGAACTCCTTCTGCTTTCCCGGTTTAACAAGGACTTTTCAAACTCTGCTGCTCTGTGTTTCACGGAAACCTGGCTGAACGACACCATTCCAGACAGCGTCTTACATCTGCCTAATTTCATGCTGATCAGAGCAGATCGCGACGCGGAAGAAACAGGAAAATCGCGTAGTGGCGGGACATGCTTCTACATCAATGAGAGGTGGTGTACAGACGTAACAGTGTTAAAGAAGATGTGCTGTTCAGATCTAGAAATGCTCTTCATTAACTGCAAGCCGTTCTACTCGCCACGGGAGTTCTGCTTGTTCATTCTTGTGAGTGTCTACATTCCACCACAAGCGCACGCGAGCACAGCTTTACAGAAATTCGCTGATATGATCACAGAGAGTGAGCAACAACACCCGGACTCTGTTTTAATCATTCTCGGGGACTTTAATAAAGCAAATCTCTCCCGCGAACTGCCAAAATACAGACAGCATGTTACATGTCCCACCAGAGACAGTAATATATTGCATCACTGTTACACAGCAATAAAGGATGCATATCACTCTGTTCCACCAGTAGCTTTAGGACTCTCTGATCACTGTTTGGTTGATCTTATTCCAACCTACAGGCAGAAACTTAAATCTGATAAACCTGTATTAAGGACTGTAAAGAGATGGACTAATGAGACAGAGCGGGTTTTACAAGCCTGTCTCGACCTTTCTGATTGGAGTGTTTTTGAAACTGCTGATGATCTGGACGAGCTCACAGAGACTGTAACATCTTATATCAGTTTCTGTGAGGATATGTGCATTCCTACCAGGACTCATCTAACTTATAACAACGACAAACCGTGGTTCACTACAAAACTCAGACAGCTCCGTCAGGCCAAAGAAGATGCTTACAGGAATGGGGACACAGTCTTGTATAAACAGGCCAAATACACACTGGAAAAGGAGATCAGAGTGACAAAGAGGAATTATTCCGATAAGTTAAGGTTCCAATTCTCTTCCGGTGACACGGCTTCAGTGTGGAAAGGTCTGAAAGGCATCACCAATTACAAGAGCCCTGAATGGCTTAGCTCCTCAGTACTTGAGCGAGCTCTTATCACATTATAGTCCTCCACGTCTGCTGCGTTCTCAAAACTCTGGCCATTTGATAATACCTAGAATATCAAAATCGACTGCGGGCGGTAGATCCTTTTCCTATTTAGCACCCAAACTCTAGAACAATCTACCTAACACTGGACACACTCTGTCAGTTTAAATCTAGATTAAAGACACATTTATTTAACCTGGCTTACACATAACACACTAATACACTTCTATTATTCAAATCCGTTAAAGGATTGTTAGGCTGCATTAATTAGATCAACTGGAACCGGGAACACTCCCCATAACACATGATGTACTCGTTACATCATAAGAAGAATGGCATCTACGCTAATATTTGTCTGTTTCTATTCTGTTTCTCAGTCCGTGTCCGGATCAGATGGTGGATCGGCACCGGGAGATGATGTATGTGGCCCTGACCGTCGGCGGAGGCCGGACACCTGGATGAGCCCCGGGGACATATCCCCAGTCACCGTAGCCACCCGATCCGGTCTGTATCCAGCCCAGATGGTCACTGCAGTCACCAGATCCAGTCCGTATCCAGATCAGATGGTGGATCAGCACCCAGAGACGACCTCTACAGCCCTGAACGTCAGCGGAGACCAGGACACCAAGATGAGCGCAAGAGACAGATCCCCACTGAGGACCCCGCCACTTAGACAGCCATCGGGAAAGACCACTGCAACCAGTTGAGCCCTTACAATCTGACTTTGCTGCAGTTGGAATTGAACTGCTGGTTTGTTTGGCCAGAGGAGAACTGGCCCCCCGACTGAGCCTGGTTTCTCCCAAGGTTTTTTTCTCCATTCTGTCACCGATGGAGTTTTGATTCCTTGCCGCTGTCGCCTCTGGCTTGCTTAGTTGGGGACACTTCATTTCCAGCGATATCGTTGACCTGATTGCAAAGACACTATTTAAACTGAACTGAGCTGGATGATGGCATCACTGAATTCAATAATAAAATGCCTTTAACTGAAAATCTTTTTTTAATCTTTTCATTTTACATTATTGACACACTATTTTCCTTTTTTGATATCGTGCAGTTGCTTTGACACAATTTACATTGTTAAAAGCGCTATATAAATAAAGGTGACTTGACTTGACTTGACAAGACACCATCCCCCAGCACTGTGGAGAATCAACAACTGGCAGGCGATCTTAATGAGTTCTATTGTAGGTTTGAAAAAACACCATTCACACCTCCTGCAACCCCCCTCTCCCCCACACCTGAACTGCAGATAAGTGAAGATGATGTGCGCCAGGTCTTCAAAAAGAATAAGAGAAGGAAGGCACCAGGCCCAGACGGTGTGACACCAGCCTGTCTTAAATTCTGTGCTGGCCCCCATCTTCACACAGATCTTCAACAGATCATTGGAGCTGTGTGAAGTCCCTTCATGCTTCAAACGCTCCACCATCATCCCCGTCCCAAAGAAACCCAAGATAACAGGACTTAACGACTACAGACCTGTGGCTCTAACATCTGTGTTCATGAAGTCATTTGAAAAACTGGTTTTGGCTTATCTGTAGGATATCACTGGACCCTTACTGGACCCCCTGCAGTTTGGGACTGCATTACACACTGCAACACCTGGACAGACCAGGGACTTATGTGAGGATCCTGTTTGTGGACTTCAGCTTGGCCTTTAATACTATTATTCCAGACCTCCTCCTGCCCAAACTAACTCAGCTTTCCGTCAGTGGATCAACAGCTTCCTGACAGACAGGCAGCAGCTAGTGAGTCTGGGAAAATACACATCCAGCACCCGCACCATCAGCACTGGAGCTCCTCAGGGCTGCGTTCTCTTCCCACTGCTCATCTTCCTCTACACGAACGACTGCACTTCTAAAGACCCCTCTGTCAAGCTCCTGAAATTTGCAGACGACACCACACTGATTGGCCTCATTCAGGATGGTGACGAGTCTGCTTACAGACAGGAGGTTAAGGATCTGGCTGTCTGGTGCAGTCTTAACAACCTGGAGCTGAACACGCTCAAAACTGTGGAGATGATTGTGGACTTCAGGAGAAACCCCCCTGCACTCCCCCCACTCACCATCATGAACAGCACTGTGACTGCAGTGGAGCCATTCAGGTTCCTGGGCACCAATATTTCTCAGGACCTGAAGTGGGACATTCACACTGACTCTATTGTGAAAAAGGCCCAGCAGAGGTTGTACTTCCTTCGCTAGCTGAGGAAGTTCAACCTGCCACAGGACTTGGTGAAACAGTTCTACTCTGCCATCATTGAATCCATCCTCTGCACTTCAATAACTGTCTGGTTCAGCTCAGCTACCAAATCTGACCTCAGAAGACTACGGAGGGTAGTCCGGACTGCTGAGCGAATCATTGGTACAACCCTCCCCACCCTCCAAGAACTGTACTCATCCAGAGTGAGCAAAAGGGCTGGCAAAATCATCTGGACCCCTCACATCCAGCACACTCCCTCTTTGAACTGTTGCCGTCTGGTCGACGCTACAGAGCTCTGTGCACCAGTACGACCAGACACAGAAACAGTTTCTTCCCTCAGGCAATCCATCTCATGAACACTTGAACTCTTAACAATAAACATGAAACACACAACACTATCATACTTTTTTATTTAAATTTTACACACATACTTATTACATTTCAAATTTGCACCTAACAGACCTGTACATACCGAATTGTCTATTTTATATATTGTGTTTGTGCTATTTGGCACATTGCCCATTTTTGTATATTTGTACATTATTTTATTTTTAATTTTTAATTATCTGTGTCCTGTCCTGTGGCTGTCATTCTGTCGCACTGTGGAGCTACTGTCAATAAAACAAATTCCTCGTATGTGCTAATATACCTGGCAATAAAGCTCATTCTGATTCTGATTCTGATCAATGGCTGAAGGCACAGCTCTAAGCATTAACACATTATCATGAATTAAGTGAGTATATCTTTTTATATTTTAAACAGCTACTTTGTACTCTCCTCTAGATATTTAACATATGACAGATTTTATATATATATATATATATATATATATATATATATATATATATATATATATATATATATATATATATATATATATATATGACATATGTATTATGGAATATATAGAAAAACATTAGTAAATATAAAAAAAGACCACCATCATGAAGGATATTAATGTGTGTGTTTTTGTATATATTCCATAATACATATTCACAGGAGAATATATTATGATATATTTGCTTGTTTTATATTACATAAGACTATATATATATAATAGACTAAAACAATCCTGCGTTTGTGATGATGATGATGCCTTTTTAAAATAGTGCTTATGTTATATTCTATAATACATATTTATTTGAAAATTTATTATGATATATTTGCTGTATTATGATATAAATTACTGCTATGTATATATATGTATATTCCATAATACATATTCCAGAGTACTGTAGCCGAATGATGAATGATCTGACCTTATGGTTCAATCCCAAGTAAGTGTCTCACAGGAGTGAATAATAACAAGAGAAGTGTGTGTTGGCAAGCTTGAAAGTCCAATCACACACTGCTGTGTAATAAAAGAGTTTTCTCTCATTTCTTTCTGCTCTTGTCTACTCTAATTGTGTAGTGTTCTGCTTTACTATTGAAATTTGTGACATTTTACAGTGGTGTGAAAAAGTGTTGGCCCCCTTCCTGATTTTTTATTTTTTTGGCATGTTTGTCACACTTTAATGTTTCAGATCATCAAACAAACTTAAATATTAATCAAAGATAACACAAGTAAACACAACATGCATTTTTTTAATGAAGTTTTTTATTATGAAGGGAAAACAAAATCCAAACTGAAAAAGTGCTTGTCCCTAAACCTAATAACTGGTTGGGCCACCCTTAGCAGCAACAACTGCAATCAAGCGTTTGCTATAACTTGCAATGAGTCTGTTACAGCGCTGTGGAGGAATTTTGGCCCACTCATCTTGGCAGAATTGTTGTAATTCAGCCACATTGGAGGGTTTTCCAGCATGAACCGCCTTTTTAAGGTCATGCCACAGCATCTCAATAGGATTCAGGTCAGGACTTTGACTAGGCCACTCCAAAGTCTTCATTTAGTTTTTCTTCAGCCATTCAGAGGTGGATTTGCTGGTTTGTTTTGGATCATTGTCCTGTTGCAGAACCCAAGTTCGCTTCAGCTTGAGGTCACGGATTTTGTTTTCCCTTCATAAAAAAAACCCTTCATTTAAAAACTGCATGTTGTGTTTACTTGTGTTATCTTTGATTAATATTTAAATTTGTTTGATGATCTGAAACATTAAAGTGTGACAAGCACGCAAAACAAAATAAAAATCAGGAAGGGGGTCAACACTTTTTCACACCACTGTATATTATTGAGTCCTTCATGACAAATTGCTTGTGTTTTTGAAGTCTCTTTAGGTAAAAGCATCTGTTAAATGAATAAATGTACATATAGATGGGTAGCGTGTGTATTTGTTTGTCAGAGGATTGTGGGTGTGAACTGTCGTGTAGGTGTGTTTGGGAGGGCATCAGGTGGATGGCTGAGCTCTTGGCACTAATTCCGATGTTTGCACTGGGTCGCTCTCTGTTCGTGTTTGTTCTGTTCTGCGCTATTGCGTTACTCAGGGATGCCTCTTTGTATTGATTTAATTTCCGGCTCTGAAAGAAGGACAGACAAGCTGACATGCAGATGGTCTCCCTCTACATTTCTCTCTCACTCTCTTCACACACACACACACACACACACACACACACACACACACACACACACACACACACACACACACACACACACTCAGTCTCCTGCATGTGTGTGCATTTGCATGTGATTGCATGATCCAGCTTGTGTGGTGACAGACACGGTCCAAGGTGACTGGCTCAGTATGATTGAGAGGCTTACTCCTCAAGGAGGAGAAGGAGGCAGAAGGGGCAGGAGGAATCACAAAGACAGAGGGAAGGGCTGCAAAGAATGAGTCAGACGAATGAAGGGAAGGAGGGAGGGAGAAAAAGAGGGTGATGGAGGCCCAGGGAGTTACAGACAGGAAGTTCTCAAATGTCTTCTGGTGAATTTGTACCTCTTATCACTTCTTATCCAGTGCTGTCCATAAGGGGAACCAATCCTCAGGTTACTTTTATGTTTTATTCTAAAAGTGCCCCCTGACTTTTCTTATTTTAAGCTGCTGCCATCGAGTTTGACCTGTCTGTTCGCTCAAACTAAGTTTGAGACAGCAGAAGCAGTTGCTTCTTTTGCAGATTTCCATTAATATTAGGTTGAAGGTCACTTTATAAAACAATAATTTAGAGGTGAGTTTTAAGTCCCAAGTGAAGAAATGTTCAGCCTCACAAGTCAATACCATAATTAAATGCAATAAAATATTCTCTCTTTCTTGCTCTCTCTTTTATAGCTTTATTTGTAACTGAAAGATTTTGGTTAAGTTTGTAATGCGATTCTTTAGGGATATGGCACAGATATATCACAAAAAAGTTGTAACCCCTTCATCATTATCATTATATATTTATCTATATATATTTATACATTGTTACAAATAAATGTTGTTCTTTTGAACTTTCTATTCATCAAAGACTGGAATAATGGCTGCTAAAAAAATCATCTTTGCCAACACAGGAATAAATTACTTATAATATATTAAAATATATAAAATAAATTAAATATATTTAATACCATTAACCAATATTTTATATTTTAATAAAAAAATATATATTTAATTTATAATATTTACTGTATATTTACACAATCTGTGTCTTGGTGAGAATTAGAAACTTATTTGTAAAATATATAAAAAAAATCTTAATGAACCCACACTTTTGAACTGTAGTATAAATATATATTCCAGGTAATTTAGCATATATACTTGCTAATATAATTTGATGATATTTATTTTTTTGATGTTTATTTGTTTATATTCATTATGCAGCTTTTTATAGCACAGAAAATGAGATTTTCGTATAATGAAATTCTCAAACCAGACTTTGGCCTATTTTGATAACTAGCTGACTCATTTAAACAGTGATTGCTGCTGTTCAATTTAGTTGCTTTCTCCTACTTCCCATCTCTCCTTTACTGTCCCCTTTTCACTCAAGTTCAGTGCTTTTCTCTTCAGAGGTATTTACACTTCGTCAGTTCATTTCTATTGCTCTGATTGCTATACGATAATAAAAAGCAAGGGAGTGCTCCGCAAAATACATTTGTGAGTGTTCACACAACACCATTTTTAAAAATTAAAAACGGACAACTTTTTATGAATTTTGACTGTTCATTTAAATAACATTGGTGTTTTGGAGGCCTGCATACACAAACGTTTGGAAACGGGGTTCAAGGTGCCTGTTTTTGAATTTGTGAAAATGTTGCATACAAGATGTTTCTGAGTTGTGTAAATGCGTCTTGTTGTTCAGGCCAAATATAAATATGTGCTCCTCCAGATCTCAGAATTCAAACATTATTTTCCATTTGAGCCAAAGAGTGCATTCAGCAGAAAAGTTCATTGCTCTGCATTAGCATCCATATAGTCTGGGAAGAGCAGATCTGATTAATATCCATTTAGCTTAGACACAAACCCAATTGGATAGCAATCTGATCGATTAAGTGTAAATACCCATTTTGTCTTCGCTTCTTCACTCTGATGGTCTGTAACTCTGTGCTCTCCCTCTGACTCTTGCTGAGCCTCTCTCTGACTCTTTTCTCTTTCTCTGTCTTTTAGCTCAGGGTCATCTGAATCTCTTTTCGCCTACCCTCTACCCTCAGTTTTTCTTTGTTATATCGCATAGCAAAGCCTTCCTTCCTTCATTCGGTGTCTCAGTCTTTCGCTCATCCTCTTTGTCTCTGTCTTTCCTGTCCCTCCCCCTCCTCTCCATGTGTTTTTGGCTCAGTACTGGAGGTGAGTCAGCCTCTTGGACTTCGCTCCTGATCAGAGTCACTGTGAGCGTCACCATGTGTCAGAGTTCCAGCCTGCATTCCTTTATTTGTCCCTTTTTCTTCCCTTTCTCCACATTTACCTTTTGCTGTAGAATAAAATCTCAAAGATGTACCCAGACGTGCTAGGCGGTGAGATCTGTCAAGCCAGATTGTCCCATGGTCCAGTTGTTTCTTCCATCTGGTTGTTGGCAATGCAGAGCTTTTGCTGCTTCTCCCCGTGATACTGTCAGGCTTACGCCTGGTGTCTAGCAATCTTCATCCTGTTCCTTGTTGTTCACTGAGCGTTGACGTTAGCTTTTATCCTTGTCACATGCAGATTTGTTTATCCCGTTTGACTGCTTCTTTCTCCGTCTCTCTCGCTCTCTCTTTCCTTTCCCCTGAAGCTCCGGCCCTCATAATGCTCAGTGTCAGACTCAGACATAAATGTAGATGGGCAGGGTGAACAGTGCTGCGGCCATGTGGCGCTTAGCGACCTTGGATGCGATGGTTTATCCTTCATGTCTCTTGGGATTTTCTCAATGTGTTTTCCTGCATGAGTGGAAGTGTTTTGTCCGTAACAACATCATGGTGGAATGGACGTATAGAAAGTTATGGGTCCTGACAGCTGGGATGTGCATCCATCTATCCATCCATCCATCCATCCATCCATCCATCCATCCATCCATCCATCCATCCATCCATCCATCCATCCATCCATCCATCCATCTATCTATCTATCTATCTATCTATCTATCTATCTATCTATCTATCTATCTATCTATCTATCTATCTATCTATCTATCTATCTATCTATCCTCTCTCTCTCTCTCTCTCTCTCTCTCTCTCTCTCGCTCTCTCTATCTATCTATCAATCAATCATAGCTGTCATCTAGTCATTGATCTTCTGGTCTGTTGGTTCTGACTGTCTCCTTTGTAATTGATTATGAGTAGATCTGCTTTACCTTAACTCACTTTATCGGTCTCTTACTCTATTTACTCCTCACTCTTGTTCACTGGTCTCCTCCAGAGCTGTGCTGCTCTGCATGGCTCTATCCGTCTCTCCAGAGTGGGTTAAGTTGATTGAGGAAATGGCCCTAAGGCCCAAAGGCTCTGCTGTACTTACAGAGAGAGAGAGAGCCCAGCAATTAAGAGACACACGCTCACACACACATGCACGGGATGCAATTAATGCATTTTGAGATCCAAATCAGTCTGGAGTGAAAAAAATAAAAATAAAAAAATAAATCAGTTGCAAATAGAACAAGGACTGGTACAGTCTGTTTTGATGCGATTAACCCCATCACAATGTTGTTATTCTATTGCGTCAACGGTTTAGGACTGTTGTAAATGAGTTCAATGAATCAAGCCAATGCTCAACTCAATTTCGCTGATATTGAGTTAAATTAAATAGACTTAAATTGAATAGAGAGAAATGGGGGAGTCAGAGAGTATACTGCAGCTAGACAGGGTCTCATTCACTAATAATTACATACATGTGCATCGTGAAGGTTCTCACGCAGAATTTCTTCAATATTCACAACCCGATTTTGGCCACGATTTTGCTGTTTGAGACGTTTTGGAATCAAAAAAGATTTCTTTTGTCACATGCAAAAGTCATCAGACTTGGATCTTTGAGTGTGACATGCTCAGCATGCATGCATTTTAAAAATAGACTTTTATTTCTGAAATGCTGGAAACGGTTTACTGGAATAATAATATCACTGCTCCACTACAGCGAGAGGGAGCTGCTAAGAAGAAAAAGTAAACAAAAATCATGTATGTCTTTGAAATTCGCCATTGTTATGGCAGCAACAGGTATGCAATAAAATATTAAAATGTCTTGTATACATTTATATAAATCAGAGTTTGTAAGACTAATCATTTTACTAGTCAACCAAATACTTAGGTTCAAATTTCTGCTAATTTTTAAAACAGTATCCATCATTTAAAGAGATAAAATGCAAGAAAAAAATAATTCCTATTATTAAATAGAATATTTAAATAAATGTTAAACATGTGACTGACAACATGAGAAGTGCATTTTCACAAAACTTGCTCCTCCACCATGAATAAATCTGCATCTAAACAGTTTTATCACTGAAGAGCCATACAAATTTATTTTTACAGTCTTCCCCTTGAGAGACAATTACCATCCCAATAGGGCATTTGTGATGAATTTCTGAAAGTCTGTTAGCATTTTAAGCCAGGTGCATACTGTACAATTTTCAAAGATTTTACCATATAAAACAAGATAAATCTTTCATGATTTCCAAAATTTGTGTCAGATGGCAAAGTCGCACAGTGTGAACGCAGCTTTACGCAAAGTCTCATTGGGCTCATATTGTACAATCTGACAAGCGGCAATTGTAGAAGGAAAAAAAAACTGCACAGCAGGCACTAGGTTTTACTCTTGTTCTACAATGAATTGATGAATCTGGTTTGTTGTAAATGTGGGGAGCAGTGACCGCAGTTAGCAATTAGCATACACAACCAAACCATCTCCGTATGCTGTAAGGGCTTCCACACAATCTCTCCTTTACAGCCATTTATCATTCTTTGCAAACATATCCTTACTCTTGCTAAAGACGACAGCATGAGCAGCAAGTGTGCCATTGTCTAAACCAGTCGAAACAGAAGAAACATCTTTTATACAGCCCTACAGTGCACAATCACCTGCATGTTTGCATACTGTTGTTTATACATTTGATACAGATGATTGTTTGATTGCTGGTTGGCCTCATGCACCATAGTTTCGTCACTGAACGCTGCGGTTCCATTCATTATAGTCTCAAAAACACAGTCATTATGCCTCAATATTATGTGTTTATGTAGTCTCTAATGTTACAGGGCGATTGTTTTCAGGCACATCATTCAAAATGTTAGTGCAAACTGGGTTACGTGTCATTTCTAGTTTGTCATTTTGAATGAGTCCCTGTCAACACACACACCATCAACATAATCAAAATGTTGCCAAAGTGCAAATACACAGGAATACCAAATAAACATATTTATTAATCTAATGAATAGATTAAAGATGTCCGAATTCTTTTTTTCTACAGTTAATCTTAAATTCAGCATCTCTTAGAAGCCTCTTCTTAAAATACAATGCCTAATAATTTGCATAATTGCATCAAGCAGCGTGATCACTAAATGTTTTTTTTTTAATCATTTTATAGGAATGATGCGATATATAAAAGCGTGATGCAACGAATCTCCTTCCCCACAGAGTGCTGGCGGTTTCGGATGGATAATTAATCTAATTTTAGGTCTTTGTGTGAATGTCAGCAGAAAATGTAGCGAGGAGCTGTCAGTTTGACTTAGCATATTCGGTAAAGGTTGCATAAGGCACATGCCTATTCCCTTATCTCTTTCTCTCTCTTTTCCTGCAGCGGCGGATGCAGTTCCCGTTCGGAAAGATGGGGAGCAGGTAAGTAAAACTACAGCGCTTTGCATATTTAAGATTTGCTTTGCACCAAACTACTGTCCCATGTTGTGAGCTTAAGCTCTAGGATCACATCTACATGACGTCCCTTTGCCGAGATTATACTTGTGCGATGTCTGCATTTCTGTCCGAAGCCATTATACCTACCAAATGCTGACATTTGTGCTTCATGGCACTTTAATGAAGTCTTTAGCTAACACGAAGACCCCTTGCGTGCCACACGCACGTCTTGTCGCCCCGTAGCGCTGAAAGTCAGAGAAAGCGTGATGGTATAATGTGTATTTGAAAAGCCTCTATATTAGATTCTCAGCAAGGCCACGGGGAGCCAGACCCCAGAGCCCAGCCATTACTGTACAGTATTGCTGTATAACGGCTTTGTCTCCTGGGAAGACATAGCCTTATCCGTCTTCCCTGTTTGCTGCCTGTGTTCACGTCCTACCCAAGGGCAACAGCTCTTGGCTTGTCACTCTGCTCATCCACAGATGAATTTGGCTCAAAATCTACCATTTGGATTCTGGTAGCTGTCCAAACCAAACGGCATGTTTTACATCTCAATGCAGAGTTAAGAAGCCGCGCCAGGAGGTGGTGTCATCCCACTGTCGCTGGAGCCAATTGAAACAGAGTCTGTGTTGTGCGTGTATGTGTTTGTGTTAGCGAGCTGCACTCAAAAAGCCACTTGCTGGTTGCTAAATTAAGAATAATAAAAATAAAAGTAAGAATTTATGTCATTAAATATTGCCTAGCAATGAAAATCTCTCAAGAATCAGGTGCTAGTTGCTAAGTAGCAAGGCTATTTTTAGTTATCATAGCGCTAACTCAAATGCCCTCCAACTTAGCTAAAACTTCACAAAAATACATTATTATAGGTTGAACTGAAAGGCTCTAGATGGTAGTTTGTTTCACTGACATGTATGTGTTTTTGTTATAAAATGTGTGTTTTTATCCTCACACAACCTGGAAAAAAGTATGAGCATCAAATTACTTAGCTAACTTCTGACTCTGAGAAATCTACTCTAATAGAAATAAATGGGATTGTGGTTTATTATTTACAGTGCTACTTATTGATTTTGACCTTCATTTGATAACTAATCTGTAACTAAATTTTACTTTAGACCTTTTTGGCAACTTTCTTGGTGAAATAACAGTTACAAGTATTACATTATTCGACCATGGACTGACTGAAGTTCTAGTAGCAGCGCCTCAGTTATTTACATAGAATTTTAATTATGTTACATGTATAGTTGTTTATTTATGCTTGCATTGTGAAATACCAGTTCAAGTATTTCTAGAATCTCATCTGATTTAATAACTGAATAAAATCAATAAGAAAAGTATAATCATGGACTGATAAAAGTGCTCATTATAGTAATTATTTACTTAACTTTTCAACCATATCACATTTATAGTTTTGTTCTTTTGTATTAGTTTTGTGACACTTGACTTGAGCACTAATACTTCAAATATTGTTGCCATCTCATCTCTTTTAAAAAAATGTGTAAAATCAATAATTTGATCATTGACTGATAAAAGTGCTCATGATAGTAGCAGTGTCTCTGAATTATTTACATAAATGTTTCTACTATTCACATATAGTTGTGTTTATTTCTATGGGTTTTATTACATTTGACCAGGGGTCACCAGAATCAGTGTTCTGCAGAGTTTAGCTCTGATTACTTCTACACACCTGCCTGGAAATTTTAGATATGGTTGCTTGGGGTTGGAGCTAAACTTTGCAGGACACCGGCCCTCCAGGACTGAGTTGGTGACCTTGCATAACGCCCATGCAGACACATTTTTAGTAAAACCAAGAAGAAGAAAAAAACAGAAGCGGCCATTAAGACTAAGATGGTGGGAAACAAATCGATCGACCCCCGAACCGTCCAACTGTGCCTTTGGTCTGTCCAGAGTTTCTAAGGGGTCGACATTTGCCCCACACAAACACCTATCTGACACTGACCTCCATTTGACCTTTCACATTGATCACTCTCTTTTAATGAACAATGAGCGGCTGCTGCTGTTCGTACTGGCACCAGTGTTTGTCTTGCTGCGCTGGGTGCGGTGTAAATGCGATCGATCGCTTGCTGTGTGTATGTTTGGGTTGGCTAGGATTACTTATTCCAGTGCTACTCATCAAAGTCGCCTCCATTTCCTCTTGCTGCTGTCCTCATCCAGTGTAGCGACTTCTAAGGCAGACATCAACACGGATACACTATAGGTGGTACTTCATTCATAAATATTTTACACCATATTAGCGAATTATCTGTAGAACACGACAAGGGTGCGTACAAAGATATATCTTGGTTTGCACAACAGTTCATAACAGATGAACAGCCTCGCCTCCTCCTGCTTTCTGTTTATCTTTTGTTCTTCCAGATCTAGTGTTCTGTACTTGGCTTGATGTTTCGCCTTCTGCTGTTTCCTCCTAACTGAAATCATGCCTTTTCTTCTCTTTCACTGTATCTTTCCCTATTCTTCTACTGTTTATTGGCTGTGCTTCTAGCATGGACATGCTGAGTTTTCCTGGGAAGGAATCAATGTAAGTCTGGTATTGACCTTATGCCCTTCATACGTTCTGCCTCTCTTGTTTTCTGTCTCTGTTTTGTGATATTTTCGTTTTTAAATGATACGAACATCTGTTTTCTCCATCACATTACTCTCTGGGGGTATCCAGCATTTTTTTTTTTTTTTTTTTACAAATGCTCAAAAAACATGGACAGCATCTTATGACAGATACACTCCAGGTTTAAATGTTTGGAATAATTAAGATTTTATTATGTTTTTGAAAGAAATCTCTTATGCTCACCTAGGCTGCATTTATTTGATCAAAAACATGGTAAAAGCAGTACTATTTTTCAATATGATTTCTGAAGGATCATTCATGTGACACTGGAAAATAAAGTAAAGTAAAGTCGTGACGTATTGTCAAGTATGGTGACCCATACTCGAAATTGGTGCTCTGCGTTTAACCCATCCAAGTGCACACACACAGCAGTGAGTAGTGAACAAATGCACACACACACACACACACCGTGAACACACACCCGGAGCAGTGGGCAGCCATGCTGCAGCGCCCGGGGAGCAATTGGGGGTTCGGTGCCTTGCTCAGGGGCACCTCAGTCGTGGTATTGAGGGTGGAGAGAGCGCTGGACATTCACTCCCCCCACCTACAATCCCTGCCGGCCGGGGACTCGAACCCGCAACCTTTCGATTACGAGCCCGACTCTCTAACCATTAGGCCACGACTTCCCCCATTAAGTCATTAATCTAAAATAGATTAATGACTTCCAAAAATATAGCTTTAAGCTTAGCTAAAACAATTATTTTTTAATTGTAATAATATTTCACAATATTACTGTTTTTGATCAAATAAATGCAGCCTTGGTAAGCAAGAGACTGCTTTAAATATTAAAAAAAAAAAAAAAAAAGGAATTATTCCAAACATTTGATTAGTATTGTACAATGGTGATGAAGGTAAATGTAGTAATTTTACTGTAGATTTCAATATACTGAAAGGTTTGTATGAATATAAGACTCACCTTAAATATCTGCCATGACTCCACAGTGTTTCATCATTGGCAGGTTTCTCTGGGGGTTTGAGCTGTCCGCCAGCTGTCTTTGATAGGCCACGTCATGTTATCTGAGATTTGGCCTGTTTTTGTGACTTGTAGGTGGCAGTGGATGTGGATGTGAGAGATGATAACACAGTGTGGATGACATGGAGTTAGTGACATCTGCTCTCATCTTAAAATGAAAAAAGGACAGTTAATACAACAAAAGTTTATGATTCTTACCAGTGATGTTTTTTTTTACTATTATATTATTCATTCATATTTTGAATGAACTTTTATTAAGTTTTTTTTATTTTAATTGTAATTTTAGTATAAGTTTTTGTCATTTTATTATGTGCTTTTGTCATTTTCATTAGGTTTTATTTTTGTTTTTTCTTAAGTTTTGATTTTCTATTTAGCTTTAATTTATTTTTATTCTTCAACTTATTTGAATTTAGTTGAGTTCAGTTCTACTTAAGTTCAAGTTTTTCATATATATGTTATTTTAGATTTCTTTCAATTACTAAAATTATGTTGAATAGTTTTAGCTAGAATAACAACACTCATTCATACAATTTTTGTCATCAAGATTTAATAAATTCTGAAATACAATGACCAGAAGTCATTAGGCTAAGGGAACTACACCACAGTTGTACAATGTCAATGTCACCATCACTAAGCTTCCGACAAATCTTTCAATCTTTATTTTAAATTTATTTCTTTAATGGAACACAAAAGTAGCACATTTGAATCATGTAGGCCTACTTCTTGTTTTTTCTCCCATGCAATTACAATGAGTGCAGACTTGAGCTTTCAAGCTTTTAAAACCACCATAATGTTTTGCATGTCAGACAAAATATTAAGTTGTCAACCTTGTGACCAAATTATAGTGAACTAGGGCTGTCACTAACGATTATTTTCGTAATCGAGTAATCGGTCGATTATTCTGACATTTGATCAAGTAATCGGATAATTATAATTATTTTTTTTTGCTGTTATACGAATTGACCTAAGCAAACAATAGCCATAAAAATTCCTTTAAAATTACTTAAGACGAAAATGATTTTTGCCAGCCGATGTTGATATTTGAAAGCACCAAAACAAACACTCCCATAACGCAACAGGATCTCGACCCTATTTTGATATCTCCGCCCCACAGGTACGTACACAACCCTGGCATAACAACGATCGCGGAAACAAGCGAAGATGACACACAAGCATATTCAAACAAAAGACAACACAGATAAGTTGTGTGAAACAATGCAAAATCAACGTTACTCACCTATGAAAAAGAAACAAGTCAAGTCAAGTCACCTTTATTTATATAGCGCTTTTAACAATGTAAATTGTGCCAAAGCAACTGCACAATATCAAAAAAGGAAAATAGTGTGTCAATAATGTAAAATGAAAAGATTAAAAAAGGATTTTCAGTTAAAGGCATTTCATTATTGAATTCAGTGATGCCATCATCCAGCTCAGTTCAGTTTAAATAGTGTCTTTGCAATCAGGTCGACGATATCGCTGGAAATGAAGTGTTCCCAACTAAGCAAGCCAGAGGCGACAGCGGCAAGGAACCAAAACTCCATCGGTGACAGAATGGAGAAAAAAACCTTGGGAGAAACCAGGCTCAGTCGGGGGCCAGTTCTCCTCTTGCCAAACGAACCAGCAGTTCAATTCCAACTGCAGCAAAGTCAGATTGTAAGGGCTCAACTGGTTCCAGTGGTCTTTCCCGATGGCTGTCTAAGTGGCGGGGTCCTCAGTGGGGATCTGTCTCTGGCGCTCATCTTGGTGTCCTGGTCTCCGCTGACGTTCAGGGCTGTAGAGGTCGTCGCTGGGTGCTGATCCACCATCTGATCTGGATACGGACTGGATCTGGTGACTGCAGTGACCATCTGGGCTGGATACAGACCGGATCGGGTGGCTACGGTGACTGGGGATATGTCCCCGGGGCTCATCCAGGTGTCTGGCCTCCGCCGACGATCAGGGCCACATACATCATCTCCCGGCGCCGATCCACCATCTGATCCGGACACGGACTGAGAAACAGAATAGAAACAGACAAATATCTGTGTAGATGCCATTCTTCTTATGATGTAACGAGTGAATCATGTGTTATGGGGAGTGTTCCCGGTTCCGGTTGATCTAATTAATTCAGCCTAACAATCCTTTAACGGATTTGAATAATAGAAGTGTATTAGTGTGTTATGTGTAAGTCAGGTTAAAGAAATGTGTCTTTAATCTAGATTTAAACTGACAGAGTGTGTCTGCCTCCCGAACAGTGTTAGGTAGATTGTTCCAGAGTTTGGGTGCTAAATAGGAAAAGGATCTGCCGCCCTCAGTTGATTTTGATATTCTAGGTATTATCAAATGGCCAGAGTTTTGAGAACGCAGCAGACGTGGAGGACTATAATGTGATAAGAGCTCACTCAAGTACTGAGGAGCTAAGCCATTCAGGGCTTTATAAGTAATTAACAAGATTTGAACATCTATACGATGTTTGATGGGGAGCCAATGCAGTGTTGACAGAACCGGGCTAATATGGTCGTACTTCCTGGTTCTAGTAAGGACTCTAGCTGCTGCATTTTGGACCAGCTGTAATTTGTTGATCAAGCGTGCAGAACAACCACCCAATAAAGCATTACAATAGTCTAACCTTGAGATCATAAACGCATGAATTAGTATTTCTGCATTTGACGTTGAGAGCATAGGTCGCAATTTAGATATGTTTTTGAGATGGAAAAACCCAGTTTTACAGAAACATGCCTTTCAAATGAAAGATTGCTATCAAACAGCACACCTAGGTTCCTAACTAATGAAGAAGAATGACAGAGCAGCCGTCAAGTGTTAGATAGTGTTCTAGGTTATTACATGTGGGGTTTTTTAGTTTGATAATTAACACCTGAAAAAACAACTGTTTTTCCAGAATTTAGCAGTAAGAAATTACTCGTCATCCAGTTTTTTATATCGACTATGCATTCCGTTAGTTTCTCAATTTGGTGTGTTTCACTGGGCCGCGAAGAAATATAGAGCTGAGTATAATCCGCATAACAGTGAAAACTAACACCATGTCTCCTGATAATATCTCCCAAGGGTAACATGTAAAGCGTGAAAAGTAACGGCGCTAGTACTTGAGGTACTCCATACTGCACTTGTGATCGATATGATACCTCTTCATTCACTGCTACGAACTGATGGCGTTCAGATTTGAACCATGCTAATGCACTTCCACTAATGCCAACAAATTGTTCTAGTCTATTTAAAAGAATGTTGTGGTCGATAGTGTCGAAGGCAGCGCTAAGATCCAATAGAACTAATAAAGAGATACAACCACGATCAGATGATAGAAGCAGGTCATTTGTAACTCTAATGAGAGCAGTCTCAGTACTATGATACGGTCTAAATCCTGACTGATATTATCCGTCCTGTGCACTCAAATTGAGAGCTCTCTTCTCTGTATACAAGACACGCCCCCTGCTGATTGGCTGGAAGTGTGTTTTGGGACACGGTCCGACACTGCGGTCAGAAGCGTTTTTCAAAAATTGCTTAGTGCACCTTTAAAATACATACAGTCATGGCCAAATATATCGGCACCCTTGGTAAATAGGATCAAAGAAGGCTGTGAAAATTAATTTGCATTGTTAATCCTTTTGATCTTTTATAAAACAATTCACAAAAATCTAACCTTTCATTGTATAACAATTTAAAATGGGGGGAAATATCATTATGAAATAAATGTTTTTCTCAAATACATGTTGCACACAATTATTGGCACCCCTAGAAATTCTTATGAGTAAAATATCTCTGAAGTATATTCCCATTCATATTCACAATTTTGAGCACTCCAGGGTGACTATGAACTTGAAATTATCCTTTCTGTTTCACAGAAATATAAATAGGAGGGAAAACAAAGCCCAAAGTCCCTTAATCATCCATCACAATGAGAAAAACCAAATAATATATTTCTGATGTGCAGCAAAAGATAATTGAGCTTCACAAATTAGTGAAGTGGCTTTAAGAAAAGAGCTAGAGCAGTGAAAATTCCTATTTCCACCATCAGGGCAATAATTAAGAATTTCCAATCAACAGAAAATGTTATGAAACTGCCTGGAAGAGGACGTGTGTCTATATCGTCCTAATGCACGGTGAGGAGGAGAGTTTGAGTGGCTAAAGACTCTCCAAGGACCACATCTGGAGAATTGCAGAAAATAGTTGAGTCTCAGGGTCAGAAAACCGTAAAAAAAAAATTGTCAAACAGTACCTACATCACCACATGTTGTCTGAGGGTTTCAAGAAAAATTATCCTAGCTCATCCAAAAACAAACTCCAGTATATTCAGTTATCAGATATGACTGGAACTTCAAATGGGACTGGCTTCTATGGTCAGATGACACTAAAATATTAGCTTTTTAGCAGCAAACACTCAAGATGGGTTTGGTGAACACAGAGATAAAAAGTACCCCATGTGTACAATGAAATATACTGCTGTATTTTTTATGTTGTGGGCCTATATTTCTGCTGGAGGTCCTGGACATCTTGTTTAGACACATGGCATCATGGATTCTATCAAATACCTACAGATAAAAAGTCAATAAGTGACTGACTCCATTTGAAATCTTATAATGGGCCATGTTTGGATCTTCCAACCGTACAATAATCCAAACGCAAACCTCAAAATCAACACAAAAATGGGTCACTGAGCACAAAACCAAGCTTCTGCTATGACCATTCCAGTCCTCTGACCTGAACCATGTAGAAAATGAGTGAACTGAAGAGAAGAAGCACCGTCATGGATGTGGGAATCTGAAGGATCTGGAGAGATTCTGGATGAAGGAATGATCTCTGATCTCTTGTCAGGTGTTCTCTAACCTTATCAGGCATTATAGGAAAAAAAATAGAGCTGTTAAACTGGCAAATGGAGGTTTCAAAAAGTATTGAATAAAAGGGTGCCGTTAATTGTGGCCAATGTGTATCAGAAAAAAAAAAAAATATTTCATAATGATATTTTCCCCCATTTTAAATTTAACCAATGAAAGGTTAGATTTTTGTGAATTTTTTAAATAAAAGATAAAAAGGATTAACAATGCAGATTAATTTTCATAGCCTTCTTTGATCATATTTACGAAGGGTGCTGATATTTTTGGCCATGACTGTATATTAGAGCCATTAAGCAATAATACTTAGACAAAAGTATCAAAAGCAAGTAGTTATAATATATATTAAAAAAACTGTTAAAATACATAATGTATTATAAACAATAAAACAAATTAATATTGTTATTAACTTATCTGTTAGTCCAGTGAACATTCAGTGTAATTTCATATCAACTCTAAGAAATTATATTTTCGTGGCCACAGAAAAATAACATTCTTACAGCATTAATGCATTAGGGTATGTAGCTTGAACGGAATCGTAAAAGGGACATTATTCATAAACAGTGTTGGGGAAAGTTACTTTTAAAAGTAATGCATTACAATAATGCGTTACTCCCTAAAAAGTAACCAATTACGTTACTTAGGTACTTTTTAAGTAACTTTTGCGTTACTTTCGCATTACTTTTTAAATATGAGCAGGGCTTGATTGTTTGTTTTTAATATAAGAAGTTCTATTTATAGCAAATGTAAAAGCCCTTTCACAACAAAAATCGAAAAAATGCACGTCTGTACAGTAGAACACAGGAGAAAAAGGTTCAACAATCTTCAGCAATACAAAAAACAATGAAGCACAATTGTTAGTTATTAACTAAAGTAATCTAAACCAAAAAATCTAAAGTAATTTTTACTCATTAGTATGGTTGAACTGGATCAAAGGTCAGCAGCAAAGACATCGGTTAGTAAAATGAGATTAGATACATTTGTGTTATTTATCATATTTAATTATTGCAGGTTTGCGTCATATTCTGAGTTTGCATTTCACTGTTTTAATTCATTTTAATGAATACTAAATCTGTTTTTTGCGAGTGGGATGAATTAATGCACATTCACATTTAGTCTAGAACTACAGTAACAGCATGTTCACACAGCACACTGTCGGTCAATAAATGGGAAAAAAGTAACTGGCGTTACTTTTTTGAAAAAGTAACTCAGATATTTTCTTGTAAATTAAAATGTAATGCGTTACTTTACTAGTTATTATTACGTAAATTGCGTTACTTGAAATACGTTACCCCCAACACTGTTCATAAGCTGTGACAGAATCAGAAACTCATTGAATTCGTGCACAAACGCTTTATTAACACAAACTAGTCTAACAAACAAACAAACATACATACACTCACACCTACATACAAAGGGGAGCAAAGTGGATGAAAGAAATCATTAGAGGAACAGGGAATGAAGCTATGGAAAAGGAATCAGTTAACCTTTGAGTGAAACCATCAGTGCCGTTTTACAACAGGGTCTATAGCTTATACTAAACCTCTGTTTCGTTTAGTTAAATATATGATACTTGCATTGCCTTGGTCCTTGACGAGTGTCTGGATGCAGTCTCGGATGAAAGTCTTGATGTTTTCTAGGTCTGGACTTGCGATCATGCGGTTGCGCCGGCTCTGGGACTTGGGAGAAGGTGATGAGAGACGGGTGAAGAGACTAAAAAGGCGGGTCACTGAAGTGAGGCCTTTTAAATTCTGTGGAGGTCACACCTCTCGGTGGTCAAAGAGCCAGTGGTGACTTGCACTTTTGGAGGGAAAGTTTATGACTCTGTCTCAGAGCATATGTAATTTTGGCTGGGTGTTGATGCAAAAACTACTAAAGATTCTTAGAACACTAATATGTTGCATAGGTATCAACATGTAATAAACACTGTTATTTAGATCATCATAAGACAAATTCAAAGAGACCAAACATGGTATTACATGAACGAGTGGTTCTATCATAAGCATGCATAAAACAGTATACAATATATAGACATAATATATATATTATAGCAAATTATAAGCTCAAAAGGGAATTGTATATAAATAATTACAATTAATTATGATTAATTACAATTATTTATATTGGCTGACAGTAATAACTGTAACTGTAGAATTAAATTGCCATCTGATCTGTCCGTCCAGTGAACATTCAGTGCAAGTTCATATCAACTCTAAGAAAGGATATTTCCTTGGCCACAGAAAATACTTTCCTATTAATGCATTAGAGCATGTAACGAGGGTCAAAATCGTAAAGAGACATTTAATTAATTTGCAAGGCAGAACCAGAATCTCATTTGTAATTTGTGCACACAACTTTTATTAACTAAACACTAACGCAAACTAGTCTAACAAACAAACATACATACGTACAATCACTCATACATGGGGAAAGGGCAAATGAGAGTTGATGGATGAAACCATCGATACGATACGATACTTGCAATGCCTTTGGTCGTTGAACGAGTGTCCGGATGCAGTCTTGGATGAAAGTTCTGATGGTTTGAAGGTTTGGTGGTGTTGGAGTTCTTCAAGTTCTTCTGGGTTTAAAGGGTGATGAACTCCAAAAGATGTTATTCTAGCTCGGTGGTAATTGGAGTTTCTTCCCATGTAGAAAGGGAAAAAGAGCTAAGAAAGAGATCTGCTGAGATCCGAGGATTCTTGGTTGAATGGAAAGTCAAGGCCACAAGGCCTGGCACAAAAACTTAAGGGTCCAGAAGAGTTCTAGCTCACATCCTCCTCATCCTCTTAGGATCTAACAGAACTGCAGACTGCAGGGGCGTCACTGATGTGAGAGCTTTATCTGCTATAGAGGTCACACCTCTGGGAGTCAAAGAGCCTATGGTGACTTGAACTTTTGGAGGGAAAGTTTACGACTCTTTGTCTCCATGTATGGTCATTTGCATATGAACCGGATTGGAAGTTGATATACAAACTATTAAAGATTCGATAAAGAAGACGAATTGTTAGAGACCAAACATAGTATAAGTGAGGCAATATTAACTAGTGTTCTATCATAAGCATGCATAAAACAGTATACAATACACAAAAACATTTTTATGGCATCTTTTTCCTAAGGGGAAATGAAGTGAGTTGCTCTGCCCGCATTCCTTTGAGCAATAAAACAAGTGTTATCAGATGGGTTGCCATGGAACCAGAGGCCTGTTCTGCCTTTCTTAGGTGTTAGATGCATTTTGGGGGAAGGGTCCACAGACCCTCATAGTTGGCCCTTTGGTTAGGTGAGGGGGCATAAGAGATTATTTGTCAAATATAACAAATAGTTGTGTGTCTGATTGGTCCAAATGCTACAATATATATTATATATATATATAATATTGAATAAAGACAATATACAAGGAGACAATATACCTGAGGAGATGTGTGTTCATTCACAGAAAGGTATATCT
Source organism: Barbus barbus (assembly GCF_936440315.1). Taxonomy (NCBI): domain Eukaryota; kingdom Metazoa; phylum Chordata; class Actinopteri; order Cypriniformes; family Cyprinidae; genus Barbus; species Barbus barbus. Next base: position 22,596,761 of record NC_136755.1, on the reverse strand, counting down.
ATGAATTAATTAGAGATCCAAGTCCATTTTTATGGATATTATGTGTCTTTTCTATGGGGAACTGAATTTAGAGTTGCTCTGCCTGCATTCCTTTGAGCAATAAAACCAGTGTTATCAGCATTGGTTGCCATGGAACCAAAGGCCTGTTCTGCATTTTTGAGGTGTTAGCTGCATTTCGGGTGAAGGGTCCATAGATCCTCATAGTTGGCTTTTTGGTTGGATGAGGAGGTGTTAGGAATTATTTGTTAAATATAACAAATAATTGCTTCAAACGCTACATGGTGCACGTTGTGTTCCAAGATGAACGTTATAATATATCCAAACACAGCAATATGCAGAGATGAAGTTTGAGACACTCCACACATGTAAATGATAACAGTTTGTGTGGAGCAGCATTTACTGTAAATGGAGCCGCTGACACTCATGTACGTATAACCTACAGGCATGCAAATAATTAAAGTGCATTGCATATATTTATTTAATTGATTCGTAGTGATTGTGAATTCGCAATAACATTAAGCTTTATTATGATTTTTAAATTGGTATAATATATCATGCAGCCTTTAGGAAAAAGGTTTTCGTTAATTGTGGAATGCGCCACTTCCGGTATTTTGCTGGAACCTTACTTGACACGGCAAACTGCAATCGATGATTTTTTAAATCATTACAGCCCCTGTGAACTGAATCAAATTATTTATTTAAAATCCTCATAAGAATGATTGGGTTATGAATTGGCCTACACTACTCTTCTTATGAACTCATATGATAAATAGGGTGACTGTTTTAAGTGAATCATGACTAACGGCATTTATGTCTGTTTGCTATTTAAAGTTACTGAATTGCTTTAGAAGATTCAGAATATTGTTGAATGAACCATGTTTACGATTCATTTTTTTGTAATTTTCAAGCTTGACAGCTCCAATCCTCATTTACTTTCATTACGAGTGAACAAATTAAGACATGATGAATAAATAATGACAGATTTTTCAATTTTAAACTATCATTTTAATGTGCTTTTAGTTTAATTTGCTACAACAACAGTAGAAAGTCTACAATTACGCTAATGAACTATATTACTTGGTGGAAGGATTGTTTTGTCAATTATGATTAATAAATATAACTATTCTTTGAGCCTTGGTGTCCTTTATCATTGCCATTGCTGGTGTATAACGAAAGTAATAAGCCAGATGATGCTGTGTGTTACAGTGACTTTTGTGGCTTATTGCTTTAATTAATTTTTACTCCTACTTCCCTAACTTTTGCTGCTTCTTTCTTTCTTTCTTTCTTTCTTTCTTTCTTTCTTTCTTTCTTTCTATCTTTCTTTCTTTCACCAGCTATCCATGGAGGACACCACCTCCATTTTGCCCCGTCTGAAGCGGAACTCCAATGCCTATGGGATTGGGGCTCTGGCTAAGTCCTCTCTGACAGGTGTGTCAGGTGTGTGTCTGTCCCGGTAGCTGGTAACCGACCCCATGTTGGCTCCAGAGGAGGAGATGGCGATTGGAGCCAACATGGCTACCCCTGTGGGTCCCCCTCCCTTTCCAGTTTCACCACCTGCCTCCTCCATTAATTAGTGCATGTCAAGATTCAAGATTTTTATTTGTCACATACACAATTATACAGGGTATAACCAGCAGTGAAATGTAGGTAAATGTCAATGGCCTCTTTAGTCATTGAGGAAATCCCCAGTCAGACTCAACAAGAGTTCACAAAAAACGGCTAACGTAAGTGCGCTATCCATCCCCACAAGCTTGCTGCTGGGAAACTTAGTCTTTCGGTGTGACGCCAGCTGTGTGTTGCAGTGTTTTTGTGGTTTTGTGAGGTGAAGTGCTCTTTTGTAAACTGTTGGTCAGTAGTATGTTGTGGTGTTTTTTTTTATGGATACTACTCATTGTCACAACAGGTTTCTGGAAACGTAGGTATTTGAATATCTTTCGATTTAATGTCCTGTCTCTTGTATTTCTCCTGTTTTTCTTAAATGCTTGAAAATGGGGTGAAGTGCTGAAGTGATACCTTTAGATTGTTTTTCCCCTGGAACAAACGGAGGTGATTTATCAAAGTATTTAAAGAGAGCAGTCACTTCATCAAATGGGGGTTTTATCTTTGTCAGCAGCCTCGAGAAAAATCACACAACCGTCCATGAGGTTACCATCAGACCTTATTTTTAGCTCTCTTTTGCATTCAGAGCCTTAAGTTTAAACTAATGCGTCTCTTGTTCGAATGAGATATTTGCTTGCTAATGAGCCATTTTGTTTAAAGGAAATGTTTAGACGTTCGGCTCTTATTATTCATACATGCATAAAAGCTTATGAATCTTGTGTAATTCATTACTCTCGTGAATAATGTATTTGTAAAGATGGTCAACCAATCGCATCTCTCTCACCGCTCGCACAGCGATTGATCAAATCAACAGACTGAGGCTCATTCATAATCACTCATTCATTTGTTATCATCCACAGAGCCTTGCAGTAGTTTACTGTAGTAATGTGATTAAACAAAATCCCATAATGCACTGCCTGGCTGCTTTCATTTCGTCCCTTTCTGCAGCTCGATGCAGAATCTGTACAGGTTCTGACTTGTGTTTCTTTCTCTTTAGGCGTTACCAGATCGATGAAGGATAAAGTGACCAAGCCCACTGCCATGGCTCAGGGTCGTGTGGCCCACATGATTGAGTGGCAGAGCTGGGGTCAACCATCCGCAGGGCCAGAAGGGGGAGCGGGACGCTTCAATCTGAACCGCGAGAGGGAGAGACGGATTGAAAATGATGCCTATAGTGACCTGAGTGATGGAGAAAAAGAGGCACGAATGGCAGCGGGTGAGATATTGACTGAAGACATTGAGATGATTGGAAAATGTATATGGTAAAGTTACCAGACACAAATGTCACCCCCCTTTTTCACATTTAGTTGTGGTACAGGGTGGAAACATAGTAGGTGTGTTCGACTTCATGCAGCGCTGCACAGACCTATCGGCAAGAGTAGCCGCTTGCAGTCGGGGGCGGAATTGAAAGCGGAGACATGAAGTCGGACTCTTTCTGCTCCCGGTAGTGATGATCTTGCGGTGTTTGGATGCTCTCATCACAGATGAAGTGAATAACATGCAATATTTTTCAAATGCACGGACGTTTCAGAAATGTTTTCATGAGCAACAGAAATACTTTTTATATAGTGCTTAATACAGGGCCATCTGTTCAAGAATAAAGTTCAACATAAACATATACTATTTAAATACCAATAAAGTGGGGTATATTTGCTTTTGTCAGTGTTTTTTTATTAAACGCGACTCAATATAACATTGCTATAACATTGAATGCGATATTTTCCAAGTAAAATAAGATTTGTGAGCAGTATTGCATTTGAAGATGTTACAAACACGTCATTGTTGTCGTGGTGAATTTGGCCAATCGTGAAACAGCTGTGTCGTCATCAAGTCAAGTCACCTTTATTTATATAGCGCTTTTAACAATACAGATTGTGTCAAAGCACTTAACAGTATCAAATTGGAGGATAGAGTGTCAGTAATGTATAAAAATAAGATTAAACACTCAATTTTCAGTTAAGGCATTTCATTATTGAGTTCAGAGATGTCATTGTCTAGATCAGTTTAGTTTAAATAGTATCTGCTAAATCAAAATTGACGATAATCACTTGAAATTAAGTGTCCCCAACTGAGCAAGCCAGAGGCGACAGTGGCAAGGAACCAAAACTCCCTCTGTGACAGAATGGAGAAAAAAAAAAACCTTGGGAGAAACCAGGCTCAGTTGGGGCCAAGTTTTCCTCTGGCCAGGAGATAATTGTTTATTTATTGTTTACTTGTTTTAATTAAAATTTAAAATGTATAAATGTATTTATTTCTATTTTATATTGTTGCAATTTCTAACAATAATAGTATTATGTAGTTAGGTATTTTATTATATTTTTAGTTATTTTCTTTTCTTTTAGTTTTAGTTTTATCAGCGCTTCTGCAGTCGCTCTGGAGAAACTGCGCCAGTTGAGTGAGCCGGTGTCCTCGATTTCTCATGACACCAACTGCTCTCGAAACGCTATCTCGAAACGGTACGTTGATGCCACACGTGACAGTGACGTGGCGTTGGCGCTGGTGTCATGAGAAATTGAGTCCCCCCTCGAAATCAGGTCCGCTTAGGACCCCGAGTGATCCCACTGCCTAAATAAATACATAAATATATTAATGTAAAAATGTATGGTTTACTATATAGTGCATAATAGAACAAATTAGTACATAATGAAACAAATTAAACGTAATTTCTTATACTTGATTAACTGCTAATTAATAAATAAAAGTAATAATATCCTATTAAGTGAACAAAAATGAAAATCGTTAGTTTTATTTATAAAATAAAACATTTGACATTTAACACTTAATTTATAACATAATAAAAAAAATTGTAGGATAGGATATGTACAAACTCCTGTATAAAATAAGCTATGGAGCTAATCGGGTATCTGTATGCTGTGCGAGTACATAAGCTACCGAATACAGACATTAATTATCATTATAACGTAGTTTAAACAGCATTTATTATTACATGATTTTGTAGGAATTGTAATTTTTAAAAGTAATTTGAGCCAATGGGATCGCTTGGGGTCCTAAGCGGACCCGATTTCGAGGGGGGATTTGATTTCTCATGACACCGGTTCAAGTCGGACAAATTTTCTAACCGGCATGCACTGCTTCAAGTCAGCAGCCGATCGGTCTGTACAGCGCTGCGTGAAGTCGAACACACCTAATGCATTAGCTTGAAATGTTATAGTGTTAAAGGACATTTTTACTTTTTACTAAATTGTGCTGTACCTGAAAATATTTTTTTCAGTAATAATAAAACTTCTCAGTATATTTGGGTTTTATTTGTAAGCTTAAACCTCATATAATCTATCAAGTTTTTCTTCCCTTAAAAATAAGAACACGGGGTCAGAAAAATGCATGTATTACTAAAGTACATATAGTATATTTGCTGTATATGTCTCAATGTCTCATGCAATTTTGCTTTGGTCAATTTGTGAACAAATATTTTTTATAATATTTTTTTGTAGGACAACACTGTGGGCTTTTTAAACATGTATTTGATTAAATTCAAAACATTTTATAGGGACTAATAATGTTAAATTAATCATAATGAATAATAAATATATTTTTGTTTACTACAAAGACCTTCCTGACAATTTATGTTTTTCCCTCAATTTTGTAACTCTCTTCAGATTTATTTTTGCTAATGTTAAAAAAGTATTTTATGCTCACCAAGGCTGTAAAATAGTAATATTGTAAAATATTGCAATTTAAAAAAAAACTTTAAAATGTATTTGAAAATATCATTTATTTCTGTGAGGGCAAAGTGTCACATGATTCTTCAGAAATTATTTTAATACACTGATTTGGTATATAAGAAACATATATAATAATTAGTATTGAAAACAGTTGTGCTGTTTAATATTTTTGTGATTTATTTTCAGGATTCTTTGATTGAAAGATCAAGAAAGCACCATTTATTTGTATCTTTTGTAACATTTATAAAATGCTTTTACTGCTACTTTTGTTTTGATCAATTTAATGCATCCTTTCTAAACAAAAGTATTTTTTTCTTAAAAAAATGACTGAACCTAAACTATTGAACGGTAGTCTATTTATATTTCAAATAGTTGGTAAGTGTTAAGTGGAATCAGCCACCCACTAAGAATCTGTATATTTATTTAAAATGTTTATCAAAATGGTTATCTTGCTTTTTTCAGGGATTATGCAGCAGTTTGCCATTTCTGAGGCCACATTCATAGCCTGGAACTTTATGGATGGAGAGAGTCTCTGTGCCGACTCCAACCAGGGTAGCGTGGCTCACCTCAGTGAGGTTAACCAGGAGAGCATCACCAGCAGAGGTGAGGGTCACAAACATCCACCTCAAGCCATAACAGAAAGAAGACATTTTTGGCGAGATTTATGATTTCTGTTATGTTGCATCTAAGTTTTTTCATTTTGTTTGACTTTAGATGAAAAGCACTATTTTTTGGTAATCTACAGCTCATATTTTACAAGCACACACTTCTTAAGCACATCCTCACATAATTATTGCACTGGCAGCTCAAAAGCTTGTGAATATCCAGTTGCTCTTGTAGTAAGAACTGTTTGCATCTTTGGACAGGAGTCTCATAACCACACCTCTACGCTTCACTGATGTGAGCACTTGGATATTTCTGCAGACTTGATTTATATTGTTTACTTAGCCTTGACTGATGTGCTTTCCATCAGAGATGCCACAGTGACAGCTGCAGGTCCAAAGGCGATGGGGGAGAATCGCAGAACAGCAGTTTTCCTGAGGTTCAACTATCAGAGCTTATACAAGCCCTGGGTTGAAGCCAGGCTGCAGTGTAACACCAAACAAAAAGCATCTCTTTGGCCTGATTTTGCCAAAATAATAAGTAGTGTAGCGGAGAATTGCAATGATGAAAAACCATGATTATAATAATTTTTAAAGCGATAATCCACCCAAATTGAAAAATCTGCCATTTACTCAGCCTCATGTTGTTCCCCACCTCTATGGCTTTCTTTCATATGAGGAACATTTTGAAGAATATTGGTAACCAAAAGGTTTCGGCTCCCATTGACTTCCATCTCTGCAACACTTTTCAGGATAGGAGATGGATTAAAAATGAACTCCTGAAATTTACTACCAGATTCTGGAATATAATTTCTTGAAAGAGTAGTAAAAGAGGATGTGCTGCTGGTCACTCTCAACTTATCTGTCTATAAACCTTATAAAAATCAGTTTTCATGTATTTCACAACACTTTAGCTTGTGATTCTTATTAAGTACTGGTCTTTTTTAGGATTTTTGTTTTACCAAAGCAAAGTCTCTGAGAACCTGACACATTGCACTTCTGGAGACTCCAGGTAGGTTCCAGTTTTAGGAAATGGTGGGGCTGGAGACTAAATGGTTCCTGATGGTTTTACACAGAATTCTTCACCTTTATTCTTAATTCTTTTGCAGTTAATATGTGTCTTTTCAACTCCACCTGTTTCTTCTGACCATGCAGACCCAGTGAGCATTTCGCTGTCCCATGGTTATGCTTTAACTTTGCAAAATCTAGTATTGGATCCTTCTTATGAGTATTTAATCATTTTTGACTTTCAGTCTGAGTTAAATCTCTTTTTTGTCTCATTTTATCTGTAAAATAAAACCTGCCTAATAATTATGCACACCTGAATATAAGGAATTTTTCACTTCCAGCCTTCATGAACAATTATATATCACTTAAAAATGATTAAATACAAAATGAAAAGTAGTTATTAAGAATTATGTGGTCTGGAATTGGTAAAATGTGCTTGGAAAAAAATATGATCAGAATATTAATCTGAAATATATAAATATTAATTAAATTTGAGAGCAGGCGAAATGAGAAAGATTGAAGTGGAGGATCTCTCGTGTTTAACGATCAAAATTACGTTCTTTGGGAAGTACACTCTCAGCAACTTCAATGTCAGAGCTCTTTATGAAATGTCCAAAAGATGGCACCATTAATAGCTGACCGTAATGATGTCACAAGGTCATATTTCTGTCATATTCTGTGAAATATGATGCATTTAGTGCAAAATGGCAATGTGTTGAATTCAGAAATGGAGTTCTGATTATCGAGGAATATAAAATAAAGCTAGGTATAGCGATCTTGCAGTTTCTTCAACTTCATTCGGTGTCATCCTGTAACCTCATTCAAATCATGTGCAAAAAATATGATCAGAATATTAACTTGCCTACTAATTATGCATGCACTGTAGAACATAAAAAGTAATTTTAGAATTATTCAGATAAAAAATTAAAAAAAACACGTGACACGTCTTGGGTATTCTTTGACATTGACAGCCAATCAGAATGTATCCTGCTATAAAGGGCTTGGGCATTTAAAACGGCAGATGACATAACTACTGCACATGCTTATACAAAGAGAACATTATCATTCATTGGTGTGGGCGCTAATTTAGTTTTTTCCAGAAACCACTTTGGTTCCAATCTGCATTTGAATTTCACACTTCACCTTATGACCTTCCTGTCTGTCTCTTCTTTGTTTCCACGTCTCTGTCCTTCAGACCAGCCATTGCATCATTCCTCTGCAGAAGTGTGGCCTCACACCTACGTCTCTCAAGGCCTTTACTGTCTCTCCTCCTCTGACGCGTGGGAGCCAATCAGCAACGAGCCCTCGGGCGTGGCTTCTCCCGCTGCTGGCTCTTATATCATGGCAGGCGGGGCTTCGGGAGAGGGTTATGAAGGCTCCACCCACTATTTACCACAGCAGCAGCTGACACTGCAGCAGCAGAACCACCTACAGCAACTCCAACAGTATCAGCAGTACCAGCAGCAGCAGCAGCTCCTGCAGTATCAACAGGTCAGAAAACGCACAGTTTGACATGCTGCCATGTTTACACGCTCCGAGGAACACTACAGAGTTGTGTTTAGCTCTACTACTTGACCTCTTTTAGCCAGTTGTCATCTACAGTGTGGCGCTGTAGGTGGTCTTGCTGTATTTAGAACAGCATCGACTATGACTGAAAGGTGTTATGGAGTTCAGGTGTTACGTCTCTATGGGTAGACTATTCAGTGCCTGATTAGAAATTCTTTAAAATGCATATAATTATATGTAAATAATAATATGTAACATAAGTTTCTTGAGCAACAAATTTGCATATGAGAATGAAAATTCAACTTTGCCATCACAGGAATAAATGACATTTTGAAATGTATTAAAACATAAAAATCCATTTTAAATTTTAATAATATTTCAAAATATTACTATGCTTACTGTATTTTTGATCAAATGAATGCAGCCTAAGAATCCAGCATAATACATTTCTTTAAAAAACACTAATCTATTGCAATCAATGTAAAATATAAATAAACTGAAAGTTTTTATAAGAATTATAATCAAATATTAAAAAAAAATAGTTTTAAATATTTTTATTGAAAAAACTAAATTACATCGATTGCAATGCTTGTTAGTAATGCAGTTCAGTACAATTTTTTTGACCATCCATACCAGAGTTTCAAATACTTTCTGCTTTAGAGTTTTACTGATTCTTACTGATTATTTTTTCTCATGTTTCCTCTTGAAGTCTTTGGAATATCGACTGCACAGCGCCTCCCACTCCTTACAAGCCACGCCCAACAGCACTATTCACAGTTTGGGCCTGCCCACTCACCCGAGACTGGCTGACCTGTGGGCGGCAGCTCAAGTGGAGCCCCATCAGGTGGAGATGATGGGACACATGGGCATGACCATGGGCGAAATGGGAATGGCAGAAGTGTACGGCGAGGAATCTGTTGTGGAGACCGAATGCATCCCAGAGCAGCAAGAGGAAGAGGAAGCCAAGGTTGGATATTTGTAAATGTACTCACCCTTAGACCATCCAAGATTCAGATGAGGTTGTTTCTTCATCAGAACAAATTTGGAAAAATTTAGCATTACATCTCTTACCAATGGATCCTCTGCAGTGACAGGGTGCCGTCAGAATGAGAGTCCAAACAGCTAAAAAAAAAAACATCCACACATCCATCAATGAATGTCTTGCGAAGCGATAAACTGTGTTTATAACTTCAAACTATTGCTTAAGGCTAATATACGAATTATCCATAATATTGCTTTCTCCAGTGAAATGTCATCTCGTCTGAATCAGGAGAGAAATATGCACAGATCAAGCACCGTTTACAAGTGAAAACAGTCCAAAACAACGCTAAACAAAAATGTTGGTGGATTTTGATGTGAAAAGACAACAGGGGATTGACTTTTTCCATTGGAATTTTTCCATTATGGACTGGTATTTAGGCCAAAAATTATGGTTTAAAGTTAAAACACCTTAATAATGGACTTGTTTGTTGCAGCTTTTCACTTCACAAGAGATGAACTGATGGACTCGAGTAGTGTGGATTATTTTGATGTTTTTATCAGCTGTTTGGGCTCTCATTCTGATGGCACCCATTTACTGCAGAGGATCCTTTGGTGAGAAAGTGATGGATGGAGGGTTTGTTAATTTTTCAGCAAATTCGGTAAACTATTCCTTTATTTTTTTTTACTATCTTTCTCAAGGAGGATGACATAACACTCACACTCGAACCCGAGCCGACATCCGTAACTCCCACCCTGACCCCTCCGCCTCAAAGAGAGGACTCCACCTCACCTGGGGGCATGAGCCCAGGGCAAGCACCAGCAGAGCCAGTGGCTGAGCACATGACCTACGAGGTCACATCCTGCATCGTCCAATCGCTGGAGAAGCAAGAAGAGGCGGAGGATGGGGCTGTTGTCGTTGTGGCAACCAACTGATGGTTCAAATCGAACAAAAAAACAACAAAACTGTCTGTGAAATAATCAACCAGTTAAGATATTGTATACGCCCTTTTACCCCAGATGTGTACTCATACGGACTGTCACATCAGGAACAGATTTATTCGTTATTATATGCCGAAAGAACACGCTCTGAGCACCGGGCGCATATAAAGACTAAACATGGGAGAGTGTCAAAGCCGGGATGATGCATTACATGTGCTGCTGCTGTTGTTTTATGGCGGGAGCGCTGGAGTCCAAGGCTGCTTTCGAATGAAAACAAAGCGTGCAATACTGAGAAATCAATACAACCAAAAGAAAGTGCATGCATATTTTTTTTGAGTATTTAAGTGACTGAATTAACAGTATCCACATAGTAATAATATACATTGATTTTTGTAATAAAACTAAAAGCCAATGAAACAATATGTATTTGTATGCATATATAACATGTATGTACTGTATGTATGTTAGTATGAATGTGTGAATGTATGTGTCTTTAAAGGTATATTCTGAAAAAACGTTACGAATTTGCCGTTTGCGTGAAGTGTCCCCTATGTACCTCCAACACATTCGCACACACACTCACACTTACACAAACACTGATGCACACACGAACACCCACTGGAAAACATGTTTTTGCTCTTAATATATCCAAGCACAATACTGCCCAAATGGAAACAGTGCTGCCCTTTTCAACATCCTAACTGTATTGTTACTAAGACTTATGCACTACTATGGACATAAACGAATGTATTGCCTATCTTCTTAGCGACAGCCCGGTTCTGTCCTTAAATTTTTGTTTTCTTCTGTTGTACTTCAATGTTTTTTCTCATCGATGTCTGTGCTTATCTGCCTGGCTGAGCTGCTTAATATTGATTTGCACTGAACAACAAAAACAAAACTGAAGAGTCATCGTTGTCATTCCGGGAAGTTCCATTAATGTTCTCTTGCAAAAAGAGGAGTAAACTTTGGATACTTTTAATCCGTTGTGTCTGAGACTATGGGAAACCAAACTGGGAATCCTGAAGACAACTCATGGGTCCATTTTTGGTGTGAACTAACATGTAGAAGACATTTATGTCATGCATATTTTCCATGTTATTTACGTTATAGCGTTCCCTGTAGCTGACATAATGCAAAGAGATAAACTCTCATTACCTCAGTAAAATCATGTGGTAATGGGCTAGTTGACATGTTCGGTCACAGTGTGTTTTTGACAGACCATACGACTGTGGAAAGAAGTGAAAAGAAGGTGCTTTTCTGGTTAATGCTTGCAGGCTTTCCACTAATTATTTAATAAGCTGTAATTGAAATACCCGCTGCAAAAAGAAGTGCCCTCGACTACTAGTGTGCACATCTCAAACCTGTGTCGAAACTTATATACGTTCCAAAAGAGAGTGAGGGGAGTGTTTTTTTTTGGATGTGGCAACATTAACACTAGTTTAGAGTTAGAAGGCATTTGGTTTGGCAACGATTTATATTCTTTGATGATTTTGAGAGTTTTTGATTAATGCCGTTATGCAATGATGAGGCAACATTTATTTTTCTATACTAACGAGGCCTGCGAGTTGTCATTCTTTGTGATATTTTGAACATCGTAGGACAAGTGTCTACCGAAAGAGAGTCATTTTCACATATCTAATGGCTGTGTTTGGAACGAAATTTGAGAGCAGGCGAAATGAGAAAGATTGAAGTGGAGGATCTCTCGTGTTTAACGATCAAAATTACGTTCTTTGGGAAGTACACTCTCAGCATCTTCAATGTCAGAGCTCTTTATGAAATGTCCAAAAGATGGCACCATTAATAGCTGACCGTAATGATGTCACAAGGTCATATTTCTGTCATATTCTGTGAAATATGATGCATTTAGTGCAAAATGGCAATGTGTTGAATTCAGAAATGGAGTTCTGATTATCGAGGAATATAAAATAAAGCTAGGCATAGCGATATTGCAGTTACTTCAACTCCATTCGGTGTCATCCTGTAACCTCATTCAAATCATGTGCATTTTAATGTGCTGTAAATAAAATCCTTATTGTGAAGGTCTGCCTCATTTGTTAATGGCTATAGAGATTTATCAGTAAATTGTTTAGATATATTAAGATGCTCTCTCACTGTTTCACTGAATCACTTCACTATTTTACACAATAATTAAAAAAATAAAAACATTTATCATCGCTGACTAATCTAAAAAGTATGTACCATAAAAGTTTTTTTAATTCAAATCGATCACTGTTTATTGAATTGTTATTCATTCCTGGGAGATATGAGACAAAAACAATCAACGTTTCAAAGCTACATTAAGAATCAAACATTTTTCTGTTGATATCTCATCACGCCAAGAAGGAAAGAGATGAATGAATAAATAAATAAATAAATAAATATGACAAATACAAACAAAAATGGAGGCAAAGTTATTGCTCACAGACTGAACAGATATAAAATCACATTAAATCAACTGTAACATTTAAAAGAAGACAGCAGATCATATGAACCAACATATAGATTGTTCATAAACAGTCTTGGTTTAAAGACATGAGAGACACCTGAGAGAGAGTTTTCAGAAAAAAGATGGACAGATGAAGGCAGGACATAAAGGGTTTCATTAAGAAAGGACAGTGCGCACACCCTGAATTTTAAATGGCTAAAAAATGTATAACTGGAGAAGGGCATGTGTTCCGGGTAAAAAGAAAGTTCAGATTCTGAAAAGGTCCACAGTGTGCCACCTGCTGGCCATGTTTTGTTTTTAAGATATTTTTGACAGCTACTTCACAATGCAGTGCAAATATTCTTTGTTGGAAATAGATTTTTGACATTTTATAACATAAGTGTTCACGTCCTTTAATAAAGTGTTCATATGAAATGATCCAGGTGTATGAAGACTTCAAGTGCCTTTATGAGGTCTGAAATAATGTCTGCTGCATGTAAACCTGGTTCAGCGTTATCATTTATGTCAGTATTGAAAATGTTCATATTTTGGTGCTCCAGTAGAATGATTTTTTTAATATAATCAGTCAATGTTTGAAGATTCCCCATTTATGTTTTTTTACAATCCCAAGGAACACACTGATAAACAAGAAATATTTGAAGTGTTACTGGGGAGAAAAAAGAGCACCTATTTGAACATAATCTCATGATACATGATACATATTTATGTATCATGTATACATAAATCAGTTTATGTATACATGATACAGTTTATTTACTGATTTTTTAGAAGAAAAGGAAAAAAGGAGGAAGAGGAAGAGCAAGTGGTAGTGGAAGAGATGACATTTATTTACAGAAATATTTAGAGGATAGAGAAATAAACAGGGCAAGTGTAAGTAGAAAAAAGAGGAAGAAAAAAAAATCAAGAGGAAGAAGAAAGAGGAAAAGAAAATTTACAGAACATTCTAGAGGAAGAGGAGATTTTGTTTTTCTTCTTCCCCTAAACATTTTTTTGTCAATTATCTTTTCCCCTTAAGTGGAAAAAAGAATAAGAGGAAGAAAAAAGGAAAATATAGAGGGGAAAAAAGAGGAAGAGAATAGAGGAAAAGGAAGCAGAAGAACAAACTGAGTGGGATTTCGGAAAAGAACAGACATTTTGAAACCTTTGAAATGAGCACATGAATAAAAAACATGAAATTGTTATATAAAAATAAGTGAACAAAAGTACACTGATCACACTATAAATAAAAGAAAAACAAACTTGACTTGTTCTAAAGGGGCTCCTCGTCCTCGTTTTCGTCACCTTCCTTGCTCTCCGAGACGGGCTGCAGGGTGGAGAGAGGGATGGGGGATGGAGGAGAGGAGGGCGGTAGGGTTGGGCTGCTATTGGGACTTCCTGTCTCACTGTCACTACTTCCTGTCCCACTACTGCTTCCAGTCCTCGTGCGACTGCTGTTCCCCACGATCACCTCTCGTTTCACACCCTCAATCCACACCTCCATCTCCTCCTTCTCTTGCTGCACTGGGGCCGCTGGACTGGGGGAATGGACGTGAGGGACCACGGGTGCGGACAGAGGCGAGGAGGGAGCTGTGGTGGAGCCGGGTGAGGATGGAGGGGAGGAGGCCTGAGGAGGCTTCGAAGCTTTACGAATTGTGTCACGGAAACTGGCCAGAGGGGGGCGCAAGCGTACGCCACTGCGTGTGGAGCCCTCGATTGCTTTTTGGAGCTGATGCAGATGAAGAAATAAGGGTTAGACAATCTGGAAAAGAAGACTTAACTAGTCATGACAACTGATGGATGGATGGATGAGCTACCTCTTTCAGTGCCACGACTCCCACTAGTTTTCCAGTATTGGTTACATAGGCATGACTGAGGCCCAGAAGAGAGAACAGGGTATGAGTCTGGGGGGAAAAAAAGAAGTCATCAAGATATAATCATCAGAATAATTTTATATCACCATATTTAAATAAAAGATATTTGTTCCATTTACGTCCGCGTTTTCCAAACTAAAGTTTGTGAGTTAATAAAAATCCAATAATTACTAAAGTAAATGTAATTAATTAAAATAAATAAATAAATGTGACCCTGGACCACAAAACCAGTCATAATGGTAAATTTTTCAAAATTGAGATTTATACATCAGCTGAAAGCTGAATAAATAAGCTTTCCATTGATGTGTGGTTTGTTAGGATAGGACAATATTACAACTATATAGGCCGAGATACAACTATTTGAAAATCTGGAATCTGAGGGTGCAAAAAAATCTAAATATTGAGAAAATCGCCTTTAAAGTTGTTCAAATGAAGTTCTTAGCTATGTGTATTACTAATCAAAAATGAAGTTTTGATATATTTACAGTAGGAAATTTACAAAATATCTTCATGGAACATGATCTTTACTTAATATCTTAATGATTTTTGGTATAAAAGAAAAATCAATAATTTTGACCCATACAATGCATTTTTGGCTATTGCTACAAATATACCCCAGCGACTTAAGACTGGTTTTGTAGTCCAGGGTCACAAGTAACTGTACAATGAAAAATTTATCAAAATAGAACACTTGCTAAAATATTCTATTTTTTATATTATTTGAAATATTTTGTTTACCTTTGTGCCATGTGACTATTTACAGACATCAGTGAACTGTGAACATGCAAAAGTGTTGTTGAATTATTTAAATATTAACTTAAAATCTCAATATTTTAGGTTAAAGGGGTTTGGCTGATAAAAAAATTGTGAATCACTGATTTACACTAATAAATAGGAATGCATCAGTAGAATTTTGGCTGATACAATAAGCCAATCATTTTTTTTCATTTTGAAACATTAAATTATTAATTAAATTGAATGTTATTTAACATATTACAAATTAAAATCTACATTATTTTGTTAAAATAAATTAAAATACTAAAACTAAAATTATTAGTTTTAAATCTACAAGTGACAATGTACAGTATGAAAAATAGATTCATTTTGAGATGAAAAACTTTATTAACATTATAAGTAAACCTCAAGGAACAAAAAAAACTCCATGTCATGACCCCTGTAAACTATAGATGTAGATGGATAGATGTAATCTCCAATTCAATATTAGATGACACAGATAAATTAAAATATATATATAATATGGTACAGATATATCAAGCATTCATCACTATTGACTTCTCTAGAGCTGATTATAGGTTAACTGAACTTGTCTCATAACTGATGAACATTGCAACATCGACGCTGCTATTGAACTGAATCAACTCTGAACTGATTTGAGCTGAATAACGACACTATTATCTTCTATAGAACTGCTTTACAGAATTTTGTTTCATAACGCATGAATTTTGCAACATTAACTCTCACCTTATGTAGTGATGTTCTCTCAACCAGCTGGAAGGGGGAGGGATCTATTCTGATCTGATCGATATCCAGAGGTTTGTCCATCTCTGTCTCCTCCCAGGCTTTGATCTATGTGACCCAATTAAAACCACGTAAGGCTTCAACTCTGTTATGCCTTGTTTTATTTTAGCAACTCTTCTGCAGAATTAAAACATCTAACAATATCCAGAACCTACATTATTACAATTTCCTTTCATGCTTTAATATCTACTTGGAAGCTAATTATTTGTAGTATTGGTAATACCTGTTCTGGTGTCATTGTGTCAGTTAAAGGTGGAGGATAAGGCTCCTAGGGTGAATAAAATGGCAAAATAATTCTAGTATACATGACATGGTGCATTTGAACCAAGTATTCAAACTCATTAACATTTTAGAAAGAGTATTTGCATATTGACACATTCTACGGAAGACCATTCACTTCCCTTTAACCGCACATGTCCTTGAAAAACACTGATGAATATTAATGCAGACCATTAGCAATACATTGGCGCTTCTCAATTTATCGGCCTTACATTAAAATTTCATAGATGCTGAGAGGAATTCATTTAGTGCACTCAAATTCACTTGATGGAACAGACACAGGTTTTCACAAGGGACTTATAGACACAAACAATGTACCTGTGGCTGACCTTCTGTGTGTCGTTCTGAAGAGGATGAAAAGAAGTTACGTAAAATTCTCCCGAAAGACGGGGAAGGACCCTTATCTAGGCAAGAAGAGGAGGAGAGAGAGAAGGAAAAAAAAGGAAAAGACGAAAGGCGGATTAGAGGATGAGTATCACTTATCTCGCCTCAAGATGCTTGTTCAAAAGAAGTGCTTGCCTGAGGTTTATTAAGGTTTCTAAAGAGGATGACTCGGTTATGTTTGCTGGAGAGTTTCTCACCGGGAGACGTGTGATTGGTGGATGGTTCTGAAGGTTTGGGTGGAGGCACAGGACTGTTTCTTTCCTCTTGAACTGGTATCGTCTAAACATTCACAGAGAACAGTAGTACAAACTGTCATTTTGAAAAGGCATACAAAAGCAATATTTCAGGAAAAAAATATTTCTTAACTCTTATTATTCTTATATTTATTATATAATTTTTTATTATTATTTATTACGTTATATTTTCTGAGCACAGCAGTTACCCGTTGGGTTTTGATGGGTGGATGGACAGATGGGATTCATAGAAAGGAATGATAGCAAAAGAACGATAGAACCAAAAATAAAACGATAGGTAGAACACGACAATTAGAATGATAGAACGAATGAACGATAGACAGATAGAACGATAGATAAACAGACAGACAGATGGATAGATAGATAGATAGATTAATAGCTATACCGATAGATCGATATAGGGAGAAAGATACATATCATAAAGATGATAAAGACCTTATCATCTTCATTCTCCTCTTCTTCCTCATCAACAAAGGCAAAGGATTCCCAGCTGATTCTGGCAAAAGGCACTTGACCTTGTGAGCTCTGTCCTTGTGTTAGGATCCGCCTCTCTGCTGACAGCCACCAATCACAGAGGGCGAGAAGCTCAGACCTCTCAATGCTGCCCAATAGAATCATAGATTCTGTTGAAGGTGAAGTAAGTTCAGAAGCTGGTTAATTATGAGTATTAAAATGTTTTCTGACACTAGGGCTCTGTTCCAAAACCTGTACTGTAGAGATAGTCCTTATACAGGACCTGACTGATTTGAAATTCAACAACGAAGCTCATGTTGCTAAGCAAACAACACAAGGTTGATAGCTTTTAGCAGGTTTTTAAACAGAGCTTTAGACTGTTTGAGTGAAACAAAATACAAATTCATAGCTCACCTTGGTAGACTGCATGCAGCTAGAAAAATGGACATAATGGGAAATGTAATTAGACTCAAGAAATTGTCTAGACAGCCTGCGTGACATTACCTTTTGAGTCGACCAGCGGGAAGGTTTTTAAAGAGGTCGAGTCCAACAAATGTAGTACTTCTCTGTATGTTGAGTGGGAACATAAAAACTTAACTTTCCTCACCATGATGTCCTCCACGAAGATATTATACTGGCTGCAAGAAAACAGAAACTGCGGTAATTCCACAGGCTAAAGGCTGGTGGACAGAGCTTAAAAAGATTAATAACTCTAGGTTTATTCTAATTGTCCAAGAGAAGTACAATTCTTAATCCAAATATTAAAATGCACTTACTATATATAAAAGTGCATATTTAGAATAGCAAAATAAATATGCTTTTAAAAGAAAATGGCACATTTCATTAAACTTATTGGCTGCTTTGGTAATATGGGTAACAATGACATATACCATATTAGGCCCAGTAATAACTGTAATTATCTTTAGCAAACCTCAAAAAGAACATAATTTTTTCATACTGTACCAGTGTTATTTTTGTATCATTAAGATATTGTATTGTATAGTATTGAATTACATTTTATTCTTATATTTTCTGCTTGCATGCTAATTATAGTTCAAGTTTTAGTACTTTTGTTTTTATTGTTTTTAAATATGTCTATATATATATTTGTAATATTTTTGTTTTAGTTTCACTTATTTTAGTACATCAGGATAAATAAGACATTGGAAACTAGCTGAAATAAAATAAGTTAATTGTTTTTATATTTTATTTTATTTTATTTCAGTTATCATTTTAAGTAATCCCATTTTTATGTTTTTAGTTTTAGTTAACAAATTTAAAGTAGTCATTTTATATTTTAGTTATACAAAATAGTAAAGAATTTAAACATCAGCCTTTTAAATATCATCATATTTGTATTGGTATTTTGATGACGTTTAAAGTTTTTTTTCCCCCCATGAACAAAATTTCTACTTGAACTAAAATATACTGTAACTCTACACCCTTACCTCATTTAGTGCTGTATCCCTCATGTAGTATATACATTTTTATTTCAGTTTTAGTTATTTTAGTACATCAAGATAAATTAAAAGACCTTGGAAACTAGCTGACATCTAACTAGTTAACATTTAATTTAAGTAATCCCATTATGTTTTTAGTTTTAGTTAACTATAATAACTCTACACTTTACATTATAATGTTATATTGAAGTTAATTTAGACATATAGCATTTAAAGTCATATATATTTTTTTTATTTCATTTTTTAAATGTAACAATTTCTTCATAGGAACACTCCATTTTTAAAGGAACACTCCATTTTTTTTGGAAATAGGCTCATTTTACAACTCCCCATGAGTTAAACAATTGAGATTTACCATTTTTGGGTGCTTTCACATCTGTAGTTCGGTTCATTTGGTCCGGACCAAAGGCAAAAAATTATACATTGTAGCTATTTTTAGCCGTTTTGGTTCCTTTTCACACCACACTGTTTGCTCTGGTCCGAACCAGCTGAAACGAACCAAAATGCAGTCACGTGACAACATCCGCTTCACTTGTTGGCTAGATGTGTCTTTGAACGCATTCCCTAAACTGCTTTTCGATTAGTCAGAAAGAGCGTGCGGGAAAATTCCAACGGTGCTCCCGGAATAAAATGCAGCGGACAGCACACTGCTATTACATTATTATTACAAATTTCTATGAGGCTCCGCACCTCCTCACAACCCCAAGTTTGTCCGCGACTTGCCATGCTAAACTGCAAACTGTCAACAAACACTTCCTCATCCCATAATGCACAGCGCAGCTGACTACGGCAGCTGGTTTAGTCCAAAAATGCGCAGTTCTTTTTGCAGTTGGGTCTGTTTGAGGTCGGATAACGTTCTCACCACAAACGAACCGCTCCAGGGTTCGTTTGAAAGCGTGCCGAGACCACCTCTTCAAGGAGGTCTCGGTACGTTTGTTTGGTCCGCTTTTGGTGCGCACCCGAGTGCGATTGCTGCATTCTCACCTGCCCAAACGAACCGCACCAAGAGGGAAAACGAACTCTAGTGCGATTCAACCGAACTAAATGAGGTAGGTGTGAAAGCACCGAATCCATTCAGCCGATCTCCGGGTCTGGCGGTAGCACTTTTAGCTTAGCTTAGCATAGATCATTGAATCGGGTTAGACCATTAGCATTTGGTCATCAAACATTTTTAAAGCTTGACTCTTCTGTAGTTACATCGTGTACTAAGACTACTGGAAAATGAAAAGTTGCGATTTTCTGGGCCGATATGGCTAGGAACTACACTCTCATTCCGGCGTAATAATCAAGGAACTTTGCTGCCGTACCGTGGGTGCAGCAGACGCAATGAAATTACGCAGCGCCTGAAAATAATTCCCGGCTAGGAAACTAGTTATGATGTAGCTGGGGACTATTTTCAGGCGCTGTGTAATGATGTTCAATGATCTATGCTAAGCTAAGCTAAAAGTGCTACCGGCAGACCCGGAGATCGGCTGAATGGATTCAAAGATGGTAAAACTCAACTGTTTTACTCTAGGGCAGTTGTAAAATGAGCCTATTTCCAAAAAAGTGGAGTGTTCCTTTAAAATGGCTTAAATATAACTCTACACCCTTACCTCTTTTAGTATACATAGACCAATGGATATGCAAATCAGTCCCTGCCTCCACATAATATACCTGCTCCACTTTCACTTGTTTAACTGAAGTAGCAAACGCTACACAATGACAAGTGTTAATACTGGATTAATTCAGCCCTTCATGTTTGAACCAGAAACTGATTCAGATGAAGAAGAGGAGGAGAGAATTATTCAGGGTTGTCTAAAAGTCCATGTATCAGAATAGTAATGCATTTTATGTATTGCTCTAGATAATGGTAATTGATATCACTAGCTTTTGGCTAATGTTATACAAAATATGGTTTTATTTGCCATTTTAGACAGCTAATAATATGAAAAGCTCCACCCCACAAGTTGACAGGATTGGTTATGTTTTGTGACTGTAGAAAACGGGATGTTTTAAATCATATTTTTGAGACCGTCTTCGGTACACTGCAGTTTTAAGGAGAAAATGCTCCGCAATGATATTGTCTGATGAATTTCCACATTGTTCGTCTTTAAGCATATTGACTTGACGTGGGGTCTATTTTGGCTAATTTTGTTAACATGTTTGGTCACCACTTGATGTCCAATGTAAACTCTGGGTCCTGAAGCAGAACCACTACTTCAGACCACAAAAGGATAGATTAAGACGCAGAGAGCATCCTTGATGAAGAAGTAATTAATAGGCCAAATCTAATGTGTGTGGAGCGGCTCAGTGTTAGCTGGAAGGGTGCCAAAGCTTCATGTTGCCGCCCTTCGTTGACAAGTGTATTTACTAATAGCTCCTGCTGCTAATGAATCACAAGGACTTTGAGGTGCTGTCAGCATGTGAGGGTGAGGGAACCTGGCTGCACTGTGAGCCAAGCCGTTTTGTCACATACGTGGAGCCACGGCGCTGGCGTTTGCAATGTCTGCGCACCTTATGTGGCCGAAGCCCAGCTCGGGGAGATAGGGCAGCTTCTTGACCTGGATGATGGAGTCGTACAGTGACGGTTGCAGACCCTGCGCTACCATGTTGGCCAGGATTACAGCGACCATCATGGGAAGGATGTGAGAGATCTGACCGGTCAGCTCGAAGCAGATCACCGCGGTGGAAACGGTGTGAGTGACGGCCCCCGTCAGTGCCGCCGCACCTTAAGGGAAAGGGACAGACCAATAGAGTAACAGGACGGAAAGATGGAGTGCTGTAAGACAGAGTCATGACAGGAGTGACCAGAGGTGGGTAGTAACGAGTTACATTTACTTCGTTACATTTACTTGAGTACATTTTTTGGGTAACTAATACTTTTAGAGTATATTTTAAAATGGGCACTTTTACTCTTACTCAAGTATATTTTTAGAGAAAAAAACGGTATTTTTACTTCGTTACTGTGGGCGACTCTCCTCTCGTTACTGTATCTGAATGCAATGCAAGTTAAAAATGCTTCGGTTTATTCCAAACGCGCCGTCTACTTTTCTCTGGGCAATGAACGATGCCCATTCGCGAATGATTCATTATTTTGAGTCGATTCTGTTTAAAGGCTTTATCAAACCAGTTGGCAAACCAGTGAATCGGTTCGCGAATCAGTTTGAATGATTCGTTCAGTTCCCTGCCGCACGCGCTGAGTCTCTGAAGCTGTTCTCACTCAGATAACAGAGAGTTTAAGAACATCAAGAGCGCTGAAGACGTGGCTTTGGATCTACAGTCAGTTGAAAGCAAATCTGAAAAGGCTTGTTTGCTAGAGCTATATGAAGATCTTTTATTAGATGGAGACCGCGTGTGCTGTCTACTGTTCCACAGGTACAGGCCACGATACCACTATGACATTACCAGTTTGTTGTACATGTACCTTACATTAAATACAATGTTTAATTTATACATTAAATAAGCTGTCACAGAGTATGAAATGAACACCCGCGAAACCCGCGTTAGCTCTGCGCAGCGGCGCGCGGCCTGTTCTAGACACAATTAATATTCATATTTTTACAATATTTATGCTTGCAAAAATATAGGCTACATTTGTTTACATTTTGCAGAACAGAAGATCCGTCAATATGCATTTGTTTCGTTATGTTTAGAGCAGTCATGTGAGGCGTTTTCAGAGGTTTCAGTGTCAGAGGTTATAGAATAATACATAATTAATTTACTTTAAAATATAATTTAATTCAGTTATGCAAATCAGAATTTTCATCAGCTGTTACTCCAGTTTTCGGAGTCATATGATCCTTCAGAAATCATTATAATATATCGATTTATTACCAGTGTTGGAAACAGTTTTGCTGCTTAATATTTTTTGGAACCTGTGACATTTTGTTCAGTGTTCTTTGATGAATAGAAAGCTAAAAAGAGCAGCACTGATAATAAATCAACATGATTTCTGAAGGATTATGTGACTCTGAAGACTGGGATAAAGGCTGATGAAAATTCTGATTTGCATCACTGAAATAAATTACATTAATATATATATATATATATATATATATATATATATATATATATATATATATTTTGAACGGCAGTGTGTGTGTGTGTGCGTGTGTGTGTGTGTGTGTGTATACACATACACATTACATAAATGTAATCTATATATCTAAATAAAAATAGACTATATTCAGTACCTATATGATCCAAAGTAACTAGTAACTAACTACTTGAGTAGTTTTTTTATCCGATACTTTTGTACTCTTACTCAAGTAACTATTCAGACTATTACTTTTACTTTTACTTGAGTAAATATTTCTAGAAGTACTTTTACTTTTACTTGAGTACAGTTTTTGGGTACTCTACCCACCTCTGGGAGTGACATAATGAACGAAGAGAGTATATGGACACATGCCGTGGAAGATCAGAGATTAAGAGAAGAAAGAATAGTAACAGGAAGTGACATCATCAGCACAGTAGGAGCAAACATTAGGTAACAGTGGTGGATCGGAAGAGGAGGAAAGGATGACTGACCAATGACAGCGTACCCTCCAGGGATGATGCGGTACAGTATTCCATCAAACAGGATACCCTGAGGAAAGAGAGTAGCCATGATCTCACCCACTAAACGACCGAATGCTGCACCTGTAAGACATTGCAGTGGACATTCAAACGTTTTTAAAATAGAATAGAATGGAATAAAATAAAGTGTTTCTATGAAAGAAAAACATTAACTAGCAAAAAGTCATTTCTATGAGTGTAATAAGTGCATTTACAGTGATATCCGAAAGTCTGACACAGCTAGTGAAAATTATTGCATAATAAAATAAAATAAAATGTGCCTGGCTAACTTCTGTAAGTCTAAAATAAGTGAATTTGCATATTTAGCTGTTGAATATTATTGCATAAAGTAAAATAAAAATAAAAAAATAAAATAAAAAAGCAAATCCAAAAGTCTGAGACTATTACTGAAAATTATTGATTTATTTTTGCAATTAGAATAAATAAAAAAATTAAATTGAAATATTTCCTCATTACAGTTTATAAGCATATTAATGTGAGTGAATATTGACCAAAAAAGTACTTATTTGATTAGTTTCCTGAAATTGTGCAAAAACATAAATATTTATTAATATTTATTTATAATAAATATTGATATTATTTTTTGTCATAACACTAATTTCTTTGAAAACATGTATTTGTTCAAAATCTTCAAATCAATAAATTTAGTTTTTCCACAGTATAAATTTGAAATAGATCTCAAATTCCAGCATGACAACATGGTTTCTTTTGGATCCCACTGTATGATAAAGGCATTCTTAAATATAAATCAGAAAATATCCATAATGGCAGCCACTAATAAATGAATAATACCAGTGACTTACCCAAAACAAAGACAGGCATGAAAGCTCCAGACGGGATGGGCATTGTGGTGGAAACTGCAGACATCCAGAACTGTGAGATGAATAATAATGTTTTCACACGATTGCCTTAATTCTAAAATCTCAAAGACCGTTGTCAGCACAACCTGTACGAGCCTAACTCAAAAGAAAAGTCATTGCTTCTGCAGCTTCAAACATGACAGATGGAGAGAGAGAGAATGACTGTGGAACAAGCAGGTTTTATTGAAGCCATCTAGACAACTATGACATAACTAAAGCCAGTGTCAGTGCATGGTACTTTCTTAAAAATGACTTAATTGACAGAGAACAATGTAAACAAAATATCGCAAAGGACCAACCTTCATGATGAAGAAGAGAATAAGAATGACAAAGATGCTGACATCAGGGTGAAACCACACAGCAGAGCGACCGAGACCAGGAGGAAGAGAGGAACCCCATATTTTAGTCCAGGTGAAGTTATCAAACAGAGAGTTGATGCACTCCCTGGGCATCAGCTGCGGAATAACACAAGTCAAATTCACATTTAAACCCAAGCAAATGAAATATTTAAAAAATTCAACCATTATTTTAAGACCAAAAACATTAAAGCAGTGGTTCTTTGACTCAAATTCTCACCATTCTACACAAAAATATCTGCTGTAATGACAACGCAAAGTTTATATGAGCTGAATGTTCTATCAGGTTCCTACTTTTCTAAATCAGAAAATTTCCATTACCTTTCCAGTTGTTGTAGATTTACTGGAAAAGCATTAAAGATGAGCATTTTTAAAAGTATTTTACTCACAATTTATACCTGATAAAATATTAGAGTCTGGCATAACTAGAAAAAAATATTTATTGATATATAGTATATTCTATATAATAAATTATTTATAAAAAAAGAGCACAATGTTTTAACCAGGTTCATAAATCATAATTTTAAAATAAGTCTTCCTTACATATTCACATTTTCCAAGACTGTGAGAATCCTGGTTCTTTAAAGACAAAAAACTAAAATAAGAAATATCTTGATTTTTAGTAGTTTTAGCTTATTTGTGTGCTTTTTTGTCTTATTTAAAATCATCCTGGGGCCCCTTTTGGAAGTTTGCTAAGGTCCCCTAGTAGGCACCTGGGCTGAGAACCTCTGCATTAGAGGAGGATCCTAAATAACTGATATAATTATTTAGTTTGCAAAATTGTAGCATCAGTTATTAACAAATATTTCTAATCTGACCTCTCCAGCCATGAACTGCCCAAAGCCTGGAGGGAATGTCAGCGTCGTAACCACTAAGGTCACAACAGCAGGGAAAATCAGCCGGCTGAGAAAGAAAATGTGACACATATTGTAATTATTTAGCTTGTATAATAATTTTAAAGATTGTGATTACAGCAAAATAACTCTCAGGTGAATACTGCATACTCCTATAATAATGCTAAAGGTAATATATTGTCTGTTATTTCTCTTACTGTTTTGTAAGGAATCGTGTGAAAATGTTCGGTCTTCTCATGAACAGGACAACTTGGCGGTTCAGGTAAACAAAGAAAGCTCCCAGGAACCCACAAGAGATCCTGTGGGGAGAAAGCAATCAAAGACAAAAACAATCACATTATTCCAGTGATCCAAATACAAAAATCACATTCACGGTTTTATAATAAGACAAGAAGATGTGCTCTTTGCTTAATTGTTTCTACGGAAGTTCTAAGCGGCCATGCATTATTATAATTTTTCTGTCTTGTTTTCTCGTGATCTCGACATAACGAAAGTTGTTTTGTCGTTATCACGACTTAATTTTCTCGTGATCTCGACATAACGAAAGTTGTTTTGTCGTTATCACGACTTAATTTTCTCGTGATCTCGACATAACGAAAGTTGTTTTGTCGTTATCACGACTTAATTTTCTCGTGATCTCGACATAACGAAAGTTGTTTGTCGTTATCACGACTTAATTTTCTCGTGATCTCGACATAATGAAAGTTGTTTTGTCGTTATCACGACTTAATTTTCTCGTGATCTCGACATAACGAAAGTTGTTTTGTCGTTATCACGACTTAATTTTCTCGTGATCTCGACATAACGAAAGTTGTTTTGTCGTTATCACGACTTAATTTTCTCGTGATCTCGACATAACGAAAGTTGTTTCTCGTGATCTCGACATAACGAAAGTTGTTGATCTCAACGTAAAAATCAGGGTCGCTATATTGTCTTCGACGATAAAGTTGCAGATCCGACAGCCTCCTTCTCAAGTGTCGAACACTTATGTGTAAGTCGTCAATCACTGACAGACACAGAGCTATTTCAGTTTGAGTGAGTCCCTGATCAAAGTAAAAGCGAATACGATCATCCATGATGCTGCGATGATGCTGCTTCTATAGCATTTTCTCATGCCGAATACACAGAGAAAATTAAGTCGTGATAATGACAAAACAACTTTCGTTATGTCGAGATCATGAGAAAATTAAGTCGTGATCACGAGAAAACAAGACAGAAAAATTATAATAAAGCATGGCCGCTTAGAACTTCCGTACTTTGCTTAATTGTTTCTGATCAATGTGAGCACAATTATTATGCAATATAATACAATAATTAATCAAAATGTGTTCGTGAAACATTCCAACAAATCAAATATAATGCCACCATCTGGTCACTTTGGTTAAGTTAAAGTGCTGTGTGCTCAGGTCTGCGAGTGCGTCAAGGGTTAAGTATGGCACACACACTCACACACACACACACACACAGCTTCAGGATTGTGCCCTCACCACGAACGACACGCTCTCGCCCCCGCGCTCTCACCCAATAATGGCGAACGCCGGGAGCTCCTGCAGGTCGAAAGGAAAATCCATGCGGAAGTTGGTGCGGAAGAGAGCAGTGATGGTAACTGAAACAAAAGATTTGAAAAAAAAAAGATATCTCATTTCAGATGAATGGTAGTGTATGACATCTGAGGCTGCCAAGACCTTCATTCCTGAATATGATTTAGTATCTCACCTGCATCCTTATTAAACACAGACAGCACTCTGAAAATAAAAGCACTGAAAGTGGCAGCAAAGTAGCCTCTCCAGTAGTTTCTCACTGCAAAATAGGTTGAAGTAACTTCAATGCTGAACAAAACACCTGGAAGAACCAAAGAATCATTTAGAACGGTTACTGTCATCTACAGAATAAAATTTCAAACTTTCTAAATCCATCAAATATGATGATAAAAATGTGAAATATAATTGTGAATTGTACTATTACTATTTTAATATACTTTAGAATGTATAGAATTCCTGTGATGGCAAAGCAGAATTTACTCCAGTCTTCAGGGTCACATGATCCTTCAGAAGTCACTCTCATATGCTGATTTGGTGTTCAAGTAACATTTCTCAGAATTATCAATGTTGAAATACAGTTGTTCTGCTTAATATTTTTGTGGAAATCATTCACTTCTTCCCACTTCTTCTTTACTGTCACTTTAATTTAATTAAATTTAATGCATCCTTGTAGAATAAAATTATTAATTTCTTTCGACAACAACAAAAAAATCTGCCTCCAAATTTTTTTATGGTAGTGTATATCTTAATTTTTTTTGCAAACTTTTTCTTTATTTAGGGAAGTCGTGGTCTAATGGTTAGAGAGTCGGTTGCTCCCCGGGTGCCGCAGCATAAAAGGCTGCCCACTGCTCCGGGTGTGTGTTCACGGTGTGTGTGTGTTCACTGCTGTGTGTGTGCACTTTGGATGGGTTAAAATGCAGAGCACGAATTCCGAGTATGGGTCACCATACTTGGCCGTATGTCACTTCACTTTCACTTTATTTATATATAATTTATTTATTTAAAAAAGTCTATCTTAGATATTTCACAGATTATTTATTTTGCATGAGCATTTTTTATCAGGCTTATATGTTTAGGTTCAGTAATTTCACTTTAAATGACAAAGAAAAGGTTATTAATTATTGAATGCCTTGTTTTCAAAAATGTCCAATGATATTTTCACAGGAGCCTGATAAAAAAGCTAATTTGAAAGAAAAATCTCAGATGGACCTAGTTTTTGCATATGAAGTCTTCAATTGCTTTTTGTTTTAGGCATAAAGCTGACAACATTTTTTTGGTCAGATTTATACCTTAAAGTTTGACTTTATAAAAATGTATTTATTTTTTATTTATACATTTTGCTGACAAACAATCATAAATACAGAATAAAAAATTAATTTGAAACAAATCTTTTGAAAAAAAAGGGAAAAGTTTGAACTGTTAAATGTTTTAATGCATTCTTGCATACTAAAAGTATAAATAAAAACTGCCCCCAAACTTTTCAATGGTAGTGTACATCTTAATATATATATATATTTTTTACCCTAATTGTTTATTTTTGCTTTAAAAAAAAAAAAAAAAAAAAAAAAAATCGTGACGTATTGTCAAGTATGGTGACCCATACTCGAAATTGGTGCTCTGCGTTTAACCCATCCAAGTGCACACACACAGCAGTGAGTAGTGAACAAATGCACACACACACACACACACACACACACACACACACACCGTGAACACACACCCGGAGCAGTGGGCAGCCATGCTGCAGCGCCCGGGGAGCAGTTGGGGGTTCGGTGCCTTGCTCAAGGGCACCTCAGTCGTGGTATTGAGGGTGGAGAGAGCGCTGGACATTCCCTCCCCCCACCTACAATTCCTGCCGGCCGGGGGCTCGAACTCGCAACCTTTTGATTACGAGTCCGACTCTCTAACCATTAGGCCACGACTTCCCCCAAATAGGTCATATGATATTTTTTCCTTGTCTTTAGTGTGTAATGTAGCCGTTTGTGCATGTATAAGATCTGCAGAGTTACAAAGTTCAAAGTCTCCCACAAAAGGATTTATTCTATCTAAAAGAGAAGGCTGATCCAGACGCCTCAACGCCTAAAACGGCTCATTCAAACACGCCCCCACATGTCTACATCACGATGTGGAAATATCTGCGTAATGCCGCCCAAATGTTCACGCAAAGAAAGAAGTTGTGGTTTCAGTAACCGCAATAGTGTTGATGCAGCCATGTCAGAGAGACGCTGTGTGTTTCTAGGCGAAAGCAAAAGCACTTTATTTGGCCTTCCAAAAGTAGATGCAATTAGAAATCATTGGTTAAGATTTGTTTACAACAGAACAGCACAACCCATATGTTCGAATATGTGCAACGCATTTTATGGACAACAGTTTTGTGAACCTAGGAGAGTAAAAAATGGGTCAATTTCGACTTTGCTATGACAATCTGGCGCTTCTGAATCAGTGACTATTGACTGTTCAAATGCGGAGTTTTGCGCAGTGTACAGTAATGTGTCGTGTGTGTGTGTGTGAGAGAGAGAGAGAGACAGGTTCACATCACAGTGGAGTCGGCTGTCTTAACCGCGGCTTGTGTTCTGCAAATATATACGAGCATCATCACTGTGTCTGTCACGCGACTCTGTTCCCCTTTCGGGCTTGAACGGATGGTAAAACTAAGGACATTATTAACTGTCTTTATATTTACTTTGAAAGCTGAAGCGCATGATTATGGAAAGGGGTTGTTATATTTCCGACGCATGCTTGTGGTCTTTGGCCAATCACAATGCACTGTGTCAGCTGGCCAATCAGAGCAGACTGCGCTTGTCGGAAGGAAGGACTTTGTAGAAAACTAAGCGTTTGAGAGAGGCGGGGCATAGAGGAACTACAATAATGTACAGTATTTGAAAACTAATGTGTTTTTTGAACATTAAAGCATGTCAACATATTCTGTTACACCAAATACACAAAATAATGATCTTTAAAATAGCATCATATGACCCCTTTAAGCAAAAACCTTACTACGTATTACATTTTTGGTCAGATTTATAAGTTCTGTTTAGACACTTTACTGGAAAACAAACATAAATCCTTATCAAGAAAGAATTGAAAAAAAAAACTAAACAAGGAAAATGCCATTTCTGCACACACGTTACCTCCAAGAGGGGTTCCAAAACAACATCCAACCCCCACAGCACAGCCCATTGTGAGGATGTCTGTATAACAGTATGGGCTCTACTGACACAGAGGCAGACAAAAAGAGTGAAGCAGACACAGTTGAGGGTACAGGTCGGGGTAGATGGGAAATAATTCTTGGTAATATAGATGCCCTGGATGATATATCAGTGCTGTCCTCAAAAATAATGTGTAATAAAAAAAAGCTGCCGTTCATGGATGATAAACGAGCATTCAGCATTTAATGAATGGAGATGCCGAATGTGTATTGCAGGATCTCCATGCACTTCTGCTTACCTGATAGACTCCAGAGAAGAAAGACATAAACCTGCTGAGCACAGCTGCACAGATACTGGCTATGTGAACAAAGGGACCCTAATGCATAAAAATAGCACAGTTTAAAGGTTAGCATCATATGGGGCTGAGGCCAGTTTAGGTAACCTTAACTGGCACTCATACTCACCAAATCACAGTGCATTTTGTATAATGGAAAATGGAAACTTGAGGGCCCTGTGTATGTTACATGAGACTGCAAAATCAAATGTGTCTCACCTCTTTGCCAACCGGCATACCACTGCCCAGGCCAGCAGTGAGTCCCACCACCTTCGCAATAAATGCCTTGAGTGTCAAATACTCCTTCAACACAACACCTCTGAGTATGGTTTTTAGCTCTGGAATACCAGAGCCTGAGGGGAAATAAGAGTCAGAGGAGGAAAGAAAAGAGACAAAACAATCAAATGGCTTGGAAAAAGATGGAATGAATCATGAAAAATCTATGTGAAAGGTCTGTAAATAAAGTAAAGCTCATCACATTATAATCTGTGATATTGTACTAAACCCAAATCATTTTAAAGTGTCAGTTTTATAGGATAAAATAAAAGAATAGCTTCCTGCAACCTGCATAATTACCACAGGTTGGCAATCAATGAGCTGAACAGCAGATGAACCAGCAGGCGGGGTTGCTGAGTAGCAAACAGTGCGCAGCAGTTACAGTGGTTGAAGAAAAGACTATTTTAATGTGCCTGATATACAGTATATTAACTACAAGTGGCACAGAATACAGAAAATGTACTTTTAAGAGACAAACACAGGGTCTGTAGAGACTTCAATTAAAAAAATGAGATTGTATAAAGAGGCATGGTCCAAAATTAACTCACCAAGCATTTACTATCAGTAAAGAACTGAGTACGGCTTTCAAACACAGCCAGACAATAGCTAAATGATCCCTTTGTCATAAGGACAAACCCATATTCTCAATAACAATATGCAAAATATATTCTAACGAGCAACAAAAAAAAAAAGATTCTCAATTCACTTCTAGCAGGTGAGGCAAAAAGAATTTCAGACCCTGGCGAAAGCTAAAAGTGAATAAGTAAATAAAATAATATTATATATATATATATATATATATATAGGATATTAGGTAAAGAAAAGTAAACAAGTAAATAAAAGTAAGGAAGCTAATGAAACAATGAAGCTACAAACCAATGGCCTGAGGAGCGACCAGGTGGCAGAAGAGGGAGGCAAACAGGATGAGCATCATGGGATAGAAGACCCAGACCAGGTACTGCAGTGGGATATTTCCCCTCAACTCTCCATAAAACCACTTATAGGCTGAGAGACACGGAGAAGAACAGAAGTGATGGAGCAGAAGCACATGAGGTAGAGAACGAGGAAGACAGCGAGGATGACAGCAAAGAAGACAAAAGCATGACATATGTAGAAGTTTTAGAAATGAGAAGTGGGAAAAACAGGGAAAAGAGACAAAAGAATATGACATAACACTAGGCAAATTAGAAATGGGATTTTCAAATGTTTTAATACATGGACCCCCAAATCTCTCTCTCTCTCGCCCTCTCTATACACACACACACTTTTTGAATACATGAATTATAATAAGACAGAAATAAGGGAAATTAAATTATACAATAAATTAGTACTGTCAAACGAATAATCACAATTAATCGCATCCAAAATAAGTTTTTGTTTACATAATATATGTATGTGTACTGCGTATATTTATTATGTATATATAAATACACACACATACAGTATATATTTTGAAGATATTTACATTTATATTCTTATATTTTATATTATATAAATGCATTTAATATATAAACATAACATTTTTCTTAAATATATACATGCATGTGTTTGTATTTACATATACATAATAAATATACACAGTATAAACATATACGTAAACAAAAACTTTTATTGTGGATGTGATTCATCGCGATTAACCGTTTGACAGCACTACAATAAATATATATTAACTAAATACAACATATGCAAAATAAACCAACAGAAGAATACGTAAAAGGTCAAGCAGATGGTATTCTGGGTAGTGTAGTACCTTGTAGACTCTTTGCACTAGCATAATCCATGGTCCAGCTAACTAATGCCATGGTAATACCCAACAACACCAGAAAGATCCAGTCTTCTCCCAATTTCGAGACGAGGAACTTCTGTACTCGAGCCACACAGTCTGGGAAAACATTACAATCCCTATCAGATCCCAGACCTCACATATATTTGGTACCGGCTTTTGCAAGGCTCATTGTTATTGACCTCTGCACTTGGAGTAGGATCTGCGTTTCTTGAAGGAGGATGTGTGGCCCTGCTCCTCCTCCTGTCTGTCATGAATGCTGCCTATGTCCAGCTCCACATGATGGCGGCTTCGGCTGTGACTGCGTCCTTGCTGACTGTGATGGTGGTGCCCGTGGTGGTGATGTCCATGTCCATGTTTTTTCCGCTGTCTCTCCATCAGAAGGCGAGTGGCCTCTCTCCTCTGGGACCCACCAGGGTGCTCTCTGTACTCTCCATATAGCTGAGCACAGAAGAAAATCACAGGTGCCGACACATTTATCTGAAGCAACTTACAGGTACAATCCCTTAATCAATTACAATTTAATATAATAAATAACCAAATATTATAATAGTATCTTAATGACACTAAAATAACTCTGGCTTACAGTTACCAGGTCAGATTATTTCCCACTACAACACACCACCTTATCTTGTCTGGATTTGCATGAAAACTGCTGTTATACTTTCAGATTTGTCAGAACAAAGTCAATTTGAAAACTATTTGTATGTTTCATGAAAATATCTAATACTGAATAGTCACAATTGTTGCATTAAGATACCTTTGGTCCAAAAAAACCTTTCTGGATGCATTACTTTGGAATATTACAACATTATTTCAGGAGTTCAAAAGTCAATAAAAGTTGAAGTCTTGTTTCATCCAAATAAGCAAAATATATATATATTATGTCGCTAGTGTTATGATAAGGAGCTCCCAACATCGGGCCCTGGGACAAGAGTTTCCTCCACATGTCTAAGGCATGTATGCATCGTCTCGTGACCTTGAAAGTGCGGAGTGGTTTTCCCCTCGGGAAGAACCCCTTGGTCTTGAGCCACCACTGTAAGGGTCTCATGTACAGCAGGCCAAAAGGTATCACATTGGACGCAGCTGCCCTCAGACCCAGCAGTCTCTGAAACTGCTTGACAGTGAGTGACTGGCCTTTTTTCACTCTCTTGACTGACGTGAGGATCGACTCAATCCGAGCAGGGGACATGAATGCCTGCATCGTGGTCGGATCCCACGCCTAGATAAGTGGTTCTCTGTACTGGAGAAAGCACACTTCTTGGCGTTCAGTCTCAACCCCAGCTTTTTGCGAGAACGACACCTCGATGTCGAATCGCCAGCTGCGCCGATTGAGCTAGAATCAATCAATCGTTGATGTAAAAGTGCAGGGTGAGAGTGCAAGGCCAACGGGAAGAACCAGATATTGGTAAGCTTTGCCCCCAAAAGCAAACCTCAGGGACTTCCTGTGAGTGGGAAGGATGGAGATGTGGAAGTATGCGTCTTTTAGATCTAACGTGACAAACCAGTCCTCGGACTTGATCTGAGATACTTACCTGTTTGAGTTTTGAGCATCTTGAACTTCAGTCTGCTGACTGAGCGGTTCAACTGACGCAGATCTAAAATACACATTTGGCAGTAGTTTCCATGCAGCCAAATAGTTTACTAAGGGAACCAGTGGCTGTGTTCGAAATGGCATACTTGCTTACTGCATACTGCTTACTGCCCAGTACACAGTGTATACTGCCTACTATTTTTTTAAGAATAGTGTGTGAAACAGTATACAATAAGCAACAAATATTTCAGAGTAGTATGCTTAATTGTCACATGACAAACACAAACATTAATTCAGCACAGCTGTGAAGGTTGTTACCTTACAAACAAATGTGCTAACTATTCTTTTTTCAAAGGCTTGTTATTAAGGCTTCATACTAGTAAACAATATTGGCCAATTGAACTCATTTCATAATTGAATAACTTTACATAGGCTATGGACTGAACTGAATGAGCTGTCTTTAACTGAACAATATTTTTGGCAGTTACACTAAGTGGAAAAAGTGATATAATCTAATTACACTAAGTGCAAATAATGATAAATTATGTTTACAATAAAATAGCAGCATTTTCTTTAGCAACAGGTGTGTAAATAGTAGTTAGGTGGCAGATATTTATACTGTAGTACATTATAAAACAGTATGCAATAACATATTAGACAACAACATTTTAGTGTAAATTATCATACATTTTATTTGATGAACGCCACTTTATTGGGACAAAAACCTACTAACAGCTAAGCACACTGTATTATTAATGAGGTGTTTAATCTCCACTTTTCAAATATTTACTTAATTTTTTATTGAAAATAAATGCCTTTCTGATCTGGTATGTGATGGGAAAAGGAGTTGCACGAGTTTGACAAAAGCTGAAATCGAACTCGGATCACTCATATCAATATATTTTACTCTCTCCGCCTCTGATTCTACAGAAATACACGTGTCTTCTGCAGAGCTGTTTATCACAGGCAGGCATTGGTGGGCGGAGTTAATGTAAATAGCCTCTGACAACAAATTGGTCTATTTGTCTTTAGAGTAAATACACTCCATTTCTTTTTAGAGCTGTTTGCATCGGAATTTAATTCTGTTTGCTTAATTGAAATATTAATTCTAGTTATATATATAATTTATTTATATATTATATTACTGCAATATTAATATTATTATGTAATATCTTTGAAACAATGTATAAAGCGCTATAGAGATAAAGGTGACGTCATTTGACTTGATCGGAAAAGTGCCGTAGAGATTAAAGTACAATTTATGTCCTACAAATGATATTGTTTTTAAATGCACAGCGATAGTTTGATGTATTGTATAAACGTGCATATACAAGTGTAACATTTATAATTATTATTCCCTGCCTCCAGTTCACTCACGCGTTTGAAGATGAAAGGTCACATGGAGTGCGTTGCATTCTGGGAAACAGTACCCCACACAGCGTCTTCAGATGCATACATCAAATTTCAGCAAATGTAGCAGGTAATCCGGGCATTCCATGCATACAGAAAATTCACATACTATTCACAGTATACACACAGCATACTTCAGTATAGTAGGAGTTTTATGATAGTATGCCATTCAGAACACAGCTTCTGTACTGATTTCAGTGTACTTGAGTTATATTTAGCAGATTCTGGCAAATATAGTAGGTCATCCGGGTATTTCATGCATACAGCAAATGTGCATACTATGAGCAGCATACATACTGGATGCTGCAGAAATAGTAAGAGTAGTATGATAGTATGGCATTTCGAACACAGCCAGTGTTTCCTGCTGTCACTAATTCTTCAGATTAACCCTGTTAAAATACGAGGCATTTTACTCATTCTGTTTGACTGAATATTAAAAAAAGTGCTTCTGATAACAAATTTAATTCTCTTCAGTGGTATGATCACATAATAAATTGTTACAGAAACGTATTCCAAAAAAAAAGAAAAAAAAAGAAAAGAAAGTAAAACGTTGCCCTCATTTTCGAAAACAACATGATGCACCCGAGAGGTGACAGAGGAGAGGGAGTCCAAAAATAGAGGAAAATCTTCTCGACATGCTTCGAGTAAGACCACCGGCGGAAGAGCAGTAGTCTACATTTAGATTTATAACCATCCGGATAAGACCCAGACATCTGGAAAATACATTCCCTGTGTCTTCATTCCCACTACTTTCTCTAACACACACCCACCCACCCCCCAGTAGTTTGACTTGAAACAAAAAGTGTTTCTTTCTCACATTTATTAAATGAGACAGAAGTTTCAGTTAAATCTGCAAATCTCATGAATTACTCTATAAACAATTTGTCAAATTTCCTAATGATATGGAGAGTAAATGGGATCGGGACATGATGTAGGACTAACCTGGGTGTTTTGCTAGCATAGCCACAGTGTCATGACTTATTTACAAGCATTTAACCTTCTGTTAAGAATATGAAACAACCTTTATGCACAACATCAGAGTGATCAACTACAACTTGTTGAAATGTTGACTTATGGACTTACAGATGCTATTTTCGGTATGGAAATAAAGATGTGAAGAGGTAAATGTGGATCTGACAGAAGTGTTTAGGTTAAGAACTGTTTTGGCTGCTACACACACAGCCAAAAATATGATTCTTCGTACACAGTAATCTTTACACAACAGAACCATTTATTTATTTATTTTTTGGATGACAGCAGCAAATACAGTCTTTCCACATGCTAAATATTAATGCTGATGAAGGAATCTTATTGTAGAAATGTAATGATGTAAACAATGAAAATTACTGTAGATGCAGAGGGGTGCAAAGTGCTCAAAACTTCAGTAATTTCACTTCAGACTAACATGATCAATTATGTTTGTGGTGATTTTCATGTTTTTCAATATAGTGAAAATAGAAAATGTCCTGGGCAATAATTTCAGCAGTTGTAATGTTATTGTCTTTTTATTTTGAACCACTATTATTGTATCATTTTGTAAATGTTATATGAGCAACACATTAAAACATAAAAATTAAATGTAAAATAAAAATTAAACAAATAAATAACCTCACAAATTTGTTTTGCATTAAACTGTCAAAAGTGTCAGTAAAAACTGTTACACTGTTATAAAAAATCTATTTCAAATAAATGCAGGTGTTTTTATTAATACTTTTACATTTTTACATTAAAAAAATAAATGTTTTCTTTTTGTTCATCAAAGAATCCCTGTCTCATGGTTTCCTCAAAAATATTAAGCAGCACAACTGTTTTCAACATTGATAATAATCTTAGTTTTGCATAGAAACACAATGTGAGAAATGTTTCTTGAGTGCAAAATATTGAGTATAGCATATTAAAAGAGAAAAATGCAATATTAAAATAAAAAACAATAAAAAAAATATAATATCATTTTACAATATTACTGTTTTACTGCATATTTGATTATATTAATGCAGTATTACAAACTTTTCAATTGTTGTATAAGGTGTTATGGTATACGCAGCTATAAATGTATATTTTTATCTTGCTTAAAACCATTTTTATTTGGTTTAGGCCTATTATTTTACAGAGAATATTAAACGTGTATCTATTTGCAGTTTTATTGAATTTAGGGCTCACTTTCGCCTTTGGAATGGGTCCATGTAGATGATAGGTTTATTATGTATCTCTCTTCCACATAACACATCTCACTCTCATTCCATGCATCTATCCAGTTACTTTCACCCGTTCCCACAGTACATGTAATCCCTTGCTTTCTCCATATTTCAACCCCTCCTCTCTTCTCATCTCGTACCGGTCTGCTCTTACAGCTATGGTCTTCTAAACCCCCGCAGACCCCCTCCGTCCGCCATAGATTGGAACTACCCCCTTTCTACCCAGGGCCTGTAATACTAGCTGCTAGGCTAATAATAGCTTCGGTGTGACCCAGTGTTCACAGCCACACTTCCCCACACACCTCTGTGTGGATCTTTCTATCTTCCAATTTGTTCATCTGTCTTTCAAAGACTCCCAAGGAAAGTTGGAAATCTATAATCAGGCGACACTGTCATGCTAACTAGCACTAGACAGCTAACAACAACTGTGGCGCTG
The DNA here is from genome assembly GCF_936440315.1 of Barbus barbus. NCBI lineage: Eukaryota > Metazoa > Chordata > Actinopteri > Cypriniformes > Cyprinidae > Barbus > Barbus barbus. The sequence goes on along the minus strand of NC_136755.1, from coordinate 22,558,490 downwards.
AGCCAATGTGTGCAGTTTATACATGCATGTACGCTGAGCACAACCAAAGATTTTGTCATTTTAATATAAAAAATACTAAGAGCACATCTACAAATAAGTAACTGTGATCAGAAAATGCTAATGTGCTCAAGCTAAAGTGTGTTGGAAAGAGTTTTTGATGGTATGCTGCTGTGTTTTAGGTCATGCTGATGGCTGTATGGGAAGGCTATCAAGGCAATTGTCATGGTGTTGTCATGTGATGTTATGTAAAGTCATATGTAATTCCGTTGAAGGTCTTCTAAAATAGATGTTCTTCCCATGCTGGGATGACCACACTTGTCAACATATCCCAATATGCCTGGCCTTTCTGTTGAGGCTCTTTCAGTTGGTGCTAAATGTACACTTCTTATAAAGAAGAAGTAAAGTAAAAAACAAAATTAAACATAGCACATAATGGAATTACTCAAATTTAAACTAAAATTAAAATAAAAACTGAAAATGTAAAATAACTGCTAATTCAAAATATTAATAAATACTTAATACTAAAAACACTGTATATAAGAAAAAGCTGAGATTCAGGTTGACAACATAACAGTGAATTATCAACAATGTAACCAATAATATCACAAAAACTCTAAAATAACTAAACCACTGTAAAGTACAACAGCTAAAGCTAAAGCCCTGTTAGCAAAAAAATTGCTAAGAAACAGCTTGAGTTTGTGATGTTTGCCAGTTGTTGGTTGCCAGTAACCATTTCTAGTTTCCAACTATATCACATGACTTATAAAACTATACAATGCCACTGGTTATCGCTGCATGGAATATCCGCTCATTGTCATAAAGCTGAACTCCGACAAATCAAGACATCAAACAAAAATGAATGTTTTCTTCCTGCAAATCACTGGAAGAGTGAGGTATTCTGTAGGTGACACATAATCCAAAATATGCTTATTGAGCAAACATTTACACGTTTTCTCTTGTTCAATCAATGTTACATTCTGTTCAGTAAATCACAGTGACAAGACAGGCAAAAGATGACCTCAACTGATGACATAAGAAAGCAATACTACATTGTTTATAGTACACTCTAACCAAGATGTATCATCGCCATTTCAAACACTCAAAAGCTCAACCTCATTCATCTCCCCTTCAGTCAAAGCAGCAATCACAGCAGACAGTCAATCACACCAGATGTTCTGGAGCTCAAGGGACCACACTGACCGTCTCCCATGACAGGCTGAGATTAAGAAAGACATTTATAATCTATGATTGGGTTTCCACTTACACTACCATACAAAAGTTTGGGGTCAGTAAGTTTTGAATAGCAAGGATGCATTTAATTGACTAAAAGAGACAAAAGAGACAGTAAAGACATTCATAATGTTACAAAAGATGTTCTTTCAATAAATCCTGAAAAAAAATCTATACGGCTTTCACAGAATTATTAAGCAGCAACTGGTTCCAACACTGATAATCATAAGCAATGTTTCTTGAGCAGCAAATCAGCATCTTAGAAATATTTGTGAAGGATAATGTGACACTGAAGAATGGTAATGATGCTGAAAATTCAGCATCACAGTTATAAATTACATTTTAAAATATATAAAACCAGAAAATAGTCATTTAAAATCCTAATAATACTTCATAATATTACTGTTTTTAATATATTTTTGATCAAATAAATGCAGCCTTGGTGAGCATAAGGGATTTACGCCTTCAAAAACCATTAAAAAACATACTGACCCGAAACTTTTGAACATTAGTGTATGGAATTTGGTTGACAATGTATATTTGGGTGTTAGTCTTTTGATTTATTATACTGCGTGTTAAAAAAGAAGTATCCTGAAAAATAGATTTCATCGTAGTTTTTGTCAACTTTTTTTTTTAAAGTAGTTAGAAAAAGAGTAAAATACACTTTCCCTTATTTGCACAGTATTTAAATGTCAAGCTCAAAACAGAAATTAAGAAGAGTTGATTTAAAAAAACTATATATATAAAAGAGTTATTTTTTTTAGATATATAAAGTTGAATTGCAACTTAAAAAAGTTGCAATGCAAACTTATTCAAATAAACAAAGTAGTAGTACAGACCTCTTCAGGAGCTTATATATACGTAATTGGATAGAGTAAAGGGGAGAGAAAATGACAGGAGGAAAATGACTAACTCCTGTTGCACTTTCCCGCGAGTTCTGCAGCCCAGCGCTCAATGCAGTGACTCAGTCGGTACAAATATACACATCATGCAAAGATTGTACAACATCTTTCAGGTCATACGATTTCAAACGACAGAAGAACAGCAATTCACAGACTAAAGACTAAAGACACAGACTAAAGACTAACCAGACAGAAGAAAGAGCAGAAGAAAGGGCGAGGGAGATAAAGAGAGAGCAGGAGAGAGACAGGGACTGACCACAGTCTGCTGGTATCTCAGAGCCTTCCTTTGCGACGCATCTGCGGCCATTGATACACTGTCACTGACCCAAAAATAAACCGCCTGTCTGTCTTAGCATTCCCACCCTGGGGTGGCACGGACTGAGGGAGAGAGGGCACATGCAAGTTCTCTCACTCAAGCTCTCTTTCCTGGCTTTATGCATGCACAGCCATCTCTCTCTCACACACCTTCTCATGTGGTGCAACATGGCAGTCCAGTTGACTGACTAAGCCCTGTGTGTGTCCGTTTATGTGGACGTGCCTGTGCCTGGGACACATACATGTGTTTATGCATGTGTGTGAGAGTTACAAAGAGAGATGCCAAACTAAACCCATCTGGCCCTTCATTAGCGGGGCAGGTTTGTTTAATAGTGGCCAATCCTGTCGCCCCTGGCAACAAACTAAGACTTTGATCACCTCTTCATTTGGAAAGGGGCACAGTGAGGGTTTGAGCGGCCGAGGGAATCCCAATCCTCCATGAAACATAATGAGGGCAGCACAGGGAGGACCAAATTGGCCGGTGCTGTTTCTGATTCGCCCTGATCAGTGATGACCAACAGAATGTTAAACAATACACTTAATGACACACAGAGACAGTTTTAGCGTTATATAAACACATTCTGGATAAAAGTGAAAAAAATAAAATAAAAAAATAAAGCAGAATTTTAGCATTACATCACTTGCTCACCAATAGATCCTCTGCAGTGAATGGGTGCAGTCAGAATGAGAGTCCAAACAGCTGATAAAAACATTAAAATAATCCACGGGTAATACACACCACTCCAGTCCATCAATTAACATCTTGTGAAGTGAAAAGTTGCACCTTTGTAAGAAACAAATCCATCATTAAGACGTATTTACTAAATTCTGAGTCTTCTATCCATAATATTGCTTCCTCTAGTGAAAAAGTCAATTTGTCTGAATCAGGAGAGAAATATGCACAGATCAAGCACCATTTACAAGCTAAATTGGTTCTAAACAAATATGTTTGTGGATTTAGAATGAGAGGATAACACTGGGACAACACTGAGGATTTTTCACTGGAGGAAGAGTTATTATGGAATTTTTGGGCTGAAGTGACCATTTAAAGTTAAAATACTTTGGATTTGTTTCTAAAAACACACAGTTTTTGCTTCACAAGATATTAACTGATAGGCAGAAGTCGTGTGGATTACTTTTGGATCATTTGGACTCTCATTCTGACGGCACCCATTTACTGCAGAGGGTTCATTAGTGAGCAAGTCATGTAATCCTAAAATTTCTCCAAATTTGTTCAGATAAAGAAACAATCTTGCACGTATTATCCAAAGCAATTAGATGCTAACGGTTCTATAAAGATTATTTTCTCCAAATATCTGTTCTTACGAAGAAACAAACTCATCTTGGATGGCCTGGGGTGAGTAAATTTGAATCAAATTCTCATTCTTGGGTGAACCATTATCCTTTAATATGTATTCACATACAGTTAGAATTTCATGCAAATATTTTATTAAACCTTCCATGGCAAACATATGATACGTTATATTAACATGACAACTGAGCCAGTCTTTATCATCAACTGTCTGTGGTACAGTGATGTATGGCAGAAACTCAGGTGAAGGCGGAGCTTAAAAAACAGCTGAAGGATGTGGGTGTGGCAGCAAGAATGCAGGTAAATGACAGACAGCAAAAACAAAGAGCACTTGTAGAATACGAAGAGATGGGACCAAGACGTTTATACTTTGAGAATAAAATACAGCAGAAACACCAGTTTTCAAACAGTGGATGGAAACTAAACAGCCTCTGACAAAAGAAGATGACCAGGTTTGAGAAATAGCTCCTTCATTCTTCACACACAGAGAAGATGACATGTAAGTTCATTAAAATGCTAATCCTTTACATTTATACGCAAATATTATTTTACTTTATACTGTAGTATGTGTGTGTATATATAAACAACATATTTATTTATATATTTATAAATATATATACACATTTATATATTTAATTATTATTAATATACATAAATAAACAACAGAAAAACCTTTAACTTGATAGACACACTTTCACTTTCAACTATATTCTAGTTAAATCAAGATTTGATAAATCAAGAAGTTGGTATTTACATTATACCGAGCTCACATTGGGTCCTGCGTTCACGTTTGTGGTTCCTTTTAATGTGAAGACATTAAAAAAATGCAGAGAAACTGGTTGAGTGAATGTCTGGTAGTCTCATACACAAACTTAAGATGTCAAAATCAGACAGAAAGAATGTGCTGACAAAGGATGATCAGTAGTGGGAGTGTTCAAGGTGTGATGTTGTAACAATGTTTTCTTTTTTTTTTACTGTATGTGCACTGATGTTCTTGATAATCTTGATAAATTCCAATGTATTTTTAAACCATTGATCACAAACGTCAATGTTGTGACTACGAGTGTAGATCATATTTTCTTTTCATGCTCCATCGTTACCATGATGATATTATAACAAATATTTAGCTGGAATCAAATAGGATGGGACTTTTGTGCAATGTGACGGTGTTGTCTTGTTTTACAAGACAATTGCTTGCATATTTCATTGCTGAATAAAAATGTCAGAGACAATTAAAACAAAAGCAAAACTAGCTTTATGATTGATACTTAAAAGCACTGCGAAACATACAAATCATTTACTGACAAGACACATTAACAAAGTATAATAAATATTCTCTGCAAAACACATACAGCAAACTATACAGTCATGGCCAAAAATATCGGCACCCTTGGTAAATATGATCAAAGAAGGCTGTGAAAATTAATATGCATTGTTAATCCTTTTGATCTTTTATTTAAAAAAAAAAAAAAAAAAAAAAAATCTAACCTTATATTGGAGAATAAGATATTTTCTCATAAGAATTTCTAGGGGTGCCAATAATTGTGTCCAACATGTATTTGAGAAAAACATTTATTTCATAATGATATTTCCCCCCATTTTAAATTCTTATTATCCAATGAAAGGTTAGATTTTTGTGAATTTTTAAAATAAAAGATCAAAAGGACTAACAAGGCAAATTAATTTTCACAGCCTTCTTTGATCATATTTACCAAGGGTGCCGATATTTTTGGCCATGACCGTACATGGGTAATCAATGTCAAATATTTGAAGCCTGGTTTTATGTCTTTCAAAGAGAGCTGCCAAACTGCACACATGCACTGCATGATTATGCCAGAGATGTTATATACACTCATAAAACACATAAGCTGATGCATGTGAATAGCATTGCACTTGAATTACTAGATATCAGTTTACATGTACTGTTTTGAAGTTGGTGTTTTGCCATATGTATTTGCAATATAAAATGGTGGTAATGTACATTTTTTCTTTTACAGTATGTCTAATTCAACTAACGCAACAAATCTATGTGTATCAGGCACTCTTTGTGGTAAGTAGTGTGTTATGTTCAATTTATTAGATTTAGTCTCTCTATACACTACCAATTCAATAATAAATGAATATTTTTTATTTACATATATGCATTAAATTGAGCTAAAGTGACAGTAAATAAATGTATAATAATGCTGAAGATTTCCATTTTAAAAAATGCTAATTTTGCATTTAAAGAATCCTGAAAAAAAATTCTACCAAATATATGCAGCACAACTGCTTTCAACATCAATAATAAACAAATGTTTCTTTAGCATCAAATCACCATATTAGAATTATATCTGAAGCATCATGTACAAAATTGACGTTTTTATTGCATTTTTGATCAAATAAATGCAGCATTAGGGAGCACAAGAGACTTCTTTTAATACATGTGGAAACATACTTTTCTCATCTATGACTGTTCATTCAACAGTTCATTATGATTACTGACATTTTCCCCAAATTCTTGAACATTCACTTCTTGTACAATAATTATCTGCTTTATCTTTTGAAAATTTCCAAGATTTTTTAAACTAGGAGGCAAGTAACCTGGACCACTACCCCTGTATAATTAGGCTGCTTTCAAGTCCACTTGACCACAATCAGACACACATCTAAGGCCTTTACATAACAAAAAAATAACCAATAATAAATACCACAAAAGAAAAGGACAAATAAACTTGATTCAAGAACTGAAAATCACATCGCTCTCTGGAGAGAGCCTTGAAGGAAGCTCAAACTTGTTCTCTCTCATTCATAAACATATAGATGATGAACAATCACATAAAATGATGAAAAATCACACAGACAAGACAGGAGGTTAAAGGTGGGAGACATCTTTTCAAGATAGGAAAGAAAAAGACAGAAAAAGAGAGAAGTCTGCCCTCACAGCCAGACACTGTTTCAGAGAGGAACATGACTGATCTAAAACTTTAAAACCTCATCATCTCCACCAGTGCCACTGCAGACAATGAGCACTGCATGTTCCATTGATATAAAGGACGTGGGAGGAGATTAGAACAATAAAGCTTGAGAGAGTGTTCAGGTGTCTCACTGCATGACACACTCAGCCCCCCCTTTATATGTGACTAAAACATCCAAACATGTGACACAAGGAATTCAGTTTCTAATCCCATTGTGTTTCTATTTTCTTTGCAGAGGTGCTTTTTTTTGAAGTTGAACTGATTGTCATTCCAGTGCTGTTTCTACTGGCTTTTCTGGTCACGCTGATCATTTTGTTAGTGCTCAAATGCTCCCATAAGCCATCACATCTTTATGGACACCACAGAAATGAAAAAGATGACACACAACAGCATCATAACACACACAGACACCGTAACAGCAACAGACGACATCTGCAAGGCATTGACGGTAGCTACGGCATCTGACTTTGTTACACACTAAATACTCAAGTCGCTTGTTGTTTGTTGTGTTTATTTAAAGGTCTTCCGGTTCATGCATGACAGACATGTTTATTTATAAGTCTTCCTGACCATGCATGGTCCCTATGTTTATTTAAAGGGGTTCCCTTTATGAATGATTGCAATATTGATTAATAGATTATCTTGTTCATTAACTATCAAAGAGTTTATTGAAAGGTCTTTCTCACAAGTTATACTGTAAGAACATACAACTAATTCATTTTTTTTTTAAATAAGTCTTTTAATTTACTTTGCAACAACAGCTCCAGCAGAGCTGAACCCATTGGAACATGAGGTTATTCCCATGACAGCCCGACCTCACCATGACATGCAGAATTCAAGCCCTGCCGTACCTCAACAAACCACCGGGAGGCATCCGGACCTCTTTCAGCTGGTCTCGCCACTTCCTCTCACCTTCTTAGTAAAACAAGACAACACCTTCACATTGCAGAGAGCCGTCATGGACAGACAGCCAGTCGTTTTACGAGTGCTTAAAGGTACTGTTCGATAAGTAGTATTTTATTATTAATATTATTTTTATTTGATTTTAATAATATTAAAATACAATTTATATATAGTATACTATTTCATTTAATATTTCGAGTTAGCTATTATTTATTATCTTTTCAGTTTTCATTTTAATTTTAGTTGAATTTTAACATCATTTAAAAAAATATTTCTATTTAGCTTTATTTTATTTCAGTTTTAGTTATTGTAGTAATTATTTCATTGCCGTTTTTCTGTCATTATTACTCAACCTCATGTAGTTCACACCCGTAAGACCTTTGCGCATCTTCTGAACGTGTCGTGGTACGTGAACACGCAACAAAGACTGACATGGAAGAGAAGAAATTGTTGAATAAAGTCATTATTTTCGTGCACAAAAAGTATTCTAGTAGCTTCATTACCACTGATGTCACATGGACTACTTTAAAAATGTCCTTACTACCCTTTTGGGCCTTGAACGTGTCAGTTTCATTGCTGTCTATGCAGGGTCAGAATCAGAAAGCTCTCGGATTTCTTAAAAAATATCTTAATTTGTGTTCCGAAGGTTTTATAGTGTATTTTATTATGAATCAGTGGTAGAATTCTGCCTCACTTGTTATTAAAGCTTAGCTCAGGGTTTGCAACTAGAAGGTTGCAGGTTCGATTCTCGAAAGAATGAGCTACAAAACCGCACCATTGTGGCCAGCAAGATAGATAGATAGATAGATAGATAGATAGATAGATAGATAGATAGAAGACAGTCATATAGAATGACAGACAGACAGATAACCAGACAGACAAACAATCTTACTTTCTTCTACTTTTTCCCACATGCAGAATCAGCCAATGCCAGAGAGCACCAGTCCTTTCTAGGGTTTGCCCACTTCCTTTCAGAGTTGGGACCGCATCCATCGTTGCCCAAATTGCTAGGGGTGGTGTCTGTGCAAACACCGTTGATGATTGCTGTAGAGGAACTGGAACACCGAGACCTGCTGAGCTTCCTGTGGAGGTGCAGACAGGTACATGAGTAATGCTTCATTTTCACTCTTATAAGGGACAACGATAAAACTAGCTTGGCTTTCCCGTGTCGAGATATTTCCTTATGGGTGTGGGACAGTCAAAGGGATTTTCCCCGTTTTTAGTTTACATCATATAATTATAATTTTTTTTGGACAAAAATGCAAGAATTGTTTCTTAATCAGCAAATCAGCATATTAGAATGATTTCTAAAGGATCAGGTGACACTGAAGACTAGAGTAATGATGCTGAAATATCAGCTTTGCATCACAGGAATGAATGTGAACTAAAAGTCTCAAAACTCCAATTCTTCTAGATAAATATGACACGAGTCACGACTAGCAATTACTGTAAAATATTGACATTACACAGCTGAGGTCACCTGAGAGTGGACAACAGTGGAGGTTGTGTCATTCCTGATGATCTCATCTGTAATGGATTGATTAAAAGTCAAACTACTAGTTTATACCTCACCTTTGTTTTGACTGACTGTAAATCTCTTTCACAGGACCACACAGGTCAGGAGGCACCGTGTGACATGACTGAAAAACGAATCTTTACCATGGGCGCTCAGATTGCATCTGCTCTGGTTAGATAACGAATCAGCTTGCATGATATATACAATCATATTGACAGACAAAAGCCTGGCAACAATGTATAAACATATATTTATGAATGGAGAGATTTATAAGACACACCAGGCACGCACATACTGGCAACTACATAAATCACAGAGCCTTTTCCTTTGTTTGACTCTGGCATCCATTAATCATGGCCAGTCATGAGCACTTAACCAAATCATTTATGATTTACAATGTACCATAAATACTTTGTCACACCCAAGATCAAGTTCTCATTCTAACTCATTCTAACACAACCTGTTCTGAAATCACAGGAGTATCTGCATAGTAAGAACTACATCCATGGCAATGTCAAGGCTCGAAGCGTCCTGGTTGGTCGGGACCTGTCGGTCAAGCTGTGGGGTTTGGGTCCGGCATATCGCAGAAAAACGAGTGCAGGCTCTATAGATGTAGAAGATATGGAAATTAGAAAATGGCAAGCTCCAGAAGCATTAGCACGGCAGCCTCTCCAGCAAAGCAGTGACGTGTGAGTTTGTGATTTATTATTTGTATTTTTAGTTAATGTTTTTGTCACCTTTGATCCTGACTTTGTGTCCTTTTCTGTTTAATCCTCCATAGATGGTCCTTTGGCATTTTGCTGTATGAGATGGTGACATTAGGTGAGCGTTTCTGTCATCCAGTATTATAAAAGTCTCCAGTACAGCTAGAGCTGCAAGGTTCCATTTATATGGAAAAAAATAATCATATTAACAAAGTTGTTTGAAGCTCTTTATCACCTTGTTTTTAATCTCAGGAGAGCCGCCCTTTCCCAACATCATGGTCAGCGAACTTCTGCAGCATTTACAGAGAGTGAACACACTAAAGAGACCACCCAACTGCTCTAACACACTGTACGTCTCTTTACCCACACATATACAGTAAACATGTTTATCTAAAAAACATGCACTTTACATTTATTTTGTTGCAGTTAAGTATAATAATCCTGGTGCACTACGTCATACACAAAAATACAAAACATCATTGTTGCATGTGCCAGTAAAATAATGAAATGGCTAAACAACACCCTGATGTACATAACTGATAACAAACTATTAAGAAACAGAATTATGTAAACAAAATAACATCACATTTGAAGTCTAATTCTAATGTCAGGTTAAAGTTTGTCAAGATGCCATAATAAGACCATGGCATAATATTCTAATAATATTTCTTCTCTAGATTTTCTATTATCAAATCCTGCTGTCAGTGGAAACCAAAGGATCGAGTCTCATTGGCTGAGCTGATCAGAAAGCTCCAATCAGGAGAGAGAGGCGCTAATGATCAGGCAGTGCTGCGAGTGTCTGAGCCGCTGGACATGGAGAAATACATGAGGGAAGCGGGCTATGGAGAATCTTTCGATTATGCGGTGCTCTAATGTTCCCTTTATGTGTCAATCAAATCCAAAAGAGCTGCACACTTGCTATGCATAAATGAACAGTTAAGGTTTGAGATTGGCACTTTTACAGAAAACCACTGCTGGTTACAGACAGTGACATCACTCAAATTTAAATTTAAAGAAGCACATTATCTCATCAGGCAAGCATGTGTTATTATTGAGGACTTTAGATTAAGGATAATGGCTAAAAGCTTAATTGTAACAAATGAGAACGAGGGAATGTTACTTAAAATATGCAACAGCGTAAGAATGTGTCATACATATATATGCATAAATATGCAGATAATGGACAAAAGCTACAATGTAAACATGTATAAAACACACAAACAAACTGTGTCTAGTAATAGTTCAGGTATTGGGATTTAATTTATCATTATATTTATTTAGGTTGGACCATTATGTTCACTGCTATGGCTAATTCAAATGGTATAAATTAAAATTATATTATTGGCATACTTTTTGGTAACTGGAAAGTCTATCGCATTATAATGAAGTATGTATTTAAAATACACTACTTATTCATGTAAATATATATATATATATATATTTTGCCAGTTTAGTCATCGTTAGTGCAGTTGTAAATAATAATGGTCACCTGACTTATTCGAAATTAGGCCTTCTTTTAAATATTTGGTTTTCCACTTACATCTTCAAGCCTGCGGTGTTGTTCCGTGGGGGAACTTGAAGTAGGTTTTATAATAATCACGGTTGATGAAGCATAAGAGTGATGCTAATCTGATTGGCATCAAAGGTCGTTATCAAAGATGATTGGTTCTTTACGCGGAACGATGCTAATGCAGACAAATTAAGTTGTGTTATTTGAATATCAGTTCAGTGATTAAAAATACTCACTTGTGTTATCGGAAAGAACTATAAATACTCATTATCAAATTCATATTGTTATTTACTTTTACTTTACTTACTTTTGTCATTTAGCAGACGCTTTTGTCCAAAGCGACTTACAAATAAGAAAAAGTAACTAAAACTAAAAGTTACAACTGTATAAATACTATATAGCTACCCACATATTTAAGAAAATAAAGAAATTAAATAAAATTGACACATGCATATAACATTTAAATGATAAATATATAAATGAGTAAACTAAAATAAAAAGCGATACTTCTATCCCTTGCCAGTGTCCCTGCCCGGTGGAGTCGCACGGTAGAGTTGATGGTCTTCACACTAGGAGGGCTTCACACGACGACTGCCGCGGTATAATAACCTTTTTTATACCAATCCAACAAATCACCATTTCAATTCAGCTGGACCCACTTTCCTGTTTATCAACTAAAAATGGCCAAGCAAGTGCACACACTGACAAGATACGCGATACAGTACGAGACCAAACGCGATTTCAGCACCTCTCAACACAGTAAACAAAAATAAGCACATTTATATATTTAAATAAGCACATATTTATATGCACATTGAGTAAAAACAGTTATCTTTATGACTTTAGTTATCTTGAATATATTTTTTTGTGATGACAATTAATAAATTGACCAAAATACCACAAATGTTACTGTATTATTAGATACTTCACTGAATCTGATGTATCCTATTAACAATTAGGAAACAGAAGTAACAAGAAAATACGTTATTTAGACTATTTATTCACAAAATAATACAGTACAGTAATAACTGTACACAGTACCACTCATGATTTTGTAACACATTCAGGAAAAGCCACCATAAAATATACAAACGTCAAAACATCAACACTTCTGTTTAGCAGACACCCTCCTCTTGACCTGCAATTACATCAATTAGACCATTCAACACAGAAACATGAACTTAGGTATTTACAGGGTGATGCTCTTCTAACTGTACAGTCAGCAAGTAACTATGAGTTGTGTACATTATGCACAATAAAAGATACAATATGTGGAAGGTATAAACAGTTAATAATATGGTTGTGTTTGCTAATGTTAGAAGAGGGCTTGCTCAATGTTAAGCTGCTCTTGACTGCTGGAATACAAACCACAGTGCACTACTGCAAGAGGAATGTTGTCTTTTTTTGGTCTTTTTTGGAGTTTCTCTCCATGCAATACATACATGACCACAAGACATCAGAATGGGAAAACGCAGTTCTTCATATTACCCCTGGCATATAAATGTGCTTATTAATAAATACTTTTACATTCAATATCTAGACAAAAATAGCAACACCTAAGTAATGGCAGAATAAAGTGTCTATCGACTTACATGATAGAAATTATTGATAAAGATTCTCTAATAAAAGTAAAAAATAAATGTATGAACAAAAAAATACTATATGTGTTCTCTATGAAAGGGATTAATGTCGGAATGAATGTCGGAATGTAGGAAAGTGCAAAACTACTATTATAAACACATTTATTCAAATCAGGTGAGACTTGTCTCACTACTCTGTCAAACCTCAAAGTGAGTCGGTGCAGCACAAGTAACGCTGGAATACAAAATCACCAAGCACAGGAAATTCAGTAGCGGGATTAATGGTCATAATCTAGCAAATTTCCTCTTTGATTACGTTTGCACCATTTGCTAAAAATCTTAATCTTGGATATCTGAAATGTGAGCTGTATGTGAGACTGTATATACAGTGAAATTCACTGACCACTGGTTGGTCCATTTGCATCCTTTACAATACAACCTTTACTGTGATTTAAGATAAATGAGTGATTTATTTGTTCGAAGAGTCTGCTTCTTTAAATGTTTTATTTTTGGCAGTAAACTAGCGATTTTATTCTTGGCATAAGCTTGACTAGCGAAGCACTTCTATAAATATAATATTTTAATGAATCTTCTAATTAATTATGTTTTAAGTGTTTTTGATGGTAGCAGTGATCTGAAGTAATGAAAATGTATACACTATATTTTATACAAAATAAACATCGTCAGTGCAAAAACCTCAAGATTATGATGATCGCCAGCTATCATTCAAGAGAAAAACACTTTGGATTTTCTATAAGCAAAAAAATGAGGTTTGACAGTTGAAAATGGTGAGTACTATGAAGGCTAAATGTTAAAATTCCCTTTTTTTAAATTTCCCTGTTTGAGTTGATAAAGGAAGCTATGTCCAATTTGATAAATCATATTAAAACTGCACTAAAAATGCACAAACAGGAATGAGTAATAAAAGGATAAAACCCTTAATACATGAATCAATATTGCACCAAACCATCAGTTGTCAAACTACACAATAAAATAAAGCTCATGTACTATGAGCTCTCGTATCCTTTCAAAATATGTCAAGAAAGATCTGTGACTCGCCACTGTGGTTCCTTTCATAATCTGTTTACCTTAAATAATCTCTTTCCAGTAAATATATCTCTAGTATTATATTTCTATCTTCAGTGATACATGTCATGGCTTTAATCATATTAAGATATATAGTTACACCGTTTCTTAGATGGTGGAATTAGATTTCTCCTCTTTACTAGAATCCACAAGTGGCTGGGTAACTGAGCTCGGTTTCTTCTCCACCTTTTTGGCATCTGCCGCAGCTTTCTCAGACGAGCTTGCACCCTGTTCTGAGGAAGATTTGGAAGCTTCCACCAATGGGACCTTTTCTTTGACTGGAGAGGCAGGAAGTGCGACTCTGCCGGGCTCCTCCATGGAGGTGGCAGCCACAGGCGGAGCCCCGCTAAAACCTCGGGCAATGTCATCGAAAGTTCGCCCTTTGGTCTCCGGTACTTTGAAGTACGTAAAGATGAAGAAGAGGATGAGGAAGATCATAAATATAATGAAGACATATGGCCCACACAGCTCCTGCAAATCACAAACAATAAGAAAAAAGTTAATTCTGACATTGTGCACACATTTTACCACAAAAATCACGATACCTCATACCTCCAGTTTAGGGAAGCTGATTCCCACAAGGAAGTTGGCTGTCCAGTTGGAGCATCCTGCAACGGCCATGGCGGCAGGACGTGGCCCTTGGGAAAACAGTTCAGCCACTATGAACCAGGGAATGGGTCCAGGGCCCATCTCAAACATGGCCACAAAGGCAAAGATTGCAGCAATGCTGAGGTAGCGGAGAGCCTCAATGTCCTTCTGCTCAGGGACAAAGATAAGAAAATACAGGTATGACATTAGCATTCTTATGATGGCCAAATATTTACAATGACTGTTTTGAATCTTCAGCAAAATGAAAACAGACAGCAAGACCCACCAATAAGAGAGCAATGGTCATGGCCAAGGCGCTGACAGCCATTCCACCCAAACCAATAAGGTGCAAAGTTCTTCGTCCTGCCCTCTCCACCAAGAAAAGCTTGTAGAAAAGGAAAAATTTAAAGTATTACTTCAAACACATCACAGATTTCGTATGAAGTTCACTGATAAAATACTTACAGATACAATGGTAAAGACAGTGTTAACTGCTCCAGCTCCAATGGTGGCATAAATGGGCTGACTCACTCCAGCTGACTCAAAAATACCAGTTGAGTAATAAAAAACCTTTGAGAAACACAAAGACAAATCCAAATGGTTAACTAAAGAATGTAAAGTGATAGTAAAACAAGAACACTAGTGGATATTAGGGGTGTAACGATACACCAGTGGCATGGTTCGGTTTGCTGTGGGGGTAGGGTTCATGTCATCTTACCAGCAATGCTAAGGAACAATAGATTCACTTAACTCAACAATAACTTGACTTAACTTTTTCTTTATTAACTTTGGCTTCACATTTTTAGTGCAGTCAGCATACCGGAGTAAACAAAAATGAAATAAATACCTCCAATGTAGACTAGTCAGAATAAAACATTTCTCTCTTTAGTGCAGCCAGCTTAACAGAGTAAACTAAAATGAGATAACTCTAATGTAGGTAGTCAGAAATAAACATGTGTCTCTTTAGTGAAGTCAGCTTACCTGAAGTAAACTAAAATTAAATAAATAAACTCCAATGTACTCTAGTCAAAAATAAACACTGGCTTGTCCACTCTAAGAAACATTTGGAAGTTCAATTAAGTTTTAAGTTCTTTTTCAAAAACACCATCATGCAGCACATTCTGACAGAAATGCGGTCGCCTCATTCGTGCGAATCGCGCCACAGGATGTCTAATCGCGTCTTTGCATTGACTTAACATGTAAATCACTCGCGCTTAATGCTTCATTCGCGTCTGGTGTGAACGCACCATAAGATGTGTTTCCTGTCGTATAAGAGAGTTTTGTGAAACAGTTACGACAGATTGTGCGCTTTGTCTACGACACAAATTCCATTCCTGTACTCCACTGGAAAACCAAAGTGTTCCCACACAGGAGACTTAAATGTGTCCAGGGTATCTGCAATTTCAGTACTATGCGAAGCAGCCATCCTGCATATACTAGCAACCGAGTGTGACGCTCACTCCCAAGTCACATGAAATTACATGCACTTGGAAAACAGTAACTTTAGAATATAATATTTAGAACAAAATTTAAAAAGCTCTTATTAGTTGTTACTAATACAATTTAATTAAATGTAAGCAAAGAACAATTTGTTTAAATTAATAGTTAGTTACAGATAAGTGCCATTAACCTCAACAATGGGCAACAGGGGGCGTGAGAGTACCGCGGTACGCGACGAGAGTTCCGTGATTCGTATCGTGGGTGGTGTATCGCGATCTTTCGGTTCGGTTTGTGATATCGTTACACCCCTAGTGGATATTAAACATTTGACAGTCTGACCAAATAATGAGCTATAAAGTAGAAGTTACAAATCATGGTTGATATCAGAAATCATTTGTCACATTCAAAATGTAAGGTCAAGTCCGGCACATTGCATTTCAGGATACTGCATTTTGGAACATAATGAAAGTTTGGCTTTGGTCGCATAAGATCTAAGATGGCGCCGCAGATGGCAGCTTTGCTCTTCAGTGTTTGTACAGTTTTTGTTTGTTTTTCCTGTTTTTTGTTTCTCAAACACGATCAGTTTTACCAGGGATGACCTGTTGAACATTCGGCAGAACACAGCACGAAATCTTTTACCGGATTTTGATTATTCAGATGTTTTGCTGGACATTGTAGTAGGCGGAGCCGTAGCTCTGGTCAAATGCTTCAGGACGCGCAGACGGGGGAAGTGAGCCGGCACGCTTGTGAAGCTTCGTCAGCGCAGATTTAGAACGGCGCTGCCTAGCATCCATCTAGTGAATCTCTGCTCTCTACCCAACAAAACAGACAAACTTCTTTTGCTCTCCCGGACAAACAAGGATTTTTCAAACTCTGCTGCTCTGTGTTTCATGGAAACCTGGCTGAATGGCGACATACCAGACAGCCTGCTACATCTGGCTAACTTCCAGCTGATCAGAGCAGATCGCGACGCAGACACGGCGGCATGACATGCTTTTACATTAATGAGAGGTGGTGTACAGATGTAACTGTTAAAGAAGATGTGCTGTTCAGACCTAGAAACGCTCTTCATTAACTGCAAGCCGTTCTATTCGCGTGAGTGTCTACATTCCACCGCAAGCGAATGCGAGATCAGCTTTACAGAAACTTGCTGATCTGATCACAGACACAGAACAACAACTCCCAGACTCTGTTTTAATCATTCTCGGGGACTTTAATAAAGAAAATCTCTCCTGCGAACTGCCAAAATACAGACAGCACATCACATGTCCCACCAGAGAGAGTAATACATTGGATCACTGTTACACAGCGATAAAGGACGCATATCACTCTGTCCCACGAGCAGCTTTAGGACTCTCTGATCACTGTCATCTCATACCGACCTACAGGCAGAAAATTAAATCTGCAAAACCTGTATTAAGAACTGTTAAAAGATGGACTAATGAAACACTCTCTCTCACTGATTGGACTGTTTTTGAAGCTGCTGCAAACAATCTGGACAAGCTCACAGAGACTGTAACATCTTATATCAGTTTCTGTGCATCAGGATATGTGCATTCCTACCAAGACTCATCTAACTTACAACAACGACAAACCATGGTTCACTGCAAAACTTAGACAGCTCCGTCAGGCCAAAGAAGATGCTTACAGAAAGGGGGATAAAGTCTTGTATAAACAGGCCAAATACACACTGGAAAAGGAGATAAGAGTGGCAAAGAGTAATTATTCTGGCAAGCTAAGCAACAAATTCTCTTCCAGTGATTCTGCTTCATTGTGGAAAGGTATGAAAGATATCACCAGTTACAAGACACCATCCCCAAGCACTTTGGAGAATCAACACCTGGCAGACAATTTGAATGAGTTCTACTGCAGGTTTGAAAAAACACCCCACACCCGCCCTGAACACCTCTCCACACAACCATTCACACCTCCAGCAACCCCCCTCTCCCCCACACCTGTAATTCAGATCAGTGAAAATGATGTGCGCCAGGTCTTCAGAAATAACAAAAGAAGGAAAGCACCAGGCCCAGACGGTGTGTCACCAGCCTGCCTAAAAACCTGTGCTGACCAGCTGGCCCCCATCTTCACACAGATCTCTAACAGATCACTGGAGCTGTGCAAAGTCCCCTCATGCTTCAAACGCTCCACCATCATCCCCATCCCAAAGAAACCCAAAATTACTGGACTTAATGACTACAGACCTGTGGCTCTAACGTCTGTGGCCATGAATTCATTTGAAAGACTGGTTTTTGGCTTATCTGAAGGCCTCCACTGGACCCCCGGCAGTTTGCCTACAGAGCAAACAGGTCTGTGGATGATGCAGTCAACATGGGACTGCGCTTCATCCTGCAGCATCTGGGCAGGCCAGGGACTTATGTGAGGATCCTGTTCGTAGATTCAGCTCCGCTTTTAACACCATCATCCCGGACACCCTTCAGAATAAACTGACACAGCTCTCCGTCCCCACCTCCATCTGTCAGTGGATCACCAGCTTCCTGACAGACAGGCAGTAGCTAGTGAGGCTGGGAAAGTTCTCATCCAGCACCTGTACGATCAGCACTGGAGCTCCTCAGGGCTGTGTTCTCTCCCCACTGCTCTTCTCCCTGTACACCAACGACTGCACATCTAAAGACCCCTCGGTCAAGCTCCTTAAGTTTGCAGACAACGCCACACTGATCGGCTTCATCTAGGACAGTGACGAGTCTGCTTACAGACTGGAGGTTAAGGAGCTGGCTGTCTGGTGCAGTCTTAACAACCTGGAGCTTAACACGCTCAAAGCTGTGGAGTTGATCGTGGACTTCAGGAGAAACCCCCCTGCTCTCGCCCCACTCACCATCATGAATAGCACTGTGACTGCAGTGGAATCATTCAGGTTCCTGGGCACCACTATTTCTCAGGACCTGAAGTGGGACATTCACACTGACTCTATTGTGAAAAAGGCCCAGCAGAGGTTGTACTTCCTTCGCCAGCTGAGGAAGTTCAACCTGCCACAGGACTTGCTGAAACAGTTCTACTCTGCCATCACTGAATCCGTCCTCTGCACTTCAATAACTGTCTGGTTCAGCTCAGCTACCAAATCTGACCTCAGAAGACTACGGAGGGTAGTCCGGACTGCTGAGCGAATCATTGGCACAACCCTCCCCACTCTCCAAGAACTGTACTTATCCAGAGCAAAAGGGCTGGCAAAATCACTCTGGACCCCTCACATACAGCACACTCCCTCTTTGAACTGTTACCGTCTGGTCGATGCTACAGAACTCTGAGAACCAGAATGACCAGACACAGGAACAGTTTCTTCCCTCAGGCAATCCATCTCATGAACACTTGACATTAAACGTGGAACACACAACTCTATTATACATTATTTATTCACCACATTTATTTTTTCATTTCAAATTTGCACAAATCAGACCTGTACACACATAATTGTCTATATTATATATTGTGTTTTTACTATTTCGTACATTGCCTATTTGTATATTTGTATATTATTCTTTTATTATCTGTGTCCTGTCCTGTTGTCTTTCTGTTGCACTGTGGAGCTTCTGTCACTATAACAAATTCCTTTTATGTGTAAACATACCTGGCCAATGAAGCTCATTCTTGTTCTGATTCTGATTCTGATTCTGATTCTGATTCCAAGTATAGTAAGAGTAAGACATCCAAATATTTACTGCATATATAAAGTACGCATATTATAAACAATATACATACTGTTTCACATTCAAAATAGTAGTATGCTGTAACGAGCACAGTGTATGATGTGTAATGTATGTCACTCACAGCGTTGATGCCAGACAGCTGCTGGGACAGCTGCAGCATGACAGCGATGAGCAGAGGCTGGCGGTAAGCAGCGGTGCGGAAGAGCTCTGGGATGGTCACCTTCTTCTCCATGGCCATCTTCAAACTCTCCTCCTTCATCTCCTGCATGTCCTTCCCCACATCCTCGTAACCACGGAGACGCACCAGTGCTGAGGGACAAAATAATGGAGTTTTGGTCATACAGATCTAACAAGAAAGAATACTAAATTTTGGTGTGGGTAAAATTGTTGAGTGTTTCTGAAAGAAGTGTCTTATGCTTACCAAGGCTATATACACTGCCATTCAAGTAAGATGTTTAATGTTTTTTAAAGAAGTTTCTTATGCTCATCAAGGCTGTATCTATTTGATCAAAAATACAAGAAAACCCTGTAATTTTGCCAAATATTATTGCAATTTAAAATAAAAATTTTCTATTTGAATATACTTTAAAATATAATTTGTTCATGTGAAGCAAATCTGAATTTTCAGCATCATTACTCCAGTTTTCAGTGTCACACGATCCTTCAGTAATTATTCTAATATTCTGATTTATAATCAATGTTGGATATTTTTTGGGACCTGTGATATTTTTTCAGGATTTTTTGATAAATAAAAAGTAAAAAAAAAAAAAACACTGTGTTTATTCAAAATAGAATTTTTGTGTTATAGTATACACGACTTTTCAAAAGTGTGGGGTCAGTAATTTTTTTCTTTCATTTTTGTTTTTTTTAAAGAAATTAATACCTTTATTCAGCAAGGATGTGTTAAATGGATAAAAAGTGATAGTGAAGACTTACATTGTTATAAAATTGTTACATTGTTCTATTTTGAATTAATGCTGTTCTTTTTTAACTTTTTATTCATCACAAGAATCACACAAAAAAGTATCACAGGTTCCAAAAAAATATTAAGCGGCACAAAAGTTTCAATATTGATAATAAATCAGCATATCAGAATGATTTCTGAAGGATCATGTGACACTGAAGACAATGAAGTAATGGCTGATGAAACTTCAGCACTGCGTCACATAAATAAATTATATTTTAAAGTACATTAAAATATGAAACCAATATTAGAAATTGCAATAATATTTCACAATATTACAGTTTTTTCTGTATTTTTGATCATATAAATAAAGCAGAAGAGGCTCCATTAAAAATCTTACTGATCCCAAACTTTTGAACAGCAGTGTATGAAGAGTTCAGGTGCAAAAGCCTCTAAGTGCCATTTGAAATTTTCTTCTAAAATAAGCATTTTTATCGGGCTCCTATGTGTAGGTTTAGTAATTTCACTTTAATGGCAATGAAATTGTGATTCACTTTGCCATTAAAGTGAAATAACCAAACATAAGCCTGAAAGAAGTACTCATTTCAGAAGAAATTTTCAAATGGAACTCTTCATATATATATCGTTTTATATATATATATATATATATATATATATATTAGAATGTAATTTATTCCTTTGACAGCAAAACTGAATTTTCATCAGCCTTTACTCCAGTCTTCAGTGTCACATAATCCTTCAGAAATCATTCTAATATGCTGATCTGGTGCTCAAGAAACATTTCTTATTATTATCAATGTTGAAAACAGTTGATCAGCTTAATATTTTTAGGAAAACCATGATACATTATTTCAGAATTCTTTGATGAAGAACAGCATTTATTTGAAAGAGAAATCTTAACAATAAACTTTCTATTACTGCCATTAATTACAATAAAATTAAAGTCTTTACCATTTTAACTGTATTATTTATTTTAACTTAATTGCATGTGTATATTTAGATGTATTCTAGGATAAAAGGCACTATTGCATCATCAACATCAAAGAAGATGCCAAAACCTGCTGTTGGTCTTTTGTCAAGTTCATGGACTCTTAAAGGCTCAAGCTTTTGTTTCCTCTTTAAGGAACAGTAAACCACAATATCAGAGTAGGTATGGTTTCTCCACCTTATTCCAGTTTCTTATTCTCCACCATTTCCAGTTTCAGAAAACACTTGTTACCAGGCTAGTTTAGCAAGTCTGACAAGGGATCAGGTTCTGAGATGAGAAATCTTTGCTTCGCAGCAAATGATAACAATGACTTCATGGTTTAAAGGTTTATGAAAAAGAACAAGAATCATGTCAATACCTACTGCTAAAAACATGGTAATGTCTGTTCTTCTGATTTACATGAATTCTGAATTCAGAACACTGAATAAGTTATTCTCTAATAGCCTGCTTCTTAGATGTTTTGGGTAAACAGATTCATTTTAAAGTGTCTCAGAAAATGGAATGAGGTAATGATGAGAAAATAAGAAAATACACATTTGTTATGTTAACAAAACCTGTCATATTATACATGTAGCTTAAATGATTTCACAAACTTTATCTGGCTTAAAGCGGAAGTGTGTAATTTCTCCATCACCTAGCATCACCAGACAGAATTGCAAAGACTGATAGCTTTCAAACAGGTTTCCTGAATACTTGCCAGCTACCACTGGTTGACTAAAACATAGTCCCACTCAAAGCTAGCTTTGCTGTGTCGGGCTGGTCAAGATGCTCAAAACAGAGCAAAATTTTGAAACTGGAGTTTTTTTTTTAAAGCATTTTACAACATATGTACTAACTGACATCTATTACACATTTATGTGCGTAATAATCTGGAGTAAAATTAATCATCCAGCTCCAGTAAATGATAACCTGTATGTTATTTAATAAAGGGCTCCTGTTTAAGCAGATGTTTTAGCTCATTTTGTCATCAGCATTCTCAAAGGCATAATTAACATTAAGTGGAAACATAAGGTTAAGTGCATTTGGCACAACTTCATTGCCACACAGATGAATGTTGTTCACCAAATAAAAAAATTGTGTTTTCTGAGGGAGTGGCAGCCAATCTTTCTCTTTTCTGACTAATGTAATCAATCTCCTGATATTTTATTCCTCTTTTGTACAGCCATCATGGATTATTTCATTTGCTATTGAAGCAAAAGGCAACGCAAAAGATATATTTGCTTTAGTTTGCTTTCACCACTATAAATGTTCTTTCAGCGTAAGCTGTTCAGTGAAGCATGGTAGCAGCTCAGTGGAGATAAAGCTCATTTGTGACTTCTTTTTTACCTTTACGGGCCTGTTCTTCCTCATTGAGGTTAATGAGCAGGAATCGAGGGCTCTCTGGACAGAACGGAAGCAGTATACACTGCAGGATAGCAGGTAGCACAGTTAAAGCCAGAAGCACAGGCCAGAGCTTATCTGAACCCAGCAGATACTCCAGACCAAAAATCTAGATGGAAAAGGACACGACTTATAAGAAATTTGAACATTTACAGGTATCATATGAAAACTGATTGGGTTACGATGGCATAAATTAGGCTGGAAGACTTAAAAATGGATCAGCAGGCTCAATTAGAAGCTTCATGTAACATAAGTGCATCAAAACTAATTAGAGGTGATATTTCCCCAAGGCTTTGTTGTGGCACAAACATATAATGAGGCCACAAGGCTCTTGAAATGATTTACACATTTTTTATAAACCATCTGGTCATATCCAAAATTAAAAACTAATGTAAATGCAACAAACTACATCGCTGTGCCATGGAATACTGTACCTGTGCAATTAAGATGCCCACCACAACACCAAGCTGGTGCAGGGTCCCAAAGGCCCCACGGAGGGGAGTGGGCGAGACTTCCCCAACATACATTGGAGTAAGACCGGTGAAGAGGCCACAGAACAGCCCAATAACCAGCCGACCGGCAATGATCATCTCAAAGGAGGAGCAGAGAGTGCACAGTCCCATGAGACCCCCACCAATCAGAGCCAAGATATTCACAAGGATCATAGAATTACGTCTGTGGAAAGAAAAACAGACAGGGAGAGAGGGAGTTCAATTGAATTAGAGACACTAATTCAGCAGTAAATAGAGGAAATGAGAAAAATGACAACAAGAAAGAGAAGAACACAATGTTAAGACTTGCACCCGTTTTGTTTTAGTCACAATTGGATGAAAATGTCACAACATATAGTCAATGTCATATTCATTCATTTTATTCTATTTTGCTCAGACTAAAATGATACATACTATTTTTGGTTGAAAATAATGTGTCAAACGCTAACCAAATATTTAAACACAAAAAAATGTAATAATAATTTAAATAATTTAAAAGATTAATCAACATAATCAATATATGAGTAAAAATGTCCTTGTGAACTCCTGAAATGATAACATAGAAGTAATAATAATTATGTAAAGTATATTCTTTTTTGCCATTTTTTATTACTATAGGACAGATCAGAACTGACGGGAAGTGAAGTGGAAGAGAGATAGGGGGGCGGGATCAGGAAAGGTCCTCGAGTTGGGATTTGAAATTGGGACGCCCGTAGCACAATGGTGCTGCATGTTGGCGCACTGCTCACAAAGCTATCAGCACCAACTATATACAAATATGTTTTCATCATGTTTTTACTTTTACTTTTGATTATTAAAGCACCTCCTGAATAAAAGTAATAATTTCTTTATAAAAAAAAAATTCTGACCACAAACTTTTAAATGGTAGCTTATATTTGTATATAGTTAGTTACTGTGTTGTAAAATCTTTGTGCTTTAAAAACAAAAGACAAAAATATTATGCATATTTTCTTTCTTGATTATTGCTGACAAAATCAAAAACCAACCAAAACCAGGGAGAGTGGCAGAGAAGGCCACAGAAAAAGAACAATAGCCACTGAGCACACATGAATGCTTGCTTTGAATGATGTTTTTCTGACAGTGTGGACAGTGTTCAAGCAGCAAGGAAGACAGAGGTCAACTCTTCTACTCTGAGTGCCCTCATTATAGTAAACTGCTTTTATTATTAATGAAGCATTTACTGTCCAGTTAAAGCAGCATTGTGAGTAACTCACATAAGTTGATGTATTATCAGGCTGAGGTTTTCCAGCACAACAACATAAATGAAAAATGACAACACTAAACTTCTCTGTTCATTTTGTACTGATGCATAAATTACATGGAAGACAGGTTCAAACCCATAAAGTAAGCATTAGATCCATGGTGCATTTTTACTAGAAAAAAATGCATTAAGCACTAAGCCTTGGCTATGACCTCAATGTGTCTTTACCAATAAATGTAAACCTAGGCATATATGAGTAATGCCACGGAAGAAGTCACAAGCTTAGGATTACTTTCTTTTCATTTAAAATGCAAAAGCCTCTGAGCATAGGACTTCCACAAATGTCCAAAAAGTCCAAACTCGTCAATATTTGCCCTATTACACATGATGACTTAATCTCCACTCACCTTCCAAATTTGTTGGCTACGACACCGACACTGAATGATCCCATCATTCCACCCACGCTAAAGATGGCCACAGCAAAACTCCACACAATGGTGCACATGCCCGGCTTGATAGGCTCCCCGTAACGCTCCAACCACGTGGCATTAAAGAACGCTCGCAGTTTCTAAGAGGTTAAAATGTTTTCATTGAAGATGGCCACTGCATATTTCCTCGATTCCCATTTGAGTATGTGTGTATTTTATTAAAGGTTTGATGAATCATTTTAGTTAAGTGCTAAATAAGTGTGTTTTGGTCATTTTAAAAAAACATACTGACCTCAAAAGTTTGAATGTGTAGTATATGTGTGTTTGAACTTTTGATTGGTACTTCTCACAACACATACACACTTACTAACCTGTTCTGGGGCATTGATCACTCCTGTGTTGAAGCCAAACTGCAGGGAGCCAATTGCAGCTGTAGATAAAGAAAACAGGAGGTAGCATGTCACCTGCTTCTGTAAAACAAGAGAGAATAGGTTCAAGATTGGTTAGTTGTGCATCATTTTATTTTGCCTATTTTATTTTAATTTTCACATTTTGATCATAAAAACGAAGCATACATACGGACTTTAAAAGAGAGTTCTGATATTAAAGCAGCCTATTTATTTATAAAAACAGTTATTGATATTCACAATTGTCTATATTTATAAAACATTTAAAAAAACATAGACGCCATGTTACTCATACTTTTTCTTGGGTTGTGTGTTTCTTTAAGTCCTAGTTTACTGGCTACTCCCCTAGATTCTTTTATTAACGTTTGATTGACTGATTTCTCGAAAAAAAAAAAAAGAGAGAGAGAGCAAGAAAGGTCGAGACATTCAAGAGAGATTTTCAACATATTTACGTCTGCAAAAAAAAAAAAAAAAAAAGACAGCCTGGGAAAGATTTAAATTAAATTAGAAACACCAATTCAGCACCAAACAGAGGATATGAGGAACATGGCAGCAAGAAAAAGAAGAACACAGTGATAAGACTTACATATTTTTTTAAGTCATAATTTTTGTGTTTGGATGAAAATGTCCTTTAACAATCATTTTGTTCGGACTAAAATTACATATTTTAGTTGACAATAATGAGCAAAATGACTGAATATACCTGTCAAACTGTAATAGACCAAATTTTAACAAAATATTTACAGATTTATTATAATAATTATTTAAGCACATAAAATATCAACATAAAATAAGTGAAAAATGTCTTTGTGAACTCCTGAAATAATAACATATAATTAATAATTATTATAAGCACAGTAATATATATAATTTATTAAGATATATAATATAATTATATAATTTTATTATTAAAATGAATCGCATATGTTTGCTTGACTGAATTGTGTAAAAAGATCCAGTAGTCACACTGCACTCCGCTTTTATGTAGTTAATGTAAACACGACAGCAGCTAACAACACATTATATTATTAAAGAGCTCATCTTAATCATCACAAATCAGCCATGTCCTAAAACGGCCCTGCCCCCAGCTGTAAGACAACACTGCGACTACAGATTCCGGGTTTCTAGGGCAATAGGACACAGCAGTGCTGACACTGTGAATTGTGAAGGGCTATGTGATGCTGAGATGGTCAGACATTCGACACAGGTGACCTTAAAGATATTATTGACTATATCAAAACAAAAGGAGTGTATAGTCTTCATCATAAACTGTATAAATACAGCAGTATTTCTAGGACATCTGTGTAGGTCGATGCAGTATTGCAAAGCATTTCTTGCACAACATTTAGCCTTATCAAAGCAAAACCAACTGGATGTAACTATCTGAAAGAAATGCAAATCAATTTCCTTGCCTAATCTGATCCTATTATTCCCATTACTTACTCTCCCTCTCTTCCGCACCCATACAAATGCTCTCAAGTCACGATGACTCAGTGAAATAAGTTTTGAAACAAACGTCATCTGACAAATGCATGGGTCAAACGCTCGGAATTAAAGAGCTACAAGACAACCTGGACAGTAAAGTCATAACATGTGTAGAGAGCTATGAATGAAATCATCTAATCTGCTCACAAGAATGATTTAATCTACTGATGTTGTGAGGGTTAAGAGGATAGAAATAAACGTCCAATACAAACAACTTCACTACCCACTCTGCCTCTCTCTCCTTGTCTCTCCTAAACATTTACATCCCAATAGGTCTTAATATCCTTTATATCCTGTCCTCAGCATCTCAGCCACTCCTTCATCGTCATAGAAACATCCTATGGGTAACAGCTGCATTGACATTACTTTCAATGAGACTACAGCAAACACAGGCAACACACTGGGATTATGCATGACACTGCTGATTGATCATATTGATTGACCTTTGACATACATTCAGTGCTGAAACAAAGACTGTATATACATATGAACAATTTCCATAACTAAAATGGTAAATCAAAGTCATGCAAAGCATCTAGGCCTACATTAATTACATTCTAGATGCAACACATAGACATACAGTATATGTAAACCCTTTCATACAATTAAACTGCATAAATGTCATATTTAAATACATGTAGAGCGATGTGGGAACATATTATAATAAGGACCAACCTTCTCCCCCTCCATCGTGCCAGAGTGGAAACGTCCAAGATTGATGAATTCCGAGTGAACGTGATACTTGGCACACACTCTTCTTATGCGATGCTGTTCGTGACTATTTTGCTTTTAAAAACTGCCAAAATTGTAAAACATTTGTAAATTAGCGTAAACATTGTGAGAGTCATACATTTTTTCCATAAACAATATGTTGCGTTATCATCAAAGACTACAGAATACCCTTAAAGGGACTTTAGTTATCATCTCCCGCAACATCTTTTAGAGCTCATTAAGCAAACCACACACGTTTTAGCGACATATAAGCCTGTATGATATTAAAATGTATAATTTAAGTAATAAATGACAGTAGTATTTTTGTTTGGCCAATGCTACATCCTGAAATTATCATCAAAGCACGAGTAGGCTACTGTTAGTTAGGCTACATCTTCAGGCGAACTTGTAAACTTTTGTGGTAAAATGAATGTTTGGAAACCGTTGTGAACAGAATGTTTATGTATAAATACGTACCTATATACTTAAAAATGAGAGAATAGGCCAAATGTTTTTTTGACCCCTCCCCCAAACCTTTTGTGACGACCCCCCAGCCCCCAAAACCTTTATTCTACCGTGCAAAAATACCAAAAAACAATAAGAAAATGAATCTATAATAAACAGGCTTAGTTAAATAGCCTAACGTTAATTAAAATCCACAAACTATACCCTGTCGAACAACAGGTGTTTCTGAATATTGCCAACTCCACTATTTTGACAAGTGAATTTAAATAGCATCTTCTTCACCTCAGACCTGTTTTTGATCATTAAACATTTTGCACGTGCAAAAATAAATATTCTCTTAATTTTAAGCGCCAACATCCCACTTTTATTAATACTGTACTATTACAGGTCTCATAACCATTTAAAAAACATAGCTCACATATGCATATAATATTTTAACATTCACCACAATTGTTCATTACTCTTTTTCACTTAAAGAACACGCCGTCAAATTCATTAACCTAAACAGACAAATAAGATCATAAAAGATGTGGCTACAACAATAATCAGCATCAGGCAATTATGGTAAGTCACATACTATTTAAATACCTGACAATTTAAATGTATATCATCAATTGAGTCTGCAGTTACCGTATCTCTCGTGCGTCGTGACCACCCCCGTTCGCGTGTGTGCACGTATCCCGTTGACCCACTGGCACTGAAGTCTGATCAAATTCGCTCCCGCAATTATGTATTCGTTCACTCGTCACACGCCGCAAATACACGACCAACCGCACGTTCCACTTTGACGGAATACCGGCGGCTGCGCACGTAAAGCCTCGCCCCCGCCCCTTTATTTATCCGCGACTCGTATTTCGCATCTCGCCTTGTGACAGCTGTTCCGTCATAGGGCCTTGTGATGCGAGTTTTCGGTTAGGATGCGGATTGTGCTCGTGGGGTGGGACCAATAGCATCCGATAGCGCCGCCCATGATGCTCTGCGCAGGTGACCTTGATAGAGCGTCAGATGATGGGTGCTACCAAATGGATGCAGCGCCGGGTACCACAATCTCCAAGGATGCAGCCATGCGGCTTTTACTTCCTGAAATTTGTAGAGCTGAAAAAGTAGTAATACAAATACTATTATTACACATAATATTCACCTTTTCTTATTTTTTTTTCTTTGTTTACCTATGAATATCCGTTGAAAACCGTAGTAGGCACATCCCACTTGCGTTTATTCAGGCCTATAAGAGGCACGTGAGTCATGGCAGTATCAAATTCTGCAGTACAACAGTCCAGATTCTACTGCAGGAGGAGTCACGCGACTCAAGATGATGTTGTGACACAACGCGGTTGCATCATTATACTGTAGGCTATATCTCATTTATGTGCACTGGAAAAAGTTTCTGTTGGTTTTAATATAGGCCTACCTAAATTCAAATGGTGCTGCCGACTTAACTATAAGGGGAGATTTGGGCTAATTGGCACAGGTTTTGTCAGGATATTGTTTGGCTATTTGTAGGCTAGTTAATTTTGTATGGGTGCATTATGTACAAATATTGGTTAGTTATTGAACATTTCCACCATATATCAGGACAAAAACAATTAACAGTGGGAACCTGCTGTTTATCCTCCTGAGACCCACATAAAAAAAAGCTTTGTGGATTTAATATTTTTTTCATGTCATTACATTGTTTAGAGCATTAGAAAAAAATGGAAAATTTAAATTGTGGAAAAATTATATTTTATTCATGTTTTATTCTATGTCCTCTGTAGAGGACACTAGGACTAAGTTTTTCTAAAAATAAAATGGCATGAATACACATCAAAAAAGACATCATTTAAAAAAAATCACCAATACATTTTTAGGTTTCAGGATTTTTCTCTTCTAAACTTTGTTTAAGGATGATTCTCAACTATGTTATAAAAATATATAACAAAATTATTTGATATACCATTTTGTTTTATGCAATATGTGTGTAAAAAGTTCCTTAAACTGGTTCTCACATTAAACACAGTGTATCTATTCTGTATCTAATTTGCATATTAATGGATTGCTGTTGGGACAGCATGTTGAAAAAGTAATTGTCATAATGGGAGTAATAACTGGCCAGATTTTCATAATAATATCTAATATTTCGTAACAAAATAGATATATAATTTATTTTCCTATTCAATTGTTATGTCTCCCAAAATGCACAAACATACTTTTAGTCCTGGTGTCCTCTACAGTGGACATGTATGAAATGATGTCCTGTTTCATAACAGGAAGTCATATTTGAATTTGAAAACCCATAACATTTTCCTGAGATGTTGCTTTATGACAAACAATTGGAAAATTATTCAGATTTAAATGACAATTACAAAATATAATCATATTTCTATAAGGATTTAAATTTCACTAAATTAAATTTAGTCATATTTAAAGACCTAGGAGAGGGTGTGGTCATGGTGAAACTTCCAATCATTTAGTATCTCTGTAAAGCCCTGAATGTGCTCTGTACAGGACATCCAGACTTACAACTGTGACATGAGAGTCTCAGAGAAATTCACTGAAATAGAATATCCACTACAGAGGCAAAAACTCAATAGCTGGGTCTCAGGAGGTTATTGAGACTGATTTGAGAATACATTTATATTATTTATTTGTATAAGTATAAAAATATTAATATTTATAAGTAAATGTTTGTATTTAAAATGTATTATAGTTTATTCAATGTTGTATTTGTATTTTATTTAATGTTAAAAATGAACTAGCTAAAGTAGCTACTAAAGTTTTTTAAGGAGCTACTAAAGTAGAAAATGTAAAAAAACATACTTGGGCTAAAACGTGTGACAGCTTGATGCAAAATTAATGCCCCGATCTAAACATTTATGCAATATATCCTTGTCCTAAGAACATAGTTAAAATTTTAAGTTAAAATAGTTAAAATCTACCTTTATAATATATTTGATGATTGCTTTAATGCATCCCATTGTGGGGTTTATTGTGTTCACTTATCTATCCATGAGCTTTTACAAGTAGGCTATATGATGCTACTTGTTTTTTCCTGTTCATTAAGTTTGTTTCTATTAAGTATTGGGTAAGAAATATTGTCACACATTTTTTTCAAATTAGCTTTTAATAAAATAATTTGAAAAAAAAAATATCAAATTGAATAAAAGATAAGATAAACGTTATTTTAAATTTGTCATACTGTATTTCTTAAATGTGTGAAAATCATTTTCATTTATAAGCAAAATAGGCATAAAAAACCCCCACAAACGTCAATGTAATGTTTAGTGTTAAAAGAAATGTTCACGTCATGTGATGGGATTTCAAAAAAAGATAATTTTCTGCCATCCTCAGGACGCAATGTGGAACTGCACAATTAGAGCTTGCAATTCAATAACACTAGCATCGTAATAGGGCATCTGTAATGTAATTCTCACAGAAATGTGTGCTGTAGATTTGTGCAATCATTTTTACTGGCATATCTATTGACAATGGTTAATCATAAAAAAATCATAATGCAAACATTAGGCTCTTAGAGGCCTCTGTGGTCTAGTCCCACTAACCAGTGGAAGTGTGGAAGTGGTGTGGTGTGTGGCCAAGTATGGTGACCCATACTCAGAATTTGTGCTCTGCATTTAACCCATCCAAGTGTACACACAGTATAGTGAACATACACCCGGAGCAGTGGGCAGCCATGCTGCGGTGCCCGTGGAGCAGTTGGGGGTTCGGTGCCTTGCTCAAGGGTTTCACCTCAGTCGTGGTATTGAGAGTGGCGAGAGTGTTGGTTATTCACTTCCCCCACCTACAATCCCTGCCGGACCTGAGACTCGAACCCACTAAAGTGCTTGTCTCCTTGAAAAAGATGGCCATTCAGAAAAATATACTGAAATGTGAGATTTTTCTACCAAATTATAATTTTACCTTCATTAAATGTATTTTCCTTTTGATAGAAGTTTCCAAATCACATTGTAGGCTATGCATTTTACATGGCATAGTCACTGAACAGAAAGCATTTCATAAAAGTCAAACAGGACAAGCCAATCCATTTCATTACTCACAAACTGGAAAAACATGTCTGATTAATTTAATTAAAATTCAGTTTTATATTTTATAAACGCACAGTCATATTTACAAGTCTCCATTTATAACACACATCACATTTGAATGTGCAAGCCAAACTTCTATATTCAGAATCATCAATATATTTGCAATAATTTTGACTTAAAAGGTCAAAGGCTTCCTCGTGTTCAGTTAGTTTGAGTCATTTATGCTCTTTCTAAACCCCGAGACTCAACATGCAAAGTAGAAAAGAAAAGGTCAGGCAGACAAAGGGCATTTCTTATGCAAAGGTTTCTTTCGTTTGCCATCTTCCACCCATTACCTTTAAACATGTTGAAATCTCTGCTGTGGCTCCCAACAGTGCAGGAGAGTAATTGCTTTTTTGCCTTTATGACTTTATTGATATCTTGATGTTAATTTCCTATATGTGAGGAACCCTTTGAAAAATACGTTTTGCTGTTGTTTGCTGTTGATGCTATGAAACTACTGTCACAAAAAATGATGTGAAAGCAGTCTGAATGCCATAAAATAAAGATAGCTTGGGGATGATATAGTAGATTATTTACTTAAACTGCAGTTTAGGACAGAGATATTACTTATTGGACCAAAAAACAGTACACAGAATCTCTTGGATTACAATTTGCAATTAGATGGATGTACTGTTACTGTTACTGTCAAAAATCTGGGTGTTATATTAGACAGCAACTTGTCCTTTGAAAATCATATTTCCCATGTTACAAAAACAGCATTCTTCCATCTTAGAAACATTGCCAAGCTTCGAAACATGCTACCTGTTTCTGATGCAGAAAAGCTAGTTCATGCATTCATGACCTCTAGACTGGACTATTGTAATGCACTGCTAGGTGGTTGTCCTGTATCTTCAATAAACAAGCTACAGATAGTCCAAAATGCAACGGCTAGAGTTCTTATCAGGTCAAGAAAATATGATCATATTACTCCAATTTTACAGTCTCTGCACTGGCTACCTATTAAGTTCCGTATCATTTACAAAATATTATTACTTGCCTATAAGGCCCTAAATGGTTTAGCTCCCGCGTACCTAACTCGTCTTCTACCACGCTACAATCCAACCCGCTCTCTAAGGTCGCAAAACTCTGGACTTTTGGTAGTACCTAGGATAGCAAAGTCCACTAAAGGAGGTAGAGCTTTTTCACATTTGGCTCCCAAACTCTGGAATAGCCTTCCTGATAAAGTTCAGTGTTCAGATACACTTTCTCTGTTTAAATCTAGATTAAAGACACATCTCTTTAGCCAAGCATTCATATAATGCATCTTATAATCTTGTACTGCTGTTATAGCTGATCAAATGTTCATTATTGTTATTCTTTAGCTTGCTATTATTTAGCTAAAAAGCTCTATACAAATAAAGAACATTTTGATAGTTGAAAACCATTACTTTATTTAAAAATAATTAAATTCATGCTTGTCTCAAGTTAAGCTTGTACATTTTGGCTTAAAGGCATTAAAGACATGCCCAAACATATTGTTAATGATGAGTAAAAATATGATACAGACATACAGTATATCTGCTATATACATAAATTATAGTCGAAGAGAGAGAGAGAGAGAACAAAGATAACAGAAAAAAACTTAGAGCATTTGGATACAGATATATACCAAAGGCGAGGTTAAGCGGTTTTAACAGTTGATTTATGCAGTCCATTTTAAACATACAAATGCATGCATACATAAATCTGACCAGTCAGCTTGAAGATTATCTAACTGGTAAATATGTAAAGCGTCCATTCGATAAGACGAAAAATACATACAAATTCAGGCTATCTCTGTGTGTACATTTGGCCATCTAGTTAAAACGTTCAATAAATGGGTTTTAATAGTGAAAATGCATAATCTAAAAATGCTTCCAGGTAATAGGTTACATTCATAAAAATAAGAAGCAGCATTTTAATAAACTGCTGGAGGTATGAATTCTGAGAGTCTTTGCCTAGAATAACACATGTCATAAATGAACATGATATGGTTTTTAGACCAATGAAATTTCACAGTAGGCAGGAAACTTGCATGTAATCCACAAAATGCCCTGCTGTGCTTGGTTAGGGCTAAAACTCTCTACACTTATAAAGATGAGATGATTTTTATCACTTTTACCACCTTTCACTTAATTGCCTCTTAGGACATGTTGGTTTTGAATTAAATTAAATTGCATTAATCATGATAAACTTAATCATGGTAAACAGAAAACTTGCATGTTAAAAGAATGTTTTTTTCATAGCCCCACATGACACAAAACAATGTATACTTTAATTGTTACTGTAATCAATATGCTTAAAACAATATTGTACTTAAGTTAATCATTCCATAATCAAGCAAAATATCTGTTCGTTGTCTCCTCATTGCATTTTCACTTGCCCTCAAAACAAATGTCTAAAACACATGTATGTAACCATTTACAAAATATTTCACGGAATAACATTTGCAATGTTATTCACAGTGACAAGTACTCTTGACGCAGTTATCTTAAGCTACATGTGTATGTGTTTAAACACAAAAAAGTGCATTATGTATTATGAAACGGAGGGAGAGATAGACAGAGAGAGTCTCTTAAATCCCCTTTTAAGCTATGTTTCCATGGACACCTTATTGTTTTCGTTTAGCTCCTAGTTTTCTGGCATGTGCGTACTGTATATAAAGCCATAACAGCAGCCCACCTTCCCACAGACAAGCATCTTGTACATTGTACATATGAAAAAGTGCCATCTTTTCCAACACTTCAAGTCTTCTAATGCAATACAAAACTGTAATTATACACATTTTATATGCTCAAACATGATGCATGCACATGATGCATGCACATTTTCCAGCTTTCTATAATACAAATTTACATACATAAAAGAAAATCATTTTATTTCTTCTCCAACATAACTTATTCTTGATTTGCAAGACTAAAAGAGCACCTCAGGTTATAAACTACTGAATTTCTGGCTTAAAAAATGCAACATAAATGAAATGTAATAATGAAATAGGCCTTTAAAACTCACTGCTGCCCCATGCTGCCTAGAGCGAATACAAATGGGTCAAAGCAACCAAAAAAAAATATTTTTTTTGCTAATCTGTATTTCACTTAACATCACATAGATATAAAAATAGACCACATTGTCCTGCCTTTTTTGATAGTACATGCCAACTGTTATTAATAGTTGTTGTGGAGTGTTTTGCACGTTCAGCATACTGAAGTACTTCCATTAGTGTTTGGAAGTGAATCAAAACACAGAATGGAAACACAGAACCAGTCTGTTGACATCCTAAGTGCTTATCGATATGCAGTATGTAACTCTTAGACATGTAAACTAATAAAGTGCTTAGTTAAATGTCCGAGGCCTATGTAGACCTGTGTAGAATCCTATTATCTTGCAGGAGCGGCTGCAGTCCGAGGCCTTCTCCTCAGCCTTCATTCAGAATTCTCCACCTTTCCAGCTGCAGGTTAAGCAGAGGTGTGGAGAATCAAGCTATGTTTGGCCAGATCCCTAATGACAAGGGTCGAACGGATACTTTGTGACACCTCCGTGAAGTTCCACCATGGACTCGCTCCAGGTGATGACGTCACCGGTGAGGTGACTAGAGCAGGACGCTTGGTTGTAGATCTCGGTGGAGGTTAGCATGCGTGACCACAGCTGCAGATCCGACATCTCGCCTACAAAAGACTGTGTGGCATCGAAACGGCCGCCCAGAGTGTCCTGGATAGAAGAGAGTCGCAGGTTAGCATGCGTGTGTTTTGATTATGATTGACTGATTCTGTGAGACATACCTGCTCCTGTCCGAGGATGAAGACTCCTCCTGGTTTAATGGGATGCCACGGGGACAGATTCTCTCCAGAGCCCCTTTTCACACCATCCAGATAAGCCTCCCACATGCCGTCACGTGTGGACCACGTTATACAGAGGTGGTGCCATTTACTGTCCGTCAGAGAAAGAGGAAGAGTAACTGCCTGCAAGAGGGTACAAAGAGAGTATATCTTTAAAAACAAAATGTTTTGTAAATATAGTATATTGAATTCTGTCATACACACTTTTTCATATATATATATATATATATATACATACACATGCACACTGCTGTGCTTTGCCCTAGGCCTAAAAAAAAGAACTAGCAATGCCTAATTCATATATGAATAAAAACTTTGTGTAAAAGAACTATAGCAATGCCCAAATTCATATTTGAATAACTGTGAATAATAGGAATAACTTTGTGTTGATTCTTTTAAACAAATTGATTAGCAGAATGATCTAAATTATAGTTTGTGATTCAGTCTGCATCATTCAGACAGCTCACTCATTGACTGAATAATTCCAATAGTTTCTCCATAAAACAGTAACAGAATATTCTATAATATAGAAAAAATTAAGAAAGAAAAAAGAAAATGGAGGAAGTAGAATTTGGTAATTTACAAATGTACAAATGGCAAAAAAAGAAAAAAGATTTGAGTAAAGAATGAGCAATGTACAAATCATTGAAACAAAATCATAAAAACTTTTACTTCTGATTAAATGTTTGTAGTTTGCGAAAATGTGAAAATGTAGTCTATGCATTGACAAAGTGTGTTTATTAGTTCTAGACTTATTATGCTGTAGCAGCTTGCCAGCTATAGTTGTAAACAGTTTAGTTGACAGCAAGTAAACAGTCATTGAGGAAAGAGGTCTTTCTTGTTTCAATTTTAAAAAAAACAACAACAGTAGAATGTATTCACACGCCAATCACAGATAAGCCATTAACTAATTAGGCAGGATGATGCAAAAGAGGAAGAGAGAGATTTGCAGACTGTTGCAAGGGCAGGACAAAGGCAATATCAGGGTGAGTCTGGTGACCCCTTTTCCTAACTGTGAGGTCTAGCATTTGATCACAAATGTTTTGTTTAATGTTATGACATGTTCGATTGCATCAATTTAAATACACTTCCAAGGATTGCCTGTGTTTCATAAATCTAGAGCATTCGTTATGCAATGCCTGTTTTATAATTGGATGATTTCTTTACCTTGTCATTCACCAGCAGCTCCATAGGATTGTTGCCCCATTCAATCAGGACAAGCTCATTGGCCTGGCCCGGGACAGAGTAGGAGAACGGGGTTCCGATCCCAGGACCTGAGCCCCCTTTCAACCAAAGACAGACTGTGAGGGCGAAGATCTCGCTCAGAAGGGTGCGCTTTATTCGCCCATACATGTAGTTGGTGCGCATCGGGAAGCCAATCTGAAAAGCATCAGGATTCTTGGGCTTCTTATTTGGTCCTGTTAGAGAAGAAAATAAGAATCTGTGAAACAGGATTGCATTTCTAGGCAGCATAACATCTAAAAGCTCCACTGAAATCCTAAAAGACAGTTGGAGACTCAGATATCCTGGAAGTAGACTATTTACCTAAACTCTTTGCAGTTTTCACATTTAACCCATTCAGATCTCAAATATGTTCCAGGAGCACAAGAAATAAGACAATATTTTATTTTATAATTTAAACTTAAATTATAATCAGACAATTAATAATAACAAGAAATAGATTAAAGTTATTTAGAAAAAAACAAAAAACAAACTCTAAATAAATAAAGATATTAGCTTTCATGGCCAGAATGTACATGACCCAATATACATTACAATAAATAAATCAATCAATCTATCTATCTATATGACCATTATGCTAACCAATGTTTGTTTGTTTGTGGGAACTGGGAAAATTAATTTGTGGGAAAATTCAATAAAAAACGAATAATTAAAAACATATATTTTACTCACGATGATTGATCAAAGGTGACTGTAATGTGATTTCTAATGCTACAAAAATATTAATAAAAAATTTATAATAATCCATTTCAAATAATTGCTGTTTTTTTAACTTCCTATTTATCAAATAATTCTGTAAAAACAAATATAATGGTTTTCTCAAAATAAAACCTTATTATAATAATACGAACCTGACTTATTAATAGTTGACCACCAGTAATAACTGACAATAATTGAGCAAATGTTTATCAGCAAATGTTTATCAGCATTTATAACTTCAGAATGATTTCTGAGGGATCATGTGACGTCACAGTAATAAATTACATTTTAAAATATGTTTAGTCATTTAGATTTGTTGACATTTAGTAATTTTGTTTTCTTTTTTTATATGTTAAAATATTTAATACAAAATAGAATTTGTCTTATGTAAAAAACGGACAAAAATTTTAAAAAGTGATAAGTTGACTTAACTTAAAAAAATTGAGGAAACCCATTGCCTTTTAAAATTTTAAGGCAAGGGGTTTCCTCAATTTTTTTAAGTTAAGTCAATCACTCCAAAAAGTGATAAGTTGACTTAACTTAATCACTCCAAAAAGTGATAAATTAAGTCAACTTATCACTTTTTACAGTGTAGAATTAATTCAATTCTATTTTGTTCTACTTTTAGGACATATCACCTTGTTCTGGAGTTTTGTGAAGGTTACTCAGCACTGCGTCTAGTTTGTTGATGGCTCCACGGACAGGTGCTCTAGACCCAGGTGGTTTGAATGAGGTTTGTGGATGATGAACATGATCATCATTTCCATGGTGTCCATCATCATGGTGTCCATTGCCATGATGGCCATCATCATGATGATCATCATGGTGGTTGCTGTTGTGGTGGCTGTCATGATGATCATCATGGCCACTTTGATGATTGTCTTGGTGATTGCCATGGTGGTCATCGTGGTGATCATCATGGTGGTCGGTGTGACGGTCATAGCGATAACTATAATGGTGGTTACGATGGTTACTGGAGTGATGGTCATCGTGGTGATTTGCCTGGTGGCTGTCGTGGTTATCATGATGGTCCTCATGGTGGTTATTATGGTGGTCATCATGGTCATGGTTATCCTCATGATGACCATATCCGTGATGGCTGTCATGATGACCATAGTGACTGTCATAGTGATGATGAAGCTGTTCTTCCAGTGCGTTGATCTTGCGCTGCAGGAGGTCTCTCAATGAACTTGAATAGGAACTGGAAGAATTTCTTGCCTATAAGAACAAGAATGAAGATAATAAAAACAGTAAACAATTTTGGCAAGATATTAAACACAATGTTTTTAAAATCAATGATAATAGAAACCAATGCAATTATATGCTTATTTTATCAAATTATCTCAGTTGTTGCACAGAATATGACCAGTATTTTGAAATGTTTTATTTTATAAATCTATAGCTAAAATTATGGATGAAATTCTCCAAAACCATAGGACACAGTGTTTTTAACAACAGACCAGGTTTACTGTAGAAAGATCAAACTTTTAATCATTAAAATCAGTATACACTGCTGTTCACAAGTTAATATCATTTGCTTTTTTTTTTCAATAAATTAATACTTGTATTCAGCCAAAGGCACATTAAATTGATCAAGTGAATGCTGTTTTTGAACCTTCTATTAATCAAAGACATCTGAAAAAATATAACAAGAAATGTTTCTTGAGCACTAAATCAGCATATTAGAATGATCATATGACACTGAAGACTGGAATCATGGTTGAGGAAAATTCAGTTTTGCCATCACAAGAATAAATTACATTTTGAAATATATTCAACTAGAAAACAGTTCTTTTAAATCACAATAATATTTCACAATATTGCTGTTTTTTACTGTATTTTTAAAACAAATAAATGCAACATTAGTGAGTATAAGAGACTTCATTCAAAATTATTCAAACTTTTGAACAGTATTGTATTAGTAGACTGTGTTACAGAACACAGAAGTGTTATGACATCACAAGATAGCCCCTCCTTCATTGCTAGCACTCCTTCCTCTGATTAGTCGCAGCAAATCCAGCTTTTCTCAGCAGCACAGCATTCTGCGCTTAATGGCTTATCAAGGCAGATGGGGCTAATTGCCGATGGCAGCAACTAGCACATTGCAGAGCGCCGTCACCATGCTGTGCATGCACTTCCTCTCCAAGACAACAACAATTCTGATGGAGTTTGTGGTCATGGGAAACAGGAAGAATATTCTAATGCACAGTTCAAACTTGAAGACACTTCAACAACTTTAAACCCGTCATCGGCAGTATACTTGTATACTACAGATCAATTAAAAATAGAGAATTTAAATGCACGCCATTAGTTTCACTGCGTACTATATTCAATGAAAGTGTCACATTTAGCTGGTTTAAAGGACTATAAATGAAGTGCACTGCAATCAATTAGCATATAAATGATACATGTTAATGAAACTAGTTTGTATTTGTTCCATTTTATCCAATGTGCTTTCTCAAGGGTAGGGATATGGCTAATTAAATAAGCAAATCCTTACTAAGCAGCCTAAACGGAAGACTGTACTCAATGATCTGTTGTTGGCAAAGGAAGCCACCAAAGTGTATGTTACAGAAACAGAAAAGAGCTTATGTCATGCTGAGAAGTTGTCCTGAATACAGATCAGCCTGTGACATTAAAGACTTTTAGAATGTTACAAAAGATTTCAAATGCTGTGCTTTTATGAAAAAAATATGAAAAAGGAATCACAAAACTTTTAAGCAAGTTTTCAAGACTGCTAATAATAAGATGTTTCTTGAGCAGCAAATCACCATATTTATTGATTTCTGAAGGAACATGTGACACTGAAGACTGGAGTAATAGATGCTGAAAATTCAGCTTTGTGATCATAGAAATAAATTACATTTTAAAATATACTAAAAACAGTTATTTGAAATTGTAATAATATTTCCACAATATTCATGTTTTCATTGTATTTTTGATTAAATAAATGCGTTCTTGGTGAGTATAGAGACGTAAAAAACGTTTGAACGACAGTATATTAACTATTTATTATTATTATTATTATTATTATTATTATTATTATTTAAAGGCTTTCACTTTCAGTTTCCCTCCCACCTGAAGATTTTCCAGCCTCTCCTTCAGGGCCTGCAGGGTTTTTCCTGTCTGTTCTCGGGAGAAGCCGTGTTTGCCCAGATATGGAGATTTGCCTCTGTGATGGTCACTGCGATGCCCATTTAAAGGGAAGTGTGGGTCAGCATGGTGGCCGTCATAGTGGTGTGAGGAATGCTGGGAGTTGTGTTGTGAAGGGCCATGATGATCTTCATGGTGCCCCCTCCCAAAGCTCTCGCAGAGAGTCAGTTTTGCCGTCAGTTCCCGAATGGTCTCTCGCTGATCCAAGATGGTCTCCTTCTGTTGCACAAGGCTCTCCCTCAGGTGCAGGATGGTGGCTTTGGCCTCATCAGAAATGCCATGTCGGCTACTACTACTGCTGCCGCTGTGACTACTCGGCAGCCCGCTAGCTGGCCCATGATGTCCATTCCCATGGCCGTTCCCGTGTCCATTGCTGTTTGGCCCATGTGAAGCCCCACCTGGTGTGAAACAACTAGGGTCTGCATCTGCAGGGATAGGGATGCAAACAAGTTTGGGTTGCGTTCCCCAATCATATTCCAAACCTGGCACGCTACTACCTGCAACTGAGGGTAATAAAGATAAGAGAAAAAGAAGAAAGTGGGAGCAAAAAATCCCTCCCCAATTCATGTGTTCTGAAAAAGGCAATGCCATAATGACATAATTTGTGCTTTTCGTCATCATCGATTTCTTCTTTGCAGCAGTGGGATGAGCACCATGAAAAGAGGTCATGGGAGAACAATCAGTGGATTTAGAAATCCACAAGAAATGTCCAGAAAATGCATTGCTTATACTGTGTTTACCACTTTTTGTGAGCGCAGAATGTTATATCCACTGTGAACGGTTATAATCCATCAAACGCAGACATTCCAGTGTACAAACTCGTCAAAAAAACAGAGCAGAAGCAGGACCCGTTGACCGTTCTTTTGCCCCAGGCTGATGAAATATTTGGCACACCGGATCTCCAGTGTTTGGCAGTTAGCAGTAATCCTTTAACTTCCGTATACTGTCAGGCACATCCCTGGAGATTAGAAAATAGATTTCAGTCAGAATGAAGCTGTGCCCCAAGGAAAAACACTTTTGGGGTTATTTACAATAATTCTAATAAGACAAATGAGCATGCTTTTTTGTAAAAGGCAGTAGTGGGATCGCATATAGCTCAATTCTAGTTACAGAGTCAATCAGTCAACAAAATGACTTGTTGAGTCAGACGCGTCCCTGAGGTGAATGACGCTAACAGCTGAAAACCCCCTCGGCTATTGTAATCAGATTACTGTTACACAAACTTGATGCAAGCATGAAAGATGGCTTTCAAAATAATGTGAGCAGCCAAGCGATTTTGAAAGCCTGTAGTCAGAGGTAGCTAATGAAGGATGCATAGGGAGAATGGCAAACTAATGCTAGAGGGAACACATCAGTAAAGCACTAACTGGGGCAATATAAAATGAACACAATGGCAAACAGGACAAATCACAGTTAACTTTTAGCCATCGTTTAAGGGATTTTCACCAAAGTTTTGAAAGCATACACCATAAAACTAAAATGCATTTTAAATTCAAAGGAATACAGAATAGACAGATAGACATAATGATAGATAGAAGAATAGATAAAACAAGCAAACTATGCATCAGAAAAATTACAGAATGACAGGTAGGTAGGCAGATGATAGATAGATAGATAGATAGATAGATAGATAGATAGATAGATAGATAGATAGATAGATAGATAGATAGATAGATAGATAGATAGATAGATAGATAGATAGATAGATAGATAGATAGATAGATAGATAGATAGATATGTCAGTGATGATGATTTTTAGTTTTTGCTCATAGTGTACATACATTTACTGCATAATCCATCTGTATAGTATGTTCATATCACCCATCTGTATATCATACTGATAGTATTTAAAAATATGTAAATTATGTCCATAGTACTGCCTTATCTGTATATTCTGTTCATATGTAACATATTGTAGGCACTGTATATCCTGTACCTCTGCTTATTGCACTTCTGGTTAGATGCTAACTGCATTTCGTTGCCTTGTACCTTACATGTGCAATGACAATGAAGTTGAATCTAATCTAATCTAATGGGGTGGTGATGGCGCAGTGGATAAGACACATGCCTTTGGTGTGAGAGACCCGGGTTCGAATCCACTGTGAGACACCAATGTGTCCCTGAGCAAGACACTTAACCCCTAGTTGCTCCAGAGGCGTGCGACCTCTGACATATATAGCAATTGTAAGTCGCTTTGGATAAAAGCGTCAGCTAAATGAATAAATAAATAAAATAAATAAATAAATAAATAAATAAATAAATAAATAAATAATCTAATGATGATCGTATATATATTTTTTAAAACAAAAGTTACAATTACAATAAATATTTTAATAAAGGCTAGACATTTTAGGACAGAAGTTTTGCCCCAATTTACAATCTGGAGAAGCTGACAATATAATTGCTTGAAAGTCAGAGCCAGTCTGCAGATCCGAGTTGACAGATTCCATATAAAATCACATAGTGTATGATAGTCACAGACTATCCAGTTGGAGGATATCAAACATGTTTGATATTTTGAGCTGATTTAAGAACACATATTGTTTTCATTTATCATGCATCTCCTAACAACAAGGCACACATTTCTGCGTGAGTCTGTTGTGATCTGAAAAACTTTGGTACTGTCTGGTAGTGTATGATCCTCAGGCAATTAGTGTATGATGGCCAGTTGTCCCTCTGTAACTATTTTCAAAGTCGTTAAGTGTATGATGCCTAGCATTTTAAAAGTTATGTTGTGTATTACAGCCTGAAGAGGAGCAACTTTTTTAAAACCTCTAAATAGTTTCGACCTGGAAGTATCGGATCTCCCACCTCACAGTAAGGGGCTCTCTTATGCTTGCGTCCCCAAGGTTGACTGTCTAATAGGATCTAGGAAGGTTTAAAGGCCATTGTGGATTGGCTTGGCATGCTTACGGTAGTCTCTTCCTACAGTACTGTCATGATCACATGTGTCAGTGGCGGTGGGTCGTAGTCTGGCGATTATGAGCCAGTTCAGAAACACTCTACATGTGGCCAGCAGACTCCTAAGAGGCTTGCTCATTCCACCCTGAATGTGTTTCTCACGCTGTACAGCACGCCACTCTAGACATATCACTAGACAGAGCTCATAGAATCCTCGTGTGACCGAGACGGAATGAGTGAGAATGTGAAAGATCAAGGTGATTGCCTTGATCTTTCAGTCCACCAGACATGTTTCTTGGGGGGCTTTTCACACATAATGTATTCTTGCGTTTATAAACAGTGCAACACAATAGAACAGACCTTAGAGGTCTTCAGAATTTTTATTTTAAAGCAACTTTTTTTGAAATATCAGTTTAAATATTATTCTCATGGTACATTTCTAATAAGTCTGCTCTGGGAGTATTTAAGTTTGGGTGCAGAATTTTGGGCAGATACAGTAGCAACA
The DNA here is from genome assembly GCF_936440315.1 of Barbus barbus. Classification (NCBI taxonomy): domain Eukaryota; kingdom Metazoa; phylum Chordata; class Actinopteri; order Cypriniformes; family Cyprinidae; genus Barbus; species Barbus barbus. The sequence continues at coordinate 22,513,904 of NC_136755.1, read as the reverse complement.
AATGCATGTGTAAAGCGATCAACTGTAATTATGGCATATTTAGGACAGTGATTTGCAATCACTTAAAGGGACAGTTGACCAAAAAATCTAAATTCTGTCATCATTTACTCACCCTCCACTTGTTTCTTTCTTTTGGTGAATAGTAAAAAATATATTTTGAGTAAAGTTGGTAACCAAGCAGTTGATGGTAGCCACTGACTTCTATAGTATGAAAAAATTACTATGAAAGTCAGTGGCTTCTGTCAACTGTTTGGTTACCAATATTCTTGTGCGCATCCTTAGTGAGACTTCTTACAAAAATATTTATAATCATTTAATTAATAATGTTTGACCAATTCTTTTTTCTTATTAAAGAACAGTCCACAACTAGCAGTGCACAAATGCATTTGTGAATTGTTTTGTACTCTGACACATCAGTCAGAATTATTACATAATTTAAAAAGGAACCTACTGAAAGAATCTCAACCAGAGCCATCAAGTCGAGATACATGAGTAACACCTGTCCTGCTGTAGGCCCTTGATCTCAACCTAATTGTACTGATAGTTAAATTAATCTGTTGAATCATTCATAGTCTATTGGCTAATTGAGAGTATAATTAGATAAAGGGAAGTAGACTGGTGCTAAGCTCCTTAAATCTGTCTGTATCATGTCACAAACATGGATGGCACTTTTAAACATGATTAGCTCTAAAATCATGGTTATCCTATTAAGATGGGTCATATATTTACATAACCTACCTGATTCACCCTATTAAATGAATTTACATATCTTTAGGCATATATTGTATAAGATGTTTTTTTCATCTTCAATGAAAAGGACGTGGTTTGAGTGCATGCAGGCATTCAGAGATGTACAGTAATGTATGGTTGGTGGTAGACTAAGGCTTAAATGTCTGGACTAAAGGCAGATTAATGGTTAAAAGTGCACCAATGTTCAAATCCCAAAGAATGGTGTACCAAAAAGAGCAACAGTTTTACTCTAAATTTATGCGGATTTGCTCTGGAAACTGTTTCTGCAATTACCTGGAAGTTACTTTGGACCAAAATCATAAATACAAAATAGCCAGAAGCAAAAATGAAATCCAGCCATAATGTAAAATTAAAATGGCATAATGGATGTCATTGTTGTTTGCAAACAAGAATCATTTGCGAGACCAACAAGACTAAATGGTGTCCCTAGATTTGTTCACCTAATGTATCAGGTCAAAGTACATCGTGAGGTAATGTGTCCTTTGTTGACCACATATTAAATCCATTAACACGTCCAGTTACATATACAAAAACATGGCAATTGAAAACAGTGCTGTAGATAAGTATATAGTGAGAAAAAAATGATTGCTAACCCTGAGGCTCTTGCAAGCTTTTAAACTGAACCATTATCGCAAGCACCTCTAGAAAGATTTAAGAAAAATATTGCTTTCAACTGTAAACAACAGTAAACAGTATTTTTATACTATCATTACTAAAAAATGCAAAAAGACCAGTTAAGGTCGCCAGGAATCAATTAAATGGTTTCTGTTTTCAGAACACAATTGTAAAAACACAGCATATGTGATTTATAGGCATACCCATTCATAGGCAAATATCCATCACAGTATTCATGGATTCCTCTACTAAAAGACATTTCCCAAATATATATATATATATATATATATATATTTCCTGTATATGGTGTGTGTAACCATGCATTATAAATGAGCAATATGATCAACATCTAAATATCTAACACAATCTAATACCTCTTTTAAAAAATTCCATAAAAAAACAAATACAAATAAATGTTAGTCATATTTCTCCATAAAGGAATAATTAGACTAAGTTTGTGAGAGCAAAAACAGATTATCTTCAGTTTTCCTAAAATCACATGGCTATTCATGCTGAACAAAAGTATAATATCAGTGCAAAGTTGAACGAACATTAATCATACAATAAAATGCCACAATTACATCACACCTTCTAAACGACACCATACCTTCTGAAGTAAATTTGAATGAACTCCATCAGAAAGTTGCCTTTTAGTTTTCAGGAGAGAAAAAAGGTCCCTGACCTGCAGTCAGTCACAGAGTTGTGGGAAGTTAGTCTATTCCAAACACACTGATCAGATTGAGAAGGATTTGCTTTAGGGAGGATAATTTTAACTCTCTCCACTCCCCCCATGCATCCTTCCCTCCCTCCTGTTATCAGTTCTCTTTTTCGTAGCTTTAAGGGTTCTTTTGATTGTATTTTTTTGTAAAACATTAAATTGCAACACCACTAAAGTACTTGCCTCATCGACTATTCCTAAACACTGATCCATGAGGTCAATATGGGATACAAGACTGGTAATCTAAGGAAATTTAGAGGTGAACTGAGCTAAAATTAAACAATTTAATACCATATAAACAATGCCGTGTTAATTTAGTATTAGTTATGTACTATATACTATTTATTGATTTTTAGAATTAGGTTTCATTTTATATGTTCAGTTTTAATGTTAGTTTAAGTTTCAGTAATTATTATTATTTTGTATTTTTTTTTTTTTTTACATATGCTTTTGCTATTTTTAACAGTTTGGGTTTTTTATTTCTATATTAATTTTAGTAATTTTTAATGCTTCAATTATTTAAAACTCATTGTAATTCAATAATTTGCCAAGAAAATATTTCAAATTTTTCTAAGATTTTAAGTTAAAGTTTTGTTTCTAATATTTATATTTTGTTTTATTTCAGCTTTATTAAAATATTTATTAGACATATATATATATATATATATACACTGTATAATCTTTACGGGATATTTAATCTCTGGCATTTTTTGTTTTAGTTCCAGAATGCAGATATAACAGAAATGTAGAGTAACCAATGTGTAGGGAGCATCCATAGTTTTCAGCACCAATAAAACATTTAGCCACAAAGAAAGGTGCTGGTCTCATACTGTCTCATAACTGTACTTAAGTATGTTTCATAATCCACACTAATTGTGTTGGCTGAGGTGCTAAACTTAGTCTATCAAGTCACTGCTGACCCCACTCAGTCTGGTTATGGCATCCTGAAAATAAATTCTGCTCAGGTGACCTGTGAACAAACCAGCTGGCACAACCATAGAGTTACCAACTCCAGCAGAAGGATATACGGGCCACTTTTGGTTTCTTTTAGGAAATGAAGCAAACTCTTCATTTCAATATTTGCATTTTTCACTGTAATCTGTCATTTCAAACAATGATGCTTAAATGTGAAAAGGGACAGCTGGCAGCCCTAACCTTCCATGATATAATGGGCATCAGTCCTAATGCTATTCACACACACAGCCGATGCCAGTTGGCCTAAAAAGGGAGAGAAAGTGAAATACAGATAAACGAATACAAACAGATCAGGAAGACATTTTTTAGACTAAAGGTAAATAATAATGGTTAAACAGTTCCGTTTTATAGCACAGCAATCTTTGAGTTTGTTTTAATATGGTACTTCTTATATTATACGTTTATATAGATTATAAAGGCTACACTTTAATGGGATGAATCAAGGCTTCATTTATTTTAGCAGTAATATTGTGAATATTATTACAATTTAAAATAAATTTAGTGTATGGTAGTTTATTTTAAAATGTAATTTATTCATTATTAAATGGCATTATTTATGCCATTACTCCAGTCTTCAGTGTCAAGTGATCCTTCAGAAATCATTCTAATATGCTGATTTGATGCTTAAGAGACATTTTTTATCGTTATCAATGTTGAAAAAAAGTTTTTAAAACATACAGCAACTTATGGCAAAATGAATGATAATCTAATAAAACTAAGTCCAAATTTTAATAATCAATTAGTTATTTAAAAAAAGTGAAAAAAAGCAATATATATTAATGTAAATGTATGAATTAATGTAAAAATCATGTCACAACTCCTGTAGGTAACCCCAAACAACATTACCAGAGGATCTGGTTCTAATCTGCGCTCAAAGACTGAGACAGTCTCAAATAGCCTACAGATCGCCAATAATGCTTCAGTTTGGGGCCTGTCCAAGTGAGGCATCTGCACATTTACACCAAGTACATAGAGGGCTATAGTTCCTGAGTGCTTCCTTAACTTTGGACATATGGGCTTGGTGCACTACTTTAAATTGGATGAGCGAGTACCTTGCACACATTGATGAAGAGTGAACTTGCTAGAGGACAGAATCCCATGTGTTTTCTGAAAGCTGGTCTGCCAACATCTTCCTCACGGGCACTCCTGAGCTAAAGTAAAGGACCTGCTGTTAGACTGGGAGGAGTCTGCAGCTTTGCCAAATGCACTCTGGGAAATATAAAGTCTAAAGGGGTATCAGATGGCAATGACAGCAAGAGCTGAATCTGATGTCTGAATTAATTGTGATTAATTGTGAACGGACACATCTTTACAGCATTAAACTATTATTCATTCAAGATATGACAAGATACCTGCATTAATGGTCTGAAAATACAATCACGGGCAATGGGACCTTGTGAATGAGGAGTCTTGGAAGCCAAATGCTTTGCTGAACTGACCCCAAACCCTCAACAAGATTAACCAGTGCAGCTTCACAAAGCGCTGCAAGAGAGGAGAAAGAAATGACACACATTATATTTAAATTTGCAAAAAAACTAAATAGTATTTTATATTAAACAAGCTGATTCAAAGAAGAAGGCTTGTTGCCAAAACATCTGATTGTTGATTTCTCTACTGCAAAATAAAAAGAAACGGCAATTTATTAAGAACATACAGCGAGTGCGAATCCTTTATTTAAAAGTATATTAAATGAAATAAAATATATATAAGAATTTTTTTTTTACAACCACAGTCCAACTTGACCACAAGCTATAGCTTAGTGCCAGACATATTTAAAACAACAGTTCACCCAAAAATTCAAATTTGCTTAAAATTTACTCACTCTTGGGCCATCCAAGATAGATGAGTTTGTTTCTTCAAGATTTGGAGATTCTTAGATCCTCTGCCGTCAATGGGTGCCATCAGAATGAGAGTCCAAACAGCTTATAAAAACAAAACAATAAGTAATTCAGTCCATCAAGAAACAAAGCCATCACTGAATTTAAACGTTCAACTGTTGTTTTCCACAACAACATGGCTTATTATATTAAAAATAATTATATATGTTATATATTATATAACAAAAGTCAGTACAAAGAGATTAGATTATTGGCGGGAGTGGTTAACTGGTCTTACTGTTCCCTATACTCTTAACAATAAAGGTTCCAAAAAGAACCATTTTTGGTTCTCTAAAAAAAAAAAAAAGTTGAGCCAACTTAAAATTTTAAGGCAACCAGCTTCACCATTTTTGAGTTCTCTCAACTTGTTTTTGTATGAGATTCTCAACTTTTTGTTGTATAAACTTAAAACAACAGGTTGAGAAAACTCAAAAATCTGCTGAAGCTGGTTGCCTTAAAATTTTAAGTTGGCTCAACTTTTTTTTTACAGTGTGCTGGTGTTGTGTAATCATCCACTTACAGATGTAATTGATCCTTAATTAACGGCTTCTGATTACTCCGTAAGTCACTCACCTCTCTTTGGTAAGCGTTGTTTAGGAGAAGAGTATGGAGAGGAATGACATGGATGAGAATGACTGGGCAGCAATACAGGCAAAGTTATTCATTGTGTGAAGCTCCATTGGGAGTAGGCCTAATCTTTTTATCTCTTTCTCTCCTGTGCGTCAGGACAAAGCTTAATGCTCACACGCACATACTTCGATGGCACACGCTGAGGCAGTGAGGCATTATGGGCCGGGTGGGAAATGAACCTTTTTGCCCACAATCCACGATCCATGATCAATGCTGAGTTTATGAAGTGAGTGAAAAGTGAAGATCACAGTTCCTTTTGAATTCACACTGGAATGGAAAATGGAATTGTATTACATTTTCACAATCACAAAAGAATATTTGAAAATGCACTAATGTCAAAATAAATCACAAATATATTGCAAGACCAAATTCCAGGTGACTTGAATGAATAGTCCATTTTCACAGCCTGTTATAACCCATTTCTACAGTTATTAACATCATAAATCTAGCAAAGTTTTTTTTTTTAACAATATATATATTTTCCTTTTTTATTTATTTTCTTAAAGCTGCAGTCCGTACGTTCTGCCTCTTTGTCGCCATCTCTGTTTGAAAACCTGCAATTTCAGCTGTGTGCGCAATTATATTCCGTGCGTGGGTTGTGCTCTGGCACGGCTTCAGCGCGGATGAATATAATGTTTTGAGGAGTATGTGTGGCAGTCAGATATTTACAGTAAATGTCCACGGTACAGATATTTACTGTACTTCGCAATCACAGATTCTTGCTTACGTCTTGGAACATATGACCCAAATAAGAATTTTCACTGTATATTATCATCTGAACAAGTAAGTAACAAGTCTGCCATGTTTGTTCTGACCAACTGAGGAAAAAAGCATTACAATACTGTAAATTGCACTACCAATGGTGATTTAATCTAAAGATCGGTTAGCTCATATCACATCAAACCTTGCAAATTATTATTATTGTTATACTTTATTCTCAAATTATTAATGTTAACAACATCAGCATTGCGTGACTATGAAAATAGTGTGTATTAGCGTGTAGATTTCAATTTCTGTACAGTCTAATATCTAATTGTCATACCATTCGAATTTCATATTAAGAAATTCTTTTAACCCAAAAAGCAAACTATGCTCCCTTCGAACTGGTTTTCTTTAAAATACAAATCTTGTGTAATTCCCAGGCTATCTGTAATCAGAAGCACATTTAAAATGAATATAATTTACTTTCTTTCACATGTGTTTCTGGATTACAATCCTCCATCAAAATGATACATTTAATTATTCTAGCTGCTGTGAGAAAAGGCTATAAATGATCCGGCACCTGCAGGATCCTCACATGCCATGCTCGAATTTCCCATGGAAACCTACCCGTACCACTCAAATTAGAAAACATTATTATAAGCTAACCGTTGTGAATCGGGCTAAAGTAAGGCGATAGTGTTGAACACTGGCTGGTTATGTACTTGCTCAAATATTGATTTTGGATAATTTTTAACCAAAATAATTTACGAACTGCAGCTTTAAATTAGGCAATTGTTTAAATGTTTTTTTCTGGACCCTTTTTGTGATGAGGCATTTCCACAACTATTAATATCATACATATATTCATATTTTTTATATATATATATTTTCTTTTTTTATTTTAAATAGATTGTGTTTTATCAAGTTCGCATTAATTTACAGAAAACTAGTTAATCAATCTCTCTATATTATTTTCCTCTTTTGGAAAGTCATAGAAACACTATTGTTGATTTTTTCTTTCTTTTGGTATGGGATCTAAAAGTAACAGAAAAATATATTTATTATAGTTTCTGTTCACCCCTACAGAAGTTTACAAAACTATGACAAGACCTGCTTCTAAGAACCCCAAAAGCGCAAAAATTTGACTTTTTTTTTCTCTTCTGAACAAATGAACATCTCAGTATTTTTTCTTAATTTGGAAAGTCATTAAAAGGCTATAGTGGATTTTTCCTTTTGCTATTGGTGCCAATAGGAATGCAAAAATCATATTTGATGTAGTTTCCGTTCACCACTATACTGTGGAAATTTACCCAACTATGAATGAACTCTGCTTTAATAACAATGTAAATGTGAATCGGGTCCATTGGATCAGAATGAACAAACACATGCCTCACCATTTAAAAAAAACAAAAACATATCTTCCTCAAAATCGAATCAAACGTTCAACAAGGGTTTCTTTGTTTTCTTTCATTTCTTGTCAAATGCCAATCCGAAACCAGTCAACTGTCACAGGAGATAGTAGATAAGACAAAATTACTCTCACTGAACAGTATTTAATGACAAATGTGAAAGGCAAAAAAGTTTGATTACATCAAATGTCATGATACGACAAAACTACATTATAAACAGAGCATTGTAATGGTCCTGCAGTTAACAATAGCCCTTTTTTTTTCCTTCATTTTTTTGACATTGACAGCTACTCCAGTCCCTTTATTCTACCTTCTCATCTGAAATAAAAGGATTGTATGCACCAATATATAATATGTGTTACGGGGCTGACGAGACGTGAGACGTGCGGATCCATATGCAAAGCTTTATTAAAAAACATGGTCAGAAAACAGGCAGGGTCAGACAGTGGCAAACAGGTATGGCAGAGGCAAGACACAGCAATCCGTGGAGCAAGCGTGGGTCAATGATCAGCGAACAGTATCCAAAGGGGCAAGGCAGAGAGATAATCCAGAGTCGAGAGCAATAATCCAAACAGGGAGCGAACACAGTCCAAACGTCAAGGCAAAGGGGTAAATCCAGGAAACACGGGCAGGGTCAGACACGGCAAGATAAACAAGGCAAGGCTATAACAATGGCTCTGTAAGGTTGCTATCTCTAGATAAGTGATAAACGCTAACAATACTCGGCCCTGAGCAAGAGCAAGTCCCAGGCTTATATGGTGTGTGGTGGTGATTGTGAAATGAGCATCAGGTGTGTGATGTGTGAATGGTGACAGCTGTGATCTGTGCAATGCATTGTGGGAAATGGAGTCCAGTGTGTTGTGAGTGAAAGTCAATATGGTGAGCGGGTGACCTCTGGTGGTGGTTAACCGGGAGAGCATGGACCAGATTCGTGACATAGCCCCCCCCCCCAAGGAGCGGCTTCCAGACGCTCCTAAATACTCCAGGAGGGCGGTGGAGTGGAGGCGGAACAGGGGGAGGGACGGAGGGCCAGGTCCGTGAGGAAGTGGGAAGACCGGGGACTGAGGCAGAACCGGCAGAGCAGGACACCCAGGCGGAACCGGAGACCAGGACAGAGCAAGAGCCCACCAGGGCGGAGCAGACAGGACCGGAGCCCACCAGGGCGGAGCAGACGACCACCAGACCCGAGCAGAAGACCACCACGGCGGGGCAGAGGACCACCACGGCGGAGCAGATGACCACCAGACCCGAGCAGAAGACCACCACGGTGGGGCAGACGACCACCAGACCCGGGCAGAAGACCCCCATGGCGGAGCAGACGACCACCAGACCCGAGCAGAAGACCACCACAGGGAGGCAGACAGGGCAGGAACCCATGGCAGAGTCTGAGATCTGGGGGAAACAGAGACAGACAACACAGGGAGAGCAGAGACAGACAATACAGGGAGAGCATTCATGATCTCAGGGGGCGTGGCAGGGCAGGACGAGGATTCATAGACTGCGTTTTTAGCCGTGACAGGACAAGGCGTGAGCTCACAGACGGCATCTTTAGCCGTGACAGGACAGGGCGAGAGCTCGCAGACGGTCTCTATGGCCGAGACTGGGCAAGACGAGGATTCACAGACGATTTCCATAGCCGTGACTGGGCAGGACAAGGATTTACAGACGGCCTTCATAGCCGTGACTGGGCAGGACAAGGATTTGCAGACGGCCTCTTTAGCCGTGACAGGGCAGGGCGAGGATTTACAGACGGCCTCTTTAACCGTGACAGGACAGGGCTTGAGTTCACAGACGGCCTCTTTAGCCGTGACGGGACAGGGCGTGAGTTCACAGATGGCCTCTTTGGCCGTGACTCGAGCTCCAGGAAGTTCTGGAGTGATCTCTGTGGGGTGCTCAGGCAGCACGGACTCTGAAGGATCGGGAACGGCACTCCTGGTCGTGACTGGAGAACTGGATTCGGGTGTAGGTGCCACCATTTTGGGAGGTTCTGCAGCCGAAGCCGCCACCTCTGGAGGCACTGGAGCAGGCTCTTGAATAGAAGCGGCCTCCATGACCGTGACAGGGCAGACAGTGAGTTCAGGAACGGCCTCCGTGGCCGTGACAGGGCAAACAGTGAGTTCAGGAACGGCCTCCATGGCCGTGACAGGGTAGACAGGGAGTTCAAGAGTGGGCGCCACCACTTCGGGAGGTTCTGCAGCGGAAGCCGCCACCTCTGGAGGCACTGGAGCAGACTCGTGGACAGGAGAGGCCTCAGGAGCACAGTGTGCAGCCCACACACTCAAAATGGCAACCGCCATAACGGGAAGCACTGAGGTCAGGGGAACAGTCTCTGTAACTGCCAGGGTTGAGGCCCTGGGAATGCCAGCTGCTCGCACCGATATCAGTAGTGGGTCCCTTATGCTGGAAACCAGACAGGGACCTCGAAGGACTGACCTTAAATCTCTGGGTGTGACAGACTCTGGCTTGGCAGGCATGACGTGAGCAGACTCTGGCTTGGCAGGCATGACGTGAGCAGACTCTGGCTTGGCAGGCATGACGTGAGCAGACTCTGGCTTGGCAGGCATGACGTGAGCAGACTCTGGCTTGGCAGGCATGACGTGAGCAGACTCTGGCTTGGCAGGCATGACGTGAGCAGACTCTGGCTTGGCAGGCATGACGTGAGCAGACTCTGGCTTGGCAGGCATGACGCGAGCAGACTCTGGCTTGGCAGCCATGACGCGAGCAGACTCTGGCTTGGCAGCCATGACGCGAGCAGACTCTGGCTTGGCAGCCATGACGCGAGCAGACTCTGGCTTGGCAGCGACGACGTGAGCAGACTCTGGCTTGACAGCGACGACGTGAGCAGACTCTGGCTTGACAGGCATGACGAGAAGGGGTGCTGTTGCTGCCGCCATTTTGTGAGTGAGTGAGGTGTCGCGTTCCTCCGCGACACCCACAGTAAAAGAGGAGCCCACACACAGTAAAGCATAGTCCATAAATTGACTGAGAGATGAACGGGGACCCTCGCGGATTAACTTTGACCGGAGCGGCTGATTAATGCCTTCACAAAAAAAGTCAATAAGTGCGTAGTCCGGCAGATCAGAAAAATAGGCGAGGTCTAAGTACTCCTGGATATAATCCTCGAGCGGTCGCGAGCCCTGCTCGAGGGTTAATAACAGTCGTGCACAGTCCATACCTGGCCAATGTCCTCTTGAAAAGCCGCTGGATCCTTGTGTGGCCGAGTATTCTGTTACGGGGCTGACGAGACGTGAGACGTGCGGATCCATATGCAAAGCTTTATTAAAAAACATGGTCAGAAAACAGGCAGGGTCAGACAGTGGCAAACAGGTATGGCAGAGGCAAGACACAGCAATCCGTGGAGCAAGCGTGGGTCAATGATCAGCGAACAGTATCCAAAGGGGCAAGGCAGAGAGATAATCCAGAGTCGAGAGCAATAATCCAAACAGGGAGCGAACACAGTCCAAACGTCAAGGCAAAGGGGTAAATCCAGGAAACACGGGCAGGGTCAGACACGGCAAGATAAACAAGGCAAGGCTATAACAATGGCTCTGTAAGGTTGCTATCTCTAGATAAGTGATAAACGCTAACAATACTCGGCCCTGAGCAAGAGCAAGTCCCAGGCTTATATGGTGTGTGGTGGTGATTGTGAAATGAGCATCAGGTGTGTGATGTGTGAATGGTGACAGCTGTGATCTGTGCAATGCATTGTGGGAAATGGAGTCCAGTGTGTTGTGAGTGAAAGTCAATATGGTGAGCGGGTGACCTCTGGTGGTGGTTAACCGGGAGAGCATGGACCAGATTCGTGACAATATGTAAGGTGTCAGACTGTTATGTATTTTACTACTTATATCGAACTAATACCTTTAGTTCAGCTGATGTTTCCGGTCTTCTACAAGGGAGAAAATAGCAGTTTACAAGTCATTTAATCTTACGCATCATTATACATGTACAGCAGTCCACTAGACATGAGTAAAAGATGAGAAAGTTGAATGAAAATAAAAATGTCTGTAACTACACTAAAAGTCGGTAAGACATTCTGGTAACCCTTTTGGTAACACTTTATTTTAAGGTGTCCATATTAATAGTAGTAGCCGTTGTACTTACATGCAATAAAATGTACTTACCATGTAACTAAATTATGGAACAGCCTGTACTTACAGTTTGTAATTATATAGATGTAATAGGCAGCTACTGTTACACATGTATCAGTGTGTTACACAGTAACTCGTGTAACCAAAAGATTGTTACATGTGTTTCAGACATTATACAATGTAATTACAAATGTAAGTACACAGACATAAGCTACTTAAAATAAAGTGTATCAAGATTGTACTTAGTGTACTTCATGTGTATCTATACTGTACACCTTATCCAGCTGCAACTTGGTTTGATTTAACCCAACAGTACACAGCTAAAACACATGTAATACCTTTCCAATTACATTAAAATGACAGCATATTACACAGGCATAAGCTACTTAAAATAAAGTGTATCAAGATTGTACTTAAGTGTAAAAGTAGCTGTGTAACAGATTCGGTCTGTTACATATGTGTAACAGTAGATGCCTATTACATCTACATAATTACAAACTGTAATTACAGGCTGTTCCATAACATAGTTACATGGTAAGTACATTTTGTTTCATGTAAGTACAACAGCTACTACTCAGTACTTAATTAGGTAATTACTCTGTATTATGACACCTTAAAATAAAGTGTTATCGATATTCTTTTTTTAAAAGAAAAAAAAGATACCAAGGTGCACTCTGATGCTCACCAAGGCTCATCAAATATTTGTTGAATCAGAAATACAAAATGCAAAATGATTAATGTTTATGATCAGTGTTTAAAACAGCGTGCTGCTTGATATGTCTGAGAAAACAATTATAATTCTTTCAGGATTCTTTGATGAACAGAATGTTCAATAGAACGACACATATTTGAAATAGAAATCGTTTGTAATATTATAAATGTCTTTACTGTCATTTTGGCACAGGTGCTTGTCTCCTTGCTGAAGAACTGCATTCATTTCTTTTTTTACAAAAATAAGTAGACAACTAAATAAAAAAATCATACTGACCACAAACTGTTGAACAGTAATTCATATGCAGTTACATTTCAGGCTTGTTAAGCACTTGTGTTTGTTGCCCCCAATAGAAACCACCTGGCTTGTGGCACATAACCAATTTGAGTTTGCGACCCCTCTTATAGGGGATTAATTCCCTGACACTGACAGCCATTATAAAAATAGGCAGATGTTATATTATACCCTGTTTAATAGGCTGATTGGATTTCTGGAGACGTGTCGAGGCACCGCTGCCTTGTGGCGCCACCTACTGGACAATGTTGGTACTGTAACGGGTTCCATAGAGGTTAGTGAGTGCACAAATCAGGGCCATCGCCATTCTGAGCACATAAGACTGCAGCACAGTGTCTGTCTCTTTCTCCCTGACTCTCCTTTCTTGTCGGTCTGATAAGGCTACGTAATACAAATGAGCACCACCCATGTCAGTACATCATAGATCCATTGAATAGACTGAATACAGATTGGATTGCAAGCATGTTGAAGCTGCAATCATCTCAACAGCACAAATGAACAATAGTTCACCTGTCATCTTTTACTTAACCTGATGTCGCTTGATGTTCTTTCTTCAAAAGATGACTGCCATTTACCGTCACTCTATTGAAAGAAAGACTGGTGACTGAGGTATTCGTTCTGCCTAAGCCAAATCTTGGCTGTCTGACCCTGGACCACAAAACCAGTCTTAAGTGTCAATTTTTCGAAATTGAGATTTATACACCATATGAAAGCTGAATAAATAAGCTTTCCATTGATATATGGTTTGTTAGGATCAGACAATATTTGGCTGAAATACAACTATTTGAAGATCTGGAATCTGAGGGTACAAAAAAATCTAAATATTGAGAAAATCGCCTTTAAAGTTGTCCAAATTAAGTTCTTAGCTATGCATATTACTTATCAAAAATGAAGTTTTGATATATTTACAGTAAGAAAAAACTAAATATCTTCATGGAACATGATCTTTACTTAATATCCTAATGATTTTGGTATAAAAGAAAAATCAATAATTTTGACCCATGCAATGTATTTTTTGCTATTGCTACAAATATACCCCAGCGACTTAAGACTGGTTTTGTGGTCCAGGGTCACATATGTGAAAATGCTCATAAAGGAATAAATGTAAATATACAGTGCCCTCCAAAAGCATTGGAACAGTAAGGTCAATTCCTTTATTTTTGCTGTAGACTGTAAACATTTGGGTTTGACATCAAAATATGAATATGAGATGAGAGAGTAACGTTTCAGCTTTTATTTGCAGGTATTTTCATCTGGATCTGATACACAATTTAGAAGATAGCACCCTTTGTTTGAACCCACCCATTTTTCATGTTACCAAAAGTATTGGAACATGTGACTGACAGGTGTGTTTTGTTGCCCTGGTGTGTCCTATTTAATTGATTATTCAAACAATAAATAGCACTGAATGTCTGCGCTCAGTTTCAGATCTGTGCAGACTGCATTTATAGTTAGTTAAATGTGTAACCAACATGAAAACCAGAGAGGTGTCTATGGGTGAAAAACGAGCAATTTGTGAAGCTGAGAGACGATGAAAAATCAATCAAACCATTGCACAAACACCGGCAATAGCAAGTACAATTTGGAATGTCCTGAAGAAGAAGAAACCACTGGTGTACTAAGTAACACACCTCAAACGGGTAGATCAAGGAAAACATCTGCAGTTGATGACAGAAACATTGTGACAGCTGTAAAGAAAGACCCTAAAACAACTGTTAGTGACATCAGCAACAACCTCCAGAGGGCAGGAGTGAAGGTACCACAATCTACTGTTCGCAGAAGACTTCATGAACACAAGTACAGAGGCTACACCAGAAGATGCAAACCACTCATTAGCAAGAAGAATAGGAGACGAGCCTCAAAAATTCTGCGACAAGGTTTTATGGACTGATTTTATGGACCAAAGTGATGGAAAGGCTAAAGTTTGTAGAAAGAAAGGATCTGCTCATGATCCCAAACATACAAGCTCATCTGAAACAGGTGTACATTATAGTACACATTACACAAGTAATGTAATGGCTTGGGCTTTCATCGCTTCTTCTGGGACAGGCTCATTAATCTTCATTAATGATGTAACACATGATGGCAGCAGCAAAATTAACTCAGAAGTCTACAGAAATATTTTGTCTGAGAATTTACAGAAATATGCAACCAAACTGATTGGGAGATCCTTCATCATGCAGCAAGAGAATGACCCAAAACATAGTGCCAAAACAACAAAGGAGTTCATCAGGGGCAAGAAGTGGAAGGTTTTAGACTGGCCAAGTCAATCTCCACACTTAAACCCTGTAGAGTATGCATTTTACCTGCTAAAGAGGAGACTGAAGAGAGTAACCCCCCAAAACTGAAAGAGGCTGAGGTGAAAGCCTGGAAAAGCATCACAAAAGAAGAATGCAAACGTTTGGTGATGTCAATGGGTCACAGGCTTGATGCAGTTATTGAAAGCAAAGGATTTGCAACTAAATATTAAGTCTTTTTCACTTTAATCTGTTAATTCTATCTGTTCCAATACTTTTGGTAACATGAAAAATGGGTGGGTTCAAAAAAAAGGTGCTATCTTCTAAGTTGTGTATCAGATCCAGATGAAAATACCTGTAAATAAAAGCTGAAATGTTAATCTCTCATCTCATATTCATCAAATGTTTTCAGTCTACAGCAAAAATAAAGGAATTGGCCTTACTTTTCCAATACTGTTGGAGGACACTGTATATAACCCAGTGGGACACTGTACAGCAGGTGCACTTCACGCACGTCCATGGTTATAATTCACTTGACATTCCACCGTGACATCAAAAGGGGACTTTACATTTGGCTAATCCACATAACTCACATTTACATAACATCTGTAAATAGCTACCTTAACCACCCTACTTAACTAACTGTCAAGAAAGTTTTTGAATTGCGACCTGTCTGTTTGCATTCTTGGTAACCAGAACCATTTCCCTGATCCCATAAGGATAGGGATAAGGATATATTTGGAATGGATACTGCATTCGTAAAATAATATATTGCTTGTTTGCTAAAGCCCTTGGTAAATTTGATAAATTTATCTATTAGAGAAAGTAAATTCCCCTCAAATTGGAAAACTTCTATTATAACCCCAATTTTTAAGGCAGGATCAGTTGATGAGGTTCAGAATTATAGACCAATTTCTATACTCCCTGCAATCTCTAAAATTTTGGAAAAGTTGGTAGCTGAACAACTTATAAACTATTTAGAAAAACATGATCTACTTCACTCTAAACAGTTTGGTTTTAGGCCTAAGTATTCGACAGAAATGGCAAACTGCTTTCTCACAGAATTTATTAAGGGAGCTTTAGATAATGGCAATGTAGTAGGCACAGTGTTTTTAGATCTCAAAAAGGCATTTGATACTGTGAATCATGGAATTCTCCTACATAAATTAAAATTGTTTAGCTTCTCTCAGCAGGCAATAAATTGGTTTAGATCATATTTAGAATCTCGAGATCAGTATGTTAAAATAATTAATTCAAGATCAGCTTTACGAAACAATGAGATGGGTCTCCCTCAAGGGTCAATTTTGGGTCCATTGTTGTTTTCCTAAAATGTCAATGATTTACCAAATTGTTGCAAGCAAACTAAATGTCAGTTATATGCAGATGACACAGTCATTTATGTATCGGCACAGACTCCACGCTTGGCTGCACAAGTATTAACAAATTAAATGACTGGTGTGCCACATTGGCTGCAAAACAACTTTGTCCTTGAACTGTTCAAAAACTGTCTCAATGTGTTTTTCAATTAGAAGGAAGGACATGAGTGGTTTTATAATTAAGCTCGATCAAAAGGCAATAGAGACAGTTAACAATTTTAAATATTTAGGTATTATTTTAGATTCTCATTTGAAATTTGATATGCAGGTAAAGAGGCTGTGTAGAACAATCAGAACAAATTTGCATTGTTTTTACATGATATCTATATATTACTGTATATCTCTAAAAGCAGCAAAGTTATACATGCATGTCTTTTCGTATTTATCTTATTGTGTGACTGTCTGGAGTCAGGTTTCTCAACTGACTATCAAACCTGTTAGATCTCTATATAAACAAACACTAAACATTTTGAATAAGAAACCAAATAGATGGCATCATTGTAATATTTTACCAAAATATAGTTTGCTTAGTTTTGAAAATGTTATAAATTTGTCTCTAATTAAAATGTTTTTTAAATGTGTAAATAATCTTAAATTGAAATTATATGGCAATTAATATCAAAACAGAGTAAGGGGATCACTACAAGAGGTGCAACTAATCAGAATTGTACAGTAGGCTACCAAAGAGAAAAACTAAATTTGCACAATCCACATTTACAGTTCAAGGTACACTGCTTTGGAACAGCCTGCCAGCTGAACTGAAAATACAAACAAAGTTGAATATTTTTCTAAGAAATTTGAAAAAGTGGTTCAAACTAAAGCAGGTTTGTGAACAATGATGGTGATACACAGTCTCAGCTTTGTTTTTTTACTTCTGTTTGGTTTTTGTGTGATTATTGTTTTGCTGTAAGCCTAACCAGGGACTGCTGCAAATTAGCCTTTGGCTAGAAGCCTATATATGGAGCATCGGCCCCTTGAAACTGTAGCAATGTTATACTGCATTGTCCCTGTTAAATAAACTAATAAATAAACACACAGTTTTAACAATATAATTAATTCAGCAGCAAATTGTCAAAATAATTCACTAATAAAAAGTCTAAATAATTAAAACAAATAAATACCAATCTTCCATCTGGAGATGCTTTAGTAAAATAAAATAAGATAAATAAAATAAAAGGAGTTTTGACAATTTTAGATTCAATTATATAAACTCAAATTCAACAATTTATACAATGAAAATAAAATAAAATTAAATAAATTTGACCTGCACTGTTTTATCAGGTGTTCAGGTCCAGTTGTATAAACGCAAATTTACATGTAATGATTAATTTCCTCAACAGATAAAAAAGAGGTCTAAACAGTAAAATAATAATAATAGTATTACTTTATTATTATTTATTATTATTATATAATTTCTAGAATTTATCTTGAATCATCAGAAATAACAAGAAGAAGAAGAAGAAGAAAAAGGCTGTTTAATATTTTATTACATATAATTATGCGCTGTGTAAGATATACTCGTTTGTGCCGTGCAGGCAGTTTAAACCAACATTTAAAGTAAATTGCTACGCTTGAAATACTGACAATGACACTGCTTCAGGATTCCAGGCCTCATTTTCCCAGAATGAGCCTCATGAAGACCCATGCACATGCATCCTGTAACCTCAGCTCTCGAGTGGGCTTGGTGCCACGAATTTTAATGTCATTAACAGGTGGCTTTCTAAAATAGAATCAAGAAATGCGCACGCTCATACACACATAGCGACGCAAGAAGATACAAACATCATGCTGGCATGGAGACACACATTGAAATCTCAGCAGAGCAGCTATGAAGTAACAATTGACAGACACAAACAGACCCGGTGCCAACGTCCCTAAAAAAAATCATTGATATCATTATGCCCGGACATGGGCGTGATCTTTTTCAGAAGCATACAACCCCCCACCCCTAAATACTAGCGCTGTGGCATATTGACGTCCTCCCTCTTTAAACCCCTCTCTTACATACGTTCTGTCCATCTCACAGAAACCCCATACACGTATTCGACACTCGACAGGTCAGCTGCTTGTTTGTGCTCTTGTGATTCACTGTAAAAGTACCTGCTTTGCCAGCACTGTTGAGGTACAACTAAAAGTCATAATATTCGTTTTTGTTGCATAGAACTTTAATTTGTGTCAGTCTGGAGCTTATGTGCTTTTTTTATTACTAATAGACTAGGTACAACATGGTATGCCTGAACAACAAGTCATGTTTGATGTTTTTTTTTTCTCTATATACTATATACTCTGTGCTGTTTGGCAGTATTAGCATGTCCTGTTATTCCTTAAACATGCTGTGGTTTATATCTTGGCTGGTATTTTCTGCAAGGTAATTTAATGAAGCTAATGAGTCAATCAAGCATGAAATATGTTTCGAAATATGTATGTTATATATACTGTAGAGTCTCTGCTTCTGCCATACCAGCAAACTAGCTTTTTCGCAGCATAAAATGGTATAAAAGGCACTAAAAGAAATTTCAAGTTTTACTTGGTTACATTTGTTACTATTAAAAGGAAAATAAATAATTGTTTTCTGATTAATCTGTGCCAAACAGCGTTTGAAACTATTGGATATTATCAGAAATGAGACTAATGGCTTACTTTTTTTTGTGGGTGGTTTGTTGTGACATGTGACTCTCAGCACAGAAAGAAAGAAGTCTCTTATGAAATATTATTACTTTATATTTTTAATTTAAAACCACTGTTTTTTGTGTGTGTTTATATATATATATATATATATATATATATATATATATATATATATATATATATGTTTTTTTTTTTTTTTAATGTAATTTATTGCTGTGATGGCAAAGCTGAATTTTCCACATCATTACTCCAGTCTTCATTCTCACACGATCCTTCAGAAATCATTCTAATATGCTGATTTGCTGCTCAAAATTTCTTATTATTATCAATGCTAGAAATTTTTGTGCTGCTTAATATTTTTGTGGAAGCTTATTTATTTATTTATTCATTCATACATTCATTCATTTTCAGGATTAATATAAATATAGACTATATGTAATGTAGAATATATACAATATAGATTAAATATACATTATATAGATCTACATAGAATATAGATACATAGAAATAGCAATGACTTGAAATACAATATTTTTGTAACAATGTAAAAGTCTTTACTGACACTGTTAATCAATTCAGTTAAGACTATAATTGCAAACACATTACAATTCTGTAGTTCAGAAAGTAGTTATATAGCCAATTTCATGAAATAAGATATTTTTAAGAATTTTGGCAACCAGTTTTGGTGACCATTGACTTCCATTGTGTGGAGGGGAAAAAAGCTCAAAATATGCTCTGTATTTAAAAAAGAAAGAAAGAAAGAATTTAAAAGGAAAATGATAAAAAAGTCATTTAAGGAGTGTCCATGTAACACTCTAAAGACACCATTATAAAATGTGAAAAACAACATCAACAAAAACATTAAAATATCTTATATGCAAATTATTGATTTAAAAAATTACAGGCTCAATTGATCCAATTATGATGCTGCAATAAACTGAATTATATCACACGTCTTGAGACATACATGGTAGCATATATGGTGAAATCCAATTCTATGTTAAACATTTTCCTCCATAAAACTGTGCTTAAGTTTGATTTACGGTTTCATCATGTTCTTGATTTTTTTAGAGTAACCAAGCTGATCAACCCCTGACTTCATCATCTCATCATTCACATCTTCAAGCTGTATTAGCATTCAATGTCAGCACTCTTTGTATGAATGGGCAATGCCTTTCCCTGTCCTACAGCTCCCAGCATCCTTCAGCTGGCCTTAACGCCTCCATTATTAACGTCCTCAACCACATCTTTTTCTGACGAAACCTACATTACAAACACATTAGACTGGCCCAGACTAACTGTTTTTGTTTGTCCTCCCATCTGATTATTTTGACCTCAAAAATCTAAGAAGACTTAAATGTCCTTTCAAAATAAGCCTCTCTTTCATTTGTCTGGATCTCTGAAGCTGCAAATAAATCATGTGGTCCACGTTCACCGTGCAGGATGAAGAGGTAAGGACAGTTAATACATCCGGTGGACGTAAACGCCCACACAGAACGCACTCCAGTTCTGGAGATGGAATTAGCGAAAGCCAAGAGGGCAAAATCAAGCTGACGTTGTTCATGGCTGTAACTGGCATCCTGCTTACTGTGCTCGGGGTGGGAACGGAGTTCTGGGTGGAGCTTAAACCATCCAAGAGCTTCTACAACAATCAGACTTGTCTGGTAGCACATTATGGCTTATGGAAATGCTGTACCAAGACATTCTGGGAGTCAGATATGGACCCAAAGCAGGAGATCTGTGGGCCTTTGCACTCACAGGGAGGTAAGAGCTTTTGTGAAAAATGTCTCAACTGGAGTAGGAGAATTCTGAATAATCCGTCAGAATAACATCACCTTTTTGGATCCCATTATAGAATCCAATTGCACCTTCTTTAAGTTCTACACCACTGGAGAGAACATTGTCCTATTTCAGAAAACGCCAGAAAAGGGTGAGTCATCCCACATCCTCCTCTCTATCTTTAGATCCGTAGCACTAATGTGTCTTTCTTTGTGTCTTCACTGAGTGCTGACCCCATATATGCATTTTTCCCCAGAACATGATAGGTAGTTTAGATGGTGTATGAGCAGCAACAAATAGCATGAATAATAATATGAAAGAAATCAAATAAAATGAAGAAATGATTGGTTGATTGGAGATTTAATGCCTTCCTTGGCTATTTTCATGGCAACAAGTAACAAGTTGAAATACTTAAAAAAATGGATTCAGTGGTTGACACTATATGTCTTCAAAATAGTTTGTGGCGCAATATAATTCCCTAAGAGAATTTATACTAGCACAATTTAATAAATTATTATGAGTTATCGACAATTTATATATATATATGTTGTGCTATCCAAGTGCTAACGGCAGCCCATTCATGATGGCAAACCACCTAAAAACAACAACAACAACACAAAGTTGGTATTGAATCCCCCCCAAAAAACTATTAATGCTTAATACAGTATATAGGCAAAAAAGAAGAAGTATGAAGTCACTGAAATTAATAAATATTTATACATCCATGCCATTATAAAGTCTAAGAGAACTGGAACAAAGAAGTAAATATAAACCAAGCCTTACAGAGTGTACCTTTAAAGCAAAACAAGTTCCAAATGTTAATTCAGCTCAGTATGTGTGCATTATGCCATCATATTACTGCTATTTGTTAAGACTCCTCTTCTCCCATCAGATCTGACAGTAGCTTCGGCCATGTTTGCTATCATTGGTCTTTTCCTGATGGTGATGGGAACTATCTGCATTATCATGGCAGTAAGCAAAGGTGTTCAGTTCTTCTTGAAGCCAGCCGCAGTTTGTTTCATACTGTCAGGTAACATTATTATGCTATTGGCTAACACCTCTAAACTAAATATTACAAATGCATATAAATTATGCTTTTATCCAAAGTGACTTTAAGTTCATTCTTTGGAATCTGCATACAATACTGTTCAAAGGTCTGGAGTTGGAAAGATTTTTTAATGTAATTAATTGAAAGAAGTCTCCTATGCTCACCAGGGCTGCATTTATTTGATCAGAAAACAGTCAAATGTAATATATAAATGTAATTTATTGTGTCACATGATGCTTCAGAAATCATTCTAATATGGTGATTTGCTGCTCAAGAGACATTTCTTATTATCAGTGTTAAAAACAGTTGTGCTTGATGTTTTTTGTGGAAACCATGATGCATTTAATTTCTAAAGAGCAGCATTTGTTTAGCATTTAAACATCTTTAGTATGTCACTTTTGATCTATTTAATGCATCATTGCTGAAAAAGGCTAATAATAATGAAAAACCCTCATACTGACCACGCACATTAGTGTATACACTGATTTTAATATAATTATGGATTGTCTGTTTCTTTAAAATACATATTTCAGAGTTGTCTCACGCCTATCACAGTCATTTATGCTAAATGACATGCACTGTACACATACACATGTAAAAAATGGTGTAGAAACAATGTTTTTGTCAGAAATTGCTAGGAAATTTCACAAAGTTACAAAAAATATACATTTGGAGTAATGACATTTTTTTTTTTTTTTTCAAAAGCAGAACTAACCAAACAATGTATGCTAACACAAATGCAGCAGGGTCATTCAGAAAAGACAATTCGGTAACACTTTATTTTTAAGGTGTCATAATATACAGTAATAACCTAATTAAGTACTGAGTAGTAGCTGTTGTACTTACATGAAAAAAAAATGTACTTACCATGTAACTAAGTTATGGAACAGCCTGTAATTACAGTTTGTAATTATGTAGATGTAATAGGCATCTACTGTTACACATATGTAACAGACCGAATCTGTTACACAGCTACTTTTACACTTAAGTACAATCTTGATACACTTTATTTTAAGTAGCTTATGCCTGTGTAATATTCTGCCATTTTAATGTAATTGGAAAGGTATTACATGTATTTTAGCTGTGTACTGGTGGGTTAAATCAAACCAAGGTGCAGCTGGATAAGATGTACAGTATAGATACACATGAAGTACACTTAAGTACAATCTTGATACACTTTATTTTAAGTAGCTTATGTCTGTGTACGTTGCATTTGACAGGACAGGACACTGATGATAAAAAAAATAATGTACAAATATACAAAATGGACAATATGCAAAATAGCACAAACACAATATACAAAATAGACAATTCGGTATGTACAGGTATGTTAGGTGCAAATTTGAAATGTAATAAGTATGCATGTTAAATAAAAAATAAAAAGTGTGATAGTGTTGTGTGTTTAATGTTTATTGTTAAGAGTTCAAATTTTCATGAGATGGATTGCCTGAGGGAAGAAACTGTTCCTGTGTCTGGTCGTTCTGGTGCTCAGAGTTCTGTAGCGTCGTCCAGATGGTATCAGTTCAAAGAGGGAGTGTGCTGGATGTGAGGGGTCCAGAGTGATTTTGCCAGCCCTTTTGCTCTGGATAAGTACAGTTCTTGGAGAGTGGGGAGGGTTGTACCAATGATTCGCTCAGCAGTCCGGACTACTGCAGTCTTCTGAGGTTAGATTTGGTATCTGAGCTGGACCAGACAGTTATTGAAGTGCAGAGGACGGATTCAATGATGGCAGAGTAGAACTGTTTCAGCAGTATACATTTATAATTATGTTGTATAAAGTCTGCAACACATATGTAACAATCTTTACATAAGTAGCTGTGTAACAGACTCGGTCTGTTACATATGTGTAACAGTAGCTGCCTATTATATGCACATAATTACAAACTGTAATTATAGGCTGCTCCATAACTTAGTTACATGGTAAGTACATTTTGTTTCATGTAAGTACAACGGCTACTACTAAGTACTTAATTAGGTAATTACTCTGTATTATGGACACCTTAAAATAAAGTGTTACCGACAATTCCCTTTATTCCATATTACTAATAAAAGCCAAGCAACATACATTTGTATACATCTGATGGTATTCTTTTCTTTCCTCTCTGTCTCTCCACAGGTGTCTTAATGTTCCTCTGCCTCATAGTTTTCCACCAATCAGTGCTGTCTTTCTTAGCAAGTGACCAATCCATACCTCTACATCATGAAATGTCATGGTCAGTGACGTGTGTGGGCTGTGCCGGGGGTCTGGTCATTGTCACTGGGGTCTTGTTCTTGGTCCTTGCTCTTCCATACAATCCTTGGGAAAAGTGCTTACCTAAGAAAACCAGTGACATCTAGTGGTGTGGGGGCTGAAGAGCACTTCTCATTCAGTTTTGCACTGAATACTCTTGATAAAGTGGAACAGAACACAACAGAAGTACATCCTGATGAATCTGGGGTATATAAAAAAGCTATGGTTGGCAATGTGATTATACTGTGCATAAGTTGGCACTAGAGAGGATGCTGTTGGAAATGTAACAGGAAGTGGGCCAGACATTTTGGCATAGCATATGTACCATTAGGATGAAATGCCTAAAATAATAATAGATATAAGCTCATAACTTTAACATAATAGCACATTTTTTGGAGGAAACTTGTGCAATATTTCATTATTGGTTGAACTATACCTTTTGTTATTTTAATGTTTTTAAATTATATAAGACATATGTCCCACTTGATGCTGTATATTTTGGTTGACTTTATATACAGCTTGGGACATTTACAGATTGAGGTTCTGGATACTGTTATATTTAACCTTTTATGAAGATTGAGGTATAATTGAGGTAAATTTATAATATTTAATATCTAGGACTATAATTTTGGAAACAGAAATCTAAATACTGAAGCCATACTGTAGTTATGCTGTGGTATAAATGTAATTGTGGTATAAATGTTATTATTGGCATGACTGGGTTTCCAAACACTGACTGTTATTGAAGTTGTAGGTAACATAAATTAAGCTTATTTATGCTTGTATATTTATGTTTATGCAGACATTTTCAAGCTTTGATTTGATCTTGGCACTAAAGTACATCCAAAAAACATATGAATCTTTTCTACTTCGTGATGTGGAAAACAGCCTTCATGTCTCATCGGTGGGGGAAATAAGAGAACCGCTTGAAATCCATGACAAAGCTGCTTGAGATACATGAGTGAATTTATTCTGTTCCTGGCCGACACGGACTGTTTATTAACGGTAGCGCCTTAGACGTGAAGCAACCACATGGAATTGCATATTTGAAAAGCCACATGATCACTCATGATCTCAATTTATTTAATTTTATTTATTTTTGGAGAAAACTGCAGCATTGTAAATAAATAATGAATACAGTGATGATTATTCACAGGAACACAAATTTAAATGTACAGGCTGATTTGCAAAAGTATACATACTGAGAATTTGATATTTTCGTTTTAGCGATGGAAATATGTCTTCAAATTCTCAGAAAGAGGGCAGTTTTTAGTTTTTGAAAAGGAACTTCAGCTACATGA
Source organism: Barbus barbus (assembly GCF_936440315.1). NCBI lineage: Eukaryota > Metazoa > Chordata > Actinopteri > Cypriniformes > Cyprinidae > Barbus > Barbus barbus. Next base: position 22,488,532 of record NC_136755.1, on the reverse strand, counting down.
TGGTGCTTCCAGTTCTAATGAAAATCTGGTTTGTGGTTTCATCGTGGTTTTAGTCTGGCAGCTGACAGCACCAGTGGAAAGCCCAGTTGATTAATCTCCGGTTCTGACCAGCCCTCTTCATCTAGAGGTGATCGCCTGATGACAGCAAGAGACTGAAATCAAAAGCATTAATTAAAAGCCCCAACGTCTGCTGCTGCTGCTCCTACTGCTTCCCATTGTGAACGCTGACACTGATGCTGATCTAGAATCAGTTATTGAAAGTGTTAGAGGAAAGCAGATCATAATAATGAGAAACTTTCATTGTTGGCTGCCTCTGGTGCATGACAGAAATAGCTTTCCTACTGAGTTGGGCTAGATTATGCAACAATCGAAGTAGGAAAGCGCTGGTTTCAAAGTCAAACTTTGAGTGTTTCATTTATTTATTTATTTTTAGCCTATTGTGACCTTTTTATTAAACAAAAGAATGTTTGATGAAAGTATTTTTGCAGGTCTGCAGTAACATTCAGAACCACAGTGATGTACTCTGGGATTTTTCAACAGACAATTAGCCTTTTAGTGTTTTTCCCCTAGGCAAAACTAGACTAATTCTTCCCATTTAAGCAATGTTTTCCGTCTTAGTTCTGTTATTGATATTATCAGTTCTGGTTTTGGTTCTGGCTAATTTCATGATTTTTACTACTGACTGAATGGAAATTGCACATTTTTGTATTCAAATATTTGGGAGCGAATTTTAAATAAATATTTAAATTTTGTGCATTATATTATATTATATTATATTATATTATATATCCACTCAGGTGTAGTTTTTTAGTTTTATAAATTTTGACTTCAAAGGTCTTACTGTACACATGCATAAAAAAATGCATTAAAACAAAGTGTGATAATAGTGCATATTCATAAATAAAGAGTGGTAAAGATCTGTGTATGCATTGAATCTTATTCTAAATCTTTTATTGTCTGACTGAATAAAAATTGCACTTTTTTTTATTCAAATATTTTTTGAGTGAACTTTAAGTAAATATTTTGATATTTGAATTTTGTGCATATTATATTATATTTTATTATATTATACAATGGAGAAAATGGATGGATTGTTATAATATAATATAAAATAATATCCATCCATTCTGCTTGTATATTATAATATAATATACTATTATATTATATTACATTATCAGGTGACTTTTTTTAGTTGTATAATTTTTGACTTCAAAAGTCTTACTGTACACATGAATTTCTAAAATCAAAGTGTGATATCAATGCCTTGTTCGTTAAAAAGAGTGGCGCAAATATGTGTATGCGTTGATTCTTATGCTAAATCTTGTTTTGTCTGCTGTCGATCTCTCCTGTATTAGAGCACTTGTACATGTGCAGTCTACACATGCACTTCAGTATTTGTCAGATATGTGAAATGACATCCATGCCAAAGCCAAGATTCTATTGCCTATTTCCATCCGTTTCGGATGTTTGGCATGCTCTCTTGATATGCATTACTGTGTGCCAATCATCGAGTGAACGCAGTTCCTCTCCTGACGTGGATTAATGCAAATTTATCAAAGAATAAAACATCAACCACCTTGCCTTCATACCTCGTTTATTTCTGTCACTGTCACACAGAAACACATGTCATTTTCTTTTTTGACCTCCTTCCAGATTTCCATCTCCCTGTTCATTCCACTCATCTCATTTCCTCCCTTCTGCTTCCACTAAATTTAGAGCATGGCCAATCGTGCTCCAGAGGACGTAGGCGACACAAACATGGATTAGAAGTGCGGTTCCCCTCTTTTACAGAGCCACCCAAGCCTCTCGTAAAATAGTGACCTTCGGTATAATTAATTTAATTTCCACCTACACCTTGACTGACACCAGTATGGCGTGGATGTTCTACTTCAGTTCAGCTTTGGTTACATATCAGGTGTCTTTACCTTCATTGTGACCTAGATAAATCTGCAGGCCACATGGCAACTGAATCTTCTGATGAGTTACAGCTTGTTTATGTTCGGCCTATCTTTAAACTCTGCCCTTGTTGGTTTGACCTCTGAAAACTCTGCGCTTAGAGTTCACACACCTTCAGGCTGCTAATGATCGCTACCGGTATTCCAACGCATGAGATACCTGATCCTAAAGACCCCAAGAAAATGCTTGACGAGTGTTGTTTTCTTGCGACGACGTGTTTCTTTAAATAGCAAGTAGCCTCTAGTTTACATCACAGTCATGAATCATTATTTGCTACTTGCTAATGCTAGTCAGAAGCAGGTAGTTTAGGTAGGAAGGACATCTTATTCTAAAGAATGTATTATTGGATATCAATTTGTAAACATTTATGATTCAGGATGTGTCATAAATATTTTTATTCTGGTTTTCTAAAAGAGAAATACGGTAAAAAGCTAAAAAGACGGTTAAAAGCTAACAGATTTTCCTGTGTCTGAAAATGTATGGAGCTTATAATATGACAAAACTATCTGAATTGTGTAAATTTGAATTATTGACGAGTGTCATTTAACAAAACCGTTAAAAATGTTAAAGTGGCATTTAACATAGTTCTGAATTAGAATTTTTTTAAAACTTGAGTAATGAACAATTGAAATGTAACACAACTGATTTTTTTAATGGCAGTTTTTCAATAGACATGTATTTTCAAACAGCGGATTTTTTTTCTGAATTCTTTGACTGCAAATATCCAGTTTTAAAAAATACAGCTTCAAGTTTTCAAGATGAAGAAGAAATTCGGAACGTCAAATTCAATATTTAAAATTCAAAGCGCAGAAATTCAGATCATAAAGTATGTAGGTCAGAGGTCATCCACAGGGAAGAGTAGATAATCTCCGAAAAGTCGAATGAAGCCTTTACTGCAACCGGGAGGGGATATGTTCAGTTCACTTAAGCTAGTTTTGTCCTGGCCACAACATAATAACTCGTGGGAGTGTGGTAATATGTTGTGGCCACCATATATACGTATATATATATATATATATATATATATATATATATATATATATATATATATATATATTATTATTATAAAACTGTAGGCTAATAATAATATTATAATTATATTATATTAACTGGTTAGGGTTATATTTTTATATTTATTGTTATATATGCTTATTTCCCTTTCAATTCGTGTAGAGCTTTACCTAATTAACCTTCTGTATAATTATGCTAGTATTATTAATATGCTATCATATTTTGCAAATACATTAAGCGCCTGACAATTATGCCAATGAAGTTTTGACTTTATGATTATATTTACACCCATATGTGACAATGAGCATGTTGTGTTTTCATTTACAAATGAAACTACGCAAATGATTCATTCCTCAACGAAACACTATATTTATAATAGTCTATTAATTACCCGAAATAAAATTAAATATATGTTAAATTCAACCTTTAAACTGCACTTCCAGTAAAAAAATCCCATAAGTCATGTAGCATAATCAAAGCTTTATTGGCATGTCGGCATTTACAGTAGGCTATATAACCAACAATAATAATAATAAACAAATGTTATGGAAAAAGTCTATCAGTTAATGGACTTGGGATGGATACAAATGTTTTCTTGTAGGCCTATTTTATTTGATGTACTTTATGGAATTTATTCATGATAAACTTAATTCGAATGCTGCATCTACATCGCACGCAATGCAGTCCGGTAGCCTAGGCCTATGGTTCAAATAATTTAATGATATTACAATTTGTAATAATTAATATAATAATCTTTTCATTCAAAATTAAATGTTAATAAATCCATCTCTGATAATCCCAGGATATGGTCACGCAGGTTTGTTTATGCATTAAACTCGTGGCCACGAGTAAAATATGTGGTTCCCGCAACATAGCATCTGGAGGCAGAGTCCTGCACGGGTCCTGTTTGAGACCCGCACCCGCAGTAATTGACAGAACACCCAACACGTTATCCGACCCGAACCACACCCGCATTAAATCTCTTACATGAGGTAGACAACACACATTTATTAACACTTTTATTCAAATTGTGAATAGCAGGAAAGTAGGCGGTTTCGCTGGCGGTGCGCAAGCGGTGCGCAAGCGGTACTCGTGCACCCAAAATCCTGCCGCTTCCACAGCTCTTCGCGGCAGGCGCCACCAGAGATTAAAAAAAATAAATAAAAAATTGTTTTTGTCGGCTTTAACCGGGCAGATTATTAACAACCAATAGAACATTTCACTGAGCTCATGTAGGTAGTGTTGAAAACATGAAAATAATTTAAAATGTAATAGAATTGGACGATTCATCAAAAATGTTTTACACAGATATAAACAAAGTCTCTTTAAGACAAGTCATGTCACTCGGCGGCCATCTTTGAAACGCCTCTCGGGCATCCAAGAGCAGCTCCTATCACTTTGAATAGGGAAACATCAAATTCTCCAAAACTGTTCACTAAGCTTACGATTAAATTTCATATTTGAAATCACCAGTGAAATCGGACAACAACCGTGTCATAAACGATGTTTCTTTTGCTCAAATAGCGTTATAAAAAGCGTATTTCTCAGGCTAGATCAGCCAGTGCACATGCACAGTCCTGAGTGCGCATCTCAGAGCACTGACTGTTTCTATAGCAACCGGGACTTCTAATGCAGCAGCAGTGACGCGCTGACTTTCCCGATTAGCTCTTTCATTCAGAAGGTGGGGCTTCCTGCGATTGAGCGGCCATATTAATTGTTGCATTTTCCCCATTCAAAACTATACGAGTGACACGTCATGGGTATTCTATAGTCTTTGATATAAATAAATAAATAAATAAATAATAATAAAAAAAAAAATCCAGAGCATGCGTGTACGCGTTGGATTGCCAGGTAAAAACACAATTACATGTAAAATGTCATCGTTAACTATGTCTGACATGAAAACTACGCTATAAGCTAGTCCCATGAAATAAGAAATAGCAAATAACTCATATAATAAATTATAACTCATATAATAACTATGGAAATGTCTGCCCCAAGACCGCACAAAACAATTCTACGAGAGAAAGCGGCAGCCACGCGGCAATTCCAGGATTACCTCGACAAAATAATCTCGTGGCTACAACATATTACCACACTCCCACAAGTTATTATGTTGTGGCCAGGACAAATCTAGCCTAAGTGAACTGAACATATCCCCTCCCGGTCGCATTAAATGCTTCGTTCGACTTTTCGGAGATCATCTACTCTGCCCTGTGGATGACCTTGTTACGGATTGTGGTTGTAGAATAAAAGAACAAACGGTCAGGAGAACGAAGTGGCATCAACGCACATAAATCCATTCATTAACATTAAACTCAGACAAAGACAAGGGCAGCACTGAGGACTTATAAATGAAATGGAACAAAGGAGCAAAGGAGATGATTAATGCAAAACAGGTGGGGATAATAAACGATGCTTAACTAATGACAAGACCGGAACAAAACCAAATATGGGCAAACAGGAACTAAACAGAAACCAACACATGACAGACCTCTGACCTACTTTCTTTATGATCTGAACTTCTGCGCTTTGAATTTTAAATATTGAATTTGACGTTCTGAATTTCTTCTTCATCTTGAAAACTTGAAGCTGTATTTTTTAAAACTGGATATTTAGTCAGTCAAAGTATTCAGTCAAAGAATTCAGAACCAAAAATCTGCTATTTGAAAATACACGTCTATTAAAAAAACTGCCATAAAAAATTAAATTGTGTTCAATTTCAAATGTTCATTATTCAAGTTTTAAAAAATTCAAATTCAGAACTATGTTAAATGCCACATAATATTCGGTTTTGTTAAATGACACTTGTCAGAGAGATGGTAGGGCACCTTGTGGTCAAAAATTTGATTTATTACCCTCATAAAATCACCACCCCCACCCATAACTGGAAACCTGTTTGGACATCTGTTTTGTACACCCCCCACCTCAACTAAGTGTCCATCTGTTTCATCCACCCCGGTGATCTTAAGGAATTTATGACAATGTGTGTGTGTGTGGGGGGGACCAATGTTATGTGATTTAAACTTTAAATCATGAAATTGTGTTAAATGGAGTAAAGGGAGATTTTTATTAAAGTGTTTTCGCATATCAAGAAAAACATCAAACATGTACGTAAAATGTACAACGACTGTTTTTCCCTACAAGTCAAGATGTGCTAGTGTTGTTAAAACAGTTTTAGGAAAAAACGAACGAAAACAAAACAACAAAAAAAAGCATTAGATACGGTAGTTTTTCTATCATTAGAATTTAAAACTAGTTAGTTTGGCAAAGTTAAAAAGAATTAGAAGAGGTGAGCGCGTTCGTTCATCTATAACAAAAAAAGCATCGGACGCGTTAGTTAAAACAATAAGATACATGTCAAAATCTGTTGCACTTTTAAAAAAGTTTTGAGTTTATAACAGATACGAAGTTAAATAATATAGAATTGTTTTATCTTACCATGGTGTGAAATAAAAAATATCAGACCGTTTAACAATAGTATAAGATACTTGTAAAAATCTTGTGATACAATTTAAAAGCTATCTTTTGTGCCAACTTACAGAACAGACTATTTTGCGCGCCGTTCGTCAGAGAACCTCTCGCTTCTGTATGAAACTGAGAATGAGCTTACGAGCGCTGCCAGGCCACACCTACATCACCGTCCCCTAAAGCCGTAAGGAGAGACCGACACAGACATTTAAAAGAATTAAACAAAGTAACGTTTTTAAGTTATTTTTAATAAATCTTTAGCGTTTCTTAATTAATGAAACCATTCAGTATTCATCTTAAAACTCTTCATTTTAAAGGTTACACAAGTTTTCTTCTAAACAAATGCCCGCAGGAAAAAATATAGTTTGTCTTATTTTATTTAAGTGCCATAAGTCCTTTATTTACCCTTTGATTTTTTGTCAAGCTTAAGAGTTCTGTTGTGCTATATAACCCAGACTTTTTTTCGTTTTAAAAAATTAGGTTACACAAGTTTCCTTCTAAACATTCACCTCTAACCCGCAGGAAAACATTATTTGTTTTGTCTTATTTTATTTACCCTTCGATTTTTTTGTCAATCTTAAAACTTCTATTGTGCTATGTCAGTTAAAATACACATGTGCGAGAACAAACTGAAATGAAAGCAAACGTTTTGGATTTTCAGTCGTAATTAGAGGGGTAAACTTTTTTCTACAACGTCTTACGAAATGTAAATATTTTGTCTCACGCAGAGAGCCCAAATGAGAAAGATCACTGCGCGTCTGGACCTGTGACCAGTGAAACGTTCTTATCTGATCAAGACTGTTGTAAAATATCTAAAGTTTCTGGGATTCGACTCATTTGCAATCTAATGAGTTTTTGAGGGATCTGGCGTCGTAAAGTTTGTTAGAACGTGGTTCATTGATCAAAACAGATCGTCTTTCTAAGATGTTCAGCGATCAAAGCATCTCTATGGCATCTATTTTATGATGTGCACCTGCACGTGTGAACTCTGTCGAAGGTTTAGGCAAAAGTTTGCTGCTAAATCTAAATCTGCTAAATTTGACAGGAGAACACACTGATGACAACAACGGACTGATAATATTACCTGCAGAGAACATGCAGCAGGAGGTTGTGGTGAGAACGGACTTACGTCATGAAACAGACAACGTCACACAGCCCGACCCCGCCCACGGCGCGTGTTCAGCAGAAAGAGTTCACACGTCTACGGCCTGTGAGAGCAAGCACACGATAAAGACCCGTTCTCCCACGCGGCGAATGTACGGCTGTGGACAGGTTGTAAAACGTGTGAGATTACCCGAACAGGAGACGGGCCCGAGCACTAGTCGTTTAAGGACTTCAGAAAATAACGGTACGTATTAAAACAGAAAATCAGATTATCCTGTTTACGTTCGACTTTTATCTAATAAATTAATAAAATTATTATCGTTATTCTTTTTACAGAACAAGATCATGACGAGCGAGGTCTAACAGCGTGGACTGATTCCATGATTATCGCTTGGGATCAGGAGTCCTTCACCGATTCGGAGGCTGAGGAAGAGGAGGAATTACAACATGAAATGCCTCAATGCTGAATGTCACTTCACTTCATTTCACTTCACTCAGGAACTGTTCCGTGTGAAGACCTAAGAGACTTGATCGCGACGCGCTGAACAGTGTTAACCGGTACTTTGAGAGAGTCTTTGACCTGGCCGGACAGTCGTTATCTTACCGAGAAGCAGAAGAGATTGCGGCTAACGCGCAAGGTGATGTAATTTCGATTTTAAGAAATATCATAGCGTGTCAGCAACAACACACCGAGGCCTTACGACATGCGGCTGAATTTTGGAGAAGCTGTCACGAGCAGTTGTATAATGAATTCAGAGAGTTTCAACAAGCCATGAGAGGTGTACCGGAGGATGTCCGTGAACAGCGAACCGAGCTAAGGCTTTCAGTTAATGCATTATCATTGATTTCTGAACGTTTGAATCTTTTACAAAGAATGTTAGTAGATTTGCATGATCGAATGATGGGTAGGAGATATTTTTTTTTTTTTTTTTTATATCTTAAATTATTTGTAAGTTACAGGTATTGGATTTTTTTTCATGCAATTATTAGTGTTTGTTATTGTTTTATACATGTTATTAGTAGTTCATGTATGTTGATTTCTTCTCATCGCTGATTGTTTGATTTATATCATTAGCATTTCATATGTGTTGATTTGTAACTGGTTATTATAGTTTGTTTCTGATTTATATCGTTAGTATTTCATATATGTATTGATTCGATTTTACCTACTGTTGACAAAACATGATTTTGGTTTTATATAGTTTTGACATATCTACTTATGTTACGTTGTGAACCACTGTGGTGTTTTCAAGGGGGCATGTTTGTCTTTAAGGTTGAACAGTTTTTTTATTTTTGTATTTTCTGATTTAAAAATACATTTGCAAAATGGGGAGTAAAAGATGTCACGTCGATTTGCATAACCATGGATCAGAAGACGATCAAAGAGCATCGAGACGTAGACATGATTTTCAAAATAATGCAGATCAGTTACATGATCTGATTAATAACCAGTTGCAGATGTTACAACCAGATTCGCTTAACATGATCGAAATATTACACAAACTCGTAGATGTACAGCATGAATGGTTAGGGATGGCTATAAATGACTGTGAACAAATTGGTGCAGGACCAGCTAATGATGATGCCTCAGGTTATAATCCGTCAGCTCCAGAAATGGGTCTCAGTCAAAATTTTAGAGACAGACTAATAAATGAAGGAGGTCGCGTGGGTGATTTTACAATTATCCCTAGACCGAGATTTAACGGTTTAGAAATTCGTAGAACTTAAAATTTCCGTGAAATTGACACAGATGATTATGCTGCGTATAATATCTTTTTGCAAGATATTTTGAACGAGATTGTTGATTTTTCTCGGTTGATGGCTGGAGAAGCCGGATTTATGAACGTCTCTCTGCAAGGCGAGAGTCTCCCCACAGACATTAATGCGGTTCTGACACCGGATAATAATCCTGACGTTGCTACATTTGTCGATCAAATCGAACGAGCCGCTCAAAGCAATGCGGATGTGGCTACCGATTCTGCTTTACAGTTATGTGTGTCGGTGGCGAGAAATAGCCAAGGCGGGGGCCGTAGAAAGTTAAGTGATCTGGCACATAACATGGTCATCCAAAAAAATAAGATGAATCTTTTCACCCCAAAAAATATATCAGACAATATGTGTTTCAGTATATGCCTAGCACATTTTTTAAACCCACATAGTCCCGACCAGGAATTGTACAGAATAGCCAACGACATACACACAACGTTGGGTTACGGGCCGCAAGATAAAATTGCATTTCATGATGTATATAAATTCGAGTTAGAATTGAAAATAGTCATCTTTCACAGCACGTGTTCAGGGAAATTTGATGTGTATAAAAATACAAATTAAACACATCAGAACACTGTACATTTTTATCTGCATGACGAGCATTACTATATGATAAAAAATTTGGAAGCATTCTTAGGATACAGCTATGTCTGCGAGTACTGCTATCAAGGCTTTAAGGATCATAACTTACATTATTGCAAATTTACATGTAATATATGTAATACGTCTCAGTGCTACACACACCCTAAGAAATGGTTGCAGTGTGACGACTGTGCAAGATATTGCAGATCTGACTTCTGTTATCAAATGCATAAACAATCGTAAACTGACAGTGTGAGATCTAGGTGTGACCTCGTAAAATACTGTGACAAGTGTTGCAGGCAATACAGAGCAAAATGGTCAGGCGATAAACTATCACCACATGTGTGTTCGCCGTCCAAATGCTCGCATTGCAGTGTGATTCTGGTAGATGAAGGTCATCACGCCTGTTATATACAACCCCTAAAACCTGACGAGCATAGCGAAAATTATATCTATTTTGACTTTGAGACGATGCACGAAAACGGAAAGCATGTAGCAAATTACATGTGTGCTATTTCGCAAGATGGCGAGGAGTTTATAGCCGGAGGTGTTGATTGCGTAGACAAATTGGTTAAACATTTCAGACGGCCAAAATGTGCAGACTTTACATTTATAGCACACAATGCATCAGGTTTCGATTCTTACATACTGCTCGAGTATTTTACAAATCAGGGATTGACACCGAAAATCATACAGCAAGGATGCAGACTCCTTTATATGTACGATCGTGCGTTTAAACAGCGATACATAGACAGCTACAGCTTTTTGCCTATGAAATTGTTAAAAATGACAGCCGCTCTAAACCTAAACACAGGTGAAAAAGGTTTCTTTCCCCATCATTTTAATCGTTTGCAAAATGCTGATTATTTAGGACAGTATCCGCCTAAAGAACATTACGGATACAGTACGATGTCTGGCTCTAATCAGATAAAATTTGACAGGTGGAATCAGAGCGTAGCAGGAAAGGTGTTTGACTTCAAAAAACAACTCGAAATGTATTGCAAGAACGATGTTGTTTTGTTGCGAGAGGGGTGCATGAAATACAGAAACGAGTTTATCCAATGTACAAACGTAGATCCCTTTGGGTGCATAATGCTTGCCGGTTGTGCTATGAAGGTATTTAAAACGCTTTTTTTACCCAAAGACAGTATAGCCTTAACTCACAAAAATGCGTATCTTAATCAGTACAAAGCTTATTCTAATCCGTCCATCCAGTGGTTGGAATACGTTAAAGCGACCAAAAATTTTGATATTCATCATGCCTTAAATCACGGCGAAGTCAGATTTGGTTCATATCACGTCAATGGATATTATGAGATTAACGGCGATAGAATAGCTTTGGATTTCCTGGGATGCTTCTGGCATGGGCATTGTTGTCGTTTCAACCCTAACGAGTTAAATCCTGTATCAAAAATACCTTACGGTGTGCTCAGAAGACAGTCTGATAATAAGATGGAAATCTTACGTAAGGCTTACAATCTCAAAGTCCATACTATTTGGGAATGTCAGTGGGAGAAAGCCAAACAAAACGACTCTGATGTAATGGCTTTTATGAGTAATTACACGGCTCCTGAACGACTATCATAAAACCACAGAGGGCGAACGCGTTTCATATCTGGACTTTACGTCGCTGTATCCTTTCGTACAGTCGCGTAAAACTTACTCGATCGGTCATCCTGAAATAATTTTAAAAGATTTTGAACCGATCGAGTCGTATTTCGGACTTATTAAATGTACTGTACTACCCCCGTATAAACTGTTACATCTGCTCATCCCTTTCAAATCATCACAGGGAAAACTATTGTTTGCTCTGTGTCGCACATGCACAGAGCACCAACTACAGGAACGCTGTCAACACAGCGAAGAAGAAAGAGCCATTTCAGGGTTTTGGACATCTGTAGAACTCACACGTGCCGTAGTTAAAGGGTATAATGTTGTCAAAATTGTGAAAGTGTGGCATTTTCCGCAGACGTCCGACACTTTATTCAGCGATTACGTTAAGACGTTTTTCAAATTCAAGCAAGAGGCTTCAGGTTTTCCTCCACATGTGGTGACAGATGATGAAAAACAGACCTATGTCAAAGCGTATTTCGAGAAGGAGGGCGTTCATTTGGACGTGGACAAAATCGCCCTCAATCCCGCTCGTAGGTCTATAAATAAATTTGTATTAAATGCCTTTTGGGGGAGTTTCGGGCTTAGGTGTAATTTACCTTTGACAGAGCTTTTAACAGACCCTGAAGATTTCGCCCGTTATATCTTTGGAAACAGCCACGTTATTAAACATTTCTCATTCGTGTCTGACTCGGTAGCTCTAGTACAGTGGTGTTACGCGGACGCAGACCCCGCCCCCACGAGCAATGTTAATGTGTTTATCGCCTCATTCACCACTGCATACGGCCGGTTGGAATTATATGATCTTATGGACAGATTAGGATCTCGCGTTTTTTACGTAGACACAGACAGTGTTATCTTTTCATCGAAAGAAGGCGAATGGATGCCGCAAACAGGGTCATATGTCGGAGAACTGACTAACGAGCTCGACGTACAAACCCGATTCCAAAAAAGTTGGGACACTGTACAAATTGTGAATAAAAACAGAATGCAATGATGTGGAAGTTTCAAATTTCAATATTTTATTCAGAATACAACATAGATGACATATCAAATGTTTAAACTGAGAAAATGTATAATTTTAAGGGAAAACTAAGTTTATTTTAAATTTCATGGCATCAACACATCTCAAAAAAGTTGGGACAAGGCCATGTTTACCACTGTGTGGCATCCCCTCTTCTTTTTATAACAGTCTGCAAACGTCTGGGGACTGAAGAGACAAGTTGCTCAAGTTTAGGAATAGGAATGTTGTCCCATTCTTGTCTAATACAGGCTTCTAGTTGCTCAACTGTCTTAGGTCTTCTTTGTCGCATCTTCCTCTTTATGATGCGCCAAATGTTTTCTATGGGTGAAAGATCTGGATTGCAGGCTGGCCATTTCAGTACCCGAATCCTCCTCCTACGCAGCCATGATGTTGTAATTGATGCAGTATGTGGTCTGGCCTTGTCATGTTGGAAAATGCAAGGTCTTCCCTGAAAGAGACAACGTCTGGATGGGAGCATATGTTGTTCTAGAACTTGGATATACCTTTCAGCATTGATGGTGCCTTTCCAGATGTGTAAGCTGCCCATACCACACACACTCATGCAACCCCATACCATCAGAGATGCAGGCTTCTGAACTGAGCGCTGATAACGAATTGGGTTGTCCTTGTCCTCTTTAGTCCGGATGACATGGCGTCCCAGTTTTCCAAAAAGAACTTCAAATTTTGATTCGTCTGACCACAGAACAGTTTTCCACTTTGCCACAGTCCATTTTAAATAAGCCTTGGCCCAGAGAAAATGCCTGCGCTTCTGGATCATGTTTAGATATGGCTTCTTTTTTGACCTATAGAGTTTTAGCCGGCAACAGCGAATGTCACGGTGGATTGTTTTCTGGAAGTATTCCTGAGCCCATGTTGTGATTTCCATTACAGTAGCATTCCTGTATGTGATGCAGTGCCGTCTAAATGCCCGAAGATCACGGGCATCCAGTATGGTTTTCCGGCCTTGACCCTTACGCACAGAGATTGTTCCAGATTCTCTGAATCTTTGGATGATATTATGCACTGTAGATGATGATAACTTCAAACTCTTTGCAGTTTTTCTCTGAGAAACTCCTTTCTGATATTGTTCCACTATTTTTCGCCGCAGCATTGGGGGAATTCGTGATCCTCTTTCCATCTTGACTTCTGAGAGACACTGCCACTCTGAGAGGCTCTTTTTATACCCAATCATGTTGCCAATTGACCTAATAAGTTGCAAATTGGTCCTCCAGCTGTTCCTTATCTGTACATTTAACTTTTCCGGCCTCTTATTGCTACCTGTCCCAACTTTTTTGGAATGTGTAGCTCTCATGAAATCCAAAATGAGCCAATATTTGGCATGACATTTCAAAATGTCTCACTTTCAACATTTGATATGTTATCTATATTCTATTGTGAATAAAATATAAGTTTATGAGATTTGTAAATTATTGCATTCCTTTTTTATTCGGAATTTGTACAGTGTCCCAACTTTTTTGGAATCGGGTTTGTAGATGATACCATCACGGAATTCGCATCGACTGGACCAAAATCGTACGGTTTTAAAACTGCAAAAAATATAGTCACTCTTAAAGCTAAAGGTGTGACTTTGCATTCTTCAAATGCACAAATCGTTACCTTAGAAAGTATGGTCTGTCTGGTACATGGTTATGTGACATCACGTGACACGACCCCCCTGCTCACACGTACAGAAACCATTGTATGTAATAAAAAACACTTCACATTGCATAATAGGTCAGTTTTGAAAAGGTTCAAAGTGGTTTACGACAAACGTGTCCTTTTGCCCGACTACACAACTTTACCTTACGGATATTAACAATATGTCTGGATCACGCAATATGTATGTTGAAGAAGTTTTTGACTTTCATTTTCAATTCCCTTTCTCCGTGGTGATCTCCGGCCCTTCGGGCAGCGGAAAGACTGTCTTTGTAAAAAAATTGTTGTGTAATGCAGATAAGCTGATTGATGTAAAATTGGATAATATTGTGTTTTTATACAGTTGTTGGCAACCTTTGTATGATGAACTCTTGTCATTGTTTGATATTAAATTTATTGAAGGTATTCCAAAATCTTTAACGGATGAAAATTTATTACCTCCTAATAATAAATCTATTTTATTTTGTGATGATTTAATGGAATTAGCATATTCGAATGACGAACTCTCACGTGCATTCACAAAATATGTTCAAATAATTTTCCATTATATTGATAACTCAGAATCAGTTTTTTCAAGGTAAAACCAGCAGAACTATTACGCTGAACACACACTATATTATTTTGTACATGAGCCCGAGAGATTCCATGCAAATAATGATTTTAGGACGTCAGATTTTTCCAGGGAATACCAAATATTTTATGGAATGTTATCAGGATGCGACCAATCAACCCTTTGGTTTCCTTTTGATCGACTTTAAAGCTAAAACACCGGAGCGCTTTCGTCTCAGATCAGGACTGTTTTCAGATCGTCAGGTGGTGTACGTGCAGAAAAGAACGCGGTAAACTTTGGTGAAGAAAAAAAAAAAGAAGAAAATGAGCAACAGACTTTGTAAAAATCTACCTCTTTTAAAACTATTATATAAGGCTTCACCTAAGCAACGACGCGTCATTTTACAGTCGGCATCAGATAAACTGATTTTATCCTTGTGTGAGATAGCTCTTAATGTGCTCCGCGGTACCATACCTCTAAACACTGCGCAGTTCCGAAGATTAAAAAAGAGAAAAGAGGAGATCAAATATGCGGCGAATAAAAAGATCGGTGTCATAAGAAAAAAACGGTTGATTAAACAGGGAGGTGGTTTTCTCGTACCCCTGTTAAGCGTGGCCATACCTTTTATCACAAGTTTAATAACATCCAGACAACAATAGGCATGGAATATGCTGAAAAGCATTACGTATTTCCTCAGAACCAGTTGGATAAATTAAGGTCTGGGAATGTTCGCGAGACAATCCAATAAGTTGTGGAGAACAATTTGGACGATGCTATAAGAAATATATTACAAAGGACTGATTTAGATCCACACGGGAAAGCTAAACTTTATGCCAATGTTCTGCAGAGGTATTTAACTATAGTAAAACAGGGCGATTTGGAGAGCGGGACTTTAACTCTTATGGTCCCGAAACAGGATACCGCGCATAATGCACCTGCTGACGCATCTGTTACAGCGCCTACAAACGCACCTGTCTAATAACGATGATGGAGAGGATCAAATCGTCAACGAGATTTTAAACAATGTACCACGAAGGAGTTTAAAAAACATCAAATTCATTTTGAATAAAATGTCTAATGCTAAACAATTGTCTTCATGGACAGAATCTGGAGAGTTTGCTTTTAAAGGTCGTGTAATCTCCGGATCGCACATATTGGATTTGGTTAAAAGTATAACAGCTCCTCATACGATCCGTGATGAATACAGACTTCACGGTTGGAGCGAAAAGTTTTAAATATACCGTTTTCAACTATAAGCAATCCGCAAGTTAAACGTGTGGTCGATGTCCTTAAAAGAAAATCACCCACACAAAGCCAGCAGATGTCGCCAAAGACCCTCACCCCGTTGAAACAACTGAGAGGTAAAATCGATCGAATCAAAAATCGCATATACGATAATGGTTATGGACTGCCTGAGAGGCTGTCTGAATCGGGCTTCCAGTTTAATGTTACCCGACCTGATTAGAGAGACGTGATTCGAACAATCTTCATCGGGTGCTAAATTAAACCCGTAGAGGGTGTATCCGTTGAGAAAATCCAGACGATCTATTGCCAGAGGGTGATTTTTAAGATGTCTTCCGGTAGATAATACGAGTTGATAAAAGTCCCTCACGGCAGATCCTCTCTCATACTCCGGTTGCAGGGGTTTGGATGGGATTTGGACACCGTCATGATATAAAGCCAAAAATTCTAGATTAAAATGTTTAAAAGCAAAGGGGTTTTTACCGTACGCTCCTGAAAAAGCCGAATTTTCCATCATTGCTAAAATGATGGATTTCAGCAACGTTCCGAGAAAAATATTTTCTTGATTAGACACACTAGACCAGGGGTTTGCAACCTGTGGGGCGCGCCCCCCCCAGGGGGGCGCCAGCACCTGTCAAGGGGGGCGCGAGCATCAATTAATTCAGAGACATTGCCTTGAAGATTTATGAATACGAGCTTTCAATTCTTCAGCCATCCGCTAGGGGGCAATCTGACTCCCGCTGTTCGGCGACAGTGAGAATGGTGTAAAATAATTTACGCTTAGTCATGTCAGAAATCCAACCACAGATTGGCATGTTGTTATCTCAGAAACAAGCTCAGCCATCACACTGAATCAGGTAAACTGGTTATATGTTTATGTTTCTTAATGCTACGCACTGGAAACGCAGCAAACAATATGTGAATGATGCTCGCACACTTTGGGCTCGCGGGGTTGGGGGGTGTTGGGGGGGGGGGGGCGAGTGAAATTAGACAAACTTAGGGGGGCGCATGTCCTAAAAGGTTGAAAACCCCTGCACTAGACCCTACAGGGACAGAGAAATTCTTCAGACACACGCGTTCTATAGGGTATTTAGCGGTGGTCGATAAAAGAGCCTGCGCGTGTCCTAGCTGTACGCCCGGCGAAACCGAAACTTTTTTCACAAAAAGAGATGCTGATACAATATTGAGTTTATAAGCGGTGGCGTCATCTCGCATCAGACAGAACTCATCTTTACCTCTCGTCATCCGTATTTTTATATCTATGCCGTTCAACATTCATTTTTCTTGAAAGAATATGTCACTATGGATGGGTGCTAGTAATTCTACAACGTTGCTGGCGTTGGTAAACACAGCTCGCTTCATTAAACCCACATTTTCTCCAACAGGGTCAGTAGCGTCCATGTGTCCCGCCGTATCTCTGTAAAACAATCCTGCTGAAAAGACGCTTTCGAGGGTATCTTTTCCGAAATTTATCAACGCTTCGATCAAACACCTGTAAGGATAAGTGCTAGAACTCTGCGTTATCAGACGATCGCCTAGAGAAACGTCCACCTGCGAGAATATACACGCTCCGGGGTAATTTATTAATCTGACGGGTGCACCGTCTGCAACATCGCTACCGTCTGGTCTGGTTATTTTGATCCGTGTATATAACAGAATGTTATTTAGATCGATTTAATCTTCGCCTGTTCCCGCAATAAAAAATTCTAGCGCCGATGAATCCATTATCGCGCATAGCGGTGGTATTTCGACGTATGTATTTTTTTCAATAGATGTCTGAGTCATAGGTACGGTAAATAAATCTAACTCGGATTTAATACACTCCTCCGACATGTTGTGGAATAGAGACATGGTTTAGAAAATAGTATTGAGCGGTCTTTTGCGTCGGACGGTTTTCTTTACACGTTTCGCACGGGAACGTCGTGAGCGTTTTGCGACCGTACGTTTCTTGCTAGCGGATTTACCCTTCTTCACGCGGCCACTCCCCCTACGCATTCGCACTCTGGGTGGTTTAAAAGATCCGCGCGACATAACCATTAATCCGTTACCGTTTTGGACGTCGTTGTTATTATCGTTATATGATCTCGATAGAGCTGTGGTTACTACATCGCTAGCTATATTTCTCGCAACGGCTTTTAGATGCGGTTTTGCTATACTAAAAGCTCTTTTCAATAGAGGTAGTGCGGTTCTGAAAAGCGCTTTGAAAATTCCACCTATACCGCCGCCATACATGACAGATCCACCGGCATAGCCGGGTAATTCGTTACCCGCTTGGTTACGGTAGTAAGCGATGTATCGTTCGGGATCCATAGTCGTATAGTTTCGTTAAAACAAAAACTATTTCACCGGTCTAAAGTGGAGTTTAGCCACAACTTTACCGTAAGTGAAACGAACGTGTTTGTTCTGATCGTCTTTGACTTCAATGCAAATGTCTGTAATATTAGACTTATTCACAGGTGCGTAATGCGGCTTATCGAATCTAACACTAATGATGTCGTTAGCCGCACCCTCTATAAGTTCTCAGTAGTGGTACATACGAATCACCGACTGATTGATATTCGATCATGTCTGTGTATATATACATGCTATAAAAGCCACCTCTTATGTCGGCCTGATGCGGCGCATACGTCACGACAGGTGCGTCATCAGTATGATCTTTGCGAGGTTGATTTACAGAAACTAGAGACGTGCCAGGTTTTAAACCTAAAATAATAGCCAACTTTCCATAAAATATCAAAGATGTGCTCGTCGGTGCTTTTAGAAATATCCTGTTTTTGACGTGATCGTAACCGAGGCTCATTCTAGGAGGCAGATTTGCGTTTATTTCTCTAACCAGAAACAGCACATCCTCGCAATATCTTTTTAAGGTATTACACACATTAGATATGGTTTGAAGGTTTTTTTCTTTAATAAAGATAATCATGCCCTCAGTCTCTTCGATCCTCATCATACCCCAGTATGCCAGGTGTCGTGTTGATAACAAATGCCGCATCCTCCTCATTAAACGTATACCAGGATATAGGATAATAAAATTCGATCAAGCCCACCTCCCAATGGCCTTTGAGGTTCATACTTCTGGCAAGTCTTGTTTTGTAATTAGAAATTTAATTCGCTAATTTCGCTGGTACTTGTGACTAGTGACAATAAAGGGCTACTACTACTACTAAATACGGTTGTCAGGATACACGTCCATTGACGCGTTGCAAGGAAGCGTAACGTAAAATCCGCCTTCACTCATGATATAGATTTTCAGTAATGATGCTTATGACCGTCTCGTTGTTACTTTAAGGAGGTCTGTATGTCCAAGATGTCCCGTTCTGGCAACCATGACGAACCCCACCATTTCACGAGACAGTACACCTGTTTCCCTATCTTTTTTCGATCTAAAACCTATTTTAAACGATTTATCTTGATTCACAATCATTTTTTGTAATTCTTTTTCATAAAAACATCCTTCGATAATATCACCATCATAGTCTTGTAACCTGTACACCGGCGGGGTCCGGGGTATACAGGCTGCTATAGTGAAAAACTCTTTCGTGTAATTCTGTGCATATCCCTTAGAAAACACATTTCTGACTTTAGACACCCTAACCACATCACCGATTTTATACCTAAAGACAGATGCGTCTTTACGCATGCTTCCGTACAGATTATTAAACACCTCCGCTTCGTTTTCTTTATGAACGTCCAGAGGTCGCATTTTAATGCTTTTGTGATAACTCGCGTTATACCCATCTATAAGATTTTGTAAGATGTCATAATAACGCTTTGAATTGACGGGTGTTAAAAATCGTGTCATTCTCCCGCGAAGCGTACGATTAAAGCGTTCTACCACCGAGGCGTTGACGTCACTCGCCGTTGCAAAATGATGTATGTTATACTTTTTCATCAGTTGCTGGAAATGTTTGTTATAAAAATCCGGTGCCTTTATCAGTTTGTAATTTTTGTGGCACGCGGTTTTCTTTGAGTATAGATTCGAACGCTTTGGTAACCTCCTTCCCCGTCTTATTTTTCAGCGGACGGGCCCATGCGTACTTACTAAAGATATCTATACACGTTAGTAAAAATTTTATATTATCGTTTTCTTTCGAATAAGCAGACATGTCAACCAGGTCTGCTTGAAACTGAACATCTTTCCCGTACACCACTACCCTATTGCGCTTGTATTTGACAGGTGCGGTTCTGTGTAATGTATAGACGTCCTGAGCTGCTAACCAATCCGTCACTTCTTTATCCTTCAGAGCTACTCCGTATTCCTGTAACTTCTTCTGCCCAGATTTTGAAGTATGCATACTATGGACATTTTACTATCCCATGAGGCCATGGGAAAGGAGTTGTAAATAGACATATTTTTGTAGACCAAACCCAGAAATGAGTTAGCATTTTAGCACTTCTGGTCCCACGTACTAAAGTCAAAAGGTTTTTTTAAGTTTTTGGTTAAATGCCTAATAAGGTCTGTGGTGAACACAAGCCAATATATTTTCAAGTTTAATTCTATGAAATAAAATACCTCAGTGATGTGTCTTAAGAAAGGAGATTGCTAGCAAGTGGCTAATTGGGACTACAGAGGTTATCAGGGACATTAAAAACGTCATCAAGCTGAACAGGTAAACAAATCTATTCACTAGTCTGCTTTAACAGCCTGACTGTTTTGTATAATCACGCTCTTGCAAACTATTCTTTTGTTGAGGGAACCATGGTGATGCTGACGTCCAGGTTGGACAAAAAACTTCATCAGTGCAGCACTGAACAAATCTTTTTAATGTTCCCAAAGCTAAAGTTCATTCCTCATCAAATGTACCTTCTCAGACAGCATGCAATTTTGAAAACACCTATTAACTAAAAGCTACAAAACAACAAGCAAACAGCTGCATCCAAAATTGCATGCTCTCTGAGTATGTACTACTTTTGAGTTAGCCTACTATGTTCTATATAGTATAAATGTGTGTAGTATGAACATACTACATTTGTCTTGTCGTTGTCATGTGACCTGAAGTTGCATCCATTCACTACCATTCACAAATCCTCTCCTATGGCCTTGTGGGAGTCCACTGGAAGCACACTTCATATTCTCGCCATGAATAGTAGGTCATCTGGGGACTTTTTGCCTACTATTTTATGAATACTGTAAATTTGGACATGCCACTCTGTTCAAATACTGTTTTTCACCTGCTATTCAGTAGGAAAATATACAGGTGCATCTAAAAAAATTGGAATATCGTGAAAAAGTTAATTTTTTATTGTAGCATTTCAAAAAGTGAAAATTTCATATATTCTAGATTCATTACATGTAAAGTAAAACATTTCAAAAGTTTTTTGTTTTAATTTTGATGATTTGAGCTTACAGCTCATGAACTTCGTGACAGGTATAATGATCTGGATGCTTACAAGAGAAGATGGAATCTTCGCGTCGCTGGTATTCCGGAGAAAGCAGGAGAGAACGTAAAGCAGATGATCATCGACCTCTTCAGCCCGGTCTCCCCGAGCATCGCTGAAGATCTACCCCGTGGAGTTGACATCACTCATAGGCTGGGACCTCGTTCTGTTGCGGAAAGAGCCTCTCGTCGCATAATTGTCTTATTTTCGTCGCGCAAAGTTTGGAGAGATGCCAAAACGTCCGTCCTTCTCAGGGAAAAGAAGATCAAGATCTTCGAGGATCTTTCGCAGAGAGACAAGGATGCAAGATCTCTCCTGTGGCCAACGATAGAGAAGGCGAGACGGGAAGGAAAGAGAGCTGGCTTTCACGGCCCATTTGCTGTGATTGAGGGTAAAAAAGAGTGACCGCTAAAGACGTATCCAACACTTAACATGTTGGAAATGCTTATTCAACGAGCAACTGTTTCTTCTAAATGATTACCTTGATAAGTGTAATTTTTTTTTTTTTTTAAATTAACTGAGTTTTTTTATCTATTTTTTTATAATTCATATATTTTTACTTTATTTATTTTTATACTTATACTGTATATATTATTTTATTATTATTACTATTTATTTTATTTATTGATTGTTAATTATTTACTTTTACTTTGGGCTCTTAAATCTTTACTCTTCTGGCTGGTCTGCCATCAAACGCAATCAAACCTCTACAAATGATTCAGAATGCAGCGGCACGACTGATCTTCAACGAGCCCAAAAGAGCGCATGTTACACCTCTCTTCATCTCCTTGCACTGGCTACCAGTGGCAGCTCGCATCCAGTTCAAGTCACTGATGCTTGCGTACAGATCTACCACAGGCTCTGCACCCTCCTACTTCCACTCACTATTACGAATCTACATCCCCTCCAGAAGTTTGAGATCTGCTAGTGAGCGACGCCTTGTGGTACCATCACAGAGAGGCTCAAAATCACTCTCCAGAACATTCTCGTTCACCATTCCTGCTGGTGGAATAATCTTCCCACCCCTATCCGGAACGCCGGATCTCTGGCAACCTTCAAGCAACAACTGAAAACTCATCTCTTTCGGCAGTACTTGACTTCATCCTAAACTTAAAAAAAAAAAAAAACTTTCCCTCTATCTTTCTCTCCACCTACTAGTTTGTACTTATTTGAACAATGACTGAGACTTGGTGTTACGAGCACTTCCTCTGTCTGACTGCCTCTTCAAGATGAATCGCTTTTTGTATTCCCCAATTGTAAGTCGCTTTGGATAAAAGCGTCTGCCAAATGACTAAATGTAAATGTAAATGTACTCGAAAGCTGAAGTTTAAGAGTAGTATTTGTTATTCTCTGAATTTAAATCTGAACACCTTATTCCCGGTTGAGCTGTTGTTGTGGTTGTTGCTCTTTTCAGAGGATAGTGATTGAACGAGTAATCTTTTGGTTCACTCAAACTTTCTTTTCTTTGCTTGTTTCTTTTCTATATTGTTTGTGGTTCATGACATTGTCTTTAATATCCTTTAATGCCAGGGGCCTCAGGGATAGTGTCAAACGAAAATCTCTTTTTTTGTTTGCTAAAAAACACAAATAAAATTTCTGTTTTCTTCAGGAATGTCATTCGACTATTGATGATTACAAATGGTGGAAATCTCAGTGGGGTAACGATATTTGGAGTTCACATGGCACCGAACACCCAGCTGTTGTAAGCATTTTGAGAAACAAATTTGGTGGGGATATATTAGGGTCAGAATCATATAGCTTAGGTCATTTTCATTTATTAGTAATTTCACTTAACCAGCAAACTGTAATTCTCGGAAATATATATGGGTGGTTCAAAAGTGGTTCAAAACAATCTCGTATTTTATATTGGCTCATATCAAAATGTATGTCAAATTTTGATCTGAATGTCGGCATTCACTGTACCCCGTTGACCGACCACAAAACTATCTTTATGAATACCCCTTTAATGGCAGATTATGTAACAGGCCAATGCAGAGCTTCTTTGTGGAAATTTAACAGTTCACTGTTAGAATTACAAGATGTAAAGGATAAAATTAAAGAATTAATTGCTAGCTATTGGAAAACAGCCACAATTCAAAATTCTTTTGGTACCAACTGAGATATTTTTAAGTTTGAGA
Source organism: Barbus barbus (assembly GCF_936440315.1). Taxonomy (NCBI): domain Eukaryota; kingdom Metazoa; phylum Chordata; class Actinopteri; order Cypriniformes; family Cyprinidae; genus Barbus; species Barbus barbus. The sequence goes on along the minus strand of NC_136755.1, from coordinate 22,465,038 downwards.
CAGGTGTTTATTTAAGAAAAGTTGGAACACTTTTAGCCAAAAAAAGAAGGGTTCTTGAAGACAACCTAATCATTAAATTATCTCAGTCTAATAATTTTGATTGCATGTTTCTAGAAGAAAAATCTGAAATTGCAGATTTGCAAATGAAATTGGATGAATTGTACTTATCAAAGGCTAGGGGTGCTTATATAAGATCCAGGAAAAAATGGCTCGAAGAGGGAGAACTCAGTTCCACATTAAGCTAGAAAAGCGTAATTTTACCCTCTCAACAATTGAACAACTTTGTGTTGATGGCAAAATTGTTAAAGATCCAATGGAAATAGCAAACTACAGTGCCAATTTTTATAAGAATCTTTATAGTTCAAGGTATTCAGAGCAGACAACGTCCTCATTTCTAGACTCGGTTAATTATGTTAAGGTTATATCTGAAAGTGATAGATTTTTTTGTGATAGCATTGTTACTCCTGAGGAAGTACAAAGAACAATTAAGAGTTTCTCCCCAGGGTGTGATGGACTTACAGCTGAGCTGTACAAATTATTTGCTGATGAACTTACTCCCTTTTTAACTATTGAAAAAGAGGCTTTACCTCCTACATTGATGTAAGGTATCATAACTTGAATTCCTAAACCTAAGAAAGATCTTATTAATTTAGCCAACTGGAGACCCATCACACTCCTTAACAATGACTATAAAATTTTCGCCATAATATTTGCTAAAAGACTTAAAGTTTGTTTGGACACTGTTATAGATGAGACTCAGTCTGGATTTATGAGGGACCAACATATAATGAATAATATTAGATTAGTTTTAATTTTATGATTATTATTATTGTGTTAGTGTGATGTGTGGTTGAGCTTGATCCTGAACTACTTTTTTCACTGCTGCTGTTTGTGTTTTGTATCCATGTGGTTTGGACAGGAGCACTGTTGGTGCGGATTCAAACTGTAACTCAGATTGACGACAGCTCTCTTAAACAGACATGCAGGTGAAATCTAATTGCCTGACATGTCTCTGAAAGGTATGTACAGTAAGGAAGCCTAGGACTAAATATCTGTGTAGGAGTGGATGGACATGTACACACAAATGAGGCCCCTCAGACAGCATTTATATATATATACGTATATAAAAGTGAATGTGACACTCTGGAGAATTGTCTCTTTCAGTCATGTCCTTCCCTTGAGCTAGACGTGGGCAATAATGCGTTGCTTTCTTTCTAATTACTCTATTCGTGTGTGCGTCTCCTGAAGCTTGTCAACGAATGTGTGAATAGCATTTGAAGCTTAATGAGTTGTTGTCTATTAAAACATTTCAAATGGTCATTTGTAAGTTTTCTTAAAAGCCAGCTGACTATGTAGGTGCCCTTTAAGGGATGTCACTGGCGATGATTACAGGTGGTGTAAAAAATATGTGTGTATAAAGTGTGGTGTATCAGATCCCTTTCTAGTCTTCTGAGTCTTGATGATAACCTTCCTTTTGACCCTCGTCTGTCATCCCAAATCCATCCACATGAGGACATAAACGCGATGCACACAAAGCCAAAAAGCAGAGCATTATGAATATATCATATATTAGATATGAATCATGCATACAAAGTTACAAATAAACATGAAAATAATATGCTGCAGTCAAAACCGCTAACAGTATGCACATAGATCTCAGTTTTACACATTCATAGAATATATTTTATTTTACCAAAAACGTTTTTTCCACACACACGCACACAATTTTATATATATATATTTATATTCATAATATACTATATATTTAATAGATTTTTTTGTCTTTTCTGGTGAGGTTTTTTAGGTATACGTATTGCTCCCCTGGAATGAATGCCTTTCACTTCTCTATTCTGTTTCTTTCTTTTTCTCTTTTTGACTTTCAGTCTCAAAAGTAGTTCATTATAATTATTATCCCATTGTAACAATATTAAGATCGTTAATATGATAAATAAATCAAATATATTTATATGAAGACTTAACTACTTGTACACTTACGGTTACAATGAAAAATTCCACAGGTCTAAATATTAACAATCTTTGTAAAAACTAAAAAATGTCATAATAATAATAATAGTCGTCACACTCTCGCAGAATTAACACATGCTTGACACTGAATGACATTGTGAAATATAGTGTCAACATGTGCAAGAAAAAAATCACAGTTTGAGTTCATCAATCGAAAGGAAATAAATTAAAATGGATAATTGTGCAAAAACAAAATATCTTGATAAAAATGTGTAATGTATAAGTTAACCCAGCAATAACAATTAGCATAATAATAATAAAAAAAACATCAATTACATTGGAATACTAAATAAGTTACAGGCATAACCTGATGATAAAGCACTGGAATTGAAAGAGCTCGAAGAACCGAAAGATCACCATCACACACATCGAGTATTTCAACATGAATCAATAAGTGCGGATGGAATTCTGTTACTCAAGTCACCATGTTCAAAAACGAGAAAAAAGAGGATGTATTGCCTTCTTATTCACTTCTTTGTCATCTTGCAAGTGGACCTTGTTTTGTTTCTTAGCCCTTTCTTGCTCTTTTTTCCCTTCCCCTGTTCCCGCTTTCCTTCCAGTTCATGTAATCGCTTGTTTTCCCCGTCACTCTCTTCCCTCCCCCCTCCAGCCTTTCGTTACACAGGTGTTGTTCTCCTGTTGAGAGTGTTAGTGTTTGAACTGTCTCCTTTACCAAGCCGATCCAAGGTTCCCAGCCCTCGATCCCTCTCCATGGTGGCAGAGGAGCCGGCGGACAGCGGTGCCTGCTGGGGGCCAGAGGAAGATGAGGTGTTGAGGGTGGCGTTGGTTGACGCAGCCAGGTTCGACTTGGAGAGAGAAGGCAGCGTTCCCGTCATGAGCGCTCCTCCACCGCCTTCCTTCGTAGGGAAGTAATTGTGCAGCTGGTAGAGTGTGGCACGGTCGACTGTGCCATACATGGGCGGCTTGCCTTCCCTGCCAAGCGTGTACATGGATATATCCCCCATGCCTCCTCCGGAGTGCGTGTGCGGATTGGGAAGCGTGGCTACCGAAAAGGGCGGCGGGCCGGAGGCCAGGGGCGGGCCGAAGTTCTTGGGAGCGATGGCGGAGGTGGGGGACTGCTCGCGGGAGCGGGTCGGCTCCGCTGTGGAGCGCGAGCTGGAGCGGGAGGAGCGCCGGCGGAAGCGGTATCCCGGCAGGCGTAACACGGCAGAGGTCGTGCTGCGGAAGAGGTCGGTGCGCGAGCGGCAGCGCAGTTCTTTGTTGCGCTCAATGTATATGTTGACGGCCAGCACGCCCACCACTTCCGCCAGGATGAACGACAGGCCGCCGAAGTAGAAGGACCAGCCGTAGGAGTAGTGCCACTTCTTGTCCTCGTCCTTTTTGGGAGAAATGTCGCTGAGCGCCGCCGAGATGTATACAATGACGCCTATGATGTTGCTCAGGCCTGGATCAATTCAAGACAAAATGTATATTTTGTTTGTTTGTTTAGGTCAGCAGTTTTATTTTTAATACAAAGCAAGGATTCAAACACTTTGGGGTGAATTCACTCAAATTCAGCAGAATTGTATCTGTGCACCTGTTGATGCCGTAGTTTGTTGAAACTAAATTCTGTTTATAAAATCTCTAATCATGATAGCCAAATATAAATTACACCAAGCTAATAGCACTGACTTGAATAATGTGCTATAATAAACTTAGTTTGCATAGAAATGAGGTGTGATTGAAAAAGAATGAAAAGAATGACAATGGATTAAATGTTGACATTTAATTATTTTTCATATTTAATACATTGATTTAAATAATTACAATAGATTTTTTTTTACTTAAAAACAAGACACTTAAATAATTGTTATTTTAGTATTATTTAAATACTTATATTATTTCTTAATATTTTGAATTAAATCATTTTTATATTTTGAGTTTCATTTTATTTTAGTTTAAATTTTTGTAATTTTGTTGTTCTTATAATTTTATTGAGCTTTTGAATTTTTTTGAATTTCATTTTGTTTTAGTAATTTTAGTACTTCAACTTATTTGATATCAGTTACTTGCCAATGTGACATTTTTTAAGTTTTTAATCTAATACTTATTTTTATTGTTTCGATTAATAAAAATATTTTTTAATAGCTTTAGTTTTACAGAAGTTCTAGTTAGTCTCAGCGTCAGACGTCACGCCCACGGAACGCTGGCTATACGTCTGATGCATATGACACACAAAAGTGGAAACACTTCAGGAGTGTCGAAGTCGTCGTCAGATTGGTTAAATTATACAGGATTTCCGGGAGACGTGTGTGTCACGTTCTTTAACGTTCCACCTGGAAACAAAGATGCCGTGGCGCCAAACCCCCTCACGAAAGAAGAAAGCCATCGTCTTTGCAACTGTGATGACAAACACTTATCAGATTCAACTAAATGCTGGATTTTCAAAAGTATGTGAAATATTTAAAGTTCGCAGCATAGAATCTTTAAAATACGTCCGAGAGTTTTACATACCGGTTTGTTATTGTGGCGACATTTCAACGCCCCTGAAACGTGACACTGTACGAAATGCACTGTGATTGGTTGTTTGACATGTCGGTTAAACGGCCTCATGGGCGGGTCTTGGCCAATGAAAGCTACCATAGATTCCAGACCTTCAGCCGTCAGTCTTAAGGTCTGGCTACACGAGACTCAGTTCTAGTTAACAATAACAACACTGATATAATTTGCTGGATTGTAGGTTAGAGATTAAGACATAGAAATATGGCACACAAAAGTCTCAAAAAAAAGTTGAGTGAATTCATCCCATCACAAATTACTGTAAATTAGGATCCTACAACTATCATAATGAGACATATTACCTGCCACTACAAACAAAATGCCTGCTCCCAAAATGATGTGTCTTTTGGTCTTGTAGAACCGACTAGAAGCCACACACACTCCACCTAGCAGCAATAATATGGCACTGAGGATAGGAAATATACTGGAGGCCCTGACTACACCTGAGAAGAAGAAAAATGAAACAAAAAGAGACAACAAATGCATTGGTTTTTCACATACCCCTGTATTTATAATGTAAAAATCAGTTATAGTCTATAAAACATGCACAAATCAACACTCCTGACTCACGTAAAAGGTACTCTGCAGCATCCTGGTCATAATCAGCATCCTCTGGGAAATGATTAATCTGGGAACATACTCCTCTCTTCAATCCTAAAGAGAATCAAAGAGAGAGATCATTCAAAAGTGTCCATTCTAAACTAACTAACTAAAGTTGCACTTTATCATGGGTGATGCAACACTTGCTTGGGTGACTTTGTTTGAGTTCAACCTGCAACATTTTTCAGTTCAGTTTCCCCTAATCATTTCCTGTCTTATTTCTCAATGTCCCTATATATAAAACTGACAAAGGGCTAAAAGAAAACAAAAAGGTGTTTGAATGGAATTCAGTCGGTGAGGTGTTTTCTTGGAAGTGGATTCAGAGTAGATGTCGATGGCTGTGAGTCACCCCAGGTCAAAGGCATCATGCAGTGCACTCCTGTGTGATATAAACCATTCGCTTTAGACAACATGTTGGTGCACTGTATATGCCCAGTGTCTCCCAGTGCTTGCTGTTTTCATTTCATGCTACAAGATGGCCAACGGGAATGTTTAATACCTCTGTGTGCCAAGAATCTTGGAGGATTCTGTGTGAATTCTCCCCACACAGAAGGAGTGGTGAGTACCTCACCCCCCAAAAAACAAAAGTTTTAAGACGAAGGATGGCCAAGATGACCATGAAGGCATTAATATTTATATGGAACTGTTTTACCTTTGGGTTTTCACCAGGAATCTTTATTGCCATGGTAAATAAATAAATAAATTAGTTAAAAATGTGTAACAAAAAAATAGTTAAATTAGTAAAAATCACTCTGAAAAACAGTCCGAAAAGTGAAATAATAAAACTTAGTAAGTGTCACCGGCCCACCGGTGGGCCCAAAGCCATTACATATGTAAAACCGTAATATTCTATACTAAACCTAAACTAATCTTGACAAACTATATATCATTGGAAACCTTAGAGATTGTATTTTTCATATTTGACCACTGTTTTATATTTAAAATTATGTAGTGACAGTAATTCATTCATTTGTGACAAGAAAATATAGCAAAAAAAAAACAAAACACCAAGAAGTTGGCTTTTGTTACAAAAAGTTGATACATACACATACAATCACAAAAGTATTATTATTATTATTATTTTTTGGCTGCCAATAATTCAGACAAAACATATTTTCTAGTTTTTATCTAAAACTTTGAGAATAAATTGAATATGTATATTTGTATATGATTGATGTAGCAAGTATTCAGTAAAAAATGTAATGCATGTCAAGTTCATGTATGATCATACATGAAATAAACTTTTTTGGTGAAGTTTCTGTAACAACGGTCTAGTAGCTATGTTTGATTAAGATTTCTGATTAGAAAGAGCCCATCCTCATAACTTTATGCAGTAATGAACAGGGGAGATATTCAGATAAGTCTCAGTAAGCAGCCAGAGCTGTTTCTAAGGCCAATGTGTTTTCAGTAGTAGTTGTTTTATTGTATATGGTCATATAAAATTTTTTATGTCATATTTATGGTTTTAAAAAAATAATTTACAACCTATCTAGACATGTTTTATTGCTGTTTGAATAAAACAAAAATTGTAAATCAAATCAGTCGTCCATTACAAATCATACAAGGAGCATGACTAGTGCCTAGTGGACATTGTTGGTATAGCGACTAAAAAATAACACAGAAACCTCATTTTTTGTGATATCAATGTCAAATTTGGAACACAACTTCTTTAGACTGAAGGCTTTTCATTTGACATGAAATTAAATTCACCACATATTTAATTTTTTTTTTTTAATGAAATATAAATATTAAATTATTTTTTTATTACAACAAACTTAAACACCTATAACTTTTTTATTAAAAAATTTATTCAACTTCTTTCACTTGTACAAGAAACTTCCAAGTGTGTTTTTAAAAACGAGCCCAAAATTAGGTTCATATTCCAAACCGTTCCAGAATTACATTAATTTGAATCTGGACACCCCCTTTTCAGCTCTACCCCCAAAAAAGGGGGGTGACACTTAAGGGGTTAAATTACTGAAATAATTTTGTATGCATGTATATAGTGCAAACAATGTAGTTCGATTCATGAGCAAATTACTCTTTTGAACTACTTCTTTTGATCAAAGAATCACAAACTCATGAGTAACTGGTTTGAATCATTATGATTGGTTTTGTGGTCCAGGGTCACATATATAGTGGACAGTGCCATTTTGTTAGAAACACTATTAGTAAAGTAAAGAATTTCCCTTGAAAAACAGGTCAGTTTGCGCTATATTAAGCAGAGAACCAAAGTGAGCACTATAATAAGTCAAAATGACTTTGTTTTTGTCTGGTTTGATTATGCTGCAAATGCGATGACTCACCACATAATCAGCCATTGACATGTACTCTTCTAGGTTTCTAATGAAAATGGAAACAATACAGCCCATTTTTGTTTTAAACCTGTCTCTTGAGACCTGGCTAGAGCAACTACTGTTAAAACAACTAGCTTAACATGGATACCCTGCATTGCAGAGCGCAATGGTTAAAAAGATCTGGAGGCAGCCCTTCCCACAATGCTTTTGATATCTTTAAAGTAACCCTAAAACTAGACAGTGAAATCAGTTTGCGTTAGGGTTCTGACTCAGTGCCCTGGTGTTGTTTCCTCTGTAACAACAAGCTTCCCAAATCAAAAAAATTTACTTCATGTGCTAACATAAGTTTTTTTAAAAAGTGAATAAATATGACTGCAGTCAGGAAGAAACAGATCCTAATGGAGAAAAAAATGCTTTCACGTGGAAGCCAAAATTGAATCGCAAGTTGACATTTGTAGACTGAACTCTTAAAAAGAGTTGAAGCTGATTGTGATCATGTGATGAAATTTCAAAGAGAATTTTTAATTAATATTTTTTGTTGTAGTCATTTTGCAAAAGCAGTAAGGCATTTGAGGCCATGTTATTTTTTGTTTTTATTATTTCTGCAATGATTTGATTCTGATTCCTTTTAAATTTGCAATTTAAATGTCGTAAAAGACTGAAAAAATAAATAATGGTAAAATTATAGAGTTGGGAGCAGTACTTTTAATTTAGGACATTAATACTTTTATTCAGCAAGGATACATTAAATTGATGAAAAGTAACACTAAAGATATTTACAATGTTACAAATGATTTCTATTTCAAATAAATAAAAATTCTTTCTATTTATTAAAGAATCCTGTGGGAGAAAATCATGGTTTCCACAAAACATATAAAGCAGCACAACTGTTTTTAACATTAATAATAATAGTACATGTTTCTTAAGCATCAAATCAGCTGTTTAGAATGATTTTTGAAGGATCATGTGACACTGAAGACTAGAATTACGGCTCCTGAAAATTCAGCTTTGCCATCACAGGAATAAATTACATTTGAAAATATATGACTAAAAAACAGTTAACATAATAAACATAAAAATATTTTCACAATATTACTGATTTACTGTATTTTTGATCAAATAAATGCAGCCTTGATGAGCACAAGAGACTTATTTCAATTAAAAAAATCTTACTGATCCCGACAGGTTCATTCATGGTTATACATAAAATGTACTTGAAAAAGCTCTTGAACACTTGAACTGCTCCTCTAAAAAGTCTATGAAGTGGCACTGATCAAAATAAAGCTGCAAAAATGAACTCAAATGTTAGGTCGGTCGTCCAGACTGTAAAACACAATCTCAAATCCAATCATTTTTCCTTTTGCAATATAACTTCCATGAAACACTTTCGCAAACTGCACAGGTGGGGACCTCCTTCATGCATCATTTCCTCCTTACATACATACATGGCCCATTCCTTCGCCCCCACACACAAACACAGCCGTTCACTTACCTTCCAGGCAGCAAATCCTCCAGAGGCCGGAGTGGGTGAGGGCTCCGGGATCCTTCTTGTCCTTGTTGTGGGGGTCATCCTGAGAGGAGTTGGCAGTGCTGTTGCAGATAAAGGCCCGAGCGTACAGCCAGTAGTCTGTGCCAATGGCCACGGTCATCAAGGCGAAGGCTGCGAATGCTCCCACAGTGGTGAGAAGCACCTGAATTCCCCGCTCGCACCACACCATGGCTGGAGTCGTGAACAGAAACACAGTTAAATGAGTGGCTAAGAGATTGTGAACAGAAAGCTGGGTGAAGTGGACAGTGTTAAAAGATGGTTATGAAGAAAAAACATGAAGAAACATTGTAATCGGAGCCCATGGTTACAGGAAGAAGTAGATGAGATGAATGTGTGATTCTGCAGAACATATCAAGTGTTGGGAGATCAGTTGATTTTGTGAGGACATTTGGAGCCAAGATGCACAAATGACATCGGCGTGTCCAAATATAGGTTACTAAGATCATGAGCAAATGCCAATGCAACATCTGAATATTCATTAATGAAACAGCTTTTAGATCATAACCAAACTGTTCACAGTCCCACTGGGCACATAGTTGCCACACAGTAATTGTAACAGTCACGAGACAGTTGTAACTGAGCATTTCTTTGCATGGATAGATCTTTTATAAGGAGCAGTTCAAGCATGTTGATGTGGATGAAAGATATTTAGGGATATGGTCCATTGCTTCCTTGCAGTAGATTAGTTTGTTTCTGATTAATAAAGCTAAATATGTCCAGTGAATGTTTACTGCAAAAAAATATGTAGCTGAAGCAAAATCTCTGAACAGTGAATCTAAAATAGATCTCAGACAGTGCTATATTACAGAGCATATGAGTGCAATCATGTGACTGACATTTTATGTTTAATACAACACAGTGATACAAATGAGATTGAATATGCATGGCCACCATTTCCTAACTATGGAGAGTTAAATCTTCTTTTTATGCAAATTCAAAAATAACCAAATTATTCATTGACACGAAAAACAAAAATAGCTTTTAAAAATGATATACAGTCATGGCCAAAAATATCGGCACCCTTGGTAAATATGATTAAAGAAAGCTATGAAAATGTATCTGCATTGTTAATCCTTTTGATCTTTTATTTAAAAAAATCACAAAAATCTAACCTTTCATTGGATAATAAGAATTTAAAATGGGGGGGGGGAATATCATTATGAAATTAATGTTTTTCTCTGATACACATTGGCCACAAATAACAGCACCCTTTTATTCAATACTTTTTGAAACCTCCATTTACCAGTTTAACAGCTCTAAATTTTATCCTATAATGCCTGATGAGGTTAGAGAACATCTGACAAGAGATCAGAGACCATTCCTTCATCCAGAATCTCTCCAGATACTTCAGAGATTCCCAGCTCCATGACGGTGCTTCTTCTCTTCAGTTCACCCGACTCATTTTCTACAGGGTTCAGGTCAGAGGACTGGAATGGCCATAGCAGAAGCTTGGTTTTGTGCTCAGTGACCCATTTGTGTGTTGTTTTTGAGGTTTGTGTTTGGATTATTGTCTGGTTGCAGATCCAAACATGGCCCATTATAAGATTTCTAACAGAGTCAGTCACTTAATGATTTTTGTATCTATTGGTATTTGATAGAATCCATGATGCCATGTGTCTAAACAAGATGTCCAGGACCTCCAGCAGAAATATAGGCCCACAACATCAAAAATACAGCAGTATATTTCATTGTACACATGGGGTACTTTTTATCTCTGTGTTCACCAAACCCATCTTGACTGTTTGCTGCTAAAAAGCTCATTTTTTAGTTTCATCTGACAATAGAAGCTGATAACTGAATATGCTGGAGTTTGTTTTTGGATGAGCTAGGTAGGAGAATTTTTCTTGAATATTATATTTACTTGATTATTCGCTGGACTAAAAGTGCTCGCTGGATGTTGTTCTGTGGACGCTTACCTCTCTAACTAAATTGGGATTTCAGCAGTGGACGCGTTTGTGACTCGTTATTACAATGATAATGGTACGTACTGCTTTTTTATTCTGCATGTTTTGATGTGTACTGCTTACACAAATGTAGCAAATACATTCCTTATAAGCTTTCCATCAAAAAACAGCGATCTGTCGTCGATGCTTGAGGCTTAGACCTTCAGAATGATATATAGTTGGTCAAGATTAACTTTGTCCCGTTTCATTTATTCTATTAGAAAACAATGACACATGCAAACAAAGAGCGTTCAATGCGCCGTCGCTCTGGCAAAGGTTAACAGGTTAGGAGAATTTTTCTTGAAACCCTCCCAAACAACATGTGGTGATGTAGGTGCTGTTTGACAATTTTTTTTTAAGGTTTTCTGACCCTGAGACTCAACTATTTTCTGCAATTCTCCAGATGTGGTCCTTGGAGAGTCTTTAGCCCCTCAAACTCTCCTCCTCACCGTGCATTAGGACGATATAGACACACGTCCTCTTCCAGGCAGTTTCTTATGTTGATTGGAAATTCTTAATTATTGCCCTGATGGAGTAAATGGGAATTTTCACTGCTCTAGCTCTTTTCTTAAAGCCACTTCACTAATTTTTGAGGCTCAATTATCGTTTGCTGCACATCAGAAATATATTCTTTGGTTTTTCTCATTGTAATGGATGATTAAGGGAATTTGTTTTGGGGCTTTGTTTTCCCTCCTATTTATATTTCTGTGAAATATACTTTTATATTTTATATACATAATATACATATTTTACTCATAAGAATTTCTAAGGGTGCCAATAATTGTTTCCAACATGTATTTGAGAAAAGCATTTATTTCATAATGATATTTGCCCCCATTTTAAATTCTTATCATCCAATGAAAGGTTAGATTTTTGTGAATCTTTTAAATAAAAGATCAAAAGGATTAACAATGCAGATTAATTTTTACAGACGCCTTTGATCATATTTACCAAGGGTGCCAATATTTTTGGCCATGACTGTATATGTATGTATGTATGAATATATATATATATATATATATATATATATATATATATATATATATATATATATATATATATAGATATATATATATATATATATATATTTATTTATTTATTTTTTGCATATTTGTTACACTTAAAGATTCAGATCATCAAACAACTTTTAATATTACAAAAAGATAATGCAAGTAAATACAAAATGCAGTTTTTAAATGATGATTTTATTTATTAAGGGAAAACAGCTGTTCAAATCTACCTGGCCCTACGTGAAAAATTAATTGCCCCCTCCTGTTAAATCATGAAAGAACTGTGATTAACCACATTATTTTAGAAAGCTGAGTTAAATTTCACAAGCCAAACCCAGGCCTGATTACTTCCAGGCCTGTTGAATCATGAAAATACTTAAATAGAACCTGTCTGACAAAGTGAAGCATGCTTAAAGAGCAACACATCATGCCGCGATCTAAAGAAATTCAAGAACAGATGAGAAACAAAATAGTTGAAATATATCAGTCTGGAAAGGGCTATAAAGCCATTTCTAGGGCTTTGGGACTCCAGCGATCCATTGTCAGAGCCATTATCCACAAATCGAGAAAACTTGGAACAGTGGTGAACCTTCCCTGGAGTGGCCGGCCTACCAAAATTACTCCAAGAGTGCAACGATGACTCCTCCAGGAGGGCATAAAAGAACCCAGAACAACATCTAAAGGACTTCAGGCCTTAAATGGACTTGCCATAATTGATGGAACCATGAATTCTGCACTCTATCAGAAAATCCTGAGGGAGAATGTCCGGCCATCAGTTTGTGACCTTAAGCTCAAGCACTTGGGTTATGCAGCAGGACAATGATCCGAAACTCACCAGCAAGTCCATCTCTGAATAGCTCAATAAAAACTAAATTAAGGTTTTGGACTTAAATCCGATTGAGATGCTGTGGCATGACTAAACAGTCCATTCATGCTGGAAAACCCTCAAATGTGGCTGAATTAAAACAATTCTGCAAAGAATAGTGGGCTAAAATTCCTCCACAGCGATGTGAAAAACTCATTGCAAGTTATCGCAAACGTTTGATAGCAGTTGTTGCTGCAAAGGGTGGCACAACCAGTTATTAGGTTTAGGGGGCAATTACTTTTTCACATAGGGTCAGGCAGGTTTGGACAGCTTTTTTTCCCTTAATAAATAAAATCATTATTTAAAACTGAATTTTGTATTTACTTGGGTTATCTTTGTGTAATATTAAAATTAGTTTGATGATCTGAGTCATTCAAGTGGGACAAATATATAAACACTAAACTTTTGCAATAATGTCCAGCTAATATCCAGACTGTCCATTAATGCTACTTATTAAATTTATGCTTACTAAAAAATAAATGTGCATATGAAATACTGAGTGATTTGAATGATTATTATATTTTTTAACTTAAAGTTTATGTTAGGAAAAATAGTTGATTACAACGTGCAACAACACTCACTCTAATAATTACAATAATTATAAATATTATATATATATATATATATATATATATATATACAATATTCATATTATATTGATGTATAATATTATTATAAGAATTATTTCATATATATATATATATATATATATATATATATATATATATATATATATATATATATATATATATATATATACATATATATATATAATGTTCATTTATATATTATAATTATTCTGCAATTCGAGGTTCTTTTTCTATAGGTTAGTTAGCTCAAATGTTTCATTACTATATAGCAATGTCTCGATCTGAGTGACATGAAAGTAGCACCGGCATGTTACCATGGACAGCAGTCGAATATTATACAAAAACATTTCACAGCTCAGTTTCCACAATTGACCAATCAAGTTTTCTAAATAGAGAGTTGAGTTACAAACGAACACAATGAACTCAATCATGAGAAACCAAGCAGAACGCATAAACTAAGACTAACAATGAACACTTTTGGAACATCTGAAGATGTCTGCAAGAAAGTTCCTCGATAAGACAACAGCATGCTGAAAATGATGCCGTCATCCAGAGAAACCTGTTCAGACTCTCACTCAAGAGCATTTCAATAAACTTGAAAACAAGCATAAGACATGGTGGTCTCTGCACAGCACCGGCGGCCATTAATGAGATCCGATTACCTGGAGGAATGTGTCTTCCCTTCCCATCCATCCCTGCAGCTCTCTGGTCTGTGTCACTGAAGATTGTACCGACCAGAGCGTCCAAGCAGCATCCATCGACTGTTATCCCTCGCTCTTTCTTCTCCCCCCTCTTTCACGCTCCCCTCCGCTCACTCTCTCTCGCTCTCTCTCTCTCTCTCTTTCTTTCTTTCTCTCTCCCCGTCTCCTGCCTGTGGGTGGGTGTAGATTTTCTAGGTTTCGCTGCTTTTCTCCTCTTAGAGAGATTTCATGGCAGGAATCCTACTGCTTCTCCTCCTGAGGAGAAACAAACATTGAGAACAGAGCTGAAAGAGACAGAACATGTTTAAGGTGCACGCTGGAGAAAAAAAAAAAGCAACTTGAGGTTGCATTCTAGCCATTAAATGATCATTATCATGACGGCAGTACATGTATTTGATCCAGCCGAGCGGTGAATCTAGATGGTTATGTCGCCCATACATCCACGGGAAGAGCGAGGGATATATAAAGAAAAAGAGAATAGAGAGAAAGCAAGACAGAGCGTGCGCCATTCCGTCACCATGGCAACAGCGCATTCTGAAGTCGAGAACAGAACAGGATGGTGTGTGTGATGTTGGTGAGTGAGGTGATGCTAGTGTGTGTGTGTATGGTGGGGGGGTGTATTCATCATAACATACCTAGTGATTTGCCAAACCCTCGACTGTCATGGATGTTCAGAACGCACCTGGTGGGTGTCTTCGATCAGCGCTCTTTTCTGGTCATGACATGCACAGTGAGGACAGCTGATCTGTCCCCCCATGACGAGCTCAGACTCTAATAGGCAGTTACTTAGAGTTCTGTTCTGTATGTTGTTCAGAGTCTTGTCACTCATGCTCATTCTCAGAAACTGGAAACCAAATGGTAACAAACACCATAGCTGAACACAAACAAAGGATGATAAATGCCATGAGATAAACATGAAAAGTCCTCCAGAAATATACAAATGAAAAGTTCTCACACCTACATACATTTATTTGTGTGTGTGTGTATGGATGGATAGATGGATCGATGGATTGATAGAAAAGACAATGAAAACTAAAATAAAAATATTAGACACTGAATAAATAATTAAAATATTATTGTTATATGCCAAAATTAATGATTTATTTTATAATGTACAAATATTGATATAATAAATTAATGCAACTTGAAGGCTCTTTCATTAAGAAACTTCTTACACATATTTTATGCATGTACTGAATTTAACAAGAATAAAATTTAGAAGAAGAAGGCCATATCTGTCATTATATAAACACAAACCTTTTAAAATAATAATTAAATTTAATCTAATATAATTAAAGTGCATGCAGTATATATATATATATATATATATATATATATATATATATATATATAATTTATTTATTTTTTTACTTGATCTATTACAGTTCATGCAGTTTTTGAACATCTTTGCAAATTTTTGCTCACAACACTTTTGAACTCAAAGATCCTAATAAAAATTCCTTTCATATGTACAGTGCCTTGCGAAAGTATTCATACCCCTTCATTTTTTTCACGTTTTATGTTGCTGCCTTATGTTAAACTGCTTTAAATCACTCTTTTTCTACATCAATCTACACTCCATACACTATAATGGTAAAAAAAAAAAAAAAAAAAAAAAGGTTTTTAAACATCTTTGCAAATTTATTAAAAATAAAAAAAACTTCTGTCCCCATCCAACCTGACAAAGCTTGAGACATGAAGAGGTGAGGTGACAAATGGCAGATAATTGCCAAATGTTGATGAGCAAAGCTTGTCGCATCAAACAAAAAAGACTTGAGGCTGTAAAGGTACTTCAGCTAAATATTTAGTTAAGGGTATGAATACTTATGCAATGTACTTATTTGAGTTTTTTTATTTAATTTTTTTTTTACGAAGTTGTGACAATTCTGTTTTTGCTTTGTCAATATAGTGTATGGAGTGTAGATTGATGTGGGGGAAAAAAGTAATTTAAAGCAGTTTAACATAAGGCAGCAACATAAAATGTGAAAAAAATGAAGGGGTATGAATACTTTCGCAAGGCACTGTATTACTATGCATTATACATATTATTATTAGACTACCATTACAATGATAACTTTAAAGATTTTTTATTTCTAATATAAAATACTGTAATATTATAAAAAAATACCTCGGGGCACTAAACAGCAGGCCATCCTCTGGCCACATTTCAGCCAAATCTGTGGAGAAAAGGCAAACTAGTGTTTCAATGATACATATGAATGAGCTTCTGTAGGGCACTAATGGCCTCCCAGCAGTGAAACATTCACATAACATGGCAACCATGTGTCATGTCTGATAGAAACAACAGAGGATTCAAACGCCTTGCAAGAATGGTTCAACCTTCTCAACCATCTCATTCATCAAGAGGAATAAACCTCTTTAAACCAGTGATTTAAACTGCACATGCAGCCAGTTTCCATTGCTTTCATTATTGCTGTTGTCAGCTATAAAGGCATTTAGAGCCATTTAAAGTGACCGCATTTTCATTAAAACGCATTAGCACTAGGTTAATGAGCACCAAGAGACATTTGCATCTTTGGTGTGTGTGAATGAATGAAGAAAGGAATGAAGAATCATCCAATCATTTTAAGATAGACTTACCCATTTATAATGATACAGCCTAATATACGGGTATAATGTAATTTATCATCTAAATTGTCAAGTATAAAGTGTCAATTAACATCTCTTGTTTGTATAGGTCAGTGCCACTGGAGCAACACGTAGCGATATTGCAGTGCCAGCGGACCTTCAGTCGATAAATGATTTGTTGTTTTCGCCTTAAAGGGGATGATACAACATAAAACCAATGACTGATCCCCCTCAGATATCAAAATGACTGGCAGATGTTTCTCCTGAGAGCGTTCAGTCCGCGCGCGTCTCCATTGAGCTCACGTCTAAAGATTTAGCAATTTCACAATGTTCACAAACAACTGTTTAGAAACAGCATAAACCACATTCTTCATAATACATAAATAATACAAAAACTAATTGGAATGAATCGCTTAACAATCGACCGAAGCTTTCGCGCGACAAGTAAAGAGACCACAGAGCGTCAGTTAAATTTCAAGATTCATTTCTGAAAATCTATAAATTAACAGGCTATGTGTTGTACCAAATGTGCCAAATCGCATGAAATGTAACTGCTTTATGTTTTTTCGCCTTACCTTAGCAGTTTAGACATGCATCCCTGTTGCTTTTTGGTCGTAATTCTTTGAGGCGGCTCTGGAGAGGCAGTGAATGAGGGGGCGTAAAGAGACAGTTGTGTTCATATGAATAAACGATGAAGCCGAAAGGACTTGCTTAATATTGATCAAGAGACAAATCACAGGTCTCTAGGAACAAGGTCTGCAGGATGACAGACCCGAACTAATCGAACAAAGCATATAGATTCTGTCAGAGAGTGAAGAATGGACTGATTGTAGGCTGTTTGACCATCTCAAACTTAGCCTACGGTTTTAAAATGGCACATAACATTTTCTTTGTAATTTTTTTTTTTTTTTTTTTCATTATGTGACATGCTTTCAAGCCATTAAAAACCTTCAAGGGAAAGAGAGTTAAATATGGCTAATGAGGGCATGACATGTTTTGGTCAGAATGCACCTTATTTAGAGTTGGGTGAGTTCAGGTTGATTGGGACATTTTGTCCCATTTTGTCATATTTATTTGCATTTTCCCTCACAGCCTTCTTTTCATTTGTGAAAAAAATATGACACCCCCGAATAAGATCCATGTATGCAGCCTATTTGTAGTGAACTCTAAATTCAGATAGGAATTAAAGCATATACAAAATTGCTAAGATTCCACATATTTTCACAATATTTAAAGTAAATCAAATTAAAATGTTTGTAAAGAGAGCATTTGCCATATCAGTTGACATATTAACTGGTTTTGTATAACTCACATAAAGGGGACAAAATGTTGTCTGATATCGATAAGGCAGTGGTGGGCTTTGGATCCCTGAAAAGGCATAATGAACCCCCATGAGAAATTATTAAAGAAATTTTTACAGGAAAATAATAATTGTAATAATTTATTATTCCAACTAGTGTAATATTGGCCAATTCATCAGTCTTGACCAACCAAACTTGGAAGATTGTAAATGGAGAAATGGATCAGGAAATATATAGGCTATATATTAATTAGCAGCACTTTGATCCGCTGTAAAATTGTAAGGACTCCAGCAGGTTGGTGTGACTATTCTAGTACACCGTGTGATGTATTTATTTTTATGTTTTGGCAATCACTGAAGATATGCAGCTTCATGTGTTCGTTTGCTCACATGTTCCTCAGTGTTTTTTTCCTCTGAGAGAGAAAAAAGGGAAAGAAAGAGACACACCAGCCACTGCTCACCCACACATCTTCAGGTAGAGAAGAAGTGCTGATTATCAGCACTCAGTTATGTAGTGCTGCAAACATCCCTGTGGTCTGAACTCACTGAGAGATGCATGTATTAGAGACTGTGGTTCCTTATTCACGTGGGTGTTTATTCTGTCACTAGGGTATTTTTGCCATGAAAGCACTTCCTCAGATTCAATGGTTGCTGTTGCAGCAATAATGCGATCGCACCTTTAACCAACAGAGAGCCTTTCCTTTCAAACATCGTGCATTGAGGGTAAATAATGCCTCAAGATTCTTTCCCAAGGTCTTTCAAGGCCATTCTATCAAAGTTAGACATGAGAGAGAGAAGGAATCAATGGAATTTCATGAAGTCGATACTGGATCTAAAGCACATGGCCTGAACATTAGCAAGTGCTCATTGCTGATGCATTGACCCATCAACTCACACTCCTCCACCATTTACTCATTTCTCCACAAGCATGCCACCCAGTCACTCATTCGTCCTGTAATTTCTGCCCCACAGACATGCTTACATTGGCATCTGATTGAACAGATATGTTAACTGTGGTTTTATTCAAAAGCTTAAAAGAGATCCTTTCATCACCCACAGGCAAAATTTCATTAATAAAACTAGCTGGTACTTTCCTCTTTCTAGGGTGTTTTTAAACCACTGAGAATATTAAGAAATGCTAAGCAGCAAAAGTGCATTGACCTGCATAAGGAACATATAGCAAAATGAGAATGATTTGATTGAGAACATGTACTTGTCAGTATAATGGCATGTAAGGAAATCCGAAATATGAAAACAGCCATGCTGACGTTCACCATGTGATCATTAAACAAACTGCAATGATTAACAACAAACTCTTACCTATTTTTCAATTGGTTTTTGATGAAATTGTCAAGATAAAACCTAAAAAAAATTGCAGACTGAATCTCATGAAACATGTCTTGGTCATATTTAACCCTGAAAACAAAAGAAAGAAATGTGAAATGAGCTTGCTTTAAGAAAAATAAGCTTATTTTTTATTTTCAATTATGACATTGTTTTCATCCCAATTAAGCAACCCCTCATTCTCATTACTGCCACTAAAAACACAATTATGCAGATACTACTTAAATCATAAATTATTTCATGTTCTGTCATTGTTTTTTTGTAAATAATCAAATAATTTGAAAATAATGTTACTATGGAAATAATCTTAATGATCTTAAAATAGGTCCTAAATGGCTTTAAGCACAATCTAGAAAAAAATCTGTTTTCTCTGCCTGCACAAAAGAATTCATACCTAGGAATAATGAAATTATAATTAAAATGGAAAAGAGTAACACTTTAGTAATAACAATAAATTATGCATAATGACATCCAACTAACCCTAAACCCTCATCTAAACCCTCACCACATAGTAAGTAAACGTAGTTAATTAATATTACTCAGTACTTGAATGTATAAGTACACTGTGATAAAATAAAACATAACCAGAAAAAGCAGTTCTCTGTAATGTAGGCTAAAGTTGTATTTATGATGGCATATCATGTAATAACCATTCTAGTATTTTTATCCTATATTTAAATATCGAATTAAAGTACAAGCATAAAGCATGCAGTAAATGTATTAGAAATGCACTGGACATAAAATACGAGTCATTCGATGTGCAATTTGTTTTAGTTTCTTAATTTTTTATTAAGCAAATTCCAGATAACAAAGAAGAAATGCCACAGTTTTAATAATAATAATAATAACTGTCATCATCATCTTAAGTCAGGCACAATTGCTTTGGCATTATGGAATGAAAGGCATGCAAAACTGATAACTGAAAACAGAAAAGTAAAGACAGGAAGGCTGAGAGCGAGAAGAGAGAGAAATGAAGGGTAAAAGAGGAAAAGACAAGTCAAATGAGTGAGGCAGCTTCAGCTAAATGGGACTTTGAGATAGACAAATCAAGACACAGGACAACCCACCGGGAAAAATAAATAAATAAATAAAAAACACGATTGAGAGGAAAAGGGTATGAAGATGAAACAAAAATGTCATGCAAAATGGTACATACATATTTATAAGCCAGACCCTCAGCGTAGAGCGCAACAACAACAAATGTCAACTGGAACTGAGAGAGCAGAAAGCTCATAACGCAATTATTAGTAAAAGACAAGAAACATAAACAGATATTCACATTTCAGACTTAAAAGCTGGCTAAATTTGTACCACCCACCAGCAATGCTTGAATAAATATTAGGATTCAAAAATCATTCCTCTTGATCTTTTAATTTCCCATAAATCATACCTTCAATTCTGCATATTTCACTTGTAATATGGCTATAATATAAACTGTTATGCTATGTATTTCTTTACTATCCAGCAGGAGCCAGTCCTGTTCTTCATAACTATTCATATTTTATAACTATTTCTGATCATAATATTTACAAACAATAATGAACTCTATCAGTTATAACACTCTGGAAAATATCTCAAGCTTCTGTGCATTAAAATTTTAGTCTTAAGGGCATAACAGGTCATTATAATAATATCTATTAGCTAATATTTATTAAGGGATATTTTTCTACAAAGGTCAGTGTTTATGCATTAGGAAAAGGGACTGATTTATTGGTATAATAATCATACTGTACAAACGGTCTTTACTGCATTGCTCAATCAATGCAGCATTAGCAGGCACCAGGTATGGAAGTGCTGACTCATTTGCCTAATTTCAGTCAATGAATCGAATACAGATTTCCCACAACTTGTGGTTCAGACAAGGTACTTCGGAGCTTTAATGCACTAATACTGCATGACCAGTAGATGGAGTAATATACCAGGAGCTCTCAAGCACATTGTTTTGTGCTGTTAAATTCTCCCTCATGTTGATTTCTGTTATTTTTCATTAACCCATCTAAAACATGATCTCTGAAACACTGCAGAACTGATGTACAATAGCATCCGTTATAACACATATATGTAGGATTACAATCGATTTTGTATAATAAACACTTCAATTAATAGTTGTAGTTGTAATAATATCAATAATAAACGAGAAGTAGCGGCTGCATTTTTAAGATGATGATTGAACAGTGAATTCATATAGGAGTCAGCCTCCATTCTAGGTTAAGGTAAATATGTTTAAAATTTTCAAACGTTTCCTTTTTGTATCGTGCTATACCACTGCTAAATGTTTTTAAAACATTATTTTTTTGAATATGAGAGCACAAGAAAACACAAGGCATATTGAGGGCCGTGGGGCCAAGCGTACAACATCCCAGTAAAGAAACATCAGCCAGCTTTGTAGAACATCTACCCTGATGTACAAATCTAAAAACATTACAAATTGATAGTAAAGGACAAATCGAACCCCCTGCACCCAAAGTTTTCTTTGCCCACATGATAAAACGTTGGTAAATATGTTGGACTACACTAGATGACTAACTGCTCTTGATACATTATGTACAGAAATTGTCCGCTGAAATAAATCTGCGACACCATTTAAAGAAATCCGCCACCTTTAGGGCACATTCGTGTCTTTTTGCTTTAGTATAAACAAGAAATGGTATAAATAGCCTCATCGTGCTCATGATATATGAGGAATGAGGGGATGAAAAATGTTATGGTGTGCAATAAGATTTAAACATTTTACATAGAAATTTAAATATGTACTATTTTCAGCAAGTCAGTATTTTGTACCTTTCTTCTCCATACATTCTTTCTATATGTATAAATGCTGTTCCTTCACTTATTAATCTCGCTCTGAGAATCTGTTCAACTTCATTCAGGCACAGAGTTGTAAGAGAAGCGCTTCCTTGTCTACCTCTTTTCAACTTAGCACCCTTTTGATCCCATAGTCTCTGGAGATTCATCCTCTTATCTAATGTTTTGCCCATATTTCTGTTGTTTAAGTATCTTAATCGGAGGAAATCTAACATGGGGAGGCGCTCATACGCATATGCGCATGGTAGCGAGGGGGCGGGACTGCAGATGGGGGCATGGCCATTGGGAGGGACTGAAGGGCGTGGCCACCAGAATGGGTGGAGTGGATGGTGTGAGGATAGGAAGAGGAAGAGGAGGAGGAAGCAGGTGGGAGGTGATAGCTGGTCCCGGACGAGGGGCCTGAGGAAGAGGGTGGATTGGAGGGCCCGCCGCTTTTCGGCGGAGGAGGCAGCGGGGTCTGGTTGAGCTGAATGGAGATGTCGCTGGACACCTCGGAGCCGCTGCGTCCGCGCTGAGGAGGAGGCCAGGAGTCGGGGTGCAGGTACTGGCCGCTGTAGTCGCTGCAATCAGACAGGCGAGGGCGATACAGCGCAGGGTGGGGCCGATACATCTCTTCCTCAGCGTAACGTTTCATGAAGAGATAGACAGACATGACTCCAGCACCCTGGTACAACAAAACTAGTCAATCACCAACATTATTCAGTTTACAGGGTTAATTCACCCAAAAATGAAAAATTACTCACCCTCATGTCGTTCCAAACCTGTAAGACCTTCGTTCATCTTCGAAACACAAATTAAGATATTATTTATGAAATCCAAAAGCTTTCTGACCCTGCATAGACAGCAACGCAACTACCATGTACAAGGCCCAGAAAGGTCGTAAGGACATTGTTAAAATAGTCCATGTGATATCAGTGGTTCAACTGTAATGGTATGAAGCTACCAGAATACTTTTTGTGTGCAAAAAAAACAACAATTATTCAACAATACTTCTCTTCCGTGTCAGACTCCCGACGTACATTCACGACAGTACCACAACGCATGCAGGGTCATGGATTTGATCAAAAATATCTTAATTTGTGTTCTGAAGATGAACTTTTAAAGGTCTTACAGGTTTGGAACGACATGAGTGTGAGTAATTAATGACAGAATTTTCATTTTTGAGTGATCTCTTTAAATTCAAATTCAAGTGTCTTTTTTTATATATAGATAAAATGTTCCTACAGTCTAACAGAACCTAATAGGAACCCTAATGTTCCTACAACCTAACAGATATCTCTGCAAACAGATTTTCTGAGAAATCACACCTTTCTCTGTGATATTCCTATGCAAAAATTCCAAAAAAAGTGTCAGGGGTTGAGCTTGTGTTTTTTTTTTAGCCGAAAACTAGCTAATTAGAAATGTTCTGCCCAAGGGGTCAAGTTTGGCTGGTTAGCATGACCCAGTTAGCTGTAACTATACCATCTGGGGGCAAAAAGCATATTTTTGCATTGACAGCCATTCGAATGTAATGTACTTGTGTAGTTTGATGGAATAAACTACATGAACTGTTATGAAAGTCTTTTTTTTTCATATAAACGTGTTTTTTTGCACTTCATATTTAAAGAATGGGTGCTAAAAAATCCAGCTTTACCATCACAGGAATAAATTACATTTAATCTCTCAAAATAGAACAAATATATTACATATATTAAAAAAATAATACAAAAATACAATTTTAAATTGTAAAAATATTTCACAATATTAAAGTTGTGTTGTTGTTGTTGTTGTTCAGTATTGTTGATTAACTAAATCCAGCTTTGGAGAGCATTAGAGACTTCTTTCAAAAACATTTCAAAATCTTATTAACCCCAAGCTTTTGAATGACAGTGCACAAAATTGGCAGAAGTTCGAAAGACTACTAATTTAATCCTAAACCTTTGTCTATATCCAGGCTTAAATTAGATTTTGAGCTGTATATGTATGATCTCAGACTTTTGGACTCTACTGTATATGCATATATATCATAAGAATATAAGTTGAGGTTACTGCAGACAGTAAATGCTGACATTTACAAATTGCTGCACTGAACTTAATTAACATATATGCAGCATAACGAAAATGTGTAGCCTTCGCCCCAGCAAAAGCTAGGCTAAAATTAATGCATACTGATGAGGGCAGACCTATTGGTTTAGCAGCTAACAGCAGTGAAAGCTGTTAACACAGCTGCATATTAATGAACTGAGCTCTGTGATAAGAGTACACACGCAGTCAACTCGAGTGATAACAGTCGCTGGTCTCTTTGACTGACCTCTTTGAGCAGGAAGGAGCTGGCAGCAAAGGCAAACGACCAGCCGTAGTGGTAGTGAAAGAACTGCTCCGGCTCCCGAGGCCTGTTCATCACTTCATCATTGATACTGGAGATATACAGCACCAGACCGACAACTAAACTCAAACCTGAGAGAGAATAAAAGAGGGTAAAACAGTAAATCATGACAGAAAAGTGGTAAATCATAAAAAAACTGGTTTAACCCTCATGCTAATTAATCAGATTGCACTGGACAAAAACCTACCTATATAGTGATAACAACAACAAACAAAAAAAATTATTGAATAATTAAAAAATTATTTCCTTGTTACACTTGTGGTGTTCCCTGTCAAAAACAGCTTACAAAAAAATATGTGTTATTCTATATTATTACTCAATATTGGGCTCAATCTTTTTATCAACTTGTTTTCTATCAATTAGCACACGTTTTGTTGTTCTTTTTCAAACTGGCTGATTTCTCATACATCTCAGTTATTGAATACATATTGCCAAAATTATCAACAAATAACTCAAAACTCATAACTCAAAAGCTGAGATGCATAAGCCCAGATCAGTGATACCTGTGATCAGTCAGTACCAAAAAAAAAAAATACCTCTGCTAAATAAAAGAAAATCTGACAAAAAGCTTGAATTCAAGGTAATAATATAGCATTATAAGAGATTTACAAGAAATTTACAAGAAAGGCCAGTCATTTTTGACTAGAAACACCAAATTAAATAAAGAATTGTCAGCACAGTACAAGGTTTAAGATGGTTTCACAGCCTGACCAGTTTTTCTGAACTCCTAGCCTGACCAGATGAAAACCCTCTAAAACCAGGCAAAAGTCCAGCCTGACCAGGCTCTAGTCTTGGATGGTTTAAGCTGGTTTAAGATGGTCTACCAGCCTGACCAAGCTGATGTTTAGCTGGACTCCTAGTCTTCGCCAAAACCCTCTAAAACCAGGCAAAAGTCCAGCCTGACCAGTCTCTGGTCTTAGATGGTTTAAACTGGTCTAAGCTTATTCAAGATGGTTACCCAGTCTGACCAAGCTTGTGTTTAGCTGGACTTCCAGCCTGACCAGCTGAACATTGCTGTAAACCCCTATAAAACCTGGTTTATGCTGGTTTAGTTACATTTTTATTGATTGCTTGGTTGATTGCAAGAAACATTATCTAAAGAAAAAGTGAGCGTTCCCATTCAAAATGTGTGTTTTTTTGGTCATACTTCACACTAAAATCTTTTCATCGATCAATTAATAGCACACTTTTTCTCATGACAAATATGCCTTGTAAATATCTGGATGAAAGTACAGTTGATGTCGCAGTGTTTTCCTATTATGCTACTGAACAGTCAACATTGTTTTCTTCTGAAAGCTCGGTGCGGAGAGGGAACGATAAAGCAGCGCACCAACACGCAACCTGTCATACCGGGAAACATTAACATTTATAGCGTGCTCAGATGTTTCTGTGTTATGATGGAGAAAACTCTGCTGCGGTAATTGTGAAGCTCAGGAGAAAAAAAAAAAAAGAGAGAGGGGGAAACAGCGGTAAGGAAAGCCTCTGGCATAATCAAAAACATTATCGCAGTCTGTCACTGCCAGCTGTCTATGCTGCGAATACCGACAAGGAATGCGCTTACATATTTCCTTTTCGCATTAGAAATGCAAGACATTGGATAATAAACTGCTGTGTTTAATAGGGCATATATTCCCAAATAACCAAGCGCAAGTAGGATACATAAAAACTGGATCTACCTGCTTCTATACCATAGTAAACTACTGTATATACTCCAGTTAAGAACATCACAGGCTGCGTTTTTGTTTTTTGCAGTGTTGTGCATGTCTGTGTTCAGCATTTTGCAACAGCGCTGTTGTGGTGTCTTGTGCTTTATTAATAATTCTGTAGTACAAAATGCTGAGCTAAATGTAACATTAGCACCTGATGCAGTGCTACACGGCTGCCGGCGCTGCTACAGGAATCTGCAGTCGTACTACAGAATCCATTATTATTAAACTGCAGTAGTGCATGCATTAGAGCCGTATCAGCTGCAATGCATGGGACATGTTGACCTGGCTCTGTGCAAACGATTGAGGGGCTTTCCACTCCCCCACTGCTGCTGACTCCTTGCTTTTGCCTCTTTGTTCATTTCCTGGCATCTAATGAAGACGGTGAGGCAAATTAGATTTTAACAGCCACTCTGTGATTTACTGTATTCTAATTAGCAAATGTTGATTGTTTTGATTGGAGTGTAAATGGTCTCACATAGAAGTGCAAATCAAGTGCTGCAATTAAGCAATAAGTTATGCGAGACTATGCTGTATAGTGAATATAGCAATTTATATAAAGTTATTGAGTTGAAAGCTATTATCGTATCATGCGAGAAGAAAAAAGCGATGAGTGAGACGAGATCAATTAAATTAAAAAAGATGTAGGAAATCAGTTACCTGGGACAATGATCAATTATATAATTCACACTACTGTTGCATTTATTTGATCACAAATGCAGAAATATTTTTTTAATGTTGCAGTAATACAGTGTAAAATTGTTAATATTATTACAATTTAAAATACATGCTTTCTATTTTAATATATTTTAAAATGTTGTTTATTCCTGTAATGGCAAAGTTGAATTTTCAGCAGCCCTTACTCTAGTCTTCAGTGTCACATGATCCTTTAGAAATCATTTTAATGTCCTAATTTTGTGCTTAATATATATTATTATCAATTTTGAAAACAGGTGTGCTGACTAATATTTTTTTGGAAACTGCAATAAACAGCATTTATTTGACATATAATTCTTTTGTAACATCATAAATGCCTTTACTGTCACTTTTGATCAATTTAATGCATTCTTGCTGAATAAAAGCATTCTTTTCTTTCAATTTTTTTTTTAAATGTTCAAGTGGTTCTCAATTAGGGGGCCGGGCCACCAGGGGGCCTCAGCAAACTTTCAAGGGGACTGCATGATTTCTTTCAATTTTTGAAAATAAATTAAATGAATAAAAAATCAAATATATTAAAATAACCAAAAACTGACATATTTCTCTTTTTTTCCATTAAGTTTTTAATTAAGAACATTATTGAACTCTTAGAACATCTGCATTCAAAAATAATCACATTTTATTATTTAAAACCACTGATACTTTTAGTTTGTTAATAAAACAATACCTTCTTTATAACTGATGGATTGATGAATTGACTTTATAAACCTTATAATCAGCAGACATACCAAAGGAAATATCATGGCCTGTAAGGAGTTAAAAATGTTGCGAACCACTGTTGTATCCTGTATGGGAACTGCAAACCGTTACACGGACCCTGTATGGAGTTGATCTTATTATTTGAGAAGACTGTGGCATGATACAAGAGACACAAAACACAGCTATGGGACAATGATCAGTTGCACAGATGAGTGAAAATTATATAAAACCATGTGACTGAATTCAGAATTCTGCAAACAAAATGAAATATTCCAGAGTGCTGTTTAAAAGCCGTCCTGTTCCATCATTCTAGAACTGTTCAAACACAAGCTTTCTAAATCTTCATGGGAAATCTGTTCCCGCAGGCTGATTTGTACAGCTGTCAGCAGGAAACTGATACAATCAACTGATATAGTTCTGCCACATCGCTGTCTTCAAGCCACACTGAGTATTGTGAAATTCACAGCTCCTCGGTTCAGTCTGAACGTACTGTACTGGTACACCTTGAGAAAATTAGCAATTAAACGGCAGTATTATTTTGGTATCAATCCAGCCCTACATATATCTGTTACGTATTTAGTCTAATGCTTCAAGATTTCTTTCAGAACATTCATGCACACCAGATCCGTTTTAAGACATACTTTGCATGCAAATTAGTCAAATCTAAACACACTTTGACATTCTTGACAATCTGTTTCTATTAGCCGAATGCAAACGACAGCTGTTAGGCACAGCTCTGTTGACTTGATGAGAGAGGCCGCTGTTATTAATTACTGTTTGTGAGAAAAAAGCATTTAATGAATATTGTGTCCCACACATTACCATAGATGGGTATCGGGAACACCATTCATGAAATATGCAAGTCTCTCAGTGGGATTCTCAGCCTGATTTCGGACGCAGTTGTGGAGAACTACCAGGCTCACCACTGAAACTGGATATCAACAAACCACATCTAATCTAGAGTTCGTAAGCAGATACACAACTATGGGCTGTTGTTAGAAACATGATGATGAGAATCAAGAACTTATTTAGCAGATTTCCACACACTATATTTCCATATAACCTACCAGACAAGATGAAGAAGATTCCAGAGACGAAGGCCAGGATGGTGCGCTGGGGACGGATGTGGCCGATGTTGCTTATGACAAAGGCCGTGAAGACAAAGAGGAGTGAGACCATAGGAAACGGGGTGGCTGTCCTGACCATTTCTAACAGAGACAGAAAAATAGTCCCTCAAAATCATTGAGTCACAGGTGACATGCTTCATCCGAAACTATTTATAACCTGTTTTTAGTATTGATAAATAATTGTACAATAATAATTGTATTAAAACTGTCAAACTAAAACGTGATTAAAAACACTTATAAAATTAAAGCAAATGATCAGTTACAGCACCTAAAAAATAGTAAAATATTTATATGTAATATATATATTTAAATAATAATATAATATAATAATATTTTTGTATAATTAATATGCATGTTTTTTATGGTGTCATAATATATTGAAAATCTTTAAATTGTACATCTAAAAATTATTGTCACAACAAAAGACTAAAGACTAGAAATGACTTTCAATTATTTAAAAATAGAAATGCAGAAATTATTTAAAAATTCAAGCACATCAGCAGTCACAGCACCTAAAATATGCTAGGAGCGCATACAAATAAATAATAGATATTTATATATTTAATAATATAATACAATATAACATAATATTTACTTACACTTTGATTTTTCCATTTGTATTCATAAACAATAAAGTACATAATTTTTTCTTACTCAGTATATTGGCTGTGTTCTCAGTAGTGATCTCTATTTCTGGCTCGGTGAAGTATTCAGATGCCACACATCTCCCCTTCTCTGGCCCTGAGATAGAAGGAGAGACAGAGAGAGACAGACAGGGGAACAAAGAGAGACAGAGAAAGAGAGAGACAGGGACACAAAGAGAGACAGATAGAGTGTAGAGGCAGAGCGGGACAGAGATTGACAATGACAGTAGGGGAGACAGGGACAAACAGAGAGAAACACAGCAATGATTTTGGTTGAAACACTGAGAAGGTGAGAAAACTCACAAACTCACATGCATTACACATAAACACTGCACTTAGTCAGAAGCATCATGCATTTTTATTTTAATTTTTTGCACCAGTGGTTGTCTCGACTTAGTCTTAGCGAGATATATATACAGTATATATATATATATATATATATATATATATATATATATATATATATATATATATATATATTATATTTATATTTAGGATCCCCCAAATATGAGCCTCCCTTCCTGAAATATAAAGGCTACTATAATATTTTGTGTGGAAAATGTTGATATTAAGACAATTAAATTAAATAATTGATCAATCAACCTTCCTTCCCCTTTTGAAAACCCTTTTTTTTTTACAAAAAATTTTAACCTAAAGTCATTTTAATTATTTTAACTTTATTAAATGTAATTTTCAAAGATACTTGTAAGATCAAAAATCTGAATGTGCATGACACTTCTGCATATCGTGCATGAAAGCAGGGCACATCAGACCTCCCTCTCGGCACACACATAAAAAAAAAAACTAGATCCTGTTTGAGCACACATAAATCATATGCTCTCTGGAGCGCATGAAAAGTGTGCAAATTATACATACAACACACCTAATTGGCGAAGAGTCTTCCTGTAGTGATTTATCAAACTCCCATATACAGACAAACTAAATACCAGGACTGGTTAAGCTAGAAACAAGGTGACATCATCTTCACACTTCTCTTAGTCAGCCATTCTCAGCCAACTGGTGTGGCATCGTTTCAGTCCACCTCAGCACTTCCTGTCAGTGTCATGAAAACAAACCAGCATGCAAAGCAAAGCAACATAAAAATGCAATTTTCCATAAGCAAAATCGAAAAATGCCTGTTTCACTGCATCTTTTATTAGCCTAAGAATTTGATGTGGTTACTGATTTGCCATCTCGCAGCCATTTGCCCACACAGCCTCACTAGTTCCTGTTTCAATGTCTGGCACGATTTGGGAGGGTGATGCAATAGGATGCCACACGAGTGCAGTGCAGGGACAAAGAAGACCAGCTGCATAACACAGCAGGACGCCCCGCAAATAAACCGCGACTTAACCAAGACGCTGTCTTCTGATGATACACCGATGCACAGGGATTCAACTGTAGATCTGCGTGTAACACCTGATGCAGGAGTCAAAGTCAAGACAAAGCAATGCATAACAGCATTACGCCACAATCAACTGCCGTTTGATTTTTAATCAGGCATCTGTTTCAGCAACAAACTGGTCAGCGATAGAAGATGATGCAGCACCATCAGAAATGGGACCTACCAGCCACAAAGCAGACCCTCCAGAGTCCAGAATGCAAAGCCATCTTCACCTCTGTGGTCTGGTTCTGCTGCAGGACAATGCCTTCTTCCATTAACAGCCAGTAGTCCGTCGACACAGCCACACCCACCAGGAGTAAGCCACACGCCCCAAACACAGACGACAGGAGCGTCAGTGCCCTGGTGCTAAATGAACTCATCTAGAAAGACGGGAGAGAAGAACATGCATAAATAAATAATATACAATTTCATATATTGTGGATGGCTGCCAGGGAACTGCTATGTGGTTGCAAGGGTGTTCTGGACTGTTTCTAGATGCACTAATCTTCAAATTTTAGGGTCAGTAAGAAAAAAAAAACTGTCATTCACCAAGGATGCATTAAATTGATCAAAAGTGGCATTATATACATTTAAAATCTTACAAAAGATTTCTATTACACATATAAAAAATCCTGAAAATAAATGTTTCTTGGTTTCCACAAAAATATAATATAACACTAATAATACTATAAATAAAACTCTGATAATAAGAAGAAATGTTTCTTTAATATCAAATCAACATATTAGAATGAGTAATGCTTGCTGAAAATTCAGCTTTCCATCACAGGAATAAATTACTATTTAATATATATTCAAAAAGAAAAGAGTTATTTAAAATTTTTATAATATTTCACAATATTACTGCTTTTGCTGTATGTTTGATCAAATAAATGCAGCCTTGGTGAGAGACTTTCATAAACATTAACACACAAAAAAAATCTTACCTACCCCAAACCTTTAAATGATTGTGTATGTCCTGGGTGAATTATATGTAGGTTTCATCACATAAGATTACATAGGTAATTCTACCCCATCTCTAAGTGTGTTCCCTAAGAAACGAAACTGATGAGCTTGGTGTTGCAACTGATAAACAGAGCAGATAAATGAGCTGCTATTTGTTTTTAATAATGTTGCTACTTACCTTTTGTAGAGTCAATCAATTTATGTTTATAAAAGCAAATATTTGCAACTATTAAAAATTAATTCTACTTAGTTTTATTCGGAAATTGTTAAAAAACTTATGGTTTTGGAAAAAAGTACCCATGATGATACAACCGTTTGCCAATGATTCATACTCACAGTACTTAATTTGTGCAAAATCATGTGGAAAAACTCAAAAATGCCTTTACTGGGTTTTCTTTCAATATCAACCATTGACCAATTAAGGGAACAGAGTGCACTATAACAACTATAAGCCAGGAGTGATTATATTAGCTGTGCCTGAAGGGCTTGATGAAAAATTCCTCTCCATCGACTACTGAACTAGTGTGTGACTCATCAACAGAACAAACAGATGAAGGACAAACAGTGTCCTTTAAATAGTGTATGACTAAAATGATTAGGGGCAAGCGTGCAGAGAGACATATCTTCAGAATTACATGAGGGCTTAAAGACACTATAAATCATTAGTTATTTTATTTGATGGTTTTTTGGTGTGGATCACTAGCTAAATTCATCCTTTAAGGTTAAAGGGTAAGGGTGAACCCAGGGTTGTAGGGTTTGAAGCATCGCAGCTGCCTATTGCACTAATGTACCTGTATATCTGTTGAATAGATCAACACATCCAAGCTTGAAGGTTAACACTGAAAGAGACAATCAGGAAGAATAATTGAGAAATGTAGAATATGTGAAGTGTATCAGAAAGCTTTTGCAGTGTAATACCTCCTGGATGGCTACACGTTTTGCTCTCACGCTCTAAAACACGAGTGAGAATTTGATTGGCATGACTCCAGAAGACCCACAATTCCCTTAATTCACTGAATGGCACCATATAGCTGGTGGATTAGAGGCCCAGAAAATTAACATTTTTTAGGGGGTTTGGTTTTTGGCAGGGAGAGAAGAACACAATAATGGGTTATTATTGGTGAAATCCTCGCCGGTTAGTGTCGGGAGCCCCAGGGTGTGCTTGAAATGAATGAAGGATTCATAGAGAATGGTGGTTTATGTGTGCGGGTTAAGATAATCCACAGAGCATTGACAGAGCAGAGCTGAGGACAAAAAGGGTGCTTTGAAGAAAGTTAAAGGTGAGAAAAAATGGCTTCGGGAAAGATAATATGGTGAATAATGAAGTTCCTCTGAAGAAAGCATTAGCACTTTGGGTACCAGCAGTGCAAGAGTAGTACATTTTATGAAGAAAATGTGAGCAATATGTGCATGTGTCTGGAGTATGCTGGATGTTTGGTCGTAAAAAAAAAAAAAAAAAAAAAATCTTGCTTGATTGCTTTTTAAAAAAATTAGTTGCTCAATCTATGATGATTCATTGTCCATAAAAAACTAAAGTATTTTAATATTTTGAACATTTAAAATAAAATAAGTGAAAATAATTGAATTTAATAATTTAAATAATATATTTAAATAACGCCATTTAAATAATCTTAACACATATAGATATAGAAATTATTAAAAAATTAATGATTTTAATTAGTGCTGTCAAACAATTAAACACGATTAATCTCATCCAAAATAAAGGTTTTTGTTTACAAAACATGTGTATACTGTGTATATTTATAATGTATATATAAATACAACACAAGCATGTATATATTTAAGAAAATATGTTATGTTTTTATATTAAATATATTTATATATAATATAAAATATAAGAATAAAATACATAAATGTATATACATGTAAATATTTTCAAAATATATACTGTATGTTTGTGTATTTATATATACATAATAAATATACACAGTACACATATATATTATGTAAACAAAAACTTTTATTTTGGATGCGATTAATTACGATTAATCGTTTGACAGCACTAATTTTAAGATTAGATATTATAGAACTGTACAAAATTGAAAATAAAAAGAATGCAAATAATTATATATATAGATATAGATATACATTTTTGTATGTTTGCCCACTGACAAAGAAATGATCAGTCTATAATTTTATAAAGCTTGTTACCTGTATAAGAGACAGCTGGCCACAAAAGCAATCAATCAATCAATCAGATTCCAAACTGTCCACCATGGCCAAGACCAAAGAGCTGTCCAAGGATGTCAGGGGCAAGATTGTAGACCTAGACAAGGCTGGAATGGGGTACAAGACCATTGCCAAGCAGCTTGGTGAGAAGGTGACAACAGTTGGTGCGATCATTCGCAAATGGAAGAAACACAAAATAACTGCCAATCTCCCTCGGTCTGGGGCTCCATGCATGATCTCACCTCGTGGAGTTTCAATGATCATGAGAACGGTGAGGAATCAGCCCAGAACTACACAGGGAGGATCTTGTCAATGATCTCAAGGCAGCTGGGACCATAGTCGCCAAGAAAACAATTGGTAACACAATGTCCCCCTGCTCAAGAAACCACATGTACAGGCCCGTCTGAAGTTTGCCAATGATTCAGAGGAGAACTGGGTGAAAGTGTTGTGTTCAGATGAGACCAAAACTGAGTTCTTTGGCATCAACTCAACTCACCGTGTTTGAAGGAGGAGGAATGCTGCCTATGACCCCAAGAACACAAACATGGAGGTGGAAACATTATGCTTTGGGGTTGTTTTTCTGCTAAGGGGACAGGACAACTGCACCACATCAAAGGGACGATGGACGGGGCCATGTACTGTCAGGGCCAGGGCATTGAAGCTAGCCAGGGCATTGAAAATGGGTCGTGGATGGGTATTCCAGCATGACAATGACCCAAAACACACGGCCAAGGAAACAAAGGAGTGGCTCAAGAAGAAGCACATTAAGGTCCTGGAGTGGCCTAGCCAGTCTCCAGACCTTAATCTCATAGAAAATCTGTGGAGGGATCCGAAGGTTCGAGTTGCCAAAAGTCAGCCTCGAATCCTTAATGACTTGGAGAGGATCTGCAAAGAGGAGTGGGACAAAATACCTCCTGAGATGTGTGCAAACCTGGTGACCAACTACAAGAAACGACTGACCTCTGTGATTGCCCACAAGGGTTTTGCCACCAAGTACTATGTCATGTTTTGCGAAGGGGTCAAATACATATTTGACTCAATAAAATGCATATCAATTTATAACTTTTTTAAAAAAAAATCTGGAATCTCTCACTGTTAAAATAAACCTACCATTAAAATTACACACTGATCATTTCTTTGTCAGTGGGCAAACATACAAAATCAGCAGGGGATCAAATATTTTTTTTCCCACTGTATGTTTTATATATATATATATATATATATATATATATATATATATATATATATATATATATATACCATTTTAAATAATAAATTAAATGTATTTAGTCAAAACAGAGTTAGGGAATTGTTTAAATCCCTAATGCTAAGTATGAGTAAAATGATAACATTTGAACCTCTGTTTAATTGTGCAAATAGTGTACCAATAGCATAAGGTCATACTAAACAGATAAAACAGATAAAAAATAAATAAATAAATCATTGTGGTCAATATGTGCATACTGCAGAAACAGCTGGTCATGTGATACGGCTATTGAAATGTAAATGTACAGGTACCAAATGTAACACGTTTTTAAAGCCGTGAGGGGCGAAGTGAGTAGAAAGACACTCAATGAAAGAGAAAAAGATAAAAGAGAGCGAATCAAGGATACAGGGTGGGAGAGAAAACAGTGAGGCAATTGGGAGCTGTCGGTCACAGTGGTGCTGAAATCAGGCGACGCACAGATCTGTGTTCTCTCACCAAAGCTCTGTAATCTTGATCAAGAAGGGTTTCTGGCGGTTTAGCGATTTGTGAAAATACAAAGTATGAAATATTTTTATTTTAAATTTTGTCCAAAACATATGTGTATCAAAAATGCACTCTTGTAAAAGTAGTCAATCTACTGTAGATAAAACCTCTTTTATAAACTGAAATAAAAAGAAATGTGGATTCTGGAAGTAATCAAAAACTTTTATGCCCACCGTAAAATACTAGCATCCAAGTGGAATGTAAACTAACTGTACAGTGCTGTAATCTACATTGGGCTGACAATCTGGCAGTCCAGTAAAGACTCAATAAAACCCTCACTGCTGTGACCATTAAAAACACTATAACATAACTCAACCAATCTAAAACATCAGCCCCTATTAGATGTACAGGACAACAGAACAATATCCAGTCATCCTTTATATCTTCCAGGGGATTTGGACAATATAGGTCTTATGTCAGAGGGCATTCAATACATGCCAGACATGACCACATTTCAAAAGACAGCCCTCGTGGTGTACTGGGGGTTCCACAGATGGTGTGTCCACTCGACTGGGGAGCAAGAGCCCAAGGGGAGTGTAGTTTTCTGTTGAGATGGCAATATGTTCCCCTGTCAGCAGGTTAGGCCAACTGGCAAGTGGGAAGAGTGTGGGAGGAAAATGAGTAGAGAAAACAGAGAGAAGCATGCTTTGTGAAAGGATGGTATTCAAGCAGAGCAAAAGGAATAAGAGGAAAAAAAGGACAGGGTCTGGGGAAAGACCTTGGCCCAAAATATCTCAGAGGACAGACGTGCATGCAGGCCTGCACGCATGTGCGAGCTCTCAATGATACACGCATACGCACATGCATTCACATGTGTACATTCATGACTTCAGCTCACTTCACAGAGATAGAAAGCACCATTCATAAAGCTCAAATATCTTTATTTCAGCTGAGCCACAAGAAGCCAGAAAACAATCATACGTGACTCAAGGTAGAATCAACAGTGTATATATATATATATATAAAACAATTCGGCCATTCTACACATCACTTTGTCCTCATCTGCTCTCTCTCTCACACACACACACAACCACTAAGGAGACTTTCCTTACACTCGTAAAAATAAAGGTTTCAAAAGGGGGGTTTTGCAACAATGTCATAGAGTCCCCCAAAGAATCTCTCAGACATCAGTTCTTAATGAGCCATTTTTTCAAAGTCTAAAGAATATTTAAAAAATCTAAAAATACTTTTTCCACTATAAAGAACCTTTTGTGGAATGAAAAGTTTCAATGGATGTTAAAAATTCTTCATGAAACCATCGATTCCAAAAAAGAACCTTTATTGTTTTTATTTCGATGTATATCGATGTGTTTTATTTTATTACATTATTTAGCATATTAAGCTATTTTCCTCAAAAGAACAGCTGGATGGACCCCACAAAGTAGGTGATATCCTTGGCATCCTTTTGGTCCTTACAACTGAGATAAACGTTTTTATCTCTATCATTATGAGGACTTTCTTATTGGTTTAAATACTCAGCTAACGCTATTCTCTATCCCTTACCCTTAAAACCAACCCTTACAGAAACATTTCTGCAGATCTACATACCATAAGGACCCTGTTTAGCCTACTTATACAGTATGTAAGCTGGTCTTCGCTATGTAGCTGATTTCAGGTTTTATTATCCTTGTCATATGGTCATTTGGTCCTCACAATGAAGCCAAATCCTGACCCACACACAAACAGCGTGACTACCCCTTCTCAAATCCCCACAACCGCAGTACACTCTTCCTCGTGGCGTTACCAAAGTCAGCACTAGAGGAATGTACAACATCCATGACACATACAGTACCAGTCCCGCCACGACACGAGCCTATGCTCTTACCTGACTAGCAGTCTAAAAAATAAACGATACAAAACTCACATCTAACAATTCAGGAAAATCCGCGAAAATAATTTAAAATACATAAATACAACAACATTAAATGAGCGTTTCACTAGCTATATTACGAGGTCCGCAGTAGATATACTCACATGCAAGGACTATAAGATATGAACTGACTGATTCTGTCATACTTGGCTCGAAAGCACCCGAACGAATCGATCTCTCGACTTCAAACTATGCTGTCTAATCACGCGCCACTCATAAGGCGACTGTAACGTGCATGAAGAACGAAGAGCGCGAGCACTCACCGTCCAGCACGCGACCCGAGTCAGCGCGGCACAGGCGTCGAGAGGAATGAGCGAACGCCTGGAAACCTTGACAGATTTTGCAGTTTTCCTCTCTCTCTACCTCACTCGCTCTCTCACACACTAACACACACTCCACACACGCGTGTTCTCTCCCTCTCTCTCTCTCGCGCTCTCTCACTCTTTCAGCACTGCGGTGATTTGGCTGAATGGGGATGGGATGACAGAAGAGAGACTTTCACTCATGCAGTTTGACGCTGATGAGGCTCAATAAGGTCACGGTTAGTTTTAGGTCTGCATATGTCGGTGAAGGCATGTGAGTCAGACACGGAGAATGTAACATTTAATTAGCAGATTGTTCCCTAAACAACAAAAACTAAGCTGCATACGTGCTTACTTATACGTACTTTCTTGTGGTGCATGTGATTGATTGATTGATTTGTACATAAATTGATTGGATACCTGAAACTACTAAATGTATACTGACCCTGGGCCACAAAACCAGTAAGGGTCAATTTTCTGAAATTGAGATTTAGACATCATCTGAAAGCTGAATAAATAAGATTTCCATTGATGTATGGTTTGTTAGGATCAGACAATATTTGGCTGAGATACAACTATATGAAAATCTGAGGGTGCAAAAAAAAAAAAAAAAAAAAAAAAAAATCAAAATATTGAGAAAATCGCCTTTAAAGTTATCCAAATGAAGTTCTTAGCAAAGCATATTACTAATCAAAAATTACATTTTGATATATTTATGGTAGAAAATCTACAAAATATCTTCATCGAACATGATCTTTACTTAATATCCTAATGATTTTTGGCATAAAAGAAAAATTGATCATTTTGACCCATATAATGTATTGTTGGCTATTGCTACTAATGTCCATGCTACTTATGACTGGTTTTGTGGTCCAGGGTCACATATATATATATATATTTACAATAGAGTTTTCTCAAATAATAAAAAAAATAATAATAATTTAAACAATATATTTTTACTGTAAAAGTATATGTATGGTCTTAAAAATATATATAATAGAAAATATATTGAAATCATACCTTTACAATAAAATTACATGTATTTGTTTTAAAAATATATTTTTACAGTATATAGTAAGGAACCCTTTTACTAATAATTTATATATACACAAGACACTAAAATAATGCAACATGCTTCAAAAAAACAACATAAACTGCAACACAAAAGAACCTAATGTACATAACTGATAACAAAATAATTAGAAACATTTAAATATAAACTAAATCACTTTTTTACTTCTAAAAACATTTTAACAACATACTTTTACTGTAAATGTTTGTTTTAAAAATATTAAATATATTTTAAAAGACAACGTTTTTGTAAAAAAAAAAAAAACCTGATGAATTTAATATGTATAAATTTGATAGATTTTTACAGTAGATTATAAGATTATAAGGCAACTTTTTACTAACATTTTCTACAGTGCATAACAATTTTCAGTTTTTATTTTAAACTGATAAGAA
Organism: Barbus barbus; assembly: GCF_936440315.1. Taxonomy (NCBI): domain Eukaryota; kingdom Metazoa; phylum Chordata; class Actinopteri; order Cypriniformes; family Cyprinidae; genus Barbus; species Barbus barbus. The sequence continues at coordinate 22,425,740 of NC_136755.1, read as the reverse complement.
ATATAAAAAGCTATGTGGTGAAAACAATGAGGAACGATATCAGAACTGCCCAATATTTACAGGCATAATGTCAAATTAAACTATGTTCTCTCAAAGGGAACTATTACAAACTCCTGTGTGATGCTCATCTGAAAGTATGGTGAATAACAGATGTTTAGGTCCACAGATGCCCACTGTACTGCAGTAAAAGAAAGCTAATTCTGCTGGGGGAAATGTAGAGATACCACTAGACTGCAGCACATAAGCAGATGTTTACAACACTGCAGTGTGTGTTTGTATGCAGCCTCTGAGTGTCTGTATATGACAAACCATTGTGTGCTAAAAAAAAAAAGAAAAAAAAAAGTGTGTGTCTGTGTGTGTGGTTCAAGGTGCTGCACTGCACAGCCTTGGGCTTTTTTACTCCTAACCTGCTCATGCAGCAGAGAAGCTCTGATGTTTGTGGTGCATGTGCATTTGTGCGTTTGTGCTTGAACGAGGAGGAGTAAAGTGAAAAAACAAAAGCTGGTCAGGTGGAAATATTTAGATTAAACCACAACATAATGCATATGCAACATACACTCTCAGAGGGGGAAACAACCATGCAAAAATTGTACCTTTATGGGTACAACTGACCATTAGGCCACGTGGGGAAGTCGTGGCCTAATGGTTAGAGAGTCGGACTCGTAATCGAAAGGTTGCGGGTTCGAGTCCCCGGCCGGCAGGGATTGTAGGTGGGGGGAGTGAATGTCCAGCGCTCTCTCCACCCTCAATACCACGACTGAGGTGCCCTTGAGCAAGGCACCGAACCCCCAACTGCTCCCCGGCTGCTGCAGCATGGCTGCCCACTGCTCCGGGTGTGTGTTCACGGTGTGTGTGTGTGTGTGTGTGTGCGCATTTGTTCACTACTCACTGCTGTGTGTGTGCACTTGGATGGGTTAAACGCAGAGCACCAATTTCGAGTATGGGTCAATACGTCACGACAACTTCTGGTCACTGGGGCAGCTTTGTACCTTCTTAACTCATAAAGTGTTCATAACAGTCCCATAAGAGTACATATTACTACTCTTACAGCACTAATATGCACTACTATATGCACTCTTTGGAGGTGAAAAAGATACAAAGGTGTTCTGCCCCAGTCGCAAGATTGTACCCCTAAAGGTACACTTTTTGCATATTTTTTTCTGACAGTGTACTGCACAAACACAATCACCCACCTTTTTCTCCTCAGGTACTTCTTGTGTCTTAGTTGAAAACATTTAACATTCAATCAATTCATTCAGGATCAATAGCAGAGCTGAAAGATAGATTTAGAGTTAATAATTCAGTGGATAAACGTAGGCATTCTCATCTTTTAGGCTTATGCACCAAACAGTAGAAAATAACAGTAACCCTTAAATTGTGTTGCGTAACCCAATGGATTTAAGTTGATTTAGTGATGTTAAAAATAGTTTTGACTTATAGGGGAAATTTCACCAATTCAATCACCCTCATAAACCTGTATGATTTACTTATTTTCAGCAGAACACAAAAGTATATTCAAGAATTTGCCCAGACAAAATTAGACTCCATTGACTTTCATTGTATGGACAGTCAATCAATAAACAGTGAGTAAAGGATGATAGAATTAATACATTCTAGGTGAATTTTAAATTAAATCAATTAATTTAAATGCACAATTGACCCTTCGCATAAACCCGGCCTCCTTAGTTACTGTTGCTATGTCCGACAAGCCATGCCGCTCTCACACACATGTTCTCACGCTGAGCAAAGAGGAAACTGACAACACACCAACAGACAAGACAGAGCGGGTTACTTCTGGTATGAAACAAGGTCTCAGTTTTAAAATGTTGTCTTTTTTAAAGAAATTCAAACAATAAATACCGTTTTGTGGCTCTTTAATGTGTCCCGGCACACGTGAACCAATAGTCTTTTCATATTTACTTAAAGCACAAAATAAACATGAACCTCAGAATGTATTTTATTTCAACTGCGGAAAGACATGTTGTATTATTTTTTTTATATTTTACTAATTGTTTGGTATGTTGGAGTCTTTTGTGCTTCATGAATGATTGATGTTTTTCAGCATGTTTACAGCTACCTATTGAAGGTTGTGTGTTGTCGCTTTATGTGCTTGTACGGCTGATTGCGTGAAAACGTTGATTGTTGTCATAGTGTTAGTACTATTGTCATGATGTTTTGTTTAGTGTTCTTGATATTTTTAAAGGGTTTTGAAACATTTTGCCAAAGGACTGCTGTTGAAAATTTGCCGACTGGCTAAACATTGGCACATTTACAGAAATGTTGATTAATGTGTGTTGTCCTTATAAATAAATAAATAAACATCAATAGGTCTATACACAATTTTTCAAGTTTAAGTCCACCGAAGTTAATCTACTCTCCTGAATGATTTGTTTGTTGGGCAAGATTTGGCGTTATGATTGGTCAGCTCTTTGCAAACTGTCAAGTAGGTTCACAATTTTCGCGTCAATTGAAGCAGACATGGCTTTTGACTATGTAGTGCTAATATTATAAAACCGCTTTATGTAAACACATGAATCTGTCAAACTATCTGGTGATATCCTCGTTAATATAGGCTTCATCTAATTTCTAGAGCTTGCACCGAATTCAGGCTTCAATTTGCACAGAGACACGGAAAAGGCATTGTCACTGGCAGTACACAATAAAGAATTCACTTTATGGTGGTCTTGAGATTGAGCCCCTCTGAGGGTCTTCGTGATTGATCCACTCCAGTAGAGAGAGCACAGGAGGAGAAGGAGCGGGCTAGTCTTTCACTTGCTCATTCTTCTTCTCTCTCCTCTTCCTCCCACTCCTCACAAGACTGCCTCTCCCTTCCTCTTTTTTTGTTTTTGTCTATTTTTAGACCCCTGGTGGGGAAACCTGATACATGTGTGATAAAAATAACACACAGTGCTGTTGACTGACCTGATATCTCCATTCAAGGACGGCCTAAAATCAGCATTCAAGCCTGTATCTAAGAATTATCGCACTCTCGAATATCACAGACGGAGTGACATTTGAAACGGCTTTCACAGCACGCAATGACTACAGACGTCTTTAAACGTATTGGGGGAAAAATAGCACTGTGGGTGAACATTTACCATTGTGCTTGAATGATTACCGTATTCACTTACCAAGAAAAAAGGTAATTTTGGAGTTTGATTAATAGACTTGGACCGATCAGAGAATCCCCAGCGTTCCACAGAGAAATGGCCCGCAACCAACCCTCACTATCATGTCGTTGCTGTGACAACCATGACTTCAAGGAGGTCTCATCAGAGAGAGGCGGGAAGTAGGGGCGAGTTAAAACATGAAATCAACAGAAAGAGAGAGTGAATTAGAGTTTGATGGAACAGGACAGGGGAAGGCAAGGATGCAAGAGGGAGAAGCTCACAGTCCAGTCAGTGAGAACAGAGAGCGGGAAATGCATAAGAACCCATGTGAAGATTATGCAAATGAGGACAGATTATAGGGACATGCACAGATAATTTGAATATATTTATGCATATGGATAACTTGTAGGGATACAGGCAGCTCGTACAGAGAGGGATAGATGGAGTCAGAACAAGAGCAACAGGGAGAAAACTATTTTATGGAGAATGAAAGAGATAAAGAGATTTTTCAAAAAATATAAAAAGTGTCATCATAAAATTAAATATACAAACATTATTGAGCACTACTCCTGCAGCTACACACAGAAAATGAAATTAATTAATTGAAAAGGCATGTAATTTTATACAAGCGTCTTGATTTTTTTCTCTCGCACACACCCACACAGTATAGTGCCTAGTCATTTCTTTAAAAATCTAAAACTAGCATTATCGCTCTTCTCTTTGGTCCCTGAGAGCAAAGGCAGTCATGAAATCCCGAAGGGAGTTAATTATGAGCATAATGAGCACTTATGATACATACATTTATGATACATATATACACTTACACACCTTCACATAAAGACACACATACACACCCATCCATGTAAACCACGGATGCCTAGACACTGATTTATGATGCATAATCAAGTGTACAATCTCTCTCTCTCTCACACACACACACACACACACACACACGCTTGTTTTTGTGAATTGTGGGGACTTTCCATAGACTTTTATTACTTTTATACTGACCTAACAATATTTTTTATCCCCTAACAATAAACCTACCCCTTACAGAAAACCTGTTTGCATTGTTACACTTTCAGGTAAACACCATTTACTATTTTTAATATTTTTTCCCCCTTGTATGGAATGCAGACTGGTCATTTGTCAAACATTTCAGGTTTTACTGTCCTTGTGGGGACACCACAGTGTAAAATAAACAAGTACACAAACACACACACACAATTTTTAAAAGTGAGGAAAATTTGTCAAAAGGTTTACAGTAAAAATTAAACTGACAGACATCAAACCTGCCTACAAGCATTCACAAGTTTACTTATAGAAATATTTTTTAAAAAAATGAGCATTCATGTAAATATAGTGCATGGAAATGATTAAAAGTGTTTGTGTTTCCTGGATTTTTTTAGGACTGTTATGTTTTGTGGCTGTGACCCAGTTCGGGGCAGCGCTGTGTTGTGCCTTGATGTTCAGTGTGTGTGTGTGTGTGTGTGTGTGTGTGGCCTCGAGCTGTCCAGCTCTGCCACATCTGTGAAAAAAATCACTGGAACTCAAGTTTTTGAGGTCTTCTGACGTGTTGCATGATATCATGAGTTGTGTTCAGTACCTACTAATAACTGATCACTTCTAATCTAACATATTTTCCAAAAATGTACTATATTCAACAATGTTGTTGCTCATTAAACAGAAATAAATAATAAATGGTACATATACCATAAATGGTATCACACGAGATACACAAGACTCCAACTAGAAGACTATATCAATAGCCTAATAAAATCTCTTTTATTTTACTTGGAGCAGTTTTTAAAAATGATTATTTAATATCTTTAAAAATTACATTTACATTCATACACAGCATCAAGGAAGATGATTATTCAAAAATGTCCCATTACTTGTGTCTTATAGGTATCAGAAAAGCCCATCCTAAATGACAAGAAAAGCACAACATATATCATTATCATATCATAATCATAAATGTACTTCTCCTGCAGAATCTGTGATATTTTACTTAAAAACAAGACAGACAGATTGATAGATAGAAATTAACACTTTTATTCAATGAGGATGCAAATAAAATGGTTCTTTTGAACTTTATATTAATCAAAGAATCCTGAAAAAATGGTTTCCACAAAATCATTAAGCAGCACAACTGTTATAAATGTTTTTGTGATTTCTGAAATGTATGTGACACTGAAGCAATGGAGTAATGGCTGTTAAAAATTCAGCTTTGCCATCACAGGAATGAACTACATTTTGAAATGTAAAACAGCGATTTTAAAATGTACAAATATTTCACAATACTTCTGTTTTTCCTGTATTTTGATTAAATAAACACAGTCTTGGGGAACATAAGAGACTTCTTCCAAAAACCTTAAAAACAATCTTACTGACCCAAAGTTTTAAATGGAGTATCTTAAAATAAGATTTATTATTATTATTATTTAGCCTGGTTTTAAAATATCTGCATAACAGATTTCAGTATATTCCAAAGAACTGGCAGGTCCTGGAGGATGTTTGTCAAGAGCTTTACTGCTCAGGACAAACCAGTGACTCATGAAACTACCACAAAAAAGACTACAAACAGCCATCAATGCTCGAGGAGACAAGACATGATTTTAGGAACCAAGAATTTTGAACAGGATAATTTCTGAAAATTTTGTCTTGTAGAATACATGTAAATAGCTTTCATTAAAAAAAATGCATCCTGGTAGAACAAATAAAAATAATATGATCCCTCTTATTTTCACTGAAAAATGGTAAATGCTGCAGATTCTGCAATAGGCATTTGAAGTTGCAAACAGATATATAGAGAAGCAATGCAGTTAAATTCAGTCAAGGATTATACAAAAAACCATTACGTGGAAAAAGTCTGTTTATTTTCCTCATACCTTAATTGCTCATTACTGTCAGAAGTCTACTGAGTGCAAAAAGACACACACACTAGTGTGTACAAACTCACTTAGAAACTCACAAATTTCATAAGCCCCTTTAGGTCAAAATACAGGCGCAATCTGTTCTTATTAGCTACACTCATACAGGGCTGCTAATAGTCTTGTTAGGAGAAACAGGCCCATTTATTAATTAATTTGACTAATTAGGATACCAAGTTGAGCCAGGAATGAACTAGGAAATGCTTCAGTGGCCAACAGTTAAAACAAGCCTCTTTAATTATCACCTTGACTTTACCATTAGTTATAGTTCAGAGCATATTATTACCTAGAAAATGTCATAACTAAAGGGACATTTAAAATTGCCTTACACCCACTGCTGGCATTCACTCCTGCTCCCCGCGATTATCTAACAGATAGAATTGAGAGTGCAGCCGCTTATGGTGTCAGATCACAGTTTCTTGTTGTCACGAAAATGTCTTAAGGCCACAGCTTGCCATTTGTATCTAATGATGTTTGGATTGCATGTATGGAGCGGTTGTGTGCTGCCGGCACGTCTCTCATGTCATTAGAGCTTGTAACTGTTTATTTTCCTCATCTGTCATTTTTGACTTTTGACAACTCATTCCCAGGAGTGAGAAAAACTTTGGGACTGTTTTGGTCTTTCAATCTTCAGTTTCTGTTAGTATTCATGCTTATTTAGATGGATGAATTCTCTGAAGACCATGAATTAAGATGGATTCAGAAAAATCAACACTTTGTTTTAGTCATCTCACAGCTAATGCTAATTTACTTGATTCACTGTATAAATATATATGTATGTATATATGTGTGTGTGTATACGTATATGTGTGTGTGTATATATATATATATATATATATACATACATACATACATACATACATACATACAAACAGTCATGGCCAAAAATATTGGCACCCTTGGTAAATATGATCACAGAAGGCTGTGAAAATTAATCTGCATTGTTAATCTTTTTGATCTTTTATTTTAAAAAATCACAAAAATCTAACCTTTCATTGGATAATAAGAATTCAAAATGGGGGGAAATATCATTATGAAATAAATGTTTTTCTCAAATATACATTGGACACAATTATTGACATGCCTAGAAATTCTTATGAGTAAAATATCTCTGAAGTATATTCCCATTCATTCTCACAATTTTGAGCTGTTTTCACAGAAATATAAATCCCTTAATCATCCATCACAATGAGAAAAAACAAAGAATATATTTCTGATGTGTGGCAAAAGATAATTGAGCTTCACAAATGAGTGAAATGGCTTTAAGAAAAGAGCTAGAGCAGTGAAAATTCCCATTTCCACCATCAGGGCAATTAAGAATTTCCAATCAATAGAAACTGCCTGGAAGAGGACGTGTGTCTATATCGTCCTAATGCACGGTGAGGAGGAGAGTTTGAGTGGCTAAAGACTCTCCAAGGACCACAGCTGGAGAATTGCAGAAAATAGTTGAGTCTCGGGGTCAGAAAACCTTTAAAAAAAAAATTGTCAAACAGCACCTACATCACCACATGTTGTTTGGGAGGGTTTCAAGAAAAATTCTCCTACCTAGCTCATCCAAAAACAAACTCCAGCATATTCAATTATCAGCTTCTATTGTCAGATGAAACTAAAAAATGAGCTTTTTAGCAGCAAACAGTCAAGATGGGTTTGGTGAACACAGAGATAAAAAGTACCCCATGTGTAGAATGAAATATACTGTTGTATTTTTGATGTTGTGGGCCTATATTTCTGCTGGAGGTCCTGGACATCTTGTTTAGACACATGGCATCATGGATTCTATCAAATACCAATAGATACAAAAATCAATAAGTGACTGACTCTGTTAGAAATCTTATAATGGGCCATGTCTGGATCTTCCAACCGTACAATAATCCAAACACAAACCTCAAAAACAACACACAAATGGGTCACTGAGCACAAAACCAAGCTTCTGCTATGGCCATTCCAGTTCTCTGACCTGAACCCTGTAGAAAATGAGTGAACTGAAGAGAAGAAGCACCGTCATGGAGCTGGGAATCTCTGAAGGGTCTGGAGTGATTCTGGATGAAGGAATGATCTCTGATCTCTTGTCAGGTGTTCTCTAACCTCATCAGGCATTATGGGAGAACATTTTGAGCTGGTAAACTGGCAAATGGAGGTTTCAAAAAGTATTGAATAAAAGGGTGCCGTTAATTGTGTCCAATGTGTATTAGAGAAAAACATTTATTTCATAATATTTCCCCCCATTTTAAATTCTTAATATCAAACGAAAGGTTAGATTTTTGTGAATTTTTAAAATAAAAGATCAAAAGGATTAACAATGCAGATTAATTTTCACAGCCTTCTTTGATCATATTTACCAAGGGTGCCGATATGTTTGGTCATGACAGTGTTTGTATATATATATATATATATATATATATATATACACACATATAGGCCAATACCTGTAATCTACTGACAGCTGTTATAACATACTAAACAATTCTGTTTTCATTTTTAATTTGACAGTAAATACTGTGTGAACTAGTTGAAAAATTGAACTAGTGTTTGAACTATTAAATATTATATATATATATATATATATATATATATATATATATATATATATATAAATATATAATTGAACAATTAAACATATCTCTATTATAAAGCCTACTATTATTCCTTTACATGTTTTCTTTTATAAAATATAATAAAACATGACTTTTTATATTTATTATATATTCAATTCATATTAAATGTGTGACTAGCCTACATGGAACATTTTAAATTTTAAAAAAGTTTAAGTAAAACAAAAAAAACCTCACCTATCGGCTCCCACTTGCAGTTTTCTCGTTCCTAATTATATCTCGTCGCTTAGATATTTAATTGACAGTGACATGTTACGAGTTTTCTTTTTTTGTTTTAGCGATGCAAATTAAATTCCACCGCGTCATCATTACATGCCCAAGATATCCTCCACGCGCGTATAAAGAGATTCCCCGTCAAACTGCCCCAGTTCAGCCTGAGAGTGCCCCGCTGCTGTCAGCTGCAGCACATGCGCAGGATAAATTTATCCACCACTCTGGAGTTTATTGGTAAATTTAATGCGTCAAGACAGGCGGGCCATATTTTCTTTGTATGTTGTCTGCCAAGGAGGTTCTTGCCCTAAATACGGCTGTAGTGGATTTAATAGGCAGAAGGCTGTGTAATTGGTTGTCATTCCGATTTATGGGCTATACTGTTGAACGTGTCCGTTTGGGAATTTCCTGTAAGGAAGTATGGAAATGCTGTCCTCTTGTGGTATTGTATGAGAATGCCGTGATATATGGGCCTTTCTATATTCGTAGATTTTATTGATGTAATAACACTGAACATAGCCTATAGTGTGATCTGTCTGAGACCACATTGAAAACCTGCCATTCCTTCCTATTTTAACCTAATAATAAACAAAGTTTATCAATTTAAGAATAAATAAATTATGGCTCAAGGATCAAGCAAGCTACTCTTTCTTTGGATCATGCTGGAGAACATGATCATTAGGTTTTATATCATGATTTTTGACTCAAATTGTTATGTCAATAAAACTATTTAAGTGATTTTTTTAAAACACAGATGCCTTTTCACTGCTGATCTCAGACATTCTGAGCATTTTCATTACAGATCGCACTGTATACCAGCATAAATGATCATTTTGCTAACAGGCAAAACATTAATTAAATGTGTCAAACAACCTAGAAGATAAAATAAGATAATTTCTTAAAGTTTTAAAGATGCCCTTTGAACAGAAATTAAACATCACTGAAAAAAAGATCCTTGATACACCATTTGGGGTTCCTCGGATTGTCACTAGCAGAAACCTCTGGAGAACCTCTAAAATGGAAGTTCCTGCAAGAACTCTAAAAGACTCTCGAGGCACTTGAAATACATATTTGAAGTTCTGTCAGTAAGGAATAGGTATTAGAGGTACCTTCAAAAGCATGCCTAGATGTTCTCCAGAGGCTTCTGCCAGTGTGACGATCAGAGGAAACCCAAATGGTGCCAAAAGTATCTTTTCTTTTTCACAGTGATTAGCAAACTCCTGCCCTCCTCCTCTCCAGATTGGAGTCGGATAATCTCACTGCAGGCATCCATTTCCTGTGATGCTGTAATCCAACCTCAACACAATAGCAGGAGCTCTATCAAGATAGAAATTTTCCTGAGTGCATTTCACCAGAGGCGGCAGTTTATCAGTGCATTTTTCGCAAATCACACCGTTAAATTAATTTCAAATTAACATTGATCATTTTATCTGGCTCTCCCAGTCCCCGTAATCCCAGATTTCTCTCTTTTGTCTATACGTCTGTCCTTTTCCCAATCTTTCTCAAACCTTCCTGTATGATTTTTTCAGCTCTTATCTTCTTTCTCCTTGGCCTGATTTCTGCTCTACATTCTACTACAGAAAAGGAGGTGAGAGAGAAAAATCTTTCGAAGTCTAGAGAGATACTTGCCCATGCCCTGGCACAACATCAAATAGAATTGGTTTGGCGATAAGACATAATTGAAAGAGTCAAACGTCACTGTTTGTTTGAATAACCCTCTAATCCTACATTGCAGTTCAGAGTAACAGCAGATGCTAAGAACGTTTGATATGAATCAATCATCATCCATACTGTATATAATCCTACAAAGTAAGAGTATAACGAACAAGGCTTTCTCAACAACATTCTCTGTTTCTCCTTCATCTTCACACTCTCCAACTAAAGCCCTGAAAGGTAAAGATTTTCTTACAGCTCGCCTCTTATTTCATCCATTAATCTCCAGTAAGTCCCATCGGTTAATTATATTCCCTCTGTGGTGGCATGGAAACAGTGTGGTTACATAAATCTTGCATTTGTAACTAATTAAAAAATGGGAGAGAGAGTTCACGGATTTATGATACCAAACAAAAATGGAGAGAGAGAGACGTGAGAAAAAAATAAAATAAAAATGCGACAGGAGTCTGTTCAAAATATCTGAGGTTTGATAAATGCTCAATCTATTACTTAGGTAACCCACAGTAAACTCTCGTTCTCACTTTTTTCTTTCTGGAAAATGAGTAATACTAGTTGCCGTCACCTCATGTCTGCTGAGATGAGGAGGCAATGCTTTCTGCAAACTTGCTGTCATCTGCATTTTACATGCTTATATTTCTCTTGGGTTGTACAATCTCTAATGTTCCTGCATACCAACAGCTTGTGTCCAATAGCTCTCTTATCTCCTATTTCCAAATATTTCCCACATAATTTACTCACTCACACAGAGGACACATGCTGAATTCACTGCAGATGCTGGCATATTTGGAATCGAAGAATAAATGTTAGATTCATCTGAAATCCTTTGCTGAGAACAGTGAATAGATAGCAATGCTACTGGAAGCCAACACCTGTGGACATCATGCAATTCAATATGGCCAAGGTGTGATAGATTTTCCTCGCAAGATACGGGTTGCAATTTTGTGGTATTTACATCCCCAGGTTTTGTGAAAGTAGGTTACTGTGATGCTGGAATCAAATTTATCCAGAGGAACCTTTCATAGTTCAGGAGATTTAATGGAGCTCAGACTTTTGTTTCAGACACTTCTCTTAAAGTTACTTAAAAGAAAAATCATAGGCCAAATAAATAATGCCTTAAATTTTAGGAAAACTATATGAAACATAAGATAAAATTATACAAAATCATATGTTTGTATGCGTATATATGAGCCATTCTACAGAATTGGTAAGAGAGAGAGAAAAAAGTCTATTTCCCCAAAAAAAAATTTTATATAAATTGTATAATATCCAAGGTACACATTTCTAGTAATTGTGCAGTTAATTATTTTAACAATATTTCAAGTGTAATTTAGGAGATTTGCTATATTTTGAATCCATTTTTCTTTGTAAAAAAAAAAAAAAAAAAAAGTTGATCATACTCATTTCTACGGAAATGTACTGAAATGTACGGAAGCGTATTGCATTCACTTGAGGAAAAAAAATCTACTCTGTTTTTCTGAATTAACGAGTTAATTATCTCAGAATTACGAGATAATTTTATGAAAAAAGTTTTTGCTCTGTTTTTCTGAATTAATGAGTTAATTATCTCAGAATTACGAGATAATTAACTCGTTAATTCAGAAAAACAGAGTAGATTTTTTTTCCTCAAGTGAATGCAATACGCTTCCGTACATTTCAGAGTTAAGGATCAATTAGCTTGAATATACATTGCACCAAAAACTATCATAACATCTTAGTTGATAATTCAGTATACTTTATTATTGACAAAAAAAAAAAAAAAAAAAAAAAAAAAAAAAAAAAAAATCGCATTTACCCCAAAAGAATGGGGCCTGTCTACTCACCATGTAGCTATGAGAGTGACACTAATATTTCCTGATCATAAATGTAGGGGTGTAGTTGAAATCAGTCTCAGCCAATGGACTGACATGACACTTTTTTTTTTTAACAAAGTTTCATAATTTACAAAGAAAATACAAAATAAATAGTTTTTTTGAACTTCACTTTTTAAAAGAATCAAAAATATACTTTTAAAAACAACAATGCAAAAATACAAAAATGATTTCAATATAATTTCCAGAACTTGAAATTTAGGGGTTAGGGTTTGGGACAGCTACCTCCCAATTGAAAGTACCCAATAAATGATGATTTTATATATATATTAAGCTTACTAATATTTTAAATATTATTGTGGGTTTCAACAGATAATAGAAGGATCTTAGCAAACATCTAAGATTTGAATAGTGCACTATTTGAGGGTATAGGGGGCGATTTCGGATACAGACATGCACTTGCATTTTCAGACATGCACTCTCAGACACCTGCACTTCCACAAGTGACATCACTTACAGTCTTTTTTATTTTATTTGCTTAATTATGTTTTTTAATTGAATCTCTCAACATTTTACACAAGTAGCCAGGTGGTGAAGACAAGAAAAAAGAAACTAAATCACAAAGTTACTTGCAATCGCCACTTGCACTCTCAGGTACTGCGACATCACTGAGGAGCGTCTCGCTGCAGCCCACAAGATCCAGGGGGCGTGGTTGGATCCAGATCCAACTCCTCCCACCTTACATAATCCTAAACCTACCCATCTCCACCCCTAAACCTACCAATCTCCACCCCCTAGATGTGGATCCAACCACGCCCCCTGGATCTTGTGGACTGCAGCGAGCCCTACTTGACGTCACTTGCAATCCACACGAATTGTGCGTGTTGCCAATGGAGACAAGACGCTGTGGTGGTTAAATGATTAAAACTGATTTTGTTCTATAAGATAGTATATAAGTATATACACTCATAAGTTACAATTTTTAGGGAATTGGGGAAGTCGTGGCCTAATGGTTAGAGAGTCGTACTCGTAATCCAAAGGTTGCGGGTTTGAGTCTTGAGCCGGCAGGGATTGTAGGTGGGGGGAGTGAATGTCCAGTGCTCTCTCCACCCTCAATACCACGACTGAGGTGCCCTTGAGCAAGGCACCGAACCCCCAACTGCTCCCCGGGTGCCGCAGCATAAATGGCTGCTCACTGCTCCGGGTGTGTGTTCACGGTGTGTGTGTGTTCACTGCTGTGTGTGTGTGCACTTTGGATGGGTTAAAACGCAGAGCACAAATTCCGAGTATGGGTCACCATACTTGGCCGTATGTCACTTCACTTTCACTTTTTTATCTGCTCAAGCAGAACGTTAATGTTATCTTGTGCTTTAGCAAGGTATCCTGGCTAAAACTAGCTAAAGTTAAAGTTGGTGAGTCCATGCTAATGTACAAACCTAAATAGCGGACTGTTCTCGTGTCTTGTACAGTGTAGGTCAAAAACACATAAACGAGGTTTACATTTCAGTGTCTCTCCATATTAAACTGGTTAAATTAATTTAATCGTACCCTGCGATACATGAACAGTGTTGATCCTGCATGTTGTCATCCACGATCGTGATGACCGACCATAATATGAGACGTCTCCCGCTTACATTGTGATCTGTAAACCCTCGCTTTGAGTTACCCATCGTATTTATTTTTAAATATTTACCAATAGGTCAGTTGTGTAGAATGGCCCATATACTGCACTGTTGTTATCGTTAATCATTAAACAGTAAAAAAAAATAAAAATAATAATAATAATAATAATAATAATAAAGCTAAAATAAAATATAAATATTAGATGAAAACATGCCCCCGGTTTCACAGACAAGGCTTAAGCCTTTTCAGAAAAAAACATGTGATTAATTAGTTATTGACAACACTAATATATAAAAGAAATAAAAATAAGAAACAAAAAATAAATTAAAATCTGAAAATACTAAAAATTCTAAATTTAAAACATTAATAAATACTATAATATACAAACATTAAAATAACACTAAACATTAAAGTATGTAATGCTCAGACAAATTTGATGAAAAGTGTTGGCCCTGTCTAGAAGAAACATCTGATATATTAACGAGCTCTCATTTGTGATTTACAGGCTTAAGACTAGTCCTAGACTAGCATGTAAGTCTGAGCTGTTTTATCTGAAAGAACCGTGCACTGACTGATATTAAAATGTATCAGGTTCTTTGTCTCAAGATGCACACCAGCAATGTTTCTTTCTAAGCACGTTTATAAAAATCACTTAAATGTCCTAATTGAACTATGGCCTAATCCTGGTTTAGTCTAAGCCCTGTCTGTGAAACCGGGCCTTAAACTTCTAAAATATATATAAAATTGAAATGTGTCCTTGATATTTAACAGAAACATGTTTAATTTGAAGTATTAATAAAAGTAAACCTAATACTGTAAACAGTTAAACAGAGCTGAACATAATTATATAAAATTAGAATCAATATTATAAAATGACAAAAGTACATAGAATGACAAACTAAAATGACAAAACAATGCATTTTAAAAGTTAAAAGTACAAAAAAATATATATTATAATTATAAAATACTTACTACATACACACACACACAATGTTTTTTATATAATATATATATATATATATATATATATATATATACTATATTAGTGTTGTCAAAATTAGCGCGTTAACGCAGGGCTATTAATTTTTTCAGTTTAACGCGTTAAAAATATTTAACGCAGGGGCGGGGCTAATCTTGGACACATTACTCACAACTGTTGTTTCTGTCACTTCTTCTCTTGACAAGAAGCGCATTTATTCAGTCGCAGAACGTCTTTATGACCACATCAAACTGGAGACTTTTCCGAAGCGCGC